>NC_141261.1:32387500-33847500 GCF_054856545.1 Hippocampus guttulatus
TTCGGTCATGTTTTGGTCACGGTTCTGTTTTAGCTTCAGTTGCTATTTTTGTTTGTTACTTTGGACTATGGTTGTTTTTGGATTTTGTTTTTTCTGTGTTTTATCAATACACTTCTTCAAATACACCCTGCTCCTCCCTCCTGCCTGCTTTTTGGGGTCCACCACCACATTGCAACGTGACAGGAATATCACCTCCTGTGCATCTTGAGAGACGCTTCTCCTGTACATGGCAAATCTCACACACAAGTCCCCACAGATGTCGAGACAGCCTTGACACATGCACAACACAAGCACTGCTTTCTTGCAGTTTTTTTTTTTTTTTTGGTGACCTTTTCGCAACCTCTTGCACCAGTCTCGTGAGGAACGGTCACCTCCTCCCCCAAGCCTTTGCGACAACGCGCCATTAAGGGCGCCGCTTCACAAGACGGTGCCTCCTGTCATGAGGCTCTACAGATTAGACGATAGTAAAATTGAGTGTCAGGGTTAAATCGAGTTGTCGGCTGATTTGGCGCATTTGTGGCTGGGTGACGTCCGCCCGAGGCTGCCGAGATGAAGCTCTCTTAGTAACACTCGCCGTTATCTTCAAATAAAACCTGAAAAGCGCTAAAGGGAGAAGGGATTTGATGCACAGTGGGTGGGGGTATCACACGTGGAATAGGATGGTGGACATGTCGTCTGCACGTGTAGCTTTTTAAACAGAATGCCAATGAGCAGCACGTGACGCCCTGATGAGAGGCAGAGTTGCAGGGAAGGAAGCACGCTAAATGGACTCCGGTTTTCCCTGCAGCTATTCGTTCACACCCCATGCTAAATTACACTCTCGTTAAAAACATAAAGTGACTCCAGTGCAGAACGCTCCAGGAAGGCTTTAGATGATTGAAAAATATTTTTAAATTACTGGTGATGTGAGGAATGGTTTATGTTCTAAAAGGATTTCAGCTTTGCTGAAGTCGACGCTTCTTAAAATTCATGAATGACAATGACATCATGAGGCAGAAACCTGGAAACTGTTTCCAGTATGGTTCAAGTTCTAAATCAGCCACTGCCTTGAGCCCAATGACTTCTGATTGAGTCACAGTCAAGAGGCCTAAGGACATTTTAAAAGCTCTGTTTATATGGAGATTAGAAGTAATCATTTTATCGTATACAAGAACTATAATATTGCCACACATCCGTTAATCAATAAAACAATCAAGTGATTGAGATAGTAGTTCGTAGCGCTGCTGTAATAAGGACTTGGGCTTTTGCCACTGTAGAGTCCCGCGCAAAAGATACAAAAAAATGGCAACTAGATGTCGGAAAAATGTTAATCTGCATTCCCCTATTCATATTATTGCATGCCTGCATGTGTGTGATTTGATTTTCTGTGTGGTGTGCAACACAAAAATAGAAAGAAGGATTATTATTTTCAAAAAAACAGACAAAAAGTAAAAATAATGAATCAGCTGGTGGAGTTTACCTCTCAGTCCAAGGGTGTCAAATTCAAAAGTACAGTAACCAAAAGTCAGAGCATAAATCCAGTTATGGTCGAGCAATTCAGAACATTTTTTGACAGATTAAAATTAAACGTTTTATCACAAAAATGTTACAGACAGGATCTTTCCAAAATGAATCGACTTGAACTTACCAGAACTTAACATATGCTGCTCTTGATTAAAACGTGTGACAAAGTTATACAAATTGGAAATATGAACACACTGCAAGTAACCTGAAAATATAAAGATAAATTGTGATTTTCAGTAAAAGTTAGAATATAGTACTTCAACAAATGTTTCCTTGCTCCGATGGTATTTTCTCACTGGTGAGTACTTTGGCACCATGTTTGTTTATGAGCCAATGTGGAAATAGCGCGTCTAGTAAATGCTGGAGGATCCTTAATTTCAATAACAAGGACAACATAACAGACATGGCCACGAAGCAGAGCACAAACCTCACCTGGTTTACTTGCCAAAGTAATAAATGTGGATATAGGACCGTAGTTTAGGCCTAAAAGATACCGTGTGTAGTATTTACTGCCATCTAGTGGTAAACTAATAGAATGCACGACCTAAACTTGAAGCGCGTGCATATTCCAGCACGCGCCCTACTGCTACTCAGAGAACTCACGAAGAGATTCAGCCTCAGACAGATCATCCAATCATCATGCAGAAAAGCTCAGCGTCTGGGCCAGCCCATTAACAGCCCACTGTCCATAGACTCCCAGAGACGCCGAACGTCCGGTGGGTGGGTCAAAACCAGCATATTTTTATCCAATGACTCATCTCGTTTCAATATTTTAGGGGAAACTGAGCTTCTTGCAGTCTTAGAGCAATCGCCTCTGATATCTATCTATCTATCTATCTATCTATCTATCTATCTATCTATCTATCTATCTATCTATCTATCTATCTATATATCGGTGTGTGTGTGTGTGTGTGTGTGTAATTGAAATTAATAGTGGGCTTTTGTAATCATGAGGATTGAAAAAGCAACAAATTGTTACACGCTGTAACCTACATTCAATAACAAGGACAACATAACAGACATGGCCACGAAGCAGAGCACAAACCTCACCTGGCTCTTTTCTGATCCATCAAAACGGAGCTTTACTGTCCAAAACAAAATCCATTAAAGTATTGTACAAGGTGGTGTGGAAGGACTTGAGAGCCTTGACCTCAAGTGAATCAAACACCTTTTGGATGAACTGCAAAACGAACAAAAGAGCTAGTCACTGTCTTACATAAATGACCCCTGAGTCTATTATAAATGTTCTTCTGAATCAGGAGAGAAAACACTCGAAAAGCTTTCAGAAAGTAGAAAGGTGAACGCTGCCATAGCTCCATGGTTTCTTTCACGCCCCTGATGTAACGGAATCCCAATACTTTGCGAGCTGGGATAGATGCTCGCTTTGTAAAACAAAGTTCTCAGGCGTAGTCACAGTACCTTCATTAATGAAGTCTATGAGAGCCCTCTCAAGCCATGGGAAAGATCACCCAGCGTGTATACATCGAAAGAATGGATTCCAGCTCATAAAATATGAAAAAAGGATATAAAAGTTTAATGGCATCATCCTGACAGTAGAAACCAGAAGTGGGACTAAGGACCATTCTTGAACCTTAACTCAACATTAGAGATGGCTGAAACTCACTCATGGCTGTTAATTATTCGTACAGGTTTGGAAGCAACTGCAGTGTCATCTCTAATAACGGCAGAATGTGCAGAGCTGGTGCTGCTGCCTCAAAGAAAGCCCTTCCATGACAAGAAAATGGCAGTTGGAGAGAAATGCAGCCTGACAAGTCAACAAGACGTGACGGTCACAAGCATGTTGGTTTTATGTTGTTTTAAAGGCTCGGTAACGGCAGGGGTACGAGGTTTGACTTTGTGGCTCCTCAATGTTGATCAGCGGTTGGCCCGTTCAATTGATGCTGTTTGTGTAGCGTGAGCATGAGGAAGAAATGAGCATTGTCATGCGTATATGTTTGCTTGCTTCAGCATGAGAAGAGCATTGACACTTTGACATGTCATCATTTACTCACGGAGGACTGATAAGAAACCACTTTGCTCATGTAATATACTCTGTTCTGCTCAAGGCATGTTTTCATTATATGTGTTTGTGTGCGTAAACACGTAACTCATGTTGGGCAACATAAAATAAACACTTGAATGAATTTTGGTTCACATCTGGATAAGTATCCCACATTTGGACGATGATGAGCCAAGGTGAAATAATGTATGCGATTAAATTTGCATTTGCAGCGTAGTGTCTTGTATCTGTTCTGCACAGAGAGATGGCCAAGCACGGTCAATTGACTGGAATGGAGGTTGAGCAGGATTTCGTTGGAACTGTCGCAAGTAGCTGGCAAGTTAACTGACTGTAAACTGAAACGATTGTTGACAAAATGTGATTTTTTTTTTCATGCCACTGTTGGAAAAACTGATGAGAGAAGAGTTCTTCTCCATGTGTTGCCTAATTACTCATCTGAGTATCATTTGAATGTGTTACTGCTGAATGCAAAGAAACATGCTGTTACAAGCAAGACAAATGTATTTTTAGGAAGAGCGCTGACAGATCAACCAATGGGATGTCTCTCCATTATAGCTTCAATAAGCTTTTCAAGTTCTATAATTGGAACTGGCTTAGAACTTGTAACTGCACGATGTTGGCACAGCGGTTTGGTGAGCTAATTAGCCATAAACAAGCAGCTCATAATGACCGTCTGATTCTGTTGTTGTTTTTCACAGTCAAGGCTTTAATACAGCACTTGATTTTGTTTGAAAGCAATACTTCCCAACTTGGTTCCTCACTAGAGGGGTCCGCAATCTTTGGGGACGAGATCTCTGCCAGTAGACATGTGTCAGGACTCAATTCTTTGTTACCGGCAAACACAGCGGCCTCATTTGCTGAGTATGCGACAGTCTATCGTGGTATGGGTGGCGGCCCAGAGGGGGGAGGGGCTTGCTGAATCCCGCACAACAAATTGTTGCGTTCACACCGTTTTCTCATTTGTAGCATCACTGCGATAGTATTTTTCTGAATGTTTGAAAATCTGGCCAAGCAGCCAGCATTGTCACATGCGCCCATCCCGTGGTGTGCGTGACGACCTGAAACGTGTGTGCCGTGGCCACAAGAAGCATCATGTCAAGCCTCATGGCAGAAGAGGAACAGAGAAGCAAAATACACCCTGGACTCACCGTACTCCGTCAAGCACCACAAGAATCATTCAACCATCAGAAAAACTTGCAGGCATATTCCCGTTAAACGTCTACTCACATGACAACCTACATTCCCACTACTCACCTGTCATCTTAAATACTTTCATCCTCAAGCTCGCTCGCATGTCAGCTTCTTTCATATCTGACTACATGGAATGTTCCAGCTACCGTAGAACGCACATCTTTCGCTTCAATTCCAATTCAACAGGATATTGTTTTTTTTAATGACAAATTTGCAGAATTGCAGCAAATTGTATGGAGTGAACAGCAATATACTGTACACTATAATATATAAATGGACCACTGACATTAAAAAGCATATCAAAGAGTGCAGATATTCTGACGATTGGTGGAGAAGTCCAATGCATGCCTGCAAGCCAAAGTGAATTGGGCTTCAGCCCTAACGTCACTTTTAATCTCCCCCTTAAATAGAAAATGAGAGGGGTAAATATTCAAAGCAAAACATCTCAAAATAGATGCCAGTCCTCCCTAGGAAGAGTTTTTGTTAAAAGTGAGATCAAAAAAGCAGATGGCTTGATGAATGCTGCCTTCTCTCTTGACTGCGGGGCAGAGAAAGAGAATTCTAGTCCACAAGTCCTGTTCCACTCTTTCAGCGGTGAGACTCCACAACGGTGCAAAATTGACCTCCAGGCTGCCGTCTTTGAAGAACAAGGGGGCAAAAATGGGATTCCACTCCTGGGCAGAGTAGTTGGGTAATGTCTGTCAAGCTCCATTCAAGGCTGTGGCGGTGAGTGCACCTGGCCAAGTACATCTACTGGTGCTTTCACTGAAGGTCAACTCAAATGCAAGCACATGCTCCCTTACAATTTGGGCTTTGACTGAACCAAAGCCTAAAGGTCATCGTTCATCAGCGGCTGAGAGTCTCTTGCTGTGCTCTTTCCTGTGATGCTTTGATTGGGCCCATCACTGCCGAGCCACCAATTAGGACATCTCATTCCACATTTGATGGGCTCTCCACTCAGTTTGAAAGCACTGGGACTGACAGCAAAGCTAATTATAGAGTAATTCAACGTTTTATCTTCGGAAGTCATGACTGCCCATCACCTGCGCGTTTAGCTGTACGTTTGGTCAGTTTGTTACTATCACTTTCTGTTTCCTGCTTCTTCTTTCATGTATTGACTCTGTTTCTTTCAACTTGGAAAAATAATTTTAGAAGGGCGACTCCGATTGGCTCGAGTACTGTACATTTGCTCACAGCTCGCAGGTCTGTGTGCGGCCCGGTCCCGGACCGGTGGTTGGGGACCACTGTATCATAGCGAGAATGGTTCTTAACTGGGGGATTAAGACGCGGAAATGCGTAGAGCACCCATTATGGGTGGATTTATTCATATTTGGTACAAAGTGCCATGCTGACTTTGTGTTTTGTTTTGTCACATGGTATTGTACTTACGTCGTGTGGGCGTGATTTGGCCACGATATTCGTCAAACAAGAAGAATCGGTGCTTGGTGGTTGCGCCTTCTGAGCAGCACGCGTGTACCAGCATTGATTTTTGATTGGGAGGAATGTCGGCGCCATTTCACTGTCGGTGCTGGACAGCGCTTGTGTTTTTTGCGCTTGTAATGGGCAGCATTTTTCACAGCCCCGCTTTGTTCAGCGAAAAACTGTGCTGTTGGACAGTCTGCGGCTGGATGGAAGGATGGCTTGTGGAGCCGATGACGAGAAGAACTGGGAGTCGCGGCTTGGAATTGAAGTGGATTTACATGGGAAAGGAGATGTGAGCCAATCTCTTTTTCGTCAATGAATGCTACAGCTTCACGTTTGCTTTCAAACTTAGCTTGGAGCAGACATGTGCACATTTTCAGAATGACGTCTTTGATCCACTGGCGAAAGGACTCTTTGATTATCTCCTCTTTCATCCATAACTGCGTCAAACAACAACGTGTATGCAGAAAAAGTGGTTAAGATTGCATGACTGTCTGTGTCACGTGTTGTGTTATATTATTTTGTCATTTTGTGTTAACTGTTCTTTTGATGGCAGCGCGGGCATGTGCAGCGGCTCCTCTCTCTCCTGTAGTTCAGAGGAAAGAACATTTGACAATAAAGTTGACTTGAAACTTGGTGACGCTAACATCCAATGGCTCTGTCGTCACATGAGTGTGGAGGAGGATTTCGGGTGAGAAGTTGTGAGGGCTGAGGCAGTACTGGAAAATTCTGGTGGCCCCACACAACATTGACACTTTGGGCAGAATTTTCACCAAGGACATGTTGTCTTTTGTTGCCAGCTGTTCAGACATTTACGGCTGTGTGATGAGTTACTTTGAAGGGACAGTAAATTCACGCTGTACACTGAAAATGTTAAATTATAGCAGTGTCATTTCTTTTGTGTCATCCCATAAAAATAGAAAATAAACTGCTGACAAAAAATGGAAGTGGACTCACTTTTGTGATGTACTTTTTGTTTTCCATGGCTATTTTTTTTAATGGATTTTTATTTCACCGTGACGTCACACGGTCTTCTGGGTGCCAAAAGTCAAAGCTTTCTGAATGCAAAACATAGTGAACAAACGTTTCTCTGTCATTTGACCGAGGCAAACAGACTGATAAAACAGAGTAAATCAATGAAATTAATGATTTGCTTCTTGCAGGGTGGTATGCAAAGTCTTCTTCACTACCGTCATCTTTTGAATGTGTTTAATGTCACTTAGGTGAAGACACACAAACAACTTGAAAGGGAGACCCAACAGCAGCCGTAATTTACATTAAAAAAATACAATTTACAAAAATAGCTCTAGTGGAAATTCAAACAGTTCACATCATTGCTGAGTTACTGGCTAACTAATTCTGGCTTGAGCAATTTACAAAATGTTTTGATGTAGCCTCAAGGCTAGCATACTATGATAGACCGCCTCTTTTGGAGACTGATGCTGTTTTGAGTTACATTATGTTCGCTACAGCTGAAGGCATTTTTGAATATATTTTCCTGTTATTTACTGTTACTAATGGCGCGTGTCGTATGTCTGGGTTACAAAACACTCTTCGTTAAAACAAAAAAAATTAAAAAACACTCCAGGACTCATATGACTTTTGGGGAGTGAGAATGTTTGGCCCCAGTTTAATTTACACAACGCAATATATATCCACCCTCTCTTCTTACATCATCACTCTGCAATACGTTCTTTTGAATGCCTACACTAAGAAGGCAATCATTGCTTATGAAATCTTTTTTCTGTGTCGTGGATTAATGGCACCTATGCTCGTTTGACAGTGAAATGAACTGAATGCACTAGCACTGCTTAAATTAGCACTGACATTAGCAAGCGAGCACCCTAGCCATCATCTATTTATCCATTCTCCGAGCCACTTATCCTTACGAGGGTCACGGGCATGCTGGAGGCTATCGCAGCCGTCTTCGGGCAGTTGGCGCAGTACACCCCAAACTGGTTGCCAGCCCATCACAGTGAACCATTCACACTCACAATCACACCTAGGGGACGATCTATAGTGCCCCATTAACTTACCATTCATGTTTTGGGAATGTGGGAGGAAACCGGAATACCCAGAGAAAAGCCATGCAGGCACGGGGAGAACATGTAAACTTCATACAGGAAGGCTTGAGCTCGTATTCGAACACTGGACCTCTGCACTGTGAGACGGACATGCGAACCAGTCGACCACCGTGCTGCCCCCCCCCCCCCAAGCCATTATGATTTGGGGGGTTACAGTTGGTGTCCTAAATGTAAATTCACATTTACAGTTTACAGTAAATCCCTTTTGAAGTGAAAGACTCTTTGCTTTGCTCTTTGTAGCTGTACAACTGCTTACAATGATGTTAAATGTTTGAATTTCCACTGTAGCTAATTTTGTAACGTATTACTGTATGTTTTTTTTTGTTTTGTATTGGTTTTTCAAGAAAAAAAAATTTCTGGGTTTATGTGGCAGCACAACCCCAAACATAAGTTGTTTCAGTTGAGGTCATTTTCAGGTTCAAGCCATGTTCTACCACATGACAATTTCCTGGTGCCTTTTTGTTTGCATACATTCTGAAATAAATACAGCATGTATAAAAACAAGATGACCAAGCCACAATTGGAAAGTCCGGGTCCCAATGAGACAAGTTTAAAACCACAGTATGAGAAACAACCACGAGATCAAACAATTTTGCTCATGATGTGATGTACCAACTGAGGTTTGATTCATCTTGTAAGAAAAAAAAAAGACAAAATGGTGAGAATTTATATCAATGAATATCTTCTCTCTCCTGTGGTTGCACTATGGTTGAGAGGAAAGAAATTTCATCTGTGCTGTATGTTGCACATAGCGCATATTTGACAATAAAGCTGACTTGACCTGAACAACGTCATTCAAATTCGAACAATTTTGACGGCGCCTCTGCGATTGACTGGTGACCAGTGCGCGGTGTACCCGACTCCTCAACCATGAGCATAAGTGGGATAGAAAATGGATGGATGGATAAATGCATTTATAAAGCCTCTCAAAGGACAAACAACAGACGGATGGATGGAGTGATGAACAGATGATAGCTATCAAGGACGTGTTGTGACTGAAAAGCTAATCGGCGACGGGGCCGCCCGTCACGTGGTTCGACAGACCCGCAAATAGACCGGCCGTACGGGCAAATCAACAAACAACAAAACCTAAACAATTGTTCATTCGTGTCTTTGGTGTTTCGTAAAACCCTTGCTCCGGGTCTCTACAATTAATCTGCAAAATTGTGACTCATAATTAGTAAATTAGTTTTCAAATTAAATCATTGATTAGAAAAACAGCTCTGCATAGAAAAAAAAAAGGTTATTGCGAGTCTTGTCGTAGATATGAAAAAAAGTCCACCCACCCCTGTTTTTGTCATGAAAAAAATCACCAAGATCAATCATTGCAGTACTTTTTCCACCATTAATGTAAGCGGTACAACTCAACTGAAAGACAGTTTTTTTTAAAATTCTGAAATTAATTTGACAGTTAAAGTTTTTTTTTTTTAATACCTGCATGCTGCTTTTGTTGTCCTGAGTCGGCGTGTAAAAGCAGCAGCAGTTCCAGCTGCATTGTCATGTTGTTACAAGCAACATGAACAACAGCGTCCGAGTAATGCTGACACTTGAACTTAATTTAGTGAAGAAATGCACTTTTTACAAAGTGGCACGGCTTCAACAAATCTGCCGCCTAGCACTCAAGGACAACATGGGGTCCAGGTTATGACATGACACAAAACAGAACCCAGAAAAATGGGCAGGGATGCTCTCTAAAATGATTGACGGTACTAATTTTGTTTCAAGACTTTTTTGGGGGGTGTGGGGGGTTGTGCTTGTTCTCCCTGTGCTTATGTGGGTTGTGTGGAATTCACCAGCATCCTCAGACAGTCCAAAAATATGTTCGGTCTATTGAGGACTCTCACTTGTATATAGGTATGAATAACGGCTGTTATCTCGAAGCTTCAGTTCTGTGATTGACAGGTGATCAGTCCAGTGTTAACCCCATGTCACAGCTGGAATATACTTCAGGTTCCCTAAGGCACCGAACAGATTAAGTGTCATAGGAAATGGATGGATGGCTGTATTCAAGAGCTTGGAAAGTCTATGGTATAATTTCGGATCAGCCAAGATTGGTGTACTGTACCTGTGTTTTCTATCACGGTGGGGGGAAAAAAAGAATGGTGGCAGATTGGAGCAACACATGCTGTGGTCTTTCCACTGTTGAGGCTGACAGCAAAAACAGTTATAAAATATTGACTATTAGTAGCTTCTTGCAGCTGTGTGAATAAATTATACCAGCTGACTGTTATTGTCTCTCTTTTTTGCTTATATCTGTGATGGCACAGTAGTCTGCCTGGAGAAAATGTCATTGCTGTGGTTTCCATGAAATATGCAACTCTTCTTGCTTGCCCTAGATTAGAACACATGTCAGGTGCAGACAAGTCAAAATATAACGGCGTGATTATTAATAATATAATAGGCTTTGCAACAGTTTTATTTGATAACTGCCACTGTGACCTGAGTGAAGTGAATCTTTGCCAAAGGCTTTAGCATGCGGATTGACGCGCAAATGCCAAACCTATCCATGCCGGTGCTTGCCATTCTTTGTGGTCACTAACTGAGTTGGAGTTCCCTCTAGGGGTGAGAACAGGTATTTAATGGACCACCAAGCCCAGAAATGCAGAAATGCAGAAATGACACCCAACCTGTGAGCTCTGAAATGAATAGAGACATTATTGCAAATTTATACCCTTGAAAAAAGTATATTTTATTTAATTGCTGTAAAAGTGTGTGTGTGTGTGTGTGTGTGTGTGTGTGTGTGTGCGCGCGCGTGTGTGTGTGTGTGTGTGTGTGTGTGTGTGTGTGTGTCTGTCTGTCTGTCTGTCTGCCTGTCAGGGGTGGGTTTGGTGGGGCTCAGTAACAGTCTTGTGATGATCACTGGGTCTTGAAGCAACTGCAGTTTGCTCACGCCACTTCATCTGTTTGCAGATGCCGCCTCTAGTGCCTGCCACAGAGCAACCTGCAGCTTTAGTCACCAATTTTGAGCAATCTTTTGATGAGCTGTAAATGTAAAATGCAAAGGCTGAAATGAATGGACTATCAAATAAATTTTGGTCCTCGTATTATTTTGTTGCCATATTTTTTTTACAAGAACATTTCTCTGCAACGACAACAAAACAATATCACGTGAATAAAAGCAGCACGATGCAGCCTCTTTCAGCTCTCCAGAAGAATGAGGAGGATTTAAAAGTCAGTCATTAATTTCATTTATCCATGTTTTGGTTGACCCAAAAGAGACACAATGTGCTTATCTGTAAAATTAATGCCTGCCAACATCCTATTGATAGTACAGGAAGTGCTCCCGTTGTATAAGTAAGCATTCAAGGATCGAAAAACTCTGGGCCAAATCCACAAAGAATGAACTGCTGCCACCGAGAGCACCTTCGATTGCACTTCATTTGCACCTGTAGTTTGCATCTGCCCCCTCCCAAATTTTGGACAACACATCTTGTACAAGTAGGAGCGTTCTCTCACATTACTCAGACGTTGCAGGTTGTGTCCCCTCAAAAAAGAGGCTTCCGCAGAGCAGCGCCAATTTTACACCAGCTTTCCATAGACATTGTTTGCTTGGCTCAAAGTACGAATGAGGCTCATTTGCGTAGCGGTGGGCAATTTCTCCGCCAAACACTATCCTATTTAATTACATGCAAATGCAGAACAGAGATGCATTCTGCCTGGACTCTCAGTTACTGATGCTCGGTTTGCTCCATTTTTTCCAGTTAGCTCCACACAACGAGCCGCTCAGCCCCTAAGTGAATTTGGCCCTCTGTGTCTCTATGGCTTGGACATAAAATATATCATGTCGGCAGTCTCACCAGCTGCTCTACCTGTGGAAGGTTGTCACTGGAACCTAGAAAGGAAATCTCTCTTGATAATTTTCGGGGTTAGCATCACTTCAGACCTGTTTGCAGACAAATATACAGTTATGGTCCTTATATGGGCTGCGACACACAGCAATTTTTACATATGTTTAAAAAAATAAATCAAGAAGGATGGCGGTCAAATAAGACGTAAATCATTCTCGAGTATCAATCACCTTTTGTCTGTAAGTCCAGAGAGATAAGCAGGAGGCTGGGTGAAAGCAGCAGGTGATGTGACAGGCAGGATGTCTTTGTTATAGTCAGAAGAACTGGAGGACGTACACAAAAATACACGCTGATTGATGCAGCAAAGCTGGACGGAACGTGACAGAACAGAGGACAGATATCCACTCGGTCTCACTTTGATGAAAGGGCTTCCAACAGCTGCTTTTGAACAGCAAAGATAAAACTACAATCGCCTGAAAGCACTTTGAGGGATGGCTGAACTGAATGAAAGCATTTTACTTTCCGCCTCTTCCCAGGCACTTCCACTAAGCAGCAGAGTTCATTTCAGTTCAGTTGAGTATTTTTTGCATTTCTCTTGAGGAAAAACACTGAAGGGTACCCAAAAACAACTGGTCTGGACATATCTGTGTATTTTGCACCTTTCTTGCAGAGAGAAAATTTCATGAAAATATTCCAACTAAAATGAAAATATTTCCAAAATCATGACCATGCACGGCCTTAATGAGAATAAGCGGTACAGAAAATGGATGGAGATCAACTTTGCAGGATAAAACCTACAGAGTAAATAAGGAAGTCAAGATGGCGCCCGAGTAGGCAGCCGTCGGCAAGTGCTCTCATGAGCCTGGCTTTTTTTGTTGTTTTTTGGTTTGTTTTGTCACTTTGTGTTTGTTGTTACGTCGTGTGGACCTGATGTGGACTTTTGTCAGCATTTTCTGGCCACGACATTCATCAAGGAGGAAACTCTGTGCTTGGTGGTTGCGCCTTCTCGGCAGCATGGGTATACCAGCACTGTTTTTGACTGGGAGGAAAGTCGGCGCCATTTGACTGTCGTTGCTGGACAGTCCCGGGGCGCTTGTGTCTTGCGCCTGTTATGGGCAGCATTTTTCACAGCCCCGCTTTGTTCAGCGGAGAGATCGGTACTGTTGAACGGTCTGCGGCTGGATGGATGTAAGGCTTGAGGAGCCGACGATGAGAAGAAAGGAGCGTTAGCGCCGATGCGGATGTGGAACTGGGAGTCGCGGCTTGGAATTGAAGTGGATTTACATGGGACAGGAGATGATCTCTTTTCGTCAATGGACGCTACAGCTTCGTGTTTGCTTTCAAAACTTAGCTTGTAGCAGACGTGTGCACATTTTCAGCATGACGTCTCTGATCCACTGGTGAAAGGACACTTTGATCCTGTCCTCTTTCTTCTATAACTGCTTCAGAGAACAAAGTGTATGCAGAAAAGTGGTGAAGATTGCACGACTGTCTGTGTCCTATGTGTTGTGTTGTGTTATTTTGTTATTTTGACTTTAAAATGGCGCCGCGTGAGTGGCTGCCTTTCCAGCAGCTCCTATATTTTGTTGTTCTACTTCTTCCTTTCATAACTTTGCTGCTGTGAATCGGGAATTTCTCCATTGCGAGACTAATAAAGGTTTTCTTATCTTCTTATCTTAAATGATGAGTAAAGTTGTTTCGCTCTGTTGTATGAAATCATGACACACTTCCAGTCTGGGGCGCACATATTTTTGAGCCATTGACTCTCGTTAAAAAGATCGACACGTGCAGTAGCTCCTCTGCAATGCAACTGATAAGGCCACGGTGGGGCACCACATTGCAGTGTTCTAAGGTGCCCTATGTCACATTTTTGCTTGATATCTGTGCACAGAGAATTTTTGGTGATGGCATATTCCATCTTCACAGTGGCGATTCTGTGCTGTTCAGCCACACCTGCTCGTGTTGCGAACCCACGCCTTCACCACATCCCCACCGTGGAACTCTTGTGCATTCACCGCTGAGGTAAAGTCCCGGGCCGGTAACTCAGCCGGCGATACCCTTCATTGAAGGAGTGAGGCTTTACGATCACTCATGTTCAGCCTCTGTCAAACTGCCATTTGGTACAGTCTTCCCCCAAAAACCTTACTCCCAATCCAGGTCATGGCACTACACTAATGGCGGCAATTCTGTGCTGTCAGAGCCACACCTACTCAGGTTTCGAATTTGCGTCATCACCACGTCACCAGCTTGGAAGTCAAGTGCGCTGATCGCTGAGTTAAAATCCTGGGCCGCTACCTCAGCGCCCTCATTTGAAGGCTCCTAGGAGTAAGGTTTTACTAACATCCATTTGGGAGATGCAACCTGGCGTCCGTTGCATGTCAACGTCCAATCGAGTCCACTTGTGGAATTGTCACTCAAGTTTTACATCTCATTGTGACACTGAAATTATGAAGAGAATTAGCAAATTTGTTTGCTATCTTACACTGATGCTGACTGGGTGTGGTCAAGATGACTCACTCATATTCAAGAGATCCAGTGGAACCTTGATTTAAAGAATGTGGAACTGATGGACTACGGAGCTGATGAAGAAAAAATAGCTCCTAGTCCACTCAAAATGGGCATTTGGACAGTAGTTGTCATAGTCAGTTAGTTCCAGAATTGGCCACTGTCGTTGAGTGGCGCTGTGGCACAATCAATAGTTATTCCACTGTTAGATCACAGATGCACAGCACCAGCTGGCTAAAAGATACGTCTCTGTGGCGGCCATATTAGCAGTGGGGATGATCCCAAAGGGGTGATAGTACCAACAAAGGCAAGCAACGGAAAGCATGGACATTAGTTTGGCATTGCCATAGAGGTGCTCAACTCAAAAGGAGTGTGCACAGCTGTTGTTCAACATAGCGAGCTCTCATCATGTCGTACGTGTACACATGGCTCTCAAACATGCAATTTTTGGGACAGTTTACAGTTTCTTTTTGTTTGTTTGTTTGTTTGTTTGTTTTGTTAAGCCCATATCTATGGCATCCAATCGTAATGGAAGTTAAAAAAAAGAAGTGCACGAACATTGTAGCGAAACGGCACACAGACGCACACACACACACACACACAAAATTATTTTCAACTCCACTGGACATGTTTAGGCGAGTAAAACAAAATAGTGCAAAATAGTGATATCCCGACTTGAATTTGGGAACAGTTTCCTTGATTTTCTGATTGATTTTTTTTAGGTCGCAGAGTAACCAAATAATCAAGTGATTTAAATATCTTTTATGGAGCAGTAATAGCTTCATTTTGTATGACACAACGTTACTTTTTGTTCATTTGGAGGAGGGGGGGGGGGGTAGCAGTAGACCCGCACACGTACCTGTGTGTTCACATTGGCCTCCCCCCGTACTGCTGCAATATGTAAATTGTAGCAGCCATGACACACAAATGATGTGAAAACACTCGGGGTAAGCATGTATGCACGTGCCCCTCAAAAAGGTGTTAATTTCAAGACATTTTGGTAATAAAATGATGTTACTGATGCAGTCACAGGTATTATCGCGTCTCACCTACCCATGCAGGATGTTGCTGGTGAGAGCAGCCTGTCTGGATACACATGTTGCAGTTACCAAATCAAAATTGTCCCATGTCTTCAACCCTGTGATCGCTCCCTATCACAAAGAAAGTAAACTATGCCGTGATATATTCGAGGTGGTTTCACTTCGGGCTTAAAGAGAAAAAAAATCCTTGAAGCAATTTGCTTACCTTTGGGTCCAGGGTCTGCATTTGTAAGGTTTGAGACTCCATCCCAGTTGTGGGGCCCCCAGGAGACGAATAGCTAGACAGAGAGGGCCAAGATTATACTGCTTCATACCATAAGCGATAAGATGATCCATGGAAGATTGATGCTGCAATGGCACTGAGGAAGAAACATTTACCGAGGCAATGGGCAGAGGTGAAAGTCCACATCACTTTCGAGGTATTTAGGGGGTGGCTTGTAGGCCTGGAGGCCAGGAGCTGGGTTCTACAGCACACAGCACATGGGAAAAGTGTATACCAATACTTTTGGGATTTATCAGCACTGCTCATAACTATCCATCAATGAGCAATGTAAAAATAAAAAACCCTTACGAAGATTCTGAGTGGGTGTGCGTGAATGGGTCGAAGGAGAGCACTTGGGAATGTGAAGTTTAGATCACTGGCATCTTGCTCGTCCTCATCCCCTGGTGTGGGTGACTGGGAACCAGCCTCCTGGGCAAGAAAAACATGAAGAAACGATACGTAGTAAATACGATAATCCATGATGACACTAGCTGATCTTTACGTGTTGTGGCTTTACTGGATCTCCAGTGCGAAGTGGTCGGGCTAAGGTAGTGGGAATGAAGGCGTTAAAGGCTTCCCAGGCTGACACAGGCTGGTAGCCCATCAGCTTGTAGTACTGAGGAACCTCAATAACAGAAAATAATCATAGAAATCAGAGTAACTAACACATCAATATATTTCAAGAGGTGAGTGAGAACACGCAATGTGTTGCCATGGAGACATGAGCGCCGCTTAGATGAGCAGTAACTGCACCTACTTGAAGCTTGAAGGTAGGAACATGTGTTGTCACCCTCACATTAACGGCATCCACAGGCAAGGCCAAAAAATCAAGCGCCTGCAAAGAGAAAGCAGACACCACTTGCACAAATTAAAGTCAATCACTTTCCTCTCTCTGCAGGACGTTGTCATTGAGTTATCGCGGTTTTGTGAACGTAGAGAACAAAAGGCCGAGCCTGTGTGTCAGCCTTGCCCCATCTCGTCACCTCGGGTCCCACATTCGCCCATAGGACCCCCTTTCGCTTCATCAAGAAATCTACCTTCTCGCCGACTGCGTTGAACCACTACCACTTTTTACTTTTTACCTCATACCCTCTCTCATATGCAGCAGCACGACATACACTATCTTGTTAAAGGGATCATCCAGCCAGGATGGTCCATTTTTCACTAACATGCTCAATTGATGTATTTTTTTTTCTAGGCGGGAGGGCAGGGGGTGATATTCGCTTGCATTTTAAATGTTGTCAATTTGTTTTTTGGGAAATCAGTAAATAAATTACTACACCCATTCCCAGTCAACAATACAGCTAGCCCCCAAGCCCCCTCCCTCCCTCTGCCGATGTCTTGATGGCAGTCACAGGAGGAACGAGACAATATTTGTCCATTGAAAATCATTGTACGTAATTTGCTCATAATTACCCAAAACGGTGATCAATTGGCACCGAAATTTATGTGGACCCCCTCCGTGAGTCGTCACCTTACCGTGGTGGAGGGGTTTGTGTGTCCCAATGATCCTAGGAGCTAAGTTGTCTGGGGCTTTATGCCCCTGGCAGGGTCACCCATGGCAAACAGGTTCTAGGTGAGGGGCCAGACAAAGCACGGCTCAAAGAACCCTTATGATGACAAAAATATATGGACCAAGGTTTCCCTTGCCCGGACGCGGGTCACCGGGGCCCCCCTCTGGAGCCAGGCCTGGAGGTGGGGCTCGTTGGCAAGCGCCTGGTGGCCGGGCCTACACCCATGGGGCCCGGCCGGGCACAGCCCGAAGAGGCAACGTGGGTCCCCCTTCCCATGGGCTCACCACCCATGAGAGGGGCCAAAGGGGTCGGGTGCAATGTGAGCTGGGCGGCAGCCAAAGGCGGGGACCCTGGCGGTCCGATCCTCGGCTGCAGAAGCTAGCTCTTGGGACATGGAATGTCACCTCTCTGGCAGGGAAGGAGCCCGAGCTGGTGTGTGAGGCAGAGAATTTCCGACTGGATATAGTCGGACTTGCCTCCACACACAGCCTGGGTTCTGGTACCAGTTCTCTCGAGAGGGGTTGGACTCTCTTCCACTCTGGAGTTGCTCAAGGTGAGAGGCGCAGAGCAGGTGTGGGCATACTCATTGCCCCCCGGCTCAGTGCCTGTACATTGGGGTTCACACCGGTAGACGAGAGGGTTGCCTCCCTCCGCCTTCGGGTGGGCGGACGGGTCCTGACTGTTGTTTGTGCATATGCACCAAACAGCAGCTCAGCATACCCACCCTTTTTGGAGTCCTTGGAGGGTGTGCTGGAGAGTACTCCTGCTGGGGACTCCCTTGTTCTGCTGGGGGACTTCAATGCTCACGTGGGCAATGACAGTGAGACCTGGAGGGGCGTGATTGGGAGGAACGGCCCCCCCGATCAGAACTCGAGTGGTGTTTTGTTATTGGACTTCTGTGCTCGCCACGGATTGTCCATAACGAACACCTTGTTCAAGCATAAGGGTGTCCATATGTGCACTTGGCACCAGGACACCCTAGGCCGCAGTTCGATGATCGACTTTGTAGTTGTATCATCGGATTTGCGGCCGCATGTTCTGGACACTCGGGTGAAGAGAGGGGCGGAGCTGTCAACTGATCACCACCTGGTGGTGAGTAGGCTCCGATGGTGGGGGAAGATGCCGGTCCGTCCTGGCAGACCCAAACGTATTGTGAGGGTTTGTTGGGAGCGTCTGGCGGAATCCCCTGTCAGAAGGAGTTTCAACTCCCACCTCCGACAGAGCTTTTCCCATGTTCCGGGGGAGGCGGGGGACATTGAGCCCGAGTGGACCATGTTCCGTGCCTCTATTGTTGAGGCGGCCAATCTGAGTTGTGGCCGTAAGGTGGTTGGTGCCTGTCGTGGCGGCAACCCCCGTACTCGCTGGTGGACACCAGCAGTAAGGGATGCCGTCAAGCTGAAGAAGGAGTCCTATCGAGCCTTTATGGCCTGTGGGACCCCAGAGGCAGCTGACGGGTATCGACTGGCCAAGCGGAAGGCGGCTTCGGTGGTCGCCGAGGCAAAAACCCGAGCGTGGGAAGAGTTCGGTGAGGCCATGGACGCCGACTTCCGGACGGCTTCGAGGAAATTCTGGTCCACCATCCGACGTCTCAGGAGGGGGAAGCAGTGCACCACTAACACTGTGTACAGTGGGGATGGGGCGCTGCTGACTTCGACTCGGGACGTTGTGAATCGGTGGGCAGAGTACTTTGAAGACCTCCTCAACCCCACCAACACGCCTTCCTTGGAGGAAGCAGAGCCTGGGGATTCTGAGGTGGGCTCTCCTATCTCTGTGGTTGAAGTCACCGATGTGGTTAAAAAGCTCCTCGGTGGCAAGGCCCCGGGGGTGGATGAGATCCGCCCGGAGTTCCTCAAGGCTCTGGATGTTGTGGGGCTGTCCTGGTTGACACGCCTCTGCAACATCGCGTGGTCAACAGGGAGAGTGCCTCTGGATTGGCAGACCGGGGTGGTAGTCCCTCTTTTTAAAAAGGGGGACCGGAGGGTGTGTTCCAACTACAGAGGGATCACACTCCTCAGCCTCCCTGGTAAGGTCTATTCAGGGGTGCTGGAGAGGAGGGTCCGTCAGGAAGTCGAGCCTCAGATTGAGGAGGAGCAGTGTGGTTTTCGTCCCGGCCGTGGAACAGTGGACCAGCTCTACACCCTTAGCAGGGTCCTCGAGGGTATGTGGGAATTCGCCCAACCAGTCTACATGTGTTTTGTGGACTTGGAGAAGGCGTTTGACCGTGTCCCTCGGGGAGTTCTGTGGGGGGTGCTTCGTGGGTATGGGGTACCGAACCCCCTGATACGGGCTGTTCGGTCGCTATACCACCGATGTCAGAGTTTGGTCCGCATTGCCGGCAGTAAGTCGGAATCGTTTCCAGTGGGGGTAGGACTCCGCCAAGGCTGCCCTTTGTCGCCGATTCTGTTCATAACCTTTATGGACAGAATTTCTAGGCGCAGCCGAAGCGTTGAGGGGATCCGTTTTGGGGGCCTCAGTATTGCATCCCTGCTTTTTGCAGATGATGTGGTGCTGTTGGCTCCTTCAAACGGGTCTCTCCAACTCTCACTGGAGCGTTTCGCAGCCGAGTGTGAAGCGGTTGGGATGAAGATCAGCACCTCCAAATCTGAAACCATGGTCCTCAGTCGGAAAAGGGTGGAGTGTCCCCTCCGGGTCGGGGAGGAGATCTTGCCCCAAGTGGAGGAGTTCAAGTATCTTGGGGTCTTGTTCACGAGTGGGGGCAGGTGGGAGCGGGAGATCGACAGGCGGATCGGTGCAGCGTCTGCTGTGATGCGGACGTTGTATCGGTCTGTCGTGGTGAAGAAGGAGCTGAGCCAAAGGGCGAAGCTCTCAATTTACCGGTCGATCTACGTTCCAACCCTCATCTATGGTCACGAGCTATGGGTCGTGACCGAAAGAACGAGATCCCGGTTACAAGCGGCCGAAATGAGTTTCCTCCGCAGGGTGTCCGGGCTCTCCCTTAGAGATAAGGTGAGAAGCTCGGTCATCCGGGAGGGGCTCAGAGTCGAGCCGCTTCTCCTCCACATCGAGAGGAGCCAGATGAGGTGGCTTGGGCATCTGATTCGGTTGCCCCCTGAGCGCCTCCCTGGTGAGGTGTTCCGGGCATGTCCCACCGGGAGGAGACCCCGAGGAAGACCCAGGACACGCTGGAGAGACTATGTCACCCAGCTGGCCTGGGAACGTCTCGGGATCCCCCGGGGAGAGCTGGAAGAAGTAGCTAGGGAGAGGGAAGTCTGGGCTTCCCTGCTAAAGCTGTTGCCCCCGCGACCCGGCCCCGGATAAGCGGTAGATGATGGATGGATGGATGGATGGATGGATAGATCTACTCAATGTCCACTTCAACTTCTGAAAATATCCCAAGGATTAGACTCTCCATCGTTGACGTAAAAGAGAATGAAGAAATGAGCAGCTCAGATGCATTGCCAGATTTGCTTTCTTTGATTAAGTCCCCAAAATATCAACACAATGCATTCCGAAAGGCTTTTCATAAAAAATAGGGGATTATATATTCAATTTCAATCCAGCAGGGTTAGCTTGACTAATTTATTTTCCAAGTCCACCTCCAAGGGCTACGCCCTCCACCGCCTCTCCAAAAATGAGGCACTCTTCACAGCCACACTCGCCTGGAGCGTAGGCAAGTTTCTTGGCTGCCTGATCGGTAATGAACACGGAGCGATTCCACTGACTATATGGTGGGCATCCATGAGACGAAGCCCCAAGTTGTTTAGAAGCTTTCTTTCTTTCATCTTTGGTTTGTTTATTGAACATAAAACATACAGTAATAATTTGACAGAAAATAAGGTAAATAAAATAGTAAAAAAAGAAAGAAATCAGTCTTCATTCAACACAGTTATTATGTTCAAGGGAGTAGGAAGAAGTAAAACAATGTATCTAGTCCTACCCCGTTATGTGTTTATATCTAATAAATCATTTTTATATCAATCAGAAAAGAAAGAAAGTAAGAAGAAAGAAGTCTCCATTAAGGCTCATACTTTACAGGCGTTGGTGGATGGGCATAGCCCCGTATAGCAAGTGCACCGATAGGTCTAGCCTAGATAGAGAGCTGATAAGTCGCTTTTATTGGTACTTTACTGATGCGCCCCTCCACCAAACACCCTCATTTTCATCTTATGTGAATGCAGCATGAAAAACAAGGCACTAGCACTGTGTCCTCAAACGTTTCAAGCCTCGTGAATCATCCAATGAACTCAAGTCGGAAAAATGGGGCAGCCAAATACTGGCCGGGCCTTTAACAAATTTGGTCATGTTTATATACGCTACCATTTCAAGGCAAGATGAGTCAGGGAATAATGACATACATCATGTTGTATCTCACGCTCAGGTTCAGAGAAGCTTGAGAACGCACAAAGAAAGAAAGTGGCATTGCTCAGTCATTCAAGTTCTGAAATGCCAGATCGGAAGCCTCTGAGTGACTAAGATGACTGGGCCTCTCCATGACATCTCAGGGGAAGATTTTGATGAACATGAGTCTGTGGTGCCACCATACAACCATTACCATGTAGTTGCGTTACACTGAGGCACTGTGTTACTCTGCTGTCATGCTTCTACAGCAGCAATCTGCTTCTATGTAAATAACTGAATAATTTTGAAAATATTGACCGGCTGTCTTTAATTTGAAGGTCAAAAATAGGTCAAATCAATAAATCTTACCTCAGTTATGAATTTCTTGACCCAAATTTTGAGAAACCATGTCCAGTATGATGTAGCACGTTGGTCCCAACCATTAAAATGATGCTAAGATGACAATAGCTAGTAGGTAGGACTGTCACGAAAATGTCACCACATTTTTGCGATGGGCACCCCGTCAATGTTTTTCCTCCAAATTTTATTGGTACCAAATTCTGTGAAAGACAAACCTTATCTCTTCACCGTCACAGAACTGTTATAAATAACGCATTTACTTGGACAAAGTAAAACCTCTTCAAAGGTGCACTTTTAGTTGGGAAGACATATTTCAAGAGTCAGCGAGTTTCAGAAACAAACCTTTTCAACATTCAGCGACCACATCATTAGGTAACATGACACCTGCACAATATACCTATGCCCCCCAAAAATAATAATAGTAATAATTATTTTAAAAATATACCCTTGCACACAAAACTAGAATCAAACAAAGGATCGCGCGCAAAGATTTCTGCAAATGTGGAACAAGACTAAATCGGACCTGCATCAAATTTGACGCCTTCATTGATACCCCTGATACTGCACATGTGTGTTTTGTCAGACTTATTGTGTTCCTCACAAAGAAATAAGTCATGTCAATGCAAAAAATGCTCTACTTTGCTGTGTTGTGGAGATGCACCAAAATGGAATCCTTTGGCCCATTCGCTACCGCTCCACAACATACGGGGGACATTTTTATAGTCTCTATAGGCAGGCATCATGTAACTGCTTCTCTTATGATTTCATGCAAAGGCAGATTTGATGTCACACCAGATTGTGATTTGAATAAACTCCGTTGATTATTCAAGTACTGTTTCGCTAATGATGTAGCCGTGGATGTGAATTTGCGCTTTTGGTTCCAGAAAGTACTCACCAGCGGATCAGCTTCATCTGTGAAAAGTGGGAAGGAAGATGGAAAGATTCTTTCTGGGGTGATCTTCATAACACACGCCTCCTCCTCTTCAACTGAGAAACATCAAATGACAGAAGTTAACTTGAACCGACGCCAAGAGTCACCTTCGCATCGTGAACCAATGCACACAGTGCCTCAAATAGCTCTTTTGGGGGCTTGGACATTCGCTTCAAAGGAGCGCTCAGGGGTGATAAAGACCTTTATTGGCCGAGAGCAAGCCTGCCGCAGCGTCTGGTAGATTCCTCCACAAGGCCAAGGTCCGCTTCATGCGACACTGCATCACGACCTGTGAGGGCAGCACTGTGCGGGTTTAATCAGGCACAGTTTGATGCGTTGGAGGGTTCGTCCGCACAAAACTAGTGTTTTAAACCCCCTTTTTTTTATTGTTTCGAAAAATACGTCCATGTGGGATTATCGCTCTCTTCAATATGAAGGACTGTGCAAAAAAGCACAGATTTTAATGAAAGTATTTGAAGGCTGTGTGTGTATGTGTGTGTGTGCGTGTGTGTGTGTGTGTGTGTGTGTGTGTGTGTGTGTGTGTGTGTGTGTACCCTGCGTGCTGCCTGCTGGAAGAGTTTTAAGGCCCTCTGTTTTAGCACCCACTGAAAGCTGGGGTGAAATTGGAAAGATGGGGCTCCCTTGGGGACCTAGAGGGGCATCCAAAAATGCATGTTACTCTCACACGTGTACATGGTGTCAGGACAATGGAGTTCGTTCACGAAGAAATGCTGAGAAGTGTTCTTACTCAGCGAGTAAGTTGAGCGCGTATGCAAAATTGCCCTCGGTTTCATGATGCGTGCATACCGGCCCATTTTTTTCCGAGCACCGAGCATGTTGATGAATCAGAATGAGTTTCAAACGAGAGCTGAAATTTTCCCCAATTTATCTATAAACGGGCATCTGTTTATCGGCATCTCAGCAAATACTGAATGTTTATAAGACACAAGAGATGGCCCAAAAAACATTCATAACTTGATCCCATTTTCAAAATGTTCAAAGCTTGCTCAGCACAGAAACTGACAATGATGATGTCAGTCATTTTTAATTCATTCCAAAGTTAAATGACAGAACTGTGCGCGCAAAACATGCAACGGAAAAATGACTTAAGAGCCGAGAATGAACAAACAGTGTACAAATTGTTAGTAATTACGGTAGATAGTAATAGATAAAAATAGGACAGCAAAAAGAGATTTGTAGTCAATAGAATTCGTGAAATTAGCATTGGAACAAGTTAGAGCAGGGTGCCCATTAGGTCGATCCTGATCTACCGGTAGATCTAAGACAGGTCCCAAGTAGATCCGAGGAGTGTCGAGGAGAAAAAAAACAAACAACCATTTGTGTGTCTTTGTACATGTTAGTAATATATTTTTTTGTGTTAATGTACACTGCACCCTAATCATCTTATCAGTCTCATTTTCACCCAAAAAATATTAAAAAAATAAAATAAAGCAGGTAAATCTTGAATTTACGGTGGCGCGTGATTACGTCACCAGAAGCGCTGTTAGCGCTCAGCAGTCTGCAATTGCAGCTTGTGATCAGAACTGTTGCGCTCTATCTTTTATCGTCATTATTCTCATTCAGAGTTTGCTTCGTGTACAATTCACCGAGGGCACGGGCAAAGAATAGGAATCTAGGAGGGCCCAGGGAAGCACTTTAAAACGGTACGTGTCAGCTACGATAGTTAACAGGCTGCAAAAGTGCATCGCATGCCTCAGTTTCAGGCTGTTTCTCATCATGGAGTGCGTGTGCGCGTGTGTGTGCGCGCGCACGTGTGCCGGTAAGGGTAGATCCCGGGAGGTTAGTTGATCGAAAAGTAGATCTTTGATCCAAAAGGTTGGGGCACCCCTGAGTTAGAGAATATCTATATATGTTAGTCAGAGTGGTGCCACAAGCAAGCCTCAGTGTGTGTGTGTGTGTGTGTGTGCGCGTGTGTGCGCGCGCGTGTGTGCCTTTGATCTTGTTGACAGTCGTTTGTAACTGTAAATGTCAGGAAATGTGTGTTGTTTTGTCGCATGCATGTGTACTGGATCAATATGACAATGTGGTAGCCTTGAATAAACAGAGAAATGTGAGTGGATAAATGGCTCTTCTGGGTGCGCACTCAAAGCGTACTTGTACAATCTGCCCATTGTGTAAAAACTGCAGACACACCAACAGCGGCGGATGTATTCATAGAGGAATGAACGGTGTGTACACGCAATAAGTGAATGAGGCCCATTGAGGACGTCAAACTATTTCTTCAGACCTCGACAAACTAAATACTAAATGTGCGTGTAGATTCCCCAAGCAGCAGTGATGTTTTCATGTGAGAGGGGCCTGTTTGGAAAGCAAAAACAAAGCCACCCTCGGGGTAAAACGCCGTGCTTACCTGCCCTCCGTCACAAATGAGTCGTATTGAGTAAAGTTTTGGAGGTCCGCTTGTAAAGTCTTCCTCTCGCCTTACATCTCCCTTCCTGACCTGCAGTCATGACATGAGCACAAGGCAAGATTGCTCCAATCAAAACTGTTCAGGAACGGTGCAAAGATGTGCGGTAGAAGTACAATCACGTTTACCTTGTACTGTTGCAAAGCAACCAGCCTGTCCTCCAATACTTGGCTTCTGGTCGATTCTGACACTGGATCCTTACCCAGATGGACTTGTCTAGTGGTGATATTATATTCACGACATGAACAAAAGTATCGGGACAGTAGGCTGGTGCCCAAACAGGATGTGGAAATGGAACAAAATCCATCCATCCATCCATTTTCTGAACCACTTCATCCTCACAAGGGTCGGGGGGGTGGGGGGTGCTGGAGCCTATCCCAGTTGTCTTCGGACAGTAGGCAGGGGACACCCCGAACCGTTTGCCAGCCAATCGCAGGGCACACAGAGACGAACAACCATCCGCGCTCACACTCACACCCAGGGACAATTTGGAGTGTTCAAACAGCCTGCCATGCATGTTTTTGGAATGTGGGAGAAAACCGGAGCACCCGGAGAAAACCCACGCAGGCACAGGGAGAACATGCAAACTCCACACAGGAAGGTCGGAGCTGGAATCGACCGGGTACCTCTACACTGTGAGGTCGCTGCGCTAACCACTCAACCACCGGGCCGCCAATGGAACAAAATATGGTGTTGAAACTTTCTGGCACTAACAGTTTGACTCAGTTGAAAAGATTTTTGACAAGATTTTGGATTACGTGGCAATTTTTGCCCATGCCTCAAGGTATGAATGTCAGATGTAACATCTATGATGTTTGATGGTAGTAATTCGCTAATCGGTGCATCTCAAAACGTCACTGTCGTAAGTGAAGTGGGTAAGGCAGACATAATTTGAAATAAAGTAAATGCAAAGATCAAACCGATAAACTCACTCAAGGAAGAGAGGATTATGATTCAACCTACAATTTCAGTCGGTTGATTTGCTCTTCTTTAACATTTTGTTGAACCCTTTTTAGGAAAAGAGCCTCCTTCTTCTGCCTGGTCTGAAGACCTAACAAGGATTAAAAAAAAGGGGGCTCAGACATTCCAACATCCACACAGCAGCAGGGGTAGTTCAATGACACGCACATACCCTCACTCGGGTGTTCAGTGCCAAGTTTGCTGCTGTCCTTCTGCAACATCTTTGCCACCCCTGCGTGAGTGGAGGCATCCACAAGTGACTTTGGTCCTGGCTTGCTCCCACTTGGACCCCCTAAGGCACCCTGCGGGATATGTGAAGCAGTCGCAGCATGAAGTGAAGAGAAGAAGCAGAGGGAAAATTACATTGCTCCTTGGTCATAATAGTGTACCGTAAAATGCATAATTCAGCAGCTCAGTTCTAACTTCATTGAATCACGATGCACAAAAAATGACCCAATAGAAAAAAGTGAAGAGACTTCTGAAGCATTACCTTGGGTTTGACGACATCCTTGGCAAACTTTTGTTTGACTGGACTTTGGACTTGGATGGCTGGTAAAGATCCTTTACTTTTGGCCTGTGTGCCCTCAAGAGCAAGTTCCCTAATCCAAGCAGGTGAAATAGACATTTAAAAAAATATACAGAAGCAACGCTGTCAAGCAAAAGCTAAACATCTGCTTTTTTTTTTTTTTGTATGACGCTATAAAAATGTGCATTTAGTTCAACTATTTGGTTCAAGTGATGAACATCTTGTCATAATTGCGTCGATCGTGTCCACGAATGATTAACTTTTAGGCTGACATAACATCGAGGGTAGTGTCATGGATGCAGCGGTTGCAGATGATGGATGGCATCCTCTTTCTCACAATAAAGCAATGGAAGAGAATAGCCAAAGTCACACGAGTGCGTTTATTTGATGCTCGAGGGAACTGCTGTAACTTATTCTGCGAATACCTGACAGCGAGAAGAGGGGCGGAGCTTCCGGTAACAGTACAGAGGTAGGATTTGGTGTTGAATTGTGAGACAAGCAGCCGAACGGTAACCTGACATGTCTCATAGCGGCAGGGTCTGAAGGTAATGGTGATTTTTGATTGACCATTGGCTGGGATCACACCTGAAAAACAGAACCGTGGTCAAAATCCATGCTGATGATGATGCTGACCATGATGATGATCTCCACAAAATACAATTATTCACCTACTTTGTATTGACAGGGAACAGCTAGCGGCCATTGCATTTGAAAAAGCAACCGAAATAGCCACGTTACAACACATCTGGTAGAGTTCCAAACTCAAGTGCTGATGCTTCCCAGAGCATGGACAAGATTAACGTGTGGAAAGTGCGGCTTCCTCGGCCATGATTTATTAAATACACAACGGACAAGCAAGTATTTGGGAGAAAACACAGCAGAGCTGCACTCCAGAAAGGTTGTGTTAACTGTGCTGAGCTGAGGAAACCAGGCAGACAGCTTACACAAATGTTGTCAAGTTATAGCTACCTGTGAGTGGGTGAATGGAAAAGGCCTCATGTGGCTCAATGAGGTGCACTTCAAACTCCAAATCGGCGGGAGATCTGCAGCTCAGTGGAATGATGTGGCTCACGCTGTAGGACAGGTCACACATGAAAACATTAGCTTGTTCTTGCTTATCTACAAGAAATGTCTTGACAAAGATTCCTACTCACACACACAAACACATACCTCTGTCCAAGCGGCGCAGCTGGTAAATCAACGCGCGTCGGGATATGCACATGAGCGGTAGCGGGGTAAGCGTGAACTGGAATTAAAAGGTTCTCATCGTCCTTAACATGGGGGCAGAGCAAGAGCAGACATAGCACAGGCCATGAGAACACGCAGGCACGGTCAAGAGAAGGTTGCTTGCACGCTTACCTCACAGTGAACCCGAATACAGTCGGAGACACGAGTCCACTCGTGGGGACAGAATTTGACCTTCACTGTGTAGGCGAGGCCAGGAATGAGACGACACTTGAGGGAAGTCAGATCAGTCAAAATGGACAAAGTTGGCGCTTCACCTTACTGCGGTTAAGCATACCTTTTTGGCGTAGTTTGTTCGGAAATGCTTGGTTTGGGTGGGGATGATGTGAATATTTAGCACTCGAGATGAGATGTTGATTAGTTTCTGAGTAGAAGGGAAAAGGGTTTCATCATGTGCACTCGAGAGCACCATTTCGACACTCTCGATGCTTACATCGACATTCATCAAGCATATATGATGGAAAATCATGTCTTCATTCATTCATCAACTCAAATGAGAGGAATTTATAATGCGAGCTAATTGTATATTTAATGTTTACTTGTGATTAAGAAATTGGGATGAATTAGAGCGGAACATTAAGAACATGCAGATTAGAGTTGGATTTTTCTCACCACGCTCTTCACATAGTCCTTCTCTAGCTTGAAGCCACTGAAATGAAGTTCAGAAGGATCCACTTGGATCAAACCATTGCTCTTCTCTTTGACATAGATTTCTGTGTGGGTAAAAAAAAAGTTAGGATTTTGAATTACGAACCAAATGGATTCCCTTCATTTAGTTAACGCGTGTATGCATGGCAGAATAATGCATGGTAGAATAAATTTATTCAGAAGTAGTGAACTAAATGCAGCCATCATGCCGCTCAATATGTACTGGACTCCAGGAGATGGTTCGGCACGCTGCTCCTTCCGTCCTCCACCAACTGGGTCAGAGGAAGCGGCGTCAGGGGAGCAGAGACGGCCATCCTCCAGGGAGTCACGGGTCAGTCGCAGCTGTGCAAGACCAACGACAAGCAGCTGGAGAACTGTACATGAGACAAGCAGTGTACTTATTTTATGAGATGAATCAAGCAGGTAATTCAAATGTTCTGTTTGGGGAAACTCCCATCGCTGCAATTGTGACCGTAATTGATAAAATGCTAGATTTGAAGGAACACGTCATTTCTGATAGTGTAGTGGTTCACTCGCCTAACGTCCTGGGCTCAGTTCCCACTCAGTGACTCTTTTATATGGACACTGTGACTGACTGGCAACCAGTCCAGTGTCGTCTGCATTGGTTTGACGCCAAGTCCCGAGAACCTATTTAGTGGAAAGTGGATAGATGGATGTCAACATGTATTATTGTCACATAAGTAACACTGACGGCGTCAACAAGAAGGCTAAAGGGCTAACAACAGTCATTTCGTTATACCTTCTAGCCGGTTTGACTGGCGCCATTTTTAACACAGTTTTACCATTGTCTCGTGGGAAAACAAAACTAAGGAAAACTATGTGCAGCCCGTAAGGAAACCGTCATCATTTGCCCTCTACGTAAAGCCCGACGTTGGTTCTTCATGACGCATTACAATCTAGTAACTAAATATTTTGCCATGCTTCGCTCACATTGTTTTGTTGATGTTAAGACCATCTACGACGGTGCCATCTTGACGCGACCATTTGTTGACTTCAACAGGACAATATAATCCCAATATAAACTCCTTTTTAAAAATGTTTTTGATGTATGACACACGACAAACGCTTTCGTTACCAAGGTGACAGTTTAGCTCGAGGGGGTGGGTTCAAAAGCCATGTGAACCAATGGCAACTCAGGTATACGCTCCAGTTCACCGATCATTGTAAAGCCATGATGATGTTCAAAATAGAACCGGGGGAACTTGAACTTTCATTTCAAAATAAAGTGATAGGCTCCTTGCTAGAACATTTCGCTGGTGAATAAAATTTACATCATACCATGAATTTCTTTATGATATAATAAGCATATATATATATACAAATTCTGTAAATTTTTATGAAACTACCACAGAGTAATTGATTCACGCGATTGCGCATGAGCTGTATTATTCTGAAAGTTCAGACAAGTTTCATTTTCCCCCCGGCTTATTATATTGAATTGTAGTTGAACGGGTACGAGCAATTCTCACAAGCCAGTCTCGTTTAACAAAATGCACGATGGAATGAATCTATATTAGGTACAATATTTGAAAGTTATAGTTCTTTTAATTGGCAGAATGTACTTGGACGGCACAATGACGAAAGCTGGACTCGTTGGCGTGCTACTTATACCACAGGTGAATATAGCATGCCCAAATTTTAAGAAAGAAAGAAAACACTTTTGTTGTTTTACAGGCAAAATGGTCATTAAGTTGCCATCCGCATGTTCAATTTATGAAAGAAGAAGAAAGGTGCATGGAAGATCTGCAACGATTCCGTTCGGGTGAGTCGTTACTTTTAAATTGCAAATTAAATAATGTAAAACGGACAGACAAACAAAAAAAAGAGGATCAAACCCTCCGGCCACTCTCAAAAGATGTGCTCAAAGAACCCTAAAGGAATGTGATGCAGTATTTTAATGACATCTAGTGGTCATCATTATAATTTTGTTTTTGTTTTTCATTAAAATCTATTTTTTCCACTAAAGAAGGCAATATGAGCGTAAACTGTCATGGAATGTGGGATGACCTGAATTGCTGGCCTCCTGCTTCGCTTGGAGAAACTATCTCTCAACCGTGTCCACAGGTGTTCAATGCAGAAGGTAAAATCCGTTATCCATATAACATTATTAACATATTATCAACATAGCTGGCATACGTTTTACCAAGACCAGCTATTACTTGTAGTTAATTATTTTCCAAGAATTTAAGCAAGGATGAATAAATGACGCAATCACAAGTGTCTGCAGAAATCTCCATTTATTTGGCCATTAAAATATCTGCTTTCAATTACTGTCCTTGATATTTTGAAGGTAAAGTTTATCGCAACTGCACTTCCAGTGGTTGGACGGACCTGCTCATTCCACATGAAGATGCATGTGGTTATACTTTCAATGAGACGCTTCTCTTTCTCTCCGAGGTTTGCATCATCTCATAAACATCCGCAATGTGTCATTCATCGAAGTGATTGAATTTTGTACAATGACGTTCTCTTTTCCTTCACCAGTCACCCGATTCCCATTTGTATTTCTCCTATGTGAAGAGGATGTATACGACCGGATATGCGCTCTCGCTCATATCTCTAATTCTTGCAATCACAATTCTCTGTCTCTTTAGGTGAGAACCATGAGCCCGCCTCTCAGAATATTGTAAATAGCACATTAACTGTGCGTGTCTTTGCTCAGGAAGTTGCACTGTACGAGGAACCACATTCACATCCAGCTGTTCATCTCCTTCATCCTGAAAGCAGTCTTCATCTTCCTCCGGGACTCGCTGCTATTTACAAACGAAGAGCTGTACCACTGTGACTATTACCCGGTATCTTTTTTAATTTCTTGGTTTAAATTTAGAAATATAATACCGGAGAACATGCACTTTTCCAACATGAAACAAATGCCTTCAGAAAATATATGGTGGTCGATGAGATGACGGGAATGTTACTTGCTTTGATCCAAACTGATGCAGGTTGAAAGAGAGAGTCTTGTAGGGAGAAAAACATGCATGTTTTTGTAAGGAACCTGTCGTACCCGGAGAAAATACACACAAGCACAAGGAGAAGATGTAAACTCTTCGCAGGAAGGCTTTAGCACAAATTTGAACCCCGAACTTTAGAACTGTGACTCAAATGTCCCAGTCGGCACGTGACATCAATTTGACATCAATTAAATATTGAAGATTGGATTTTGATGTCATATTGACATCAGATTCCTACTGGGGTGGTATAACAGTGGTACCGTCACCCTGCAAAGACAATCCTCGTTCAGACATTCACTAAACGTTACACTTTCATAGCTTGAATGAATAAATGAAATCTTAAACATTCAATTTAACTTGGAGCAACCTGTATGGGCACTCACAGTAATTCAAATGGAAAGTTGGCATATACCATTGACAGTCACCGACCCCGAAACAAAGTTTAGGTTTTGCGCACATACACGCACAGAAGCACAACGTTACGTCAGTGATAAACAGTTGGAGGCAATGCTGATGGATGCATTATTTAGTGTAGCCACTAGATGTGAGTAGAATCGTTGCATAGTACATGTGAACAAGGAGACACAAAGTCACTGGTCAGTGTATTAATGTGGACAGACGCTATCCAGCATGTAAAAATAAACAAATACAAAATACGCCTTCTCCCTTGGGACTGTCAGGTGGCGTGTAAAGTTGCTCTGATGTTGTCCAACTACTCCATCCTGGCCAACTACAACTGGTTGCTGGTGGAGGGTCATTTCCTTTTCACTTTAGTGAGCTGCTTCCTCTTCTCTCCAAAGAAGCACCTCGCTTGGTACATCTTGCTCAGCTGGGGTAGGGGGAACCTGTTTAGGAAAATTCAAATGTTTGTCTCGTTTTTCATTCTGTGTGTGTGTGTGTGTGTGTGTGTGTGCGTGCGCGTGCGTGTGCGTGTCATGCAGGCTTGCCAGTGATTGTTATTTTCTCCTGGGGATGTGCCAAGTATTCATATGAGAATGAGGGGTAACATTATATTTCATTCAGTACTACATCAAACTGATTCTGAGAAGATGAGCGTATCTTTTTCACCCCCAAAGCTGCTGGGAAACTAGAAGACATGAGTGGATTTGGTGGATACTTCGAGTGCCAGTTTTGCTGACCATTTTTGTAAGCAATTCCCTTCTTTTTCAGATAGCAGCATGTTCGCCGTTGATCAAGCATCCGTGATGAATGTCTTTTTACACTTCAGATGAATCTCCTCTTCTTCTTGGGTATTTTGAGGATCCTGTTGAGCAAATTGAGAATGCCAAATGCACAGGGGAATGAATTGCGCCGCTACAAGTAGGTATTTTCCCCATTCTGTCCTGTTTAAATGCCCCATGCACTAACCAAAATCATTAGCTGGCCTGCATCTACGCAGTTTCATGTGGTACAATACAAGAGCTGCATCAAAAAATGTGCTTTGATAGACAATACAGTGATCCCTCACTATTTCGCATTTCGTTTATCGCGGATTCGGTGCATCGCGGATTTTTTCAAACATATTCATATTTTTTTTTTCCATATACAGGTACATGGAGTACAGTACTGTATAAGTTGCTCTATGTGACTCGCTGTTGTTTTGCCGCTTCTCCCGGACTTTTTGCGTACTTTAAAAAAATATATATATATTCTTTACCTGTATATGTTAATTGGTCACTACTTCGCGGATTTTCGTTTATCGCGGGTGGTTTTGGTCCCCATTAACCGCGATAAACGAGGGATTACTGTAATGCTAAATTTTGACCGATACTCTCAGAGCGGTTTCCCAAAGCAAAACCACATCATCGAGAAAGGTGTTTCGAAATTATTGGTTACCGAATTACGATGCTAAATAAAAGAGGCGTAATCAATATCTTTCTGACTGTCTCCAACCATTATTATCTTTGTACAGACATAATTTGACAGTTTGTACTGGCAGTGGTATGCAATCAGTGCCTACAAGTCCTTCTCTGCTGAACCAAACACTAAGAGAAGCACTGACCTACACTGCAAATCCGATAGTGTTGGTAATCTGGTAGTGTTGGTAGTCTGATAATACCTCGGAGGGATCAATTTAATTCCGGCTAAGTGTCTGTGTAGCTACACTATCTGGTGTTAATGTAGCATTTACTGAAGTGTTAAATGTTCAACATCCAATAGTGTGTTACAACAACAAAATGTGGTGTCGACAGTTAAGCAATAATGACACTGTTGAGTGTTTAGATTAGTGCTGTCAAGCGATTAAAAAAGTTATCTTAATTAATTATGATGTATAATTAATTGATCTAATTAATCTATATTTTAATCTCATCTAAAAAGTGCTGAAAAAACCCTATTTTCATTTGTAATTCATTACTTTATTGAGGCAGATCAAAAAACCAAAAAAGTGGCTTTATAAAGTCTTTCATTGTTTGTAAACAGACTAAGTAGACAGTCCTAGCCATTCACTGCTGCTGTATTTGAGACGAGTCCCAAGTCCTACCTGCAACTTTTAGTTTCGACCACCAGGGGCAATATCACTGTTTTGTTTTTTGTAAATCTCCAAATAATTTCAAAATAAAAATAAAATAGAACATTGGGTCCATAAAAAGTGGTTAATTCAACATATCAAAAACATTAAGAACACTTTTCTGAGCAATACAAGTACTCAACACTGAACTCGCTTCGGATCATAAAAAATAAAAGACCCTTAAATCACAGTGCTTCAAGTTAGCACTTCCGAAATAACACTGTTCATCATGATAAAATAAAGTGCTGAAATAAACATCAAACACTTCTAATAGGCTACAGAGGACACAGCAGCTATGCTGACTTCATGCCTCGTACACAGGGTGTTCTCCTCGAGTTTAATTTGGCGAAGAGCTTTGCTTTAGCTCGCTATACTGCTAACGCTTTCGGTGCTAACATTAGCTGTGGATGCACTCGCGACTGGGTGCTTTGCATGAATGTGGGAGGCTAAACTTGAGCTGCTTCGGTGGTCAGCAAACTCCACCTTACAAATTAGGCACAACACTCTAATTTTATCAATAGTGCTGTCAGGGCATTTTTGAAAAGTAAATTTTCCATTCATTGTGCCCAGCACTCTCACATGCTCCTCCATTTTCACCTCTCCTCTCCTCACCGCTGCTTACTTAGCCCGCCCAACTCCAATGGGAGCCAATCAGCTTATGCTACACAAGCCCAAACATAATGACAGCCAATCAATGTCCGCTTCAGGTTGTGACTAACAGTTGTTTCCCCACCCTCAACTACTCGAACACAGGAAGTTAACAGATGAAATGGGATATTATAAAAAGGCAACCCAACTACATAAACAATAATGTTAAAGATTAGAATTTAGATTAACGCGATTAAAAAACATAACGCACGTTTATTGTTTATTTGATACGTTTCGGCTTGGTGGTCAACTGATTAGCACATCGGCCTCACAGTGCAGAGGTGCAGGGTTCGATTCCGGCTCCAGCCTTCCTCTGTGGAGTTTGCACATTCTTCCTGTGCCTGCGTGGGTTTTCCCCAGGGACTCCAGTTTCCTCCCACATTCCCAAAACATGTATGGCATGTTAATGGAACACTCTAAATTGTCCCGAGGTGTGAGTGTGAGTGCAAATGGTTGTTTGTCCATATGCGCCCTGCGACTGGCTGGCAACCAGTTCAAGGTGAATCTCGCCTACTGCTTGAAAACAGCTGGGATAAGCCCCAGCATGCCCTGAGACCCTTGGATGGAAAATGGACGTATGGATAATACATTTCAGACAGCAGTGAGCACAATGTATGTTCTTTCATCATTTCGTGTAAAAACTCAAATAATAAAAATCAGGTCAGACACACTAGTAGTAACAGTAAACAAATCCTCCTCAATTCTAAATGCATTCAGGCAATCATCAAAACCCATAGTAATAACATTACATTTGTGGTCAAAAGGAATGCCTTTTCATGATGAAGATGTTAACAATTTTTCTGAAAGTAGGGAATCATTTTCATTACCCACACATCCAAACATTCCATTATGGCATTCACGTCCATAGTTAAAAAAATAAACGAGACATTACATGTTTGACCAGACCCCAACACCTGGTCTGGATAATGTAGTAGCATCTCCCTGCACATGAGCGTTGCCTTTATTTTGACACTTTGGCAACTGGCTGGTTCGTCAAACGTTGAATCGTGGACAAGCTTTAACCACCTGATCGTAGTTCAGATGCTGAGTGGTCTTGCAGTGTCTTTGGGCCACCTTCAAAATTGCATGGACGAAAAACAGACAGAAGAATATGGATTCAAAAACAATTACCTTTACATCCTCAAGTCCATTTCCTGTAGGCCTATGTGGCCAAATGAGAAAACCCCTAGAATTTTTTGTTTGTTTGTTTTTTGCAACTCAGTACTCACGTAAATTGGTGAGGCCTTGTTTTCCAGATTGTGGAAGAGTGTGACAATTCCACGTACATAGATAATGCAGACATTAATTTTTCACACAAACACTTCAATGCCATCAAAATCCTTCAAGGACACTTGAATTTTCATATCATCTTATTTACGTTACATTTTGGGAAATAGGCGTATTGTTGGTCAAGCAGCTGACAAACATCATGTACAGCTCGTCACTTTAGCTGTCTACATCTGCTTCAACCAAGCTATGTTAAATATAGTGTTAATGTACCCACGTGATGTCACATGAAATATCACTATTGACCTATCTGTGGTATATGAAATAGAAGTTGAAACTAGTGCTGTCAAGCAATTAAAAAAAAGAAAGTGTGATTAATTAATAATGATCTGTAATTAATTGATCTAATTAATCTATATTTTAATCTCATCTAGAAATTGCTGAGAAACCCCTTATTTTCATTTTGAATCCCTAGCCATTTACTTTCTGCTGTATTTGAGTCGAGTCCCAAGTCCTACCTGCAACCTTTGGCTTCGACTAGCAGAGGGAATAACACTGTTTTGTTTTGTTTTTTGTACATCTCCAAATCATTACAAAATAAAAATAAAATAGAACTCTCTCTCGTCTCATCTATCCCGTAACCCCGGAGGGTCATTGGGGCACCACAGACGATCTGCTGACCAGCTTTCTCCATCCTTCTCTGTCTTCGGCAGCTCTCATTGCCTCATTGAGTTTCAAGTGAGTCCATTCTATGATGTTATCTTCCCATCTTTTCTTTTGCCTCCCTCTTTTTCTGCCACCTTGTACGGTGCCTTGCAGGATGGTCTTTGCAAGGCCTGAGGATCTGGTGACGTGTCCGTACCACCTCAGTTTCAGCTTCATGATTGTGGATAGGAGGTCATCATGTGGGCCTATGGCTTGTCTGATCTTTTGACGGACTTCCTCATTAGTGACATGTTGGGTGTAGGAGATACCCAAAAGCCTTCTGTAGCATCTCATCTCCATACTCTGTATTCTCCTCTGCAGTTCTGATGTAAGGGTCCATGTTTGGAAATAGAACACCGGGTCCATAAAAAGTGCTTAGTTTAACATATCAATACAAGTTTCTGAGCAATACAAGTACTGAACACTGAACTTGGTTCAAATAATTAAGAATAAAACAGACCCTTAAATCACAGTGCTGTAAATTAGCACTTCAGAAATAACACTGTTCGTCATGACAAAATAAAGGTCTGAAATAAACATCAATCACTTCTGGTAGGCTACAGAGGACACAGCAGCTATTCTGACTTCATGGCTCGTACACAGGGTGTTCTCCTCGAATTTAGTTTGGCCAAGAGCTTTGCTATGGCTCACGACTGGGAGCTTTGCATTAATGTGGGAGACGAAACTTGAGCTGCTTCGGTGGTCAGCAAACTCCTTACAAATTAGGCACAACCCCCTACCTTTATCAATAGTGCTGCCCTCAGGGAATTTTTGGAATGTACATTTTCCATTCATTGAGCTGAGAACTCTACATGCGCCTCCATTTTCACCTCTCCTCTCCTCACCGCTGCTTACTTAGCCCTCCCAACTCCAATGGGAGCCAATCAGTTTATGCTAAACAAGCCCAAACATAATGAGCCAATAAGTGTCTGTTCAGGCTGTGACTGACAGTTGTTTCCCCACCCTCAACAACTCAAATACAGGAAGCCAACACATAAAAAAGGGCTATTTGAAAAAGGCAACCCAACTACAGAAACAATAATGTTAGAGATTACAATTTAGATTAACATGATTAAAAACATAACATGCTAAATAGAACTGTAATTAATTATTCACAATTAACGCGATAATTTGATACCTCTACTTTAAACCAAGTTACCAAAGCAAATTCTTTTTTCCTCAAATATCATCATGTGACGTTTTTGCCTTGCTTTGTTTGATTCCATCATTCAAATGAGGGGCAAAATGATGCTGAAGAAAATTGTCTCAGTGTGAGGTGTTAACCTAGCTTCACAACCTATCAATGTTACATCCTAGAAGACACAGGCTATTTTATTACTGAAAGATGCGAATGCCAATGTTTTTAACACTGTGCCCGAATTTTTAACACTGGACGATTTGCAGTGTACATTCACCACATAATTGAATTCGTGTTCATTTCCTTAAAGTCTTGTCCTTATTTTATCGGTTCTCTCTATGCTCTCCAGCTTCCAGTAGTATGTACGATGGAGTGGCTTCATTGAGTCCGACTTTACAGTTAACGAGCCGTGCCCAAAATTAATAAATAAATAACATTTCTGGCCTATCAACGGCTCGGACAACGAATGGATGGATGGATAAATAATCCGCAATTCCGCTTAGTAGGATCTATTTTTTTGGAAATGTATGTTTTTGTTCTGTTATTAGATAAATATTGATTGTGAACTGCTCCAATTCATATTGCAGTGTAGAGGTTTGGTGTTTGGAGGAAGATACAGACTTAACTACTGTTTGGCCTACAGTACATTTCTTGGTTTAGTAAAATGGTATTCATCTCAAAGATGTGAAATGCCTCTCGCTCTCTATTATTTTAGAAACCTGCAGTGATAGCAGTAGGATTAAGGGGTGATTTCGGCCATTCAATTCCCCACTGACTGTCCAAGTCACAAATGCACTGCCCACCATTTGATATTGGTTTTCATATGACTGTGCAGATACACGATATTGTACGTGTGGCATTCTCAGGTGAAAATAAACGACTGCTCCTTTGACCAGGAAATTCATGAAATCCACATTTTTCCTGGTGGTCCTGTTTGGCCTGCAGTACGTCCTCTTTGTTTTCTTGCCTGTTGAAGTCAGCAGCTTAATGTTTAAGATCTGGACCTTTGTCGAGCTGGCTCTGTCATCCATGCAGGTAAAAGAAGTGAACTGATGTCAATTCGTTGCAATGACGAATGCATGACCTAATGTACTTTTTTTTTTCTGAGGGTTTTGTGGCCGCTCTCCTCTACGCATTCATGAACGGAGAGGTAAAAACTGTAATATGGACAAGCATTGTACTTCCTTTCATTTTTTTCATCACATCCTCTTCAATGTAACTTGGAAGCTGTTTTAAATCCAACCCGACTGATATGAGGCTTTATTAGTATGAGCTTTTCTTCTTTATTTACTGCTATTTTTATTTAAAAAAAACAGCTGTGTGCTGATATAATACAATAATTTTCACTCCATATCTTGAAAGGATTAGATAGGATCAGATAAATCAGGCTAATCATTCACATTCACATCTGACCTACGTATGCTGTATGTGTAGCTTTGTGAACCACTGCAATACTAATGAGGCCAAATTTTATATCAGCATTTTAAAGGGATGCTCTTGCAGGTGCAGCACGAGATCTGGAGACGGTGGAAGAGGTGGAGGCTAATCCAACATCTGCCCGAGCCCAGCCAGAGTAGGTCTCCTCAGACCCAGCTCTCCCTGCTGCCCGGCTCTCCTGTTCACCTCATAGCCAGAGGACGCTGCATGGATGCAGCGCACTTTGATGCATTGTAAATGCCTGTGCAGTGCAAACAGCTGCTCAGTTCACAATTCAGTGAAATACTTTTGAAACTAATACTGCAACCACAGCAAAAGTCACACTTGCCTTCACCTGCCAATAGCAGTGGTAGAACAGAAATCACTGATTGTAAACTTCAAAGTGCTGATGGTGAAACTTGACAAGTAGACAAGTTTGCTCTGACACATTAGATGGCATAAAGCCTCAAGGAAAATAAAAGTACTGTAAATGCACTAGTTGAAAAAAGGAAAACCCCACAATGGTCACAAAACTTAAGGGGTGTTCACACGGCACACATTTGCATCGGTGCTGCACCGATGTATTTTGTTGCGATATATCTTACACCAGTGTAAATTTTGTGCCACGTTCACACGTATAAAGCTGCTTATTAAAGCAATACGATAATAATACGGAAATAAAACATGCACATGCTTAAAGTGTACTTCCTTTTCCCCGCCTTGTTTGTGACATATCGAAAAACCATGGTTTATACTTCTTCAGACAAATCAACGCAGACACCATACAAGGATGAGAGAGAGAAAGGAAACAAGCGCAAAATACCCAGGATGCAAGTTATGCAATACCTGTATATAATCAACTCTTCTCAAGCGTAGCGAGTCTACCCCTGTAGCGTTCACATGTCCCATTTTATATCGGTGCTGCCCCGCAAACTAGCATTTACTCCGGAGTAAAATTTTAATAAATTTGCTCCGGTTTAAGCTGTTTTCAGGGGCTGCACCGGAATAACTTTGTACGTGTGAATGCTCTACTGGGGGCAGCCCCGGTGCTACACTGGAGTAAAAGTTGCCGTGTGAACACCCCTTTATATTTTACAGCCTTATTACAGTATACACCCCGTCATAATAACATGATAAAAACTACACACTGTACACATGCTCACACATATACATTCATTCATTCATTTTCTGATCCGCTTTATCCTCACAAGGGTCGCGGGGGGTGCTGGAGCCTATCCCAGCTGTCTTCGGCAGTAGGCCCCTGAACTGGTTGCCAGCCAATCGCAGGACACAGAGACGAACAACCATCCGCACTCACACCTAGGGACAATTTAGAGTGTTCAATCAGCCTGCCATGCATGTTTTTGGAATGTGGGAGGAAACCGGCGCACCCGGAGAAAACCCACGCAGGCACGGAGAAAACATGCAAACTCCACACAGGGAGGCCAGAGCTGGGATTGAACCCGGTACCTCTGCACTGTGAGGTCAACGCGCTAACCACTGGACCACCGGGCCGACTATTCACACACACATACAAATATATATACAGTATATACAGGTATATATACTATATATACAGTATATATATATATATATATACCTGTATATATATACTGTATATTGTATATATACCTGTATATAAAGTATTTTATATATATATGTGTAACCAGGTGAACCATACTTAGACTTTTGTAGTGAAGGCTGCCTTGTTTAACAAATGTAGCACTGTCACTTTAAGAGCCACGCTAGATGAAAACACGCGGGAACATATAGAGCGTGTGGGAATCAGACCAGGAAGCGAAGTAAGGGTGACATGCACGTGAAGGAGGGTAGTCGTTGAACTGTGCCTACTGCTTGTCCCAACTTGATACACCCATGATCGTCGTTGTAACCCTGGCGATATTCAGAGCAAAATATCGTGTTTTGGAGTTTGAAATCTGCCGCTAGTGAGTCGTGGGAACAGCTGTATAGCGTAAGTGTTTTCTCAATGTTACAAGATGTAAATATGTTTTTTTGACTGTGAAATGATATGAACTGTGTATCTGTTCTTTAGAGGGGAGATCATTTGTGGTTTTCCACGTGTTTTGTATACACCCAACATGCCGGAAAGTGTCGAGTAAGTGTGTCCTCTCATCACATTGGATTGTAATGATTGCACTTTTAAGTTTCATGGATTGTTGGGGCTTGGAAATAATGTATTTTTATTTCTCTTTCCTTATCAAGCAAGCCACTGCTGTTGTTTATTATGGTGAAATTTTCCTTAATCTGTTAGATAATTTTCTTTGATCTCTTAGATCCCTTTTCCAACTCTTTTAAAATTCAGTTAACATCTCAGTCTTTCATCTTAATGCTGAACAATTTTTCATTGTTCAGTCGGGAATAAAGCCCACCTAAAAATTATTTTGTGTCCAGTCCAGTCTTTCCAAAGACCCGGCTACATATATATATATATATATATATATATATATATATATATGTATGTATGTATATAAATTGTTTTTTTTAAATTAAGGAGACTAATTAGGTCAGTGTTTTCCAACCTGGAGAGCCAAGGCACATATTTTGCATCAGAAACAACCTCATGGTAAACCACCAAACATCCATCCATCCATTTTCCGAACCGCTTGATCCTCACTCGGGTCGCGGGGGGTGCTGGAGCCTATCCCAGCCGTCTTCGGGCAGTAGGCGGGGGACACCCTGAATCGGTTGCCAGCCGATCGCAGGGCACACAGAGACGAACAACCATCCACGCCCACACTCACACCTAGGGACAATTTAGAGCGTCCAATCAGCCTGACATGCATGTTTTTGGAATGTGGGAGGAAACCGGAGCACCCGGAGAAAACCCACGCAGGCCCGGGGAGAACATGCAAACTCCACACAGGGAGGCCGGAGCTGGAATTGAACCCGGTACCTCTGCACTGATCAAAAATTATGGAAACTGAAATAATGATCTTGTCTCAGTTTAGTCCCAAATGCAGTTCAGTTTCGGCTTTTCTAGTTGAATACAAAGCTAATGTATTTGCAGAGAAACATGACTGAATGGCAACAGTTGGATACAGAGGGTGATTGCTTGTACCTTTTGCCATCCAACTGAAGAGCAGTTATTTGTTATACTTGCCACTATGTGCCACTGGCATGAATAGAAAAGGAATAAAAATCATTCAAATAATAATCCTACAATAACAATAATAGTAATTAAAAATAATTATGCGAGTACACATTTTCATGTGAAACTACAAGGCAATTGATTCTTCTAAGACCCGAAAGCCGTGAGCACAAACCAAGAACCAAACCGTGGATTTTGTGAACTGTTCTACCCTTACTGTGTATGTGCACAGAGAGCAGTTTTTAGCTACTGTTACGGCCCAAAAACATGCGTGGCAGGTTGATGGTGCGAGTGTGGATGGTTATTTGTCTTTGTGTACGCTGCAAATGTCTGGCAACCAGTTTAGGGTGTCCCCCGCCTACTGCCCGAAGACAGCTGGGATAGGCTCCAGCACGCTCCACGACGCTTGTGAGGATAAGCGGATCGCAAAACGCATGGATCAAAGTAATTTCGATGTCAACATCCAACATCTATCCAGACAGCAAACAAGAATGTGGCATGTGGACAGTTTTGCATTATGCTTCAGGTACACACTGAAAAAAACTGATCTGAGTACAAGTGAAAGAGGCCCACAAAATACTCTTTGGATGACAATTGTCTGTACAAATGTGGATCTATTTTTAATATGATACGATTGAAATTTGAGGGCCACCATACGATTGACTCAAGCTTCAATTTTAGAATACAAATCAATAGAATCAATCAATAAAAAATTTGGCATTGCATACTTTTTCAAATGGGCTACAACATTACAAAGAAAATGATACTTATTTGTGAGAAGATTTTAGATTCCATATTTTATTTTCAGCTTCTCCACCAATTCAACGTAGGCAGCCATTGCCTCTTCTTTGGACAGACCTGTGGAGTCAGAACCAACAGTCACTGCACTCTGCTTGTCCGTCAAACACCACTCACTCAAGTATTTAAGATTTACCTTTCTTTCCCATCCACGAATCCCATTTTCGTCTTCCCAAGATGTCCAATATCCCTGGACGATCTGTGGATGCAAAGATGGCGGATGATTTTCTCTGGTGAACAAATGCAGTAAACACCAGTCGAAACTCACTGTCACACGGAGACCGTGAGATCAAGACCCGGGTCGAGGATTTTCACATATTTGAAGAATGTCTTGCAAGGCAAAATAAACCAGCTTGATACAAACCTATCAGTCTTTTCATCATTTTCACAGTGACACCCAACCTGTCTGGCTTCATTCTGTCCTCGGAGCACACCCTTTTAGGAGTTTATGTGCAAAAACGCCAGATATCCCCAGATATTCATTTAAAAAAAAATTTCAACTCACATTTACTCACCAGACTCAATGTCCCCATTCGTGGCCTGCTTGTATAACCCATACAGCTCATTCACGTCTTCACGGTTAGGCTGTGTTTTCAGTTTCTTCGCCTCGCTCGCTGCTTTCTCAAAGCTTTCCTGTAGTGTAAAGAAAGAGGGAGGCGGCACTGGACAAACAGGCTGAAGGAAAGGAGCACAATCTTGCACAACGCTGTGACTGACAGAAGCACCTTTAAAAGTCTGTTAGCTAATACTTACCGTCATGGCCGCAGTGAGGAGGAGTTGCTTTAAAAGTGGTGAACTTGTATTCCAGGTTGCAGCCTTGTCAGCGGTTGCTGCTGTCGAGTAAATGTGGGAGGCACCTTTGTACGCCTCATCAGCAAGCAGGAACACGATTCTCCTGATCAACTCTTGTTCAATTTAACCCTTACATATACTGTTCATTTCCCATACACACCGTATGTTTTTTGACCCAGGTCAAAAATATCCTACTACAGTAATACAGTTCTTTTCCAAATGTATTAAGTCCTACATCGATTCAGGGTTATTTCATTCTTTGACAATGTTTCGGCGAAAAAGGTATGTGTTTATGCTCTGCATGACTCATTTTTAGATTCTATTCTTCACAGTTTATGTCTACCATAATAACCTCAGTCATTGAAGATTCATTAGCATAAACACCTCCCCTTTTTTCTATAACTCTTTATGGGATAAATTGATACTATTCCTTGTACATTTAATTCTGATGCTTTTTTACACTTTCATTCCAAAGACCAACAGTGTGCAAATGGTTGTGTATCTACAGCTGTTTCTCAAATAGTGGGGCGCGCCCCCCAGCGGGGCGCGAGGCTCCGTCAAGTGGAGGCACGTTTGACCTCGGGGAACATGGTTTCTTATTTTTTTAGTTCTAAAATAACGTGCAGTTGCACCTCTACTACGTTAGAGGGCAGTGGCGCTCTCATTGGCAGAGTTTGCGCAGGGAGCATTCTCAGGGAGGAAATATGATGAGGCGTATGTAGCGCTTGGTAGTGATGGGTCCATGAGGCGTGTCGACACAATGACACACTGTGTTGATACTGTGCTGATACTGTGTCGCTGACCACTGCCACCTGATGGACCTTCAAAATCCCTGCAGCCAACCCACTTGACAGACTGAACAAACTGATTTGATGATGAAGTGTATACAATGCACTACCTCACTCTACCCACAATAGCCACAAGCGCCATTGTTTATGTTGTTGTTTATGCTGTTTATATTGTTTATATTGTCTATACTGTTCAGATTACATGTCTTTTTTATACAGTGTAGCTGCTATCCTTTCTTAGCTGTGTGTGTTTAATGCGCAGCATGTTTGCATGCATATATGCACTGAGGATTGAGAGGAAGAAATTTCATCTATGCTGCATGTCATACATAAAGCATATTTGACAATAAAGATGACATTGACCCTTGCCAATATCGTTCACATCCATGCATTCATATTGTATCATTCAATGTGTTTCAATAATGTGAAAATCATGTGAATGAGAATGCTTGTGAGCTTTGTCTTCACAAATTTTGATTTAGAAAAATAAGATGCTCCAGTGTTTTAAATTTCAGTCTGTTGCATTTCTTGCATGTTATTTCCCCTGCTGTGGAGAACACACACACACACACACAATGGAATAAGACATGTCAAAAATTCGAGAGGCACTTGGTGAGACAAGGAGATTTTAATAAATACCTTATTCTCCAAAAGGAGATCAAAATGGCTCTACACGGCGGACAATTTGTGTTTGAACGGAAGCTGCTCCATAATATTCACGTACTGTAGCAACGTCACTCGAGTGAAGCGCGTCTCAGCAGTCGATAGTCTGCCGCTCTCTGCTGTGAGGGCGTGAGCGCGAGCACGATTCGCGGCGCCGACCCAACCAACGCCACATATTAAGCTTTGACCTACGACAACAGCTAAGCTAGCCTAGCCGATGTAATGATGGTCAGCAGACAAGGTTTACGTTTTATGTGACTTTTAATAACAACGTGGCAGAGTCATCAAACGTGCGGTGTGCTCACTCGCAGTCACTTTCTGGAACTCCTCCTTACAGGCGGGACCTCTCAATCAACTGGAGTATGACGTACAGTACAAACGTTCATAAAGCACTTCTCATATAATAATAGCCTATTATATGACAGCCGACATGACGCTCGAAGTCAGACGGACACATTTTTTCTGATAATCAGTGTGTTTTCCGTATTGCCCAAACATATATGTTTATTCGAGCGAGGGTGAGGTCTGGCTTGTTTCGGCAGTCGGCATCGTGTCGCCAGATGCACTTCCTTAGATACACTGTGCGGGCTTTTGCTGCGTCAACGCCCCCTGCACTGAGTCGACGCCCCCTGGACTAAGTGGCGCAGCCAGGACTGTGCCAAGCAACCGATGCAGTCTAAACTGCGCCGGTGCAATTCACGTGTCAATCACGTGACGTAATGAAGCAGCACATGCACCGACACGTGGTTTGCTCTGTGAGCCCGGCGCATGCGTCAACGCATTGGTGTCGCTGGACCCATCACTCGGGCCCGCTTGGCTTCAGACTGCGGTGGCAGACGAGGGAAGATCGATGTGCTTACTGTGTCTAAAAATTTTGGTAGCGGACAGCATGAAACCAAATAAATTAAGGCGTCACTTAAAGACATTACACCCCAATCACGCTGATAAGCTGCTTGAGTTTTTTTCAGCGAAAACGTGCCGAATATTGCCAACAATCATGCCTCTTTGTGACTGCTAACTTGAGTAAACTGAAATACAGGCCGAGAGTTGCTGTGTCCTGCTTCAAACCTCGCTTCGGAAAGCTGTGCATTGAAAAACATGCTCAGTGTAGCCATTAATCCAGACATCATCTTTGATTTTTTTTTTTAAAGCACAAATTCTTTTGTAGATTTTTGTTTTGCTGGTTAAAGTTTTTTTTAATATTGTGCTCTGAGATAATGTTGGTGATTAGTTTGAATGCATTATTAGTTATTGATTTTATGTCATTTTATTTTTCAGTATCGTATAGTTTGACATGGTCAGTCGAAAAATATTTATTGTTAAATTAAGGATTTAATGTTATTTTTGAATTTCAGATGCACTTTAAATCTTTTCCGTTCCAGTTACTACTCAACTCACCTGTATTTATAGAGCACTTTGAGACAGCCATCGCTGCATACAAAGTGCTGTACATGGAACAACTAACATATAAAACAGTAAAGCAACAAATCGGTAACACGGTAGAAAGCACCAAACAGCAAAACCAAGAATAAATCTTAGGCATGCTGAGTTAAATGCCGAAGAATACAAATGATACAACAGAGAATACTAAAGCTATTCTTTGTTGTAAGTTGCTCCATAAAGTTGGTCCATATTAATTTTTTTTATTCTCTTATACGTTAATAAGGATACGGTGTTATGCAAAGGTGTACTTATAACAATTTTATAGACAAATGATGCTATTTATAGTTGTGCAGGGGGGGGGGGGGTGTTTTCCTCTTCCTTGGGGGGGGCATGACAGAAAATAATTGAGAACCACTGATCTACAGTAGACGGTTCTTTGGACTGTTTCAGCTCTCCCTTTTGATGATTTATGTCGCATAAAACAAACAATGCATTTTGTAAATTCATTGCATGTAGCGACCCAATTGCAATTAAGTTTGCAAATCATGTTCAACCTACATTTATAAAGATGCATTGTATTGCATATTTCATTGAATACACTACAAAGACAAGATATGTAATGTTCAAACTGATAGACTTAATCATTAACTTGGAATGTAATGGCTGCAACACGTTCCACCATGGTGGTGTACCATGTGCAGAATGTGATTTGACATTGTCTTAAAATGTAATCGCTGCAACATGTTCCAAAAAAGCTTGGGCAGGGTCATGTTTACCACTGCGTTACATCATCATTTATTTAAACAACATTCAATCAACGTTTGGGAACTGAGGACACTAATTGTTATAGCTTTGTAGGTGGAATTCTTACATTCTTACTTGACGTACAACTTCAGCTGTTCAACAGTCCGGAGTCTTCCTTGTCGTACTTTACGCTTCACAATGAGGCACATATTTTCAGTGGTAGATGGGTCTGGACTCCAGGCAGGCCAGTCTAGTACCCACATTCTTTTATGCTGAAACCATGCTGGTGTACCATGTGCAGAATGTGGTTTGACATTGTCTTACTGAACTAAGCAGGGGTGTCAATGAAAAAGGTGTTGCTTGGATGGCGACATGTTTCTCCCAAACCTGTACGTACTAACACAGCTCCATACCATCGCAGATGCTGCATTTGGAACTTTGTGTCCAGAGCAGTCCAGATGGCTCTTTTCGTTTTTAGCTCCAGAGGAGAAGACGCCCACAATTTTCCAAAACAATCTGAAATGTGCACTGGTCAGACCACAGAACACTTTTCCACTTTGCATCAGTCCATCTTATATGAGCTCAAGCCCAGAGAAGAAGGCGTTTTTTTCTGGGTGTTGTTGAGAAATGGATTTTGCTTTGCTTACTAAAAGTTATCAAGTATCAAGGTGGATTAATTATACTTTTTTTTATATATTTTTTTATTCCTGTCAAAGATAAAAACTGGTCAAATTTAAGACAGAATAATATGTGGGGGGTTCATCAATTGTACGTGATTATTACACTAATCCATTCATTCCTTTCCTATGGCTAGTACACCTTACCTGGGAGGCCAAAGCCGAGTGGTGAAGTACATTCTAGAGTCCATTTGAGCCGATTCATCCTTATTTAAAAAAATGCTAAAGGCGCCTCGGTACAGTGGGTGACAGCGGCAAACGCGCTACGAATGACAGAAATCTGCAAACGCAATTATACTGTAAACAACAACAGAAAAAAAATTGGAAAAAAAGACAAAGACATGCAAACTAAAAACCACACAAAACAACTGCAAAGCAAAAACTCTGCAAGTAAGAAATATTGCAAGTGGCCAAAAGGCTGAAAAAAAAACAGGAATGCTGCAAACATAAAACAAACACATACATGCCCCCCCCCCCAAAAATAAATAAATGTTGCAATCACAGCAGCAAAGTGGAGGCAAACATTACAAACCACAAAACTCTGCGCAAATCCAAAACACACCAACTCAAAAATGATGACAAGAAAAAGATGATGCACAAAATTAAAGTTTAGGAGGCGCAGGTCCGCAAGACCAGTCCTGTGAATCCAGATTCTCTGGAAGGACCTGGGCAGAATTGTCTGATTAGGGGGTACCACATTTACTCCAGTGAAGTCAGCAACAGATTAGCACATTCTGAGTTGTCGGTCCAATAATGTAATAACTACGCTCAGGGGTGATTGAGTCTTTTTTCCGTTTCTGATCCCTTGCTTTGGAATAACCTTCCGCTGAATGATCGGCAAGCCCCCTCGCTGCCCATCTTTAAAATTTGTCTTAAGTCATTTTTATTCTTTGGCGATTGAGTCATGTTGTGAAGTTTTCCTAATAAAATCTATTATTATTATTATTATTATTATTATTTCCTTATGGCCCTTCTTGGACACAGGTTCTTTTATTTCTCTATAAGGTGGAAGAAGACCCAACACCACGTCGTCATTTTCTCAGTTTATCACAACGCAACACGAATCGATTCGGGCTCCTGAGAGTCTCAGATTTCGTCAGGAAGCGTAGAAAAAATGCAGTCATGAGAATATATAGAGACAATATGAGAATGAGAGGCGGGCAGTTACGCCTCCATGCAAATCCCGGAAACAAAGAAATGAACATGTCATCTGACCCGGTGTGGCTGGAAAAAGTTGGGAGTGGTGAGGTGAGAGCAAAACACCACTACCCACTATTGTCTTCAGTCTGATGTTTGACGTGATGGCAGGAACACAGATGCTTGAGATAACGGTTACTCTTTTGATGTCAAACATGTCCTCAGGAGGGGCCCTAAAAATGGTGGGGGTCGAGGGGCACTAAAGGTGATTGTAATCAAAGTGAGCAGTAAATACCTTCAACGGCATACTATATTGTTTCTCTCAAGTGTTTGAACAGATGCAACTAAAAGAGAGGGGCTAGGAAATCACAGTAAGGAATAAATTCCTTTACAGTCACCACAAGACCTGATTTTTAGTTTGACCGTTTATGTGCTTTCCACTGTCTTTGGTATTCATTTATTGTTTGTTATTGTATGAATTATTTTTTGCTCCATGTTCGGTACTTTGTATACAGTGGTGTTTGTTTTTTAAGTGCCCTAGAAATACAGTTGAGACGTTATCTTTGACAATATTATAAAAGAGAAGCAGAGTTACATGGCTCGAACCACGTTTGTTTATAAAAGCTTGTCAGATATCACATCAACGCAAGACATACAGGAAGAAAAATTGCACAATAGACAAAGGACGGTGGGGAATAAAAGTTCACGTGAGACCAGAAAATGGGGAGGATCTGGTCTCACAGGGGTGGTCCTGCGATGCCCCTTAGTGGCCTGGCAAACTTCCGTTTATTGGCGTGAACTTGCATCATTTTTTTCTTGCCACTGTTTTTGAGTTTGTGTTATGGAGTTTCGCAGCGGTTTTCCTTTTTTGTCGTTTTGTTGTTTAAAATGCCTGTTTACACTTTGTTGCTTTTATGGCAGCATTTCTTGTGTGTTTATTTTTTTTTTGCATTATGTGTTAGTTTTTTGTTTTCATCGTTTCTTGCAGCGTTTTTGATTTGCCGTGTGTTTGTTTGCAGGTGTAATATACTTGTTTGCAAGTACATACCGGTCCCCCCCTCCCCCATGTAATCCTGTGTTTGCAGCGTTCAGCCGTTTGCCCCTGTCGGCCATCGTACCTCGACCTCAAGGGGCCGCCACAAACTCAAAAAAATATATGTACCTTTAGGTACTCCATCCATCCATTTTCAGAACCGCTTGATGCTCACTAGGGTGGCGGGGGGTGCTGGAGCCTATCCCAGCCGTCTTCGGGCAGTAGGCGGGGGACACCCTGAATCAGTCGCCAGCCAATCGCAGGGCACACAGAGACGAACAACCATTCACGCCCACACTCACACCTAGGGACAATTTAGAGCTTCCAATCAGCCTGCCATGCATGTTTTTTTGGAATGTGGGAGGAAACCGGAGCACCCGGAGAAAACCCACGCAGGCCCGGGGAGAACATGCAAACTCCACACAGGGAGGCCGGAGCTGGAATTGAACCCGGTACCACTGCACTGTGAAGCCGACGTGCTAACCACTGGACTACCGGGCCGCCCCTTTAGGTACTGTAGCTTAAAAATAGTCATGACAGATTCAAATGCCAAATTAATATTACTAAATATAATGTAGTGGATAGTTGTATCTAATGGTGCTTTTATTTTTGGTGTTGCATTTATATCTGACTATTGAATGTTTTCCCCCATTTTTAATATTCAATTTAAATACTGTTCCTTATACAAAGGATTATTAAACCGTAGGTGTTAGTTAACGTTAAATTGCCCAAAAATTCAACGTCTGCGTTCAATTGAGCGAGATCTAGTAAATTAAAGACAATGGTTAATTTAAAAAAAAAGAAAAACGTATTGATAAGTGTTCATCGCCGATGAGGGGGGGGGCGGGGGTATTGAATCTCGCCTAGCAGGCCACATTGGGTGGAACAATCTGAGTCCTGCGAGAACTCAATCACAGTCCGAACGAAAATTCACTGAAACTGAAAATTCCAAATACTGTAGAGTTCTCATTGTGCCACTAGATGACAGCATCGCACAAGTGGACAAAACCAGGCCAACCAGGCTTTTCCCGTGATCCACCATCTACCTGCTGCAATACCTCTCATATTGTTTTGAATAAAAAGTGGCTTTCATCCTAAATGATGTTAAAACACGTGGACTTCAGACAAAGTGATTAGAAAATATATTAACCAAAAATCACAAAAAAGAACATATATCAGTGTATCGACAAACAGGTTTTGGCACAGACGAATCTGAAGCGAGCCTCCAGAATCGCCAGTCAGTAAATCAACAGAAAGAAAGAAATTGGAAATCAAAATCCAGCAGAAAAGCTCGCTACTCCAACAAATTGCACAGGGCATGAATGTTGAGGGTCAACAGACTGCTGTCATGTCTCATGATGATCATTATTAAATGATTTCCGTTTTCTCCAATTGTTCAAACAACAAACATTTCAACAACATTACACGTGTGTGAAACCAATTACTTTCCAGGTTGCCCAAACCAAAGTGTTGAACTATTTTTCAAACATGGCTGACATTATCGAAGCCGGTGACACGGTCGTCGTTGGGCAGAATGAAGCGGATGTGCCGGCTCCTCTCCCATCCGCGGCGGATCTGTCGGAGCTGTTGCGCAATACAGGGCAGCAGGAGAATGAGGCGGACCAATAGAACTGAGACAGGGAGGATGAGGACCACCATGAAAGTGGGTGGCAAGAGGAAGCGGTATTGGCTCGGGTCAAAGGCGCGGTCCCAGCCGAAGAGGAGTGTATGCACCGTGGCCATGGACAGGGTGCAGTAGCCCAAAGTGGACTGCAGGGTGTGAAAGAGATTTTGTTTATTCATTTTTCATTTATTTACAACCTAAACATTTTATTTACAACTTGAAGAAGAGTTTTATACCTGTGACAATTGGGTTCTGCTGTTCACTGGGTCATAGGCCACTAAACAGCCACAAGCAAACACACGAACCTTCGATTCATGACCCGAGCAAGTGGCACCAGTGCTATCCAGATTACCAGCGAGCGCAATTACAAAAAAATTCCCAAGCTTGACTCAGGTATTGGTCAAAGATCCAAAGTAGTCTAGCTCTTCCCTATTCTCACACAGGCCAGAGATGAGTGTCTCTTTCCACTGGACGTGAGCTTCTGCTTCACAAAGCCTCGATTCAAACCACTTATCCCCATTTGGGCACTGAAAATACAGTGGCTATGCTACAACATGAGCTTTTCGTTTTGTTAAAGGCAGATCGAGGCAGATCAATCAACCTCGAGCAAATGTGTCAATAGCCAAAGCTCGTGAAGGTTTTTACAAATGCTGCTTAAAGAGTCACTGAAACTGAACTCTTTAAAAAAAACGGTCAACAACCATTTTGAGAATGAGAGCTACTTCTTGGATATTGATTCCGCACACACTTCTGAAAGAATACGTTTGCTTTAACTTGGTGGTAAACCTTCTCATCATTTTGATGCCCGTTAGCTTTTTTCCACATGCTAAGGTTTGGTCATGCACTTCAAACAGTGACCAAGTTTTGTGTGTGTGTCATTTCCACATTTACATCAATGCAAGTGTGATTTAAATGAGAATATCAATACAAAAAAATTGAGGCATCTCACTGCTTTGCTGTTTAGGCCTGGCCCGGGGCTACTCATGTGGCCCGCAGGCACCATGTTGGTGACCTTTGCTTTGAAATCATTATTTGCATTATTCACCTTAAACAGTTTGAATGTGGGTGCTTCACTTATTTCAAAACGTTTCAGTTACATGTTTGAGCGAGTAGTTGACTCAACTCATTCAAGATCAAGTATCTGTCCTGAAGCGCTGCGCTGCACAGGAACATTCATCGCCGGCTAATGCTGAAAGGATGGCAATAAATCATTGCTGGCCTCCAGGTGGGACATGACTAATCTGACGGCCAGAGGATTAGTTTTGTGGTGAGATGAAAGGGGGGCCAGGTGACAAGGGGGAGGAGAGAAGAATGTGTGAGCCCCAACAATGCTGGCGGCTTTGAGTGTTAGCACCCGAACTGAGTCACCTGCAAAAGTGCAAACACACAAATTGTTTGGATGTCTGATTTGTCTTCACAGGAACCCCCTCAAGAGCATGTATTTTCACTTCCATTGTCTAAATGTGTAATCTGTACCAAAATAATTGATCCCAATGCTAATTTTGACAATCCTGTTTGTGGTTCCTTTTGGTATAAGTAGTCGTGGTAGGGTGGTGTTAGACACGCAGTCTTGGCAGATAACCGTCATGTTTATGTGACAATTTAAATGTCAAAACAAAAATTCACCAATTCAAAAATTACAGTCAAATGACGACTCTGTCATTTGTGTCTCAGTTCTTCTTTATTGTAACTGAGCCGATTGCATAAATACGGCAATGTTATTGACACTGTTAGCAGGTTGGCTACGTAATTTACCCAAGTTCACAATTTTCACTTTTCACAGCTGCCCTGACCGCTTCCTTCCTCTTTGATTTGTATGTACTGCCACTTTGCCCCAATACTGTAAATTTACGAACTCACGTGCCTTTGTCGCATAGTTTTGAGTGACAAATCAAAATCTGTCGACAGTACATATTTTTGTGGCCGGCACCACAAACTATCATATCCTGCCCACACACCTGTTTGTTGAAAAGAAAGCCCGATACCAATTTATCATTCAACACCAGGTTGCCAAAAACTGACCTTAACCTCCTGTGGCTTACCTGTATAAAGCTGAACTCTCGCCAGTTGATGTTGTCAGCCACGGAGGGCAGCGAGGTGATGGCCAGCAAGGAGAGCAGCCCGAGCGCGATGATGCCCACTGAGACGTACAGCTCCATTCTCCACACCCCCTCGTCACTCCACGCGTCCTCCACACCCTCTTTCACCTGCGCGCCACATGGTTCCACACATGATTGACAGAAAAGCCTAAAGCAGCAGGTGTGGTCAGATCACTGGGCTCCCATTCACCTGTTTGAAAGCATCGTTGAGCAACCTGAAGCGAGCTGACTGCCTCATGGGCAGACATAGACTGTAGATGGCGTGCATGGCAGCACACAGGAAGCTGCACAATCCAAACTGCTTCCTCTTGGTGAGCCACTTGTCGAGCCAGTTAGGAAAGCGATCGTATTTGGTGCCCCGCCTTAATTGGACCAACGCGGCAAGCAAGCCCGGCATGTAGACGAGGGCAAGCATCACCAAGGCGACGGAAGGTAAAGTGACATTGACAGTTTCAATGGGCATTTTGTAGAAGACGCTCTTCTTCGCTTTGACGAGTGGATGCACGATATCACGGACAAAGTTGTAGAGGTAGAAGAAGATGAAGAGAATCAATGTGATGAGGATGGGCGTGCCCCAGGAAGGAAACAGATAAAAGGGGAGATTTTCAATCTCCCGAGAAGAGGAGAGCAGACCCATATCCACAGGACAGAAGCCCATCCTGCGACACATTGCCAGAACTGTGCTCTTGGCCTTGCTGCTGTCACTGCACAGGAACACCTACACGGGAAAGATGACCAAAGTGTCTCGCTGGATTCTTTCATATCTCAGGCATCAGAGGTAGAGCAAGATCGCCAATAATCCTACCTGCCTGCTTCCATCTCGAGATCCAGTCTGGAGCACCCATGCTGAGATTGTGTTAAAACCTTTCACTATAAAGCTCTCAGGAAACATGTCAGCCAGTCGTTCGGCATGGGATGGTCCGGCTCGCTTGATCTGCGAGCTGTTGCTAACATCCACCAGGATCTTTCCAGCCAGCGCCGTCTTCAGCTCCAACAGGGTGGAGTGGTGCTCAGGGAAGATGGCGACAAAGATCACATCTGCTTGGCTGGCTGCCTCCAGCTGGGAGGTCACCTGGATGACGGGGAAAGAAATGATTTGAGTCTGTTCTCCAGTGGGGGGCAGAACTCTGATGAGGCCAAATTACAATCAAAAGCACTTGTTCGTTCGTCCATCTGTTTTTTGTTTTAGCTAGAACAGGGGTCCGCAACCCAAAATGTTGAAAGAACCATATTGGACTACAAACAAACAAAAATAAATGAATAAAATAAAGTAAAACAACAACAAATATGTCTAGAGCCGCAAAAAAATAAAAGCTTTATATAAGCCTTATAATGATGGAGACACATGATGTATGTATCTATATTAGCTATATGTATTAGCCTCCTATCAAAATGACTATGTTGAGTACAAATACACAATGAGCCTTCGTGATTAAATGTTTTTTTTTTCCCCCGTGTTTGTTCGAATAACACGCCTGCCTGCTGGTTGCATCTGCTATTAGATGAATATGAATGGCCGGAAGTTTATGTTGGATGATGAAAACTATTTTGAATTAAACACACAAATACTGTATCTCGTTCTTTTTTTTTGGACATAAATAAAATGGTTTTGTGACTGTTTCGCAATCAAAAAGAAAAACTACATGAACCTCGAATGCTACTACTTTGTGAGTGGATGGTCAAGGGAACTTCTGCATCCCAGGGCAAAGTCTTTCCACTCCGAAGACACGAGACAAGACTAAAAATAGATTACCTTTTGGACTGTCATATACACTAAGGCAACACAAAACAACTCCAGAGTGAACAAGGTTGTGTTTGTTGTAATATCTTATTTTGCGTATCCGACAAATGGCATCATTGATAAATCGCGCAAATGATGACATTATCGTCGATCTCCGATTTTGCATGAAATGCAAAATATCGACCGATTTCGATCAGTGTAAAGTCTAGAAGGATAACACAAGACATAACAAATGGACAGAGGGTGGACCTTTGAATCTGGGATACACTGTTCCATTCATACGATAGCAACTCAAATGCATATCCAAACCAAAATTTAATTGGTTCTTTTGTAAAATCCTGTGACTTAAATAACCTTTGAAAAAACAAAATTAAAAAAACATCGGAGTATGAATCTTGGCTCCAGCCTTGCTGTGTGTAGTTTCCATGTTTTTCCCATGCTTTGGCTTTCTCTAGATATTCTGGCTCTCACATTCCAAAAACATGCATGTTAGGTTCAATGAAGACTAACAGTCGAGAAGTGTAAGCGTGTGTGTGTAAGGTTGTTTGCCTGTTTGTATGTCTGACCACCAGTCCAGTGGGTAAATGCCTTTAAATACCATGAAAATTATAGCTGACTAGAAGCGGGGCAAATATGTCAACACAGAGAATACAAATATTGATGACGAACAAGGTGGAAAGAGAATTTCACTCCGAGGTCTAATACAGTATGGAAGTAATAGTAATTATATGGATTTAGAATCAACAACAAATTGGGTCTCACCTCTGCCTCTTCAGGGAGGAGCGCAACAGCATGCTTGGGGGTTCGACTCCCGACCACCACCCGGTAGCCGGATGCGACCAGTCTTCTGGCAAGTGAGCGGGAGAAGTCGCCAGTGCCCAGGATGCCGACAACTTGGGTGTCGAACTCCGACATGCAAACCTCAAGCGGCCTGCACCTGCCCTTATCGTCTCCTCTCTCGATTAAAGCTTGTTGCATCTCTTCAGGCATGATGAACTGACAAACAAGAGAGGAGATGCATCTTTTTCTCTAAATGAACCCATGGTGTGATAAATTATTCTCCACATTGAATTAGGGTTACATCCATCAAACTGCTGGACTATCTCAAACTGTTGTATTATCTCTGCATCTCAAACGACATGCGGTTCCTCTCTAGGATCGTATTTAAATAAATTATGCCAGATCACATACACAGTGGAGATAAACTAACAATTCAAACACGAAGATAAGAACTGATAATTGTCGATATAGTATTTTATGTCATGTTTTCTGCTGGATTCTTGTTATTTAACGTTAAATGTTCTGGAAAGTGCTTTGTTACAGCTGCAGCTGTAATGAAAGCGCTATATAAATAAAGATGTATTGTGTTGTTTAATTAGATGAGTCCCATGTACATTCTTCGTTTGTTAAACATTAAGTGGCCCACTTAACGCTCTACTCGGGCCAAGCGCAGAAATTATTCTGAATGAATTTCCTGCGACAATCGTTCAGTACAACCGAAATTATTACACGGCTACTAACTGTGGGAGCTACATGACAATTATGAAGGCCAACGTTCAGCGTTATTTTGGTTGCCGCTAAACTATGTTGAATTGCCCGGCGTTGCAGTTCAATGCGCAACATTGCAACACAACTCTTCAAGCGAAAAGTGGTTTAAAATTAGTTAATGTCATGGCGCCTTGTCGGGTGTCCTTGGTCGAAGTCGAGAAAGTTAACTTCAAAAAAGTACCTTTGTGGAACATAAGAAATTGTTGGGTCGATCACAGAAGATTTTCGTGCAACGTATAAATATGAACAATAATAATCAAGCGGTGGTAGTAGGAGTCGTCGTAAGCTTTCGCGGAGCACTCACGCCGCTGCTGTTTCTCTTCCTGGTGAGATGACGACAGAGCCGAAGCCACGCCATGGCCGCGCCCCCACATGTTGGAGGAAGATAAAATAGCAAAAGGCGTATGTGAGTTGTCTTCGGGGTGTTTACACTATATTACCAAAAGTATTTGCTCACCAGCCTTAACTCACATATAAACTTAAGTGCCATGCCATTCCTAACCCATAGGGTTCAATATGATGCCGGTCCACCTTTTGCAGTTATTACAGCTTCAATTCTCATGGGAAGGCTGTCCTCAAGGTGGAGGAACGTGTTCATGGGAATTTTTGACCATTCTTCCAAAAGCGCGTTGGTGAGGTGACACACTGATGTTGGTCGAGAAAGCCTTGCAGGCCAGTCAAGTTCCTCCACACCAGATTGATTCTGTCATCCATTTTTTTTATGGATTTTGCTTTGGGCACTCGTGCACAGTCATGTGGGAAGCGGAAGGGGACGAAATGCACCGTTCTCCTGGCAAACTTCCAAACCCAGATTTGTCCATCAGATAGAAAAGCGTAATTCATAAGAACACGTCTCCACTGCTCTATAGTCCAGTGGTGGCGTGCTTAACACGACTGCATTTGCATTGCACTTGGTGATGTATGGCTTGGATGCAGCTGCTCTACCATGGAGCTCTCTGCATACTGTACTTGGGCTAATTTGAAGGCCACATAAAGTTTGGAGCTCTGTAGCAATTGACTGTGCAGAAAGTCAGAGACCTCTTTGCACTTTGCGCCTCAGCATTCGCTGACCTTTCTTTGTCAGTTTACCTGGCCTACTACTTCGTGGCTGAGTTGCTGTTGTTCCCAAACTCTTCCATTTTTTTTAATAATACTGTGAAACCAACAGTTGACTGTGGAATATTTAGGAGCGAGGAAATTTCATGACTGGATCGGTTACACAAGTGGCATCCGATAACAGTTCCACGCTGGAATTCACTAAGATCCTGAGAGTGACCCATTCTTTCACAAATGTTTGTCTGCATGCCTAGGTGATTGATTTTATACACCTGTGGCCAGGCCAAGTGATTAGGACAACCGATTCTGGTCATTTGGATGGATGAGCGAATACTTTTGGTAGTATAGTGTATTTGTCACCATTTCATCGCTTGACTTGATACGAGACAAGTAGCTAGCGAAGACAAAGAAAACACACGTCTCCGTCGTGTCATAAAACAACGATAGGTTTGCAACAATTTGAAGTGCTTTTGTGTGGCAGTTTAAGGTCCTCTCAACAGGTCAGCTGTTGTCCCTAGTGTCAGGGGTCCCTATCAAAATCATTTTTTGTCTATATTGTATAAGGTTTTCACAAAGTCACTGTATTTTCATGAACAGATATGAATACATAGACTATGTTCCACCTGTGTATTCTATAACGCAGGTAGTCACCAACATGACCCCCATGGCACCCCATGAACCACATGAATCGCTAGCCGGCAGAGCTAGCTCACCAGTGATGGGACATTGTAATTTTCTTTTAAAATGTGAACACTGGAGAAGATTTATAAAGATAGTGTTACCTTTTGATATTGAGGGAAATCATTTAACTGATCAGTGTCTTTTCATAAATGAATACTGACTGAATAATGAATTATTATTCCTCCTATTATCCTCAAATATTATTAACACATTTTACCCTTAGGGTCAATTTGACCCCAAGGATATTTGACTCCACAATACGATGTACATTAATCCATCCATCCATTTTCCGAACCGCTTGATCCTCACCAGGGTCGCGGGGGGTGCTGGAGCCTATCCCAGCCGTCTTCGGGCAGTAGGCGGGGGACACCCTGAATCAGTCGCCAGCCAATCGCAGGGCACACAGAGACGAACAACCATCCACGCCCACACTCACACCGAGGGACAATTTAGAGCGTCCAATCGGCCTGCCATGCATGTTTTTGGAATGCGGGAGGAAACCGGAGCAATGTACATTAATTTGTTGTTTATTTATACATTTATTATTTGTTGTTTATTTACATGTATTATTATATACATGTTTTGTTGTTTATTTATTGAATACATTCTACGCCCTTGATAATAAAAACTTCAACTCTCCTCCAACCTCAGGTCAAACTTTTAAATTAGAATGAATAGTTTAAGTAAGTTTTTACACAAATCTTAAATTTTCTGATAACATTAATAGCCACATGAGGATGAAACCTATTGCTTTTGATGATTAAATCACCTTTCCTGTTGCATCACCATCAGGTGAAAAATTTCAATTTTAGAGTTACGGTCTTGAAACTCATTCATCCAGATCTTTTTAGGGGTGTGCATTCATGACTCTCATAGACCCCACCCTCTCCATTCATGAACATGTTTATTAACTTATTTTTATCTCTTTTTTTTCACAGATGCATCTCACTCATCTAGTCTCACTCATCCTTCCTCATTAGTGATCTGGGTATTGGGACTGGCAGTGGTAGAGTTTTAGGTTTTTTTTGGGGGGGGGGGGTTCTATGCGTCTGTGTGTGTGTGTGTGTGTGTGTGTGTGTGTGTGTGTGTGTGTGTGTGTGTGTGTGTGTGTGTGTGTGAATGTGTGGCGGGGTTTTGACGTTTGCCAAGTGTCTTGCCCACGTTTTGTACCAATGGGGAAGTTCGGGTCTCTGTCTCCCTCTGTATGTGCCTTACTATCGCTGCAGCAGCTGTTGATGCTCTTGTTAAGGCACCGTGTTCTCGCAATCTGAGGTTTCACCAGTGTATTACCCAGTTGCTCCATAAAAGTCCTCCTTCCATATTTTGATGCCATATTGGCAGGCTTGCTGTTGGCATCGATTGTTGAAATGGACAGCGTCCACAAAATGCAATCAACAGTCACGTGAGGGCCTGGATTGTTATCTGTTAGGTTGATTGTTTTTAGTTATCGTACATTTGCATGTTATTGATGATGCATTGATTATGCTTGCAATGAAGAACGCTTATGCCTGCAATGATAAATTGATTATGCCTGCAATGAAGAACGCTTATGCTTTTAATAAAGATATAATTATGCTTTTAATAAAGACATGCTCACATTTATAATAAAGAATTCTGAGTGCACTATGTGACAGTTGAGGGACGCAACCACCTTTCCGAGAAAGTGGTTGGAAAGAGATAAGTACTAAGACAAAACAAGAGCAAGGTCGGACGTGGATGGAGCTGTCAACACCAGCTGCAATTTGGTGTTTTTGTAATGATTGCACACATGTACGTAATTTTCACTCGCATATCCACACACATAGTCAAACAAGTTCAGTGTGTCTTCAACAGCCCCTCGCCCTTTAGGTTGGACACACTCGTGAATTGGATTCCCAATGAGAAATAAATGAGAGGGCAAGCGGGGAGATCCTTGGGTGACGTGCAGAAAACTAAAACCTAACGCTTCTCCTCGTTCCCCCCTCGAGTGATTGACACCAAAATCCAGTGTGTCCTCTCCTCATGGGTTCTTTATTATGAATGTCTAATTGATAACCCTTACATTATCATACTATCTTTCCATTTTTTATTTTTCTTTGGAAGGGATCGTGTCTACTGGTGGTTGAGAAACAACGGGAGGGTCAAAACTCTCATTCATGAGATGAGAACGCCTCAGAATCAGGGTCCTCCTCAACACAATCCTCTGTCTCGGACACATTCTCCTCAATATCACTTTCACTGGCAAAGAGCTGTTCCAAAACCTCATGGACAGTAAACCTTTTCCCAGAGGACATTTTCAAGTGAGAGAGCATGCGGATTGCAGTATACACAGAGCACAATGTGGAATGATTTAGATAGAGGGCTGTTGTGCAAGGTTCTATATGTTTGCTCCTCCCTTATTTTGCATGAACTACCAATGTCCTTGTGGGAAACTAGTTCCCACCCCATCCCCACCCCTTGTAATCTATCAACTCAAACGTATCAACTCTGCACCTGCAGGTGTGGGGATGCTAGGTCACAGACACTTTTTCTACAGCTAAAACAGCTTTGGGTCAAATTGACTCCTGAGGATCACTATTTTCGTATGTATGTGGAAATGCAAAAAAATTCAAATAAGCAATACATTTTACTGGCTCTTTCTTATCGTCATGCTGAGCTGTCCTTGGTGCCCACACTTATTCCATACTTAACACCCAGGGCCCTCTATTTGCACATGGTGGTCTGAGGGCTGAGCCACACAATGCGCCTTGAGCTTCATGATGAAGTGAAACATTTTATTTTGCTTCATTATTTTTCTTAACAGTATTGGACTAAATTATTTTCCGCATCTTAATGTGGTGTTGGCTATTTGATAAACTGGCCCTGGGATTAGAATCATGAGCAAAAGCAAAATTATGTTAAAGGATTTCTGACCGAAGGTTACAGACTGTCAAAATGACTTTATCATGTCTGCCTTTGCCACTTGCAAAAGGTTGAATCCCTCTGGCTCACAGCAGTGCATTACTGTCACGCAACCTCCCGCCCCTCTCCACACACACACCCACCCACACTCACACACACACGCACACACACACACGCACACACACACACATACGCACACACACACACATACATACACTCATACATGCACACAAACACATAAACTGTGCATGCCTGCTGTTTTGCCCTCTTGTCACTCCCGATCTGGCTTGGCCACTTTGTCTCACAAGCTTGAGTTCTTTGAAATACGTTTGCAATTTCCTCAGGCACCTATCGCTACTGTGTCTTTGAAGAAACCACACAAAATGAATGTACTCCATCCATTTCTTTACTGTACCACTTATCCTCACCTGGGTTGCAAATGAGCTGACACCTATCCCAGCCGATTTTGGATACACCGTGAACTGACATAAATCTGACATATTTAAGTGTGAGTATAAGACTTAGTGGTGGCACGGTGACGACTCATTATCATGTCTGCCTCACAGTGCAGAGGTGCAGGGTTCGATTCTGGCTGTGGCTTTCCTGTATGGAGTTTGCGTGATCACCCCGGGCCTGCGTAGGTTTTCTCTGGGTACTCTGGTTTCCTCCCACACTCCTAAAACATGCATGGCAGGTTAATGGAACACTCTAAATCGCCCCTAGGTGTGAGTGTGGGAGTGGATGGTTGTTGTGTGCCCTGCGATTGTAAAGTCAACATTTCCGTGAGCCGACACCTTACCAATGATCTGAGAAGCTAATTTGTCAGGGGGCTTGATTCCCCTGACATGGTCACCCATGGCAAATACGTCCTGGGTGAGGGACCAGACAAAGCATGGTTCATATGACCCCCAATGATGATGAATATTAATGGACTTTGTTTTCTCTTGCCGGACATGGGTCACTGGGGGCCCCCTCTGGAGCCAGGCCTCGCGGTGGGAGCCAGGCCCTGGGCCACCATGGTAGCCCAGGGCTGCACCCATGGTGGGGCCTGACAGTTGTTCATGACTATGCACGAAACAGCAGCTCAACGTATTCACCATTTTTTGAGTCCTTTGAGGATGTGCTGGAGACTACGGACCCTGGGGACTCACGTTGTAGATATAGTACTGTTGCCTTCTGCGATCGCCAAATCTCACTGCAACAGTTCGCAGACTCTGGGCTTCCCTACTGAAGCTGTTGCTTCCGCGACCCAATCCCGGATAAGTGATAGATAATGGACGGATGGATGATAATGAATCTAAGAAACATCCTTTTGTATGTGGCAGGAAGCAATTCCTGAAAATAATCCACACGTGCACCAGGAGAACATATTGGGCCAACAACTGGAAAGAAAGGCCAGAATCCAGATTCAAAACCCCAGCCTCAGAATTGTGAGGACTATGTGCTCACTCTGAATTCCACCAGGCTTGAATAGGTCAAATCAATCAAGAATTGGAATTGATGTGAATTTACATGGGACAGTAGAAGCGAACCAATCTCTTTTTTCGTCAATGGACACTCTAGCTTCTTATTTACTTTCAAACTTAGCTTGTAGCAGACCTGTGCACATTTTGAACATGACGTCTCCGATCCACTGGTGAAAGGACACTTTGGTTCACTCTTTCATCTCTTACTGCTTCAAACAACACGACGTATGCTGGAATATTGTTATGATTGCAAGACTGTCCATGCCTTATGTTATGTGATTTGTTCTATTACCGTATTTTGTTATTTTATGTGAACTGTTCTGTAAAGCTTTGTTACAGCTGCAGCTATTGTGAAAGATGTGTTGTATGATATTGTATTGTTTTGTATAAGAAGCAACCTCTGTTTAATATTCTCCACAAAAGCATGGAGATTCTGATTGGAGTGCTAATTAACAAACGTTGATGGTGAGACCCTGATAAATTAGTTTCAAACAGATGTTGGATGACACAAGCGTGATTATCGGATCAACATTTAAGGTGTACAGAAGTGAAAGCAAGTGGTCAGAAAACATCTATGTTCCCATGACATGGGACAGGGCCTCAGTGTCACAAGGTGTCACGAAGACATTCCTTTATGTGCTTTCCAGGGCAACATACTGTATTTCTCAGCATCTTCATCAGGGATTAGGGTCACATGTTGAGACAGGAGCTGATGCTGCAAGTTCTCATAGATGTTCTGCTGTGGCTCAGCAACAGCTTCACACATACTCTGTGACACTTCACTTTACTTACAACATCATTTTCTCATCTTACATAATATTCCTGAGAGTCACTATCGTAGATTTTGAGGTTTATTTGCAATGGCAGGCAGTTAACTAACATTGTGTTTGCCGTCCTTTTGATAATCTGGGATACCACTAATGCAAGTCGGAACACAGATGCAGATTGATGTAATTGTCTTACTGCATAGTTTGTGTGCATTACTCCGCGGTGCACTCAAATGCCATGTGACAAAAAAAGCACGGCAGTGCCACAAGGCAGCAGCAGTGCATAATATGAATAGTGTGTCGTGCATGGCTCATCACAGCCGGAAGATACAGTTCACTGTACTACTCCTGAACAAAGGTCATTTGTGCTTTTTTTTTACATGGTCGGGAAGAAAAAGCCGACAGTTTGCCTCGATCTGAATTTTTCTAGGTTTTGTTTTGTAAAGTAAAAAAAAAACAAACAAACAAAAAAAACACATACTTTCAGTGAGTGAGCAAAACAATGTGCGATAATGGTGCTGTATATGTAATTTTCGGTTGTGCCAGGACCTTCCTCAGAATTAATCTCAATTTGCCATTAGCCTTCTGGCTTCTAATGCCGTTTATTCCATTTCTCAGGAGTAGTCATGTTTTCACGAGTAAAAGCTCTCGCTGAACACAATCTGAAATTGCTTGGCAGGGGTGTAGGGCTGTGCTGGTATGACCACCAGGCTTCAGTAAAGCCTTTTGTTCATCCTCAGCAGATTGGGTCACCTTGAGCTGTAAAGTCTTGGTAGATGTGACGACGATGCTCCAATCTCAGGTGCTTAGTTTCAAGCGTGCGTTTTAAGGAGTTTTTCTACTTGGAAAAAAAACTACCGGTAGTCACAAAAGTAATTAGTTCTTTCATGGATAAGCAGAATTTTTAATGACCATGAAAAAACTCCACTATATAGCACATGAATGAATGCAACTGATGTGCATCGTTAAGCGCACAGGTGCCTCGATGGCAGAAGAATTCGTATGTACCAAAATGGGCATCAAACCCTGTGCGCTAATGAGGTTCAGTGCGAAACTACAGAATCGTAACCCCCCCCCCCCCCCACCCACCCAACTAGAATCGAAATTCAGGGCCCGTTAGCCTCGACCTCACACAAAAAGACGTCCAATACTCTATCTACTGTTTCCGCAGCCTGGAGAGCTTGGACCCAGAGGTTGTGAAATGCCTGTACTGTTCCTTAATTGCATTCAATTTCAGCTCACTACCGTGCCTATGAATCAGGATGGTGCAATAATTATCTGCAACAACTGCACAATTGTCATCGTATTGTATTGCACCACTGATGACTTTATCTTTTTTCGATGACTCTGCACATTGTCGCACAGCTGTCAATGGGTGGTACTACTGCACGACAGCACCCTGACATTACGAAAGTCTTTCGATACTTATTTGTTACGCCCTTGTTTATTGTAGTTGCTTGTCATTGATGATACTCGTGCAGCCTGTACTACCGGAGACAAATTCCTTATGTGTTCTACATACTTGGCCAATAAAGATGATTCTTATTCTGATTCTCATTCTGATCAATGGGTGCAACAGGCAGAGTGTATGGATGACCAAAGTTGGCCACTTCATGTCACCAACGTCATTCTGCCCTTGGCCGTTTAATGTATATTGAGCAGACTTTATTGGTAAATGCCATTCAGTTACAATACATATTTTCCAAACCCAAATGGATTTTGCAAAGCAGAAAAAAAAAACCAACACAAAAACGTTCTCCCCAATAATCTAAATTGTGAGGCCAGGTTCACAGTGCAGGTCTTAATGCTCAATTCGTATGTTGTGGTATAATAAGATTTTTTTTTTTAATATGTGCAAGCGTTTGCAGTCTGCAGTGAAAAAAAGTTCATGGTTTTTGGTTGGACGAATGCATATCATTTGTTTATTTTGGAGGAAAACCCTGAAAATTTACTTAGGTTCATCACATTTAAATCATGTGTAACCGATGTACATGTTCAAAATAAGTAAAATTCAAAGCATCTTTTTGATCAGTATGCCTGGTGTGTGTGAACGTAAGCGTCCCCGAAATGACCTGCATGCGCAGAAGAGGTGACGTCACTCATAACGTGGAGTTTATGGACGTGCTCCATCAGGTACGGGCCACGGACATGGTTGGGGCTCATCTTTTTATCATCTCATATCTACAGAGGAGCGATTCGAGAGGAGGTATAAATATTTTGGGGAAATGAGGCGAGGCTTTGCGATCTCGTTTCATGGAGACGTCATTAAAGATTACGGCACGTCATGACCACGTAATAAATGAACCATCTGTCTGTGTGGCTGAATTACACCACAAATGTCAACTTTATGCTTCATGTTTCAAGTGGGAATTAATTACAGTCACCTAAAAAATCAAATAATACTGTTACTCAAAACAACGTTGCAGAGTCACGGACAATCAAACGGTCAACCCGTCCTAGAATACTGCATCCATGTGAAAACGGTATCAAACATACCTAGATGTGGATCGGCCCGGACGGTGGCTAGAGTGACCAGGGGTGGCCGTGTCCACCCCCGGTCACTCTGGCCACATAGCACATAGTACCGGCTCTGTCCTGATCCATGTGGCTTCAAACGAACTGTCACCACCGTGGGGAAAAAATGCTTTTATAGCGTACATTTGAGACCATCTTGTGGTGGTCATGACGCGCGCTTCCTCTCTGATGCTCATTACAGCCGTCGGGTTGAAGGCGCTACCGTACTGGGCGATGTTTGCCATCCTGTGGTTAACACTGATATTACATTTTCAAAGGCTCAACGAGTGGAAACAAAATTAATTTATAAGGCCAATTCGAATTTGAGCTGCAGGTCCTAAACAGTGACGCCAGTCAAATATCGCAAGTTACTTCCCGTTTGTCCTTTTTAACCTCCAGAAGATCAATATTCTTATATTTTGGTTCGTTTAAGTGGATATATTTGTCTTTCTCGTTCGTTTGCAAATACAGCTGGTCCTCTATGGCCGCGATCCTGTTTTAATCTGAAGGACTCTTATCTTTTTCCGGTCTGTTTTTTGGCACCTCTGACAGCTGGACGCCGCTGGGCTGGGCGCATCTCTCAGCGCGCGCGCAAACCCCTATCGAGACTGGTCCAAAGGCGCTCTCTTCCGCCGCGACCCATTTAAAGGCGTTGGGCCGAGCGATGCTTGTGCGACTACCTTGATCTCGCTCTCTTTTCTTCTTTCTTTCTAGAGGTATTTTACAATCTTTCATCATTACCCCCCACCGAGGCGCCGCGGATTTTCTGTCGTCCCTTGGTCTCCGAACTGCGCGGAGGAAGTGGTCACTGTTGGCTGTGGTCACCGCTGTCGTGATGGTTTTGCTGGCTCTGGCCATTGCCGTGCCGCTTCTCCTCCTGCGTCCCTCGGAGACCTCCGCTCATTACTACGAGATGATGGGCACCTGTCGGATGGTATGCGACCCTTACAGCGCCAAACCCGGGGGTGGCGCCGCTGTAGAGGAAACCCAGAGCGTCAACGGCATCGCACCGCTACCACCGATGGCGCAAGGTAGCCGCGGGGAACCGGGGAGACCGGGAAAACCGGGACTCAGGGGTCGCCCCGGAGAGCCAGGACCCCCTGGCCCCAGGGGGCCACCGGGGGAGCGCGGCGGCAGCAAACTCGCCTTTCCTGCTTTAACCGCAGCAGCGGCAGAGCACAGCGAAACCGACGGTGCCAACTCTACAAACGGCGGAAGCAGGGTTGCTTTTTACGTCGGTCTTAAGAACCCCCACGAGGGATACGAGGTGCTTAAATTTGACGACGTGATTACAAACTTGGGGAACCTCTACGATCCGAACACCGGGAAATTCACCTGCCAAGTGTCCGGGATCTATTACTTCACTTATCATGTGTTAATGCGAGGGGGAGACGGAACCAGCATGTGGGCCGACCTGTGTAAAAATGGACAGGTAAGTTACAAGTTGTAAAGTGGTCTTGTCTACCTTGCAACATAAATTTAAACGATTTGATTATCGCATGTTGCGCAATGAAAACTACTCCCCACCCAAAACGCGCACTTTTACGCACGAGAAGCCCAGCACCAGGCTTCAACGTGAGATTCATGAAAACAACGACGAACTATTTCGCGTATCGAAGATGGTTTTGAGCATTGGGAGTTTGTGCGCACGTTCTTGTTTGTCACTGACTCAAATGATTAACAAGTGTTGCGTAACCACGCGCGTTGATGTTGCTTAAGGGGAGGGAGAATGCACAAAAGCGTTTCGCTTTACTCTCCAAATGTTCCTTCAATACATGTAAATGAAATCTTTCAACATTTTTCCTTTTCACTATTATCAGCACAACGGCCTTCTAAAATATGCTCTATAATATCAAACGCTGTCCCCTATTTCTCAGGTCCGAGCCAGTGCCATAGCTCAGGATGCGGACCAAAATTATGACTACGCCAGCAACAGTGCGGTGCTGCACTTGGACTCGGGCGACGAAGTGTACGTGAAATTGGACGGCGGCAAAGCTCACGGAGGCAATAATAACAAATACAGCACCTTCTCCGGCTTTATCTTATACCCTGACTAAGTCAAATTGTCAGCAGAAGTTATTTTCATGGAAATATGTGGTTATATTGTGTTTTTGTGTCTTTTGAAACACAAGGTAATTATGTTCATGTCAGGTGATGGACAGCTTCCTCAGTACAGAGGTTGAATACGATATTAGACTGTGTTGGGTTAACAGTGCGTGATATTCCTCCAAATTCAAACATCAGTCAGATAAACTCGTGCAATCTTGCTATTGAAACCTGGTCGTACGTATGTAGCAACCTTTCAAATGTTGATCGAACAAAATGGTGCAAAACAAGCATCTCATGCATCTATTTAATTTACAGCACCAACTGAATGAACTCTTTCAAGTGCAATCCGACAAGTCCCAGTCACATGAAGCACATATGACCACATGAACAGCCGCACACAATAATACATCTTCTTGCTATTATGATTTATAGTAAAGTATCTCTTCATGTTTTGCATTATCTTATAAACAAGGATTTAACATGATTACTCATTGTGTTTTATACAGTTGCAACCAGAGACTAGTGTCTACTTCTGCAATGGCCAGACCATCTTTATCCATGTAAAGCTAAACCTGTGAAATGAAAATATCCGTAGTGAGGTTTATTGTGTGTGTGTGTGTGTGTGTGTGTGTGTTTTCTTCCAAATGCAAGCATGGCATCAATATCCAAATCGGAACTAACAGTTACCTAAGGCACACACACACACACACACACACACACGCACACACACGCACACACATGTCCATTCTTGTCCTATCATCCAAATTGCCAAAGGGGAGCTGGACCCATCTGATCATACACAACAGTGTCTGTCAACAAAGGACAGGAGTGGAGTAACAAACTGCCAGATGTAACAATCTATAGGCTAAAAATAAAAAATAAAAAAACAATTAAAATATGTTGGTTTCATTTTTATTTTTTTTAATGAATTGTTTGTTTCCATTTGGGTTATCAAAATGGTTTTGCTGTGTTTGATGAAAGACGCAATAAAGCATCCAGTCATTTATATTTTGAATTCCTATCATATATCAATAAATATTGTTTCACAAAAAAGTGTGTCTGGCTTTAAGGCTTTTCCTTTGCGCCAAGTACAAATCTGGGCCTCGTGTGAAATGTCACCTGACTGTACCGGAAAACAGGTTGGCAGACCTCCTGTGTGTTCAGTGATAACGCCAGGCTGATAACATGATTGTTTGAACGCAAACTTGCTAGAATCTTGTTTTCTTTATTGTTGGCGTCTATGGACATAAGTTAAATACACGTAAGTATATCATTTATCATTTATTTATACAGTACAGTCAATATATGGTATCTAAATGTATACCATATATTGACTGTACTAAATGTATATTTAGATACCATATATATATATATATATATATATATATATATATATAATATATATGTATCTAAACAAAAACAAAGATTAAACATCAGTTCTGGTCATCTTCAGTAACTCTTGAAGACATTTGTATCCAACAAAAATATGGGAGATGACTAATATTTCCACAGGTGCTTTGCAGCAGTTTCCTGCCATTTAAGGTTCAGCCAGCGACCTAAACCGGAGGTAAGCGCTTTGTCCTGTTTTGCCGAATTTGGAAGTTGGTTGGTCGCACACAAGCCTTATTGATCACCATTCATAATGCAGATGCACACAAAAACTGCGAACCAGTGTCCAGTAAATGTTGTTCTGATATGACCCATGCAATTCCAATCAAATTTTGGTGAGGTTCTGGAAAAAGGTGTGTAATTTATTTCACTTTTCTCTGTCTCTACAGAAATTCTCCCCACCCGGAAGGCAAACGGCTGGCTTGTTTTAACCTCATTGTCCACAAACGATGCCGGGGAAAACACAAATGCACCGTATAATTTATTCAGTCATGTTGTTTGAGGAATGTGTTGTAGAATTTTACAATGAAAGCATTCCTTCTGCTCTAAAGTTAGAAATTGTATGGTATCAACGTCTTTGCAACGTCAACTTCCAGGAACCGTTAAGTGTCCTGGAAAAGAGGCTGAAAAAATACCCATACAGTGATGGTGTTGAATTTGGTGCCGATCCAAATTAGGGTTGTTTGACCGAAAGCGAGGATGACATTTGATAGTAAGGTCTACAGGTGATACACTCAGCGTGCGTTTTACTTTCACATCCGAGTTTTGTGTTTTTCCAGGAGACTTTGTTTGTGTAGGCGGCGCGGTGCGCCAGTGGTTAGCGCGCTGACCTCACAGTGCAGAGGTACCGGGTTCAATTCCTTGTGTGGAGTTTGCATGTTCTCCCCAAACCTGTGTGGGTTTTCTTCAGGTACTCCGGTTTCTTCCCACATTCCAAAAACATACATGGCAGGCTGATCTAAAATTTCCATAAGTGTGAGTATGAGCGTGGATGGTTGTTCGTCTCTTTGTGCCCTGCGATTGGCTGGCAACCGGTTCAGGGTGTACCCCGCTTACTGCCCGAAGACAGCTGGGATAGGCTCCAGCACCCCCCGCGACCCTTGTGAGGATAAAGCGGATCGGAAAATGGATGGATGGACTTTGTTTGCGCGTCACATTGCAGTGTAGCCTCGAGACTTTAGGAAGACAATGCCAAGCGTGCCCTGCACCGCTGCTCACATGTTCCAAATTGCCTGACTGTCCTTACTTGCTCCACAATAGCTAGCGGGTGTTTTGAGTCAGCAGGACTCCATTCGTTTTTAAAGGTTATACTGAGGACAAAAGAGAAATTTTGCAGCGAAAATAAATGCCCAAACACAAGGGAATAAAACCGTAGTTTATTAATGCAAAGTAATACTCAAACCTGCTTTCATACACATTTCGAATAGTTTGAAAGTATCATGGAAATGAATTTTGTGACTTTTATTATTTCAGCATATCTGGCGACTGACATGTAGGGACCCTGGGGGACTGCATGCTGAGATGGGGGCATGCAAGCTCCCTTATTGACAATAAAACACGCACAAAAAAAGATGCTCATTGCCATTGTAAAAGAAGCCATTTATTCTCAGGTGTCAAACCGGGTTTGAAGTGGGGGGTGCTTCACCCTTCATTTGCTTTTATTGAGACCACAAGCACTGCTCCAGTCTCATTAAGACGGTGGCTGTTTTGTGTGCATTTGATCTTTTTTTGGTTGTTGTCTTCATCTTCTTCTTCAAACTATCCTCTTGGGGAACACACACCAAACACCTGTTTACACACCACACTTGTCATCAATCTAAATGGAAATCATGGAAAACAAATATTAGCATGTTGGCTTTTATAAATGTCAATTAAGACCTTGGCCAATATCGCTGCACTCATGAAAATCCATCCTAGATGGATGTGAAAATCAGTTGCCCGGAATAATCAGCATAATGCCCAATCAAAAGCAGCTGTCCACCACTTCCTTAGCATGTTGCTGTTTAATATAAAGTAGGGACTATTTTCGATATTTTTTACTTCCAATAAAGGTATAATGGAATCCGGCTCAATGTTGTTGTAAATGTTACTCTGATTTACTAATGTGTTGACCGCTGTCTTCTTTTTTTTCTCCCCATTCAAATTATGGTCAGGAATGTTGATTTTGTCAACCGTTGAGCATATGAAGCAACTCTTTGAATTCAGACAAGGCAGAGCAAAGGCTGACATTTCAAATTATGTCCACATCATTCAAAAAATTCTTACCACTTTGTAGTGAGATTTCCATTGTGTCTTTTGTTCTTGCACGTCACCCCCGCTGAACATTTGAGTGACGGTGAGCGGTACCCTTTTGAACTGTTTAAAGATAAGACTGGTCAGACTCTTAGAGGAAGTGCTCATTTTAGCATGAAAAGTGGAGTGTCTGACGCCGACGGAAGCGTCAGCAGCAGCGTATGTCGCCGGCTGCCAGATGGATGTTCTCATAAGACCCCGACAGAAATGCAGTATATCAGCAACACAGAGGACAGCACATGGGCAATCTGCCATTAAAAAGTTCTAAGTGCCAAAGGTGTCAAAAGTTGTTTTAAGTGCACAAAGGGGGTCATTGGTTGTGTGCTGGTTCACAGAGCTCAGCAAAACCTTATTATTACCAGGTCCAGAGTGTAGAGCTCACCCAAAGTCGGCAGAGATTGGCTCCCGCCCTCCTGTCACCCTGACAGAAAAAGCAGTCAAGGAAAGGAATGGCTAAATGAGAACCTGCCCTGATGAAAAATTGTATAAAGAACATACACCCCAACTGATGTTGACTCTGGAATTCATGATCATGTTTAGTTTCGTATTCTTTTTTTGAATTGTGATTCACCCAAATAGTGACTCACTTAGTCTGTCATTCTGTACTTAAGAAATTTCATCTTAGTCTGAGTTTAATCGGCTAAACAAGGAGGAGGACATGCAACAGAGGAACAACGTGCATTGGACTGTGGGGTCATCAAAGAAATTATAATTCGCTGTCCTTAGTTTAGCATGTCGATGCGTTGACCACCTCCAGGAGTCTTACTAATCCGATATCTAGGTCATTCCAGCTATTTAACATTTAAAAAGTACTGTATGCATGCAGTTGATTTAGTTTGATGCACAGTTCAATATAGTCGTTCAAAATTTTAGGTATAGCAAAGAAGTGATCTGTATTGTTCCACTCCACCAGCCCCCCCCCCCCCACCTTCAATGGTGTAATATCAATGGGTAGCTCGAGCCTAAGCCATTAGCATCATCAGCAGAAAGATGCAAGTGATCTGTGATCCCCTGCATCTCAAAAGCAGCTAAATGTCAATCTCCTCTTCACATAATCCTGTCTTTCAAATAGAATAAATCACAAAATTTCCTGGGGTCGTTCCATCTCATCTCTGAGCGATCTTGACCACACCCACGCAAATGATTTGCAGGCTGACAGGAGAATGGTACAATTCTAAATTAAAAAAAAAAAAACATCTCTGTCATGCTATGGGAAATTATGGGAGGGGGTGGGGCTACTCTTCGATAAATTCTCTCTCTCTCTCTCTATCTCTCTATCTCTCACACACACATACACACACACACACACAAACACACACACACTTTTTTCCTAGAGCTCTTCAGCTACTTCGTCTTTGTTCTTGCAATTATTTATTTATTTCAGAAAGCTTAAAGCACTTCAACAAATAGCATTATCTTGAAACTCCCTATCAATAAAAATACAAACATCTTGATAATATTCATTCATTCATCTTCCGAACCGCTTTATCCTCACAAGGGTCGCGGGGGGTGCTGGAGCCTACCCCAGCTGTCTTCGGGCAGTAGGCATGGGACACTCTGAACCGGTTGCCAGCCAATCGCTGGGCATCTTGATAATCATCTATAATAACCCCTTTCACGCGAGGTCTGTCTGCATTTATATTTTCACCAAAGGATCTTTTGCTCAAGAAATATTCCATTCACCCCCGTCTCCAATGACTTTTTTTTTGGTCATCTCATGACACGCAGTCTGTCACACCTGAATATTAGGGAGAAAAGGTTAGCGGTATAAGTCTTCACTGCAGCAGGGAATGTTTTATTGTAATGAAGCCAATGAGAACTATGTCTTTAATATCTCCTCTGGTTGGCAGCTGCTGACAGGCCGGGGATGCCTGATGAGAGAGTCACGGTCCTGAGAGGCTTGACTGAAAGGTTAGGGTCGCCCTGGGCAGCAACACTGATGAGGACAGGCAAGTTAATGTGCATGCGCATTCGTGTGCACACACACACACACATAAATAGTCAGTTTCCCCTTAACGCGGAGGTGTATTGGTGTACCTCATTTTTCATGATTAAAAATCCAAAAATCCAACCAATCCTTCCATTCTCTGATCCACTTATCCTCACAAGGGTCACGGGGCGTGCTGGAGCCTATCCCAGCCATTTTTGGCCAGTAGGAGGGGGACACCTTGAACTGGTTGCCAGCGAATCGTAGTAAAAATGTACCAGGAAATGACCACTGGCATTATTTTGTAGCTAGCATGTTGGCACAATGGCAGTGCTTCCACCTGACTGAGGGTGCAAATGTCAATTATATATAGCTATATATTTTAACTTTTGGCCCAAAAAATAAAGTAAAACTAGCTATAAGACTGAATCGGAATTTAACATTTAATTGGCCATGTTTACATGACTCACTACTTTCGTAATGATCAGAAGATAGCTTGTTAGCTGTCATGACCACAATCCATCAAAATATCTGTCAGTGTTGTTGTATTCGACTTCATACATTATGCCTGACAAAGAAAGTATCATCGCTGTCCTGTGAAAAACATGTATGTCCATTTTTGTCATGAAAAAAAGGTTTATGTTAAAGGTTTGTCTGAAATGCTGACACCCCATAATACAATTAGCACAAATGCGCATATGCATTCTTCACAGGACAGCGAAGGTATGCTTTTTCTGCAATCAAAACTATTGAACAACGGTGGCTGTCAAATTTCCCACCCATAGTTGTGCCGGGCTGTCGGGCAGGCTTTTTGGTACAGCTGTTCACTCTACATTATGTTCAATCAATGTATTCAAGTCATGTGCGCTTAGTGAGGGGGAACGCAACATGGCTGCCAATGGCTTCACTTGTGTTACGGTGAGTAGGCGTAATCGGGAAAAGCTGCGTACATCATCACTCGCACTTGTCACCAGCAAACCCTTTGCCACAGTTCGATGATCAACTTTGTGATTGTGTCATTGGTCTTGCATCCGCATATCTTGGACACTCTGTGAAAAGAAGGACGGAGACGCAAGTCTGACCTGATAGATCCAAATACATTGTGAGGGTCTGCTGGAAATGTCTTGCAGAGGAGTTTCAACTCCCTCCTCCAGCAGAACTTTGCCGACTTTGACCCGTGTGAGTCATGTGGCTCCATTTTTGAGGTGGCTGACCAGAGTTGTCGCCATAAGGTGGTTGGTGCTTGTCATAGCGACAATCGCTGAACCAGTTTGGTGGACAGCAGTGGAATGCGATCAAGCTGAAGAAGAAGAGTCCTGTCGGGCCTTTGAAGCCTGTGGGACTCAGAGACTGATGATTACCGTATGGCCAAGTGGAACACAGCTTTGGTGGTCGCTGAGGCAAAAACTCTGTTGTAAGAGTTCGATGAGGACATGGAGATTGATTCTGTTCATAACCTTTACAGAAAGAATTTCAAGGTGAGGCATAGAGGACATCTGATTTGGTGGCCTCAGAATTGCCTCTCTATTTTTTTGTTGATGATATGGTTGAGTTGGTTAGTTACGGTTGGATGAAGCATTTGGGATGAAAATCAGCACCCCCAAATCTGAGACAATATTCCTCAGTCAAAAAAGGGTGCAGTGCACTCTGTAGTTCAGAGATGAGATCCTGCCCCAAGTGAGGTCTTGTTCACCCATGAGGACATCAACAGGTGGATCGGATGTTGCAAGGGTGGGCAGCTGTCAGCCCGACTGCGCCTACTCTCGGGTAAAGTTTGAAAATAAAAATGTTTACTAAAGCTGAACAGTCCTAAATTCTAATAACAGTGCTCAAATCTGGATGGTAGAAATCGCTCGAGGTTGTAGTAATGCATCAGATAAGAAGAACGAAGTTGTCCTGGCTTCTAGCCAGGACCCGGGTTAGGTCAAGAAAAAGGTGTCTTTCAAGTAAAATTGAAAGCAGATTACAGGTCCTCTTTTCGTAGGTAGGCACCATGCTGTCGCCGTAAGAACAAGTACATATTCATTGTGGTGCTGGGGCAAATTTAAACTAGCATGTGTAGAACTGTGACACGTGTCCTGATGCCACGCCCCCCTACGCAGCTAATAATTTGGTCACTGAACATAGACTGCTCAGTATAAAAATGGGCATATCTCCATTTTCTTGCCGTGGCAAGTCTCGATTAACGTTTTTGTGAATTTGGTCAAACATTCTGTGTGTCGCGAGTCATTCCAGCAGACCAAGCGCATTTTTAATTGCAATACATCTGCCAATTTGGTGAGAAAAAGTAGACAAAATTTTAGATCTATCCTCCTGACTACCAGGGAAAAAATGTTGTCCAATCACATTTATTTTGAAATTCCCCAATCTATGTGAAGTGATTGGACTACTCCAAAAGAAATTTTTGAAATCCCACTACATTTTTTAAACAGGCTCAACAGAGGACAAATTTGAACTACTGGTAGTCAGGAGGATATGTAAAAGCCGGTCTAAATGGTATCACATGTGGTGAAATACGATTTTGATGTATTTAATCAAGGCGCAGGCAGACAGATTCAGTGGATGTCATCGTATTTCATTCATATATATGACAACAGCATGGGACAATCACTCTGAATAATTGCAAAAATTAATAAACTGAACAAATTATAATCATTGTCATCTTTAAAATATTGCCATCGCACTCTCCTGACTGCATGGCATAACTATTGGGCTCACACATGGAAGGGACAGATTTCAAAAACTGTGGGGACATCTGCAAAATGCGTCATCCAGCTTGACTGTATGCATGTGCAATTCTTCTCAAAATGCCTCAGAAGAAAATACTTTGGAGGTCTGTCGGGTTTTCCTACATGTTCCCCTTATAAAAAGGAGACTTCCATTCCAAATGGTCCATTAAATAGCCTTGGTCAATCACTTGCAGGCTAATTGACCCTGCATGTCATCTTGGTTTCTGGATTAAAACCACAATAAGATGCCTGTACCAGTTTCACTTAAAGCCCAGCAAAGTTTCTGCATTGATTGAATTTGCCAGTTGTGTGATGGGACCGTTTATCTTCCGCTTAAGCTTCGACAAACTTCTCAGCAAGATGCAATAAGACGTGCGGGTAATCTGTCACCTATGTCTCATTAGAGCTCCAAAAAGGTTCCCCCAAATCTTAATTATTTATCTGCATTAATATCAGTTTAATTATTGATGATAGGTTAGGGTGCGTGTGCGTGTGTGAAGGCCAAAGATCAGCCCTCAGCTTCCCTCCTGATTAATGGATGAGTATGAAGAGCCCTTCATGTATTATTACTGGAGAGATCCTGGACCTTGAAGAGGGCCTGGCAGACGGAGAGAGACTGGAAACACTGTGAATATTAATTAACATTTAGAATGCAAACTTGTCCTCTAAGGCGACACAGTGGATGACTAGTTAGCACACCTCCGGCCCTCCTGTAGGGAGTTTGCATGTTCTTCCCATGTGTGGAGATTTTCTCCTCCCACATTTCAAAAACATGTACTGCTTAATAAGACTAAATTGTCCTTAGGTGTGAGTGTGAATGGTTGCTTGAATATATGTGTCTGTGATTCGATGGTGACCAGTCCAGGGTGTACCACACTTCTCTCCCAAAGTCAGCTGAGGTATAGGCTCCAACACGTACGCCAATGACCCCGGTGAGGATAATTGGGAAAGAGGATACAAAGAACTGTACATTGATGGCATTTCAATGTTCAAGGGAGCAGAAAGAAAACTGTCGATAAATTTCCTCGAGCAGTTGTTATCTCAACTGAGCCTCAACAAACAAATGTGGTTCCGAATGATGAAACAATACAAATAATTGATTTTTTGTATATATATATATTTTTTTTTTTGCCACTCTTATACAACATTGTAAAAAATTGTTTGTTTAACCTCAGGTCTGAATTTATGGTTAATATTTAATGTCGCTTTAAAATGTGACGTCATTTGTCATGGTGGTTTGGTTTATTCTGTAAAAAACGGCAGCATGTAAAATTGAGCACTCTTGAACGAACATTCTTGTTTCAGCAGCTCGACGCTGACATTTAGTGGAAGAATGCAGTACTGCACCCGTCATCAAGCCCGCATTCAGTTCAGTAGCACTAACGGCATTGCTGTAACGATTTAATATGTACAGTACATCAAAATAAGGTTAAAATAATGATATTAAATGTATGTTGAGTGTTCGTGGAGACAATCTCAATGCAGTATAAAAACAAATGAAACATTCAAAAATGTCTTTTACATTTTTTTATACATACACGGAACAAAGAAAGAAACCTGGATGAACCATTAGGATTCACAAAAATCATATGCAGTGTAAGAGCAGAATATGTTTGTATGTTACACAGCATTAATATTTTTTGGTTAATTGGGGGTCAATTACATTTAAGTAAGAACTTCTATTTGCCTCGGCGGTGTTCCGACCAGAAGAGAAAACTGTTTTGGACTGCTGTCAACATAAATGCTCTCACACAGGGGCAGAGCTACGTGCTGGCAGTGGTGACCCCTTGTCACTCTCTGGCCACCCCTACATCTGGGGGAAAGAGTGTGACACATGTGATTTTTCTGCCAGTTTCACATGGATGCACTCTCCTACACCTAATTGACACGAACTGCTAATTTAAAGACAAAATATTCAGTCAACTCTAATGTTAATCAAAACATTCGGCGGCATGGTTAATAAAAACAAAAAATGGCCTCTGAGTTGTGTGAAACAATAACTAAGAAAAGAATTGCCTCCGACCAATAACAACACAGCCAGAAGTTTTACAATACCATGGACAGTCAAGGTTTCATGAAATAAAAAATCACACATATACGGAACGTTGCCTGACAAAACTCATAATACAAACAGGAACAATTAAAAAAAAATTATTTGTGAAGAATTAAGATATTTTTGTGTCAATGTGGTGTGCTTCAGATAAGATTTTGAATGAATGACCCATCAACCACAGAATGCCAAACGCAGCTGGCTGGCTGGCTGAGACAACTGATGACTCTGATTGGCTATTTAGTCGTGGCCAATTAACAATCAGTGCATGAGATAGAATTAGACTGCGTGAAACACAAGTAAAGCAATGACAAAGAAAATGTCTGTTTTTAATCAATTAAACCCAGCAAAACGTTGCTTTTTTATGAATGTGCTGCACAAGGTTCTGTCTGTGTGCATTTTATTTCATGAAACCCTGACTGCGGATGGTATGATAAACAATGCCTTCTGAATTACAGGTGTGAGAATGAGGATTTGTCCTTTGCATAGTCCGTTCTCATTGGGGTATTGTGTTACTTTACTCTCTACTATTGAAAGTTTGTTTCCTCTCGTAGTTTATTGCTGCCGTGTGGGTTCAAGCGTTGAAAATTTAGGGGCGTTTTCCCCACTCATGCTTAAGTTACTTCTAAACGCACTTATCTTACGCAGTCGTGACTGCGATTGTCCTGTCTTGCCTTCCGACACTCCCATCTGTGTAACCTGTGAAAACTCGCGCAGCCACCGAAGAGGTATGACATTGGATTCTAAGGAGAACCGCAAATTTGCGCATTATGGTGTTTTCCTCAGATGTGCGAATCCCATAGAGATCCCTTTGGAATATATTTTACACTTTGAATGTGAAATTGGCCTGCATATGGATCCGGAAGTTATATGGATTGTCCCCTTGGGACAAACGTGCGCGGCTCATCTGCATTGTGTATTAAATAAATACAATAGACGTAATTTAACCAGAGGGCTGTGCTCATGACTGAATGTTTATTGGAGCTGTTCCATTAGTTGAAAAAGCTAGTGAGACGGGCGTTGTTTAAGTGTTGCCTAGCAACGCTCACCACCAGGAGCGCGATACTCCGATGGATTTCACGACGGATGTAACGTGTTGTAATATCTGTTTCTTGTTATTTGTGTATTTGAGGGCTCAGGGCTGGGTTGGTTGAGTAGGGGGTGACGTCATAGAGAGGGGACGAGCCAGGTTGGGGGTGAGATCGGCTGAGGCAGTGAGAGAGTGTGGAGCGCATGGGCGTGAGTTGTGACCAGCAGCAGCTCCTGTGAACGTGTCTTAATTGCTGCCTCTTTTTGTTTATTAAAAAGTGAACAGATTGCATCAGTGACTGCGTGCATTCTTGACCACACTGAAGGGCATTACAGTATTTAGCACCCCTGTGTAAAATGTACCCCCACGCGGGACCGCGCAGACGTCGCTCAGCCTCCAAAGTACAGCAATAAACCAAAATATCGCCACAGAATAAATAGGAAAACGATTTCCTTTTTCACCTTTGGAAGAAGAAAAGCATACATCATTAGTACCCGTTTAAGAAGTCATTAAAACGCGACCGAGAATTGCTTTTATTTGACAATTTGCAACGACATAAGTATGTCGTTGCAAATTGACTCTCTGAAGTAATCGGTGTGCTCTACCAGTTGGTCTTCCAGCATTCTCACTAACTCTGGCTAAGAAAACTGTATGTACAAAAAACTCACTTTGCTTATGCACATTACTCCTGTTCTGCTCACACATGGACTTCCCCTCATGAAGTTCACTCCACACAAGAATGGCATATTTGTTTAATATCTATATGAAATATTACATTTCGAATACAGTCTATAAACACCACGGAGCAAGTTGAACATTGCTAATTCTATTTGACTTCAAAGAAAATTCCTATGCTAATAAAATCCGAAATGTATTTTAAATGGAACATTATATCTGTCACGTAGCAAGGTGGTGGTGGACCCCAAAAAGCAGGCAGGAGGGAGGAGCAGGGTGTATTTGAAGAATTGTATTTAAAACAAAGAAAACTAAATCCAAAACAAACGAAGTCCAAAGTATCAAACAAAACCCATGACTAAAGCTAAAACATAACAATGAACTAAACATGACAGAAGCAAACAGCTACACACATGACAGTAGCAAAAAGCAACAGCAACACACATGACAGTAGCAAGAAGCAACAATGACCCGACACCGAGTGTTCGGGCTGGGAGTCCTTTTAAAGCCCTAATTAGTTATGACCAACCGGTGTGCAGCTGCCGGGGGAGCCCTACAGTGCCACCTGTTGGTCCCTAAACCGAATCATGACAATATCTACTTTATCCATCGACTTGGAGTCCATTAAAAGATACATAAAATACATACAGTATACATACAATTCAATAAAATATATCTTTTGTTTCAGAAAGGAAAGAAAAAAAATTAAATCTTATACAAAATTAGTATAATAGTTTAAAATGACAATATAACTAATTTAAAAAGGCAACTGTACCAGTGATTCCACAAAGGTGACTGGTATCTCACAGTACGAATACATTTTTTTTTTAAAGAATTCATTAGTGTGTGTGTGTGGGCGGCCCGGTGGTCCAGTGGTTAGCACATCGACTTCACAGTGCAGAGATACTGAGTTCGATTCCAGCTCCGGCCTCCCTGTGTGGAGTTTGCATGTTCTCCCCGGGCCTGCGTGGGTTTTCTCCGGGTACTCCGGTTTCCTCCCGCGTTCCAAAATCATGCATAGCAGGCTGATTGGACGCTCTAAATTGTCCCTAGGTGTGAGTGTGGGCGTGCGTGGTTGTTTGTCTCTGTGTGCCCTGCGATTGGCTGGCAACCAATTCAGGGTGTCTCCCGCCTACTGCCTGAGGTCAGCTGGGTTAGGCTCCGGCACCCCCCGCGACCCTAGTGAGGATAAAGCGGTTCGGAAGATGAATGATTGAATGTATGAATAGTGTGTGTGTGTGTGTGTGTTCAGATATTTAGCTGCCTCAATTATCCAAAGCATTTAAAATGAAACAACTTGATGGAGAAAGATGAACTTAATATTATCATGTTTTAAAGTTTCATTTCAGTATATGCTTGATTGACCTCGAACGGTATGTTCTCACAACTTGTTCACGATGGAGCACACAGAAAAAAGGGCCAACTTGAGCTGAATGAAGTCAAGTCCTCATTAACTGATAATGTCGGTAGGAAGGTTCAACTTCAGGAGGGCAGCATGATAAGATTTCTTCAGTTTGCAAAATCTACCCATTGAAGTAACAAGGTATCCGTTGTTTGTACCGAGAGATGTTTTGGCTTCTGGGGGGCGTATCGGTGGGCTGGGTTGAGAGGTGTGACATGTGAAGAAGGGAGTGTTTTTCTGATATATCACTTGTAATTTGCATACACAATCAATAAAAAGGCCGGCAGAGGTTGCAGGGGTCAGGTGTTAGTAGGAAGCACACACGGAGTGGCTTCGTAGAAAACTGCGCCTCCTGCCGGCAGAAAAGACAATCTCTTCCTGAGTCTGTTCAACTGTCCGAGTGAACATCTCTGACACAACTTTATTCACATGTACCGCGACGCTGCTTCATTTGTGAAGCTTTGAGGAAAAAAGGTTTACTTTTTGTGTGGACGTGAACTTGATGGGTGAAGTCCATGTCCAGCCTAGCATGAGTACTGCGCATAAGCAGTGTGAGTTTCATGTACGTGCAGCTCTTCTAGCCAGAGTTAGCTAGGGGGTGCTGTTTCAGGCAACCCATTGCCTGGAATTGCACTCTCCCAGAAGTTCTGTTCTGATGATCCCAAGATTTCATGGTTTTCAGTGTGCAGTGAAGGTACAAGTATGAGTATGCACGGTGAATACATGTAAAAACGGTTTTCCCATCCACAGTTAGCTTGGGGGGGCCACTGGTAGAACAACTGGTAGGTACTTGTCAATACATTTGACGATCCCAATCAGAACTCTGTTGTTTGACTTCTTTTCCATACTAATGTAGTCAAAAACACACTTTCACACCGATCACTTAAGAGAAGCCTGAAGTATTCCGTTCCAACTTGTCAAAAAAAGCAATTTTGTGTTGTGTTTTGATCTCTTAAGGGGTAAGAATGTATGTTCTCTCTCACCAACGTGAAACAGGAAGTCGTTTTCCTCTTCATTCTGTGGCAATATTTAGTTTTATTACTGTACTTTACAAAATCTAATTCAGCATTGCTGAGTTTGATGTATATTGCAACAGACTGTCGTTGTGAGCGCTTGCAGACAAAATGCAAGATGTGCAAGTCAAAGAGGCACTAGTCGTTCGTACAGCCTCCTGAGCATCGAAGGAGAAAGCTGCTGAAGTATCTGGGAGAATACATGCACAGCTAGATTTGACAGGGAATACCCTCATTTAAATGTCTCTCTACCTAAAGTGCATACATTTCCAGAAGGTGCGTAATTGACACAATGAAGTTGAGGGGAGATTCTGTGCAGCCAAAAAAAAGTGTGCAGCAGCACACCTTTAAATTACACAGGATCACCAACCAACCTGAAAGTGACAGCTACTTCTTGGTTACTGTAGCATGTGGAAGTCATACACTTGAGGTGGGATTTTCAACTTCAACATCACCCAGAGAAGCCAGGCGATGCCACCTAGGGAAATATTGAGGCACCAGTACCATGAACAAGGCACTCAGGTTTGTGTTACAGAAAGGTTTGCATGAGATGCGATTCTGATACAAAAATACATGTTTATATTAAAAAAACAAGTGATAAAATACCATTCCCACAGGGAATATGAAATCAGGAAAACGAATGGGGCTGCAGCCGGAGTATTGTCATGATGATCTTGTGTCTTCAGCAGGTGGCAGACGAGAGCCTTCCTTTCAGTGTGCACACCTGCTGCCAATGTTAGCCAAGTATTTAAGGACTGATAGGCTGCCTACGACTTGTCGGATTATTGACCTTGTTGCTGCTTGCTCAAGTGTTGGTTTTCTAGACCTCTCGCTCTCGTCATAGTCATTGTTGTTCCCTTAGTTCCATGTTTTTGTAAGTATAGTCTTTGTTTAGTCATTTGATCTTGTTTGTTTTGTCGTGTGAATTGGACTCTGTCATTTCGTTTGGTAACCTCGGTTTAACTATTTCCTTGCCTCATGCAAGCGCTTTTTGTTAATGTATTGTTTTTCCTGTTTTTGTTGACCAGCGGTTTCTGTTTGTACTTTGTCGGTGTGCTTTTGTTCTTGTAAATAAATATTTTTGTGGCGGAATTTTGTTTGGTGCCTATGTTTGTGGGATCAGATCGCAATTGAGTTCGTTACGGACTGTCACAAGTAAAAACCAAAAAGGGGGACTTGAAGTTTAAAAGCAAATGCACAAAATTTCAATTAACCACAGAACTCAATTGATGAAATACAACCAGATGACCCATTTATCACCATACAGTCCACACATTCACCCCCAATGCCCATCGGCAAAATCAGGAGTGTCAAGGCCAGTGGGAGCCACCAGTCTTGCGGTGGGGCTACGCCGAAGCACAGTAATGTCAGGCCAGGCAGAGTAAAGCCAGGCAGCAGCACACAGTCAAACTAAAAAGCAGCGACTGAAAAGCAGCAGTGTATATGATCTGGTCAGTGCCTAACAGCAGGTAAAAATAAAGCTGTATGAATATACTGTAAATTCTTTCATGTTGAGGATATAATGCAGTCCACTATGGGGGAGTTGGACGTGCCGCCAGGCATATGAGATCACCCATGGGAGAGAGGCAAGCGGAGCTTCCGTATGCTAGTATGATTAAACGTCAGCTCAGCATAGATTGTCTGTGTCTCAAACACCGAACTGTTAAGAAGATAAGTAGTCAATGCATTGACATTAGAATTTGTGAATGGTCCGACAAGTGGAGGCAGCCACTACCATATTACCTGCAGCAGTGTAATGATGGAGACATTTAGGCAATCAGGAATTGGGCGGGACCTCAGAGGCAAGGAGCAAGTGGATAATCAGGCAGCCGGCGCCTGTATTTGCAGTGTGATCTCGTATGCTGATTGGCTTGGCAGCATCCTTGTAATTAGCAGAGATGACAGTTCATCCTGCTACATTACTGATTAATGCGATGGACTCCCGGTTTGATACACACTTCAGAAGAAATTTACCTTTCATTACGTTACTATTAAAAGTGATATTCACATATATCTGTGAAGACAATGGTCATTTTTGTTCATGATTAAACAAGGTCAAAAATAGACAAATGCCAGTCTACATCAGTACTATTATTTGTAGAAATCTCTGAAAGTCTTTACATTGTCAAATGATAATTTCTACAGCATAACAAGGGAATCTCAGTGTCCCATCGGTTTTTTTTTCTCTTTCAGGACATGTCTGCTGGCTCTATAAGGTTCTTCGAGGTTATCTGGTGCCCACCTGCCCATAGGAAAATACGTGCACCGTTAAATTTGAGATGAAGGTTGCCTGAGTGAGACTTTTAGTTCAATGTTGGAATCTGCGCAGCCATGAAACGTGCGTAGCAGCACGCCTTTTCTGACTTAAACCCACAAGAGAATACAGTCTGCTCCTTATTGAACTACTACTGATTACAAAGAAGAATGTGGATGAAATTAAAGGACCGCGTGCTCGACTGGCAAATTTGTCGGAGACCTTCATTCATCAATCATGCAGCACGTCAATTACATCATTTCAGTGCGGGATCGCAATGGCTTCAAGCTTTCGGTTTAGCCTGTACATGCTGCATGCACCCAAAAAATTAAGTCAAAATGCATTCTATACTTCTGACGGTAGGTGTCAGAAGAGGGCTGGCAAACCTTTTTCAGATATTTCCATGTTGTCACGTGTCGTTGTTTCTCCATTAAATCATCTCTCTCTCTTTCTCTCTCTCTTTCTCTATCTATCTATCTATCTATCTATCTATCTATCTATCTATCTATCTATCTATCTATCTATCTATCTATCTATCTATCTATCTCATTTCGACCTTCGATCAAAATTAAATGAAATAAGAAGTTATATATAAATAAGCACGCCAAAGTGCTACCTATACGACTTCCTCTTTCCGCCACTCGGTGTCAGCACAAGCCCTCAGAGAGAACATTCACCCTGTTGCGTTCGTCGTCTGAGGGCTTGAGACATTAAATGCATTTGCTGATGTGGTTTTCGTGTATTTATTTCCACAGACAGGCGGGATTAAATGTGAAATATATACAAGAAATTTCCAAGTGGAAGTGCAACAAAAATTGGGGGTTGAGAGTGAAAAAGCTGCAGTTGCACGTGGACGGCGGCATCTCAAGTCCGTCAGCTCTGTTGCGCATATTTTGAAAGTCTGTTTCGATTACTCTTTAAAAATATATTAGAATGAAGACAATTGCGATTATGATTTTAATTATATTTAATTATATTAAATTTGATTTCGCTCCAACCTGATCCTGTATTTTAAAAAGCTACTATACTGACACTGAAACATTGATTATTTTTTCCAAGTCAATTTTTGTTTCTACAAAATGGGAGACACGAAGCAAAAGAGTAATTTGTTTTACTTTTATTGGCGACGCCAACGACATGACTTTCACCAGAACAATGAGTGTATAATGTTGAATAGCCTATGAAAGTTATGTATTTTTAAATGGTTGACAACTTGTCGTACTAGGTGTAAGCGTCATAAATAAAAGCACCGCATTAGTGTTAATTTGAGACACGGCCATTTCACAAAGACCGCTCGGTTTCTTCCCCCTCCCCGTGTGTGTGGGTATATGTGTAGTATATAGGCTACTCGATAAAAGCGAGGCTGAGGTCCGTCCGTGCATTTATCATCCTATTACGGCGACAAATCTGACTCCCAATACATGAGAGCTAAAATGAATTACCAACGTGAAGCCGTCAATAAAGTCATTTCTGTAAATGGTGTCTCTGAGGGGCCCGGCTATTATTCAACCAGCTTTATCAGCACCTTGGAAATGACGTGGCTTGTAACGCGGGCCCCTGCTTCACTTTGATTAAGGGCCCTGCCAGGGACCGGTGACAGCGCTTTTCACTGGGCTTTTATTCAGCCCTTTGCCGGTGATGAACACCGGCCCGATCGGGCGGAATGAAGACTAATTAAAAGCAATAAATTATCTTTTGCAGGCCCTCTCAAGCAGCCCCTCTTTGCAGCACAAGATAAGAGCAGACTGAGCGCTCATTTGCGCACAAAAGGTGCTGCGGCTAAGCAGCATACTGATACTGTCCTAATTGGAATTTAATTAAGTAGCCACGGCTTCCGACTCCGGCCTGTGGGATAAAGATTTCATTGCGTTAAACATCAACACGTCCGCGCGTTCATGCTATTATGATTATTAATAATGTTATTATTCCAAATCGCCAATTAGTGCGTGAAAGCAACTTTTGCTCGGACATTTTGAGACCACCATCGAAGCTATACGATTTCTGTTTCAGGGCTTCTCCGTCCGTAAACATTACCTTGACCATGATAAAAATTGTATTCCAGCTCAAATTTGTCACCGTTATTTTTTAAATACATTTTCTGTGATTTCATATGAAAACTGGGCTTTCGCTATTTTGTGAACTAACCTGTGAACGTTTCAACGTGTTATTTCTTTAACCCCGATGTGGAAGTATGCATTGGACTCCATATGTGATGAAGTTTGTTTTATTTGGTAATCATTTTATATAAGATATTCTGATGTAACTATATATATGTAGGCCTGTATATTTATTTCTGTATTTGAGTTTTTGTTGTATAAAATGTTACTTGTCTCGTCCCCCCACCCCCCTTTTGCACTTTTTACATGGTCTATTTGACCGGCATGAGTGGATGACTTTTTACTATTGCCCTGCATGAGTGCATTGGAAATGTTGTCAGGTGGCTTGCAGACCAGGTGCTAAGTTCGTTGTTTTTGTTTTTGCTGCATTTGTGCTGTGGAAGTGCGCCGTGAGCTGCCTGCTGCTGTGTGCTCCAGACTCGCAGGCGCGTGTCCGCGCTCTCTTGATTGCTGCGCTCCGATTGGACGTGGCGCGTTGAGACAGGGACGGTCTCGAAACGCCATTGGTGGGCCTCACGCGCGTACTTGCCCTCGCGCTGCGGCTGGGTTGTAAGAGGCAGACCGGAACCGGAGAAGGACGACAGCGCTTTGGGGAGAGTCCACACATATTAGCCTGCAGTGGGCCGAGGCGGCCAGTGTTTTGAACGCGGAGCTAGTCGCTCGCTATGCCATCTCAAGGAAAATTATTCAGTGAAGGCATGTCGTCGTTGCGGCTCATGCTTTGAACTTATTCGATTGGCTTCCCTCGGGCCCCAAAGGTTTGTTTGATTTTTTATTTTTTTTTACTTACATGCGGCGCGACTAAATTGGATAACAAAGGGGCGGGAGAGCAACAAGTGGAGTGTGTGTCGCGGAGAGGCCGACATTTGTCAGCGTCGCTAGCCATGGAAGAGCAAAAGGAGCCCACCAGCGGCCGGGACTCGACCGAGGACGAGAGCGTGTCGATGTCACCGAACCTGCCATCCCCTCCCATTATCCTCCCGCACCAGGCCGCCCAGCAGGCTCACAGAACCACCAACTTTTTTATCGACAACATCCTTCGGCCAGACTTCGGCTGCAAAAAGGAGCCGGGCTACCGCGAGCGCAACCAGACGGCGGGCAGAGAAAACATCAACCCGCTGGCGGCGAGGCCGCACGCCGGCAGCCTCTGCTTGGACTCGAACTGCAGCAGCGACAGCGCCTCGTCGTCGCCGTCTTCGTCGTCGTCGTCTTCGTCGCCCTCATCCAAGCAGAGCTCGGCCAAACAAGTCGAAGCGGCGAGCAACGGCAGCGGCAGACTTGCTGACAGCCCCTCGGCCATCGTGGTGATGAACGGCGGCAATGGAGCGTCTCTGCCCACGGCCAAGGACCAGCAGCCCATGCTGTGGCCAGCCTGGGTGTACTGTACGCGCTACTCGGACCGGCCCTCATCTGGTAAGGCGCTGAAAGCCCCCCAATTGTTCGTCACGAGACTTTTATTTGACCACACGGGACTATACTGTCATTGCTTTGGGAAAACAGGAATTGCTGTGCCCGCAATGTTACGTTGCTGACCCAAACTTGCTGCGAATCTGTGACCTGAACTCGGCCCATCACAACACACCAAGCATGTTTTCATTCAAGTAGGAATTGCATATTAAAGGACGCGTACACTCAAACTCTGCCTTTAAATCATATTTCTCAACACCATAATGCAGCTCTCGTGTCAAATATTTTCTTGCGTTGATTTACTCATTTTTAAAAAAAAATGGAACTAGTGCGCGGTGTAAATTATGATCCGTATCATTGACTATTGTGCACAACAATACACTCATTTTATATAATTATAATACAATTATTTTAAAAGAATATAAAGCCATTGACAATTATTGTTATTGTATCCGAGCAGCACAATCTCAAAAATGAAATCAACAACAGAATTTCATACGAGTTATTTAGTTTTGTGTGAAGCTATGTTGACAATTTTTTTTGCGAAATATACCAAACTGACAAAAAAAAACCCCGTTTATTTCCATCATGTGGTTAATTTAGGAGGTCTGCTGTTTTTTCCGAATGAAAAACCCCAACCAAAAAAAGTCATTTCAAAAATATATTTAACTGTAATTTACATTCCGATCGCAATGTTTACGTCAATTTCGAGAGTATACGCGCGTTTTCGGTGAAGGCTTTCTATCCACCCCCACCCCTTTTGTCCATTTGTGATTTGACGATATTATCAATGGGTGACAGGTCATTTTTGTTGATATTTGTATATTCCCCCGATTTGCTCCGATTTATTAATCAAGAAAAAAAACCCTGAAATGTGGCCGTCGTGAATTGTTAGCGCAGGCAGGCAAAGCGCAGTCGGATTCTTAATTGCAGTGCGGAAGCAGCATTGGCCCTTCGCAATCCAAGTCCTTCGGCTGTCAATCGGATGGCAATCGGTCGTTTTATTTTGCACTCGACTTGAACAACAACCACGGGAGCGCTTTCATGCCAAGGGGCCTTTCCGAGTGGACGTGAAGAGGAGCCGCGTTCTGACACACGGGAATGCTCGCGCCCTCTCCACCGGCTCCCCGTCCGCTTTGGTGGCTCTCCTTCACACACGCTCTCTCGGATGACACGTGGATATTTACGTGTGCGTGCCATTGTTGTTTCCACACCAGGGCCGAGGACACGCAAACTGAAGAAGAAGAAGAGCAGCAAGGAGGACAAGCGGCCCAGGACGGCGTTCACGGCCGAGCAGCTGCAGAGACTGAAAGCCGAATTCCAGGCCAACCGCTACATCACGGAGCAGCGAAGACAGTCGCTGGCCCAGGAACTCAACCTGAACGAGTCCCAGATCAAAATCTGGTTCCAGAACAAGCGGGCCAAGATCAAAAAGGCCACGGGCTACAAGAACGGCCTGGCGCTGCAGCTCATGGCCCAAGGACTGTACAACCACTCGACCACCACCGTGCAGGACGAGAAGGAGGACAGCGAGTAGACCCACGCGCTCGCATTAATACTATGGACGTCGTTGCGATTAAAAGTTTATATAGCCGCTGCAGTTATCATGTGGTATACGAGTATATTTAATTAATCCCCCGCGGCCCCCACCTCTCACCCCGTGGTTGTTTTGAAGATGCATTTTGTGCCCTTCGTGTCTCCTTCACACATCGCAGACTCAGAAAAGCCAAAGATTTTCATATGTTCACATGTATGGATTCAAAATGTAAAATTAAAAAGAAAAGAGAGAGACAGAAAGAGACGCGAGCTCGTTGAACTTATTTCCCGATTTCTCCTTCGTTCACCCGGCTCACGGCGTTGATGTGGTGTGGCCCCATGTTTGCGGACAAAGCCAAAATAATGCTGACGACTGTTATTCATTGTGCGCGCCGCATTCATTTTCAATAGCGCTGCAAAATTACAAGGCAGACCAATATGACGGAACCTACTCGAAGAAGCGCGAGGTTGCCAGCATCCTCGTCAAGATGAAGCCCATTTAAACACGCGCGCGCGCGCACACACACACACACACACACACCTTCGCCTGATAAGACCGTGAACAACACATATAGAATGGTTTACGCTATAGATCTGACTTTTAAATTATTAAATTCTTGACGTGACGTTTCACTCATTTCTCTAAATAGGTCACACACTGCACTCAACTACTGCACGTGTGTGAAAAAAACTATAACCATGAGACCTCAGGTACCAGTTTGATACAGTTAGAACTTAATTGACAAAATATAGCATGGTTTTTTAAATAACATTTCGTCCACCGTCACCTGCACTCATAATTCATATTGTCTTTTTAAAGCAAGCAATGATATTACGTCAGTCCGTGGTGCGTGTACACACACACACACACACACACACACACACACATATATATATAATGTTTTTTTTTTTTTTGTTTTGTTTTGTTTTGGGGGGTGGGTTGAAAATTTGAAAGCTCGTTTCCTATCTTATAACTATTTAAACAAGAGGATGCATAACAGATTCAATTGGTAAACGTAATTTTTAAGAGAAAGCTAAATTATTCGTGATTTTATGATTATTATTATGATGATTCTTATTGAAAGGAACAGAAATATATGCCTGGAGGCTTCAGCCTCATTGACAGTGATCTACATTATTTGTACAATCTGCGCTATCGGAATGTGGTCCGTACACAATTGATTGTGGATTATGTTATGATGTAATTAAGAGCTAACAAGCCTGCAGAAGTCTGCGGCAGAGGAGCGCCATAGACTTCACGGCCCTCCGCTTTTTCGGCGTCTTTAATTATTTCAAGCAGCTCGTGTTGGGCTCTGCCTATAAAGCAGCAATTTAATAAGCCCGTCTGTGTTTCTAATTGATTTCAGTAATGACAAACAGGGACTTGCTGCATGCTAGTTTCTACGCGGGTTACTCGACTGCCTTTGAAATATAATTGATATTTCATCTCAGGCAACTCAGTGTTTCAGTCGCTTACTTGCTCCAGTGGGCTTTGCGCCTGTAAATCTGTAGGCTATTATATAGGATAGGAGGACACAAAAGGGATTCTTTTTTTTTTCATTCCTAAATGAAAAAGAATACCCCCACTGCACTATACCACTAATCACACCTGCACACGGCCCAATACAAAACCAGTATTAACAAAAATACTCGACCTTTTTTCAATAACTGCCAATTTTTTTTAACAGTCTTTATGTTTTTTATGAGTTTGTAACTTCAGATCACACTGACCACCAAATTATTAGAAATACCTCACCGTAGTTACAAGCCCAACAATAAATATATTGCTGGTTTAATACATTTATTTGCATCTCACTCAAAATAGAGGGTGTGTATCAGATCACTTTATTCTGCAGATGGTCCATAATGTGGTGGTGAGTGCAGTATATCTCTTAAAATGAAAAAAAAACCCTATTTATTTTATTGTGTGTGTGTGTGTGGAGGGGGGGGGGGGCGGGGGGTTGACAGCAAAATTAAAGTCATATTTTTTTATGTGGCTCATTGAAAGCCATTCGGGAGCAAAAGTGAATATTTGTCAATTCACTAAAATGTACTAATTAATATTCACAGTCATTTTTCTTTCTTTCTTTTGCAACCAAGACAATATAAGCCCTCACAAATGGTTCTGTGTACGGACTGCATTGGGGCTGTCGTCAAGTGTTCACGTCAATTAATAGGAATGAATTCGGAGCTTTCTGATTGGAAAAGACACGCACGCACGCACGCACATACACACATACACAAGCACACACGCGTGCAGACCCACTCATATACACGCGCGGACACTAACACGCGCGCGTTCGTGCGGGCCGTAATGTGCCTCTAAATTCAGTTTGGCCATCTGGCCTGCATGTGTGAACGGAGGTGAAAAGGCTCTTCACGGTCAGCCAAGCCCACAGCTCGAACACTATAATGATAGTCAAATTCCCTGCTGTGAATGCGGAAGAGGATCTTATGACGGTGTATTTAAAATTCATACAATTATGAAACACCAAAAGGACCCCCCTCTATCCCACCTTGTCATTTAAGGAAGCCAAGGGTTTATCTTTAAAACAAAGAAAAGCCAGGGATCGTTTGCATAGTTAGCATAGTCTGCCTTGCAGGCACAATATGGATTTAATTTATATGCAAATGAAAGCAATAAAAAGGGGAATACACACTGGAAATCTCACGTAAAGGGGGGAAAGAGGCTGGATATAGAGCGGGTAGCATCACTGACACAACTCAGCTCAGCCAATGAGGTCAATGCTGATGTTATATAATGTGCTTAAAGCGCACAGCAGGAGATGGCAGAGGTGTATCTCAAAAGAAGAATCTCACCATGACGTCATGCGGACAAGTCGTTAGGATAAATGACACTCGAGTCTGGACGTGCATGCTCGTACCCAGAAAGCAGACCCGCGCGCGCACGTGCACGCATGCACACACGCGCACACACACACACACACACACACACACACATGCAAACTCACACACACACGCGAATACACTTCTCTAGTCTTAGAACGTTGTCTGCACAGCATGTTGACTTTTGTCTGCCTAAATTTGTACTTCCATATTATTATAGAGCAGTGTCACTACCTACATATTTATGGAGGAATCACATGCACTTTTGCAGACACTGACCTATGAGAGGTGACTCACATCGGCTCCATGGTGACATGTTACAACATGCGAGCTGCTCATATGGAGGATAACATCCCAGAGGGTTTCTTTTTTCTTAAGGCTGCGCCGCCGCACAGTGATTTAAAAAATATTTTCTTCTCTTGCATTAACAAATCTTTATTATTATTTTCCAATAATAGCTGTTTTATCTCTTTCCCGGGATAGAAGTGAGGTTTTAAAAAAAAACGTTTTTCAAATGTTTTCCAAATAATAAAAACATTGACATACTATAGTATAGCCACAGTGGAGGTGGTGCAATAAAACAAAACACCAACATTTCAAGATAACAACAATTCAAAAACCAAGTAATAATTTTTTGAAGTGGTTGATAATTTTGAATTATTGAGAGACAAATTACCAGCGTTGACCAATTCTTACCCAATGCCATTTTCCCCAAACTGCATTTATATACGCTTATTGCCACCCGTTCATTCAATTTTAGAAAAATGTTCCATTTGATGTTTGTTTTTTTTTTTTTTGCATGATTCTCCTCCTTTTCTATAAGAATTGACGTTGTAGTGATAACTAACAGCATGTGTGAGTGCGCCAAATTCTGAAACGCCGTTTCGACATTCAGTCCGCACCGTGATCAACTTTTCTCTGGACGGCTGTCATCATGACACACGCACACGCACACGCACACGCGCGCGCACACACACACACACACACACACACACACGCGCACGCACGCACACACACACACACACACACGCACGCACGCACGCACACACACACACACACACACACACACACACACGCACGCACACGCACACATACACACGCACGCACACGCGCACGCGCACGCAGGCACACACACGCACGCATGCACCCGCCCGCACGCACACACGTAAACAAAGAGGGTGGCACGGAGAGGGAACCTCCCACAATGCAGCTGGGTGGCAGGCATCATTTTAGCGAGCTAAATCCAGATTACATGGAAGACTCAGGCAGCGCCACTTGTTTACTTTGCCCTTCAGCGGTGATTGGGATGAAGGGGGCGGGGGGGGGGGGGGGAGGGGTCGTCACTTGTGTTTAAAATTCTAGCATTGGTTTTTGGGCCAAGAGCAAAGCCGTTTCCCTCTCAGTGTGAGGCTGCCTCTTCATGTCCTTTTCTAAGAAACTACATCAAAGTGAAGGCTGGTGATGTTTCGTTTTTAAATAAGACTGTGATGGATTAGATTGACATCAATCAAATGCAGCTCTTTGTTCCTGTGCAGCAAACTCTTGTTTTGGTTAGAAGCTACAGATTTCTTCCAACATGAAGCACAGCGTGTCACAGAGGAGGCGGTGCACTTAAGGGCGAGTTATTCTGGTCTGATTAAAAAGGAAGCGTCAGGAAATGAGAGTGCATCTCCAGCCGCAGCTTTGTTGGCAGACGCACAGACTTTGCGTTGGCACGTTAATCAACGCGAGGAAAATGACGTGAAGATACAGACGGACAGGGACGGAGCGAGAACTCATGTGGATTAATGCTTAAATGCAAATTTGGGACGGGTTTATTAGCGCACGCACACATACACAAGGAGACACACAGCGAGAACAAAGGCAAAGGACACCTGGGGACTCCCTGTTCTATGGGTGGTCATATGCACCTCAGCCTCTTCTTCATGCCTTCCACATGTGGAAGCACTTCATCATCCGTCTCCTCCTTTGTGAGTGTGAAGGCGCGCGTGCACGCGCGTGTGTGTGAGAACCACTTCAAGTCTAGGCGTGAGAAGACGATGCACAATGATAAGAACAACTTTCAGTTAAAGTTGTACACCAACATCATGTCAGTCCTCTTCGGCATGAAGAACACGTCCACTGACTCCTGTTTTCCTTGTGTGTGTGTGTGTGGTTTGTTTCTGGAGTTCATGGGTGGCATTTATATAAATACATACAAAAAGGCAGATTTATTGGCCCTGCTTGGCCACGGTCTTGCCCTGTTCTCATCCGTAAAAAGGAGACACACTTGTGGAGCCCTCGAATCTTGTCCTTCCCTTCTTCCCTCTGAATCGTCTCTCATCACGGCGGGCCTGTGTTGGCGGGAGGCGATGCGGGAAAGCGATTAGTCATATTCAATTTACATACGGCTGTCACGGGCTCCTCCAGGCTGAGCGCTGATGTCATGTGTGCGTGGGGCCCTCTGAGGCCACCCGCCATATGGGAAGAAAACCTTCCCCTCATGCAGTGGGGTGATGGTTGGGGTGCGTATCACTGCTGTGGTGATGTGATGATGAATGTGGCACTTCAGTCTTTAAGTGAGCATGCATGACTTGTGAAGTTTGTACGCCAGGTCAACAGTCTGAGATTTAAATGCATTTACAAAGTAACTCTTGGTGTTAAATACCTTGACGGTCATTTTACACACTGATATTTCTGCAACCAGAACAAAACCCAACAATAACAGTCTGGCTCCTTTTTTTGCTCGGCCGTTAACTCAGGCAAAGTTAGCCACCAATAAAAACACAACCTCACACTTGACTTCGCGACTGTAGCCACATAATGAATAACAGCTAACTGAAATTAAGATGAAACGGCTGCACGCTTTAGTTTGATCTCTCATAAATGTGTGCATGTCCACAAACATCCACACATGCACATAGCACGCACATATGTGTGCGTGTGACACACCCACACCCACCCACGCACACACACACACACACATACATATATATATATAGTGTTATGCTTTACTCGGTATGTTACAGACCACACACATCATGCCAGCTGTGTGATAAAAGAGTTAGCGCTGGCGAATGTAAATGACTTTGAAGCAGAGTTGGGAGTAAGTCACTTCTGCGCAAGTCACAAGTCTTAAGTCGTAACTTTCAAGTCTCAAGCAAGTCCCAAGTCAGTGTGGAAAAAAGGTCAAGCAAGTGAAGTCACCACCAAATTTCAAGCAAGTTAGAGCTTGGTTTCAGCAAGTCGTGAATGTAGAATGATTTTGAGTCGACAGACGTGTTGCAGACAAACGTAGTGTCTTGGAGCCGATTTTGAGTTCTCTTGACGTGTAGTGGCCGGTGTAGTGTGACATCCTCAATGTTTGGTTGTTTGTCTTATGTATTGTTTCTGTATTTGGCTGCTTGTAAAGTGTGCGGCACCTGCGTGTGACGTTGTACCTCTAAGTCTATTCTCGACACCGTTTCGCTGTCCACTTGGATGAACTGGGCCGTCTTGAAATTCTGACGAGAGCTCACTGACAGGTTCACCGGCTGGACGATCGCCATCTCTACATATTTTTTACTGGCCCCAAACCAGCTTACCTGTCTGTGGTTTTTGTAATGGTGAAGGAAGTTAGACGTTGTCAATGTGTCTTCATTCCGTGAGATGTAAACCATGCGTTTTTCCCCATCCTATTTTTGCCAATGTCATGGACAAAAAAAAATGGTGAATTCAAATGAATGATGCTCAGAGTTGCTCCCACACTGTTGCCGTTTACGGCGCTACTTCGCACTAACAAAAGATTCGGACTGGCTACGTGAATGAAACAGAAACCCTCTTTTTTTCTTTCTTGCTTGCTCTCTTCCCTAAAAAGGCAAACTCTGTTAAAATGCAGATTTCAAACTATAAGCAAGATGATTTGTCAAGGCATGTCGTTCAACTCTAAGTCACGTCATTTAATATCAAGTCGCAAGTCAAGTCGTTCCCAAGTTTTTGGCAAACCAGTCACAAGTCCTAAAAATAGAAAGTCTGACTCAAATCAAGTCCTTTGACTCAAGCCCCCCCCCCCCCCCATCTCTGCTTTGAAGCTACAATGTTGAATCCAAAGTGCATTTATTGAGTGAAAAAAATCAGAAGTTCAAGAAGTCAAATCAATGAATGCTAAACACTAACTCGTATGTGTTACAACATATTGTTGTTCGTACAAGCTTGGCAGTTAGCACACGCATCAACAGCAACATGCTAGTGTACTCTTTGAAAAGTGTCCAGGCTTGTCCACTAAAACTGTCGATCACTCAACAACATCAATGCTTCTCATATTAGATGCCGGCAGTGCGGCAGCAACAGATTCAAAGCTGTGATATTTAATCGATTACTACATTTTTTCAGTCCAACAAATGCTACTTCACTGTTTCTGTAAATAGGCTGTAAATAGGCTCGGTTGTCATCGGTGGGACTCACTAAATATGGGACATTTTGTAGTATTTTGTGTGGTGGACCTTCACAAATAGCGTGGACTTGATCTCTTGGAACTGGATATCAGAGAATCTTCAAGAAGCTTTGTGGCACTGTGAGGGCTTCAGACAGTCAAACGGGCGCCCGACTTTTGACCCGCTGAAGTGTTCAGAATATTCGTAAGCAAATATGTCTAAGGGAGAGAAAAAGTGACAGACCAGCCTAGTGTGAGGGTTTCTGTGCATGCAAATATATTACAGTATTTAAATGCCATTATTTAACAAGATCAGCGATTGTCTTTTTTAGTTTGTGTGTGTACGCGAGTGCTTTAAATTCAAAATGTATTTTGTAGTTCATGGATGGCATTTATATGAATACATATACAAAGGCAGATTTACTGGTTCTCCCTGACCACCATCGTGCCCTCTTCTCAGCCAAAGAATTCTCCCATCCTGGCCTTCGCTTCTTCCCTCTGAATGGTTTTTCGTTGCAGCTGGCTCGTGTTGATGGGAGGCGATGCAGAAAAGTGATCAGTCATATTCACATTACTTACAGTATTCTCATTATCGGGTGAAACTACTGGTCAAATTCTTGTTTAAAAAAAAAAATCAAATAAAAAAATAATATTTGGAGTCTGTACCCACCAGGGTGTGTATTTTTTTTTCAAGAAATTATTGACCAATCTAATGTGTTGAAAATGTCTCGCATTTGCAAAACATATATATTTTTTCCTGAAATGTTGTTTTCGGAAATGTAAGGATTCTCCGCGACGACAGTGATATGCCTGTCTCTGGTCCACTGCAACAACACACCACTAACGTACCGATAGATGATTCTCAGTTGCCATGATAACAACATACTGTCGATCGGGGTGGCCATAACACAAAGGGAGTGTCGGTAAAAAAAAAAAAAAAAAAAAAAGTACACTCCAGCCAATCATTTGTTATGAACTGGGTCACTTGATTGATGTAGAGGGCAGCCAGTCAGACGCCTGTCGCACGCCTCACTCATGTGTATGCAAGGGCGCGATCTAGCAAAATTAGCTAACTAACAGTTTCTATTTTGTTTCGTCTATTGTAAATTTAATAATAAAGTCTAAAAATGATTAGGGGAACAAGTAAGCACAATATTTCCATACAGCATGAGAGGAGGATTTTTTATTTGTGGTGAGCTCAGTGGCGGGGTGGCTAGGAGGAAATGGGTGATGCGCTAAGGCGGGTGCTGGTTTCTCTGGGTGCCAGGGACTCTGTAAGTACTCCGGTTGCCTCCCACATTCCAAAAACATGCATGGCAGGCTGATTGAACACTCCAAATTGTCCCTAGGTGTGAGTGTGAGCGTGGATGGTTGTTTGCCTATTTGTGCCCTGTGATTGGCTGGCAACCGGTTCAGCCTACTGCCCTAAGACAGCTGGGATAGACTACAGCACACCCATATATATATATGGATATACAAATGTATATCCATGTATATATATATATACACACACACACACTATGCAAGTAGCTTGTACAATAGAGAATTTCTGAGTGAAAAAATGTACTACTGGTAGTTTTTTAAAAAAAATATTCAATGTCACTCCAATTTTTTTTTCCCAGTACTGTAGTAGAATGCATGCTTGTAAATTGAGCTTGCAGTTTGAGGGCTGCAAGCTAAATTTCACGTTACTCAACTCAACTCAACTGTATTTAGAGAGCACTTTCGAACAGCCATCGCTGCATACAAAGTACTGTACATGGAGCAACTAACATATACAACAGTAAAGCAACAAATCAGTAACAAAGACGGTAGAAAGCACCGAACAGCAAAGCCAAGAACAAATCGGAGTCATGCTGAGTGGTACTTACAGTATTTTGCGCTGATAATATTCATTGTTTTGTCTGACATAAATTTGAATTTCGTGTTCTTGATATTAATTTGCATGACATTTTCTTGAAGTTTCTAGTGCTGTTTATCGCACAAAATACATACTTTGAGCGATCAAATATTGCCTATATTTTGTCATAGGTGTTTAGATGAACAATCTTATTGGTAGAGGTAATCTAATGCAATCAATATTCATCGAGATGGCACTGTCATGTATTTCTAATTAAATTTACACGTTGGTTCATGTCACTTGGATAGAATACTGAACAAATAATGTGTATGGTAGTTGAAGTTGTTGACTTGATCCAGCATTTGGAGAGAGTAAATAACAAAAAGGGGAAGTGTTAACAACCCAGAAGTGTAGTCAATTTGGGGTAATATTTCACGAACCTGTTGTTAAAAAATAATAAATCAATTTGGGTTATTTTTAAACCCAACTGTTTTTAGTGTGTGTGCATGCTAATATGATATCATTCAATAATTAGTGAAAAGTATAAACTGAATGAAGAAAATGGGGTGCAGGTGCTTGCTGTTTGCGAACAGCGGTGAGGCTCAAACACCTGTAGGCTGCCTGTGACCAATCACAGGGTTCAAGGTTCGAACATGTCATGTGAAAGGTGCGCCGGTCAGCCCCAGCTGTTAAACTCAAAAATCTCGGGCTTGACAATGTCAGCAATTGAATCAACATTTTTCCCTGTGCGCAGACTACAAGCAACAACTGAGTGTGTTCAACAGCACTTCCGCTTGCCTTGTAGAGTCTGAAATCATCGGGAGCAGATGGTCGCGAGACAAAAAAACAAACATCAGAGAGCAAAGCTGAGCGGGAGTGAGCTGGTGTCCTGTACTTCCTGTCAAACTGTGGAGACGAAGTACAGATGTTTCCGAACAGACGATGGTTCCGTGTAAACAGCTGTTTAGGGAGCCCATTTGTGTTGGTGTGTGAATGACTTGCTGCAATGTACTGCAAAATGCTGAGGCTAACAACAGACTGGTGAGAGGTAAAAGTAAGAAGGTGAGTTTCAGAAAGAGATATTCTGATCATCCAGTGGAGAATCACACTGTTTGGGATTCTGAAAATGACACTTTGCACACCAATGTCACTCGTTGGTCCCAAAAAGGAATGACAGCGATATTCCAAGTATTTATTTATTCGTTTTTTTTTTAAAGCTGCAATGCTGCCAGCAGAGACTCTGCAATCCAGCGTTATGACATTGTGTGGTTAAATGGCCATGAGAAGCGATGGAGTTTGAAATGTGAAAAATGTATCTTGGCCAGTCGATGCATATTCAGAGGTTTGTGTTCCATGCTTGCAAGTGTGTGTGCATTTTTATTTATTTTTTGCCAGTTAATCTGCAGGAATGCATAAATACAGACTTCAGAACCGCAGGACTTTGCACCATCAAGCTGGACTGGCAAAACAAAATTTTAAATGAGCCCAATGTGAGGGAAAAAGGTGTTGTTTTATTCACTTTCTTTCAATACCGTACATCAGAACTACACGATTGATGGCAGTGAAACTTTGGTGATGGTAGCGTGTACCAAACAACAACCCATCACGTCTACATTTGGATCATCTCGAATGTTATATTTGTCCGTTCTTACTATTTCCATTACAACATACAACATTCTCTCCAGCCTCCATTAAAATGATACGGTCCTGACTGCTTGATCCTAATGTCATTAGTAAATCTGAGCGGATGCTTTTTAATACTTACAACATAACGACATCCACTTTGTACCATACATGATTTTTCATGTTACTGAGTTATGATCATACCGAATATTTTAGCCACAGAAAATTGCTGTGCACACAGTCATGATACGATAAAGGCCATTTAAGTCAATGGCAGTGGGACAAATGCTGAAATTTTATGCAGTCATTGTAGAACTCACCGAGTTACTGTCGTGCAGAAGATTGTGAATGGCTCTCACCATGTGTTCCTTGTCCAGGGTGGATGATCACTTTTGAACGCAGACACTGACCCATGCAACATTACTGTCAAAGCACACGATGCTGATTGCACGTATCAGAACATAGTCTGAGAAACAATTACAAAAAAAAAAATGTCCTGCACTCTATTGAGAGCGATTTTAGCTACTTTTGAGTTTTGCTTCATACATACCTGATATTGTGCTGTTGTACTATTTAAGGCCTACATTCATCCATCCATCCATTTTCCAAACCGCTTTATCCTCACTAGGGTCGCGGGGGGTGCTGGGGCCTATCCCAGCCGTCTTCGGGCAGTAGGTGGGGGACACCCTGAACCGGTAGCCAGCCAATCGCAGGGCACACAGAGACGAACAACCATGCACACTCACACTCACACCCAGGGACAATTTAGTGTGTTCAATCAGCCTGCCATGCATGTTTTTGGAACGTGGGAGGAAACCGGAGTACCCGGAGAAAACCCACGCAGGCCCGGGGAGAACATGCAAACTCCACACAGGGAGGCCGGAGCTGGAATTGAACCCGGTACCGCGGCACTGTGAAGTCGACGTGCTAACCACTGGACTACAGGCCTACATTCATTCATTCAAATAGCTAACGTTGTAAAATGGAAAACGTGGGTTGACTGTATTTCCATTAAGCTGCTGCAATACATATAGCCACAGGTCAATGCGGTCCTCATTATGACTGTGGGCTGATGGTAATTAACCACTAATGTGTGTAGAACAAAGGTTGTGGTGAGCAAATGAGAAAGCAGGTAGTCCCAGAGGAAACTCACACAGTGGCTTGATTCGAATCTGAGCTTCACTTGCTTTACAGCGCCACCAAAATAGATCCCACAACTGAAGAGGCATTCAGCAGGTTCATTGTTATGAACTTTTCCTTGCAGGCATTGACCGTTTGATGATTTGATTTTTTTTTTTTTGTGGGGAGGGAATGCAGTGGACCCCCACGGATTCACCTGTTGATTATAAAAGATAGATAGATAGATAGATAGATAGATAGATACATAGATACATAGATAGATAGATAGATAGATAGATAGATAGATAGATAGATAGATAGATAGATAAACTCAATTATTTTCCGGTCACACATGTTTATTATTGTTAGATGATAGACTTACTTGAAAAGTCAAGAATTATTGGATTAGTTGGGATAGCTTTGAATACACAGGCATGAGAGATGCGATGCTTGCTTGCTCCATTTAGCCAGATGCAAAGCTAAGCTAGCAATGTTAGCAGTCTGGCAAATAATTAATGCTACCTCGTTGCTTCCGCTCTTCAGTCTAGAGTGCACATTCAATAATTTATTGTACGACCGTGGTGTTCTAGTTCCAGTGAGGTGATTAAGGAAAGTTGTCCGGTAATTTATTAAAGCCCGATCAGTTGGGTAATATTCATCAGCAGTTAATTTAGTGGTGTATTTGATTAATGAATGAATAATGAAGAATGGATGAATTATCTCCCAAACAAAGCCCAAAGGAACCTTTGAAATAACAATCCGCAACGTCGACGATGCACCATGCTTGTGCGCTCGGACCCATTCGTCAGTGCCCCTCACCCACAGCCCCTCAACCTCCTTAACGCTAACAGTGGTGGTGTTTGAAAATCCGTTGAGCTCAAACCTCATGGCCTTTCTTTACATAAGTGTGTTTTTGTACTTGTATGTCCACACTTGGATTCGTCTCTCCCCGCACTTGCTGGTGCGTGTCCCTCCATGCGTGTGTTCAACAATGGCGTGGGGATCCATCTGTGTCAGGTTAACCCTCTGGGAGCCTTTCCCAGCAGGTAGCCCTGGAGAGCCTAAATCATCTGGATGGCCAGAAGCGTGAAATCCTTCCAGACCCAGACAGATGTCTTTCTGTTCAGCCCGACTCTGCCTTCAACGACCTCGCAAACCTCTGAAGACCCTCGATGCAGACACCGCTCCCAAAATGCAGACCAGACCGTGGCGGGACAGGCCTGAGACAATTCACAGGCCAGGAAAACCACCCAGAATACGTGCTGTAGCGAAAAATTGAGAGAGAAAGTTACAAATCTCCCCGATGAAGATGATCAAGCAGTGCCGTCTGTCATTTGACACAGCAAACAATGAGTGAGTCTGCCGACGGTTTGCACAATTCTGTCTCGTTATACTGAGCTCTGAGTGCGGCAGCAGCCCTGCAAGGCTCCCCTGCGCATGCATTCCCGACTTGAGAACGCCAGAGGACAGACGACCTACTTGTATGACGTGACAGTCTTTCCAGAAGCGAACATAAACTACTTTCGATGGCTTCCTGTTCGCTTCCTCTCCACTGGAGGCCTCCAACACCAGCTGATTGAGGTGGTGTTATGTTCTTGGCCTGAGCGACTGAGCCGTGGGCCTAATGGCTTCCAGCTGGGACTGTGTGTCTGCATTAAGTCCTCAAGTGGAAAAGTGGCTGCAAAGTCAAACCACCTGGTGAGGGTTGAGCTGCCGAGGAGGTGTGAGGTGGCGGCGGACGAGGCGAATGCTGCCGTCAGCCTAGCGGCTCCTTTTCGCCTTTGGTTCGAAGCTGCGAACTGCTTATTTCAGGTGCTGATGTGTCCCGAACCATGGACTAATTCTTATGACCTGGCTCGTTGGTTGGTTTTATGTTAGGTCGTCGCGTTTCAACACAAAGAGCCTGACAACAAGCAAACTGCTTTTGGCACCTGTGACCACGGCGCCTGACAGCTGTAATTTCATTGGGCCGATTCTGCAGCCTTGTCACGAGCGCGACTCACAGACAAGAGCGAATAATTCCCTTACAAGCAGCACAAGCGTACAAATGGCAACCAACTCCCAGATTTCACGTTTGTCCAAGGAGAAATCGCAGCAACTAATAGATTTTGGCACAAGCATGTAGAGGTTGTCACGTTAACAGGCTCCATGTTAATGCCTGCCATTAAACCGGAGAGTCAACTTGAGCATCTTCTGGAGCCTTGAGGAAATACCTCATCTGCATTACACTCTGGAATTTCCTTTCGCTATAAAGATGGAGAAACATAAACCAAAAGCCTGTGGTGAGCAAAGCTAATAAGATAGGCCGGGGGTTTGCAGTGTTTTTTCTAATCCTAAAGTTAAAAAGCCAGACTGAATAAATCTCTTTTTAACAACAACTTCAAATGTCATTGGAAGGCATTTGTCACAGACTATATATGTTTTTTTGAAAAATATATACAGTAATCGCTCGTTTATTGGTTTATCGTTTATGGGGACCAAAACCACCCGCGATAAACGAAAATTCGCGAAGTAGCGTCGAATTAACATAAACAGAAAAAAAAAACAATTTTAAGTCCGCAAACGGTCCGCGAGAAGCTGCAAAACAACAGCGAGTCACATAGAGCAACATATACAGTACTGTACTCCATGTACCTGTATATGAAAAAAAAAACAAAAAAACTATTTTTTTTAAATGTTTGAAAAAATCCGCGATGCACTGAACCCGCGATAAACGAATCGCGAAGTAGCGAGGGATCACTGTATTATTTTTTAACGTAACCACAGTGAGTTTTCTGTCCACCAGACTCTTCAAAATAAAAGTAACTGGAATTTACGAGTTACATCCTGTAGCTGCTGTTCGCCTTGCAGGTTTAAATCATTTGTATTTTCCTCAAGCTTTGGTGCCTCCTCTGTAGTCCTCCAGTGCAACCGAAAGCTGTGTGCAAATGGGGCTGCAACAATCCTACTCGAACGCATTCGATCTTGAAGGTGTTCGCCGGCACCTAATGACATTTCTGCCAGATGCTTTGCCAAGCGTTGCTCAAAAGACCTTTCAAATCCTCTTTCCTTCACTATGAAATTTTGGACTGATGTTAGTTCCGCTTTTGGTATTTTGACCAAAACAATGTGAGAAAATCTGCAAGAGAATGGGGGTGGTGTGGAATGTTCAGTAGGCAATAGTATTTGCTGCACCAAAAGAGCTTTGTTGTTGTCGTTGAGGTTTTTTGTGTGAAACAATTGCTGGCCATGGAATATCATCATTCTAATTCTCTCTGATGCCATCAAAGTACTTCATTGTAGAAGGTGTTACTTTCAAAAGTTGAGAGCTGAAAATTTGTCACGTTGCAAGCCCATCGTCTTTATTGCTCATTCTGTCAGTCAACTTCATTTTGACCAATGTTGTATCTGAACGAGTTCAATGAATGAAGATTTATGAATTTGTTCATATTTTGGGCAACTGTGAATTGGATGTTATGTTTATGCTTTGTGACCATTTCTGTGAACAATCTCGTTCTGGTGGCATGGTGGCCTCACAGTGCAGAAGTGCAGGGTTCGATTCTGTCTGAGGCCTTCCTGTGTGGAGTTTACATGTTCCTGCGTGGGTTTTCTCCGGGTACTCCGGTTTCCTCCCACATTCCAAAAACATGCACGGCAGGTTAATGGAACAATCTAAATGGTCCAAGGTGTGACTGTGCGTGTGAATGGTTGTGTGCCCTGTGATTGGCTGGCAACCAGTTCAGGGTACTGCCCGAAGACAGCTGGGATAGGCTCCAGATCGCCCCCGATTCTTGGGAGGCTAAAGCAGATTAGAAAATGGATGGATGGATGAAGTTTATTCTGGGGCCATTGAATGGCAATCCACTTTTGTTCTAAAGTGCAAGGATTTGTGAGACTTCCTCACTCACAAATGATAAAATATCATCCTATAATAATATTGTAGAATTTTAGGATTTATGAAGAAAAAAAAATCTGACATTTTTGTCTAAACGTTGCCTACCCAGTTTTAAAAAGCAAATCTGAACGTCAATTACATGAAAAGCGAACCTGAACTACGTTGATTTTAAGCAACCTGCTTGCCCATCAAGTATGTGCAGGTGACAAAAAAAAGAAAAGAAAAGAAATGGCAACGGCAAGTCAAAACAGATGATTTCCTACCCAAAAAACATTCATGGCATACAGTAGTTGGACCGTTGTCATCTCCCAGCCACAGCTGGAAGACAGATAGATAGGCGAGAATCGGATAGAATAGGTTCGCCAGATTGATAGATCAATCGATACATAGATAGTTTCCTACCTCAGCCTGGTTCCTATGGCAGATAATGTTCATGTTTGCACATTCAGGACCACATTCTTGTTTTTGTTTTACTTCATGTTAAAGAAGACACTTCAAACAACTTGGATACTAGTGTGACCCGAATGGGTGCTGTGTGGGCAAATGCCAAATATCATCAAGTGAATTTTGGGTCATGCTGAGATCTCAATAGCTACTGTTAGACACAGGCCTCTCATTTGGTCTGGAATCTAAACTAATACTCGAGATACAGAACCATATTGTATTGGAGAAGGTCAAAGCTCTTTGTGTTTAGTACCATGAGGTATCAATAACAAATGCACTGTTATCACAATCCATTTCTATTTACCTCAATGTCTTAATGAAGTGACTTGTTACTTTACATTTCATTCTCTTGGAAAAAAAAAAAATCGAATCTACCAACACATTAGTATGAATGTCTTCCACAAGCAGCACCGACTCCCTCTGGTGTTATCATCCAGGCTCACGGCGCCGAGAGCAGCGGCGTCACACTGCATCCATCACGGCCCGTCTTTGCCAGCCCACAGCTCAGGCTCACGCTGGAAAATGGCGCATAGCGCGGCTGATGAGCTGGCGAGAGATATTTATGAGGATCCTCATAAAGGACCAGGCACAATCCGGACAGATGACGCCTATCCTGGAATAAGGCCGCTTGATCCCCTCCCCATCGTAGCACTTCACATGTTACCCCCAGCTGTCATTCACATCGTGTGTGATACCACATAGAGCATCAAGCAACACAGCTAATCGGTACCAAGCTCTATTTGAAAGAGCCTTCCTGACATGTAGTAGACAGATGCTGACCTAGCTTGAAGTTGCGGTCGAACGTGTATTGGTTCAGAGCGCAAGGAGGTTGGTGAGCTCTTTTCCACAAGAGATAGAGGACCTACTTAAAAGTGTATGCTGTACACACTCGACTTCACGTTCGGCCTGAGCTTATGACATCTTTTTTTTTTTAACGGAATAAAATCATAAAACCTTCAGGGGGTGCTTTTGTCGCAGAAAACGCAAAAAGGATTTATTGAAATTTGTCGACCAACTGGGATTTGACAAAGAAGGATGAAACATTTTCTTGTTGGCGAGCGGTGTGGAGTCATAAAAAAACAACAACAAATCAAAGTCCAGTTGGAGTTATCAAGTTCCAGAAGAAAAACCACATGATGACGCGTTGTGCTAATTGATGTGAGAAACAAGGAGGGACATTTGGAAAGGCAGTTGGGTTTGAATTGTGGTTCTTTTTCTTCTGCATTTTAGTTTTCATGTTTGTGAAATACGATGGAAAGAGATGAAGACAGGAGGAGACTACAACCTTGTTTTGACCAAATTTGTCCAAAAAACAAAAAAGCGTTTTCCTGCAGGAATGGGTAGCTGCCCTTCTAAGGCAGGAGAAAAGTGGAAGAGTAGAGGGTGTGGTGTCACTGCTGTGAAACACATAACACCAGTAGTGTAATAATAAGACACAATGGAACAAACATTTTCCCTGAAGTCTTAAGGAGCTGTGACTGTTATATTCAAGTATCTACCATGTGTAAAAGTCTAACAGGAATTGCTGAACGTTTCTTGCTTTCGCTGATTGATTGGTTTTAGCGTGTTTAATAAACTAATGGTGAAGAATGTCAAAGCGGCCCCCCGCATCTTTCGATTTTTCTTGATGCAGCACTCGATGGAAAACGTTTGGACACCTCTGCTTTAAGCCATCTGGCATCCTTATGCTCTCGTTTTGGTCTTGTGGTGACTTCAGAGATTGAAGACGAGCATGGAAGAGAAATATAGAAGAGCTGGTTCAAGTGATTAAAAAACAAAAATCTGGTTTTAATATATTTGACAACAAATTAATCAATAGCTGTCGAATGCTTCTCTCCAAGATTAGAAATTCCTCAGGAAATGAGGCAAAAAAAAAAGAAGCAGAATGAGAAGTGCATCCATTTGAGACGGATTTCTGCTCAGCTGAGGAGCAAATTGGATTGCATAGTCATGCTTTTGTTGCTCCATGCTCATGTTGAAATGCTGTGAAAGATGTCGCTCATCAGAGTTAGCTCATCTGAAACATGACTTTGAACACAACGTATAAAAGCATGAAGATGCAAGGAAACACACAAACAAAAAATAGACACGCATTCTTCAATCGACTGTGCATGTAAACGTACTGAGTGACTCACTGGCACCTATTTAAGGGTAAAGTGGAACCATCAAATTATACACACCAGATGTGCTCTTTTTTTAGAATTTCATTTTACTCCAAAAAAATAAATCATCCCCTCGCTTACAGTACTCAGCGTGCATTCTTCTCCTCTGCTTTGACTCGCAATTTTGTTGAAATTCTTCCATCTTACTGTGCCACATTTTTCACTCCACCAACTGTTCACGAACGATTGAACCGTCACAGCCCGATCAACAAGCATCTGATTTGCACGAACACCACTCAGACACTCTGTGCGTTGTTGCCAGGGGTGCAGAATTAAACAGCTTCTTCCTTATTGTATAGACTGGTGTGAGAAGAGATGGTACACAAAGAGATATTCTTTTTTTCCGCAGCTCAACAATTAAAGGCAACAAATTTTGTGTGGGGCAAATGGAGATGTGTGTGGGGGTGGGGGGGACTCATACAAAAAGGATGACTGCTCGTGTAGTGATTCAAATTGAAAGTAGGAAGAAAATAAATGTAATTTAAAACATTTTATTTTATTTATGTTATTTCAAGCTTTGGCTGGATGTAAAAAAAAAATTAAAATAATTGGGGGCCCGATTTAATCAGACTGATGAGGGTGGAAAAGGAGCAACCAAACCAAACCGGGTTGATTCTTTCTGATGGGAGAGCGACTCCAGAGCGAGACGCATGACCAGTCAAAATGAAAGCGTGACTACATTAAGCCAATAAATGTTTTTAACATTTTGAGCCGCGGAAAGCATATGCCCGTTAAATAATTGCAATTAGTATTGGAGAATACTGGGAGACAAACGGTATTAGCCTGAGTGATTTTGTCTGAAAAATGTGAACGCTACAAGGTCTGATAGGTTGGAATTTATGGAGCACTTTTCACACGAGTGGTCCACTTCAGAATGCTCATGAGAAGAGACACTTGCACTTCTTTCATGCTGCCATACTCAAAGGTGTCCACAGCCTGAAGGACAACCCGAGAACCAGTCAAACACTTGACAGAAACATGGCCTCTCTTTCTATCCAAATACACTGATTGATGCGCCCGAAGCGAGCCGGTTTCACCTCCACGCATGATTATGAGAGCCATTTATTTGTTCAGCTCTAATTGTTGAAGCCTCTGTCAGCGAGGCGCGAGAGCACAGCTGCGGAAAGGTGACACTTTGGCGCGGGATCAGGATGATTCGATAGTGCCTTTCAAAATGAAGAATGAAAAATTGCGCCGCACCTCCACGTTGCTGTGCCACTGCATACGGCAAACTAATTGGAATGCATAGTTTGATCGTGACTTGACGCGCGAGCCCCATCTCGCGCCCCCCCGGCCCCATGTACTGAGTCACACAGACACACACAGCGAAAGCGTGTCCACATGTCTCATAGTCAGGCTGAGATTGACACACACAATTGCACACACATGCAATCATGCTCCTTCGGCTCAATTTGAAGGCACAAGAGGGTCAAGGATTTCTTCGAAGCAGAGAGTTCTGACATCCAGGGACGTCTTTATCCCATGTCATGAAAACAATCAGTAAATTATTTGGATTAAAAGGGAAGGAACTTTCACATCTGGGAGCTGCTGAGTTGCCTTCTTGCGTGCAACTTCTTTTCTCTCCGCAGGCATGAGAAAATAATAAGTCGAACGCTGAATTTGTGTCAGCGCGGAGCAGGAAAATAAGATATCATGTCGTGCTGTCGGTTTGATGTCAGGCTCTGAGAGTCGTACCCAAATGCCTCAACCCATCGAGGCCGCCAGAGTCGGGGCGGGGGCTGGTTCAGCCAGAGTTCACGTCTACAGCCACTAACCAACTCGCTCTTCATCAGCTTGGATTCCCTGCAACTCGCTTTGTCTCCAAGTGTGGAGCTTGATCGGGTTACTAAAGCTTAAACACGCTTTGATATGGTCAGAGTGCTGTCAGCAAAGTGGCGATCAGCAATCTTGACAATTCTACCAATCCGACGTGGTCGGCTTCCAGAAATAAAGCTGCTCACTGATGCGTGGATGCTATGGAAATGAACTCGCTGCGTCTTTTGTGGTTGACTTCAGCTGCTGGTATTTTCAGCACGAGAACTTCTTGGATGGCGGGAATGCAAGCCGACTTGCCCCTCAGTAGCATGCTGCGCAAAGGTGGGGGGATCTCAGTACTGTATATCCATGCAGTGGTCTTGTTAAGGTTTCGTGCAGGGAGTGCTTTTTTTCCCCCCTCTCCACATTAGTTGTGCTCGTATAAACATCAATTTAAAGACACTTCCCTCTCTTTCTGATGAGTAGCGTGAACATTATTTTTATCGAACGCATGATCTTTTTTGCGATAAACGAGCATATGAATCACAATTTTCGAGACCAATGACACTTCATTTTAACCAAGGATGCAGTCGTAGGGCGGCACGTTGAATGGCTGGTTAGCACATCCGGCACACAGTTCAGAAGTCGTGGGTTCAAATCCCGGCTCCGGCCTTCCTGTGTGGAGTTTGCATGTTCTCCCCGGGCCAGTTGGGTTTTCTCCAGGTACTACGCTTTCCTCCCACATTCCAAAAAGCTTAATTATAGACTCAAAATAAGAGTCAGCAGGTGTGAATGTGAGTGTGAATGTTTTTTTGTTTGTATGTGCCCTGGCTGGTGACCAGTTCACAGGGTGCACCCTGCCTCCTGCCCGAAGTCAGCTGGGATCGGCTCCAGCACACCATGAACCTCGTGAGGCTAAGCGGAACAGAGAATGGATGGCTGCAATTGTGAGTTTCTGTGTTCTGGATGACCAGCATCCCATGTCGGAGCTCTCCAATTATAAACATGTAGGTTGCAATTGTGGAAGAGGGACTTTGTATAATTTGTCCACTTGTATTCTCCGTGTACAGTCAACACTGGATAATTGACAGCCATTCATGCACACATACAGTACATTACTACAAATTCCTCATAGGGTGCCATTGACAGTTGTGACAGTACAACTGTAATTAGAGCAATACGATGGAGAAAAAAAGAATGTTGACTCCTCAGGACCTAAGTGAATTTTAGGTGTCAATTATAGTGGATAAAAATAGAAATGCAAAAAGGTGGATACATTTTGTAAGGCTCCACTGTACAGTGTACCCCTTCTGTCGGCGGGGGATAGGGACGGGGCCGTCCGCAGGCAGCAAAACTCCGCATATAACTGATGCCCAGTGAAATGCATCAAATATATTTTTGACTCCTCCAAAATTATTAAAAAAAAGAAGCATTCCATTTTTAGCTTCCAGAGAAATGAGAACTTCGTTTGCACTGAGCCACTCTGATAGTTCAGTCGACGGCGGCCCCTCATCGCCAAGCGCATGTTGGCTTGTGAACCACGTCCAGACCAGTTTCGGATGCGCTGGATGGATCCCATCTTCCAGCAAAGCAAAACTGGACTGCTCGCCATTTTTCCCCCGCAACCACAGTCCACACATCATTGGGGGAGCAGTAGGCAAATGAGCATCATTTTCATCCCTCGTCTCGTGCTGCATGTGCTCAGATAGATGTGCCATGTTACATGTCAGATTAGACAAGCCCAGAGCCTGCGCTGACATCTGCATTTGGGATAAACCCATGTGCAGCGTCTCATGTGTAGGAGCAAACAAGTTTGCACGATTGCTGCTGTGATCAAGCATATATTGAAGGTGCTCGAGTCACAATGTACCCTTAAAAAATATATCCCAAAATTGGTACAGGAAATGTACTAAGGAAAATTAAGAATGATTTGCGCTCAACATTGTGTAGCACGGCAGCAGCAGAGAAGTTCCCGAAGATCCACTTAGCTGAGGAGAAGAGCGCAATTCAATCCAGGTTCCTTAATTGAAACTCTCTCCCCCAGCTCCCTGATTAATTTCTACCCTGGCTGTGCTCTAAATTGACCCATCCAGCCGCGAGGTATACACGTAGCCTTGTACTAATATGTCATTAGAATCCTGTTGCCATCGGGCCTTAATATTTTACACGGCGCGGTATGGGTGGCTATTAGCTGTCTACATGTGCAGCTTCAGTTTAGAAAGAGAATATGAAATGAGCACATCGCATAGTATTCCTCCCCACCCCACAGTGGAGTTCTTGCAAAACGTTAACAAATCACTGGAAACATTACAATGTCCACTCTCTTCTTTGGATTCAACTTTTTTCACATTTTCACCTAAAACAAGGTTTGAGAGCAAAATGTATTCAGTCACATTCTCTGGCCAATCCTTGTCTTAAAAAAAAGGGGAAATAAAATTTCAATTCCACGCTCATCAACGATGTTAATTTATTTATAAATAATCAAAAAAATTTATCAATGTTGTCAATTCGGGTGTTGGATTGAGGGTGAACCCCCACTTGTTGCTGGGCATATGTTGCAGATCCCCCCATATTCCCACATGTGACAATGTGATGTATAGAAAATATGAGATGTTTTCCCTTTCCTACATACAGTATTAAAAACAAACAAACAAACAAATAAAAAAACACTCCTAGACTTTTTAAAATTTGTTATTCCTTCGTGCCTGGTATCATTCACAGTTGTCCAAATAGGAGGAAAATTTTGCTTCAAAATGTTTATTTGTCAGCCTGAGTTCAAGTTTGCTATAAAACCGAATAAATTATGTAATTTTGTCTTGCGAAAATCTGCTAGTTTAACGCACAATAACATGTCAAATGCCATAGAAGGGCGGTCAGAAATTAGCATAGATTCATCCATTCATTTTCCACTCCGCTTTATCTTCATGAGGGTCGCGGGCATGCTGCAGCCCATCCTGGCTGTCTTCGGGCAGTAGTGGGGTACACCCTGAACTGGTCGCATGGCACACATAGACCAACAACCATTTGCTATCCCAATCAAACCGAGGGACAATTCTGAGTGTTACGTTAACCTGCCACGAATGTTCTTTGGAATGTGCGTGGAAACCGGAGGACCCGGAGAAAAACCAACCAGGAGAACTGCAAATATCACACAGGATGGCCGGAATCGAACCCTGCACCTCTGCATTGTGAGTTTGACGTGCTATATAGTTGATCACCATTTCGCCATTAGGATAGATAAAAACGATAATTACACAAATTTTAACAGCTGCTACTTCAACACATACGGCCTAGCAACTCACATGGGAGCTCTCTGGGAAAAACAAGTTTCACTGGAATTTACAGTAGTTGGGGACCTTTTCTGCCTCTTCTTTTTGTTGCTAATTAAACTGTACTTCATCCTGTAGACTTCGGTGCATGTTGTGACACAACAACATGGTACTACCCTGAAAATTCACACCTCTGAATTCATTCCTGACTGTACTGTAACAACTCCCCCAAAATTTTGCGTCTCTTGAATATCAGCACGGATGATGGTTTTATTGCGGAGGTTCAGTCTATATGAAAGTACTATGAGTGACACCACCCCATATCCATGTTTTGTGATTTATGATTATTACATACCGATAAATCAACCAGGGATTTTCTTGGAATATTTATTTTTCTCCTGAATCTTCGCTGTTTGTTTGGAAAACACAACATAACAAAGTTCAGGGAAGGCCCATTTCTGTCCCAGGATACTCCAGAGCACGAGGCATACCCGGATGAGTTTGGGGTGGAAGAACTTGATTAAGTCCGAGCCGGTACCCCATCAAACACGTTTTCGGATGAGCTAAAAATAAAAAAATAAAAACAGATTGTGAGTTCGATCCTATCATCCAACATCAGGCACCGTTAAAGTCGCAAATGTTCTTCGGATTAATGGAAAATCATTCCCACAGACACACTCCAAAATCTTGCGAGGAGTCTTCCCACAAGAGTGGTTGTACGCAAAGTTGTAAGTTCAACTCCACAATGTAATGAGATGGGCTGCTGTCACAGTATTTTGTTTATATTGAATAATTATCACCAGGAGGTAAAGACTCAAGATGAAGAGATATTTCAGAGCCGACTGTAGACTTGTCCATGGGAGAAGAAGTCAGCAAAGAGTTTTAAGTGGCGAGTCGGTCAAACGTGGGAGGTGACTCTGTCATTTCCACGGCTCATATTATAACCTCTGCGTCCGACTGCGCCACTCACAACACACGAGATCTGGCTTCTATAAAGACATAGGATAAGATTACAGCTAAATCAGTCTTGTGGCTTCTCCCTGGGAAAACTTATGAAGTTCTAAAACTCCCCTGGTTATGAGTGGGCCCAGCAGGGCTGCATGGGAAGGCTCCTGAAAGCGACTGAAACGTGATCCAAGCGTCACTGATATTCCCAAAAATAAGGCACTGACAGTGTGGAATGATGGGGTGATAGCTCACGGGCGCTTCTTAAATCCTGCGCAGGTACACGACCCTCGTTCTGTGAATAAGTCATTGACCGTGAGGTAGACTCCTCTAATTCCTCTTGCACACGCTTTGTTTTTTTTTTCTCTTCTCTACCCTGCAGCCCCATTGCCATTCCTTTGGCTGAAACGTGAAGTTATTTGCACGGTTGCACACATGGTTTTCGATAGCGGTCCTCTCTAGTGGCCCTGGATGGCTGCTGTCTTTCATTCAATGCAAGCCACGGATGGAATTCCTGGTGCATTTAATGAGACGAGGAAAAACCAGTGGACCCGCTGTTGGTTTACATGAAATCAATTTGAAGGGGGAGGGAAGCCCGGTTCCAATTGGCCATTCAGCCAATCAATCTCAAGACTGACAGATGATTTTTATTAGCCGGAGAGGAACTGTGCGCACATTTAGCCTATCAGAACAAGGTCCTCCATGATTTCATATCAAAGCGGAGAGCAGGGAGCCAAAAGTAACAATCTCCTTTCTCCTTCATCAGCGTCTGATAGCTGTTTATTGGCTTTGGACATCAGGGGAGGGTCAGAAACAATCCATCGCGATAGAGAGGGAGTCCCGCTGAGGTCGATGTGCGATTTTATTAAATCAACACAGTGCTGAGTTCTGTGAAGGGCCAGTCAACGCCTATCAACTCACAGCCAGTGCAACCTTTTATTTCAACCAGCCGCCCTTGACAGCCGACACCCCCCCCCCCCCCCCGATTTCCTCAACGCGCCAAACACTTTTCCGAGGACTCTTTCCAAGCGGCATGGTTACGACTAAATGCCATTTCTTGACATATGTGAGAAACGCGTGCGCGCTGACATGTCAGTGGTGGCACAAAGTGCTACCAAACTACGTCACGTGTTATTTTGGATTTATTCCAACACTCTTTCAATCCGAAGATGGTTTTGTCAATTGAATCTGTGAATTCTCTGCTCCGGTTATCCAAACACAGGACTCCATATTGTTTTCTTTTACGCCGCAGCAAGGAAAAACCATAAAAGAGACAACTTGGCATCACATTACTATGGTATGCAGGACATATCATGAGTATCTCGTCCTTCTCCTCTCCAGGAGTCAACATATAATTCACAGGCCCTCACCGACCGACCTCCGCCGACTCGGTGAACCGACGGGCCAAGACGCTGACATGCACGCGCGGACCCCAGCTTGGAGTGCAGCTGGTAACAATCAGCACTGAGCAGCAACTTAATGAAGCTTTGACTTTAGAGGCTCACATGCTGCCGTCCCGCTGCCAGACAGTCCTACAGTACCTGGCCCAGACGGCAGAGGGGATGAATCTATAGCGGATTTACGACAAAACATGACATGAGTTGTTGCTGCTGGACGGAAACGATGCATGTTCCAGAGGTCATACTTTTATGCTCTCTGCCTGTTCATTCCAAATGTCACTATATCTTTGTCATATTAACATGAAAGTTTAGATTGGGTGATAAACAATTCAGATCACGCTTGAAGGTATAGATAATTAGAAGAAAGAAGGGCCGCATTCCTCATAAATTCCTCTTGTTATCTGTGCTATGTTTCAGCTCAGAAATAACTTTTGTTCGCTGCCAAGTAGACTGAAAACACAATTTTAATATAGCCATAAAAGCAGAGTTATTGATATATCCACAGTAGGAGACGCCACCGCATAAGCTGCCGGTCCTTTTGTTTGTCGACTTGCGTAGAAAATAGCTTGAGATTTGGTTTCAGCGGCATTATTGAAAACGTTCGCATTACCACGGTGGTTGAACGACGACCCAAAGCACGGCATGCGGTCGTCTTAACGCGCGAATCAAGCGGAGTCACTTCAAGGTCAGATTTTTTTCAAAGTCTGCTCAAAGTCATATTCACGTTGGCAATACGTGTCACTTCCTGCACGTTGTCCATGAAAAAATAGATTTTAATGACTTATTCCGAGGTGTTTCCAAACCTACTGGAAGCTTGAGGCATCGTGGGTGTAGTGAGGACTACCGCTAGCGACATTTTAGTCGCCGACCAGCACGCTGCACCATAGAGATACGATACAATTTCCACGTGCTACACAACGCAGTACAGTGCATTCAATGGTGAGGAATGTTTTGGAATTCGAGGAAGATTTTTACACACGAGAGAGAGCAAGCGTTGTCAAACCCTGACATGTTTGAGCCCATCAGGATACCGGAGCCGGTCAGTGGAAGAGAAAGTGAAGGTGACAACTGTGACAACGCTACTGAGGAGCCTGGGGGATTACAGTCAACACAATATCACGCAAAGAGGATTGGAAATACAGACCGGTATGTTTTCACACCCTTGTATCGATATATATTTGCTCCAGCAACCTCAGCTCGCCACCACAACAGCTTTCGAGACATGAATAGTCCCGGCTGTGCTGTGCGTGTGGAATTCATAATAATGCGTCGGTCAACTATGAAATGTTACTACGTGGGGAACAATCTTGAGCTGCGTTTTCCATGTATGAAAATTGGAGCACTAAATAATAAATGGGGGTGTTTCAAACGTGCCGTACAGAAAGGCCTTTGCCATGTCAGTAGAAAAAGTACATACAACTACACTACTGTATATGGCCATTCTTTTTTTTTTTTTAATTCATAATCACCATTCTTTGGTGTCGTAGATGCATGCAAACAACTCCTCACCTCTTTAAAGGCACATGAAAGACTCAATACCTTTAATCTAAAAAGTACTAAATAGCCCACCTATTTGTGCCTCCCTTACTGCGAAAGCCCCTTCCAAGATCAGAGGAGCTCAGGCATGAAGATTAGCTAATTAGGAAAAGTAGCCAATTACTACTTCCTGAAGTGGAACGCTTCATCTTTCAGAATAAAAGCTAACTCCAGGACGTGATATTTTAATTGTGTAAATGGTGCTAACTTAACAGTGTTCTTGATGTCATTCACAAGTGTACCGGTACTCATTTGATTATCCATCCCTCCATTGTCTGAACCGCTTTAACCTCACACAGATTATTGTTATTATTTATCCTGTGTTTGGGTAAATTCAGAAGTCTGTATTTTGTTATTCTTTCTCACACTCAAAGTGTGAAGCCTCAATACATGGTTTCTTTTTTTATTGTGGCACTTTGTGTTTTATTTTTAAGAAGAAAATTGCTCTTTTGTCCCCTTCCTGATTTATTTGTTTTGAATTTCATCACAGGTTTCAAGTTTTGTTTTATTCCAGTAATTATTTTAATTCTTGTCAAAATGGGAATGACATTTTGGGCTCTATTCTTGTGCCCAGTGCAAGTTTTGTGCAAAGTGTGGTCGAATTCAGAGCACGGCTGAAGTTTTCTTTCTTTTGGTATTCTCGCAGACACGCAGTTCGAAATGCGTGTTTCGCTATTGTAGGTGTGAACACAGTTTCCTGGCCATTACCTGACCGACCTTTGATAAATTGACCTTGAACTCATTGAGAAATGGATTTGTGTACCTTTAGGGTTTGTATTTGAGTACCCCTCCTTTAGATGTTTACTGAGTTGAACTCGACCAAGATTTTCTGTTGTGTCCTGTCGTGCATCATGATTACTCAAGATGTTTTTCGGTCAGTTTTGATCATGTTTTTCCAGACAATTTAGGTTGAGCTCCAACTTGTTCAGCTTTACTGCCATCATCAGCCTATGAAATGTCTAGCCAACAAGGCGAAAGGCTTCATGCGTCAGATCCAAGAGAACAAAAATATGTTGGTTGTGGAGAAGAAGAGTGGTTAGCCTCACTACGCTTGACTGTTCTGATTTCCCCTAGTTTTAAAAATTTGCATAACCACCGGAACAAAATGCTATGCCCAACAATGCACAGAGTACAACTGTGTGCTATGAGAACTTTCTTTCAGTATAGAAGTTGTATTCCACTTTGTACAACACCCATCAACATCATGACACTTGTCTCTTCGTCAGTGCTTACAGCTAGTGCTGCCATATTTTGCCAAATATGAGAAAAAATACCTAACATGGTCAAGTCTATCCTGACATTCAATAAATGTACAGGTGAAATAGAAACACTGAAATGGAGAATGCTTCATTATTTTCAACCCCATCTTCAAACACACTATGCTCTGAAACACGAGACGAGACTGGTCAGCTCATTGAAGAGAAACATGCAACATGCTAATGACAACAACTCAATTTGGTGTGATGGCGAGTGGTATTTTTAATTATTCATTTGTATTTGTTTTTGTATATGCCAGTCTGCTGCAATATGTCTCTGTGTGATTCCTGGTAATGTGTTGAAAAAATATTCATGGCATCATCGGTTAATCGACTTTGATACAACTTTCATCACATTAACATCAGTACAGAAAAAAATATCTTTCTTCAACCATGACCAAGCACACCATTGTCAACATGTTTACATGATGATGGGACTTAACGGTGCACTTTATAACACCCAGATTGCGGTTTAACAAAAAAAACGCAAGACATGAACAATTAGATTTGGGCTTCTCAGACACTCTCCAGAAGAGGAAGATTAATTTGCTAAATTGCGACAGACATCATTGGTTAAACAACTGTCTGCGCTGTCATCTGGGACGGAGCGGAAGGAGGAACCATATGAAGAAGCGGTGCTGAGGCAAGGAAAGCTTAGGGCCCTTTTTGCCAAGCTTGCATTTAGACTGCAGAACACGGTCGCATTTGTGGGAGGAGAGGAAGGAATTTAGGCGACACAGACTCATCCTTCACTCTTATCAGGACAGCGAGGGTTGTCAGGTCATGTGTATAACCTTCCTGGTGCCCCACTAATGATGTCCCCCTCCTCTTCCTCTGGACTACAAGGTCAAGTCTCCCATCCCACCTCGCTTTATCATTTTTTAGCAAAGGGCTGCAGCCCTGACAGTGCGCGGCAAGACCATGACGTGTCAGCGCAGGTTTAAAAAGTCATTTTTATTGTGCTGGCTGTGATTCAACACACAGTCCCAAGTTATCTCAGTGACATATCACTAAAATATCAATAGCTAAGAGTGGAAGTGTGTTTCTTCTTCTTTTTTTTTTTTCTTTTGAGCTACTGACAAAAAGTGTTCTCCGAGAACCACAAACTACATGTTAAAGATCCTTGCTTAAGGGCACCTCGACAGTAATTACAAAACACACCTTGAACAGAGGATGCTGGTAATAGTTGGGAACGGAAAAGCTGATAAGTGTAATTGTTACTGGTCCAGCAGATCTTGATCTTCCACAGACTCTGGTGATGACTCAAGGCTTGCAGATATCAGATCAAGGCGTTCACAACAATATGGGATGTACTGTTTGATGCTGACGAATATCTGAATGCTAGGCGGGAATAAGGAATATTTTATTGCTTCAGGGATCCTACTATAGGTGTTAAGTGTACAGTAATTTACTTTTAATACACTATGGTGCGGCCCGGTAGTCCAGTGGTTAGTACGTCGACTTCACAGTGCAGAGGTACCGGGTTTAATTCCAGCTCCGGCGTCCCTGTGTGGAGTTTGCATGTTCTCCCCGGGCCTGCTTGGGTTTTCTCCGGGTACTTCCACATTCCAAAAACATGCATGGCAGGTGAATGGAGCACTCTAAATTTGGTGTGAGGGTGAGCGTGGATGCTTGTTCGTCTCTGTGTGACCTGCAATTGGCTGGCAACCCGTTCGGGGTGTCTCCTGCCTACTGCCCGAAGACAGCTGGGATAGGCTCCAGCCCCCCCACGACCCTCGTCAGGAGAAAGCGGTTCAGATAATGGATGGATAAAAAGTGATGACAACGAATCAGTCGTGTTAAGTATGACTTATGAGTGAGGTGGTAAGCACGCTATGGCAAAATGTTTTGGAGGTGCATAAGCAAAAAAGGTTGGCAATCGTTGGTGTAAAAGCATACTACAGGGGTCTAAAAATGTTAAAAGTAGAAAAAAATCACGACATTGGTAACACGCAGTAGCCCCCATGTTTTTGCACATCGCACCACCTCTGGTTGTCACGTTAACAAAAGGCATACTCTGCATTTGCATGAGACAGAACCGCCCCCTAAAATGTTGATGGCAAACTGCCAAAGACCTTTTAATGACACTGTTGAAATGCTTAATGTGACTCCTTTAGAGCATATAGGTAACATGAGATTCTTTTTTATTTACTACTTCTTGTTTGACTGTGGGAAGAGGAATGGCTGCATCAATAGAACGCACCCTCTTGTGCTCTGACTGAGACAGATTTGCTCTTTTCTCTCCAGCTTGATGACTAATCGGCTGTAAAATTATCTGAATTCTGAGACCTCTGAGATATAGCCTGCTCTTCAGGAGCTCGTAGCTCAACAGCAGTGGAATAATAAAGCCATTAGCGAAGTTACAGAGGGCTTCCCTGCCTGAGCATAACTGAGCAGTGTGCGTGGATCCACCTATCAGGTGAATCTTAAAACAGATGCGGGAGCTAAAGCAAACCCAAATTGTTCCTGACATCAACAAAGGAGCAGGAATATGATTTCAATAATGAAAACAATTCAACTGTGGAGGTCAGCCAAGTTCAACCAATCAGAGATGAATCAAATAGGCAGAAGGTTTTCCTGGGTACGAAAAACATCTTGCCCTGGAAAATGAGAAGCAGAGCAGAGACCTCCACCGAGGTTCAACTCTTCAGAAATCTGAAAAAGAAAAGACATTTTGGAGTTGCGTATACTTCCGACTACATTGTGCCCAGTGGAAATTTCTGCAATAAGCAGAGTGCACCCTGACAGGAATTGGGACGCAAATGACAATGAATGAAATCTCGGTCCTGCCAACAACCAGTTAACTTCTGGAGCAGCCTCAGATCACACTAATAATAGATAGAGCTTGAAAACACAAAACACAAAACGTTCTACATGGCAGATGACAGGACTGCACCATTTTACATTCTTCCTGTACTTCCTGAGGCTGCTGAGGAAGCATGGCCTGCCACAGGAGGTGCTACGACAGTTCTACACGGCAGTCATCGAATCAATCCTGTGTTCTTCCATCACGGTTTGGTTTGGGGCCGCCACAAAAAAGGACAAAATCCGACTTCAACGGACAGTTAGGACGGCAGAAAAAATCGTTGGCACCGCCCTACCCACTCTTGAGGACTTGCACACTGCAAGAATCAAGACAAGGGCACGGAAAATCCTCCTGGATCCCCCGCACCCTGCCCACCACCTTTTCCAGCTACTCCCCTCAGGCAGACGCTACAGATCCATGCGCACCAAATCCAGTAGACACTTAAACAGCTTCTTCCCTCTAGCCATTAACTCCTTAAACAGTCATTGACGTAGTCACTCTTCTTGTACTACAAATACTGCTACTGGTTACTCTAAAATGGTTCAATGATTTGTTGTTTACGATGATACTAATGCAGCGTGTTATACCGGAGACAAATTCCTTGTGTGTTCTACATACTTGGCCAATAAAGATGATTCTGATTCTGATTCTGATTCTGATTCTGATTCTGATTCTGGGAGGGGAATGTCTCTATCCTCACCCAAATAGCCAAAAACTAAAAACGACAAGAAAATCATTAGCTTTGCTCATTATTATTATTATTATTATTATTATTATTTGGCTGTTCTGGCTGTCTATAAGCAACTTAGAATGCTACCTTCTTTTACAAGGAGAATGACATGAGACATTATTTACGAGATAGACAGGACTCAAGCAGTTGCATTCTGGAAAAAAAGAGAACAGAAATGTTTTTGAAGCAAACAGCAAAAAGAGCATACAAATTACTTTTCTGTCCAAAAGTGATTTTCTTTGGAAAGTTGAAGGGATTCTTCACCTCTTCAGAAAGTGGAAATCGGCTTTCAATGCGACCACCCAATACGCTTCAAAACAAAAAAATGGCAGTCAAAACGATACATTTTGCCTTTGCACTAATTCTGGCTGAGTAATTAAAATGATTTCAGTTGCATTATTGGAAAGACTGTTGTCACCCTACTTTTTCAGTGTGCAGAATCAAAGTTGAAGCGAACACGTATTCTGTTTAGATAGAAGATTTCTGATTCAAGAACTATAGTATGAGCCAATCAAAATTAGAAACGGAGAATGTATGCTCCTCAAACATCATATTTTAAAATCTATTCATCTTCATCTCTGCACTGCAATTTAGTTGCCACCTTTGCAAAACAGAAAAAAAAGTGAAAACATGAATTATAAGTAAAAGGTAATGATGCTATTATCATGCTCTCTTACTATGCTGTGCGCCCCGCCGCACCTTTCCATTTGAATAATGATTTATAATCATATTAGTTCTCTCCGGAGCCCTGCTCTGGAAAAGTAAAAAGCTATTATCCAGTTGTCAGCTTCCAGGGGAAGCCGAGGGAGATGGAGCGCTGATGCTGACACATGCACATACTGGAGACACACACTTGCGCGCACGAGCCATTTCTGCGGGAGCCGTTTTGTTTGTTGAGCACACGCACAATTACACGATCGACCCTTCCTGTTGCTACTGTACATGCTCGCCTTGAAACTGGGCACAGAATTGGCTCAAGACAAGGTAGATACTTATGTGTGCTCTCAAGGCGCAGCCAACAAGTGTCTTGGGAAACCACCGCGCAGAATTTGTGAACACATCCAGAAGATAAAATCTTCAAGCTGCAATGCAAACATTGTGATAGATCGCAGGAGGAAAACTAAGATATCATGCCTGGCTGATCAGTCACTTGCTAAGTCTAATCCTATAAAACACATTTAGATCGTGTGATGATGGGGTTATCAGGTGTGGGCTGGATAATGTGCTGCCGCATGAATTATGTCATGGGTTGCCCTAAAAAAGTTCGACCTGCCAGGTTACTCGTACCAAACCCAAATGCACACTAACACCGCTGCAACGGAACAATGCTGTTGCATGGCGCAGTTTGCATGCCTCCACAATGGCTTTTCATTAGTTGCCCACCTATTGGCTGCGTTTATAAATGTCAAATCATGAGTGAATGGTTTCTGCAATGCAAGGCAACAACACAGATTCCGAGGGCCAATCGAAGTGCTAGGTTAGGCCAAAATCACATGGTCAATGAATAGCAGCCCACAGTTGGCATATCCCTTCATTAATTTTTGAAAATACAGTAAAACATGTTGACTGGAAAATGTAATGCCGATGTGAACCGCTTGCCAGCGCCTCCAACTCTGAGGCTGGAATTGTTCATCAGAGAGGAAGTGCGTGTTTATGGCCTCCACAACATCAGTCTCAAAAGTATGTAAACCTACAATTTGTTTATTTTATGCAGCGTTAACAGTTTGTTTAAAGTGCATGAAGAGTTTGTGTCCTCCCAAAACATGGGTAAATTCAACACTCATGAGTCTCACAAATTGTTTGGGGGCTTACTTGGTTAAGTGGATGGTATGATGGGCTCACCTTCCAGAGGGGACATGGCCAACAGAACTGCACTGCCCTGTGCAGTTATCTGCTCACAAAGGTGAGAGAGCCAGCCCACCAATTTGGGGATTTCAATGACATTCGGGACAAACAAATGGTAGCATAATATTCAGAGGAAGTTACTGTCATGATTCGGTTTAGGGACCAACAGGTGGCACTGTAGGGCTCCCCCGGCAGCTGCACACCTGTTGGTCATATGTAATTAGGGCTTTAAAAGGACTCCCAGCCCGAACACTCTGTGTCGGGTCATTGTTTGCTCTTGCTACTGTCATGTTTGTTTGTTTGCTGTTCCTTTGCTGCTGTCATGTTTGTTCTAGTAGTGTTTTGGTTATTGATAGTTTTTGTTTAAGTCATGGTTTTTGTTTGTTACTTTGGACTTTGTTTTGGATTTAGTTTTCTTTGTTTTAAATACAATTCGTCAAGTTCACCCTGCTCCTGCCTGCTTTTTTGGGGTCCACCACGCAACGTGACAGTTACTAAGAGCGAGTTAATTTTGTGAAAACATGCACAAAAAACTGAGTTGGTTTGCTGTTCAGCAGTTTTGTGCTATCGTTTGAATGGGAATTTTGATGCAAAAGAGCCCTTTGCAAAGAGGGTGGAGGTTGGATGTGGGAGATCACAATGTGTTATGTTTTTGGACTTGAACAGTCCATATTTTCTGAATACATTGGAAAATGTATATAAAAACAAATACTCCTGGGTTTTGATAATAACAAATGAACAAAAAAAACTGACATATGCACAGATTTTGTCCTTATAAAAAAAAAATTGTTATACATCTGGTTAGGAAGGGCGGGACGGTGATTGACTGATGAGCATGTCAGCCTCACAGTGCAGAGGTCCAGGGTTTGATTCCGGCTCCGACCTTCGTGTGTGGAGTATGCATGTCTTTGACACCTGTGATGGAGAGTGTACTGTGCCGCATTGTCTCAACAAAGATAAAATGCAGGTTCAATCATTTAGCAATTTCTTGTAGACAAATATTGGGGTTACCTGATGTAGTTAGACAAGATATCTGAAATGTCTGTCAGTATGATCCATTTCAGTTCTGAACAAACACATACACACACACACACACGCACATGGTGTCATATATATATATACACTGGTCCAGTTGTTAGTGCGTCGACCTCACAGTGCAGACGTACTGGGTTCAATTCCAGCTCTGGCCTCCCTGTGTGGAGTTTGCATGTTCTCCCCGGGCCTGTGTGGGGTTTCTCTGGATACTCCAGTTTCCTCCCACATTCCAAAAACATACTGTACATGTTAGGCTGTATAAGGTGAACAGGACCCTAAGAGCCTTCGTTGCGAACTCGATGAGGATGTGGAAAACCACGCTTGAAGCCAATGGCAAGCCACTTACTTAAGTGTCCATCAAATGTCGCATATACCAAGGTGATGCACTCTTCCCGCTGCTGTTCTGCATAGGACTGAACCCCCTAAGCCAAGTAATCGCCAAGACAGGCTATGGATACCGCCTCAGAAATGGAGCTACGATCAGTCACCTCCTCTACATGGATGACATAAAGCTGTATGCTAAGAGCCAAAGGGACATAGATTCCCTGATCCACACAACCAGGATCTACAGCAGCGACATCGGGATGTCATTCGGGCTTGAGAAATGTAGTCGGATGGTGACTAAGAGAGGCAAGTTAATCCATACTGAAGAGGTCTCACTCCCTGAAGGAACAATAGCAGACATTGAGGACAGCTACAAGTACCTCGGTACACCACAAGCCAATGGCAACCTCGAACTGGCAACAAGGAAAGCGGCTACGGCCAAATACCTCCAGCGAGTGAGGCAAGTCCTAAGAAGCCAGCTCAATGGCAAGAATAAGACCCGGGCAATAAACAGCTATGCCCTGCCAGTGATCAGATACCCTGCAGGAATAATAAGGTGGCCAAAGGAAGAGATTCAGACCACGGACGTTAAGACCCGAAAGCTCCTAACGATGCATGGATGGTTCCATCCCAAATCCAGCACCCTGAGACTGTGCGGAAGCCGTAAGGAAGGAGGACGGGGACTAGTGAGTGTGAGAGCCACTGTCCAGGATGAAACATCCAAGCTCCATGAATACATCAAGGAGAAGGCTCCAACGGATGACGTACTCAGAGAATGTCTCAGACAATGGGGAACAGAGGATGAGGCGCTGGAAGAGCGACCATCATGGGAGGACAAGCCCCTACACGGGGTGTACGACCGGACCAGAACTGAAGTGGCTGATCTCAAGAAGTCCTATCAGTGACTAGAGAGGGCTGGCCTGAAGGACAGCACAGAGGCACTCATCCTGGCTGCTCAGGAGCAGGCCCTGAGCACCAGAGCCATTGAGGCCCAGATATACCACACCAGACAAGACCCAAGGTGTAGGTTGTGCAAAGAGGCACCTGAGACGATCCAACACATAACTGCAGGGTGTAAGATGCTGGCAGGGAAAGCCTACATGAAACACCATAACCAGGTGGCTGGCATAGTCTACCGAAATATCTGTGCGCAGTATGGACTGGAAACCCCAAGGTCGAAGTGGGAAACACCTCCAAAGGTGGTGAAAAATGACAGAGCGAAGATCCTGTGGGACTTCCAGATACAGACTGACAAGATGGTAATGGCGAACCAACCAGAGATCGTGATCATAGATAAAGGGCAGAGGAAAGCCGTTGTAGTGGATGTAGCGGTCCCAAGTGATGGAAAGAAGGAACACGAGAAACTCGAGAAATACCAAGGGCTCAGAGAGGAGCTGGAGAGAGCCTGGAAGGTAAAGGTGACAGTCGTGCCTGTCTGTGGTGGTCGGAGCACTCGGGGCAGTGACCCCCGAACTGGATGAGTGGTTGCAACAGATCCCGGGAACAACATCGGACATCTCAGTCCAGAAATATGCAGTGCTGGGAACAGCAAGGATACTGCGCAGAACCCTCAAGCTTCCTGGCCTCTGGTAGAGGACCAGAGCTGAATGGGGGATGGACACCACCCGAGGGGTGAGACGAGGATTTTTTTAAAAAATATATATGAGTGTCTGTGTGTCTGCATGCGCGTGTGTTGGAAATGTAGGTGTTTTTAGAGGAAAAGGTTTACACAAAAAAGCTGTTGAGCAGCCCGTGGTGTCCTTGGTCCACAGCGTGCACCTTTTGCCGGCTTATTTCATCGGCGCCCTTTCAATGCTCATTTCTCAACAGGCCCCCGGTGGCTGCGGACACAAAGAGCGGGGCAGCCAGCAGTAATTACGCCATGCAAATGCCATTCAGGCCTTTTAATACGGCCGGTGTCTCATGGCTTCAATTGGCCTGCCGTTTATCACCCGGTGCACATGCACATGTGCGGCGGCGACTTTGGGGATGAGTCGAGTGGGGTGGGGTCACCACTCATTTACTGTACTCAACTTCCATTTCGTCTTTCTTCCTTTCGACCTTTGCCATGCAGTATTTCTTTTCTCTTCCCAGTTTCACTTGATTAAATCCAAAGCCATTAAAAAAAAGACCTTATGAGAACACAACTGTTAAACAAATCATTTCACAGTGTGAGAGAAAAAAAATCATTGGGAGAGGACCGTGCAACGATCTAATGCTACGCAAGTGCAAAAGTCGAGAATTGCACTCTTGACTGTGATTCTCAGTAAAGGGCAACAGATAAACGCTTCCCACATTGAACAATTCGGAATTCAAACCAATTACTCAAGAAAAGAGAGCCAAACAAAAATAGATGTGATCAAATCACAAGAATGGAATGCACACCATCAAATGTGAGAAATAAGCAAAAATGCTCCCTTTCCACTTTGTCACTCAGGGTGAGTCCTATTAACGACTTCTTTTTACTCTGGTATGAAAGACTATTAAAATGTAACCAAAACATTGCCTTCACTGTATCTTAAATGTTTTATGATTGCTATAGTTTTATTCTGTGCCGCCTTAAAAAAATAAAAATAAAAACAAATCACCCAATGTACTATTTCAGTGTTGACAAAGGACAACTTGGGTTGTTGAGATGATTGTAACGAATATAAATGAGATATTGTTTTCAACTAATTTTCTTTTCTGTTCTACTGTGTAGCTGATAGGCCAACGAGTACGCACACACTGACACAAACATCTGAGAGTGCCTGCGTGTGTGTCTGGCTTACACCGAAACAGGTAGCACGGGCCAGCTGCTTCGAACAGGTGTACAGAATGCATGTTCTCATCGGACTGATCTATGTGTTTGGCTGCCGCCCAGACACCAAGAGCGGGTCTGCCATCTCCTTCAAGCTTTCTTTTTTTTCCCACCTCTCTTTCTTCATCTCCCGCCATGTTTTCCCTCTCTACGGACCGCCTCCTCTATCTCCGCATGACGTGTCTGTGTGTGTGTGCACAGATACTGCTATTCTATCATGACTGTTCCCCTCCTTTGTCTTGAGTGTGTTTTATGCAAACACAAACGCGCGCACAAACACACAGAGCATAGTGTACACAGACAGGCATGAGCAGACAAACAGTGTTCAGTGCCAGAGACTGATGGCAGACTAACTACGCATGAAGCAAACCTCAATGCAGACGGAGAGAGACGCGACAGGACGTTTGAGGGGATCCACACACCATACTGTCAAACAAATAGGAACCTGCGTTTGTGTGCTACCGTGAGGTGCGCTGAGAATGGAGATTTCCTAATTGTGGGAGAACAATAGAAAATCGTGCAAATCAAAAGATACACAGTGCTCAATGTCTTTTAGTCACTGCAACTGACATATATATCTAATACACATGAGAGAAATAAGAGTCACTTCGACGATGGTGTCCTGCGAGAGAAAACCAGTGGTGTGAAGAAACGTCTGACCTCCTCATAATCCCCGAGAAACTTTTAGAGAGGAACGAAGGAGGTTTAGCTATCTTTTTCCATGAAAAACCGACCTTTCAGCCTTCACATCTGCAGATGGTCCCACAGGAAAGACTGGATGTGACCTCATCTGTGACCTCATCTGTGACCCTGTGACCAGAGGAAGAGCTTCAAACAAAAATTGAAGTTCATCGAGATTGGATTTGCACCAATAAAAGGATTACCACTTGACCCTTTGCGAAATAAACGCTTGGAATTTGTGATTGTCTGTCTCATAAATGAGCAAATGGATTCTTTGTTTATTCTATGTAGCTGTAGCACATGGTGAATCATTTATTCACACCCCTTGATAGCTTCGACATGTTGTAAACCAGGGGTGCCCATTATGTCGATCCTGATCTACCGGTAGATCTAAAACAGGTTCCAAGTAGATCCGAAGAGTGTCGAGGAGAAAAAACAAACAAACAACCATTTGTGTGTCTTTGTACATGTTAGTAATATATTTTTTTGTGTTAATGTACGCTGCACCATAATCATCCTATCAGTCTCCTTTTCACAAAATAAATATTTAAAAAATAAAATAAAGCAGGTAAATCTTGAATTTATGGTGGCACGTGATGACGTCACCGGAAGTTGTTTGCGCTCAGCAGTCTGCAATTGCAGCTTGTGATCAGAGCTGTTGCGCTCTATCTTTTATCGTCATTATTCTCATTCAGAGTTTGCTTCGTGTACAATTCACCGAGGGCACGGGCAAAGAATAGGAACCTAGGAAGGCCCAGGGAAGCACTTTAAAACGGTACGTGTGAGCTACGACAGTTAACAGGCTGCAAAAGTGCATCGCCTGCCTCAGTTTCAGGCTGTTTCTCATCATGGTGTGTGTGTGTGTGTGTGTGTGTGTGTGTGTGTGTGTGTGTGCGCGCGCGTGCCGGTAAGGGTAGATCCCGTGAGGTTAGTTGATCGAAAAGTAGATCTTCGGTCCAAAAGGTTTGGGCACCCCTGTTGTAAACACACCAGTGTCCAACTTATTCCTCCAGTTCTTTCAATCTCTGCCAGTGTTCATGTTTTCAAAGAATCACTTTGGCGTCATTCCTAGGAACTCACAATGCCCTGCCGCTGCTACTCATGAGGTTTCCTGGGGGGCTACCTGCTGCCGCAGGCACCACATTGGTGACTCCTTGTATGCAGCATATGATCATTATGGCATTGCTACAACAACAAATGTGACGTTTGACTTTTTTGTGATACTTTTGAAGTTGTCTTCCGGCTCCTCTCATCAGGCAGCAGCGGGTAGTCACATGATTTGTTTGTCATACATACTCTAGTCTTTATCCCAGATGCACCCCTCCAGTTTTATCCTGGTTTGCGACCGAGACTGAGAAACCACAGTGGGTGGGCTGCATGGAAGGCAGCACCATTTTTATCCCAACTTTGCAGAGCACTGTAAATGTCCAAAAAGCTTTTCCATGTTCAATGAAAATTGCATATTTGGAATCAGATCCAGATGAGACTTGGTTTGACAGTGTAGCTTTTAACAGTAAACTAATTTTGTTCCAGTCTCATGAATTTGAAAAGATTCACTGGAACAACTCTAAAGTTGTTGCATGCCCCTGAGAGCTTGCAAACCAGAATTTGAAGCACATTTTCCTCCAAAAATACACTTCTGATCTCACACCAAATCTCAGAGTTAGGACTGCCATCATGTATGATGTCACACAAGATGTCAACATATTTTGCAAGACGTCACCTCAGCGCAATTCAGCGCGCATCAAACAATGACTGTCATCTTTTGTGTGGCGTTTTGTGTCAGGTTAAGGAGAGAGAACTCACAAAATAACTTCATCTTCATACATTTTCCCTTGTTCTTACTGTAAATGTTGGCATTGTCTTTTTGTGTTTTAGTTTTAAAAGTGGCTTTATTCTGTTCTTTTGTGCCAATGACAAACGTTCAAATGTGAGATACATGAGACACACATTTATATCAGACTAAGAGTTGCATTAAGAGATTTATGGATGGTTTACAATGAACAGAGTGATAGCTCATTTTCTGTGGTAGGACTGGTCAATTCAGGAAAAAATAAATATCATGATTATCCTGACATTGAAATCATGATTCATTAAAAAAAGACAACAACAACCACTTTGATTTCAAAATGTAATATTTATTCAACAACCAACTTTATTCAACAAGCAACTGAAAGCTACTGTCATAGCCTCATGCTCATTCATTCGTGCATGCTGAACACGTTATTCTTGAACACTCTATTCTTCGAACAACATGACCTCATAAACATCAGGTGACATTTTCATTCTGCTACAACCACAATGGTGCTGCATTGCAGCTTTGCACAAATTTGAACCGTGAAATAAGTGTCTCTCTTATCTCTTCATCATACTTATTTTGTTCTATTTTTATTTTTGCAAATCGTGGGATTTACTGAGCATGCCTGTGACCTCAGTTATTTCGTATCATTTCATGTGGAAGCAAATGTGCGCTGGTTGAACCCTTTAAAACTCAATTTTAAATAAAACGGGAAAGAAAAAAAATCAAATTAAATTAATAACAAATAACAATATACTAATATAATAGCAGGAAAAAGAGATAAATAAGAATGAATGCCAGCCATTCTTGCTCGGTACACGTTGGCGTCTTTGGGACAGTGTGCATACATGAAATTGCATACTGTACTTACAATCGAGCATGAGAGCAGAAAAAGACAGTTGTGATTGTGCTCTATTCATATAGTTCGTATTTCACGATTGGGAAGAATATGTGCTTTTGAGTACCTGTCGAGGTGTTTCGAAATCATTTGTGTGTGAATAGTGATTTTTCGAAGGAACATCACTCCTGGAAGTCGATGCTAAATTCCCGTTAGCATGTCAAGGGGAGTTTACATTTACTTCAGCATTAGCACTGCCGTTTTTATGTTGTTTGTTTGTATTAACAAAGCATGTCTTGTATTAAATATACAACATGTGTAATTTATTTTTTGGTGTATGTTTCGTAAACTCCAACTGAGGTGTCATTAAACAATTTAAATCACACTATGAGAGGGCAGAATCACATCACATCTGTGCAAGTACCATGGCGCATTCAGGGTACTTTCACAGTCATTGGGCACATGTATTAATTACTTTGCTGATAATGTTTTGAAAGCCAAAATCTAAATCATTACATTTATGATTAATTACCCAGCCCTAGTCTGTGGTCAAATAATTACAATCTTAAGCGTAAAATATGAAGGGGGGAAATCCAGGTTGACACATTCAACGTTAACAAGGACCAGTGCTCTTCACTCTTCTCACCATCAGACCGCATACAAAGTGCTTCTAGTGAGATCCAAGATCTACAATTGCAAAGTACTCCCAGGAAATAAGTAGCTATAAATGTCCCCTGTGAGATAACAGATGAACAGGAAGGCTTGTAGACACTTCCAATGTAATACCTGGCCACTGCTTTGTCAATAATAGTGGTGGAAGTGCTAATAGAGCATTATGGGAGCCAAGGGACCGGGGCTGACAGGTGATTTATGTCGCTCCAGACGACTTCGGCCCTTGAACAAAACCCTGATAAAGGAAGAACTAGATTGGAACAAGCAGAATGATGAATAGACTACACGATCCAGAAGCCCGTCTCATTAGAGAGGAAAAGAGAAAGACCGAGCGCTGGCCATTTAGCTAATGTAGCGAGTCATTGTGTGTGTGTGTGTTTGTGTGTGTGTGTGGGTGTGTGTGCACCCAACCATCTGCATGTGTACGTGTGTGCATGTGGGGGGGAAACGTGTAGTGGCAGCTTGCTCCCGCAGCAGCGCTTGCAGGTTGGAAATTAATGACACACTGAATATACGGCTAGGAAGCTTGACCTCGCATAATGGCGACATATAGGATTAACCTTGGCTGTCACTTGGGGCCTTTGTTAGCCGGCACGCTGCTACAAGAAAACACGTGGCTGTGGCGACATCCCGGCTTGAAGGAGGGGGAAAAAAAAATCAATCTGATTTATTTTCTCACTGCTTGAGAGGGTTAAGCTCTACATTTAGGATTACAGGATTCAAAGTTTGCGTTTCATAACTAGTTAAAGGCTGGATAGTCATGCGAAGGAGAAAGGTGGATTAAAAAGGAAATTCTACAAAGGAGATGTCCTGGATCCTTAAACATGAGAGGAGAAGATATCTATGACTAGAGGACAAAACTCACTTTTCATTCTATTTCAAAATCATAATAAAAATATATATATACTGTATATACCTGTATACTGTATATATTTTTTTTTTACATGAAACTCTGCAACCTATTTACACACATTGGATGAAGACAACAAAAACAAGATTTCATTCATTTTTCACCTCCTTGGTGTGCAATGCATACTTTTTACCTTGAACATTAAAACTTTTGCACAATCCTACAGATCGTGTCCTACGCAAAGCATTGTTACTCGCAAAGCGCGCCTAACTTGAATACATTGATTTCTTTGCAGTGTTTTCACATTATTTTCCAGCTCTATGGCAAGAATACCAGAGTGGGCAACACACCAGTAAATCTGGGAAAAGCACTACATGCACATTTCATTGGTAAGAATATATTTATATATTTACAAATTTTCTCTTCTAAGGTACATCTCCAAGTGCAACTGAAAGATTTGCCTGGATCATGTCAGAACCTTCAAAAATGAAATGAAAGCAAATCCCATCAGAAAAAAATAATAAAAATGTTTGCCTAATGTGAACAAAACCTTTGTCACAGTCATGATTCGCAATATTGAGATGATATTTTCTGAACCGTTGATGTTAACAACAAACTATGAGAGGCTCTCATGACTCCATAATTATAAAACATGTCCTGCAGTGTTTTCTGCAAACTCCAGAAGTTGTCAGTAACAGTGGCAACCTCTGGCAACCTCTCCTCATATATATATATATATATATTTTTTTTTTCACCTCCTTGGTGTGGAGGAGGTGAAAAATATATATATATTGTTGGTAAGGCATCGGTTTGGCATACAGGAGACATGGTTCGAATCCCGCTTGGGGCAAAAAATTAGCACATAACACCATCCAGTGTGGGTCCTTGGGCAAGATCCTTCACGCTAATGCCTACCTCATACAATGATGAGAAACAGTAAAATGAATGACATGCCGGCTCAGACGTCGCCCGGCCAAACAAGGTCTGCGTCAGGTGCTGGGGAACCAGAGCACCTTGATGAAAAATGGGCTACTGGAACAAAGCGGAGATGGGCGAGATGCGATAACATGGCTCTGTTGGAATGCTACTACTCAAGCAACCCTAGTCAGAGGGGTTACATGCAGAGAATGTGGGCTAAATGGTTACTTCGAAACCCACAGTCACGGTTGACCACGAAACAACTAGTAGCTCAGTGTTCCAACATCCACAAACGGCAACTGCTGTCACAACTTGAGATTGATGAGGTACAACGCAGGTTCCATGGTGAAGGGCCCCAGGCTGCCAGATTAGAGGAGGAGGTCATACCAGAGATTGGGAGGCAAGCCCCAATGAATGCAGATGATGAGATTGTGAGGCCAGCCCCAATGAATGAAATGCTGAGCGAGGCAGCAACTGACCTGAAAGCTAAGATCATGGCGAGAATGAAAGCTGGGCAACCTAGAAACCGATTACAACGGCTATGTGAAGTACCACCTGAAAGTCTCATGGAAAGTGTGAATGCAGCACTGAGGGCGATCCCTACCGTAGAGATCACGGAAACCAATGAGCTGATATACGCTTCAGCATCAGTGATCCTTGAGATGCTTGGCTATAAGAGCAACCATGGAAGCCATGAGATACGTTACCCACCATGGAGAAGACGGCTGGAGGCTAAGATCAAGGCGGCTCGGAAAGATGTGAGTCAATTGACGGAGGCCCATAGAGGTGTGATGAAAAGGCCGATACCCGAGAGGTACATCCAGATGACCATACCTGAAGCACTCGAACTGCCAAACAAAGGCTCCAAGCCTTGTCCAGCCGCCTAAAGCGGTACACGAAAGAGAATGAGGCCAGACGAATAAACAGGCTGTTCGCAACACAACCTGCGAAAGTGTACGCTCAGTGGCAGGGTCCTAACAACAGAGCTGACCCACCAAGACTGGAAACTGAAAGGTACTGGAAAGGCATATGGGAGAAGGAGGTTGCACATAACAGCAGTGCACAATGGCTGGTGACCCTGAGAGAGGAGCACAGCAACCTCCCTGAACAGAAGCCAGTTACCATAACAGTGGCAGACATACAGGAAAGAGTCTCAGATATGAAGAACTGGACAGCACCGGGCCCGGACATGGTCCACACCTACTGGCTAAAGAAACTCACAGCACTCCATGAGCACCTAGCAGCACAAATGAACCCGCTGCTGAGGGATGGGACTCACCCAGGATGGCTAACCGAAGGGCGAACGATCCTGATCATGAAGGATCCCTCAAAGGGTGCAGTCCCATCCAACTATCGGCCAATAACCTGTCTCTCCACAACATGGAAGCTCATGTCAGGCATCATTGCGGCTAAGATAAGTGGACACATGGATCAATACATGAGCAAAGCACAGAAGGGCATTGGTAGAGATACCAGAGGAGCCAAACATCAGCTCCTGGTTGACAGAACAGTCGCACAAGACTGCAGGTCCCGACGTACCAACCTGTGCACAGCCTGGATTGATTACAAGAAAGCCTATTACTCGATGCCACATACATGGATCACTGAATGCTTGGAGTTGTATAAGGTGAACAGGACCCTAAGAGCCTTCGTTGCGAACTCGATGAGGATGTGGAAAACCACACTTGAAGCCAATGGCAAGCCACTTACCCAAGTGTCCATCAAATGTGGCATATACCAAGGTGATGCACTCTCCCCACTGCTGTTCTGCATAGGACTGAACCCCCTAAGCCAAGTAATCACCAAGACAGGCTATGGATACCGCCTCAGAAATGGAGCTACAATCAGTCACCTCCTCTACTTGGATGACATAAAGCTGTATGCTAAGAGCGAAAGGGACATAGACTCCCTGATCCACACAACCAGGATCTACAGCAGCGACATCGGGATGTCATTCGGGCTTGAGAAATGTAGTCGGATGGTGACTAAGAGAGGAAAGGTAGTCCGCACTGAAGGGGTCTCACTCCCTGAAGGAACAATAGCAGACATTGAGGACAGCTACAAGTACCTCGGTATACCACAAGCCAATGGCAACCTCGAACTGGCAACAAGGAAAGCGGCTACGGCCAAATACCTCCAGCGAGTGAGGCAAGTCCTAAGAAGCCAGCTCAATGGCAAGAATAAGACCCAGGCAATAAACAGCTATGCCCTGCCAGTGATCAGATACCCTGCAGGAATAATAAGGTGGCCAAAGGAAGAGATTCAGACCACGGACGTTAAGACCCGAAAGCTCCTAACCATGCTCGGAGGGTTCCATCCCAAATCCAGCACCCTGAGACTGTACGCAAGCCGAAAGGAAGGAGGCCGGGGACTAGTGAGTGTGAGAGCCACTGTCCAGGATGAAACATCCAAGCTCGATGAATACATCAAGGAGAAGGCTCCAACGGATGACGTACTCAGAGAATGTCTCAGACAATGGGGAACAGAGGATGAGGCGCTGGAAGAGGGACCATCATGGGAGGACAAGCCCCTACACAGGATGTACCACCGGACCATAACTGAAGTGGCCGATCTCAAGAAGTCCTATCAATGGCTAGAGAGGGCTGGCCTGAAGGACAGCACAGAGGCACTCATCCTGGCTGCTCAGGAGCAGGCCCTGAGCACCAGAGCCATTGAGGCCCAGATATACCACACCAGACAAGACCCAAGGTGTAGGTTGTGCAAAGAGGCACCTGAGACGATCCAACACATAACTGCAGGGTGTAAGATGCTGGCAGGGAAAGCCTACATGAAACACCATAACCAGGTGGCTGGCATAGTCTACCGAAACATCTGTGCGCAGTATGGACTGGAAACCCCACGGTCAAAATGGGAAACACCTCCGAAGGTGGTGGAGAATGACAGAGCGAAGATCCTGTGGGACTTCCAGATCCAGACTGACAAGATGGTAATGGTGAACCAACCAGATATCGTGATCATAGATAAAGGGCAGAGGAAAGCCGTTGTAGTGGATGTCGCGGTCCCAAGTGACAGAAACATCAGAAAGAAGGAACACGAGAAACTCGAGAAATACCAAGGGCTCAGAGAGGAGCTGGAGAGAGCCTGGAAGGTAAAGGTGACAGTCGTGCCTGTGGTGGTCGGAGCACTCGGGGCAGTAACCCCCAAACTAGATGAGTGGTTGCAACAGATCCCGGGAACAACATCGGACATCTCAGTCCAGAAATGTGCAGTGCTGGGAACAGCAAGGATACTGCGCGGAACCCTCAAGCTTCCTGGCCTCTGGTAGAGGACCCGAGCTGAATGAGGGACGGACACCACCCGAGGGGGGGTGAGACGAGGAATTTTTATATATATATATATATATATATATATATATATATATCGCTCATCCTGCTCAAGGTCACGGAGTGATGGCGTCACAGAGAGTTGACTTCGGGCGAAAGGTGGTTGCAGAGCACATATACAGTACAAACAACCACTCACTTTAAAATTCACGCTGTCGTATCACTCTGTGTGACACCATCGCCCCGTGACCTTGAGCAGGATGAGCAATGTTGAAAATGGAGATGGATGGATGGATGGATTGCGATTGTGTAAGACCAAAGTGATCGGAACTCCATAATATAGTCAATACTGAAATAGTCCGATGACAAATCCACCTCTTCTGCGATGCATAGACATGCAAAATAATCTGATCCAATGGGCCAGTCCTGGACTGCCAGTTCAAAACATCCCCAGCTGAAGCCTCCCGCTTTTATTAGCGTGATGGATTTCCCGTTTAGCTTGACCCTATATTCATTAAAAGAGGATTTAAAGCTGGTAGAAAGGGAGAGGGGAGAGGCCCCATGGGTACTGTGTTTGCTCTGCTGGGCCCCCTGCTTGTGACACACACTTTCCCCTTACACACACTGGCCTATAACTCTCTGTCAGCCTGGCCTTGTTAGGTGTGGCTGCAGAGGAGGAGGAGGAGGAGGAGGATGCTGGAGATTTTATTAGTGGTAGCAGCTGCACTCCTCTCTCGCCCTATAAATGGTAATTACTGCTGGTGGTAACAAGCTAATTGATTGCTAATTAGGTGAATGAGTCCTCTAAGTGCTGTGCCATTTATTGACAGATGGTGACAGTGTGTGTGTCGTGCTTGTGTGTCTCATAGAGAGCAGGTTACCGTTTCCTTTCTATTCTTTTATGTTCTCTTGCGCTTTTTGAATCGAATCTGCGCACTCCACATTTCAATGACATTGTAGCGCAGTCTGCACAATTGGGGACCAAGCTGCTTCTTGAGCAAGGGAGTCAGCCTCCAAATTAGAAATATGAATCAAAATTTTTACATAATAATAAATCCTCCCCAAAGTCCTCTCACTGATGTTTGTAATGCTGTTTGGTTCCAAATGATCCACATGTGTGGTACATGGCATCAGGAGGGAAATGTGTAAAATGAGTCAGTCCAGGGAAAATAAAGTGTTCAGAAGAAAAATAACATTCACACAAACACATGCAGACGAGAGCTTGTCGGGGTTTCCGGTTGATTTGCTGCTGGACAATGACCCGGCAAAAATATGAGTTCTTCACCGAGGACTCGTGAACGGCGGCGCGCACTGTTGTCAATCTGGGGACCACCAGGAGCCCCCTTTTCTCGTGCACACTTTCATATCAAAATGAGAGGCCTCGCAAAGAGAGGGAGCAAAACGGGCAGTGCCCAGGCGAGAGGAAGCGGTGCACAACAGCAGGGAAACCGCAAGGAGACGACTCGCATGTGGAGAGACCGTTCAGGGGACAAAGAGCTTTTCTGTGGAAGAGAGAGAGAGAGAGAGAGAGAGAGAGAGAGAGACCAGGTTTTGTGGCACACCAAGCATTGGTATATTAACTCCAAATTTTGCAGGTGGATTGACATTGATTTGTTTTTGCAAGAAATAATTTGACACACTTGCTGATTTTGCTCCTTGATGATTAATGACACAGTCGAAGAAACAAATGATCAGATTAGTCAATAATGAATGTAATCATGATCTAATCAAGACAGCGTTTTCACCTCTGACCAACGTGTGGCGTGGAAATGCAAAATAGTACACGGCAGCACAACAATTAATCACTTGGGTTCATCATTTAAATGAGCATGTAGAATAATATTTTATTTAATAACAACAAACAAAATCATTTGAACAAAGATGAGCCACAATCTCGGGTGGCTCTCTTCAACCACCACACGTTGGTATTCAATTAAAAAAAAAAGAACAAAAATATGAAGCTTTCGGTCACAAAATGCCATCACAGAGGCAACAATCGGTCGCGACATTACAAACAGTCGAATCAAATCTTATACAAGCGCTGGATGATGAACGTTAACAGAAGCTTACGAAGATTTGAGAGACAGTGCCACAAAGTTATTCCTTGAACAATCTGTTCAATATTGCGGTGGTGGGTTGTCGTCCCGAATGGTTGTACAGCATTCGACTAGGTGTTGCTGACTGTCAGGTTGGTCCAATTTGACCCTCAGGAATAAAACACAAAGAGGAGACAGAAGACTCAATGCTGGTACCAGGAGGGAACGAGGAGAAGCGTTCGGTTTCAGTTCTCGGCACGTCACCCTCACGATCTCCTCCTTCCCCCCTCATTTATTGGGAAAGCTACTACATAGGTGTGTCCAACCTAAAGGGTGGGGGCTGTCGATTCCGCATTTAGCTCAATGAGCGAGTCTAAACGATGAGGAACACTTGAACAGCTGTGCTGCAGTTCAGAACATGCAGAATTTAAAAAAAAAAAAGAAAAGAAAAAATATCTCTCCCACAATGTCAATCAAAACTGAACATTATGACCTAATCTTTGTATTTTATTTATTTTGGGGTGTTACGTCTCTTTATATTGAGCGAGTGGTCATATTGTTTATTGTTTTCTCTTTTTTTCCAACTTTTCAAACTCTAAATGTGCTTAATACACTAATAGAACTCATGAAAGCGTCGTTTTGGCCCATCAGTGGATAATTTATTTGATCAAATATCCGTGTTTATTGTGATCAAACACCTCATTTGAGTAAAAGGACTGGAAGCTGTCGAAGGTTTGTATATTATATTTTGTTTCAAAATCACGTTTTATGTTTTGCGCAAATGTGATGTACATCACGTCTTCACGTCACCCCTTCCTTGTGCTTGCTTTTTTTTTTGGGGCTTTGTTTTTCACTGCTGTCTACATTCAGATTGAATTTGTGAATGAGAACTTGTTCTCAATTTTTTTTTTCCCCTCCAAATTTATGTTGCCTACATTTAGAACTGCTCGTTTGTGTGTCTGCATGTGGAGTGAAACTTTGGAACAGTCTGCATGTACATCACAAACAATGGCAAAATATTCCCAAATTCAAACTGTTGCATCAAAAAATGGTCTGGTTAGAATATTTGGAGAGTGGGTTGTAAACTTTGGTCGATATTCTGACTTGTGCTAAATGTGATTGTTGATTCCCTATCATTACTGGCATATTCTCCATTCCCATCGATGGTATACTTGTGTCACTTATCACCATTGATAAGTGGTGGGGGTTTTTTTCCTTTTCGATTTCTTTCTGCTTGTCTCTTACCATTGCTGGTATTGTTATTTTCCATGACCATTGTTTGTATGGACTTTTGATGCTGTGTTTTTAAAAAATGTATATTTGATGCAAAATGTAGACTTTTACGGTAAATTAGCAGGAAGCAGCTAAAGAAGTTTTCTAAGATTACTATTACTATAATAAGAATGGGGATGGGATTACAAAAATAAAACAAACTCCCCACCCCCACTCCTTTTCAGGCTAGTTTTGATTGGAAAATTATGTTTTAGTTGTCATCTTTATGTTAATAAATTAAATCTTACCCAATTAAAATAAATAAACCAACATAGGTGGGGCTGGTATAGAATTAGCAAATACTGTACAGGAAATATAGCCACATGGCATTGTGCTAATAGCAAACTAAGCACATTACAGTGATCCCCCCACCCCATAAAAAATGTAATGAACGTATCACATCATAACAAGTATTTTCATAACACAAGGGTGCCAAGATTTTAATAGCCTTTGTCTTTATTGCTATTTCATCAAGTATACAGAAAAAGAAACCAGTGACCTTACTTTTGGCCATCCTTTATGACCTGCAGAGGATCTGAATGATGCCACTTCCTGTGGAGCAAGTGGATTGTGGAATATTCCAAATAGCAGGTGACGGGACTGAGTGAAAAACCTGGGACACGACTAAAATGCACATTTAAATCAAGGATTTCAAGTATTATATTTCACGGCAAAGTCTAATTGTGTGAGGCAGGAACAAGCACCAAGCATTTTTTTTTTCAGACTTCACAGTTCAATTAAAAGGTGGTCATTGAAGATGCCACTACAACGTGGAGGACACTTTGCTTGAATAAAAAAACAAAAACAATTAATTTGATCATGCATTTGAACAAATGGATTTGGTAGAATGTCCCACAGAATAATACCAGTATTCAATCATAGGATATTTCCCCTCTAGTGAATTCCGCAATTATTTTGAAGTTTTTATCGATAGTTTATCCAAGAGGTTTGTATCATACGGAATCCCGATATTATCTCGTTAAGTGGAAATAAAAGGCGGCAAAGGACATTTTAGAGGAGGTTCAGTGTTTTTGTTTGTTTGTTTGTTGAGTGAACATAACAAAATATACAGTAATAAATTGACAGAAAGTAAAGGTAAGTAAAATAGTAAAAAAGGAAAAGAAAACAGGCATCATACAGCACAAATATGTTCAAAGAAGTAGGAAGAAGTAGAAAACGTATCTAGTCCTACCCCATGCTATGATTAATATATAAATAGATCATTTTTTAATATCAATCAGAAAAGAAAAGGAAAAGTCTGCATATAAACAAATGCTTTTACCCTTATCTGTGCTATACTTTTGGTTTGTATAGGGATTATATACATACACAACTCTAGCACATTTATGTCGATTTTCTCTTGTATTCATAATGGATATTGCATTACATTACTACATTTATCAACTCACGTGTAATGTAATGAAAATGAATTTTACATTTTGTGGTAGCAATACGTGATGTTGGCATTTGCTTTTTTTTCATCAGCAATATCGTGGAAAAAATAAAAAATAGCCAACTTTTTAGAGCTGCATGCAAACATTCTTACCCACTTTTGTTGACAATGTCACTTTGACAATTTCCTTGATTTCTCAGTCAGCATTGCATGAATAATGACAAAATCCCCCAAACTTTTTTTTTGGGATCTTATTCTTCAGTACAGATTCTTATTTCCCCTTACTCGATATATGTCTGTTCAAGTTTCATCTGAACGTTAAGAAGTGAACTCCTCATAATTATTGCCACAACTGTTATTATGACGACCACACCAATGGGACTAAATTGCCAAGTCTCCCCAGGAGCCCACCTGCATGCTTCCCCAAAGCTTCTGTCAGAGGGCCTCTAGCGTTTCCTCTCGGATGGCATTCGGCATGACCGCTCCGTCACGGTGGGTGGTGAGGCCGTCCACAGCAGTTGTTTGGCGATTTACAGCGCTCGGGGTGAAGGGTTTATTGGAACGGACTAGTTAGTGCAGGGCTAAAATAAGGAGACGATGAAGAGACGCTTCAGAATCTACGCCACCTGCCCAGAGCTTCCACTAACACATGCACACACACACACACACACACACACACACACACAAACGTACGCGGTATCTTCACACACTCGCGTTGACTTGAATGGACACAATGGAAACTCCCCTGTAACGGCAAAGACCTCATTTCCGGGGGGCTTTTATGGCAACACCCTGCTTGAGAATCAAGTGCTCTAATGCGGAACTACAAAGATTTCATATTTCTCCAATTCAAACATTTATACAATTTTTTGTTGTTGTGTGGAAAAGGCAACTGGGTTTTTTTAAGCTATATTTGTAATTCTCAAGACTTAAATCATGAGAACTTGGCTCGGTAAGAATCAAAGCAAAGCACGGTTTAAGTATAAAGCGTCAAAGATTGGTCAAATAAGATCCTGGATTTATTTCCTTGGTTTTCTTCTCGTCGTGAGAGCACAAAATCACAGCTGTAATCATGGCCATGGCTTCACATTCCAAAAATGACAGACTGACCTTTTTGGCCTTTGTCAGGCCTTTCCTGTTTTCTGTCAAGGTCATCCTCAGACCACCAGAGTGCATTCCACCCCCACCCCCCAACCACCGCGTGGCTTTTTTCCCTTCCATTCTTTCTCGCACTTTTCATTTGTTTCTGAGGCCCTGCGTGGCGCATCGCCGTCTAGACAGGGCAGCCCAAAGGAGACCATCACTGAGTGCTTGCTCTTCGTTTTTTCCGGTGAGCCCCCCCCCCCCAAACCATCCCCCCGCACCCCCTACGACTTTGAGCTCCCCCTGTCTACCCTCTATTGTGAATGAACAATACTGTGTCGCTGCCTCTTCCTAAACATGTTGGGGTATTAAAATCTGCCTCAATACGAGCCAAAGGGGTGTGAGTGGAGCAAGCAGGGGGTTAGGAAAGGCGGCGGCCGGGGTGGAGGGGGTTGTCAAGTCAACACACAGGCACACAGATATACATGCACACACTTGGACCAATAAGGGAATAGCAGGTGGGGGGTGGGAGGTGTTTCCGTCTCAAACCCATTTGTGTCAATCAGGAGAAGTTCAAAAGGCAGGAAATATTCCCTTACACACACCCACACGCACGCGCGCACCCAGCCACCCACCCATACGTACTTGTACACACGCGAGTTAAACATGGCTGCGTAGTGTCAAAAAAAGGTGTCAGTCAAAATGAACAGCAATCCAGCCTCTGTGTGTGCGTGCATGCTTGTGTCTGTCTTTTGGGGGGGGGCAAGTTCCTGTGAAAAAAACAGATCCCACTCAGAGATCCCCAACATGACCAGGCAGCCACCCCCACCCGATGTCCCCGGCTCATCCGCAGATGGAGCCAGATCTCTCCTCTCACCCTGCTTCCTCCTCTGTGACTAAACACACGGTTGCCATAGGAACTGCGCTTTCCGCTGTGATTTTGGTGAATTGTCAAAGCATGTCCAAGCCAGCCACCAGTGTGAGGCACCTTTCTTTCCACATCCTTAGACTCACCTTTAAAGAACACATTTTCTCGCCAAGCTCGACATTGTTCACGAATAAATACCGACACACACACACACATTCATCCCTCTGCTGGAGTAAGTGTCTGCTTATCATTCTCGAAGGACGGCATCATGCACACATCTGAGGTCGAGATTATTCATTTTGTGACTCGCTGCCTCCTTTGCAGTGACCCAGGCAGACAATAAAGGATCCCCACAATGGAAATGTTAATTTCCTCATTATCAGCCCTCTTAATTATTTGTTGTGACAGATAATTGCATGCGGGGCGTTTGATATCAGCAATAACCTTCTGCCTACGTTGTCAAGGGGGCCTTGTCGCCCCTCTCGCCCCCGAGCGGCGCTTTTCATGGAGACAAAGAGCGGCAGACCTTTTTGAAGAGATGCACCTCCTCTTCCTACGCCATAATAGGAATAAATATTATAGATTAATTAATCCGTGCTGATTATAATTTAATCACATTGCCTCCTGGGGTCACCGTATTATTATCCCACTTAGTGTGTGGCTTGTACATGCATGCATGCAAAAAATAATAATAATGATAGGCATTATTCCAGAGCCAATTTTTTCTTTGCGCCTTTATTGATTTGTTAATTACCAGTCGGCGCATGCTACAAGTCTTTAGGCTTTTTTTTTCAGCACACGCTGCTAATGATGATTGTTCATTTCAGTCCGGATTAATAAAATCAGCATGATAACATAGGATGGCTGTCAGTGTAAATCTATTCATCGTCCCTCTGCTTTTGCAAATATGCTCAAGGTGTCATGTTCCAATTTCTTTAATTTCAACATTTGCATCTGAGATATTTTTTTTTCTTTCTTCTAGAATCTATACTAACGGTTTCGTTCCGAGTAATGCAGTCTGTCTTTCCAATACCACTGAGAGCACTCCTGGTTAGCCTCGAATCAGAAAGCCCAATCAACAGCATTCTTACATGTACCGGTGGAAAATCGGTGCAATGGCCCCTTAAAAATACTTGGCAATGCGAAAAAAGGTTGTCATTATGATTGTAAATATTCTTCATTGGAGACGCACGAGAGCCAAAGACACTCTCCAACATGAAATCTGGCTCTTCTGCAGTGTGAACCTCCATGTAATACAGAAGGAGCTTGAATTCCTTTCAATCCAGTGGACTTGGCAAAGCCACGGTGGCTCTGCTTCCAAAAAAATTTGGGAAGTCAGACCCCGAGGAGAGTATCCATACGCTGACAACCGAAGCTTCCAGCAAAGGCTCACAACAAACACAGCATTAAGCCAAACATCAAATCAAAGCCCCGTCCACTACAATATGCAGCAGACCAAAGAACAAGAAAGAGTTTGAGAGAAATGTTGACAACGGAAGCAGGTTATTTTTTACCATCCAGCATTTACGTTCCAAACAGTGCTGCTGTTTTTGCGTTGTTGTTGAGGTTATATAGACATGTCATATCTTTATGTGGGCCTGTGGTCTGCATTTTTCGGTCATATATGTAACTCTATCCATGGAACATATATTTTACCAAACATTTTTTCTGCACGGCTCTATTTTAAGAGGCATATGCACGCACACACACACACACACTATTTAAATATATATATATATATATATATATATATGTGTGTGTGTGTGTGTGTGTGTGCATATCCAGGCAGCCCGGTACTTGGTTCAATTCCAGCGCCGGCCTCCCTTTGTGGAGTTTGCATGTTCTTCCCGGGCCTGCATGGGTTTTCTCCAGGTACTCCGGTTTCCTGCCACATTCCAAAAACATACATGGCAGGCTGATTGAACACTCCAGATTGTCCCGAGGAGGGAGTGTGAGCGTGAATGGTTGTTCGTTTCTGTGTGCCCTGCGATTGGCTGGAAACCGGTTCAGGGTGTCCCCCGCCTACTGCCCGAAGACAGCTGGGATAGGCTCCAGCACCCCTGTGACCCTAGTGAGGATCAAGTGGTTCGGAAAATGAATGAATGAATATATCCATCAACTTTTTGATCCGCTGAGCCTCACAAGGTGTGCTGGAGCCTGTGCCAGCCATCTTCAGGCAGTAGGCAGGGTACACCCTGAACTGGTTGCCAGCCAGTCACAGGGCACACATAGACCAACAACCATCCACGCTCACACTCACACCGAGGGACAATTGAGAGTGTTGCATTACCCTTCCATGCATGTTTTTGGAATGTGGGAGTAAACCGGAGTACCCGGAGAAAACCCACACAGGCACAGGAAGAACTTGCAAACTCCACACAGGAACCTGACCTGACATGAGGCAAGTTTGGTGCCTTGCTCAAAGCTGGCACACACACACACACACACACACACACACACACACATACACACACACACACACACACACAGAGCTTTGAGCAAGGTACCAAACTTGCCTCATGTCAGATCAGGGTGTTGGTTCTAGTCGCATCTCCTGGTGACTTTTTGGGTTCTTCAGCAGAGTGAAAAGAAATGGAATAAAACAATAGAATATATTGGATAGCATGTCAAATTAATTGAGCTGATCAAGTGAAAATAGATCATCTTGCCCTGAAATGAATGTTGTCTTTTCAGGAGGCGCAGTACGTAACTTTTCAGTTATACTGTATTTCCATGTCTCCTGATGACTCCAGCACAATGGATGCTATTATTAACTGTACTTTAGACATCAAATCCTGAAAGCCCAAAAACGTTCTCCCACTTAATCAGGACAATAGTGAAGTTTTAGTCATCGGTCCTGAGGTACAACGAGAAAAACGTATCACTAAATTACAAGTGGGTCCTTAAAAAGATGAGAAATCTGTACATTATTTTACACTCTGAGCCCGCTTTTATTCTACACACAGAAGAGGGATATTATCACTTAAAGACAACAAAGTCTGTCCTTTTTTTTTCTCTTGCCAACACAAAGACACTAATGCGTGCTTTTATCAGCAGTCGTAGTTATGATTGTAATGCTTTCTGGTCTTCCTAAAAAGACAATTTCAGGTTTACAGTTGTCACAGAACCAGCAGCACGTCCCGGGACGAAGCCCAGAAGGTGGAAGCACATTATACATATTTTAAAGACACTGCATTGGCTCACCGGGTGTTTCAGGACCAAGTTTATGTTCTTTTTCTGATTTTAAGAGTCTTAATGGTCTTTTGGGCCTTCCTATCTCTCAAGAGGCGATTTTACCTCATGAACCCTCCAAGGCCCTGACGTCCTCCAGCGCTGTTTTTTTCGATTTTCCCACAGTCGGGACACAATCACGGTAAGGCATGATTCCGGTGCTGCAGAGAGCATTCATTTTGAAGAAACGGCTCAAGACCCACCTTTTTGAATTAGCTTTTAATTAAATTTAAAAAATGAAACATTGTTATAAGTACACCTTTGCATAACACTGTATCCTTATTAACGCACAAGAGAATAAAAAAGAAAGAAATATGGACCAACTCACAACAAAGAATAGCTTTCGTAACTGGAACAGACAACATTTAAAGTGCATCTGAAATTCAAAAATAAAATGGAATCTTAATTTAACTATAAATATTTTTTGACTGACCATGTCAAACCATACGATACTGAAAAACAAAATTACATATAATCAATAACTAATAATGCATTCAAACTAATCACCAACATTATCACAATAATAATATCAATATTAAAAAAAAACTTTAACCAGCAAAAAAATATATATATAAAATAATTTGCGCTGATTTTTTTAAATCAAAGATGATGTCTGGATTAATGGCTCCAATGAGCACATTTTGCAATGCACAGCTTTTCGAAGCGAGGTTTGAAGCAGGACACAGCAACTCTCGGCTCCTGCTCAATGTGTAGCCGGGATCTGTATTTTAGTTTACTGAAGTAGCAGTCACAAAGCGGGATGATTGATGGCAATATTTGGCACATTTTCACTGAAAAAAACTCAAGTGGCTTATCAGCGTGATTGGGGTGTAATGTCTTTAAGTGACGCCTTAATTTATTTGATTCATGCTGTCCGCTGCCAACGTTTTTAGGCACAGTAATTAGACACCGGTCTTTCCTCGTCTCCCACCGTAGTCACAGTGAAGCCAAGCGCTGCATACGCTTCGTCATATTTCCTCGTCTTAGCTTTCGGGAGACTTTCGTTTGTCTCTTATCTCCGTCTCTCTCCGCCTGTCGACTTCGTGTCTACTCATACTCTGTGCTGTGTGCAAAGCGCGCATGCTCAGTGCAAACAAAACACCGAGCGAATGCTCCCTCCGCACACTCTGCCAATGAGAGTGCCACTGCCCCCTAATGTAGTGGAGGTGCAATTGCACTTTATTCTAGGACGGTAAAAAAAGCAAAATAAAAAAGCATGTTCCCCGAGGTCAAACGCGCCCTCCTGGGTGGGCGCCCCACTATTTGAGAAACACTGCTTTAACCCAACTTTCTGTGTTGTTTTGTGCCATGGTACTGCCTCATGGGGCCCCAGTTGCAATTTGTGGCTCCTCTTCTGCCACCGCATTAGGGCTCCGTGCTGGTGTCATGGGGCTGCTGTCTGTTGTCTGCTTTGCCTGCCGTGGTGTTTCTTCACTTGGATTCTCTGAGCCGGTCCATATTCATTACATTTTTTTTTAACTTGCACATATACTGCATGTGTGTGTGTGTGTGTGTGTGTGTGTGTGTGTGTGTGTGTGTGTGTGTGTGGATTTCATGATCTAAAGCACTTTAAGTTGCATGTTAAGTACATGATACATGAAGTCTGACTGATTGGATTGGATTGGATAAACTTTATTGTCAAATGCACGGTATGTGTAACATACAGCACACATGAAATTTCTTCCCTCTCAACATAAAACCAGATTGATTGATTTTCATTTGAGTTTGTATATTCTCAACAGCAATGTTAACGTTAAACCATGAGGTGTCTGCAGTTTAATGGTGTCCTTCTTCCTTTCTTGACAACTAGTCGCTGTACCATCCATCCATTCATCCATCTTCCGAACCGCTTCATCCTCACTAGGGTCGCGGGGGGTGCTGGAGCCTATTCCAGCTGTCTTCGGGGAGTAGGCGGGGGACACCCTGAACCGGTTGCCAGCCAATTGCAGGTCACTGTACCATTCATGTGTTATTTTAAAGTTCGAAATAGCATTCATGTGCTCTTTAAATTTTCCAACTAATCTGTGCCTTTCATTGCATATATCGAAAATGAAAACAGTAGATTGCGTTGTCGTGAAAAATGGACATCTCCATTCATAACCATATTTTCGTTTGGATTACATATCCTTGAAACTGAAAATGGATGTTTGAAAGTGCACACCAAAGGACCTAGATTAAAGTATTAGCAGGAGACAGTCAAATGAACACAAGACAAATAAGTAACAGAAATTCTTCAAAGGCACATTGAGGATTACATACAGGTGCAGCATGCAAGGTGTTTTGCCCCCGTGTAAACACTCATGCACATGTGAAACAACTTGAACCCATCACATTCTGCTCATTTTTTCCTCTCCCACGAGTCACTGTGGGTGTCATCTTGACACACGCGCACACACACAAGCACACGCTTGCACACATGTGGGCTCGTGGCTTATCCTACCTCCCACATATGTGACAGGTGGGAGCATTTCGAGACCCTAAACTAAACCCTTGACATTTGAGCCCTCACCCCATGTGCTCTTTTGAACCCAAGACACCTGCAGTGGCCACTGGAAGGTGACACGGGCCCCATCACTTTCAAACACCGAAGCAACATAACACAATAATTTATTGCTTTAGACAGACAACCTTAATTCAGCCAGAGTGATAAATTCTAATTCAAGAAAATAATTGTGATGATCCTCTTGGTTTTGAATATTCCAAATTAACACCTTTATTACTAAAAAAAAAAAAAAAAACCAAGAGAGAGAAGAAGAATCCGTTCATCCATTTTCAACACCGCGTATCCTGATCAGGGAGTTCCTGGAGCCGATCCCAGCTGACTTGGGGCGGAAGGCAGACTACACCCTGAACTGGTCGTCAGTCAGTCGCAGGGCACATACAGAGACAAACAATCATTCACACCCACATTCACACTGTCACCAAGTGGGAACCGATCCCACGTTGCCCGCACACAAGCCCAGTGTGTGTACCACTCCATCATCAGCAATGCCAAGAAGAAGACTCAATAATGAAAATAATGAATTCATCCATCCATCCATCCATTCATTTTCTAATCCATTTATCCTCACGAGGGTTGCAGGCGTGCTGGAGCCTATCCCAGCAGTCTTTCAACAGTAGGCGGGGTACACCCTGAACTGGTTGCCAGCCAATCGCAGGGCACACATAGACCATTGAATTTCAATTGAATTTGAATTTGACTTTTATTTGGTCCCCCGTAGGAGAAACTTGTCTCGGAGGACAGGCCCTCTGCGCTGCTACATACATTGAACAAAAACGTACACATACACCACACAAAATAAATTGGACAATTACATACGATACAAGACAATATAAACTCTACACACATTGGACACTGCATTATAGTCATATGAACACACCCCCACTGCCCTCATGTGCTCCCGCTTGTCTGTCTGCCTCCCTCTAATTGTTGATTGATTGAGATGATAGCCTGCAGTATGAATGAGTTTTTATATCGGTTTAATTTGCAGAGAAGAGTCCTATACCTCTTTCCTGAGTTTAGGAGCTTGAATTGGGAGTATGACATATGGGAAGGATTGTCTAAAATGTTGTTGGCCTGTTGAATAACGAACTGCACATATATGTCCTGGGGAGCAGGGGGTGGGGGCTGCCCGATTACCTTCCCTGCTGTCTTAACCAAGCTGGTTATCTGAGCCTTAGATTTAACAGTTAGGTTCCCAAATCAACTGGTTATTCTAAAGCGCAGGACTGACTCAATGATTGCTCTATCAAAGCTCAATAGAATGCTTCTGCCAACTCCAAATATCCTCAAACGTCGACGACCAACAAGACACATTAAATTTCTTTTTTAAATCCAATTTTATTCATCTCGGCGTGCGAGCGACACAATAAGAGAGAAAGATGAGGTGCGTGTATGGAGCGATGCTTCTTGGCGGGGTTATGGCAGAAAGGGGAACGACAGTACTGCGTAACGTATAATGTGGCATGCACTTGAAAATGTAAACTTGTGAATGCGGTCTGGCATTTTATGACATTTACCGACTCTCAGCATTTGTTTGTAACTACGAATGTTATCAAGTCGAATGTTTGTAAATTGAGGATTATCTGTATTTGTTAATTAGTTGTCTTACAAGTGCAAACGATGCCTGTAATTGACCATAGCCGAATTTGGTGTGGCGATCAATGACTTGCGCCCCATGTTCCTCACTTCCGCAGCCGAGTGGCTACTCATTGTAATCGTCTCCGCATGATGAGTAGCGCATTCGACAACGTGTCAAAAGTGGTTCGCTACAGTGGCCAAGATAGGAATTGCGATTGTAAAGACATCCCTGATAATGAACATTCTTTTCAACATTTTGATCACTTTGTGTCATCACAAAAACCACACATTTCATTTTTGAATCGTAACATTAATCAGACAATTAAATATTAATGCATTTGATTACTAATAACTCCAAATGTCCACATTTATCGAGTAAAACGTCCGTTAAGAATGCTTTACCGGCACTTTAGTGGCACGCATAAATGAAAACATCGATATTGGAAAACTCTGGGATGAACTTTGAATCGGATGTGCAGAAGCGGGGAAACATGATTAAGATTCACAAAGACATATGTAAACATTGGCTATGCTTTAACTCGGACAGAGAATAATACGGGCAGTCCCCCCTCTGTTTCCTCACTTGGAGGAGCCCCAATGTGCTGGCTGTGAAGTGAGTTTAAAGAGGATAAACACCCCGTTTGCCTCTAACCTCATTTCCTCCGCAGCCCCCGTAGATAGATCCCAACAAACACACAAACACACACACACACACACACACACACACACGATGCACAAGACTGGTTGGAAGTCGACCCCTGACCTGGACAGATTTCACAGATTATCCCTTTTTTTGTTAGAGCATTGGCTCTGTGATCCCTCTGATCCACCTACTTTGCCTTCAAGTTAAAGAATACACCGACTCTCCCCTCCATCGCTTTCGTTGGCCCAGCCCACAAGGACTTTGCTTGAATTCCCAAGAGTGTGGACGTTACATGGTGATCAAGATGGAAGGAAAATTGACCCCAAAAAATGAGAAGAGAATGTATAAACGGGGCGGCCCGCTAGTCCAGTGGTTAGCACGTCGACTTCACAGTGCAGAGGTACCGGGTTCAATTCCAGCTGCGGCCTCCCTGTGTGGAGTTTGCATGTTCTCCCCTCCCACATTCCAAAAACATGCATGGCAGGCTGATTGAACTCTCTAAAATTGTCCCTAGGTGTGAATGTGAGCGTGGATGGTTGTTTGTCTCTGTGTGCCCTGCGATTGGCTGGCAACCGATTCAGGGTGTCCCCCGCCTACTGCCCGAAGACAGCTGGGATAGGCTCCAGCACCCCCCGCGACCCTAGTGAGGATTAAGCGGTTCGGAAAATGGATGGATGGATGGAATGTATAAACAAGAGGTAGTACTGTTTTCATCTCTTTCTATGATTGGCGTGATGGCGTCGTTTGTCTCCAGGTTTCAGTCCAAAATATCAGATTAGCTCTATGAGCCAGATTTTCTCAAGGTTTGTAAGTGCAAAAACAATCGCAAACTTGTTCGCTCAATTAACAGATTTGGGAACTGATCTACTAACTGGGCGCACTCAAGAATGTATCTGCTACATGGGCAGTATTGTCACGCAGTTCATTTTGCGTGTTATGAGAGTAGTATATCTGAGCATGTGCAATGTAATTGATCAAAGCTGGGAGGAACTGAGATGGCTGATTCTGAATCTTGAACGATAGGGGTAGAGCATTGTGAAAAGAGCTGCCAGCGTAGCCAAAATAAGAGGCGATAGGGAGAACATTTCCACCCGTGTAAACAGTTTTAGAAATTCCTGAAACAAAAATCATTGTGACATATCATCTATCCAGCAAACAATTTTGTAACTTGTAATTGATTTAAGAGTGCTTTAAAACGGATGAGCACGGAGTCAAGTCAAGTCAAATCAAGTACAACTTTATTGTCAAATGTGCTGTATACAGCAGAGATGAAATTTCCTCCCTCTCAACCAGACAACAAAACAAGAGGAGCCGCTGCAGGTGCCTGCGCACAAAATAATGACAAAATAATACAACACATAAGACGCAGACAGTCGTGCAATCTTAACCACATTTCCTGCATACACTTTGTTGTTTGAAGCAGTTATAGATGAGGACGATTATTATTTGAATAAGGATGTTCCGTCCCAGTCATTACAGGAACAAATAATAAACCACTATTATTGACTTTTTTGTTTGGTTTCAGTCATAACGGCCCTAAGTCATAAGGGAAATGGTCACTAAAATGTGGCCCATGACAAAAATGAGTTTGACACCCCTGCTTTACACGGCCACCTCTGCTTTTCCTAGTACATGTGACATGTAAAAGGAGAAGTCATGTGTAGCAGTAATGCGCAATGGTGTTCTAACATTTTTGCTTGAGAAGCATGAAAAACAAACATTATAACTTTTTCTTCCTACATTATTATATATTATTATATGACATACTGTACTGTATAACTTCAAATTCTTCCGGCATTGTTATTTGGCTATGGCAGACCTGCACACATCTAGACTCAGCACTTCATCCCATACGCATATCCTCAAACTTTTTCTTATTATACGGAAAAAGAAACATCTTTTTTTTCCCACTGAGACCCGTTTGCATTTTCAGGCTCCAAAATGTTATTGTCATGTAAATGAGCTCCCAAAACGGCACGACATATCCTGTTTTGTGCAAACGGCCCATTAAGTTAACTGGGATAGGCGTGTGATCCTTCACAAGATAAGAAGCATACAGATTGATGGGTAGACTTAGGGCAGCAAAAAAAAAAAAAAAAAAAGAGAGTTACAATCAACGTAGATTCTCCCACTGAAGCTTTGAAGAGAACGGATTACTTCCAGAGCAGAGGGGAAAGCCATTTGCCCAGCATATATTCATGCCCCTGGTTAAACAGCTGATTTAGGCAGAAGAATAGGGATTAGCTGCACCCTCAGCATCTCATTACATCCTAAAGGATCCTATTCAAGAGGGCTTTAGCAGCACTTTTGCACCATTTGCCTTTGAGAGCAAAGCAACAGTCACACAAATGGGTGTTGTTGTTGCTAAGTGACGGGAGCTAAGTGATATTTCAGGCAGACAAACAACAACAACACCTGTGAGTGACAGAAGAGCTAATGGGAGCGTGTTACTTGTCAATCAGGAAGGTAAAAATGACACTGTGTCCCTGTTTGACCCTCCCTTCACACTGTGGTTGACACTTTGATTGGACATGGCCCTTTGGAAATAAAATCTAATGGGGCCTTGTAACCCGTCAGTCACAGGAACACAGGCCATCTTTACAGGCTGCTCGCACACGAACGCACGCCATTATCATTATCACACACTACCCGTTCGGTGTGAGCTTATCGTGGCCCGCTAACAAGTCCCCCAAATAAGTGATATTTTCGAAACAGGAACCTCATCATTTTCTGATCATCTAGCACACCAAAAATTGGTCATGATGCTAAAAGATGCTACTCTTGATCATGCTTGCCGCAGCTCGCATTCAAGTGAACAGGACCTATCAATTTTTACTCAAAGTTTCAATATTCATAATAAAAAGATTGTTTTTACAGTCAGAGAGACTTCAGTTGGTTGGACCTATACAACCTGTCATTTTTTTTCAGTTGACACATTGTCAAATTTGGGTGCAACCAAAAGCCCTGATTCAAATAAACCGCTCTGAGAAAATTAACAAACAACAAACTTCACAAATGATTAAATGCTACTTCTTAAGTCGCGTGCAGCGCCACCATATTACGTCCTGCGGCTTTCAGTTTTGGCCTAGTCTATTGATATCGGACCAAGACAAGTGACATCCTTTTTTTCCGCAAATATCAGTCCAATAATTACCATGCCTCGCTTCTGCATATGTAGTAATATTTATGAATTAATGGTTAGGTTCATTGACGGGTGGAATTGTTTTCTGAAACGACATACTGTATCTATTATTACAACAGTGGTTAAAAAAAAGATTGTGTCAGCTTTTATGCGTTAAACCTAAAATAAAAAAGTAAAATATCTCAACATCTGATGTGCATGAAGAAAAGAAAAGACATGCAATCTATTTTTCAAATTTTAAAGCAATCAAAAGTAATTGGGAAACATAAAGCTATCTCAGATTAAAATTTGCTGTTGAACATTGTTATTATTAATAGAATTATAAAAAGAAAGAGAGAAAGAAAGATTTTTTTTTAATTAAAAAAAGTCCGTTACAGGCCAGAATACCAATAATAGTGTTATGCAAGCCCCCTTATACATACATACATATATACACATACATATATACATACATATATACTGTACATATATTATGTGTGTGTATACATACAGTACATGCTGTACACACATATATTAATGGTGTGCCGTTGAAAGAATCAATTCATTTAAAAAAAAAAAAAAAAACCAAACGCAAACACACTTTAATCATTGTCTGTATTCAAAACAAGGCGGAATTTAGTGCATGATTTCCCGATACACTAATTATACTGACGCACACACCAGTGCTTGGCTAACCATGCAGCTTGTGCTTACCAAAACAGGGGATTCAGGTAAAACCTCGTTGTTAGGGTTCAAGGGAGGCAGATTTCATTTGAACTACCTTATGAGAGCCTTGATAAAAGTGCACTTTTTTTGCATATTGCGCGAAAAGGAGTTTGCATTCCACCAAAGTGCTTCAACCATCCGGTATGATAGACAAAGAGTAGATTCGACATGCTTCCTTGAGCTTCATTCAGTGAGGGAAAACAGCACATTTCACACTTGTCTTCAAAATACAAAGTAACGCGGATGCTTGCACAATGGTACACAAAATTATGTACGATCGCAACAAGGAAGCTGAGAATAATCTTTGATAGGGAAGATTCTTATTCATTTGTCTCTTTTTTTTTAATCATTTTGTTTTAATTGCTTATGCTGTAATGATAGTAATAGCAAAAAAAGTAAACTTTGTGAAAGTCGTTTGAGAAATGTTCAAGTTGTGTCTTATTTTTAATCTTCATGCATTGCCCTTGATGGGAACATGTACCCGACCAACGTGGTCAGCTTCATTTCACATCAGTACCATCTACATGTGCATAAGCACACAAATCCCCTGAGCTGTCCCAGTGCGAATATGAAACACACAAAACTCTTGGCCTCAGGACCAAAATGTCAGAAAAACACAAATTCACTTGCAAAGTAGTTTCTCTGGAATGTTGACTACTTCTAGTGACTGAACATAAAAGGGTAAGAAAATAGACATGTGATATAGCCTACACCTTTTCAAGTGCCATTTCAGTCTGTTCAGTTCTGGTTCTGGTTGTTGTCTTTTTCTTCTTCTTTTTTAATTTTTTTTTTTTTTTACTATTTTTTTAAGTGTTTTGCAATAAAATGATATTAAATGCATTTTTTTCCAAGTTTAAAAATATTCGCGTCAGTTTCTCTGTTTCAATAGGCCATTAAAATACAATGGGACAAATAATGTTTTATGATTAAAATGTGATTAATCAAGATGAATTAATTAAAAAGCGTAGTGAGAAAGGAAAGGATATTTGACTGTGACATTTGTTGTTTTACAAAATGGCCCGGTGGTTTTGTGGGTTTTCCAGGGTAACATTCCTCATTTCCAAAAGTTTCATTTGTAACACACTCTTGTCAGTATAATAGCCGCTCGATTGTGAAACAATATTGAAGCGGTCATTGGAAGACATGAAATGTTTTGTTTTATGGAACCATAAACTGCTGATGGAAACCAAATCAAGCCAATAGGCAAACGTTTTTGTCAAAACGATTGTGGTCAGGATGAACAGATGTTGCTCTGAATGTGTTTGTGTCTGCGCGCATTTTAAAATAAAACATGAAAGAGACTTGGATGTATCACTACTGGAGGGAAGTAAAAAGATGAATGTGTTCTTTGTTGCTTAATCTAAAATGAGTTCAATGTATTTCCAGAGAAAAATATGGGTTTGTGTGTGTTTGTGTGTGTTTTCGTGTGTTTGTGTGTTTGTGTGTGTGTGTGTGTGTGTGTGTTTGTGTGTGTTTGTGTGTTTTCGTGTTTGTGTGTGTGTGTGTGCGTGCATGTGTGTGCGTGTGTGTGATAGTGTGTGTGTGTGCGTGCGTGCGTTTTGAACAGTTCAATTGCTTTGACAAAGGGGATTGGAGCCCTAAAATAAACCTTGAGTGATTCGTTTGTCTGATTCTCACATCATAATAATGAAAGATGATGGCGCTTCACTGTGTGTGCCAGCGAGCATCCGGGGTTCACAACTGTCAAGGCCAACTTCAAAGATATATGCACTTTGTATGCCCTCGCCTCACTCACTCAGCTGGATGACATTCCTGGGTTGTTTCGTCTGCTTTTGTTTTTCCCCTTTGTACCCTGACATTCAGCCCAGGGCTCTCAGAGCAAAATTATAGCAGATAAATAACGATAGGTAAAGTGCTGAGTCAAATGCGCGGAATACCCTGCAATGCAAAGTCGATATTGAAAATGCAAACTAGATGAAAGGAAAAATGAATAAACTATTCAGCAAGGCTAACCTTGCTGCACCAAGTGACATCTGGTGAAACCACACAAAGGGTTTATTATGGTAGAGTGGTGCCTATTGCCTTCTGCGTAACGTGTGACTTGTGCTGTGTTGCACCTCTCTGGGTGTTTGGACGCACAGAGTTGCCTCGCCCACGACTCTTCCTACAATTTGGTGACAGAAAGTAGTCTGAACTCCAAAATGGGCACATGGACTTTTTCGTGCCATGGCAATGGTCTCGATGTGTGTTTGTGAATTCGGTAGAAGTGCTACGCCTTACTCTGCATTCCTGCCGTACCCCCCAAGCGCATCTGCAAATTTGCTTACAAAAAGTAGACGAGCTTTTAGACTCGCAAAATGCTGGTCTAACTCATGGCGCAGGTGGCGCAAGGTGATTTTGGGGCATTGAGGTGCAGGCAGACAAATTTGTCACTTTGCTGGTGTTTATGTTGGATTTCATGGAATTTCTTTCATACTGTACATCCCTCTGAATTATTGTGGAAATCAATTTGTTGAACGATTTCTAATCATTGTCATCTTAAAACTATAATAGCACCCATGCCACAATTAAGCCAGAAAAAGCAGAGGGCTGACAGTTGGGCGCACAATCAGGGGTACATTGCAGTCTCCAATTGCCCACATCACACGGCCAACTAAATCCTCCGCAAGGGTAGATCTTGCTGTCAGATACAGAACCCAGCAAGTATATCTGTTCCCGCACTGTCAAGCATAGTGTACTTGGGTGTTCTACGCCTCCGACCAACCCGATTTTGATGCAAATGAGGGATGCCATTACGATTGGCCAGGAAAAGACTACTTCCATCTCACAAAGGCACAAACGGTCCGTTACGTCCAGTTCTACCTGTGCAAGTCAGGCACAATACCACTCGACTTTGCACTCGGATCCAATAATTTGTTTTCATACACTCTTTCTATGTCAATTGAATTTTGACTTGGTGTTCAGTTTGTGTTGTGCCAAAGAAAAAAAAATTGTTTAATTTTAATCGATCATTTATATGCAATATGAATCTGTTAGGGCCGAGCACAGACCCTTCAGATCTTCAGTTGATTTGATTTTGTATTATTGAACTGCACATACTGATATCTGTTAGCCAAATAACTTCTCATGTTTATGTGCTATACCTCTTATGCCATATCTCTACAATTTATACAATAATATTCTATGATGTACTGTATATGCTTGATTTTTTTTACATCTGTAAAAATACCAACAGTATATTCTTCATTGTCAACACTAGTGGCTAAGATCCATAAGTGGCAGTGAGGTGGTCCGATTTTCTCTGAAGCTGTCGTGTATTCCTTTTCGATTCAAGCATTTGCTTCTGAACAAAATTATCGAGCCTGCATGCAAATAGTTTTTCCAAAGGTTTTGAGAATTGTGGTAATAGTCTATTAAGGGAGAATATAGATAGGAATGACATTTACTGTTTTCATTTTTGATGGAAACACACCAGCTTTGAAAGACAGGTTATGTATAAATGATTGAATCGGAAAAACAAATCCAGTAAACCATTTATACACAACCATAAAAGCAGAAAAGACACACACCAGAAGCTTGATGCGCTTTGAGAGAAAATAGATGAAGCGTTGGCGCAGCATTGCGTGGCGCACGTTTCACTACATCCCGCCCACAGTGAACATGGAGGTCGGTGCACGCCAGCCTGTATGCGTTTCTCAGTGTGTGCAAAGGTCGAATGAAAAGAAATCACTATAACCAGACTTGACACATTGAGATGCATGCACAGAGAAGTTTCAGTGAGATGGAGGACAAAGATGCCGGTCTGGTCTTGATTGTCAGCATCTTTCACTCACTCCCATGCTTTACCAAGACAGAGAAACCGACCAACTGAGTGACTGGCGTGTACACTAAAGTCAAACGACAAGACGTGTATTGGATGTGAGCGTACACTTGGTTACACTTATCATTTTACATTCTTTCGGTCATCGATTGCAGCAGTCTGCAATCACGTGCATGAGTTGCCAGTGAGGGAGGATGGTGATATGGCCTTCTGGTTAAAGAAACAGGTCTTTCCGAAATTCCTACGATGGAATACCACTTTAAAAAAATAACACACAACGATATGGCCTTTGACCCGAAGACCGCCACCCTTGAATCAGAACTCATTCATTTTTAAAAGACACCCTGTCCCAAATGCCTGACATGAAAGTTTGATTTATTATTGTTTATGAGGAGGCAAGCAATGTGTACAGATTGGATTGGATCTCGGAATCCTGCATGTCCCGTCTCAGATATCCATCAAAATCAGTAGATCGCTTTCTCTGGCACGGATACGCACCGTGAGATTCCTGTATGTTGAAGATTGTGTGGGGAAATGTGAGAGCACTGTCAAGAAACCTTCATGGAGAATACAGATTTACCTGTTGGCTTCATTTGTGTGGATGAAAGGGATGAAATTATCATTGGCATGAATCTAATATGACGTCATTTCCAACTTGTTTAATGCCATGAAAACATCCTGTTTGATATTTGAAATGAAGTCTGAGCGTCCAATCATGTTTGCCCTAGTCAATGAATACATAGTTTAGCAGGTCAGGCAGTGTGTCAATGTAGGTCAACACTTCTCTACTCAACAGGATCCTGTTCACAGCTCGTGGGAACCAGGCGATGTTTGTAAGAGAACAGCCGCCCCCTTTGAGGACAGAGGAACAGGAATCTGAAATTGGTATGCTAGGAAATCGGAGATCAGTCAGCGGACTTTTGAGCAATGCTTATGTCAGCCTTTATGGCTTTTAAGGCTCATAAAATGTATACTATGTAGAGCTTGTGTTGCAAGACTGTAGACGGGAGGGAGGATAACCAAACTCCCACTCCCAAAGCATGGAAACTCGATACTGACGCATGACGAGCAAAACTGTGCCTTGAAAATATGGATGTGCACAACAGGAAACATAGAGATATGGTGAGAAGAACTATAAAACTCAATAAGGCTTCCAACAAATTTATCTTTGGGAGCAATACTGCTAAAACCATTTGGGGGTTTAATTTTATTATTTTTTTTGTAAGATTTGTCATTTGGAGTATGAGAAATGTATACATGGGTGGGTAGCTAGATGGGTGAATGGAAACTTTAATAATCAGCAAAATCATGTACGTTTGTCCTCCTTTGAAGTATGCAGGGGGAAAAAATGGAGTGCGGCACGCAGCAATCAACATTCCGCCTTGTCTACACAACCCTGCGGTGGAAACCCGAGTTAAATTTTTAACATTACTCCCAAAAATATACTGATAATTTACTGAAGAGTTGCCATAAAAAAGTAAAAACTATAAGTACCCCATTGGAGGTGAACTAAGACGAAACAATGGAAATCCCCAGAAAAGGCAGACAGACCCTCACCATTCTTGTTAAGGTTGACTAAATGGCTGGTGAATAATGTTCATTTGGTCCATTCATTTGGATTTTGCTCATATTTCATTTAATCTCCATCCACCCTGCCAATGTGTTGAATTCCAGTCATGCGAAAAAAGCTCCTTCTCAATTGAAACCAGGAGCAGAGACACCAAGAATGGAGGGAGCAACGTCCATCAACAGAGGATCAGCAAGGAAAAGACAAATCAGACATTAGTTTTGTGGAATTTATGATTTGCAAAAAGCATTCTTTCCAACACTCATTACTCTTCAATTATGGTTGTATCTATTCTTTGACGGGAAAGTTGGCTTCCTCCGTATTTATGAGATGTGATGACAACTGATGGGAAGGTACAAAAGTTCAATTTTGCCACTGAATTTGGGAGATGCCTACGATAATCTATACACTATCTTGTTTTGAGTAACCGGTCAGATGGTTGCAGTGATAACTGGAGGCAGGCCTCAGCATGGGGCCTACACTGTGAGGCTCTGAAACATGCACGGACTAACTTTCTGGGCAAAAGCATAACCTGACATCATAAATGCACTCAGGATGTGAAGACTGCATCATAAAAAACTTTGCATGTGGTCGCAGTTGGAAATTCAGAGGGATGGACGCAAATAAATCAATTCCTTCCTGTGGTTACTCTAGCCTTGCGTGTATAATATTTAACCTGTTTCTTTTCTTTTCTTTCTTCCTTTCTTTTTGAGCAAATGTAGTCCATCTTAGAGACGGCTCATGTTTCTGCTGGGGGATTTTAAATTCCACCGGTAGTATCTTACATTCTATTTGATCAAACGACATGTCAACTGATGACATAAACACACACACAGAGTAAATGTCGCAAACTCCTGTGAGACATGTCGACACTATTAAAGTACAAGGGAGAAGCTCGTAGCTGGAAGTGAAACCCTGGCTGCAAACCTACAAGGAGAAAATGACTCTCGAAGAGTGGATTAGGATTACATTTCTGTAAACAATCAAATCTACGGGAGCCACTTGTATGCATATACTCCACAATTTATCTTGCAGCAATTGCAAATGTAGCACAACACAAATATGCCTCGACACAGAATTACACGCACTACTGAGCAAGGCCACCGCTTCACTCAACGGACTTTGTCGAAGCGGCTGCGGCTTTTTCCAATGCCATACATTTGTTTTCGTAGAGCTGCGAACAAGACTGAAACAAGAACAAACATGTCAACCACACCTCGTAAGAGGTCCAATACCGTATTTCCACTGATGTCCAAAAAGTTATTTTTGCTAACATCTGGTTCCGCTTCCTTTGAAACTGAGAATGATATTTTGATCGGGCATCCCAGACAGAGACATAACTCGTGTGTCTCAAATACAAACACACGTGCAATGTGTAGCGCAGCAGACTGATGACTACATCAGCTGTGAGGCAAGCAGAGATGTTAAAAAGGGAGACTTAATTCAAGGAGGAATTAATTTTGATCAGGATGCTTGAAGGAGTCTGAGAGGCGGGCGTTTCACACATACACATGCACACACAAACACACACACACACACACACACACACACACACTCTAGCAGTAAAATAATGAGGAAGCCTTAGGCAGGACAGTAAAATGCCAGGTGGAACCTTGGGCACACTCTGCCCCACATGGTTCCAATATGTCGATGTGTCCATGACCACATGTACATCAAACGAGTGTTTTTTCCATGAGTGGCACAAATCCATATCATCTCTCAGAAAAACATTTGGAGGGCAGGGGCGGATGTGGTGCATATACCGTCGATGTCCCGACGCCATTCGTGCCCTTCGCCAAGGTTCAAGCGTGTCCAGGCTGCGGCACTGACATACGTCTTGATCACCAACACCCTCGTCTTGTGTATATTTCACTCTGGCTTCATCCAAAAGAGCATGTCCACGTGCAATACACCTGCAACATTTCTAAAACTTTCTACAACATATTGTAGTGTCACATGACATGTCCTGCTGATGATCTGTGTCTTGTCTGGTTCACGCACATCAGTGTCAATACGTCAGGAAAATAATTTGTTGTTGTTATTCATCCCCACACCCTATACACTACTGAATGTTTGCAAATCAGTGGACTCCTCTCCGTGACATACCTTGGAACTCAGAATTGAAATGTCTTCCTAAATATTGGACAGATTTTCCCTGACATGCACTTTGGACACACATTTCGCTGTAAAAATAAACAGTCATCTCCCTGCTGCTCCTCTCCCACAAACCTTCCCCAGTGTTGTGTTGTTTTCCACACGTCTCCGTGGTTTATGACAAGACACCTAATAACCTACTTTGGAAAACTTTTGTGCCTCTGAAGTCTTTGTCCTTTTCATCTTTTTTAAAAATGAAGTTGGAGTCTTATTCCACAAGAAGGATCAACCTGAAAAAAGACAAAGAAGAACCATATGGTCCGGGTGTTTTTTTAGGTAACCCTAGCTTCACGTATGTGCAGTCCCTTGTTGTCAATGTCAAACCAAGATACTGGTAGAGATGAACTTGTTTGGCATGACAATCAAGGATGCTAAAAGGTGTGTATGCTAAAAGGTGAGATAGAAGAGTAGTTCCATGGCACGATTCGTTCATTAAAGTGAAGAATCCGTATACAGTAATTGTCTTTACATTTCCAAATTAAACGTGGGCAGTGCAAATGAGGCGGTGCTCAGTATGTGTGCATCACAGTCGTTTTGGATTCTTGGCCTTCCTGCGTGAGTGAGCAAGCTTTCTCCAGGTACTCCAACATCATCTCGCGGTCCAAAAACTTACACCTAAAGCTAATTGAAGTCTCTTGATTGGTGTGCGGCACTAGCCCAGGGGTTCCCAACCGCCGGGCCGCAGACCCGTATCGGTCTGCGGGTCATTTGGGGCCGGGCCGCACAGAAAGAATAAATAACTTACATTCCTTCCGTTTTATTCATTTCGGAATCTGAAAAGTATTTTATTTGGAAAAATGACCGGATTCTCTGTTATATCAGTCGACAGTATGCCACTCTTGATGCAGGTGAATGCGCACTTCTCGGTCACGTGATAGGTTACCGCATAAAAAACAAACGTCTTTGAAAAGATTTTCAGGAAGGGGAAAAGGCACAGCCAGGAGACAGAAGAGGAGCCTATGACTTTCAAGAAAGAGAAGGCTACGTTTATTAGAAAGTATCAGGAGTCCTATTTCAAATACGGCTTTATCTCAACCAAACCTACCCTGCATAATAAGCAGCGATGGTGAGTTGTATTTTTCATGCACTTTTTATTTGCGGGTATCTTATTTTGAAGGCACGTTTAATTGTTACCATAGTGACCAGAGAACGTTGCGTTCCATGATTCGTGTATATTATTATGTTTCAAAAATACCACACTTTTCATGCAGGTTATATCACATTATATTGTATATCTGTCAGGCCTTAAAGGCTGGTCCCTGAAAATATTGTCTGACATGAAACCGGTCCGTGGGGAAAAAAAGGTTGGGGACCTTTGCAATAGCCCACTCTCAAGTAGGTGAGTGGCGATATACTTGTCTCAAACAATGCGAGGCCAGAGGCAAGTCCAGCTTTTGAGTGTAGGGAAAGATAGGAAGTTCCCATTATGACAATCAGGGCATTTTTACCGGTGGAGGCAGCACGTCATCGTGTATGTGGCACATGGACATGCAGAAATACACTCTATCGCCAGCACGTCAAGCACATCGCTGAGTATGTGCCCTTTATCAGAAGCTAATGCTAATATGTACAACAAACTAAACTCAGTGCAGCTCTGCTTACCTTTTAGGTTTGACCAACTGTTTGAGACAATGGAGTGCAGTTGCTTGAAAATAGCTCTGGATCTGGATTTTCCGGGTCACGGTCAAAGGAACTCACGATGCACATTGGCAAAGTCAAGACACATTTTTTCATTTTTTCTAAGTGTTGTTTCGATTCAGACTTGACAGGTTGACAAGCCCACCAGAGAACCAGCTATTTGTACGCATGTATTCAGTTTTCCATCACATATCTTTGAGGGTCATAGCAGGATAACATGTGAACCTTGATTTTGAACGAAAAAAAAAAGACATAGTTTCTGTGTATTTATCTGACTGCCAAGCACCTACTCCGAGGGGCTCCCACCAGAGCCGATGGCGACCTCTGACCTAATAGATCAAGAGGAGCATCAGATACGAGTCAGTTAATTAGAAAGCTAATCGCTCCTCAGATGGGAAAAATGTGTCGTCCCCCGGCAGATAGTCGAGTCCGTGTGAGTCCTGCACTAAGCTCTGTGTCAGTTTGCGGTGACCTATTCCTGCTGCGGGTTACTTCTACCCCATAATTAAGTGAATTATCTGCCAGAGGACAGTGTGACGGCTGGAGAGGCTGCCCTGACAAAACACTCTCCCTGTATATAGATAATGAGACAGAGGCCTGACAGGTGGGCTTTGATTAGGAAGGAAGGTCCTGTTCTGGGTTGGGAGGCGCACACGTACACACGCACACACACACACACATACGCACACACACACACACACACACGCACGCACACACACGCACGCACACACACACACACACACACACGCACACACACATGCGCACACACACACACACACACACACGCACACACACGCGCACACACACACACACACACGCACACACACACACACAGCTTATCCCAGTACAGCAAACACAGTCTTTCGAGCAGAGGCCATCCTCAGAGAGCGAGAGCATGTTTGACATTATTAATTGGCTTTTTCAGTGCACTGAGTCGGGCAGATGAAAAGCTTTATCAAGCTGAAATAATTAATTTTGCCTTCGCCCCTTGTAATTCGCTGACACTTCACTTCTGTTAGAAAATGAAGGGGGAAAATTACTATTTTTAGGCTTTTCTCTTTTCCTCGATTCAAACTCTCTTTCAGATGTTTTTGGAGGAGACATTTATGGCAGTAATGTGTTTTTTTGTGTAAAAATACAATTAAAAGGAGATTTAATTAACTTGAATTTGCAGTTCTTGAATTAGCTTTATCTGAGCCATGTACAAAGGCCATGTGCCCAGTGCACCATATATATAATTTCCAATTAATTCTAAATTACAGAGAAAACGAGAGAATGATGATAATACACTATTAAACACAATCACTTTGACTATCTAAGCTCCTCTTTGTTGGATAATTAGTTTAATTAAGCTCTTTTGAATCGCTTCAGAATACCTACGGGGTCGATGATGAAACTAAAGTGACGTTTGAATATGAAGCACACAGGTAGGGCTCTGAAGGTACCAATTAAATTTAGGGGTAGTGGATTGGACCAAGAGCATTCAATAGAGAGAAATGAGAAAACGCAACTTACTGGCAAGATATTTCCAGTGAGAGAAAAAAAAGGAATGCTTGAAAATAGTTTTAAAAATACCAAATAAGTCTGAAATGCCATTTTTCACAAAACCAAATTGAATCTCACATAAAATACTTTAAATTCAAATTTCTATTTTTGGAATCCCGTTATCCTCACAAGGGTCGCAGCTGGAGCCTATCCCAGCTGTCTTCGGGCAGTAGGCGGGGCAACACCCTGAACCACAACCTTTTTAGCATATTAGAAAAAGAGGAAAGCAGTGAATCACAACATACACTGGACTTGACATCATCAAACAGTTTTCCAAAAGAAGGGATAGAGCTAATGTATGTCCTCTCTTTTATTTCTTTTACATTTTTGTGAAATTGGTGCCATTGATTGAATGTCTCACTCAACCTCATGCAACCCCAGTTGTTCTGCATATGATCAGAATTAAACAAAATTCTTTACTTATTTACAGAAGTAAATTTGCCCTCTTGGTCAGCAGTAATAGCTTGTTAAAAATTCAGCTTCTACTCCTGAGCCAAAGCTAACATTCAACCAGATTTGCAGCCCTATTTCTGTGATTACGGTGACAGCCATTGGGAACACCAAATAAAATCATGTCATAAAAATTGTACCATTGATCTAAGATGAGATAATCAAGCCTTTGATAGTTTATTATGTGTTATTGTTGATTATAAAGCAGAAAAACAGAAATGTGAAAGTTCATTTTTGCGCGAATTTTGAAGCCAAAATCTTCCTCCAATTCTGGAATGACCCTTATATATAATCATAATATATATCAATATACTCATCCTGACTGCTCAGGAGCAGGCCCTGAGCACCAGAGCCATTGAGGCCCAGATATACCACACTAGACAAGACCCAAGGTGTAGGTTGAGCAAAGAGGCACCTGAGACGATCCAACACATAACTGCAGGGTGTAAGATGCTGGCAGGGAAAGCCGACATGGAACGCCATAACCAGGTGGCTGGCATAGTCTACCGAAACATCTACCGGAGTACGGACTGGAAACCCCAAGGTCAAAATGGGAAACACCTCCGAAGGTGGTGGAGAATGACAGAGCGAAGATCCTGTGGGACTTCCAGATCCAGACTGACAAGATGGTAATGGTGAACCAACCAGATATCGTGATCATAGATAAAGGGCAGAGGAAAGCCGTTGTAGTGGATGTCGCGGTCCCAAGTGACGGAAACATCAGAAAGAAGGAACACGAGAAACTCGAGAAATACCAAGGGCTCAGAGAGGAGCTGGAGAGAGCCTGGAAGGTAAAGGTGACAGTCGTGCCTGTGGTGGTCGGAGCACTCGGGGCAGTGACCCCCAAACTAGATGAGTGGTTGCAACAGATCCCGGGAACAACATCGGACATTTCAGTCCAGAAAAGCGCAGTGCTGGGAACAGCAAGGATACTGCGCAGAACCCTCAAGCTTCCTTGCCTCTGGTAGAGGACCCAAGCTGAATTTAGGACGGACACCACCCGAGGGGTGAGACGAGGAATTGAATTTTAATTGATATATATATTAGAGCTGTCAGTTTAGCGCATTTTTATTGGCATTAATATAAATGAATTTTAACGGGATAAATTTTTTTCTCGCGAGATTAACGCGGCACACGTCACAGCGGATGTCACGTTGCTCTATAAATAAACCAGAAATAAAACAACAAGCGCGCTGTATAGGTCCACGCACGTTTGTTTTGCCAGCCACGGCAGCGCTAGACACCGAAAACGGATACTTAAAGAGTTTATGAATGGAAAGTTTAAAGAAAAGTTGCCAGATTGCTCCACTGACAAGACCAAAGTTACCTGTATCATACAAGCATACGATGTATGCCACTGACGCGATTGTTACTTGTTTGGAACTATTTTGTGTGGAAGGTTACGGTAGTCCGTGTCCATATAAAGAGAGCGGGTGGAGCTTCTCTGTGTTCGTCTGACAGTGACAGTCCGCTGAGGCGGTGACATGACAACGAAAGTTCAGCGATGCAGTGGTAGCGACCTAGCGAAAATAAAACGTCTCCAGTGTTGTCATCGAACCAAGTGTAGTCATCCGAAATGATGTCTACACAAAACCGTAGAGAGACTTCCGCACAAGAAGAACCAACAGAATCAACATAGCCTGACTGCTGTGTTCAAAGCAAACTTGAGAAAAACTAAGTATACAACCATGGCTTAAATCCACTACAGGCTGAGTACTAGTTTACCTTAGATGTGCACTTTATAATGTTATATTGCTCTGTTTTGATTCCATAAAAAGAGCTGTTAAAGCAGCTGTTGTGTGACAAAATATTTTTTTCACTGTTGTTGATGGACAGTAATATTGTGTGAGAGATTATGTGTGAATAACTGCTCCAAGTGAAAACTGTTCATGTAAAATTGAAAATCGAAATTGTTATTTCAGTAAATATTTGCATTTTGCACATAGAAAACTGATTCATGATTCCATGTTGATGAGAGCATTAAAATGGGGAAAAATAGGACAAAAAAATATAAAAGGAAATTCAGAAACGATAAAAAATTCGTGAGTAATCACGATTACTTTTTAGTGAATTTGAGTTAATTATGACAGTTGCATTTTTAATTAGATTAAATATTTTAATCGTTTGACAGCTCTATATTAATATACGCACACATACATACATGATTGCAACCTATACTGTCTATCAAGAGTCACAGGGTGCTGCAGCTGAACCTTTTACACCCATTAATTGTTCTTGATATTTAAAAAAGAAAAGAAATCATGCATCAAATTGCTCAAACAGGCTCAAACTTAGCAAAAACAGTTGGATAATTGCACAGGCTACTGTAATTATGTGTTCGACAACATGCCAGTTGCAGATGCAGTGTTTTTGTGCACACTTTGGATGCCTGGCAGCCCAACCCAGGGTTGTTGCTATTCAAAAATGGCGAAGGGCAAACACAGCCAGCCCACTATGGACAGTCACAGCCCCCCCTAAGCGTCCCTTTTGTCGATCTTCACTTTGTCGTACTGTATATGTATGTTATACATCATTTTAATAAACTAACAAATCCAAGCATATCATATATCATATCCATCCATCCATCTCCTATCACTTTTCTGGAGTCGGCTTTTGCTGGGAAGCCCAGATGTCCCTCTCCCTAGCCACTTGTTCCAGCTCTTCCCGGGGAATACTAGGGCATTCCCAGGCCAGCTGGGACATTGTCTCTCCAGCGTGTCCTGAGTCATCCACGGAGAATCCTGCCGGTGGGACATGCCCGGAACACCTCACCAGAGAGGCGTCCAAGAGGCATCCTAATCAGATGCCCGAGCCACGTCATCTGGCTCCTCTTGACGTGCAGAAGAAGGGGCTTAACTTTGAGCCCCTCCTGGATGACCAAGCTTCTCAACTTATCTCTCAGGGAGAGCCCTGACACCTTGCTGAGAATACCTATTTCGGCCACTTGTTCCCGGGATCTTGTTCTTTCGTTCATGACCCATAGCTCGCGACCATAGGTGACGGTTGGGACGTAGATCGACCGGGAAATTGAGAGCTTCGCCTTTTGGCTCAGCTCCTTCTTTACCATGACAGACCGATACAGTCTGCATCACAGCAGATGCTGCACCGATCCGCCTGTCGATCTCCCGCTCCCTGCTGCCCTCACTCGTGAACAAGACCCCAAGATACTTAAACTCCTCCACTTGGGGCAAGATCTCCCTCCCGACCCGGAGGGGGCACTCCACCCTTTTCCGACTGAGGTCCATGGTTTCAGATTTGGAGGTGCTGATTTTCATCCCAACCGCTTCACATTTTGAAATGCTCCAGTGAGAGTTGGAGAACCATGTTTGAAGAAGCCAACAGTACCACATCATCTGCAAAAAGCAGAGATGCAATACCGGACCCTCCTCTCCAGTACCCCCGAATAGACCTTACCAGAGAGGTTGAGGAGTGTGATCCCTCTGTAGTCCGAACACACCCTCCGGTCCCCCTTTTTAAAGAGAGGGACCACCACCCTGGTCTGCCAATCCAGAGGCACTTTGCCTGATGACCACGCAATGTTGCAAAGGCTTGTCAACCAGGACAGCCCCACAACATCCAGAGCCTTGAGGAACTCTGGCCGGATCTCATCCACTAATGGGGCTCTGCCACTGAGGAGCTTTTTAACCATGTCGGTGACTTCAACCCCAGAGTTCAGAGAGCCCACCTCAGAATCATCAGACTTTTCGCCCTCTAAGGAAGACGTGTTGGTTAAGTTGAGGCGTTCTTCGAAGTATCCTGCCCACCGAATCACAATGTCCCAAGTCGAGGTCAGCAGCACCCCATCCTCACTGTACACAGTGTTAATGGTGTACTGCTTCCCCCTCCTGAGACATTGGATGGTGGACCAGAATTTCCTCAAAGCCGTCCAGAAGTCGGCTTCCATGGCCTCACTGAACTCCTCCCATGCCCGGGTTTTTGCCTCGGCAACCGCTGAAGCAGCGTTCTGTTTGGCCAGTCGATACCCATGAGCTGTCTCATGAATCCCACAGGCCATAAAGACTCCGCCTCTCCGGGGAATTGTGAAAAGCTCTCTGAGGTGGGAGTGAAACTCCTTCTAACAGGGGATTCCGCCAGACGCTCCTCAAAGAACATTTGGGTCTGCTGGGTAGGACCGGCATCTTCCCCCACCATTGGAGACAACTCACCACCACCAACTCACACCTCCCAATCACACCCTTCCAGGTCTCACTGTCATTGCCCACGTGAGCATTGAAGTCCCCCAGCAGAATAAGGGCGTCCCGAGAGGGAGTGCTCTCCACCACACCCTCCAAGGTTTCCAAAAAGGGTGGGTACGCTGGACTGTTGTTGGGTGCATATGCACAAACAACAGTCAGGACCCGTCCCCCCACCTGAAGGCGGAGAGAGGCTACCTTGTCATCCACCGGTGTGAACCCCAATGTACTGGCATTGAGCCGGGGGGCAATGAGTGTGCCCACACCTCCTCTATGCCTCTCACCATGGGCAACTCCAGATTGGAAGAGAGTCTAACCCCTCTCGAGAGAGCTGCTACCAGAGCCCAGGCTGTGTGTGGAGGCAAGTCTGACTATATGCAGTCGGAACTTCTCTGCTTCGCACACCAGCTCGGGCTCTTTCCCTGCGAGAGAGGTGACATTGCACGCCCCTAGAGCTACCTTCTGTAGCCAAGGATCGGGCGGCCAAGGTCCCCGTCTTTGGCTGCCGTCCAGCTCGCATTGCACCCGACCCCTTCGGCCCCTCCCATGGGTGGTGAGTCCATGGGAAGGGGGACCCACGTTGCCTTTTCAGGCTAAACCCGACTGGACCCCATGGGTGTCGGCCCGGCCACCGGGCGCTTGCCAACAAGCCCCACCTACAAGCCTGGCTCCAGAGGGGCGGGCCGGTGACCTGCGTCTGGGCAAGGGAAACTCAGATCCGTGTATTTTTCTCATCATAAGGGGTCTTTTGAGCCGTGCTTTGTCTGGTCCCTTACCTAGGACCTGTTTGCCATGGGTGACCCTGCCAGGGACATAAAGCCCCAGACAACTTAGCCCTAGGATCATTGGGACACACAAACCCCTCCACCACGGTAAGGTGATGGCTCACGGAGTGGATCATAGCACATCATATCATATAATATGGGCGGCACGGTGATCGACTGGTCAGCACGTCGGCCTCACAGTGCAGAGGTGCAGGGTTTGATTCTGGCCTTCCAGTGTGGAGTTTGCATGTTTTCCCCATGCCTGCATGGGGTTTCTCTGGGTACTCCAGTTTCCTCCCACATTCCCAAAACTTGCATGGCAGGTTAATGGAACCGTCTACATTGTCCCTAGGTGTGAGTGTGAGCGCGGATGGTCGATGTGTGACCTGAGGTTGGCTGGCGACTAGTTCAGGGTGTACCCCGCCGACTGCCCAAAGACAGCTGGGATAGGCTCCAGCACACCCGTGACTCTCATGAGGATTATAACAGTCAGAGGCATATAATATAACCATCTGATTTTTGAAAGACGGGCATTCTGTCAGTACTGATGGAATGCCCATCAGGACACACCTGATGAACGCCTGTTTTCCTGATAAATGACAAATGACGGGAAACTAAAAAAAAATAAATAAAATTAAAAAAAAGACAAGTATGTCTTCTCTCTTCAAATGGACTTTTAATATAGATTTAAATATCTAGTTGCAATTTTTTAAGCAAATGTAAATTAAAAGCAAATATGTATTCTCTCTTTCATTGTACTCTTAAGATGAATAATAAATACATAGTTTAAAAATAAAAGCTTGTCTTAATTTAGAGTACTAATTAATTTATTTATTTATTTATTTATTTATTTATTTTAGAATTGAAATTGTTAAGGATTTTGTCATCAGATATAAATATTGTGAAGAAATTCCCGACCTTTGCTACCTAAAATTTTGACTGAGGAGGGTTGTTATTCAAACCCCTCACAAACTACAAAGGAATGTGTTGAAATTCAGCACTGTCTACTCCCAGTGAATAAAAACGCTCTTTATTTCAAGCAATTACACACAATCGGAAAAGTAACACACATGCCAGTTAATATTTTTAATGTAGTTCGGCTTTATTTTGCCCAAAGGTCAACATGTCTTCCCTATCGTTAAAGAAAGCTCTTGAAGAGCTCCAAGGTTTATTCCTTCTCACAATCCTCTTGACAAACTGCAGCTCATGATGACATCTTGATATACAGAAAAAAAAACAACCCCAAAAAAACATTTATGACAATGTCCAGAGACACAAATATCAGATTAAACAATTTCACCGCATAGTTCCGACACTTCATGCTGATTTACTACAGCAACCGCTCTTGCTAGTGAGCATTTTTGACTTAGACGCCCTCCAAAAAAGGACAAAGAGCTGTAATCTGCCACTGAACTTCGAAAAAGAAGATGACGACCATGGCTTGTATTTATAGACAGGAGTCGGAGTGCAAGTAACTTGGATTGGATTCTACTCTTGGCCACAATGTTAAGGTAATGCAATACAATACAACTTTATTTATATAGGCCATTTTAAATTTTCAAGTAATTTTTTTTTTCCGTTTCAGGAGCTGGAGGCAGGCACCAGCATTTTCTTGCACTACAGTTGAATAGATTGGCAAATAATTGGATGTGAAATGTATGCAAGCGCAGCTCTTTGGTCAGTCACTGTATTATGTAGATATACTGATGTATAGTGCGCTGCATTCACCATCTTAGCCAAATTGGATTTATCATCTGCTTTTTGGGGGGCGGGGTAAAACTAACGGATTGATGATCGACGAACTGTCGGACCAGTGCAATTAACTGACGGAAGCAATGACAGAAGCACGGTTAAAATACTATGATGGACTGACTGTATTTTTGTTCCGAGTTCATTATAACTTATTGAATTGTTTAACGATTTTGACACGGATTCGATTGTAAAAAACATCAGACATGCCGCTATGATACATCCCACATGTGTCATTTTATAATTGAGGCTTTAACAGAGAGACCATTGCAGGACTCAGGACTCGCAGCAACTCAAAGGGAAGTCTCCAAATATAGATAGATAGATATCTGTGCCCCAGTAATTTCTTAACATTTTGTGCAGCTTGGCAACTTGTTGCACTGTAACCAGGGGAAAGAACCCCCAGCATCAACATTGTATTTGCTTTACGTCAAATCACAGGAGAAGATATGCGGGGTGCCATGAAAAGATTCAGAGCATTCCTCTCCATATACATTCTTTTTTAAGATGCATCAACTGACCTTCCCTCATGTCTGATGTTTGTAACTCTCATAGAAAGTGGACTAACGCTAACAGTTACAATGGCGGTTCCGCTGACATCACACCGTTTGATGCGAGTCCACAAATTCTGATTCGATTTTTTATTTGACGTACCCCCTCATACGACTGGCCCAATTACCACCGTTTGTGCGCACTTCCTCATATAAATGTATACACACTGCCAACGAGAATGTGTCACCATGAAGCTTGTAATGTTTGTTTCATTCTGGTTGGCGAGCATTCACCTCATTAGTTGTGCTAAATATGTATGTTGGGAAAAATACATTAAAATAAACATCCATATAAGGGAAAGCAATGATTGTCTCAGTTACGTGCTGATTTCAAGTTATTTCCCATGTTGCTAGCTTCTAATGTTCAATAACAACAATAATAATGATCACCAGCTCCTATAGTCCTCCAGGGTCTCCATGTGTTTTTCATTCTGAAGCAATATATGAATATGAACAGGCTGAATAATGGAATGGAGTCAACTGTGGTCACAGAGACAAACATGCACACACACACACACACACACACACACACACACACACACACACACACACGAGCCTTCTGTTGGGAGAACAGTAAGGGTTCTGCTTCACTTCCCATTTGGAAAAGCTACATATTAAACTGAATTAGTGTGTGCGCCTGTGTCCTCAGAAGCACATCTTTAGGCTACTGCCTCGCCTCAGCACCTCTCAAATATACGCAATATTTACCCTTCTCCTTCGTCACACGCCTGTGCTGTTATTGTGCTTGCTGTTCTGCAGCCGAAGACTCCCACGCTGAGAGGGGGGGGATGGAAAAAAAATCACATTTGCTCTCGTGAAATGACTGTCCTACTTTAAAGTGTCACCATGACAAAGGACTCATTTACAATTACTATCTAATGTGAGTTTAGCTCTCTCATTTTATCACCATTTGGTTCATCATTTCCACACGTTTCCACGTCCTTTAATTTTGTAGCATTTTTTTTCAATCAATCGATTGACTGCAATGGACTAAATTAATTTGATGTGGCACTGTGGCATTTAAATAGGTAGCCAAAGGTGATAATGCCATTTCGGTACATAATAAGAACTATCATTCTTCTTTTTTTTTTTTTTTTTTAAATAAAAGTAGAAACATATGGAGGTTTTACGACCGGTAAGGATCATGTTGTAGAGCTTATTTTCCACTGCAGTAAATGATGGGAAATTGACGTAATGTATGCTCATTATGCACGGGGTGGGCTGTGGGTTTATTGCTATGAAACCACACCACGGCATGAGGAAATTTTAATTAAGACCAATTGTTTTCTTCATTGACGCTCGACGAAAAAGCTAATTAAACATGAAGCCGGCAACATTTCCCATAAGAGCCCGTACGTATTCACAGAGGAGTGATATCCCCAGGTCATGCCAATCCTTACATAATGTGTTGGTTGTCTTTCCAGGCTTGGACTAACTTGCATTGAGTCGGAGCGTCAAAGTTCTTCTTCTATTGGGGAGAGACTTTGTGTTTGATGTGCTGAGGCCTCCTGTTGATGTTCCTCACACAGCTGCTGCACATGGGACCTCAATCAAATCACTTTTGGCTCCAATAAACGCAGCCTGACATTTGGTCCTGTTTTTGATCGACTACATTAGAGCAGAATTCATGCACGCTTGACAGATAGATGATGATCTGGATGAGAGAGTCGGTACTCAAAATAGCCTCTCAATAAAATGTCTCACACGCAGTCACAGCAGAAGTCAAAACACTGGATTCTGACTTTTTGCATTCCTTCACGTTCCACTTTTGCATGGATATACAGGACATGTAGACTTGCTTCACAAGGGCAATGCGGCCGACCGAGCGTGCCTCTTTATTATTAGTTCAGTGTTGTGGGTTTTTGTCTTGTAATTATCGAGTAACTTGAGGTGCTGCTGTCTTTCTTGCATGCGCTGGGCTTTGCCAACTCCCAAGCCTTTGTTTCTATTTTCTGCAGAGTGAGCTGAAAAACAACATCTAAATTTGACGATGCTCAAACTGTCGAGGTTAAGAAGAAACAGATTGACATGAAGGGCTGTGGTCATTTTAATGCCATTCGTCCAACAGTTTCTCAACCGATGCCGACGTTAGATTTAACTACACTTTGTATTTGTTGATGCTGCGAAAAGTATCCAGAAGCACTTTGATGCTTCTTAATATATTAATCTCATCATTGGATTTGTCAGGGTAGCCGTGTGTGCCAAAGCCGACAATTATGGTTCATGAAAGAGACCAATTTCTCATGTCAGAAAATAGCCACATCTTGTCTGGACACACGGTGACAGACGCAAATTGAAAACGAAGAAATAATTACTGCCTTAAGAATGATGGAGGACACACAAGAGACTGTGGGAAACTCCTCTGGGACGAAGAGGCCCAGCGGGAGTGCCTCCATTGTAGTTGGTTGAGCACCTAAAGAGATCAACATTCATGGGATGTTTTTTTTCTTTTTTCTTTTTTTTTAATGTATTGCTGAGGGACATTGTGTTCTAGCTCCACAAAGAGATCTATGAATAGAAACTGTGTGGTTATGTACATATCTCTTATACAGACACGTCTTAGCTTATTTACAGGTTTCTGGCCTATGAATCCTAGGAGGCTGTTTGGTGTGCTAGTGCCATTGATACATAGTAATTTGCTGCCTGAAGGACAGCTGCACGTCAGTGGATTTCACTCTAATTGCCCTTATTTGTATTTGGTACGCGGCTAATAAATATAGCAGCACAACTAACTGTATGCGGCTTGTAAAAGCCCGCCGCAAATGTAGCGCAAATTAGTGCCGAATTGCCCGAAATGAATTCTACTTTGAGTCCTGACGGATCCTGATTGGATTTCTAATGAAACGGCAAGCTGCTGATGAAGTGCGGACAAAGAGCGGAAGCAGATTTTGGAAGAATGGAGTCGATGGAAGCCCTCCCTCCGTCCATCTCGCACACAGACCTCTTTGCTTTCAGTTGAATTTGGCCCCACCCCTTATCTCTGTCGTCCAACAAATCTGCATTTCACTGACAAATCAAATCAAGACAAGATTCTTCATGTTGTTTATCGGTTTAAGCTGTTTTTGCTCTCCAACGACTGGCCACAAGTTATGACCATTTTAAAAAAAAATGGTGATGAATGACCAATGTCCAATACAAAATCTGCATCAAATATTGTGCCTTGACAAATGGAATCAATCAAGTTACATGTTGTCTAACGGAGAGCTGTTTTCACTGAACAATGTGTTCATTGTTGTGGTTGTATTTTGCGGTTGTGGACAGAAAGGTGTCCCGACTATTTTGGTGACTTCATCCAGCTTTGTGAAAAAATTCAAATGCGCCACAGCTCTGTATGATGCAAAGCATTTCTACACCCCCTGCGGCATCGTTGGTTGGTTGATTTTCCCTTCAAAGTGCAATCAAAACTGGGCATTTTTAAGACAGAATATTTGAGATCGCTTGTGTATGCGATTTCATAATACATTATAGCATGAAATATTTTACAGGAATTATTTTGTCTTGGATTTTGTGGGTTCACTCAGAATACGTTTGTGCACCTAAAAGAAGAAGGAAAATAAATCATTTATTAATATTGATTTCAAATTAATCTGCTGGTCCACTTAAACCAAATCCAAATAAGACATTTTATATTTTCACTATTTTAACGCAGAGTCTGCTGACTGAATGTGTTTGCTGTGTGTGATATCTGAGCGCAGCATAAGGCAAGTTCTAGCGGTTCGTTTCGAGCAGAGCGCCTCTCGGTCTGTCGCTGCTTTAAACACTAACAAAGCAACATACACACACACACACACACGTGCGCGCACACACACACACGCTGCCTTTGAGAACTGGCTGTCTCTTCACAGCGGCGCACACTCTGCTTGCAACATGCCGCAACGCAAATAGCTGCCTGGTTTTGAAGAACACATTTTTCTTTTTCATGTGGAAAGTTTGTCACGAAATGTGTGCATATTCTTCTGTAAGAATAACAAGAGCACACATAGACAATCAACACACATTGCTTTGTCATGCTTTTTTTTTAACCACTGTCATATCCACCTTTACTTTTAAGAGGTTTACCTATGTGGAAAATGTGTTTGGTGCATGTGAAAACAAAGCAGGCGAATCTCTTTTCACCTCTTTAAATAGTCATTTTGTAGCCATTAGAGCGTCATCAAACCTCATTGACCTCAGGCAAAAAGCTAGGGTTCGTCCTCAATAGCCCTCCTTAACAAAGGCTAACAATAGGACCAAATGGCCCGGCTGTTTGCCTCCACAACAACAGACCACCAGCATTTACCATCCATCACAGTCAGAACACTGCTGGTGCCCTGGATGATCTGGACGACACAACTCACTATTTTGAGCGGCACATTTTGCCACCACGTATTATGCAGTCAATCACGGCGCTTGGTGTGGCATTGGAGCAGCTTTGTCTCTCCCTGTATTGTCCGGAATCCATCTGTAAAACGTATTATATGACATGGATGGAAAAGTCATATTCCTGCCTGGGTCGCACTTTCATTAGAAAACATATTTTTCACGGGCCACCAGCAAACTGACCAAGTGGCGTTTGCTTAAAGACACAATTAGAAGCTTTTGTTTCACACAGAGTGCTCCTTTGTGCTGCGATGTTGCTGCACACTGGAGGGAAACTCATCAGTCAGCTTGGTGAATGGTCCAAATTGGAGGGCCATCTCACATGGACCCCCCCCCATGCACACACACACACACACACACACACGCACTTACACCCGCCATATCCACTCAAGTTGGGTTCGATGCTTGCAAGGGATCTAAAGGTGCCATGATGGGCAACTCAACCATCAGAGTGATTGCATCATTGTGCCGATGGCACACTGCCACTCTCTAGGCAAGCAATAGGAAAAATAATGTTCCATTAGCTAATGCTCAAAGGTCACAGTCGAGGAAAACAAAATCCTAGTTTAGATAAGTATAAAAATAGAACAACTGAACATTTATGGACTCGTATGCAAAATTCTCTGACAATTTAATTCAATCAGTTGTTCCTCGCGCCAAATCTCATTAGTAGTTATTGTACTGATATAATCCTGCTCACTCACCAAAAAAATGAAAACATATTTGATGATCCATAAATGCCTTTCCACTCTTGGGTGGAAAATTCCAGTTCCACATCATCTAACAAACTAATAAGCCTCAATGCAGTTCAATATACTGTCGTGCAGAAGCAGTTATGACATTTTCATTGTAAGGGCGTATCTGTAGACTATCCGGTAGTTGTACTGGCCAACCTTTCAGCATGATTTAACTGAGCTGGTGGTCATGCTACAATTTGCTTGGTCGACATTTTGGGTTGCAATAAAATGAATTGATTATTGTTATTATTTGGATGGATGGAAAATATCCAAATCCTTTACGCCCCAAAGATACCTCTACTATCTATAATTTAATAATTATAATACTGTATCAATAACTAAACCTTAAATGCTATGTAAACATTGTGCTTTTCAATCTTTGTACCGCAAACATGTTGAGTCTGAGTAGCAGTGCCTCTGCTGGCTGATGCAAGGAGGATCAATGGAGTGCACTTGTATTGCGCTTTATCCATCACAGGGCCCAAAGCACTTTACAGAGGCCCACATTCAGCCACCTACGCACACATTCACATTCCAGTGGGCAGCTGCTGCCATGCAAAGATGCTGCCAGGCCCACTGAGAGAAAATTAGGCTTCAGTGTCTTGCCCAAGGACACTTCGACAGTGGGCTGGTAGAGCTGAGATTTCAAACGGCGACTCTTCAGTCACTGGATAACCGGCTCTACCGACTGAGCTACAGCTATGTTGCCTCCATCGTTTTCCAGCTGTAAAGAATCAAAAATCGATTCCACAAAATCTTTGCCGATCAATTAATTGACGAATCGGTCATATGCCCATCTTTTGTCAACAGCTAACTATTGCATGTGTTATGTTATGTGTTATGGAGTAGAAAGAGAAGGCAAACAAAGAGTACCATTTAAAAAAAAAACAGATTATGACAAAGAGAGGATTATTTTTTAATGAGTCCCTCTCTCTCACCTATTGAGTGAAATTGCCGGATTATTGACATTGATGTTGTATTTTGGGGGGGAGACAGTTGAGTTGCACTCTCATGAGCACTTATTAACAGGAATTGTGTTTGTCCTGTCCCCATTCTGAAATGGTAACGTGTCATGCATTTCGACTGTCTGGTTTCTGGTTATTTCACCAGTCATGGTCAAGAGACTGCACGCTTTTCAGTTCATACATTTCATCCCCCCCTGACCATTCCCCACCCTCTCTCCCTCTTGTACATTTTAGTGTCTTTCGCAAGGCTAGGACTGAATTCTGACATGGTTGACAGCATTTGATTCCCCTCCCAGGAGCCTTGAAAGTGCTCCATTAGAGTTATTGCTGTCGGGATGTCGCGCCAATGCTTGCAACCTGTCACGATTACCCACAGACTCACCTGCTGGGCATAATCTGTCCTCTTCAAATTAAGCCAAATGTAATTTACATGCACACAAAGGTCTCAATTATTCTTCAAGTGATAGCTACTGCTGCTTCAATGAGTGGTTCAGAGGGAACAAACACATTTTCATCCCAACTCGGTCGAGAAAAATGCCCTTTGAAATACAGTTGGGATAAAGACTTGGTTCACTGTAATACATCCCTCCATAATAATTATGAATATCCATTGACTTATTTTCAGACGGAAAGGCCCTGCTCTTGTGACTCCGTGTGGAGTAGGTACCACAAGTGGCTAAATACAGACCTCTAATCTTAGAAATGTATTCTAGCCTCAGTCAAAACAGCCCATTCTCAAAGAAGACACGCAAAAGTGACAAATCAAAAACCAAAACTTCACACAGATTCACGAAAGCATGCCGGCGCGGTAAATCATACGAGAATCCTGTTATTCTCTTTCCATTTCTGCTTTTCATGCTGTTTTTCCTGAGGTCGAAAGAAAGGAGGGAGCCGCGCGCGTGAAGCAGGCGAGGCAGGACAGTGACATTCACGCGTTGCGACGTGGTGACACTGGCAAGGTGTCCTCCCCACGGTGAGGCCAAGCTGCTATCTCTGATGGGCCCCCGTTTCCAGGTCGCAACCCTCACAGGCACCGGCATTATTGTGTCGCCGCTTGGTGCTTTGACCTAATCCTGGCGTGGAGCAGAGAGGCCATTGTCCAACGGTGAACTGTGGCTTGGAGATTACACGCACGAGTGTAATGATCCGCCCTGGCAACCTCCATAACAACCATCTGTCCTACTCGGCCGTGGTTCTGGCTCAGGGACAGCGAGCGAGCAATGGGCATGCCTTGACACATCAGAGTTAATGGGACCAATTGGAGAGCGAGAGGACAAAGGACTACCAAATTAGGGAGTGTCGTCGACAAAGAAATGCAGCAAGGAGAAAAGGAGAATTGCTATGCCTCAAACAAACTCCAAGACAAAATCACTCAAATGATCCATGAGAAAAAAAACGAAACATAACGGCCCCTGGAAGAGTGTTGTTCCTTGGCCATTTGAAATGTATGCGTTTATGTGCCATCAACCACTGCTTTGATTACTATGTGGAGCAAAAATTCTTTGGCACACTTTTCTTTGACAATTTCTTACTAAATAGAATCCCAGCATTGGCTGTGTAGTAGTACATGCTTCCTTCTTCCTTGCAGGTGCCATGGATTTGTTTCCTGACCTGTCCCTGAATATCCTGCCAGTGTTGCTGCCATCCCTATGTAAAATAAATAAGGGGGGGGGGCACATTAATTAATGTAAACAAATGCCCATGATACCCCGCTTGTGTTGAGGTGGACCTGTGATTAGTAAAACGTAGATGAGATTGTTTTTGTGACGCTATAGATTTAACGTTGAGGAGGTTGAGTCAGCATGTGCGGCCACAAGAGGCGTGGCACGATATCACAAGTAGATACATCTTCCCCTGTCGAATGCGCTGGCTTGGGTCGCCTTATCATCCCTGGGCCCCAAGGCCTTCCGCAACACTGAAAATGTGACCGTGATGCTTTCTGGTTACCTCAAGACATATTCTTTTGCATGCAAACACTCAGCCCTTGTTGCTCTGAATGCTTGAATCAATCCCCTGCCCTGGGAGTGCCCAAAAGGCCTGGCCTTTCCAAGATGCGGAGGGGAACCTCAGACAGCTTGTGATGGAGCCTCTGTTGATTGCAGCATTCACCCCCAAGCGTCTGCTATCTATCTCAAGCAGATTTGCCTCACGCCGCCTTTATTTCTTGAATCACAATTAATCAATCATTTCCAAAAGATGCAGTGACTGACAGACTATTTGGAATGTCCAGCACCTAGATGATTTCAACGATCGAGGATTCAATCCATTTCAGCTGACCACAAGGGCCGACAAACAACTGACTTTTTTGTAATATGTAATGATGAGACTCAAGATGTCATGGCCTCGCCCTGAGTGCACCGTTGCACTCTCAGCATTGTTTTTGTTCAATTGTGCCAACAGACAGACAGACCGGCAAAACGTAATTTCCTTGGAAACTGTAACAAGGCCCTAAGGATGACTTGTGCATGTGAATGTGCTATTTTTTTCCTCCGTCTAGACCACAGAAATCCTTCAGAGTGGCTCGGGCGTTTTTCACATTTTTACACCATATAAATTCCCAGGATGCGAGTAATAAGAACGAGCGTGGAAAGAGCGCCATTACTCCGGCTGGCGCGTGCTGGAAGATGACACTCACCGTTCCTGAGTGTGATCTCGCTTCCTTCTTTTTATTGACTTGCTCAACAGAGATCATGAAGGAGTCGAGGGATTGATGGGAACTTTAAAGAGCATGTAGCCATTCTCTGGGGTACACTGTATGTTGAGACGAGAAAGAAAAAAAAATGAGGGGAACCCTTGCGATATCAACTGCGGGCCCCCTGTTGTCCTTTTCCCTTCCTTTGCACACGGTGCATTCTCCAAGAGCTCAGAAGCCATCGCCAAAGTGAGTGAACCATGACTGCAGGCAGATGCTCCCCACATCTTTCCCTCTCGTCGCGCCCTTCCCACTTTACACCCTCCATTTCTCTCAGCTAAGTTAACACTCCTGCTCCAACAAGACGTCAACACGTTCTTATGGGAGGACTTCTGCTTTTAGCACATAGACTATTTTAATTTGATCGGGACTTGATTCCAGAGCTTGAGAGGTAAAAGCTTTGATCCTATTTTCAGCATTGGCCGCGAGTAGTTTGGTGTACAACGACAACATATTTGGTACTGTTCGGCATACACATTCTACGTGGTTTCTGTTGTCGTCCCATTTTCTGAGCCGATGCTATTTGATCATTTCGCCAAATCCCCTCTGGGCGATTGGTGACCAAATTAACACAGATGGGACATTTTCAGGCCTTTGGAAATGTTCATTGGACAGAATATGGACCTAAATATTGCACACTTTACAAATCTCCCTTGGCTCTATCCACTATTACAGTTCTGCATGTTGAAACGCACGAGAAATGGTTCAGAAACACAATACGCTTGTATTCGTCACATCCTCTTCATTATTTTTTCAAAAACAAGTTGACTTGGCTTGAGGCAAATCAACATCAGGCAAGTCGAAGGCACAAATCAAAATACGAGTACGTGCTGATGGTATGTTGTAATGAACAATTTCACATTCCGTATTTAGCACAACAGAGGTGTTGCTTCCCCCCTTTGTTCGAGGCATTCAAAACATGTGGGTGACAGCATTGCAAAGTACACATTTAATCGATAAAACAGTCAAAGAATTATCTTAGGAGAAGAATCAACCTATTCTGAGATGGGGGTTTTTTTCAATGGGTTTAATGTACATGAGATAGTTTCATCAGAGCAAGAAATTACCTTGGAGAAAATTACCTGACTACTCTGCGCTGCCTGACAGAGGCAAAGGACTCAATTCACAAATTCGGCCTTGAGAGAGTCAGCTGGGATCAGAAGAGAGAAGCTATTGGAAAAGGATGGATGAATGGAAAGGCATTCTGCGCAAGATTCTCACAAACTGCAAAGCATCCTTGCATTCAAGCACTGTCGTTCTGATGAATGATGTCATATCATGTCACGGGAAACAATCATTTTGGCTCAATCAGGACACACATCAATGTGTGTATGTATGCTGCAGAGTGCTTAAAGGCAAATATATATTGGTGATTCTTGAAAAGTGCCCAAAGTTCGCAAAATCACTTGGGAGCTTTCATGTGTCGGCTCTTTTATGTCCTCATTTCCATTTCCCATATGGAAAAAAAAAAAGAGTAGACATTTATTTCTAACCTACACATTTACTTATTATCTTTTATCAAATATTGAACACATCTATATGTAAAAATAAAACCTTGGACTGCTTTGTCTGTTTTTTATGGCATTGTTTTTGAAAACAATGATGAGCATTGTTTGATACGTACTGCGGATATAGACAGTATTACTATTATGTGTCCAACATCGACCTTATTGAGGTTGTCGAAACATTTTTTAAAATCGGTATGGCTTGACTCACCCAAAAACATGCTTGCGAGGTGCTAAAGCATTCGGGAGACGTGCGCCAAAATGGAATCTCAGCGGCCTCCTTGATTTTTCTCCTATCACCTGCGCGACGATTATCGGAGGGGCTCTCTGACCAGGAAGCTTGCGCTTCACTCATGTGAGCACTTCAATTGTTCTAAAAGGTCAAAGGGTTTTTTGGGAGGTAGGGCTGTACAATGTTTTGATGGCCTCATTTCATGTGTATCAAACACCGTGATGTGTGACAGACATGATACCGTATAATCCCTTTCCAGGGGGGGAAAAAAAAAATCCCCCCTCGCTGTACCAAATAATGCTGTAAATTGAAACTGCACTATTGGTGTGTGTATCATCCTTACGGCATCTTATTGCTGCAGAGAATTTCACTGTTTGGAGCGGCGGCTCCATACGCACACACGAAGGGATAGCCTGATAAAAAGGTAGCGTCGACGGGGGAGGAGGGTGTAGGATGAGAGGAGATATGGCACCGAGAAATTTCATTTCCTGCCCTGTACGCAAAAATAAATAAATAAATAAAATAGTATCAGCTGAGAAAACCTGGCTCAGAGATGGGATGTTTCCCCCACTAACATTGATAACCATTTGTTCATTTCCTGACAACAACAGGGAGAAAAGTGCAAAAGGCTCAGCCGAAATGGAATTATGCCCAGTTTTCACCTTTTCGTTTGTTCTGCGAAGGACAGGCGTCACGGACAGCTTGCAGTCGCGGTCCCAATCACAGCATCAGTTATTAGTTGAGAGAGCACCGCTGTGTGGTGAAAAGAGGGGTCAAATTCTCCGGCGTTTCTGCCGCTTAGCTTTTCTCCACCAGGTCGCATTTGCATTTTAATGGAAGGCTTTTATAGACTTCTCGGTGGCGTTCGCCGTGCCACAAGTGGCATCATTAAGTCAACTAAGCCGGATTAGTGGCGATATTGTGGTCAGATATCTACGCACCATAACAGAAACCCGTCTCTCTCTCTCGCTCTCTCTTCCAGGATTAGACAGAGACCTAAAAATCGAGGAGGGCTTTTCATACAACAAGTCAAGACGACAGCTAGTTGATGTATTGCTTGTTAAAGTGGGTCATCTTCAGCTGAAGGGGGCTCTCTGCTCCCTATTTCTGCTCCGAGGCCAGTGACTGACAAAATGATTTGAAGCACAGACCTGCAAATAGAAGTGTTTTCGAACAATCTGGAAGGTTCTTCTGTGGGCCTTGAAGTCTCAGGTGCACATATTAGAGAAAAAAAAAGTCACTTCCCTTAATTTGGTGCATCAACACAAGTGACAAAAATGCATCGCACCCCCCCCCCCCACCCCGACCCATTTTAAAGGAAATTAAACCGACAAACTTTGTCCTTAAGCTTGACAGAGAGTCTTCACTTCATTTTGTGCGCTCCAATTAACCTTTAAAAGGGTCCAACCTTTGCACAGAAGGACATGGATCAATGCCCCCAATGATACACATCTGCACAGCACCTAGAATGGCCTGAAAAAGTGGCTTTGCAAATGCTGCGTAAATATCAACCCATGGGTATTTGCTTTGAGTCCACAGGTCTGATGTGTGCCAGGTGCGGATAGAAAGCGTCGAGTTGATGAAGCGTTTGAAAGTTGTGCAATTTGGGATGTAAGGTCAGCCTGATCCTGAACTGCGCAAAGCGGAACGCATGCAGCGAGTTGGGAGATTGTGTCCTCTGTCAGTTGGTGAAACATGCATACAACGACAAAATATTTTGAGCCGAAACTTCCGTGCACCTTTAATTAGTTTCAACAAGGCTCTCGCACTCGAGATGGAAGACAGAACCATTCTTTGGGTTCCATCTGTAGTGTGAAAGGAACGAACCCACAGTGGAAAATGTCCTTGCTGTATGTTGTGACAGAATCAACCAACCCGAGATGTTTGTATTGAAAATGAGTCAAATTAGACTCTTGCATATTTTTTATGAAATACAAATTTGGTGTGTTTTGTCAACCACAAACGTTCAACAAAATCTGTTCCAAGATGCAGTTCGATCTCCTCTTAGTTAGAATTTTGAAACTGGTTTTCAGTTTGGACATAGAAACCCCTTTTATGTTATTGTATTTTTTTCTTGGTCAGGCTTTGATAAAAACATTAATGGTACACAGAAATTTAAAGTTCTTGAGTTACCAGTAAATTTGCACCAATAACAAGATAACCACTGTTTACTATACTTTAATGCCCGCTGTTCGCTGGGAATAGGGACGAGACTGGCCCACAAACTGCAAAAACTGGCAAATGATTGAAGCCCGTTGAAATGCATTGGGGGGAAAAAATTGCTCCAAAAAGTCTTCCGAAAAATGATGTTAAACAACAAATAAGCATTTTCCATGAAAAACATGGGAGAATTGGAAGAAACATTCCCCCGTAAAAATAAATAAATAAATAAAAACTGAAAAGAAATCTGTGACTAACTCAAGTACTTCAAAATTACAATACGTTGAAAAAATATGTCAAAAGAATAATACAAAGATGAGAGATGCTCTGCATGAATCTACTTTTTTTTTTACATTGTTATCGTTAAACAAGTGGAAGAAGAAGTTAACTCATTGTGAATGTAAATCTGTTTTAACCCTTTTGACAAGCAATGACAGGATGCTGGAGATTACTGTTTTAATCCATGTGTCATTCTTTCCATATTCAACTGATGATGGAAAAATCACAATGTTAAAAAGTCACTCATTATTTACTCATTTTGTGGGGGGGTTTTATGTATAGAACACCCCCTCAACACAAAAAGATTGAAAATGGACGGATGGATGGATGGATGGATAATCCCCTATACCCCCAACAACAACAAGAAAAAAAAACATCTTTTTTTTTTCAATGTTTGGTTCAGATCAAAAATTTGAAATATTTGAAAAATCAGGCCTTCATATATAGTTGGAGTTTGATTTGAATAATTGGTGTTTTTGGGACCGGGAAGGTTGGAAATGAGCGTTACCTAAGAAATGTTTAATCAACCAAGGCAGACTGCATACACACAGTTCATCGCTTAGATCGTTATGACACAATGGTTGAAAGAAGAATGGAAATACAGTAACTGACTGGGTTGTTTATGTGATTTTCATGTGCTGTGAAGTCTTTTAGTCATGAATGAACCGGAAACAATGCCATCAGACAGCAGTGAGAGATCTTGTCATGCCTTCCTCCCCAAGAATTAGGTCTTGTCCCTCGAAACAGTTCACAGCGGTGTTGTCCATGCTAAGACGGCTGATGCATCTTGGCCTCGACGCACTCTGACTGTGGCAACCAAGGAGCTAATGTCTAAATGCTTGTTACCAAACTTCTGGGTCAGGCAAAGCTGAGCAATTAATTCATCCATGAATATTAATGTAATAATAATAAATTGTTTATGTTAATGGCAATTCAAATTCAAATCTTTCCTTTTTTTACATGTTTTGATCTCACCCAAAAAATGTAAATATGAAATATCTGGAAATTTGGGCACGTTGTGTTAGGTCCGATAAACAACATAATAATGGGTCACTTCTGCATTCTTTGGTTGCCACTTAAAAATAGGAGGAACAAACGTAACTTGGATTTGCTTTGAATGTGAGTCCTCTACGTCATGCTTCTGCTGGATATTGTACATCCCTTTTTGCATTCTTCACTTCTTATCACCCCCTGTTCACGTTTTTTTGGAATAGATGTTTTCAAAACGTCATACAAAAAGTAAAAATAAGCGCAACATTAATCCTCTGACGCTCGCTGAACCGACCTCTCCTGAAGTCCGCCCTTGTGGCCTGTTTGACGAAACAATGCACTGCAGTGGCAGGACACCTTTTGTAATAAGTGTTAGAAAATGGCAAGTCAAAAACAAAAACATGCCCAGAGTTAATCCTTTGATGCTTGCTCAACTGATTTCCATGGAAGTCTTATGTGACAACATGCATGACAGCGACTCGAAGCAACTCAAGCCAACAAGGGGCACAATTCCCCCCCAATTTGGCTCCTGAATTTCAGTTGATGCAATTTGGTACCGTGTAAGGTTCTAAGAGATGCAAGTCATTATTGAGCATGGACAGAAAGTTTGTATCGTGGTAAGCAGGTGTCACATCAGGTCGGGACTGATAAGAGTCAGTGAAGCTTTAATCTGACAGGCGAGGTCATGTTTTACAGCTAAAATGTATACTTTGTGCTTTGGATGCACACTGACCAAACACACTATCACACACAAAAAAAATAGATGTCACTTGTGCATGTGCAAATATCGCTGTATGTGTGTAGTGCCCCTGTGCAGAGATGAGCTGCCTGTCACTCAGCAGGTATCTGGCCATGGAGGTCACACCCCGATAGTTGCCGGAAGAAGAGATTATACTGGTGTGTGTGTGTGTGTGTGTGTGTGTGTGTGTGTGTGTGTGTGTGTGTGTGTGCGTGTGTGTGTGTGCGTGCGTGTGTGCGTGCGTGCGTGTGTGTGCGTGCGCGTGTGTGTGTGTGTTAAAGAAAAAGGGCATAAAAAGCAGATTATGCATTGTGATATCAGACTGGGTGAACGCAGTCGACTGACTGTGTTTGCATACAGAGGTGTCACGGCCTTGCAGGTTGAGCTTTAATCCCCGCGCACACTGAATCCTTGCTGGCTGATTTGGCACTTTTTCAGGGTATTAGGCTACCAGGCGAGGAAGCTTTGTTTACCTAACAGGAAAGTCATCATGTTTTAAGGGGGGCGGAAAAAAACATCCAAACTATGCTCCTCTCTTCTCTGCTCTTGTGTAAGTCGTCTTTTACCTCGGTTTACTTGAGCGGCATTGAAGCCCCATTAATGCCAGCGAGTCTCTCACCTTGACAAGAATGTGATACCATCAAATAAAGTTCCTCGTGGTGAGAGGAGACATTAAGTTTGCTGGGGGGGACGGGGGGGGGGGGGGGGGGGGGGAGAACCTTGAACTGACGGGAATAAGAGGGAAATCAAATGCCCAGACTCTAACTGTATGAACATAACCAACGCAAAATGTCATGAATACCGTCCGATAATCCGATGTTGATTGTTTAGAAGAGTGTGTCAGGTTTGCAGAGAGCCTATAGCCACTTTGTCAAATTGTCCTACAAACACATTTGCAACTGCGTGTAGGAGTAGGAGACCTTGAACATGCGGACTGTCACAGTGCAGAATTCAAACTAACATTTATAATTATTGCTGATTTCATGCCAGCAGGAAGCAAAATGCAGAAAAGGCAGATTAGCAACAAAGGAAATGAACAAAATTGAATATGTATTCAAATCGATAGGAAAAGCTTGCTCTGATCAACGGTCTCTGAAATAATAATAAATTAACGGTGAAAGGTTTTGGTACACATTATTAATCCCACATTTTTTGAACTCATTTGGAAAGCTGCAGGGTTTATTTCCCATTAAGTTGACAATACCAGTCTGGTTTGCCGAGACCCTTTGTGCTAATTGTGTGTTGTTTGCAAAAAGCCATTTTCTGTTAGAGTGCACAAATCCATTACAGAGCTCCTCTTACCTCATATAATGGAGATTGAATTAATGCGAAGGCTAAAACATGTGGCCCGGGATTCCCGAAGATATGATTGATCATCTTATTGCAGGGTATTCATCCAGCTTGAAGCCGTTAATCGATACCATTACTTCTTCTTGATCTCACACTGGCCGACTAAAAAGACCCAAAACAAAGTAGAACGAGGGAGTGGTTTCATTGAATTGAAAAAAAAAGGTGTTTTAGAATTTAAACAAAAAAAGCAAACCAAAAAACAGCAACACTTGGGATTTTGCGCCTTAAGTGGAAACCTGAAGCCTTCCGTTCACCTCTTCTTTGGCATACTTGCCGGTGTATGTGACAATGTCAGGACTGCACACATCCAGCGTGCGTCATGCTGAGCTTTCTCCCTCTCTGTCTTATCTGCTCCTCCATTAGACATTATCTGCGCTTCCACATTCCCGATTTCTTTTCCCTCCTTATTAATTATGCTGCGACTCACCTTATACAGAGGGGTTGAGAGAAGCCCCCTGTGCCCCTGTGCCATGCTAGGGGGCCATTTTCCTCTCTGGTCCTCTCATGTCCTGCCCTATTGACATCAACACCTATTCAACGTCATGGGGGCTCTTTGAGCGCAATCCCCCAGTGCCCGGGACAGCCCGACTCAGTGATAAAACTCCCCCGACGCTCCGCCTTTATGCTGCCTGGACGAATGCTCCGGTGCTAGCCAATACATACAAATACAGCGAAGGCAACACGAAGGAAACGGCAGCGTGGAAATAATTCACGCTCGTGCTTCCAACGCTGCCTTATCAACCGACTGCATGAGCCGCATGCCGCTCGTCTCAATCTCCCCCCCGTCGCCGGTTTGCTTCATTTCTACTTACGCCACTTCCGATGGCTCGCTTCCATTTATCCGTTTAACACGCTGACAAAATGTGATATTACTTTGGAATGTTCGTCTTACATTCCGGTCCTCAGCTCTGTGAGGGCAATTCAAAATTGGTTGAAAAAGTGGTCACACTGTGCAGCCCAAACACAACCGGTGTTGCAGAGGAAGCACGTATGTGTGACATCCAAAGGCAGCGCTCTTTGTGCTCCTTATTGCGACATGTGCAATACACGTGCACCTAGCTGGAAAAGTGTGAAAAGGACACACAATCGTACATCAAGTGCATATGTGTGTTTGCATGAGAGGTCACACAACAGGTCATCGCACGTCAAAACTGACCTTTTGTTTTTGTTTTGTTCTTTCAATCATATTCAGGCTCAGGCCTACGATTTGAGGAAAATCTAAAATATGAAAATATTTTAAAGCATTGCATGTGTAATATCCTTAACAACGGAATACACTGCATGATAGAAAAGGTTATTATTCGACTTTTGAAACGACGTTCCCTTTGGATATTTTCCACGTTTCAATTTTGCTATGCTAACCTGTTCATCTAAATGTATTCAACGCAATGAGTCAAAATATTAGAAACAGCTGTCATGAAAAACTTTGAAACTCCATTTGTTTCTGGAATGTACACTGGCTTGATGAATGTAAAATCTTCTCCCCGCTACCTCCAAAAGCGAACATTTTATTCATGGGATAAATGGGAGGTCATGGTAGCACTTGTCACAGCAGGTTGTTTCACAAGGGTCAAGCACTGCCGACAGCAGCCGCTCCAGAATGTGAGTGTATGTGCGTGTGTGTGTGTGCGTGTGCGTGTGCATGTGTGTGTGTGTGTTTGAGGACCGAAATGTGATAACCCTGACACCCTTTGCCTCTCCCAATCTACATATTGATCCCAACACACACACACACACACACACACAAGCGCGCGCGCACGCACACACACACACACACACACACACACAATATGTGATGTTAATGAACCTAATCTCCAGAATCACCAGGTCTATGGGCCGGGAAATTAACGAGAGCAGGTTAAACACACACACAGTACATTCACTGACACCCTTTTCAAACTGTGTGTGCGTGTGTGTGTTGGGGTGAAATTGGTTTTCCTCAGGATTAAAGGATTAAAAAGGTGGTTAGTTCCTCAAAGTGCTCCAAATGCCCCCCTCAATATTCATTACAGCGGGTACAAAAGGCAGAGAGGAGCTCATAATGGCTCCAACCTTCTAATCATTTCAAGCAGGGTCGCTCCAGATCTATCGCAAGCCACCACACACACACACACACACACACACACACACTCACACATTCGCTTTTATCATTAGCTGCACTATTAGCATGCAATAAGTACTGTCTTGAAATCACAACAGGGCAGATTCCTTGCTTGAGATTATTGTGGAATTGGACTCTGAAAATGGCTGCAATATCATTTTGCCACCTGCTGTTTTAAGAGTCACCTCCGGTCTCCTCCTCTGCTCAAGGCCAGTTGCGCCATGATGCCGACAGGACTGGTAGCCATAAATATTGTTGGTGGGGTAATAAATCCATATCTGTGTGTACTATCGCAGCCAGGAGGCAGTTTAAGTTTCATGAAAAAGAGAGGGTGGCGGTTTTAATTGAAAAGGATTGAGCTTTTTTTACTGTGCTCTTTTTCACCCAGCGGGTTGCCACTTGTTCCCTGACAGCAAGAGAGGGACCGGTTTACATTGCGTATGCGTATGCGTGTATGTGCGTGTGTGCGTGCAACTGTTGGAATCCTAACAAGGCAAAATCGGATGCCATTTTAGGCCGCTGGGCCTTTTATTTGATCGTTTTGATGGTCACTGACCTTGATTATAGCAGCAATGCAATGGATGCGGTGGACGAGAAGATTGTTGTGACCGGGGCAAAAATCAAATAAAGGTTCCAACAAATGACAGCGATTTGATTGAGTCTCTCTTTTGCGATCACTTTGAAGCAAGTGACTTATTTTATGTTGACATGTCAAGATAAGCCACAAATACAATGCGTGCATTAAATCATGTCGGACACTGGATCAAATCTTCGTGCTACTTAAAATAAGATATCACAGTGCATTTCATTTATTGTTATATAGCTTGTTAAGTACATAGAAATAAAATGAGCAATCTCGATTCATTTTGAGCTGTGTTTTGCACATCTTGAAAAGTGATTGCTAGAGTTTGTGGTGAAAAGGATCACCATTGCCTCACTTGAAATGGAAATAAATCAAGACTCATTACAGGCTGAAATGATAAACAGGTCATCAGCAAACACTCCCACAGTGGCTTTACTCTGCAGGGGAATACAAACTGTATATTTAGGGGGGAAAAACACCCCATCAGCAGGAGATGGAAAACTATTCTGCACGTCATTTATCTTGCCTGTTGGCACCCACCACAGCACCACTTCAATCATGAGTCGCTGCGAGTACAGAAACACACTCACAAAACCAACTGGTGGTTTTTAATGGGGGAAAAGGTTTTTGACGAAAGAAGCAGCATGCTAACATGTGACTGACACATTCAAAATGTCAAGTTCACTTTTTTATTTATTTTTTAAACCATTTGATTTACTGTATTTGCTGTTCCTCTCATTTAGATCAATGCCCAGTATCTATTTTTTTCCTATTTGGATTTGCGTTATTAAAGCACAAAGCACCCAGTTAACTTCCCAGACAATCAATTGTGCTGACCTCTGCTCATAACTTGCTCAAGATTGTGATCATTAGCCGATTATTCCTGCCAATCTTATTGATTATCCATTTGGCCACAAGATGTGCAGGTAGACTATGGTGGGCTCCGAGAGGATATACTTTTCCAGTCATTTTTTTTTCACCATCATTTCTCTTGTTGTCTGTGGTGAAGAGTCCTGAACCTCCCCGTTTCATGCATCCGGAAGGTTGTATGGATGTCAGTCTAATGACATTCCCATGTGCTTGTAGAGTTTCCTTATCATTTTAAACACTTGGGTGAAGCTCTTTTCATTCTGGGTAAAAAGGAAATGACAACAAAATGGACGCCACGTTGACAATACAATTATTTAAAAGCCCAGTTTATTTAATGTTTTAATCAAAGCCTGTTTTTTTCAATAAAATCTTCTCAACAAACTCATAGTTACATAATAATGACAATCAAAATCTTATTCCGACGAAGCACTTAAAAAGTCAGGGACTAAATGGATGTCTGTGAGAGAAGCGAATGGCGAGTTTTGTCTTTGTGAGAAGTTATCTGTGCATCTCCAGGAGACGAGCCTCTGAAGAGTCCCCTCTGAGAGCTGCCAATGATATTGTTCTCTGTGATGTGCATCTGCTGCTTTGATAATCCAGTGATTTCACTTTCGCGGGGGGATTCTGGGAGCGCAAACATGCAACGACACACAAACTCCTCGACTGTGACTGCAGCCATTGTTCCTCCCGAACAATGTCTTCACTTTGATGCCTGTGACGCATGGCCGGTCGAGGGGAGGTTTTTGCAATCTGTGCACCCAATTCCCACTTGCTTTTTTTCTCTTTGAAAGCCCTTTCCTCCCTCCTGTGTCTTTAGAGATACCTAAACTATAAAATTCAAAAGTGCATCATCAACAGCTTCAGAATATTGGTGAAAGTGGCACGGCAATACTTAAGAGTGCACCACACTATGTAGAACATGACATTCAGAGAATCCAAGAGTTTGCTTTTTATGATGACGTCACATGTATTGCATTTACACGTTTTCTGTGCTTTTAAAAGCTGCGCCAAAACCTGGGATGGGGTTTTGTTGTCCTACAGCAGTGGCAACACGTCGCACAATCCTGATTGACAGGCTCAATCCTCCAATGTGTTTTGGCACAAAAGGCAACAAGCGGATAGGAAATTGGCTTTTGTCCCCGCCTCTGAGCTACTTAACCTGCAACTGATTTCTCATTTATTAAAACAGCCCTTACGCCCTGTAAATGCAAATGTACCGCAGTGGTGTCATTTGGAACACTGACTCATTAGGAGAACAGTGAGGATTGATCGATTTTCTAAAGCAGCCATAGTCCATGATTTGCTCGGATTTTTTTTTTTTTTACTTGAGGGGGAACATCAAGAAATTGTTCATTCTGTCTTCTAATACAGTATAGTTAAGGGCATTTTGAATGAACTACTCATTAATTATCCATAACTACAACTTGAAAGTAATTTATATATATATATTCATGCGTGATTTTTTTTTTTTAATGAAAAGCAGACGGTGTGTATTTAGCGGCTCTGAACTAACCCTAACTAAATGAAAATTTAAAAAAACTGCCAGCTGGAGCTTGAGGCCTTCGGCTCTATTCTGGTTGGCCTGTTAAAGCCAATGTAACAGTGGTTCTGCGCCCCCTACTGGCGAATTATGGCCGCGCTGATGCAGTCGTCATAGATAGGAGTGAGATACAAGGCTTGGAACTCGATGAGGGTTCCGCTTCAAGCTGCGACAGGACCAAAAACCTGCAGCGTACACAGGTAAATTATAACAACAAGCAAGACGAATGAGTTTCAGTTGCACTCTGCATTGTGCAAACTCTTTCAGAATTTATTCCAAAGCAATATGTAAACAGATAAGCATTATGGGACATAGAGAAGAGATTTATTAAAATGGAATTAATAACCCTTTTCACGTTTGGCAGAGTTCAGCTTTTTATTTATTTATTTATTTTTGGTTGAAGGAATCAATCATTCGGATGGAAATGACTCCCCATTACAGTATTGACAATCCAGTCGAGCTTTGCTTGAAAGGGGCGGAGCAACAGGGTGGCCAGGGATTTTGGCCATTTTCACATTGACTCAGGATTTTTAAGATGCCTTGATACTCCACTGGAAGTTGTGTTTTTAATTCTGGGCATAAATGTACACAAAATATGTTCTGAATTAAACACATTGAAAATTGTGCAAACTAAATTCATCATAATTCTTTTCACACCACTGTAAGCAAGTGGCATGGCTGAGAAGTCATTGTTTATCACACCATACACAGTCATGGTTTCTTGGAAAAAAAATTACACATGTACAGAAGCTTGCCGAACACACTCATAATATAAGCAGGAACAACCCTAAGTAAGAATCGGGGTTTAGAATGGTAAAAAAAAAATGTTGCGACATTTTTGTGTCATTGTGCTCTTAAGATATTAGATTTGAATGGTGGTCGACTAGTTAGTGGATCCGCCTCACAGTGCAGAGGTGCACAGTTCGATTCTAGCTCCAGCCTTCCTGTGTGGAGTTTGCATGTTCTCCCCATGCCTTTGTGGGTTTTCTCCGGGTACTCCAGTTTCCTCCCACATTCCTCTTGATCACTTCTCACTGAAGTGTTGTGCTGTCATGACCACACCACTTTAAAATTTCTGGCTAGACTAGCTAACGATGGGAAATCAAATCAAATCAAAAGGTGATGCGATCGTGGCAGTCGGGAATATTTACACACAAATGAAGAGTCAGCAGTCAGACAAAGAGGTGCAAATAAACCAAATGAAAATGTAGGGCAGAAAAGCAGGCAGTTGTGCGGAGAGACAAAACACAGGGGGGCAGTGGGACGTGACACAACATATTTCACTGGAACCTCAACTGAAAAGGGGAGAAGACATCAGTGCTTATTGCTCGACTCAAGGGTGCAGGGAGGAAGGTGATAGGAAGGAGGAAATGTGAGTACATTAAACAAATCCAGCAAAATCCATTGTTCAGCATTTCCAGAATATTAAAACAAGGGTGAATTACATCCTATATTTTACAACTAGGCAGTTGTGGGTTTGTTTGTGTGTCATCTGTCTTCAAATATTTCTTCTTTGTTTTTGTTTTGAATTAGTACGACACACAGTGCTGTGTCTACAGAGATTTCATTATGAGGCATGTTCTCCAAAAATTAAAACCTTTGTCATATGCTGAAAATGCAACTTTAAAATTACAAGCTACAGCTGTAAATCAGAGACAAATTGAGCAAAAAAAAAAAAAAAAGTTCAAGATAAGTTTCAAAAAGAAGTATACACGAGTGGTAAATCAAAAGATGACATTATCAAGTAATCGGGTCACTGGTGTTGACAAAATGTGGTCATTTGAGGAGACGGTGATCTGAGTGGTGAGTGGCTTGCTCACCGGGTCAGCTCACGGACAGGTCAGACTGTGATTGTTTGTCGCGGCATGCAAGCGGGAGGGGAAACAAATCCGGTTTTAATAAGGGCGTGTAGTTCCTAATCCTCGCCGATCAGCAGGTGAGGGCCAACATATGGGTCGAGACCACGACGAGGAGGCATACACACACACACACGCACACACACACACACAGCAGCTGTCACTTGTTTTCCAAGGCAAGACGGATTCAACAAGAGCACCGTGGTGCCGTTGGCAGCCAGGCCAAGGCAAGGAAAGGAAAAAAAGGCAGGAGAAGTAAGGAGGAGGGAGAGAGCATTGATGCTAAAGACAATTTCCTTCGGCCGCACTATTAGACACAAAGCACTCTAAATGAAGCATATTTCACTGAGTGGAAGCTCTGTAGCTCAACTAATTTACCAGTTTGTTGTTGTGAACACAATACGTTGGACTTGTTCATGGTTCCTTTGCTCTTGTGTGTTTTATGGGGATAGGATGCTCTCAGTGAGAAGGAGAGAGGAAAAAAAATCAATTTCCCCCCTGACTGACTCAGTTGCACACATCCATGCGCTGGCGCACAATCACACCTTGTCTTTTTACTTCTGTTTTCGATGAATGAAGGGAATTTGTGTTGTGTTAAACGTGAAACGTTAACCACACCAGGATTGTGGCGAATATGCAGAAAGGCTTCGAGGGCTGGATTTGGCTGTCTCCTTCCATTCTTTGTTTCCTCTTATAGAGTGCCAGCAAGGACTTCGCTCTGTTTCTCTATTTTTCCTTACCATCTTGTCCCATGATTCATCCCTCCTTTCTCTTTCTCTGGCCACCCTCTCTTAGTTGCCCCCCTCCCCTCCCCGCACCCCTTTCTGCTACCTCCCTCAGCAGCATCGCAACCCATTTCTGCCTCTTATGAAGTGTGAAAAATGATCGCTCGCAGGATCAAGTGGACAGAATTTGCCGGCGTAATGGCCTGACAAAATGAATCGTGGCCTTGCTTGCCATCCATCACCACTCCGAGGCGACCGTGGTTAAGATCTGTGAAGGTGCTGGCTTATTGATTACTAGTTGTAACTACAAAGTGTCTGATTCCGTGTTTGTTGCACGGCAGGAGAGGGGTGAGAGTTGGGGAGGAGTGGGGGAAGTCGGCGCTGGGTGGAAGGGAATACGTGCTCAGAAATCCTTTTTTGATAGATTTTAAATGGTGAAATATTGATTTCTGTCTGGTCCAAGGCCTCAGCCTGAGTAGGCCGCAGCCATTTGTTGGAGTGATAATGCCGGACACTCGCTTCGGCTGGTCACCATCACTCATCCTGACACTTGGAAAAATGAGGGAGGAAAGAACAAGTCGCGGAAGAATTGAGAAGAGAGGTGGATAAATAAATGGACTGCACAAACGCCTCACCCTCATTCAGTGGCGCCACCTGAAAGTGAATATTCAGTTTGCAGCAACATTTCCACGGTGCTAATATCAAAGGAACGCACCGAACAATATCATCACCCTCCAAGCTGTCGACATCTTGCAAAAGGTAAAATGGGGCGGCGGCACTGGCGGTTTGAAACAGTTTTCCCTAAGGTGGCGAGAGGGTGGCAGGAGGTTCAGTTGGGAGGGCAGAGGTTATACAGACCCCCCCCCCCCCCCCCCGCACCCCACCCTCCAGACTGCACAAACACTTTTCTAATTCAGGTTTCATTTTATGCATTCCCCGGCAAGTTTTATGTTATGCATGTCACGTGAGAACCATAGCTTAATGTTCACAATTCTGTGTAGGCGATCCAATAACAATTCACAACTGCCTGCTACAAACCATTATTTTGCTATTTTGCGAGCTTACCTGGCCGGCCTACAGTACTCATGGGCTTATCAGTTTTTTTTGTTGTTTTTCTTTTAAATCCCAATTTGTTTACTTTCCTGTCAATCATTCTACATTCTTGGCATGAGTTGACCAACCCAGAGGTGATTCTATGCAGCAGCAGTGCCATAATTATAGTGTCTTAACAGTCTGAATAGTTTCATCTTATTCTGCCACTTGTTGAAGTTTTTGTCAGTCACTTTGCCGCTGCAAGAGTTGACAAAGAAGCCCGCTAAACGGGGCCTATAGTTTAATGTCAACGGGCCTGTCGGAGGGCATTACATTCCACATTATTCTGCCAGCCGTCTACCATTGTTAAAGTGTGGTGTTTCCTCAAACTAGCGACAAGTTTTCTACCCTGCCAAATGACATTTGCATTTGGCACAGGACATTGCCAACGTCCAGAGCTTTATTATGTTTTGTACATTTTTGTACTTTATTTTATTACTTTTTAAATACTATTTTGAGCTTAGCAAGTATTTGTTGGCACAAGTGTGTGCAAATGTGTTTAAGTGGACTGTAGTTGTTTGTTATATCTGTGCAATACAATTATTTTTATTTTTATTTTTTCATAGGAATGATTGGAAATTCTCAAGTGGTTTCTAAAAAACATATTGTGCGAACCTTTTGAGTTGTTGGCTATTCTATTTGTTTAAATGTATTACATAAATATGTATGCTGATCTCTTTGTCAATGCTGAAAAATTAGTTCAGCATCTCATTTAGGGTTTGGGGGGGCTATATTTGGTCTTTGCCCAGGGGATGCGTGTGGGTAAAGCCGGCCCTGCATGACGACTACTTTATACACTTACATCATGAAAACTCTTTAAGTATAAATACAAAACTACATACCTCTAAACATACTTCACTCCTCGGGAATCAAGCAGTTTTTTTTTGTAAGGCAGAGGAAATTAGATGAGTCTTGTTTTTTTTGTTTTTAAAGAATTGTTGAGATAGGCTCCAGCACCCACCGCGAACCTTGTGAGGATAAAGCGAATCTGAAAATGGATATATATCCATCCATCCATCCATCCATTTTCCGAACCGCTTAATCCTCACTAGGGTCGCGGGGGATGCTGGAGCCTATCCCAGCTGTCTTCGGGCAGTAGGCGGGGGACACCCTGAATCGGTTGCCAGCCAATCGCAGGGCACACAGAGACAAACAACCATCCACGCTCACATTCACACCTAGGGACAATTCTAGAGAGTTCAATCAGCCTGCCATGCATGTTTTTGGAATGTGGGAGGAAACCGGAGTACCCGGAGAAAACCCACGCAGGCCCGGGGAGAATATGCAAACTCCACACAGGGAGGCCGGAGCTGGAATTGAACCCGGTACCTCTGCACTGTGAAGTCGACGTGCTAACCACTGGACTACCGGGCCGCCATGGATATATATATATATATATATATATATGTGTGTGTGTGTGTGTGTGTGTAATTTAATAGCACTAATCGATCAATTGATTGATTGAAATGTGATATCCACCCTGTCGCTGAACTTACTTTGACTTCTTCAACTTATAAGTTCATCAACGCGGCACTTCCGATCGCAAGTATGGCAGAGAGAGAAAGAGAGAGAGAGAGAGAGAGAGAGCGGGCACGGGCACGTCGTGTTTCATCGTTTTTCAACTTCATAAGGAGATTTTGTCGCAAATAAACTGCCGTGAACCTTGGAAGGCAAGAATGTTCCCTCTAATTTTCCATCCATCTGAGCATTCACACAACTCCCCAAGCACTCCTTGGATCACGGTGAGCAACATCAAACATGCACACGACGGCCAAACCAGTACAGGATTACACGTGTCCAAAATCTGCAATGATAACAAGGTACATGATGTACAGTAGTATGTTATTTTTAAAAAAAATAAATCGAACTACTTTTCTGTCAAAGTAGAACATATCATCGAATGGAGATTTATTACACAAATAAAATTGACATTGTTACTTTTATTTTAGCATACAAGTGATTTTAAGCATAATTAATTAAGCCTGTCTGTGCAACTTTGGTCACACAATTGTCCACTCATAAATATTGGAAAACATGTCATTTAATAAAACACAAAAATTCCAAGTCACCTGACCTTTGAAACGCGCGAAAGGGTCTAATTCAAGGGGTTCATAAACTACTGTATGTCCATGTTTGGACTTCCTGAATGGAGCGGTCCGTGCGTTGCCTGCAGCCTGTCATCTGTGGTGAGTGTGAGTGAATGTGTGTCAACGTCAGCATCAAACTACCGTACAACAACTCAGTGCGCACCCTCGGTCTTACTCGTGACACTGTAATGGAAATGGGAACAATCTGGTGTCCTGTTTGTCGATCAAAGTCGGGTGAAAATGAAGGAATGTGTGTAGAAAGCAGTTTTTCTACACACATTGTACTTGGGGTAATAACAGACATATGACAGAATTAAAAGGTTTCTCTGTTATGATTTAATGCTGCAGTCCAATTCATTATACCGCTTCCTCGAGTGTTGGAGTCTTGGCACCAGGAGACTATAATACTGTACAGTCATACAGATACAAAATGAAGAAGGGTTTCACAAATACTGTAGGTGACTCATATTTTGCAGAGGATATTGTTGTTTTCCTTCTATATGTGCTGCTTCACCGTTTGTGTTCAAATATCCTTTGCTTCAACTTTAAATGCTATCCGTCAGCATGTCAAGTTATTCATTGTTTGTTAGCATTAAGCTCAGCGGACTTTTTTCATTAGGCAAACCCAAAGTATGTTTACATACACAAAAACTCTTTGTTTTATGTTTTGTGTGACAACTTCAACTTCACCTTCAGCTGCGATTGACATTGACAGCTTGAAGTCTCTTTTTTGATGAAGAGTTCAATATTTGCTGAGCTGCTGCTTATTGTGAAGTCAGTAAAATTGAGTTCACTGCCACCATACGGCACTCATATCTTGCGCTTGTGAGCCAAAGCAAAACATTTTCCAAATAAGAGCTCCTGTATCAAAAAACTCAGTAAGCCACTTATACGATCTCAGGGCACCGCTGTACATATTTTCTTTATTAAAACCCATATTTTTAAAATATTGGTGATTTGCGAGGTTGGAGAGGATTTACTGGCTGTAGTTTCAATTCATTTCAATGGGGAGAATTGTTTTATATACTATTAAATGGACTTATAAGGTTGGTCGTGAAACAAATTGAAGCCATAGAGTAAGTCAACACTATACGGTACATGGTAGAGTATGGACCACCTCATATTCAAATATTTGCATTGTGTTGCCAGTGACAACTTTCAATATTTATTCTGCAGTGTCAATACCTTGTCTAAGAGATAACTACAAAACATTTTGCCCCAACCGTGATGATGATTACACCATGTAAATGTGATGAATAAACTCACACAGGTAACATTCATCTACATTAAAGACCTTGGCAACATATCTGCTGAGCCACACCGATTTAAGGCTGTTTGTTGCCCTGATAAGCAAATGGCACTTTTAATTTGGAACTATGGTCACAAACTGTGGCGTTTTCTCGGTGGTCTGCACCTAACGCAGGCCCATGAGAAAGGGAAATGCTCGAAATGCCTAAAAAGATGCATTCATTTGATAGCTAAATTAGCAGACGGATACAGGTAAAAGATCTCCCCTTTAACTGGTTCCACATTACTGCATTGTCTAATTACAAGACATCCAGATCAGCCTGGGAATCTGATGAATTAACATACTCTTCTATTTCTCAGACAACAGGGGATTAAATGCAAATTTCACATTATGGGGTCTAAATGATCATTTCCATTTCAATTAATTAAGATGAAGGATTTTAGGATCTAGCCCTGCAATGTATTTATCTTACTGCCCACAGCTTGACTGTTTATTAAGATATCCTTTATTCGTCCCACACTGGGGAAATGTTAACTGCTATGTTAACTCTTTTGAACATTGCAGGGAACTCAGCCTGGGACCAAACACACAAGCGAATGTACCTGACTTTAGTCTTTAGGGGGGCACATGAAATCCATGTGAGGGCCCAATTATAAGTGTTACCCTGAAAACAACTCTGTGAATGCGTGTGTGGCTCGTATGCAACCGTGCAACTTCTACAGATTTTTTTAGAGAAATGTGATCTTATTAATCATGTTTGGCTTCAGACAGGACCGCTCACAATTTCAGACGTTGTTCAAAAAGCCTCCACACCAACCCTGCACAGGGCAGCAGAGAGAGCAAATATAAAATGAGACAAAGAGTTACCAATAGGAGTAGCATGTGCACCAGTGTTATAGGACCTCGCAATAAGGTCTTCTGTCACCCGACATAGAGGGTGAGGACATCGCACGCCTGCCGAAGTGTCTCCTCCGAGGACACGATGAGGGAAGCCATGATGGGCTAAACATCAGGCATCCAAACTTAACCACCAGCAGCAGCGTCATGCACAGCTGCGAAAGCCTTGCATTTCGCTAAGAGCTGGGAGAAAGTCCCGCCATCACCCCAGCAGGAATTGATTTCCGTCAGAAAGTCTCTTGACACAGGGACAGAAAAGGCAGAAGAAGGACGACCGCACTGGGAGAAGGCACTCTCAGGAGGTGACTGAGACTGCTGAGGCACTCCAACAGGGCGTGCCTTCGGGCTACGAACAGTTCCCAGTCAACAGCCAACGACTGGGTCTGCAGGTACCCGGGTCGCTGCGGCTTTAGGACCCAGTTGGAGGTTGCTCAACAGCAACAGCAACAGCAACAGCAGGTGCAGCGAGGCAATTTGCAAAACAGCCTCCATCAAGCCATCCTCTGCATCACACAACGAGCATGGGGAGACTCCGAAACGACAGAGGCCGACTCCATCCTCGAACCCTGGAAATAAGACTCAGAGGAAGCCCGAGGAACGGCATCAAGCACCGGCAGGGCAGATACACCCAACACCACATTAGATTCAGGAAGAAAGAGGCACCTCATCTCCTCCAACTCAGCATGTAAACCTTCGAAGCAAGATGCCGCTCCACTAAGAACCTCATCTTGGAGGGACCAGGAGCAGTGGCAGTTGCAACTCGGAAACACTCAACCTGGTTACCTACTGCCTCAACATGGGAAGTACAGTTAACACAACTCTCCATCGCAAAAATGGCCCACGGTAGGACAAAGGTAGGGGACGCTGACTGCAAACCAGCAGCACACGCGCAGCACATGGCCAATGGTCGACGAAAAGACATGTGGCACAAAATGTGGCGATAAGCTGAGGCATGGTGGGCGGAGACGCGGGAAACTAGAAGGTACAAAGTACCGGTACTTCAAGGCAAACTTGTGGCAAAAATGTGGTAGCAAGACTGCTGGTAAATTCTGGCAGTAGAATTGCCAATATGAAGAAAGATAGATGAGATGAAAGGACAGGGGGCGCTGACGCCACCAATATATCCCTATAGCCAACTACAAAGCAACTCTGCGAGAAAGCCAAACGACAGCAGAGCACAACAGTAAGTAAGACGGACGCAAACGGTGGCCAAACACAAACACAAACACAAAGTCAGACCGCGGCAAACGTGGCAGAGGGCCGCAACCGCACAGAACACCACCTCGGCTCTCATAAACCAAGCCATCACAGCCACAGGAGGTCAAAAAATAAATCCACGGCTCCCTTGTCCAATGAGGTCACAAAGCACCCAGCGATGGAGATAAACAACAACTGTGATCTGCCTGCAAAAAGTGGAAACTGGTGGCATGCAATCAAAGGCTTGAGAAAGTTTTGAGATGTTCAGGGTGTGAAGGGCTCTTACACACACCCTGGGTCACCCGGGGGTCATTTACTGTACGTTTGCAGGGATGCATTCTTGACCTGCGTTTGCGCAAAGGGTTTCAAGCGCCGCCTCTACCGGTCTGGAGGAAAGTAATAGAAACGCTGTTGTGTCTTGTTTGTTTCACGTGCTGCACTGTAAAACAATGTTGTACTGGCTTTCTTCTTCATCGTGATTTGGCATTGGCCGGCCTCACCTGACATGGCACGGCAAGCATGAAATGAGGTTTGTGACTGGCTGCCTTAGCATTGCATTTGCAGACAAGTGTAGAATGAGGAGTACATGCAGTTCCAAGCATGGAAAAGCTATATCCTTCACTTTGAGATTAATATCTTGGACTTTACTATCTTGATATAGCTACTATAATGGTCAATTCTTCAGTCACACAGCAATTACAGCCAGCTTTGGTGAGTGCAGGTTAAGGGGTCAACAGAGGGACATAAGCAAGGGCAATGCCAACACACACACACACACACACACACACACACACACACACACACACACACACGCACACATGCTTTTAAACCATTTTACGGTGTGACAGCCTGTTAAAGATTAGATTCTTTATCATTTTAATGTCACAATAAAGAACTCAACACTTGTATTTCTTAACACAAAATATTTTGTACCTACTATGATGAAATCAAATTAATTTAATTTTTTTTTCAACATTGTTTTGATCAGAGAAGAAGACAACAGAAGCCTCAGTCTGTCACTGAGACAGACCCAACACAGCAGACGTCATCAAAGACTTTATTCTTTACACGTTGAATAGCACTCTCCTTAGTTTGGAAGGTGTAGGCAGGGATTACATTTAGATTTTATATGCTCGTGTAAATTCCTTTCTTTAGAAATCTCATTTAATCTTTAAAGTGCATGACTATATTTTTCAATACCAATTACTTGTTAAAGTTTTGTGCCTTTGTACAGTCAGTGGGATCAGTTGCAATGCATACACAGTATGTGAATGATAAAAGTAAATTGCACATTTGTCTAAGGAAATCTTAGGTGCTTCATGAAATGTTTTGTAAAAGACATGTTCATTAAATTTCAACATTTTCCTAGTGGTCTTGTGCTTCCTTAGACCAAAACAAAGGAAAGACATATTATTTTGGTTATTTATAGCAGAGTATGGTATAATTTTAACGGTCCGGCCCACTTGACATCTACCGAGGCCGTATGTGGCTCACAATGTGAAATGAGTTTGACACCCCTGCTTTAATCTATAAGCGTGAGTTTAACCGAGTCTACTTACAACTTACAATCGCCACCAAAATTCATTTGCACGTTCCTACTCTTGTTCACTTCAACCTGTAAAAAATAAAAACAAAAAAACAACAACAATGTGGTACAATATTTTGGATTTTGTGGAAGTTATCGTAATTTTTCCTAATAGGGGCACATGTTTGATGTAAATAAAATTCAAAACAGTGTGACGGTCACTTTTATATTTTAAAAAGTTGAAGTGGACATGAGTAGGAATGTGCGTATGAATTTTCGTGGAAGTTGGTCACCCTTTTCAGGCACTAGGTGAAAAAAAAAATGTCACAAACCAAGTGAGCAAGCAATATTACAATGCTTGCCTCCCTTCAATGACATGAGCAGGCAGAGAGGAGAAAAAGCAGGCATCTGGTAAGTCATCGTAAAAGAAAAAAAAAGTTGAATCACTGTAGATTTTTTAGGGGGTGAATTTCAGTTCTGTCACACTTTTTACAAACAGAGCTTTGACATGCGGATTTGGCCCAAACAAGTGTCTCTATAGTGACAGAAAAAAATTAATTTGAAAACAGGGTTTTTTTGTCACGTGTTTGCATGAAATTAAATCATCTTAATCCAGATACATTTTAAAGCATACTATACATCTCCTGAAAAAATGTATCTAAATCAAAATGATTCTTTTGTTTGCAGCCACTTGACAATATAAAATTGAGTAAATTAAGACACCATTATTTTCAGTGCATCTGCCCACTTCATGAAATAAACTTTTTATGTAACACAAAAGCAAAAATACTGCTACCAAGTAATAATACAACCCTCCCCATTTTTAAGCATTATGAGGATGTGATGTGTGATTCAACAACATCAAAAATCTGACATGCACATAAAAGTACCAGAATCAGTGCAGCCAAGGTAAATGCTCCAAAATTATGGGAAAAGGACTGTTGGGAATACATTCATACAATCTCTTGAAGCAAGTACTGTATTATAATTTGGATTGTAAACAAAGTTCAGTGCTTTTAAGAGGATTTAGGCCCGCTTGGAAGGCCTTGCTGGTTCTGACTTACCGCCACTGCATAAAACATGCAGGTTAGATTAATTAAAGAATTGACATGTTGTGATTGTGAGTCCAAGTGATTATTGTGACATTGCCTTTGTGTGTTGGAACAGGGGTGACTGGAAACAAATATGTTCTCGGTATTTTACCATGCTGCACAGGTAAGCACCAATTGTACACCAGCATTAAGGTTAGCATTGTTATGGGCGCCTGGGCTAGTCCGCAGACACAGATATAGACCACCAAGAGCCACACTGCTACGATGACAAGCAGGTGTAGCATTGGCGTCATAGCGAAGCGTGGATTCAAAGTTCATGTTGGTTGGAGTTTTGACATTTCAGCCACCTCCTTTGGGATGAAACCCCTGTACAGTGCAATATGATGTTTGGGTTCTGAGCAACACTGAAATTAGGCTGAGAGCAGGTGGTGACCGCCACCCATGTGTCTTCCATACGTAACACACACACACACACACACACACATGCAGCATGGAGGAAGCTCTGGCCTGCTGGGAGGTCTGAGGTCTGGCCCTCCACATTCCTTAGACAAGTGTCTCGCACCTGCTTCGCCTCAGTCAGTTTTTACTGGCCAACACACACACTCTCAGTCCACTGGTTTTATAGTCACTCTGAGGCAGATGGAGCCCATACCGTCATTCTGAAGCACATAAACAAATGCTTTGTGATAGAAATGATCATTCGCGTGCATGTTTGCAATACATATTTTTATACAAATTATTAACATGTCTGCCATTTCTATCCCGGATGACTGTTAGTCATGTGAAGGCAGTATCCTGATTTTGTCTCAAAGAAGAACAAAGCACAAACCAATTTCGGCCATCAAAACACACATACTGTACATCTTGTAGTACATACAGAAGGAAACAACTTCAACGGCCTTTGTGAGACAGGGGCACATGTCACTTGTTCAACCTGGATCAGAGCATTTGGTGGCACCCAAAATGCGCACGCCCTTGTGTGTGCAACACAAGGAACCGGTGCTCAGTACCCAGGCACAACCCAAATTGTTTTCTTCAGTCATGCTATAAAAAGAAAAAAAAAAGAACATAAAAGCCGATTTGGAGAGCAGTCTGGCACTGGAGCACACGGATGCATGACTGACTTGTCCTAATGGAGTTTTCAGTTTAGGATTTACAGTACACTTGTGCCGCTGTGTGAGAGGCAGCCACCATACATGAGTGCAATCTGTCTGTAGCAACTATGTCAGTGCGCCGATATCCTCCTGCAACTGTTGCTAAGTAGTGTTTGCTTGGCGGCTAAACCTCAAGCCATTCTTCTTCATGCCGTAACTCTCCCAGTGTCAGCACATGGAAGCTTGAGGTTAGCTCACCGCAGATGGAAACCAACGGACTTAACATCAGAGTACTCTTATCGTTTTCATCCTTGTGCAGCTAGCTCGCAGAGCATTCGAAATGTTGATTTTTACAAACTTCCCATTAGACCACCTAAAGCACATGAGAGCCACACAAAGCAGGCTTCTTAAAGGTACCCCCCACCCACCACCTCCTAACTGGGTATGAGAAGGTGTTAACTCATCAGCAACATGCCTCATGCATTAACCATCCCCAGCAGCTACAGCTGGGAAGTGGGAGCTCCAACGGCAACGTGTAGCCGAGGACTGAACGGGTTTCGTGTGTGTCGGATCGCTTGGAGCGCCATCACAACTGTGGAACTGCATGCAGCTGCCCCCCAAATGCTGGCTCCAACAAACAACCCATTTCACAGCTCACAAATCACCGCCACTGCGAACTATGAGAACCGATCCATTCCGGCCTTTGGAAGGAGACTAGCTCCCATGTGATGGTAATATTTCTATCAGCTCTTCCAGCACAAACATCGCTGGCTATTTCTGTACGTCTCATCGTCATGTCACCTCAGTTTGACTGGCAACTGATGAATGGTCGCATTGTACATCCTGTTAACAAGCTATATGATGCAATAGTCCCCCAAACTACAGAATTTCCCTCTCCCGCTGTAATCCAATCAGGTCTGGCCATGTGCGAAAAATATGACAATTGCATTTTTTAAACGAGGTTGCTCTGCGAAGTTTTGCCAAAGCGAGAAGGGAGATGGATGCTCCAGACTGTGTGGGAGCGAGCTGAGTGCCAGTTTGGATGCAGACCTCCTGCATTACTACTTCATTTTGCCGGGACTGTCAGGGGATGCCGGAGTGGTTGCATTGGCCAGCAAGTCTGTTCATCATCAACTGTTGGCAGAACACACAGCTTGTGAATGCAGCCTGGAAAACTGATTCCCTTAATCCACTTGGATTTGATGGCACACTAAGCCTATTAGACCACAGAGCTGTGGCAAATCATGCACTGAGTGTTGAAATACAAGCAGCGGGAGACTGACGAGCAAAGGACTAGTTTGCAGTCGGGCCGGGTAATCCAAGAACACTTGATTGACGAGTGGGAAAGTTAATCATGTGTTCTTTTGTTTTTATTTCTTTTCTTTTTTTTCAAGAACATTCCAAAGAAATCATGTTATTCTGTGATCTTTACCAAGACTAGAAATACTATTCAACAATCCTTTGCTTGAACCAAAGAAATGAATACTGAATGAGCAGCGGTGAGTGTACTCTGCCAGTACTTGACTAAATGTTTGTTTTTTCGATATCTGTACTTTCTACTCCTTGTCGGAATAGGCTCTTTACTTTTTCAACCCCCTTGGATGATGACACCCAAAAAAAAGAGAAAGATCAGGTCAACCTTGATTGATTGATTGATTGATCGATCCATCGATTGATTGATTGTGATCTTATGTTTTATACTGCAGAACAAAACAGGCACAGCAGGGGCAAGGAGGAATGTGAACTAGGGAACATTCATGACAATGAGACCACAGGTTCGGAGAAGGAAGATATTCCCTACCAATGGCCAGTTGAAAAATCACCAGTTTCTGGCATTCAAAATTTCTTCGTCCAATAAAAAACATTTAAAAAGACAAGCAGGTAACTACGTACTTCTATTTTTAGGGGAGTGTTTTCTTTACACAAACATCTGAGTGTGAGTATGTTTTCCACCCCGGCGAATAAAGGAAGAAAAAAAATGCCCAGTCGAAGTTCACAAGAAAACCTTACTTCATTCACTTTCCACCAGTCTGCTTTAGAGGGAAAAAAAAATCTTACAATGAATGCAGCACCAGCACAACATTCTGTTGTTGATTTCAAACCATTTTTACCGGAACACACGATCAACTGCATTCTTTACAAGAAAATGATCACTTGAATTAGCATAGGAATACTTTTGCTTTGAGTTTATTTCTACACTTTGAGTGTGTGGTGACATCAATGAAGCCCCAAAATGGAGGAAAACTTCTACTAGATGGCTGATTTCTTTATTGCCTACTATATGTTACTTGAATGTATCTCTGGAGTTTCTTCTGTAGTTATCGTGAAGGGAAGAAAGAGACCAAGGGAGGACAGAAAGAGACAGCAGGCTCAAGGTTCCTCCCTATAATTACAAAGATAGCACGCTCCACCCGGAGGAGCCGAGAAGCCAAGACTGTTCTATCAGCCCGGGAATGGCATCATTGCTGGTAAATTAATTTGGGGTTCCTGTCACTTGGGCCTTTCTGCGCTCTTATCACGAGCAGTGTAATATGGGGAGCTGAGAGGCTAGGGAGATATTGCTGAGGGCACTGAAGAAGGAGGAGGAGGTAGGTTAGGGTGTGGGATGTGTTGGTTGAAGGCCAGCAGGATGGGGAGAGTGTATAAAAGAGGGGGAGCTCGATAAGGTGAAAGACAGAAGCACGGACAAAACAAGCAATGCAAGCCCGGTCCCTGCTGGTTGTCAACAGCCGATTTCAGAGAGCGGTAAATTCGGTCGATGATAAGTGAATATGGCCTGGCATCCTATTTAGGCCTGTGGTCAGACACACACACACACACACACACACACACACAAGCGATTCATCTCTCTGACTGGCCTCCACACCAACGGCCTTCACCTATCACCACAATTTGTCTGCGTATCACAGCCCACGGATAAATCATCTCTGGAGGGTCCTTATTTAATTCCGCCCCCCATTTCCAAAAGGTCCAGCCTGCTCATGATCAAATGTGGGCGACACATACACCTCTGACCTCCTCTGTTGTGTCTAATTAACCCCTCACACACTACATTTAGCCTCAATTCCCTAATGGTGATGAATGACAGGGAGTCGTGATGGTGAATTCGGAGGGACACCGAATACATGCAGGGGTGTATCTTTTTTGTCATCCTACAGCCTGTGCATCCCGAACATCTGAAGGTGTTCCTCATTACACAAAGTAGATAAGACTGGAAACAATGACCATTTAAAATTAATAGAGATGTATTATCTCTGAGAAGGCTTCATTTTGCTCATTTTCAAACGTCGCGTTGAAGGCAACTGCTGAGAGAAATGACTGAGTCGCCAAAGGAAAATCAAAGGGGGGAAAAAAACAGCTCAATTTTGGACAGAGCTTATGCTAATAGTTTTGCATTGACGCAAAGAGTTGATCGACAAAAAGAAATTCTCAACGTATTCCTCCATTCAAAAATGTAATATCTATATAGCTGATGTTTATATACATGTAGATATAGATGCAAATATTGTGTAGCTAGAGGGGAAAATGAAATAGTATTTATGGAAACAGAGTACTAGGCCTTGATAGAGTGGAAAACAACAATGCAAGCTCTCCATTTTATTAGCTTTTCACTTACTGTGTGTAAATCCAGACACAATAATGGAAAACAAGCTTTGAATACACCACATATTGAGGTATATGGCGGAGGTCCAAAATGGAAAAAAAAAAAAAAAGAGTAATTTAAGCAAAAGACAATAGGACATGCATCATCAATTGAAGCCAATCCTGCTTGGATTCCTGCTGCAGAAATTGGTCCATGTCCAAGTATGTGTTGCGGTAAACGGGAAGGTGGTAACAATGGTGACTGTGACCCGTTTATGTCACCCAGTTATTTTTTTTCTCGACGCTTCCCCCTTTATAGGCCAAAGAAAAATAAGGTGTGCATTTGAATATCAATAGATTGGCCCCCGACCAACCCCCTCCCACGACTGCTGACAAAAAATGAGGGGAAAATATATATTTATGCCTAAATATCTGTTACATTACTGAAAAATAATTAAATTAAAAAGGCAGTGAGCATAACAAAACAATGAATATCTATAATTGTATAATAAGTAACATATTGTCAGTTGCGGGCGGCTGCTTTTTTTATTATTTATTTGTTGCAATTTGTTTCCTTTTCCCGCCATCTAGTGGACATGTACAGACATACACGCTGCTTACAATTAGCTCATCAATAAAATACATTTTATGAGATGGCTGTTGTTGATTTAGAACATTTTATGACCACATTTTCATTTCAGTCATTATGCAAAACGGCTGTACGCCAGTAACAAAAAGCTAATGTTGAACGAACAGAGCCAGTATTAGAAGTATTTTTCCATTCGTCTCGGATGTGTGAACATTGATTTAGTCATGTAAGACACAGATTGATCCCCCCCTCGTCTCACAGAATCCATCACATGCACATCATTTGCCGAGACAAGGTTAGAACTGACATGGAAATTCCGTCTTAATTAAAGCGGGGACATTTGATCATTCATTAGTTTATCGGGAACATGTTGTCACTAACTTGGCCGCGAATGCCCGAGAATAGATTACAACATTCGGGATTTATTTGCGATTCAATCAGGGGACATAAATAAAAGTGCATCTGGACACATGTCATGGGTGGAATGGGGATTTGATATGTTTAAAAATCATAGTTTTTATGACTCTTATTTGAAATAAGTGTTATATTGCTTCAATCAACTGCTGTTCGTGTATTGTGTCGCAGACACAGAGCAGATATTACCATTTTCTATGTGGCCACAAGATGGTGCAATAATACGTGTTATTTCGTGACGCACCGCAAACCCAGCATATGAGCATTAAAGATAACGATAATTAAATGTTTGTTAACCGAACAAACCATCCTCTGTACCGCTTATCCTCAGCAGGGTCGCAAGCAGTTATATTATACTTGAGGTAGCAGGCAGAAATGTTAAGGAGGAATCATGTGACTGGATATTTTTATATTACCGTACTTTATCATTTGCTATCACTTTTCATTATACTGCTACTTTAGCCATTGCTACATGGCATCTTTCACGATTTACATCGTGTAAAGCAGTGACTCCTACGGAGCCCCTAAGACTCCCAACCAGTGTGTCGGAGCGCACTAGTGAGCCGTGAGAGCTCTTGCAGTGTGTGTTGAGAAATTATCAGATTGCACCTAATTCGTGAGGTTATTTTTTCATTCACAAATAATGCATCTTTGTCCAGCTATCTTTGCCAGCAACTTATAGTTACAGAAAGAACAAATAAATGATATTCCATTCGATGGCAAAAAGTATGAAATTGACAAGTGTATCCTCTGTTTGTGACAATTTTGTTTGGTTATGTGCTGTGTCATTTTTTACACTTAAAATACATGCCTTGGCTCAATAAAAGTCGGGGATCACTGGTGTGAAGCATTCTGGCAACATACTCGGTGTAGCACAGTGGTGGCCAACCCGCGACTCGCAAGCCGCATGCGGCTCTTTGGCTGGTTCAATGCGGCTCCCAGGCTCTCACACGACAAGCGTCGAAAACGCCTCGGCAGTGGTGATGCCATTCAAACATGGCGCCAACTTCACAGAACGTACTCCGTTAGCCTATCATCAATCCCGTTACTTGATTGACATAGAGAGCAACCAATCAGATGACTGCATCACCGCTCATACGCAAACAACGGCGCTAAGTGCTAAGTTAGTCGGCGAATTACCTCTGATTTTAAGGCAGGGGTGCCCAGTACGTCGATCAGAATCAACCGGGAGCCAGCGAACCGGTCCCAAGTCGACCGCAAGGGGTGGGAGGAGGAAATGCGTGGGGGAAAAAAAGATTTGTTTGATTGTATCTTGAGCTTTCATTCGTTTACAGCCAGTTCCAACTGTTACTCATCGTGGTGTGCGTGCATATGTGCGCGAGTGCGTGCGTGCGAGCGAGCGTGCGTGCGTGTATGCATGCTTGGACGTGCGTGATCGAGTCGTTCGTGAGAAGTTGGTTGCTTCAAAAGCCGATCTTTGGCCAAAACCGTGTGTGTGTGTGTGTGTGTGTGTGTGTGTGCACGCGCATGTGCGGGGAAGGATATGATGTGGCTCTTTGCAGGAACTCAGTAAAGAAATTGGCTCTTCGTCTCTGACTGGTTGGCCACCCCTGGTGTAGTAGGTGCAGCATCGGTTGAAAGAATAATCAGCCGTGATCCTTTTCCGTATTTCTTCAAAGTAAGACTTTTGCCTAACAGGAAGTCAGAAGGAATGGTCCGATTTTGCAGAAAATTTGGCAAAGCAGGTGTCACGTGGCAAGGTGGTGGTGGACCCCAAAAAGCAGGCAGGAGGGAGGAGCAGGGTGTACTTGAAAGATTGTATTAAAACTCAGAAAACTAAATCCAAAACAAACAAAGTCCAAAGTAGCAAACAAAAATCACAACTGAAGCTAAAACAGAACCGTGACCAAAACATGACCGAAACAAACCTGACAGCAGCAGACAAACGGCAACAAACAAACATGACAGTAGCCAAGAGCAAACAGCAACAATGACCCGACCATGAGTGTTCGAGGCGGGAGTCCTTTTATAGAACTGATTACCTAACGACCAACAGGTGTGCAGCTGCAGGGGAAGCCCTACAGTGCCACCTGTTGGTCCCAAGCCAAATCATGACTACAGGTAATGGCTCTTGCGAATGGGGCACTATAGCCATGTGTATACTCTCACTTCTCACTTGTTATTAACACAGAGCTGAATATATAATAATAATAATACATAAACTTTGCCATTTAACTTGACGCAGCAAGAGCAACACTTGAAGATCTCTGTGTCATTTTCTTCTTGCTTAGAATAGATGTTTGTCTTCCTTGGATCCCCCCTCAGGGTTTATTTTTTGGTATGTTGTGTTTGAATGTATCTATCTATCTATCTGTCTATCTATCAACATCCATTTTCTAATCCACTTATCCTCACAAGAGGCGTGGCGTGCTGGAGCCTATCCCAGGACCCTTGGAGCAGGGGGGGTTGGTGGGGACAGGGGGGGGGGGGGGCACCTGAATTGATTGCCAGCCAATCACAGGGCCACATAGACAAACAACCACTCGCGCTTAAAATCACACCTAGGGACAATTTGGCGTGCCCAATCAACGTGCCATGCATATTTTGGAATGTGGGAGGAAAACAGAGTACCCAGAGAAAACCCATGCAGGCACGCGAAGTACATGCAAACTGGACGTGAATAGCAGCAGTGGTGTTGTCATTGTTGCCCTTCTGTAAATACATTTTCAGGTTAGTACACTGTGAAAGCTAAACAAGAAGTAACTGTAATTTTAACAAAATGTTTCATTCATTAGTCGCACTGTTATTGAGTTTGAAAGCACTTTTGTTGTGTGTTAAATACGATCTTTGTTGGTCATGGCCAAGTGTAACAGTGGGGCTTCCGCACTCGGAAAGGTTCCTCGGGCTGTGTAAATTCGGCATGACATTCCTAGCCTGAAACACGTTTCACAAAAGGCAGCTATGTGTTAGCATTCAAATATTTTGTGCTCAAGAGAGAGCCTTTTGCTGATGTTAATTTGTATTATTCATTTGTTGCATTTGTTCGACAGAGAATACCCCACTCTTTTCAAAGAGTATGCTATCAGGGCCGAGAATACCACATTCATTTCGATGGGTATGCTACTAGGAGCCAGAATACCTCATTTGTTTCAAGACTGTAGAGATGATCGTGGACTTGAGGAAACATCCTTCTCCACAATTGCCCCTCACACTATCCAACTGCTCTGTGTCAACCGTCGAGACCTTCAAGTTCCTGGGAATCACAGTCTCCCAGGACATGAAGTGGGAAGTCAACACCATCTCCATCCTGAAAAGGGCCCAGCAGAGGATGTACTTCCTGAGGCTGCTGAGGAAGCATGGCCTGCCACAAGAGGTGCTACGTCAGTTCTACACGGCAGTCATCGAATCAATCCTGTGTTCTTCCATCACGGTTTGGTTTGGGGCCGCCACAAAAAAGGACAAAAACCGACTTCAACGGGCAGTTAGGACGGCAGAAAAAATCATTGGCACCGCCCTACCCACTCTTGAGGACTTGCACACTGCAAGAATCAAAACAAGGGCACTTTCTGCTTGGCTCTCGACGAAGGCGGATGCTTCTGCTCTGCTCCCTGCCCCCCCCCCACCTTTTTTTTTCCCCCCTGCTCGCCACTTAGTCTTCTTGTGCTGTCTTTTTGTCCAACTTTTTTCCCTAGCCTCCTACCGTGTTTTTCATCCGAAGAACTAACCATGGAATTAGTTGGTTGGTCTCTCGATGTAATTGACAAAAAAATTTCGACGAAAAGAGCGGGCAGTGGGGAGCCTGCTTGCCCTCCGGGGACACTTGCTGCCGGATACGCCCTAGATCCATGGAGAAAGTGGAGACCGGTGTGCCTGACAGTACTGTCCGTGGAGGATGGGGAAGACATCTACATTATTGGCCTTTTGATAACAGGTATGCTGCTGTTTGGTGTTGGCAGCTTGCTGTTCTATCTCAAGATTCAACCGACGGGAGCGGCTTTATTGGAAGTGAAGAAGCTGCCGGTCATTCTGGATGGTTTGGCGCGAATGTCCAACACTCAGACTCAAGCGGTGACTGAGCTCAACCGCAATATAGATGCGGTTTTGGAGCGACTCCGTACGATCGACAACAACATGGAGACGTTGGAATCCACACTGCGGAAAGAATTTCTGGATCAGACTGATCGGCGCCACTGAGGAGATACAGACCAAGGACTCAAGGCTGTCTGGAATTGTTGGCAGCCGTCTCTCCAAAACAAACAACGCTATCTGGCCTTTCCCCTGGATGGAAATACGCACGGAGTCTAGGGCCCCCACCACCACCACCCCCCTCCTTCTCGGCCATCGACGGATAAGCCGGGACTGTCTTCACGATGAGCAGACCTCGACGATGCAGCTATGACCTGCACACGCATACACATACATAACTGGACAACCACACGCGCATACACATCCTTGTTATCACCGTCTTCATCGCTCCGATTGTTTTCCCCCGTGACGTGGTTCGACATGCAGAGCGCTCGTGTGAATCCGTGCAGCTGGTCATTTCGGACGCGTCACGGTTACCCCTCTCAACCCCCCCCCCCCCCTTCCCATTCATCCTCCCCCTTATTACATGGTATGTCTTGTGACTTGTTGTAACTGTCATATGCTTATTTCTGTGCTAGGGTCTTTTTTTTATCCTGGACTTAAATTATCCTCGGAAGAGGATAGTTCGAGCGTGTTTTTTTTTTTTTCCCTCTCCCTACCCAGCGTTTTTTCCTTTCTGAATTCTGATTGTAATTTCCCCATTGCGGGACAAATAAAGGATATCTTATCTTATCTTGAAAATCCTCCTGGATCCCCCGCACCCTGCCCACCACCTTTTCCAGCTACTCCCCTCCGGCAGGCGCTACAGATCCATGCGCACCAAATCCAGCAGACACTTAAACAGCTTCTTCCCTCTAGCCATTAACTCCCTAAACAGTCACTGACGTAGTCACTCTTCTTGTACAACAAATACTGCTACTGGTCACTCTAAAAGGGTTCAATGATTTTCTGCACCAACTGTACAAACTGTCATCGTATTGTATTCTACCACTGATCACTTTAGCTCTTCTTGATACTTTGCACATTGTCTCACAGTTGTCACTGGGTGGTACCACCGAGCTACTGTTCACTTACATTACGAAATGTCCTTCCATACCTATTTGTCATGTCCTTGTTTATGATGATACTAATGCAGCGTGTTATACCGGAGACCAATAAAGATGATTCTGATTCTGATTCTGGTTATGGTAACTGTGGAGAGTGTCCCCCGTTCATTTCAATGGGTCTTCTACAAGGGATGAGATTACCCCATTCATTTTAATGGGTATGCTACCTGGGGCCAGTATCCCCCATACATTTAAATGGGTAGGGTATGAGGGGCAATGTCCCCTACTCATTTCAATGGGTTTGCTCCCAGAGGCGAGAATACCCCATTCATTTCTATGGGTATGCAACCAGGTGCGAGTTTCCCCCCATTCATTTCCATGGGTATCCTACAAGGGGCAAGATTACCCGATTCATTTCAATGGCTATTCTACCAGTGGTCAGAGTTTGCGATTCATTACAATGGGTACACTACTATGGGTGAGTGAACCCCATTCATTTCCGTGGGTATGCTCCCCAGGCCGATAATACCCCATTCATTTCAATAGATAAGATACCAGGGGCCAGCGTCCTCCATTCATTGTAATGGGTATTCAAAATGGGGTAGGAATACACCTTTCATTTCAGTGCATATGCTATCAGGGGTGAGAATACCCCATTCATTTCACTGGGTATGCCAACAGTGGCCGGTGTCCCTCATTTTTTTCAATGGCTATATTACCAGGGGCGAGAATACACAATTCATTTTAGGGGTTATGGTACCAGGGGTGAGTTCCCTCCATTCATTTTAATGGGTCTGGTACAGGTGGTCAGTGTCCCCCATTCATTTCAATGGGACCTTATGTGGGTGTTACCAACTGAGTCATATACTGAGAAGGCTGTACAACGGAGGGCTTTATTGTCAGTGTCGATCCAGCATCATCCTGTTTTAACTCATTGCTGGCTTTCAACTCCATCTGAGCTCTATCATAAATTGCTAGTTTTATTGCTTGTGAGCAAGTCACTTTGATTAAAGGTATTGTCCAAAAAAACAAAACAAAAAAACGTATATACAAGTAGGTCAACTGAAGTCTAGTGCAGTGGTTCTTTACCTGGGTTCGACCGAACCCTAAGAGTTCGGTGAATCGGTCTCAGGGGTTCGTAGGAGCCTCTGCCGTGGAGGTTAAGACACACCTGACTCAACATGTTAATTAGTTATGACACGCCGGCTTGGTCATCACTGGCTGGTTCATTTTTTGCACAATTAAAAAAACTTATACTTATGTCTTGAAATTGTATTTGGGTTTTTTCTATTTTTAATAAATGTGTTTTTTAATGTCTTGAATTTGTAAAAAAAAATAATAATCTTGTTATTTTTCACGAATGAATGGTTCGGTGAATGTGCATGTGAACTGGTTGGGTTCAGTACCTCTAACAAGGTTAAGAACCACTGGTCTAGTGATAGACTTGCTTGACTTGTGTGCAGGCAGTGTGGGATCATTGAGGGTGTGAATGTGGGTGTGAATGGCTGTTTGCCAGCAGCAGCAGTATAAACAAATTAAAGCAGCCAAGATTCAGTCAAACCTTGATTCACAGGGCAACCTGCTGTCCCAAGTGAGACAGCCACCCAGCCAGACCACCATGCTGTTACCCTGCTGGAGGCCAGCTATTACCAATTCCTGGCTGGACCCGAGCAATATGCTGGGCGGCTGTGGCTCAGTTCATTGAGCAGGTTGCCGTGTGACGGAAGGTTCGGCTGTTTGAATCGTGCGTATTTTGTTTTTGCTTTTCTCTTGCTAATGACACCTGCAATGCCAGCACAAAAACACATCAAAACCATGCTGGTCTTTGTTGTTTTGTTTGTTTTCAGGGAAATCCTTGTTTTCTTTTCTTCAACTTGTAGACATCATTGTATTCCGTTAGCTAGACCTCTGCCATAGTGATCACACATTCAAGCATTTTGACCTGCAGTGCTTCCACAATGCCGTAGAAGCAATGCATTTTGAGGTCACCGACTATATGAGAAGGGAATTTAGTTTTGACACATGGGTAAACTGTTTTGGGAGTGATATGAGGCACCAATCAGGTTATTTTGGGCAAAAGCACTAAGTGAATGCAAATTAGCCAAAGCAATTGAGAAGGATCACTTTTGGTAGAACTGACTCCTTATATATATATATGAGTAAGGGATCTATCCATCCATCCGTTTTCGAATACACTTATCCTCACAAGGGTTGTGTGCATGCTGGAGATTATCCCAGCTGTCTTTGGTCAGTATGTGGGGTAGACCCTGAACTGGTTGCCAGGTAAATCACAGCGAAAGGTGTCTAGTTTGTAGCATATGTTTGGTTTGGTTTGGTTTGTTTATTGAACATAAAACACATATACAGTAATAATTTGACAGAAAATAAGGTAGATAAAAAAAGAAAGAAATCAATCTTCATACAACACAGTTATTATGTTCAAGGGAGTAGGAAGAAGTAAAAAACTTATCTAGTCCTACCCCGTTATGTGATTGTATCTAATAAATCATTTTTATATCAATCAGAAAAGAAAAAAGTAAGAAGAAAGAAGTCTCCATTAAGGCTCATACTTTACCCTTAACCGTGATATTTTTACAACTTTTGGTTTGTATCGGGATTATATACTTCCACACCCTGACACTCTTGTGTCAATTTTCTCTTGTATTCATAATGGATATTTATATACCTTTCTCTATTTATCAACTTAGTTCTGATTTATCATTATATTTAATGTTTTGAATTTATCATTGTAACTCTGATTGATGTAGGTTGTTTGTACTATTTTTTTGAATTTGTTTTTGAACTCAGCAAGCGATTTACTCATTTTCAGGTCCGTTTCGAGATTATTCCACAGATTAACACCTTTGATAGATACACTTCTTTGCTTGATGTTTGTTCTTGTTTTGAGTTTTTTGAATAAGTTGGTACCTCTTAAATCATAGCTGCTTTCTCGAATTTCGAAAAACTTCTGAATGTTTTGGCAGAGCAGGTTATTGTGTGCTTTGTACATTAATTGGGCGATTTTAAAGTCAACCAGGTCATAAAATTTCATCGTATTTAATTTGATAAATAGTGGATTTGTGGGTTCCGTATATTTTGATCTATTAATAATTCGAATTGCTTTTTTTTGTAGGTTGAGAATAGGGAGTGTGTTTGTTTTGCAGGCATTTCCCCATATTTCCACACAGTAGGTCATATATGGTAATAATAATGAAGTGTATAATGTGTACAAAGATCTCTTATTTAGCACTTCCTTGGTTTTGTAGAGGATCCCTACGGTTTTGGCTATTTTTCTTTTTACGTTATCGATATGTGGCTTCCAACATAGTTTTGAGTCTATTACTAATCCGAGAAACTTGGTTTCATACGCTCTTTCTATCTCAATTGAGTTTACCATAATTTTAGCTTGGTGTTTGATTGGTCTTGTGCCAAAAACAATTAACTTCGATTTTTTCAGGTTAAGTGACAATTTATTTCTGTCGAACCAGTTTTTTAATTTGTTTAATTCGTTTTCTACGGTTGTCAGGAGCTGTTTCAGATTTATTCCAGAACAGTAGAAAGTTGTATCATCAGCAAATAGGACACATTTAAATTGTTTTGAGACCTTGCAGATATCATTTATATATAGATGAATAGTTTTGGACCAAGCACTGACCCCTGAGGAACTCCGTGAGTGATTTTTAGTTGATTCGTTTTTTTATTGTTGAGTTGCACGTACTGATATCTGTTTTCTAAATAACTTTTTATCCATTTATAAGCTACACCTCTAATGCCATATCTTTCTAGTTTTTTCAATAATATACTGTGATCTATTGTGTCAAAAGCTTTTTTTAGATCTAGGAAAACCCCAACAGTAAATTCTTTGTTGTCTATATTAGAGGCTAATGCTTCCACAAACTCCATAACTGCCATTGAGGTGGTCCGTTTTTCCCTGAAGCCATATTGATTCTCACTTAACAGCGCATGCTTTTGTATAAAGCTATCAAGTCTGCGAGAAAATAGTTTTTCTAATATTTTTGAAAATTGTGGTAGTAGTGATATTGGTCTATAATTTGTAAACCGATGTCTTTCTCCACTTTTATAGATTGGAATAACTTTAGCAATTTTCATTTTTGATGGAAAGATACCAGCTTTGAATGACAGGTTGCATATGTGCGTGAAAGGTCGCACTACATATTCTATAATCTGCTTTATTATTGTCATGTCAATATTAAAGCAATCAGTTGACTTTTTATTTTTAAAAGTTTTTATAATATTTGATACTTCTTCTTGTTTTACAGCAGTAAGGAACATCGTGGAGGAGTTTTTTTCTACATATCTATCTATTTCAAACAAGTTTGTTGGATCAGGAATTTGTTTTGCTAGGTTACTGCCGATGTTGACAAAATACTCATTAAATTCAGTTGCTATTTCTGCAGTTTTTTCCAAAATAGTATTTTTGCCTTTGATAAAATACTCTGGATAATACATTTTTTTAGGACTATTTCTGATTACTTGGTTAAGTATCTTCCATATTTCTTGTGTGTTACTTTTATTCTGCTCTAATAGTGCATGATAATGATCTCTTTTACTGGTTCTTATAATATTTACTAGTTTATTTTTATAGGTCTTATATTTTTTTTCTGCTTCTTCAGTTCTCAATTTTAAAAACAATTTATATAAATTGTTTTTCTTTTTACATGCGTTTTCTATGCCTTTCGTTATCCATGGCTTACTTGGGTCTTTATACTTTTTGGAGACTTTAGTTAATGGAAAATGTTTATCATATAAAGAGATTATGGTAGACTGAAATACTTCAAACGCTGTATTTGGGTCTTCGTTTGAGTAGACCTCGGTCCAGTTTTGTTTTTCTAGGTCTTGCTTAAAGGCGTCGGTGGAGCGTTGGGTTCTTAGTCTTATTTCTGTTATGTGAGTTGTTGACTTAGCTTTTCTATCAAAATAATGATGAAAAACTGCAAAAACAGGTAGGTGGTCACTTATGTCATTAATGAGAAGTCCACTTTCCATTTTATGGTCAATCTTATTTATAAATATGTTATCTATTAATGTGGCCGTGTCAACTGTTATTCTGCTAGGTTTCAGGATTACTGGGAAAAAGCTGTTGCTGTACATAGTATTTATGAAGTCGGTTGTTTTTTTGTGTCCATTTGGGTTTAATAAGTCAATGTTAAAGTCACCACATATTATTCGTGTTGACATATCTCTCCTAAAACTATGTGAACAGTTTTAGGAGAGATATGTGGTCTTGCTTACGAACTGTATTGTTTCGCAGAACTGACTTGGACAGACTGTTTGGCCAAATGATCTTTGTGTTTAAGAATGCCATTTCAGTTGAAGAATTGAGCCAAACCAATGGCGTAAAACTGCAAGAGGTGGACTGTGTCACTCAAAACCAACTAAAAACAAAGGATCAAAATGAACTGCCCAATACTGTGTGAACCGGGCAGCAAAAACAATGAATTCAATTCAATTCAATTGTATTTATAGAGCACTTTCGAACAGCCATCGCTGCATACAAAGTGCTGTACATGGAGCAATTTAACATATACAATAAACAGGAAAACAAATCGGTAACAAAGACGGTAGAGAGCACCGAACAGTAAAACCAAGAACAAATCTAAGTCATGCTGAGTCGAATGCCAAAGAATACAAGTGAGTTTTGAGGAGGGATTTGAAAATGGGCAGCGAGGAGGCTTGCCGAATGTTCAGTGGGAGGTCATTCCAGAGAGAGGGACCAGCAACAGAAAAGGCTCGATCCCCTCTGAGCCTCAGTTTAGTTCTTGGTACTTCTAATAATGTCTGGTCCGCAGACCTGAGGCGGCGGGCAGGTGTGTAGGGGCGGATGAGCTCAGAGCGGTAAGGTGGCGCGAGATTATTTAGAGATTTGAAAACAAATAAGAGGATCTTGAAAATAACTCTAAAATGTATGGGGAGCCAGTGAAGGGATGCCAGAGTTATGTGCTCCCTCTTACGAGTACCAGTCAAGAGGCGGGCAGCGGCATGGAGGACTGGCTGACTCCAACGTAAAGGGAATTGCCGTAATCGAGCCGGGATGTGACAAAGGCATGAATTACTGTCTCAAAGTGTTCATGAGAGAGGAGAGGTTTTACTTTGGCCAGCTGTCTAAGGTGAAAGAAGCTGGATATACTTTGAAGTCAAGATGGCCCGAGTAAGCAGCCGGCAAGTGCTCTCATGAGCCTTGCTTTTTTTGTTGTTTTTTTGGTTTGTTTTGTCACTTTGTGTTTGTTGTTACGTCGTGTGGACCTGATGTGGACTTTTTTCAGCATTTTTTGGCCACGACATTCATCAAGGAGGAAACTCTGTGCTTGGTGGTTGCGCCTTCTCTGCAGCATGGGTATACCAGCACTGTTTTTGCCTGGTAGGAATGTCGGCGCCATTTGACTGTCGTTGCTGGACAGTCCCGGGGCGCTTGTGTCTTGCGCCTGTTATGGGCAGCATTTTTCACAGCCCCACTTTGTTCAGCAGAGAGATCGGTGCTGTTGAACGGTCTGCGGCTGGATGGATGTAAGGCTCGAGGAGCCGACGATGAGAAGAAAGGAGCGTTAGCGCGGAGCGCCGATGCGGATGTGGAACTGGGAGTCGCGGCTTGGAATTGAAGTGGATTTACATGAGACAGGAGATGTGAGCCAATCTCTTTTTCGTCAATGGACGCTACAGCTTCGTGTTTGCTTTCAAAACTTAGCTTTTAGCAGACGTGTGCACATTTTCAGCATGACGTCTCTGATCCACTGGTGAAAGGACACTTTGATCCTCTCCTCTTTCATCTATAACTGCTTCAGAGAACAAAGTGTATGCAGAAAAGTGGTGAAGATTGCACGACTGTCTGTGTCCTATGTGTTGTGTTGTGTTATTTTTGTTATTTTGACTTCAAAATGGCGCCGCGTGAGTGGCTGCCTTTCCAGCATCTCCTATATTTTGTTGTTCTACTTCTGCCTTTCATAACTTTGCTGCTGTGAATCGGGAATTTCTCCATTGCGAGACTAATAAAGGTTTTCTTATCTTATCTTAACAACGGCACCAATTTGACGATCAAGTTTGAAATCACTGTCCAGTCCAGTACCAATGAAGGTAGCTAATTCAGAAAAGCAAGACATTACTATTCCACTATCTTATCTAAGAAAAGTGTTTCATGTTTTTGGTAAATTGATAGCACAAAAATCGAACCAATACAGTACTTGCTAGCCTTTGGTTAAAAACAAATTACATTTAATGTGATTTTCTTTTTTTCTTCCCACGCCCCACACTCTGTTGGTGAAGCATTTTGCGTTCAGTGATTTATTTTGTTCCATTGTGCCAAGTTAGTGAGTTGAATGTAAATATTTTAATCTTGACAATGCAATACAGTACAATCCAAACTATCAGTAGAATGTTCTACTTAATTTTACATTTTACATTTTAGAGTTATTTTCAAGATCCTCTTATTTGTTTTCAAATCTCTGAATAATCTGGCGCCACCTTACCTCTCTGAGCTCATCCGCCCCTACACACCTGCCCGGCGCCTCAGGTCTGCGGACCAGACATTATTAGAAGTACCAAGAACTAAACTGAGGCTCAGAGGGGATCGAGCCTTTTCTGCTGCTGGTCCCTTTCTCTGGAATGACCTCCCACTGAACATTCGGGAAGCCTCCTCGCTGCCCATCTTCAAAACCCTCCTCAAAACTCACTTGTATTCTTTGGCATTCGACTCAGCATGACTTAGATTTGTTCTTGGTTTTACTGCTTGGTGCTTTCTACCGCCTGTATTACCGATTTGTCTTACTGTTTATTGTGCATGTTAAATTGCTCCATGTACAGCACTTTGTATGCAGCGATGGCTGTTTGAAAGTGCTCTATAAATACTGTTGACTTGACTTGACTTAATCACATTTGTTTTCTGTACTATTTAATTGTATTTATTTATTCAGCACTTCTACTTCTTCACTTCTTCAGTCGTTGAACTACTTTTGCTGCTTTTGTTTTATCATTATGAGATTGTGACAAGTAGGTTTGTTGTTGTTTGAGGAGAGCAATGTCCTGGCACGTGACGTCACGTGGTGGGTGGTACTTAGACGTGAGTGGGTAAAGCTTCGCAAAGCTGGGGACAAGAAGGAGACAGTTGTTGGGGGATTATCACCAAACTTGGGTTGAGGCACACCGCTGATATGGTTGCACGTCAAAGTGTCTCCTTTCGGACTCCCCGTGTCGGGCGGGTCAACATGGACGCTTTCCTAATGACGAAAGAAGGCCCGAGTCATTGTTGAGTTTTGCGCTAGCCGTTTGACGTTAGCTCGCGCGGCTAGTAACTCCTGCTGCTGGCGGCTTCAAACAACTTGTCAACAGCCAAGGCGATCGATAGCTTATCCCAGGCACAAATCGGAAGTGTTTTCGACACGCACCCACTGTACAGCCCTGCCGCGGTCTGTCGCTGTGCCGACGGCCATCGAATCAGCAGCACTTTAGAGAGAGGTAAGTGGTGTTGGCAAGTCGGCGTTTAAAGGCACCCACGGGAATGTGGGTCAGCCACGCTAACGCAGTGGTGCCTACTGCCTATCAAGGTTAGAAGCTAAGTAGCTAAGTTAGCATGTCGTGTTGAAGTCTTCAACGGTCCCCTAAGCCCCACCTAAAGTACACTGCTGGTGTACTTTATAAAATTGACTGCTCAAATACTGGAAACGTTTTACTAACCTATCGATTCTCGTAACGTATAGAAATTCCGATAACTGATATTGCCTCCAGTCGGTCGCGGGCGAGTGCAATTGTAAGGAAACACATTTCCACCACGTATTATCACGTTTGTCTTATAAGCAACTGGAACGGTCCAGTGGTCTTGCGTTAAGGTTTTATCGTGAAGAAGAGGTGAAGCTACGTCACGTTACGTTGGTTTAATCCACTAGGTGGCCGTGGAGCAGCCACCCCGCATCCCCCACTCAAAAGACCCCAAACCCACCCTCCCTCTGGCTGCAGCGAGCAACACAGCTCACAGCAGTGTGTACACAGTGCATACACCATGCCCCCTTGTACACGGTACACCCTTGTTCATGAAAGCCAAGCAAACAACAATGCAGATGGCTCCAGACAAACGTCAACTAGGTTTGAAGATAGCAGAGAACACAGTGAACTTCCCACTCACGATTCATCCCGTTCCTGTGTTTTTCTTGCTGATCTGGACTTTTGTTTGCATACCAGTATTGCTTGTTTAAAATGAATTAAACTCATGCAATTACATTTCTTATGACTGTCGTATCAAAAAATACAAATCAAAATGCAAAGCTATACTCTACTCATAAGACGGGTCCAACTGACGAGTCAAAATAATAATAATTGGGTGGAGTTTTGCCGATTAAACACAGACATATTCTTTATTTCTCATGGACACAATGCCTGAATAGCACAACTTAGTTTTGGGGATGGAATGGTTAGATTGTGTTTCCATCCATTTCAGTGGGAAACACCTCAATTTCTCAAAGTTTCTGGTTGTAAATGGGCTCACGGAACCAATTCGATTTGTATCTTGAGATTCCACTGTGTGTGTGCGTGTGTATCTAGCTATCTAGCTTTATACAAATGTAAATTCTTCAAAAAAAACGCTAATAATCATTCACGGTATGTTTCCCACAGAAAACGGGGCAAAATGGGTGGCGGAAGTCGGGGGGGAAATAGAAAATGGCCAAAGTATGAAAAAAAAAGCCTTGTGAATATGAGCGTCTGCAGGTATAAGCAAGGGTTGGCTGCTGTTTTTAGTTGTAATATCACTATTGAACACACTGGCATACATTGCTTCAGTCCTACAATGCCCTATTCTATGTGAGTAGGCTAGGCCTAATAGTTTACATCTATTGCAGTGTAGGAAAATTAGTTCTGCAATGAAAAGGGAAAAAAAGTAATCAGGCAGTACAGTGATATTGCTGTTTGGATTGCTACAGTCATATAGAGGTGCATTGTTCTCCTTGAAGTGAACAGAGATCTGCATGTCACCCACAATCGTTTTCTCAGCTCGTGGGCCAGAATGGCAACGTGACAGGAGAGAGGCCAGCCGAGCGCGCCTCAAAAAAAATCATGGAGGGCTTACAACACCCTGCTCCCGAGCAGCAGAACAGGGTCAACGGCGACCGCCTGCCAAGTTCTCCTGAGGATGTGGCTGATGTTAAGTGGCCTACGCCCCAGGGCTCAGATAGCAGCAGAGGTGCGAGTGCGTCGGAACATGTGGATCTGGATCAGCCCGAGAGCGACGTCGAGGTCAAGGAGGAACTGCAGGATGTGTCCAGTCAACAAGGCAAGCGGGAGAGAAGAGAGAGTGCAGATGAGGAAAACAATCACAGCAGTGCAGCATCAAGCTACACCGGTGAGACCCCCTCTCCCCTCCAGCTCTTGTTACGTTTTGAGTGGATATGCAGAGCCGTACTATTTATTGATGTTTTTCCCAAAGCAGACCTTTCCCACACGCCGTCACCATCGCTGTCTGAGCAGCTGCGTCTGGGCCGTGAGGACAGCACGACCTCCGGTATCAGTGTGGAGTGTAAGGTGTGTGGGGACAAGGCGTCAGGCTTCCACTACGGCGTACATGCCTGTGAGGGTTGTAAGGTAATGCCACCTGTGTGTGTCTGCCTTTCAAGAACACCAAGCACTCTGGTGTGAGTTTCTTGTGTTCTTTCCCACCCCAGGGCTTTTTCAGACGAACTGTGCGCATGAAATTGGAATATGAGCGCTGCGAGCGTTCCTGCAAAATTCAGAAGAAGAATCGCAACAAGTGCCAATATTGTCGTTTCCAGAAGTGCCTTTCTTTGGGAATGTCTCATGATGGTGAGTGAGAATGACATTTTACTTGATGGGTTAGGATAGACACTGTAGATAATCAGGGATGAGATTTTTCCACTTTTTGGCGGGATTCCGCTTTTTTCCAGTCAAAATGGACCTTTTTAATATTGTTCCAAATCCATTGAGAAAATTTTAGGGGGGCTATGGTGTTATTTCTGGGCTGCCGGACTTACTTGTCTTCGGCAGACTTGGGACTCGTAATGTTTACAAATAAAGTTTGCAAGCATCCATTTTGAATAAGGTTTTTTCTCGCGATGCGTTAGTTTGTAGTTACTTCGTATATGGGCTAAAACCAATGTCTTACTTGTTGTGATTGGTCGCTATGTCGGCAAATGCAGAATCGCAACCAATCCGTGTTCGCCTTCCTAAACCCCTTTCTCGCGAATTCTGAATGGTTTTGCACAAGGGATGTAGTGTATTGAAATTACTCGTGTATGTAGTCTGTATAAAACAAATGCCGAATGTTATCGAGACTTGTGACGAAGCTAAAGTGTGTCGGATAGATGCGGATCTGAAAACCAAGTTTCGATGGGACTGATTGGATAGAAAGCTGACGGTGTCCCCAGTAGGAACCAGTAAAGAGCAACCGTTGTCTGTGCTTGTGTCGGATTTCGTGAAAAAGCTCGATGTCACTGGTAAAGCTCTGTGTACAGTATGTGACGATGTCATTATACGCAAAATACCTTCTATAATAATAATAATAATAATACATTTTATTTATAAGTGCCTTTCAAGACACCCAAGGACACTTTACAATCATGAACAAAAACAATAAACCCATGTATAGTAAACAGTTTGGGACTTCACTATCAATGTATGAGGTAAGAATCAACAGCTTTTTATCACATTTACACAACATTTTATAAATACAAGTCATGAACAAATCTTAAATATGGCAGGGAATGTGTTTCCTTTTTTAGTTTTGATTTGGAGCAGCAAATTTGAAGTTACATGTTGGTGCTCACCAGGAACGCATAAGCAAAAACTTATGTATGTACTCCAAATAAACTTCTACTTGAGTATGAAGTGTCAATTTTATATGCAACTAGAGGATGGTATTTCAACAAAAATTATAAAATTATGTTGATAAAATTAATGGTGTTAAGGCTTTATAATCTCAAAAACCCATTAGCTTCCGGGGGCTTTGCCCCCTCTGCCTCTGAACCCCACTTAAAAAGCGATGATTTCTGATCTCGTTAAATGCAACCAGTCTGGAACAAGCTTGCTTGTCACCAAATAATTTACACATGTTAAACTTCTATTTTAAGGTGCATTGTTTGGATGCATCTCAATTGCGAACCTTTTCTGTTGCTCTCAACTTTTACGCCGTTCAGTGAGGTGGCTTTATATCAGTAAACAGACTGGGGCAATTTTAGAAGTATCTTTGAGCTTAGCCTGTTTAAATATGGTTTGTGTCCCGTTGTTGCTCCAAGCAATTTACATTGTGCTGCAGTGCGGAGGGACGTCTGCACAGACAGACATACCTCGGTGTGCGTGCGTGCGTAGGGCTTACTGCCACTCCGTCCCCAACTTGAAAAACATAACATTTTGTCATACAAAATGTAGCTATTACTGCTCCATTTGACAAGATATTTATAGCTTTGGCTTATTTGGTCACTTTGTGACCTATAACATTTCAGAAAATCCCTGGTATGAATAAAGTCCAATTAACAAGACAATGGCCAAAAAAAAAAAACATTACGGCAAATACTAGGGATGCAACTACAGTATTGCCCAATAATTATTTGGATGATCTTGCGAATCGTGTCATCATATCGCCGACTTGTATGCAGCGATGGCTGTTTGAAAGTGCTCTATAAATACTGTTGACTTGACTTGACTTTATTGAAAAAAGCTCAGATTCAAAAATAAATAAACCTCCCAGAATGAAGGTGAAAATCCAATCCAATGAGGCCGTACTTTGCCGTCAGTCTGTTTGGGTGGACAAATCAGGTGCCCTTTTCAACTTATTATGGGCTGTCGTAAACTCTTAGACAAACTGTCGCTTGTGACAAACATAGCTTTGATCGTGTCGGGTTTATTCACTGTTTTAGAGGAAGACATTTCACGTGCTATTTGCATTAAGTGTTCTGCAAACATTCCACGAGGGGAAAAAAAACTAAAGGATATTCAACTCCACAAATCTTGTCAGCGGCGGAAACTTCATTGGTACAGCGGCGTTTTCAAAGCCTACAAAAACACCCGTGCTGCCTGAAAGCCTGCCACAAAGAAACCTCATTGCCCGCTGCATTTGAAAAGTGCAAATATTTCAACAGATGACCCGAGGGCGAAAGCGATTACATCAAGGAAATGGACATTTGCCCACCATCGTTGATGACACTGGCTTTTGTCAGCGAACAAACCACTACAGTTAGTAATGTGTTGGATGCAGGGCTCAGTTGTGTACTTATTGTATTTATTTATTTATTTTACTATGCACATTTTCAGCTTGCAGTACATGTTAACGCACTTCATGAAACCTTGCCCATGGGTGTGTGGAGTCCTAGAAGTTTTTATTTTTTTAATTTTGTATCTCCGATGTGCAGGTGTCAAACTCAAGGCCCAGGGACCAGATCTGGCCCGCCACATCATTTGATGTGGCCCGCGGAAGCAAATCAAACATGTCGACTTTTATGATGCATACATTTTTTACAAAAATGTCAAATATGTAAAAGAGCTATTGTACGTTTTCTTGTTTCCAAACCCCTCATTACAATAACTTAAACTATATTTGAACAAACCATAATTCTTGACTTCCTTTTTGGTTTCACAGTCATGACGGCCCGCAACAAAAATGAGTTTGACACCCCTGCAGTAGAATGACACGGAGTAGTTATTTCAGTAAAAGAATTCCGAGAAGGTGATGAAAGCTGCTGTACGATTTCACACAGCCTCATGTTCAATAACATGCTCCACAACTTCACTCTGAGCGGCCCCTTTAATTTTAAACCCCTAAAAAAAATCTTCAGAAAATACCGAAAGAGTGTCATTTTATGTATTCTACGAAACAGGGTTATAAAGAATGGAGGGAAAAAAAATCCTCGAAAAACTGGGAAAACCCAAAATATTGAAAAAACCGAGAGAAAAAAATCGGAATTTGCAAATTTTCAGGTGCTGACTGCAAATATGCATTGACTGAAGTTTTAAGGAGAGTGGATTTTCTTTTATACAAGCATTGAGAAATATATTATGAAAAATGTGCCGATGCACATATTTAGAGCTAGGCCAATGTGGGGTTTTTTTCAGGGCAAACACTGATTATTTGTAGTCAAGGAGGCCAAAAACCAGTAAAACTGAATTATTTTATTTCTTTGTTTTTACGTCAAGTCAAATTCTTTAATTTGTTGAAATTTCATTCAGCGTATGTTTATTTACAACTTTTCAGATTCGCAAAATGTTGACAATTTTGTTTTTTCAATCTTAGACAATCAATATCTTTGTTTGGAAACTCGACAAAAAAGTTCATGGAGCCCTCAGCATCATCAGCACGTCTTAAAAAGTTAAATGAAAAGTAAAGTAACCCCATAGTTTCTACATGAAATAAGGTTTTTAAAAATTCAAAATAACAGATGTTAAACTCTAACTTTTTTCTAACAAACAAAAGGTGCAGAGTTCCCAGCATCAGCAGCATCTCTTATCAAGCTAACTGAACATTTAAATAAATAGTTCCCGGAAGTTAACACGGTTTTAAATGGATCTCTTATTGGTTGTCAGATTTTTAAAAAGGCAGATGCTGATATTCATCAAAATGCTGAATATCGCCACAGACAATCAGACCGACAGATAATCAATCGCTCTACCCCTAATTTAAAATGGCATTTTTGTCCTACATTTGGTCAGGAAATGCATGATCCCGTGTGGCCCCCAAATCGCACTGGTGAAAAATTGGGGCTCCTTCCAGCATTTAAGTTGCCTGTTCCTGGTCTACGTATATCTATACTAGGGCTGCAGCTATCGAGTATTTTGCTATTCGAATATCCTACTGAAAATTTGAGTTGAATAATCAGGTATTCAGACAATTTTTAGTGAAAGATGCAATAGGGCTGAACTTTATCCATTTATCGACAATTTGTCTCACCGTGGACTGATGGACATCAAGGCTTTTTAGAGATACTTTTGTAACCCTTCCCAGCTTTATGCATGTCAACAATCCTTAATCGCAGGTCTTCTGAGAGCTGTTTTGAGCAAGGCGTGGTGTACATCAGACAATGCATCTTGAAAAGAGCAAACTCTTAACTGGTGTGTGTTTTATAGGGCAGGGCAGCTTTACCCAACACCTTCAATCTCAACTCATTGATTGGACTCCAGGTTGCTGACTTCTGACTCCAATTAACTCATTAGCCTACGGGTTCACATCCTTTTTCCACCCCGCACTGTGAATGTTTACATGGTGTTCAATAAAAAAAACAACAACACGGCAACATTTTCCTGTGTGGCATTAGTTCAAGCAGACTGTTTGTCTATCGTTGTGACTTAGATGAAGATCAGAACAGATTTTATGACCCGGTTTATGATGAAATCCAAGTCATTCTATTATTCAAATAGAAATGTGAAAACATATCAGAATGTTAAAAAAAAAGTGTCTTTCTGTTTGCACAGCAATCAGATATGGTCGTATGCCTGAGGCAGAGAGGAAGAAACTGGTGGCGGGTCTGCTTGCAGAGGAGTTAAACCTCGGCAAACCGGGAGGCTCCGACTTGAAGACGTTGGCCAAGCAAGTCAACACAGCCTACTTGAAGAATCTCAGTATGACCAAGAAAAGGGCCCGCAGTATCCTGACGGGAAAGACCAGCAGCACCTCAGTAATACTCCGATTTTTCTAACTATTGATCAGAAAGTGTTATCGCGCAGTTCCTTCCAAACTGCAATTTTTAGGGCGGCGGATCACAAAGATTTATGATACGTCTCTTTCTCTCTCGTCTCGGCATTAGCCATTTGTGATCTATGATGTGGACACGCTCTGGAAGGCCGAAAGCGGTTTAGTGTGGAGCCAGTTGCTCCCAGGAGCTCCCCTGACTAAGGAGATTGGGGTGCACGTGTTCTACCGCTGCCAGTGCACCACGGTAGAGACGGTGCGGGAGCTCACCGAGTTTGCCAAGAGCATTCCGGGGTTTGTCGACCTCTTCCTCAACGATCAGGTCAGTCGCTTCTTCGCGCTACGGCGACTGGCGAGGTGAAGCCGTGGGGAGGACATCATCGGTGTGCCATTTGCGTCTGTTGCTGCAGGTGACGTTGCTGAAGTACGGCGTGCATGAGGCTATTTTTGCGATGTTGCCATCTCTCATGAACAAAGATGGACTCCTGGTGGCCAACGGTAAAGGCTTTGTGACCAGGGAGTTTTTGCGCAGCCTAAGAAAACCTTTCAGTGAGATCATGGAACCCAAGTTTGAATTTGCCGTCAAGTTCAACGCTCTGGAGCTGGATGACAGCGACCTGGCCCTCTTTGTAGCCGCCATCATCCTGTGCGGAGGTGCGAGGAAAACATCTCGGTGCTCCATGTGCTTGCTCAACTGTGACTGACGCTCATGTCTCTCCAGATCGCCCCGGCTTGATAAATGTGAAGCAGGTGGAGCAGAGCCAGGATAACATCCTGCAGGCCCTGGACCTCCACCTGCAGGCGAACCACTCGGACTCAGTCTACCTCTTCCCCAAATTGCTACAGAAAATGGCCGACCTCCGCCAGCTAGTCACGGAGAATGCTCAGCTTGTGCAGAAGATCAAAAAGACAGAGTCGGAGACATCGCTGCACCCGCTTCTGCAGGAGATCTACAAAGACATGTATTAAACTGCTCCGAGCAGTACTGTTACAGACGGAATACACAATTAGAACAATAAACCGTGTTCAGTTAAACACTGCTCCAAGTGAGGTCACGGCTGTGCCCAAGCACACAAATTGTCATGTGCGCATGCGGAATAGGTCACATAACGCTGAGTTTTCTTACCAAAGCTCCTCCCTGCTTTCCAGGGGAAACATTGTACGTTACATATACATAGATTTGCGCGGTGCTGTGGAGAAGAGCCGTCGGTGTGGGCATGGCGCATTCAAGCGTCTTTGGGTGGAGGGATTGGACGAAGCTGATTGCTTTTTGTTTACATCCTTCAGTCAGTGACCTCCAACTTTACCGTTTGGCCTTGTTGACCTCACTTGGCGCAGGTGCCTGTGCAATAGCATATCCAGTAGTCGCTGTGGACAGCCAAGCCATCTAGCCATATGCAATACACATCTGACCTGCACAAGTACAAGGGACACATCCTGTTTTTAGATCGACACATTATTTTGAAGTTTTTTCCTCTCCCTTGTAATTATGTCTAATTATTTGTAATTGTTGATTATATTTGTCAAACATGAACTTCATCACATCATCGGATGTACTTGACTGTATTTGTTGCTTCTTACCTTCCTGCTTGGTTTGTGAGAAATATCAACTTTACACGTTTCCTTTCATACAGTGACATGCACATATGAAATCAGTACAGTAGGCCAATATGCACATAACTTGTACAATTTTTTTTTAGACCCCACCCCTTTATATTTTTTTTTTGCAAGTGTTTTTTTCTTTTAGTCCGCCCTCATTTATCTATTCTACCTCTATTGTATGACAATATTCTGCTGTCATGTTACAGCATATGCCACTTTTGCCTTAATTTTTTTGTAAATGGGTACAATGTATTTCAGTAGTGGTCAAGCAAGCAAAAAGAAATGTGATTGAAATGTCAAAAAAAGTGCACTGGAAGTAATTGTGGTCTACCTCTAAAATGTGCCAAATACTTCATGTTCACCCAATGACTTGAAATGATCGGAATATGTTAACCAGAGAAATGACATCTCTTTCATAAACTACTAGAACTGTTTTCCACTCGTGCATAATTATTTTTTTAGTGGTGAGTGCTGATGATGACTATTTTTAGAGATAAAAGTTAGTAATACACAGTGCACAGTTGAGATTGAGAACAGTGACGATCAAGGGTCGACGTCACGTTTCTATTGGCTCGTCACTTCCTTAATTGGCGAATAAACACCAGTTGCACTCTTAACATAGTCGGAGGTGGAAGCGGGGCGGCTTGCACAGCAGCAACTTCAGCAGCGGGGACGGCAGCACACGCACAAGCACAAGCACAAGCACGTCGGCTGGCCGCGGACATGGAACGTTCGCGTTTGGCCCGTAATGGCAATATCTGCAGGTAAGTGCAAATCTAGCGAAAAATTGAGAATTGCAACAGGTAACTTTTACTCGTCGACAAACGGCAACCCTTGGCAACTATCCGTAGAAGGAAATGTTTCGAGGCGGGCGCAAGGCGGAAGTTAAAAAGCTGAGATGGACGTTGATGTTTTCTCGTGAGTGTAAACCGTTGTCGCGAATCTGTTCACGTGTAGTGACTGTAGTCTTGTAAATATCCACGCGCTTAAGTTTTGGGGACCCAACCAAAGCCGACTGTTGGCCAGGAGCACTAACTTTTGAATCTCAATAATTCCGTTGGCTAGTAAACAGTCGTGGAGGAATTGTTTTGTGTGCACGCGGCGCTTGCAGACAGAAGTCCATACCACACAAAGCTGGCGAGCCAGTTTGTTTTCCTATTTTTCGTTGTCGCTCACTCCATATGATTGCGCTCGTTGCTTTGGTGTCGCGCTGAAACTCTTATTTCCAAGATTCCAAAGCCCAAGCCTCGTACGTGTGAAACCTGGACTTTCAACGTGCATAACGGAGCAACCTTTATTTGTTGGCACATTCCGTTAAAAGCGTTGGTGTCGACGTGGATTCACTGACCTTAGATGTGATTATTTGACCGTGTTTTATGCAAGTGTGATTTCGGCTCGTCTTGAACAGGAAGAAAAGCTCATGCTCATTTGTTCTGGCTTTGTTTTCCAAAAGCTTTTCTAGTCATTTCTATTTTAACTACCGTGTTTAGTGGACCAGTGGTGGGAAGAGGGACTGCCGATACAAAACTGCGGTCAGGCCAGAGGCCAGCCTCCGCTGGCAAAATTTAAGTCAAGCCAGCCGACACAGTTCATACTCTGCCAGCGGCGTTGACCACCTTCGAAATAAAAGCTATCCAACTGATGCATGCACGTCAGTGGTTTGGATTTAAAAATAATCTTATCAAATAATTTCTTAGTGGTCAGGCAATGAGTTCACCCAGGGAGAATGAAAACTGTCTCAGAATAGCGCCAAGAAGTGTTCGGAAATTGAGATAGAAAAAAACGTTAATGTTGTTAACGCTACATCGCTGGTGTCAAACATATGGCCCCCGGGCCGGAACCGCCCCACCAAGGAGGTTCGATCAGGCCCGCAGAATAATTCAATGGTGAAAAAATGCATAAGACATGGAATCAATATTTTTAATAAGGTGCAATTCATGGGGCATCCGCTAGGAAACGGACTGATCAGAGTAGAAGACAACACTGTTTTGGTCAGAGAAGAAGACAACAACAGCCTCAGTCTGTCACTGAGACAGACCTAACACAGCAGACGCTATCAAGGACATGTGAATACTTTATTCGTTACACATTTAATCGCACTCTCCTTAGTTTGTAAGGTGTAGGCAGGGATTAATTAAATTTAGATTTTATATGCACATGTGTAAATGGTTTAAAAATTACTTTCTTTATAAATCTTGTTTTATCTTAAAGTCCGTTACTCTATTTTTCAATACCAATTACTTGTTAAAGTTTTGTGCCTTTGTACAATCAGTGGGATCCGTTGCAATGCATATATGTGAATGATAAAAGTAAATTGCACATTTGTCTAAGGAAATCTAAGGTGCTTCATGAAATGCTTTGTAAAGGATATGTTCATTAAATTTCAACATTTTCCTAATGGTCTGGTGCTTCTTTAGACCAAAACAAAGGAAAGACATAGTGTTTTGGTTATTTATAGCAGAGTATGGTATAATTTTAACGGTCCGGCCCACTTGACATCTACCGAGGCCGTATGTGGCCCACAATGTGAAATGAGTTTGACACGCCTGCTCTACACCAATGACTAAAATTTCACCTTATTTAAAAAAAAAAAAAAAAAAGTAAATAAATGAATTTTCATTATCCTGGAACCAGACCAGGGCTTGGGAACACTAGTACACCCCAGGTATCAACCCTACAGTACTTGCATTAGGATCTGATCTGGCATTTGGCAGCGGTTATTTTGCTGTAACCGGCAACTCGCAACCTGGTGTTATTTTGCCGTGAATCACACAAGAACTAAAAGTACAAATTCTGCCCCGTAAGAACTGGTTAGAAAGGTCTCCCCGAAGGTGATACTTTATTCAATCACTTCACGGGTTCAAATTCTGCTTTTATACCTTTTTTTTTAATGGAATTAGTTTACTATATTTACAATTTCTTGCAGCCAATCAGGAGCTGTAAATGAGCCATTTTGTTTTACCTGTTTATTGAAGGATTGAAAACGAGTGGAAAGATTTTGATTGAGCTTGTGAAAGAAAAACAAAAATAATTGGCAAAAATGATTAGGACAGCCCAACAATAAAAAGTTATTGTTCAGGTTATAATAAGCAAGGGGAAATAAAAGGTCAAATGAGTAAAAAAAGAGAGGAGTTGGGTTTTGAATAAAGTTCAAGAGTCTAACCTATGTGTGTATGTATGACGTATATTCATCACAACATAGTCACCGTACATAACAAACGTAGGATGTAAAATTAAATGTAAGAGTCATTGAAAATTAATGAATAACAAAGTGGGCAAATGCAAATAACAAGTACTACTGTGTTGGGAAAAGATAAACTGACAACAAACCTGTAATTATTAACTACCCAAAAAAATGGGTACGCCCTCAAATTATACAAGCATCGCAGTTAATTTGAGCCCCATCAAAACACCACAAATGGAATTAATATTTTTTAAGTTTGTCCAATAATTGCAAAGCATAGACATCTCAAAAAGCTTCTGTGGGCTGCCCATGTCACTTGTAGCCGGGTATTCGGCAGGAAGAGGCAGCTAGCGATAGCAAGTTTAACAAGGAGCTTCGGCTGGCTACTCCTGCCAACTGAATATGTTGCTATTTGGCTGCTAACTGCATTCTCGGCTCTATCATCACACCTCCACAGCAGTGAATAAGATAAACCTCTGACTTGTATCGTTTCTACGATGAGAATACTCGGAGAAATTTACAGAGGGGAAGCCGGAGAATCAATCCATTTTCTAATCCGTTCATCCCTCCGATTGGCTGGCAACCTGTTAAGGGTGTACCTTGCCCACTGCCCGAAGTTAGCCGGGATTGGGCTCCAGTATGCCCGTGACCCTTGTGAGGATAACGCGGTTCAGATGATGGGTGGGTGGATGGATTACTCATATTGGATTAAAAAAAAAAAAAAAATATTGCTTTGTGTCAAATCATTACCTCTTTCATGCACCCTGTAGCCTGATAACAGGATAAGATGTTGACTATAGTAACCGCTGTCCCTGAAAGGGTGAAGCCCTATATCAATATGTAAGATGATTGGCGAGTGAACAGTGCGACCAAGTGCTGGAAATTGTTGCGTCTTCTATTGGCATGTCAAACTCGTTGTGACTATCTAGCAACTATTTTTGTTTGCTCAAACAGGTTTGCTCAAACACGTTTTCAACCTGTTTGAGCAATCTGACCCATGGTTTAAAAAAAAAAAAAAAAAATATGGACATTACAAGTGCACTGAACTTGTCACCATTGTAATAAACGCGCCACAAAGTCAGCAGTAGGCATAATTAACAGAGACCAAGCCCTGCGCATGGACAATGTCATGTTACTGTGGTACATTAACATCACTGTAAAGAAGCTGCGTAGGAATGAAGAAGAGCGTCACCAGAGAGCAACGCCGTCCGCGCTTAAGCTTCATTGAGGTGCTTCACTGCGATAAACAGAAATCTCTTACCGGGTGGTAGCATCACCAAGCCCTGCTGTAGTGCTGTCCCTGCTTCTGAAATAACAAATTTGCTCCAATTGCCTTTATTAATGATATTTAAGAAGACACTGATCATGTTAATGGTTTCTCACAATGATTAGGAAACATAAATATGTATTAATATGCCACACTTTATTTCGATAAAACTGACGGTGGACAGCTTGGGTAGAAAATCACAATAATCCATTTCAGGTTAAATGTATTAAATCTGGCCTGAGGAAATATTTGGTTCACTCATGGTATTGTGCCCTTTTGGTATAATCTTAGCAGCAAGAGCTTTCAGCAATTTTATTTATTTATCCCCCCCCCCGCCCCGCTCCCGTCTCCTTTGATTGATGTCTGGTGTTGTGACTGGACTCCTTGGTTCAAATAGTTATCAGGTCTGGAAACTGCTTTACGAATGACCCACCCACCTCTGCTTTCTTGAAGGCATTTCTTGAATGGCTCATGCAGATATGGCTCGAGATGCTATTATCGACACGAATTGCCCACTCCACCGCCAGCTCAAATATGTCGCTACTACCAGAAAGGTGCATGCTGGTATGGTGAACACTGCAGGTAGTGAATGCTGCTTTTTGTTGGTTCCAGTCATGTCCTAAAAATGTCCATTTTATTTCAATTACTTACTAGAATTGTACTTCCCTCCAAGGTACATCCATGTCCCCCAATCTGAAGCTGGTGCAGATGTTGCAGGTCGAAGACTGTCTGTACCAACGATCTTCTCCTCCACATCCTCCTCCTCTTCCTCCTCCACCTCCACCGCAGCCCAACGTCCAGCTGACCGAAGGCGTTCCGAGACGTTTGCTCGTGCGCAGGCTGATGTGTCGCCAAGGCGGCGACGTGGCACTTTGGGGTCCGCGGTCAACTCAACAAATGTCACAGACACTGGGAACAGAAATGCTGAGAGACGATTACAAGGTGGGTGCCGTAACTCACGATTGGCTGCGTGCTGTAGAACGTTAGGTGTACTGAACCATTTGCAACGCTACGATACAGGGAGTGTTCCATTTCCCAAGTTATCGTTATGAATTCATCCTCGAGTCCATACTGCCACAAATCTGTCACAAAAATGCTTTCAATTACACAAAATCGATACATTTTGAAAAATTTCAAACACTTGAGCTATTGAAAATGAAAACAAAAAGAAGATGTTACTGACAGATTGTCAGTAAGTAAAATAAGTGATTTCACCCCACGCTTACCCTCAAAAAGGGGTGGGGAGTCGTGGACCCTAACCCAGTTGTCATCGGGCAGTCAGCGGGGTACCCCCAATCTGTCTGCCAGGCAATCGCAAGGTACACATAGACGAACAACCATTCATGGTCACAGTCACACCTAGGGACAATTTGGAGCGTTCAATCAACCTATCATGCTTGTTTTTGGAATGTGGGTGGCAACCAGAATACCCAGAGAAAACCCACGCAGACACCAGTTGAACATGCAAAAGTGCTGCAGTTAAATTATTTACAGCTGTCCAATAAAATGCTCTGTGCTAGATGCTAAAGTGCTATGTGCATTCAGTTACTCGCAATTAGGAGAGGGAGGGGCGTTCTCGAATGCGGACACGTCAGCCTGCGTCCTGATGGGAGCCACCCCAACATTGTATGTAGCAGGGGTGCCCATTACGTCGATCCTGATCTACCGGTCGATCTAAAACAGGTCCCAAGTAGATCCGAAGAGTGTCGAGGAGAAAAAAAACAAACAACCATTTGTGTGTCTTTGTACATGTTAGTAATATATATTTTTTTGTGTTAATGTACGCTGCACCCTAATCATCCTATCAGGCTCCTTTTCACAAAATAAATATTTTAAAAATAAAATAAAGCAGGTAAATCTTGAATTTATGGTGGCGCGTGATTACGTCACCGGAAGTTGTTTGCGCTCAGCAGTCTGCAATTGCAGCTTGTGATCAGAGCTGTTGCGCTCTATCTTTTATCGTCATTATTCTCATTCAGAGTTTGCTTCGTGTACAATTCACCGAGGGCAAAGAATAGGAACCTAGGAGGCAGGGGCGGTTCTGGATCAATTTCACTGAGGGGGCCGGGCTGGGGCCAGGGGTTTTGATGGGGGGGCACATTCAACCCAGGGCTAAAAAGACAGATTCGAAATCTTATTTGACTTTTTATTTCTTCAGACTTTGAAATTGTAGTCATAACATTACAGTGATGAGAAAAAAACAGTATTAGGAGGGCTAAAATGTCTGCAAGCGTAACAATACGTCTGTTGAGAATATTCAAGCCAGGGGATGATATGGTACCAGCCTGCCGGGGACAAAAATTGCAAATACACTGAAGCTAGAAGGCAATGTCTTATATATTGATCCTGTTAAATAAAAAGGGAGACTAAAAAAGTTACACACACGCGCGCACACACACGCACACACACTCACACACGCGCGCGCACACGCACACACGCAAATAGCACTCGTGTCGTGGTAATTTCCTTCTCTGCGGACTGTTTCTCATTTTCCCGCTCATTTTTAAATGGCGCAGCGCACTAAAGGGTCCGACTAGAATGTTAAATCACGCACTTTGGTTCCACCTTTCGCGTCGGCGACTCGGCACGGCTGCGTAATCTGCGCTCGGAGGGGGGGCCACAGGGGGGGCCAGAATCGGTGCTACAGGGGCACTGGCCCCCGTTGCCCCCCCCCCCCCCCCCCAGAACCGCCACTGCTAGGAGGGCCCAGGGAAGCACTTTAAAACGGTACGTGTGAGCTATGATAGTTAACAGGGTGCAAAAGTGCATCGCCATGCCTCAGTTTCAGGCTGTTTCTCATCATGGCGTGTGCGTGCGTGTGTGTGTGTGTGTGTGTGTGTGTGTGTGTGTGTGTGTGTGTGTGTGTGTCTGTAAGGGTAGATCCCGTGAGGTTAGTTGATCGAAAAGTAGATCTTTGGTCCAAAAAGTTTGGGCACCCCTGGTATGTAGTGTTTGTGAGGGGGACATGCAGGACTTTGTGAGTGGACTGGAAGGTTTGACAGTCGCCCAAAGTAGACCGAGCTGCAACAGGGTGTCCCACTAATGTTTGAGCAGACTTTGGTGTTACTTGGTAGGCAAGTGATATTACGCCGACTAAAACTGCGCCTCATGGTCCGTACTTATGACTTACGTGCCTTTTCTGTTTCTTTTGAGGACCAGAGATGTTGTTGTCCATTGAACGTGGTGTTTTTAGATATCAGTATCTTTCGAAATACAGCCACATATTATGTGGCCACAACTTTTAGAGTGACAAAAAAAAATGTAATCGCTATCGGCCGACCCTCCAGGCTACCGTATTGGTATCACCAACCGTTGAGGCAGCTCCACTACTTTTTTTAACAACTGAATCACAGAGGTCGAGTGTAATATGCCGATACAGAGTTGCGATTTGGTTTGACTTTTGAGGCAACCTAAGCGATGATGAAATTTCAGCGTACATCTCGTTTGCAGATGCTCACTCCCGAGTGTCGCCCAAGAGCTCTGAACAGTGTTCTACAAGTGTATGTGAAAAAGAGGTTTGTGTTTTAATCTCCATTTTTGTGTTCAATTGAACCCGACAAGATCAGGCTCATGTTCTGGTTTTTGGACAGGAAAGCCTTGCCGGCGGCACGGAAGCCACCGGTGGCGCTGCAGCCTCGTGCGCTGACGGTACGTTGGAGGCTTTCCTCCAGAGTCGAGATGTCATCTGTGGCATATGCATGGACAAGGTGTATGAGAAGATGGACCGCAGTAACCAGGTGTTTGGAATCTTGCCCAACTGCAGTCATGCCTTCTGCCTGCAGTGCATCATGACCTGGAGGAAAACTAGAGACCTCGGGTCTGATGTTGTCAAGTAGGTTTTCGTTTACACACGCGAATGCTTTCAAGCCTTTTGTGACTTCACAAGCGCTCTCTCTGCTTCAGGACCTGCCCACAATGCAGGGTGAGATCAGCCTTCTATGTGCCGAACAAATACTGGGTGGAAGGTCAAGCGAAGGAAAAACTAATAGCAGACTTCAAAAAAAAGTTCAGGTAAGCTCTTCAGTGCTCACCACGGTTACATTTAAGAACCTGATCTGAAGCTCAACTGTTAAATTTGTGTGGGTCAAGATTTAGGGGTAAAATGAGTCCTAGATTTAAAAAAAAAAAAAGCCAGAACTCAGGTTTCATTTTGAATTCAGAATGCTGTTAATATGTTAATTACGCTGTCCCTGTGAAGAATTGTCTAATATGATGCCAGTCCTCTGCCTTGCATGCTACCTGCTAACAGGAACTGCTTTGTATATGCTGGCAACAACCACCGGAATACTTTTCAAAGGGATTTTTATTCGGCAAAAATTTGCAGTCTTTACCATTTGATGCTGACAGCCTAGCAATCAGTTTTAAACAACGTGGGGGCCTCATTTATTGAAGGGCGTCGAAGAGCTTTGAAATGCATTCGTACGACTGAAATTTAGAGTGTGCCTTAGTACAAATCCGTATTCATCAAATATGCGGGCACCTGTAATATGCACGCCAATATTGATCGGATTGGCCAATATTGGCCATTTGATGCAAAATCTGTTACCTGCTCTCATGTCATAATTTGCCGATCGGTCAATGGCGTCATTGATGGGATCCACGAAATAAGACATTACAGGAAACACAATTTCGGTCATTCCATTCTGCCATCGTGTTTTGTGTGAATCTGAAAGCGAAACTATTTTTAGCCTTGCCGCGATTAATGTGAACAGACTTTGCTCTGGGGGGCCCGAGTTATGCCTCTGCGCCTTCAACCAACCAACCAATCACAACGTGATAGCGTTCGTGTAAGTTTGTGAATGAAATATCCGGGGGGAAAAAACATTTTGTTGAAGTCAAAAAAGAAGACGGCTTTTTTTGACCGAAGCGCTACTCTTCAAGCAGCCAACCTCCCGCAATCAACCAGTTACCGCACGTGCAGACACATGCGTGCACGGATGCCATGATGAGCAACAGCCATAATGGACCCTAACTTGCACGAAAAATAAAGTAGATACAAGACGAGACTGAATTTGTGAACAGGAAATCACTGCCTACCTTAGTGGGAGACCTGAAGCGAAGGCAGGGACGCACTTTTGTTGCGTCTTCAGTGCAGAAACGGCACACCGTAGCTTGCGTGGACCGTTTTAGAATGCTTCTCCTGGCGCTCCAGATTCCCCTTCTTTGCCAGTGCCATCGGTGAATTGCAGATTATTTTGTAGGAGACTAATAATGATAATAAAAAGATATATTGCAATAGGTCTGATCGTAACCTGACCGCTAACAACTTCCTGTTATGCAGGTCATGCGCCACCGTAGGTCAAAAGTGACTTTTTTTTTTTTTTTTGGTGGGGGTCTGTGAGAAAATGAAGCCGTTTACGGTGCATTGTACACTAACACAGCAATTTACAACATTGATAACACGCACCAATTTTTTTCCCGACACCCTTGCGGTTGACTTGGTAACGCTCCGCGGACTGCCGGTCAACCGTGATCGACTGGTTGCGCTCGCCTGAGCGACAGTATGTGTGTGCTTTCATTTTAGCATCTCTTTAATGAAGACCTCGAACAGTGACTATTAAATAACCTTCATCACAAGGTGGAAGTTCTGTGAGACTTTTGTGGCGTAGGGCGTGAACTTTGCGAAGATTCGCCGGGTGCCAAGTCTCACACGAACATCAGGTTTTGGTTAGGAGACGCGACAGTCCAATTAGCCAACCTCTGAAATTGTAAGCGGGATCGCTGCTATATTTTATGGACAGTAAGCGTTTTTGTCAGTAAGATTAGCGAGCGGGGAAGATGATATGCTGATAAAATTTTTAATATTGGGGCCAAGCGTTCTGATATTTGCTGCGGTTGACGTAAGTAGAGAGAGATGTTCACATAAACTTTGAAGATTGATTGCAGTTTTATGACACAGCGCGACGTGCGATGGCTCATTGCCTCACGTCTGAAGCGACAGTGTTTGGAAAGTAGCGATCATCATCGATGAGAAAGAGGCATTGAACTGTTTTCTCTTCTGACTTTCTCACATTGTCCGGACTTGTCATAGAAAACAAACCTCAGCTTTGGCTTAATATGAAAGTCTCGCACGTAACTCACACAAAGGCTCATGCGGGGTAGGTGGATAGGCGTTGTATCTATAATTTCACTGTTCTTCCACAAGGCTTTGTGTGTGTGCGTGCGTGCATGACAAATGGTTGGAGCAGTGCATAAATTTCAGCACATTCTCACAAATCCAAATGGATGAATCCCAAACCTTGCCTGTGAATGTTCCTTATTCCTACGCGTGGTCGAGAGGCAAAAATGCTACTTCTTCCCATTCGCTAAAATCTCACCTACAAATAGCCCAAAATTGTTTCTCGGCATGAAAATAGGTTTCTGTCGTGTGCAATTTTAAATTGAACTATTTTCTTACAAGTCAGGTTTTTCAAATTGGGAGAGCATTGTGCCAGCCATTTTTGACCATTTTGACAAATTTTTGAAGGCCAACAGAAAATTTAGTTCTCGAGCAATATAAGCATGGACCCTACCAAAAGAAAGCTTTAACCCTCTTCTTTCTTCAGGGGAAAAAAAAGTACATTTCTACATTTTACCTTTCCTTAGTAAACACCAGTTGAACATTTGTAAATTTCTCATTTCCAAGAAATGTTTTAGTTATTTATTTTTTAATTAAAAAACCACCAAAAGCGTGTTTATACGTTTTGGCACTCAATGATGGTGTTTTTGCAAATCAAATGAGTTAAAAAGGATCTGTCATGTAAAATCAACATTTAGCCATGTTAAAATGCTAGTTCCTCACCCGAAGCACCCCATGCCCCCAAAGGGTGATTTCCTCCATTCAGCCATCTCTGAGCATTCTTGTTCTCTAAGCACCAGCTCAGCCCAATTCAAGAAAATGATTGGGTCCTCAGTCCACCCCTGTACGGCCCCTGCAGACTGAACACATGCCCACTTTCTCAAGCAGCTATCAGGACGCCCAACAAGCGTATCTGGGAAAGGGGCGCTATGAGCGGTCATTTCTCAAGGACTGCCTGATAAACTTTGGCCAGCAGTTTTTTTGCGAAAAACAATGTTTATCAGTTTAAACATAAAATGTGCCAAATACAATGCTGATTGATCACAAACCTGAAAATTGATATAAAAATATTCACAAATGCTACTATTCCAACTCGCGATGGAGTCGCGTATGAGGCTGAGCCCACAGTGGCAGAGCAATTAGGTCAAGATTCTGGAAGTGACGTGAGGAGTCCCCGCAAGTCAAAATCCAGAAAACAGAAAGCCAAATTCACCTGAGGATGGCGGACACTCGGACGGTTTTTGCCCCAACAAACATTCACTAAAATGTCAAAATAATGACCAAGACCTGAAGAGAGCCTTAGTACTCACCCCATTTATTCATCTTATCAGCAAACAAAACAAAAAAGTTGATTTGCAGGCAGGTGAGAATCCCTTTAAAACTGGCACAATATCTACAATCAAACCTGCTGGAGAGGCCAGAACTGTAAGTAAATCAAACCGCTAACTAAATGATGACATCATGTAAGCATTACTGCACAAACGTTAGCGTCGTTGACAAGCATGATATGTCGGACATATTTTGTTGTGTGATAGATGCACTTCATTGTGACACACATTACCATGTGCATGAATGAATAGTACATCAATGATGTATAAAGATTGATACACGACTTTGAATCGAGGACGCAAGGCTCAAACGCTATGTTCTTCTATCATTGCCACAGCTGACTTTAGGGGGAGAGGGACAATTGTATTACTTTTAAAAAATAAATTACCATACTTTGCACAATCAATACTAATGTCCTACAATCAAATGCGTGTACGTATGGCTTGAGTGCAACAGTGACAACGTTTTCTAAATTCTAGAGAGGAACACTAGATTGTGGTTCATCATGTATGGGGAGAGATTTGTGTCAAAATTAGTAACACGGGTGCATCCAAAATTGTCATGTTTGTCAGATTCACAAATACATCGGCAACCCCCCCCTCCTTTTTTTTTTTGTCCGTCTCATGACTTATTTGTAAATATTCAATTCTGTGTGTGACGTGGCAAATGTGCATTTGTGGATCCATAGACACACCCATTCATTTTTCACACAAACGTCAAATCATTTTAAGATCTACACACACACACACACACAGGTCTCAGATATTCGGATGTTAAAAGATCATCCCTCCTCCGTCCGCCAAGAGGCAGTGTTGCTGTCTCCCATCGAACGGAGCGAGCCATCGCCAGTTTCTCGTTTTAAAACTTGGAATCTGAAAAACAGAAAATGAGCCAGAATTTCATGCGCACACCCCGCCTGATTCCGAATGGGTTGGTGAGGAACTGAAATGTACATTTTCTTTGCTTTTCAATGTATAGTAAGCAAAGCTGCTCTTACTATGTCCGCTACCAATACTGCCCCTTTGAGACGGAGTGCCTCTACCGGCATGACAGGTCTACACACCACAGATCATTCCTGGTACGTATGCTTTGCTGAACATGCCGTGCGCTGTTGCCACCACCTGAACGTGCCCTTGCGCTTCTCTTTTTGCCCCATTAGTGTAATACAGATGATGACGATGATGACGACGACGATGATGAAGAGGACGATGATGAAGAGGATGATGATGAAGACTACGATGGTCTGCTCAATTTCTTCATAGCCATGACTCTTCTTCGTGCTGACGGGGAGGATGATGATGATAATGATGATGGTGACAATTTTGACTTTCCTTTTTTCATAGCGGGGTATGGCTTCTGAGCCTCCTTTCCCTTCCCACGCAATTTTCTCCATGTGGAAAATGGTCCTAGAATGAATTGTCACCACACGACGATGTGGCTATGTTATGATACGACTGACTGTCCCACTTGGATGTTTTTTGGGGGGTTGGTGGGGAGGGGGGGGGGATAGGCGAGTCTCAGTTGTTACTTAGTAGGTCATGTGACTGACCTGCTTTCCCTCAACCAGAGAGAAACTAACCTGAATTGACTCTCCTGCAGTGGACAGCTTGAAATAAATGGTGCACACTGCTCAGATAAACTGTCTGGATAGGATAAATCTAACGACAAATTCAAAGGCTACTTCTTCCAGCTGGTTTTTTCCCCCTTTCTTATTGCAGACATTGACACCTTGCACATTTTTCTCTATGCCTCTCTCATTAGATTTAAGTGCTCATAACTGAGTTTACCAGATAAATGTTTTTAAATGTTACGTGGATGGACCCTTTTAAATTGTCTAAAGATAAAAAGTGTACTGTGCCCCTCTTTGGTTGATGTCCAATCCTGAATATTCCTGCCTTGGTGTACCCTGATGATACTCTAACCTTGTTTTGGCATAACTGAAAATTAGATTTTTTTTTTTTTTTTGTCTTTTAAAACAAGTTGTACTCGTACATTGAAAATAAACCTTATTTCAAAGTTTGCCTCACTGAAAATGTTCTGCACTCCTTTACTGATCATTTGAATTGGATGCTTCATTTTCTTCATTTCCCTTTCTGCAATGGCTCTCGGGCATTATATTCGCCGTATCACCTTAAACAATTCACAACTCTTGGGTACCAGCATGACTATCAATATAATAAAGTAGTAGCATAGTAGGTAGTGTTCAAAGGCAAAGTCCTCGATATAAGTAATTAGTGTAAGCCACTTAAACGCTACACAAAGTTAAACATTATCCATGTTGAAAAATGTACCTGTGACACAACCCTGGATACTTGGAAGTAAATGGATAGATGAATGTGTTAAATCAAAGCTCTTGACAAAGAATGTTTAATACCACTAAAATAAGATGGTAGTGATAGTCATTGATGATGTTTTGGATGAAATTTAAATGTTTTTGTATTTTTTAAAACTCAGATATAAAGGTCAAAATCCCTATTTGTCTTTCTATCTCAACGTCCATGGTGTAATTCTGAGACAGTTTGTATTCTCCCTGGGTGAACTCATGATGTCCTGATAGGTTGATTATTTTTAGTTATCATATATTTGCTTATCATTAATGTTATTATTAATGTTATATTGATATTAAGTGATTGAGTGATTAATTATGCTCGCAAAGAAGAAAGCTTATGCCTGACATGATAAATTAATTATGCTTGCAAAGAAGAACGCTTATGCCTGCAATCATTAATTGACTATGCCTGCAATGAAGAACGCTTCTGCTTTTAAAAAAGATATGTTCTTCATTATGTACTCACATTTATCCATTATATACTCACATTTATAATCAAGAATGCTTGGTGCACTGTGTGGAAGTTTAGGGACGCAACCACCTTTCCGAGGACGTGGTTGGGAAGAGATACGTGTTAAGACTAAACAGTGAGCAAGGTTGGACAGTTGAATGGAGCCATCAACACCAGCTGCAACGTGATGTTTTTGTAACAATTGCACACATGTACGTAATTTACACTCACATACACACACATAGTCGAATAAGTTCAGTGTGTGTTCAACAGCCCCCGCCCTTTAGGTTGGACACACCTATGTAGTAGATTTCCCAATAAATGAGGAGGTGAAGGGGGAGATAGTTAGGGTGACGTGCCGAGAACTGAAACCGAACGCTTCTCCTCGTTCCCTCCTGGTACCAGAATTGAGTCTCCTGTCTCCTCCTTGTGTTTTATTCCTGAGGGTCAAATTGGACAAACCGCAGAGAAGTTATTCTATCACATTTTACTACCAAGCCACTGATGAGCATGCATTATTTGGGCTGCTTTTATTTTCAAGCTGGTAAAAGAGGAGACGGGACTGCATACATTGTTTGTTTTAAAACTACCCTTATCTCAAAGGAGATCATCTTTTCAACACCATTCCTTTTTAGCAGTCTTCTTATTCTCTGTATCACTGTCTATTGACCTCCCCATAACACCACTCCTTTTATTAGTGAGTCATCAGAGTTTTAGTTCATCGGAATGTGTGCGCGTGCATGTGTGCCAACTTAAATCAATTAGTATTCTATTTTCAACAGCAACATTTTTAGTTTAATTTAAAAAAGTCACCATCACATCAGGATTCGAAAGCACAACCCATGTCCCGAGTTTTAACAAAATGACATCTCGGGTGCAATTGGATTATTTTATTTCGTTCTGTACCAATATGTACATATAAACATATTTGATGACTGGACCGCACGAGTTGTAATTGTGGTGTTTTTATTTCAACAAATACGACAGAAGTGCAGCGCCACGGCCTATTAACTAAGTGTCCACACGGTGGCAGACGATGTACACATGCGCAGTGTAGATGGCGGCAGATTCTGTTCCTTAAATTAACCTCGCCTACTACCAACGAATGCCAAAGGGCATTTGGGCAGTACCTCTGTGGTCGAGCTCACCTGGATATGAACGCTGGCCAGTTGCTGAGTCGCTTTGACGGTCAGTGGAAGCTTTTGGCTTGGTCGCTGTTCTCCGGGTTTTCCGGCGCCCACAGAGCGCTGGAAGTCTTCAGGCGGCAGCAGCGGGCCGGCCCCGAGAGCTCACTCTCCGACTTCATCGAAACACTTTGTCGAGATGAAATCAGCTGCCCGGGGATGGATGGGGCACCCTTTACCGTGTAAGTCCCCGCTGGTGGCAGCGAGTCAACAGTTACATTCGCTTTGTTATGCTGCTCTCAAAGGCGAAGAGACGATGAAGAAAATAATACTTTGTTTGGCGGATGGTTGTTGTGGGAGAGTTGCGCAAGTATGCGAAAAGAATGCGCACAACTGGCGTTTGTTGGAGCTACACAACCTCCATTTTTAAAACGAAATTTCCCATAGATAAAATCATAATCGAAATAATGAAGTCCGTAGTGTCACAACCGTGTAACCTCACTTTACTATACGAGACTGTACTGTAAACACAAACGGCACAATACCATACACGTCTTCAGTATAAATACTACGGTGGCCGACAGGGGCAAACGCAGGAATGATTCACAATAAGTTGTAAGCAAAAGAGATCATCATGATCAGATCATCAGCAAGCTCTGCAGAAGCCTGACATTGAACCTGTTCATTTGAATCAGGTGTGTTGCAACAGGGAGACTTGGAAAACATGCAGGGCAGCGGCCCTCCAGGACCTGAGTTTGACACCTATGCTCTAAATTGTCCCTTGGTGTGAGTGTGAGCACGGATGGTTGTTCATCTCTGTGTGCCCTGCGCTGAGCTGGCAACCGATTCAGCCTACCCCAGCTGTCTTCGGGCAGTAGCTACTGCGGGCTACTGCCCGAAGACAGCTGGGGTAGGCTCCATCACACCCGCGACCCTTGTGAGGATAAAGCGGTTCAGAGTATGAATGGATGGATATTCCAGTATTTGCAGAGTTTGGCCGTTTGCAGCATTTTTTTACTTGCAGCGTTTATGTTTTGTGCGTTTTGATTTAGTTTGCATGTGTGTGTTTGTAGTTTTTTTCGTGGCATATCTGAAATTCAAATTTATCCATTGCAATATTGTGTCAGTTGTTTTTGCAAATTTCTCACGGCCATTTTCCCCCTCACATGCAGTCAACCTCTGGTGTGGCTCTTTCCACCACTGTTCCAGCAAAACTTGCTGACGTTCATCTACCTGGTCCACTCGCGGTTCCACAAAGCTGCTGTCCTCCGTCTACTCCGGTGTCTTGGTCGGGGGCCCCATCCCGACCCGTGGGTCACCGCATGGAAGAAGCAACTGGAAAGAACCTTGGGCTGTCCCATGGAGGAACCCCTTTACAGCCCAGCGTGCGCTCGGCGACTAACGGCACTGTCACGGCGAGTGGGTGGTGAGACCGGTGGGTGGGCTCAGTGCTCTGGCCTTCCAGCAGAGGAACCTCAGACTGCACCTGTTTTGTCTGAGGCGGGAACTCACAAGAAAAGGAAGGGCCATTTTGATGCTCTAAGTAATGAGGATGAAGAAATTCAGCTGCAGAAGAAACGAATGAGGACGGATGAACACACCGCTGGGCGAGCACATGATCACGAGCCTCTGCTCGAAAATATGACGGTAAAGAAAAACAAGAGACAAATTTGTTCATTCAGCTGTCATCTTTTTAATGGTCTTTCTGCAACTGGTTAAAGAAAAAGGAGTGAACACTTCTTGCTGCAATGGCAGCCACCAACGTTGTAACACTTTTCACAGATTGCAGAGGAAGTGGACATGGATGCTTCACGTGAGATCCCAGGGTCGGAAAACTCCCACAATCATCTGCCTGAAAAAAATACTGTGGTAACAATAACTTGACTCCAATGCACGTTTTCCAATTATGGAGAAATTTGAAGATTAGACACTAGGGCTCTGCAATTATGGAAAATAATCAAAGTGTAATCACACTGGGACTTGAATCTTCTTTTTTTAAATTATTTTCAGCAGGAAATGATTCTAAACCTTGGACATTCTCTGTCTCCAATGCACTCTTTCCTCCTGCCTCATTGCTTTTGTACCACCTTATTGCTAGTTGCGCATGAGTCAGCGATGATAATAGTCCATCTGGAAAAAAATGATTGAATTATTCAATTCATTCTTTCAATCCGACTTGTGACTTTTGTTCCTAGATGGCAGTAGAATCAGAAACGGATGCAGCAGAACAGGGCAACACCCGGGATCCTCTGCCTGAACACATGAAGGTAAAGATGGATGCATTTAAATCCATCAGTTTGACCAAAGTTCTTTCAGTAAATGATGAAGCATGATGATTGGACACCCTCTTTGGTACTTTGCTAACCACAAATTTTCATAACTCCAGTTCCTACTGAGCAGATGTGTTGTCTTTTTATGTGCTCACTCAGGCGTCTATTCTTGAAATCAAGGAATTACTCCAAAGTCAGACCGAGGTATGAAGCCCATTGGTTTTCATCGTCTACACTGTAAGTTTTTTGTGACTGTGTTTTATCCTTTTACAGTGGGACCACCGCTCTCTTGACATGTTTGAAGTGCTGAATAACTGTAATGCCACTCAAGTATGTACTGTACTAGAAACCATTTTACACGGAAAGCTGCCACATGTGAGATCAAAGAGTAGCTCTGGCATTTATCTGCCTGTGCCTTTCAACCCAGCAAAGCGAAACATTGCCATGTCTGTATAGGTGTGTTCACACGGCAACTTTTGCTCCGGTGCAGCACCGGGGCTGCCCCCGTAGAGCGTTCACACGTGGAAAGTTACACTGGTGTAGCCCCTGAAAACAGCTTAAACCAGAGCAAATTTAACCCTGCTCCGGAGGTGGTTTAAAAATTTACTCCGGAGTAAATGCTAGTTTGCGGGGCAGCACCGATATAAAATGGTACGTGTGAACGCTACAGGAGTAGACTCGCTACGCATGAGAAGAGTTGATTACATACGGGTAGAATGTGTTGCTTTCGTGCTCTGTTGTACTTCCGTCATCTTTCCTTTTGTAGGAGACTGGACTGTCTCGGAGTTGTTTGTGTAGTTTGCTCCTCTGTTGTGTGTTCACCCCCGCCCCCCATAGACTTATTTTGTGATTTCCTCTCGTGATTTTCTGTTTGGCGCATTATGTTTGCTTTTCTGACTGTCATTGAAGTCATTGTTGATTTACTTTTTTGGGGGCGGTCATTGAACGCCTCTCGAGCAGAGAGCATGGAGACCGAGAAGGAGAAGCACGTGCCTGTAGTTGCTTGAGTTTAACAAATTAATAAGGTGTATGTTTTAAAAAGAACCAACACGACAGCTCTTTGTTTTATTTACATATTAATACAGAACTATCGTATCGCACGGCTGCAGAAACTGCCGTGTGAACGCAAGTGGGGCTGCACCGGGGTAAACACGCTTCGCTTTAGTCAGCAGCTTTTTACGTGTGAACGCTCCACAAAATTTGCTCCGGTGTAAGATATATCGCAACAAAATATGTCGGTGCAGCACCGATGCAAATGTGTGCCGTGTGAACACCCTATGTGTGTTTTTCACACAGCTGCGACGGCTTTCCGCAGTCCTATCCTTGTAGAACAGCAAAAATTGTGTTCAACACAACAGGGCAAGAGAAGTGAGTCTCAGGTGTTAAACTTCAAGCCCTGGTCCCAGCTTTCCACTATTACCCTTTGCACCGCTGCCGTGCCCCATCTGTAAAGCAACTGATACTACTTCCAAAATGGGTTATTTTGAGGGTTCACTTTAAACCCGTACCTTTTGTTCTGAACATCAAACTGGCAAAAGATAGCTTTATATGTCGTGGGCATCATTAGATTATCTGTCCACATGTGTTACGCCACCATTTGTGCTCAAACATTTGTTCCCTCTAAATGCTGGATCTATGGGTTACCTGTCTGATGTGGCCAACCTTGTTGAAAGATGCTCAATGGGAAATATGCCCCCAGCTCTCAGCCCCCATTCCGTGTTGGTATCTTTCACACAGGGCAGTGACACAGGAAATCACCAGCCACAGTACCTTTTTGGAGCCTTTTTGACTCCGCAAATGCCACATGTTGTTCTTTTGTATACAAGGTGCAAGTACTGTGTGGCGAATTGAGTTTGTCCGACTTAGCAGAGCACGCTCTGCCGCAGCTTTGCAACAGCATATTGGCTCTGTCGCCCGACCTCAGCTTCAGCACTGCATCGACGCTCATCAAGAATCTACTGCTGCCGAGGGTATGTGTCACAACTCACTTCTTAGGGTCACTGTGCAATGAAGTGCATGGCTTCACAGAAGTCGCTGTCTGCAGGTGCTGGCCCTCTTCGAGCCGGCATCCAGATGCCTGGTGAGTGCTGTGATGTCATTCTGCAGCCGTTACACCAGGTCAATGTGCCACGGTCTGATTGGCCCGCTTTTAGAGCAAGAGAACTTAGGTGAGACTTAAAAAATAGAAAAGATGCTGTTGTGAATCGGGAAGTGTCTAATAATTGGAGCCATTCGTTCTTTTAGGGAGTGCACAAGCTGAGCTCCTGAACAAACTGATAGAAGGCTGCCTGGATTCTCACAACAGGCTGCTTGTGCTTCAGTAAGACAAAACATTTCAACACTTTATTTTTTAGTATTGTCTGACCCCTCTTTTCCTTCCAGGATGACACTGAAAATATCATGGAATGAGACTCTGCTTTCTATTATTCACAGCTTGCTGGATTCTGAGGTTGGCAGATGTTTTTGCGTGGCAAGTGGCATCTCACAGTCAAAATGTGTCATGTTATATGTAACATGTCGGTTTTGTTACTTTTTTTGCAGCCTGACATGAATGAAGAACTGTTCACGCAGTTGATTGAACAGTTAGTTAGCCAGGCCCTGCTATTCACAAAATCTGTCAATTTTGCAAAAATAATGTTGACTGTTCTCACAAAATATGGCAACCTTGTAAGTATACAAAACATTATTGTTTGAATATTTGACAGTTTCTTTTAACAAGTAATTTTTTAAAACCAATATTCATGTTTTATTTTCCAGGTACCTGCTTCACACAAACAATCCCTGTCTGGTTGCCTGATGCTAAATGAGACATTCCTAAAAAAGTCACTTCAAGCAGTGTTGAAAAGAATCCCAGATGCATAATACAATACAGTTATTTATGTTTATATTGCTATATACAAAACTGTTGTTATTGCATATACTGCAGATAGCGTATACTTCACTTTTTTGTTGTTGATGGTTGTGTGCTGTATCCTTTGCTGCACTTGCAAAAGTACACACGTCACTTATCACCAATACAGTACAGTTGACTGAATATCGTTGCAGAATTTCTTGTTTTGACAACTAAAGATTTTTTATTCATCGTATTCAGTTTTATTTTATTCTATTTGTGTTGCTTTTCTTTTGGCACAAAAAAGAAAACCCATCAAAACAAATATATTGTATCACTATTTAATATATAAATCTGAAATTATTCTAATGCATTCTATTTATTTGGTGGGAAAAAACGATAGAATAGGAGAATAGAAAAGTTTTAAAGACTAATATTATAAATACCTAATCATAACCGAACTCCTTGGATGAATCCCCGTTTCAGGCGTTTGATGATGACGTAAAGTCCGGCAGCTTTTATTTGACGCAATTTCCCCCAGCTCTTCCTTTCTAGCGTAGCGAGGCCAGAGGGACAAGCCGCTAAAATGAGGTACCGTCTCTTTCAGTAAATTCATGACAAATTGAAATAAGGTTTGTACTAGTATTTAGCCGTATATCATTATTCAACCTAAATGAATCGAATGTGAAACGTTTGATCATTTCGTGTCATCATAGCACCTTGTGACCGTCCTGGGGACACCTAGCACTTAATCGTTGCGCTGCACGAACTTACGTTTCAAGATCTAATCCTCGTGCATCCATTATCATCCGACACATTTAAGATTACTATTTGGCGTCTAAATCATGGAACATTTGTTAGCCATCACTTTTTTGACTATATAAGTGCAGTTTGTGTGTTTCTGTGGGACTGGTTCGAAGCTCTTGACGAGCTACGTTTTTCCATTTCAAGTCAACGGTGAAAACACAATTGGAAAAATGCAACAACGATAAATACTCTATATGATTCTGTAATCAATAAAAGGGTCAATTCTGATCCCGTATATGGTGTTTTTTTCAAAATGAAATTTTAACATGTAGGAAGACAGCCAATTTGTGTTTGTGTCCATTTAGCTGCTATTAATACTATCAAGGATAGATTTATTAAGTAGCATCTTAATCAAATGGAGAGTATTGTCTCCCACGGAATAAAAGAGACACATCTAATCAATCTCGGGTCGTCATTCTTGTAATCCTACACTACATGCAAGTGTGAATGATGATGATTTTAAACTCATAACTCAATGCAGAAATTTCGTTAAAGAAAGTTGCGTGTTCACCTCACATTTTTAGTCTGGGTGCTTTGGCTCTCTTGTGTGCCATGTGTGTCATAAGTGCAGTGGGACGTTATCCATATTCACTTCATTTCTGAGCCTATTATACTTTGTTCATCTGTACACTAGCAATGTTAAGTGAAAGGCAGCTTAATTAAATGCACTTTCATCAGATGGCAGAAGTCAAGTCAACTGTATTTATAGAGCCCTTTCAAGCAGCCATCGCTGCATACAAAGTGCTGTACATGGAGCAATTTAACATGCACAATAAACAGTAAGACAAATTGGTAATAAAGGCGGTAGAAAGCAAAGGCTGCAAAAAAAGTAACAAGTAGAAGGTGCAACGAATCTGAGTATCTCCCATAATTTATGGTTAACTCTGCGAATTTGTGTCATAGTAAGGTTTCCAGAGACACCTTGTATGAGGCCGTGAGAGAAGTCCTGACGGGCTCAAAAACTAAAAAGAGGAAGTAAGTTTTCAGAGCAGCATTTGTCTTTGCCGCTGACTCTTCTACATGGCTAATGTGTGTGTGTTGCTTTGTTAGGTTTGTGGAGACTGTGGAGCTGCAGATCAGCCTGAAAAATTATGATCCCCAGAAGGACAAGCGTTTCTCCGGCACTGTCAGGTTGGACCATTTACTGTCTCACCCAACCTTGTCCATGTTTGTGTCTGGCTCTTGTCGGAATGTTGGCTAAAGAAGTAAGGTGGTAGTGTATAGACTTTTTTTTTTAAGTTCTGACAGGCCAGGCACTTGCATGGAGAAGTAGTTTGGGTAGTCTGCCTGAGTTGATCCAGTCTCGGCAGGCGGACCCCTACCCTGGGTCTTAAAACATGAGGGGAGGCTTTGATGGGCTGAGCTTGGAGGTTTTTTTTGCTCACGACCTTCTAGCCGACCAATGTTCGCTATATTATGAATGAAGACTCCTGGGTATGGCGGTATGGTAAGACTTTTAACATTGAAAATGTTAAAGTTGTGAATTGGATTGAACCTTGTGTGTGTGCTCTGAGTAGTGGCAGTGTTGACCTATAAAGCAAATCTTAAATTATTTCCAGAGGTGATGGATAGCAAGTAACATAAGGTTGCCAGCACCCTTCATTTTTGAGGAAGTAAAGTGGAGTGTTTACCTTTTAAGTACATATTGGGAGCATAAAAGAGTTATAAGATGGAGTAAACCCTGATGCAGTGCTGTTGCAGTTCTCCAATTCTGACTTGTGACTCTTAATGTCTAGGCTGAAGACTCTTCCCAGGCCAAAGTTCTCAGTCTGCCTTTTGGGAGACCAGCAGCATTGCGATGAGGCCAAAGCCGCCAACCTTCCGCACATGGATGTGGAGGCACTCAAAAAGCTCAACAAGAACAAGAAACTGGTTAAAAAACTTGGTGAGGACTCATTCACAGCTTGCACCGCTAAATGTTTTGTCTCCCTGGAATCTTGACCATTTGCACCTCTTCCAGCCAAGAAGTATGACGCATTCCTGGCCTCAGAGTCTCTGATCAAGCAGATCCCTCGTATCCTGGGCCCCGGGCTCAACAAGGCCGGCAAGTTCCCCTCGCTGCTCACCCACAATGAGAATCTAAACACCAAAGTGGACGAGGTCAAATCCACCATCAAGTTCCAGATGAAGAAGGTAAGATGAGCCACAAACGTCTTACGTGGCAGCCTCTCGCAGCACTTCATCCTGCGTTGGTGCGCCTCAGGTCCTCTGCCTGGCTGTGGCCGTCGGACACGTGAAGATGACCGAGGACGAGCTGGTGTACAACATCCACCTTGCCGTCAACTTCTTAGTGTCGCTGCTGAAGAAGAACTGGCAAAACGTGCGTGCCCTGTATGTCAAGAGCACCATGGGAAAGCCCCAGCGCCTCTACTAAAAGATGAGCTGTTCTATAAAAAATAAAAATGTGGACTTTCCAACCATGTTGGTGTGTAGTGCTCATTTTACCGTGCTGAAACACGATCATTCAATGAGTCGCGTTGTTGGTCGTAAACCTGCCGGATCAATCTTCTTCCGTCATGTTCACACAAGTGTTGGTGTTAGAAATTTAAAGTTCCAAATTAGGTGTGATGTCAACTTGAGAACTGTCAACCTTTGTTTGCTGTAGACAAACATGGCAAGGAGGAGGTGCAAAGCGACTTGTCCTCTTCTGCCTTGACTGTGGATCTCATAATGGGATTATCTATTCTCAGTACGGCACAGAGCGAGTCCATACGCGAAACAGCCACCATAAAATAGCTATGAGCTAGAGCTAAGGATTTGCATTCAACTGAGTGAGAAAATGGAGCAGTTTGAGATGGCCTCCGTCCATGCAATCGAGCGCCCTCGGGTGAGTCAACGACAGCGAAACATTCACCAAAATTCCACACGTGCAGAGGCTCCATTGTCTTTCAGCTGGATGTGGCGACCAATGGCTGCCAGGCACCTTTTCATAATGACGACGGCAGCGATTCAGGTAGGTTTCCTTTCCATTACAGGTAAACATGAGGGTCCTATGGGTCTAACCCCCCCCCCCCCCAAACAGCAATCCGCTGAGTATATTTAATGTGCTGTTAAAAAGCAGACAGATGCAAAAAAATAAATAGTGAAAATGAGGAAATATGCGGTTGATCCCAGAATGCACTGACGGTAATGGATGTAAATTGAAGATTTCAAAATTGTCAAAATGCAACATCAGACCTTAAGGAACATACTTTTTTTGGTTCCTTGTGGTGTCTGGTGTGCCCTAGACTGGGTCTGGGTGCGAGAGAGCACATTTTGTGTTTTATATAAGATAAGAAAACCTTTATTAGTCTCGCAATGGAGAAATTCCCAATTCACAGCAGCAAAGTTATGAAATATGATCTTTGAAGGAGTAATGGTTAAAATGAAAGATTTCATGATGTTTCTGGGTGCACTCCTGAGATAGTATGCTCTATCCCTAGGACTGGTTGCCTGAAGTGCATAGGTTATTTTAAATCCAAAGCACTGATGTCCATGTGGTCATTGTTTCACATTTACACATAGCCTTTTTATAATCCACTTATCCTCACAATGGTCGCGGGGGTGCTGGAGCCTATCTATCCCAGCTGTATACAGGCAGGAGGCAGGGTACACTCGGAACTGGTTGCCAGCCAATCGCAGGGCGCACAGAGACGAACAACCATCTGCGCTCACACTCACACCTTGGGACAATTTTGAGCCATGCATGTTTTTGGAATGTGGGCGGAAACGGGAGTACCCGGAGAAAACCCACACAGGCCCGGGGAGAACATGCAAACTCCACACAGGAAGGCCGGAGGCGGGATCGAACCCGAGATTTATGTTTGGTATCTAAAAGTTCAGTTTATGTTTAGATTCTAAATATACTACTGTGTTTTATAATTGTATTCAATTACATTATTTACTGTATTTCTTGGTTAACAAATGCTGTCGACTGTCATAAATGTGCAAAATTGTGACTCAAAAATTCCTGAAAAAGGAACTGACAGCACCAGCGGACAAGCTGCCTCTAGGCTGTGTACAATCATTCTGCTTATTTAAAAAAATGCATAACCAGTAATCAAGATTGAGACTTACATGATGAAAAAAAGGTAGAAGTGAACAATAATTACAATGTTCCTCCAGCATCCCCGCGACCCTCCTGAGGTTAAGGTCCTCCGTTAAGGTCATGGATGGATAAATTTGCCCAAGTGGGACAAAGACAACATTGATGTTGATTATCTTGGGCTGTCATCAATAAGTGTTGCACCGAAAACACACAAATTATACCGGTAATCGCGTCTTTTGAATGACAGAAAGCAGTCGGGAGGAGCCACCGCCAAGTAACTGGAACGAGCTGTCCATCATAGATCGAGTGGGCTTCAACAGGTCTCAGCCTGATATCCACAAATCATGTGTTTACTGTGTAGATTGAATGTGTTAACTGAGCTTTTGTTTTCTTGACAGTGGGGAGATGTCAGAGACTGATTTGGAAGTAAGTTCATTTAAGATAAGATAAGAAAACCTTTATTAGTCTCGCAATGGAGAAATTCCCAATTCACAGCAGCAAAGTTATGAAAGGAAGAAGTAGAACAACAAAATATAGGAGCTGCTGGAAAGGCAGCCACTCACGCGGCGCCATTTTGAAGTCAAAATAACAAAAATTACACAACACAACACATAGGACACAGACAGTCGTGCAATCTTCACCACTTTTCTGCATACACTTTGTTCTCTGAAGCAGTTATAGATGAAAGAGGAGAGGATCAAAGTGTCCTTTCACCAGTGGATCAGAGACGTCATGCTGAAAATGTGCACACGTCTGCTACAAGCTAAGTTTTGAAAGCAAACGCGAAGCTGTAGCGTCCATTGACAAAAAGAGATTTGTTTATTTCTATAGTTTTAGAGATTCCAATAACAAGGTCAGCTGCTAAAACTCACTTTTCATGCCTTCGCTTTCTTGAGAGGTCCTCTCGTTTTTAAAATGTAAGTGTCATGCACGGCGACACGATGGACGACTGGTAGCACAGTGCAGAAGTGCAGAGCAAATAACCAAAAGACTCCCAACTCCCCTCCCCGCTCTCACAAACACACGTGGAGTATGGCTGCAGCGAATTGTATTGGACCACAATGGCTACTTACCATACTGTCCCGAATATAAGACGGTGTTTTTTGCATTGAAAAAGACTGACAAAGTGGGGGTCGTCTTATATTCGGGGTCTAGACATTATCCCCATTCACGACGCTAGATAGCGCCAGATACCATTGAAGCGAATGCTGAACTTGACTCCTCAGGCCAAAGCGAACCCCTGTCGCGAAGAATAAAAATAAGAATAGCGGTAGCACAAAGAAGAAAAATAAAAAACAGCGGTAAGAAAGAAAAGAGAAGAAAATAATAGAAGAGATAACAGAAAATGGAGAAACGTAGCGACAATCTGGAGAAAAGTGGGTCGAAGATCGGCCAGGTTAACCGGCAGCTGAGGAGAAGTTATGATGTAATTTACATTTCAAAAACCAGAAGCCATTCATTTACGAATGTGATTGCACTTTAGTTTTTAAATATTTAAATCTTCAGATGTTAAGATTTGAATGAGGCAAAATAACATGCTTTTTCTCTCAAATATATTGTTATAATCATTTGTTTCAGCTGTACTGTAATTATTTTCTGTATAAAAATTAATTTGGTGTTCAAAAAGTCTTTTTTCAAACTTGAGTCTTGAAAAATAGGGGGTCGTCTTATAATCAGGGCCGTCTTATATTCGGGCCAATACGGTACTTGTGAGCTTAAAAAATGCGTTTGTAAACGTAGGTGTGAATGCATCCTTAAATAGATGAATAAATCAAATTGCTCAGGGCAGGGTCGCCATGCGTGGCAATCACATAATCAAAACGCACCGTACTATACATTACTACCATTGTTACAGGTATGAATTGGAACATGTAAATCGATACGGCAAATTGTGTTCCTTTTTGGGCATCCTCGCCGTCGCTCTCACAGAAGAACTTCATTCAGATCGCCTTGGCCTTCCGCTGCGACCAGTACACCCTGAAACAGAGGCTCCAGGCGGACGAGCATGCCCGCAACCTGGCTGAGGAGAACGTCCTGCTGGAGCTGTCCAGAGGCAGAGAGACGCTGGAGGTGCGCGCGGTGCACAACAAGATGGACACTTTAAACAAGGCATTTTGTTTTGCGTTTTTACCTACAATTACAAACAGCTCCCGGTGTCTTAACAAAAGCTCTTGGAAGTAAACCACTTTTCAACTCACCCCCTGTACTGCAATGCCGAGTACAGCTTTCGTTACCATGACAACCGAGAACAATTTCAAAGCAACTTTTCCATCACATGAGCAGAAAGAGGGTGAAGTGACAATGAAGTACAGTAAAATGTGTGCTTGTGGTGTTTTTATAGGTTCTAAAGGGCTTGTGTCTGGACAGCAAGCGCAGTAAAATCCTGCAGAGGCTGGAGTTGTCGTTAGACATCCTCACTGGCACCGTTGAACGTATCTCCAACACGGCCGAGGTTCTTGGAGCAGTGCACCAGGTACCTGTATGCAGCCAAGTTATTTATTGTTCACTTTTTTCAGGATAAACATCAGACAGACTTTCAATGAGATTTTGCAGTACGAGCTGTTTGTGTTCTTAGTGTATTGCTCGTTACACGTGGTCGGCAGGAGTGGACTTTTCCATTGCTCATCAAACGAACATAAGATGATCAGCTCTCCTCCAAATCTGACAAGGCGAGCACTGATGTGGCGCCGAACCCGCTGCTGACTGAAACTTCGCCGCCGCTGTCCCCCACCCTCCGGAACTCTGACTCATGAGAAAACTTCAAATCCCTTCTCCGAGCCACCTCCTCAAACTGGCTTTCCTTTCATTTCTGATGTCCCTTGTTCTATAGTTGTCATTGTTTTTCCCCCAATCTGTGCCCCCTGCCCCCTCCACCCGAAGCGCTATATAAATCCAATGTGTTATTAACTTTATTATGATTACAAGCTGCTGAAATGAAATGAATTTCCTCCATTGGGTGTCCAGGTTCTCCCCTAGGGCTCAGAGTAGGGCCGCTGCTCCTCTGCATTGAGAGGAGCAGGATGGAGCAGGTCGGCTATCTGGATAGCCATGCTCCAAATTGAAGGCATGCCCCAACCATTATATCCCATTCAGTTGTAAACGAGTAGTGGGGCTACTTCAGCTGCTTTGGTGTTTGGTGGAGGCAAAAGCATTGAGTCTTTTTGGTATGGAAGACATTGTATTTGGTGGCCAGGTGGTGTCGCAAGACACCTAATCTGTTAAGAAATGGATTTTCCACCTTCATGTAGATCAGGGGTGCCCAACCCTTTTTTGCACGAAGAGCTACTTTTTGATCCATTACCGCCCGCACTCGCTGGCCTACGCGCGCACTTGCACACGCATGCCATGATGAGCAATAGACATAACCGCTCCGAAAATGAATGAAACAGAAAAATAAAGTAGGCGCAAAAGTTTATTAAAAGGAAATCAATGCCCACCTTCGTCGAGACCTGACGCGGGGCCATGGGGCGCACCTTTGCAGCGTGTTAACTATCGTAGCTCATGTGTACCATTTTAAAATGCTTCTCTCGGCCCTCCAGATTCCCGTTCTTTGCTAGTGCCCTCGGTGAATTGTACGTGAAACAAACTCTGAATGAGAATAATAATAAGAAAAGAGAGAGCGCAACAGCTCGCAAGCTACAATTGCAGATTGCTGGGCGCTAACAACTTCTGGTGATGCAGGTCACGCGCCACCGTTGGTTAAAGATGATCTGCCTGCTGATGGGCACCTCGACGGTCGCTAGCAAGCAGGCCGCGCCGTTGGACACGACTCATTGTGGAGAAATAAACATTCACGGGGCAACAACTTTGGCATTGTGGTGTTTCATAAAACTCCACAGTTCCGAGCGAACCTTTACGGTGGACATCCTATAAGGCAAACCTGTGCAATAATCATGCTGTCCAATCAAAATCTTGATATGCCACACCTATGAGGTGGATGGACAATCTCGTCAAAGGTGAAGTGCTCACTCGGACAGATTTCAACAGAGCGAGGCCTTTTTGCGTGAAAAACGGGAGAAGAAAAACAAGTGTTGAGTTTCTATTCTTGTTCAGTGTAATCTGCTAAGAATAGTTTCAAAATTGAATTTCATTCTGAGCAATTGTCCTGTGGTATTGGGTGCTGACAATCATACGTGTTATGTTAATGGTGTAAAATCTGGACCGGTGAGTGCCTAACAGTTGCTGGCCGCCATGTACAACAGGAGGCTCGTGTGAGTCGGGCAGTGGAGCTGATGGTGGCTCACGTGGAGAATGTGAGGAGGCGACTGGAGCGACATGAAGCAGTGCTGGAGGAGGCCAAGAAGATGATCCAGCAGCAGAACTCCTGCAGGAGCATCGATGACACTGGAGCTCCTCTTGGTCTCTCATCGTTTTTCTTTACGTTTTTGTTTGCTTTTCCTGTGTTTGATTTGTCCGGATTTGTTTCACCCCTAGATCTGGATGAAAGTGACAGCTGGAAGAAAAGCTTTCAACAGGTAACATGTTGTCTGTGGCAAGATGGCTGCCGCTGCTCGCATTCAACCCTCTGCTCTTTACCAGAATGGCAGTCGCCGCAGAGTCAGCGTGTCACTGATTCCAAGTGACATCCAGGTGAGGCTTCTCTTACTGAGCAGGGTTCGAAATTCACATTTTTGAACACCAGTCATTGTGTTTCGTGACTCTCAAAAAGTTACCAGCCAATCAGAATTTCCATTGGTTAGCCCTTTTTCAAATATATACAGTATATTTCTTGGAAATGTAGGAGTCATTGCCAGTAGTTCAAAGGATTGACACCAAAACAAAGCAACGACTGGAAGGGGGCATCTTTTGAACTGGAATGATTCTGGTTCCGATTCCTGTTCCACGTTTTCAATGCAGTCCCATACAATTCTCGAATTTGATTCTTTTTGTAGTGTTGGGTATTCGTTTTGAGCGACTCTCAGCATAGAGTAAAATAACATTTGACTCGGGAGCCTCTGGCCAGCCTGTTTTTTTCCCCAAAAAAATTGATGTGTCTCGATTCAAATGGGAAGCTCATTGGCAAGCATTGCACAAGTCTGTTAACGATCCCTCATTTGAATCAGCTGTGCTGGAAGAGGGAGACATCTAAAACAGGCTGAATACGGGCTCCTGAGGACCGGACTTGGAGACGTCTACACTGAGTGACGACGCAGGAGAACTGAAGTTTTTTTTCCCCATCCGCCACTTCTTTGGTTTCAAGGAATCAGTCATCATTCGATAGCCCACGTCAAAGTATTGAAACGTCAAAATCTTGAAAAATAATTATTTTTGATTTCTTACCTAGCTGGTGTTTTTTTTTGCACCTATACAGTACATATAAAAATGAATACAGCTTCACACACTGGTGGATCTAGACAGTTTTAAGGTTGTCTATATACTGTATGTATGAAGCTACGGAGCCCCTAATGTGACATGGAAGGAAAAGAAACAACTTTGGGTAAATAACGCAGTTTTTAAAATGCACGTGCGTGGATACTGTAGCCTCTAACGCGCGGCTGTTTGAGAGACGACAATACGCGTCAGATGTCTTTCGCTTATTTGGAAGATCAAAGCAGATTTTATGTATTTGTATTTGAATCCAATCTCAAAGTAAAATTCAAATAAACTCGCCCGAGGATGAAAACTCTCCATCCTTGTTGCTTTCATTTACCCGGTAGATGACCTGAACGTACATTAAAAAAAGCGTTCCCTTGCAAATAAAAAAATAAATAAAAACAACAACAAATAAAAATACCCCCCCTGCGTTAGCTCGCAATCTTTGCGAGTGAACACAAAGTTTCTTTTTCCTTCCATGTCACCTTAGTGGCTCCGTATGTATTCGGGACTTACCGATCACCTTTTTTGGAACCAGAAAAAAATTAAATAAAAAGTGCAACAGCATCATTTCTTTCTTGAGATTGATAATTACGCTGAACATTAATCAGAGAATAGCTTTATGTGTCCTGAAACATATTTTTTACTCAGATTTTCAAAAAATGTCTTTACTTTTTTCTCCCAAAATATCTAATGAAGAAACTGCTCAATTCAAAACGTTTCAAAAAAGCGCCTTATTTGAATGTCCCCATCCCACAGAAGAGGGTGTGATGATAGTGCAACAAGCACACCCAAACTACGACATTTTCCCCCGGAGCTTTTACCAAAAAACAGTAAAGCATACAATACACCCATTCCTTAACATCTTTAATTGTAACAAATATATATTTCATTTGTAAAAATTTAATTTTGAGCCTGATGTGCGTGTGTGCGCGCGCGAGCGTGTGCGCAACAGGTTTCAAAGATGTTTGAAATTCACGGCAGCCTTGCTTTTCTCCATCTATTTATAATGAATTAGCCAATGATATAATAAAATAAAGAAATAATGTTAAACGGAAATACTGTATTAAATCGTTTATTTGGCTATTTTTTAAATAGTTTATTTCAAACGAATCAATGGGATCACTGACTCTTGCCATGATATTTCGTATTAGATCGTGTGTTCTCATGAAAATGATTTCTTTGCGAGTCAGCCTCTCCAGAAGGCAAAGCGCGAGTCCAAGAAGCGGGCTGCTCGTGAGGAGGCTGACCGGAGCCATAAATTGTTCCCCGCCTGCTCATCTCCCTGCTTGAGCTCGGCATCCAGCTGCAGCGGCATCAACAAGGACGACAGCTGCTCGGTGGATGGCAGGTGCTGCTTCGTGCCACCTCCTGTCCTCCTTTCTTCTTCTTCTTCCTCAAACAGCTTTTCTTCATCTTCCAGGGCACTTGATCTCGACGAAGTGTCTGCCCCTGCGCCTCACTGGGGGCCACCTCCCCAGCCGTCTCCCATCCCAGAGTGCTCTGTCCCGTGCAAAGCAACTGCTGGTGGAAAGGTGCCGCACAAGAGGTTATTCATCCTGTTTTCATCATTTAGGAGGACCGCAACATTATGACCACTTGGGACATTTTAGTATGAGCCAATTTAAATATTCTGAAGAACACCGTCTGTGAGCTATTTATTTACCTGCCCTGAGACTGTATGTTGGAGGTGAAATTGAATTCAAGTTTATCCCTTTCATGCACCAATAATGATAACCTGATAACATGATAAGCTGTCCACTGTAGTCACCGCTGTCCCCGAAAGGCTGAAATTTAGAAAATGGTACTATTCATTCCACCTTATACAATTTCTGTTGGTCTTGCTCATCTCTTAAAATATTTTTATCTTGACGCATCCTAAATGGATTGCACTGACACAAGGGGCAAAAAGAGGATCAAAGACTCCCCCCCCCCCCCCCGCAATTTTTTGCAAATGAATGTTAGTAGTACTCAAAGAGTACCATTATATTTGATGTCACACGCACACCTTGTTCCACCTCAATTTAACACACAGTTTCTGCACGGATGCACAGTTCATCTCAGAATGTCTAAAATTACATATTTTGCAAAATAGTAATTTTAAGAATTATTACGATATATAAATAGTACTGTCAATTAATTACATTTTTAAAGTTAATCAATAACACACTTTCCTGTCTTTAATCACGTTTTTTCCAATTTTACCTTTATTTTCTACAGTACGATGCTCGTAACTAACTCAAGGAAGATCTTGGAATGATATAAAAACCATGCAATAGAAAGCCAAAACTGGTCCAACAGCTTCTTTGATCCTTGAATACAATTATTCTCCTGTAAAACACAACGGTTGAACAAAACGATCACAACTGACTATTAATATTGGAGCCAGTGACGTGTTTAGTTCACGAATGATCAATTTTATCCCGAACTGCAAATGTGCCTCCCCATGATGGTCTTTCAGTTGCGCCCCGGACACAACGAGGCAGAGGTACAAGAGCAAAGCGTCCTTGGCAAAGAAAAAGGCTGACAAGGAGAAGAAAAAGTCCAACATCTGCCGGCGGATTTCCGTGTAAGTCTCCGTTTTTTATTGAATAATAGATCCCAATAAAAGAATGCACTGGTGATGACGAAGATGATGTTTGATGGCTGTCGTCTTCAGAGATGGCTCGTCCTGCGGACAGCGCCGTCAAGCCTGCCGCCGCTCACTGCTTCTCTGCGTCTTTGTGTTTCTCTCCTTCATCACCTGGATTTTTCTCTTTGTGTAAGAAAAGGTAAAAGAAGACAGGAAATATACTTTTTCCAATAAATACCTAAATAGTTGGCTCTTTGGAGTGCCTGCCCTCCCATTGCAGTATGTGTCCAAAAAAAAGGAAGTATTTTGTTAGCTGCCTGTTTGTAACTAAAAGTGTGGCTGTGAGTGGGCGGTTGCTGAGTTGGGATGTTCAAGTGCCGACTCCACGAGGAAAACACAAACGGTGCTTCACTTTTGGGATGCTCACTTTTCCTTCAGGCCGTTTGAGAACAAGTCACTGCGGCTCCGTTCGCAACACGGAACCGCCTCCCCAACAACGAGTGATTTCAAGTGGAATGTGTGGATGAGTGCTCCAATTCTTGACCCTTTCTATGATTTGGCCAAAGAATGTCACAGACCTTTCATTAAGAATGTGGGGATTTTTTTTTTTTTTTTTACATGTTGAAAACAGGGCGGCCCGGTGGTCCAGTGGTTAGCGCGTCGACCTCACAGTGCAGAGATACCAGGTTCAATTCCAGCTCCAGCCTCCCTGTGTGGAGTTTGCATGTTCTCCCCGGGCCTGTGTGGGTTTTCTCCGGGTACTCCGGTTTCCTCCCACATTCCAAAAACATGCATGGCAGGCTGATTGAACACTCTAAATTGTCCCTCGGTGTGAATGTGAGTGCGGATGGTAGTCCCCCGCCTACTGCCCGAAAACAGCTGGGATAGGCTCCAGCACGCCCCGTATCCCTTGTGAGGATAAAGCGGATCGGAAAATGAATGAATGTTCAAAACAATGCCATCATAGTTTCATCCACACTCTCTGCTTTGTAGTTTTGTAAAAACGTATGCCCAAAACAGACAATGTCCACAACGTTAAGTTGTACATTCTTTACTAAATAAATATAGAAAATAATTACAATGACCTGGTTAGTCTAACGACATTCTGCAAGAACAACAGTCATCAAAGCACCTTCAAAGTCATCAGTGAGGAATAATAAATCTTCCAATTCAACATACTCCATGTTACATTTGAACGATATGTTACACACAAACCAATACATTTATGTCAACCCTGTAGTAGTCTTAAGTAGGCATGAACAACAACCTTCAAATAGATGATAAATAGAAAAATGTTATATTAGGAATGCTTGGTCAACATTTTGTGTGCAAATTGTACGAGTTCTGCAGAAAACATTATGAGTGCCAAACCGGAGAACAATCTCCAAAAAAAAAAAAAGAAAAAACATTTGAACATAAATACCTGACGTGAAGTTTTAAATGACAAACGAGGGAGAGGTATGCTCATCTGGGGGTGCACAGTTGCTGCAGACGGGATAATCTCAAGAGTCAAAACACTTAATAAATACAGACTTAAATAGGAACGATAGAAAGGGCTAGCTAGCAAAGATCATACAAAGACTAAAAGGCGTTATTCAAGGTGAGCTACACCTGGCTCACTATTTCATGGTCCTCCGCCACAAACCACTGGACTGGGGTCCCGTCTGCAGCCCTCTGGAGAACCAAATTACCTGAACCCTGCGAGAAAACACAAAAGAATAGAAATGCTTTCAGTGTCGGTGTAGAGCAGCACCATCTGCCCATAGGGTGTCATGACATCAGATGGTGGCGAGGGGTGCCAGCATTCGGGCAGCACACAGCAATGGCATTTAGAACTCGCACACTATCATAAATAACTATTTATTATCATAAATAATATACCACATAGAGCGGACGTAAAAGGTCTACACACCCCAGATCAAATGCCAGTACAAAAAAAAAAAGAGATCAAGATAAATTATTCCAAAACTTTTTCCTCTATTAATGTGAACTATGACCTATACAAGTCAATTGAGGGAAAAAAGGAAATCTATTAGACCAGGGGTGACCATTACATCGATCGCGATCGACCAGTAGGTCAAGGACTGGTCCCAAGTTGATCCGAAGGGTGTAGAGCGGAAAAACCCCAAAACATTTGTGTCTCTGTGCATGTTGGTAATATCTTTGTTGTGTTAATGCACACTGCACCCTAATTATCCGATCATTCTCACTTTCACGAAAAGTATTTAAAATAGAAAAGAAAAGAAAGCAGGTCATCTTTAATCTACGGTGATGCGTGACTGCATCACCGGAAGTTGTTAGCGCTCAGCAGTCTGCAGTTGCAGCTTGTGATCGGAGTTGTTGCGCTATATCTTTTATCGTTCATCATCGTCATTATTCTGTTTCAGAGTTTGTTTTGTACAATTCACTGAGGGGAAGGGCAAAGAATGGGAATCTGGAGGGCCCAGAGAAGCATTTTAAAATAGTACGGGTGAGCTACGATCGTTAACAGGCTGCCTAAGTGCTTCGCATGGCTCAGCGTCAGGCTGTATGTCATGGCATGTACCTGTATGTGTACAGTACGTGCGCGTGTATGCGCAGGTGCGCTGTAACGGGTCGATCGCTGGAGGTTGGTTGATCGAAAAGTAGATATTTGGTCAAAAACGTTTGGGCACCCCTGTATTAGACAGTGAGAATAAAAAAACAAAGGGAGATAAGTTTTTGCACAAGTGTCCACACCCTCTTATAATGGAGTCCTTTGAGTAACTCCAAATAAAGTTCAGATGTTCTCTCTATCTCGTGTATGTGTGTGAAAACTATTTTTTTCCCACAAATTAATAGGTCAGTCCACATGTGTGCGTGTTATTTTTTCCCCAGTCAAAAATGTGGAAAAGAGGTTGCGGTCTTTTTGATGATGCAATGTTCATGGTTGAACAAACAGGCTCTTTTTTTCCTCATCTCCTGAAAAATGCTGATCATGGAGGTGCACAGATTCCGCTCGACGCCAGCGATATATCAAATCACATTATTATGGACTAGTGTCATGACTTGGAGACATAAAGCATTGATTATAACTGGTCACAAAATATACAGTGTATGCATTATGTTACTACACACTTGTATCATGACAAATGTTATTTGTCTTAATGAAAAAGAAAGGTAAAAATAGGGAGGTTTTTTTTTAAATTGTTTGATTATTTTTTTCTTTTAGTGAAAAAAAGCTCAGTGGAAAAAAAAAAAAGTGGTATTCTTAAACGAGATCAGCATTGTACTTGCACAGTGACGTTTAAGTGCGAGTCTCCCAGCCGGATGACGTCGTACCAACCTGATTAAATGGTGGCATGTGCAGTAAAGTGGGGCTCTTGGCTCCCAGTGGACTTTGCAGCTCCTCACAGCCTCGGACCAAGTTGTGGCTCTGACTGCGCTGGCGCCAGGACTTGAGCTCCTCTGACACCACCTCCTTGGGCATGATGCTGGGGTACTCCTTCAGCGAGGGCGTCCGCATCACCCTTGTATAAGGGGGCGGGAGCTTGGGCATCTTCCTTTCAGAAGCTGTGCCCTCTTGCCATGGTCTTTCCGACACCAAGTGCTTGCTCGAATCCTGAGGGGAGAGGAGTGGCGCGTTCCCGCAACCTGGTGGCATCTTCTTGGGTGCTGCCGAGTGGAAGCCGTACGGTGGAGGGGAGAGCTTGGGGATCTCAGTGGGCACATCCTGGCCTGGCATGTAGGAGGAGGTGGAGTGCTCGGAGCTGCTGTCCTCCGAGCTGGACTGGTACGCCCGCAAGGAGGACGACTCCGGGGAGAGCACCAGGAAGTCGGCAACGCAACGTCGCTGCGGCAGGCGGGATCGCGCTCTCAGAGACGCTGAGCTGGGGCACTCTTTGTCAGCAAATGGCTTACTTTTGGGAAATCTGTGTCGACATCACGCACACTTTTAGGTCGTCAAAGTAGTGCAACACATTACAATTCAGTCACACTGTACTAAAACTGACTTCAGCTGATAGTAATCCCACCCCCGCCCAAAAAAAAACTTTGTGCGTGTGTGTGTGTATACACACACACACACACACATATCTACTTTCTTCACAAGGATCGCGGGCGTGCTGGAGCCCATCCCAGCTGTCTTCGGGCAGTAGGCAGAGGACACCCTGAACCGGTTGCCAGCTCAGAGCAGGGCACACAGAGACGAACAACCATCCGCGCTCACAATGACACCTAGGGACAATTTAGAGCAGGGGTGCCCATTACGTCGATCCTGATCTACAGGTAGATCGAAGACAGGTCCCAAGTAGATCCGAGGTGTGTCGAGGAGAAAACAAACAAACAGCCATTTGTGTGTCTTTGTACATGTTAGTAATATATATTTTTTGTGTTAATGTACGCTGCACCTAATCATCCTATCAGTCTCATTTTCACCCCAAAATGTTTTTTTTCAATCAAACAAAGCAGGTAAATCTTGAATTTACGGTGGCGCGTGATGACGTCACCGGAAGTTGTTAGCGCTCAGCAGTCTGCAATTGCAGCTTGTGGTCAGAGCTGTTGCGCTCTATCTTTTATCGTCATTATTCTCATTCAGAGTTTGCTTCGTGTACAATTCACCGAGGGCACGGGCAAAGAATAGGAACCTAGGAGGGCCCAGGGAAGCACTTTAAAACGGTACGTGTGAGCTACGATAGTTAACAGGCTGCAAAAGTGCATCGCATGCCTCAGTTTCAGGCTGTTTCTCATCATAGCGTGTGTGTGTGTGAGGTAAGGGTAAGGTAAGGGTAGATCCCGGGAGGTTACTTGATCGAAAAGTAGATCTTCGGTCCAAAAAGTCTGGGCACCCCTGATTTAGAGTGTTAATCAGCCTGCCATGTATGTTTTTGGAATGTGGGAGGAAACCGGAGTACCCGGAGAAAACCCACGCAGGCTCGGGGAGAACAGGCAAACGCCACACAGGAAGGCCAGAGCCGGAATCGAACCCTGCACCTCTGCAATGTGAGGCCGACGTGCTCACTAGTCGACTACCTAGATGTGATTGTGACCGCGGATGTTTGTTTGTCTCCATGTGCCCTGCCTTCCTTTAAATTCTGATGTTTCCTTCACATTTTGGAACCTAGCAACAGCGCTTATAAAGTAGTGTGCACTTTTCTTCTTTTTTTTTTTGTTGTTGCATGTTTTGTCGCGTGTACCTGAAGGACTGGGAGTATTGTCGGCGCACATGCAGCTCTGGTGTGGAGGGGGCACTGGCGGAGTGACTCTGCCGCAGCGCAGAATTCTTAATGAACTGCGAGAGAGGAATTCTGTTGGAGTCTGCCGAGACCTGCGTTCCCGTTGTACTGCTTGGTGCAGATGACAAAATGAGAGGGGAGACATTTTGGAAATACTGACACGAGAGAGTCGCAATGGAGCTCCATTACTACAGAGGCTGGAATTTAAAACTCTCACCTGGAGCTGCTGCTGCCAGCAGGCTGAGGTTTTGCAGCCTTGAGATAAGGCTGGTCCAGACTGGACTCCTTCCAGGGAGAATTCTGGATGGGAGAGCGCTCATACTCCACAATGGACATCCGCAGGTTGGAGACTGAAGCAAAGGCAGGACCGAGAGAGTCCACGTCTGTGCAGAAGTCAGCATATGGCGTGAGAGCACTCAGTGAAGAGTCATGTACTGTCCATGTCGTACCAACCTCAGTGAACCTCATTTCCGACGGTATCAAAGGATTGGATTGACATGAGGATTATGGGATTTCTCTTTGGCTTTTTGTGGCTTTTTCGGAATGGACGAGGGTCTTTTAAACGGTCAAGACTATGGCGATGTCCAAGCAATTTTGGCCAGAGTTTCAGTGTGAAGATAGATGACAGGTCTTGCTGGTGTCACTCGCAAGACCAGCAGCAAAAGTACAACAAAAGCGGTCAAGAATCAAACACTCAAACATTCAGTCACTGCGCAACCCACTCTCGCAACTGAGCGTCACACATGACTGACTAATATGTTGTTGCGGCCCTGCTGGTAGCTGGTGACACGAGCAAGATTCCAGATGGTCACCAGCTGGCATCAGCGGCTGGCAGGGCCCCAGAAACATGCTGATTCGCTGTGGCTCAGTTTCGAGACCCGTTTGCCCATTGAACAAAAGTTCCACTGTTCCAATCTTGGCTAGGGATGAGATTTGATAGGATTTTTAGGAATCCGATCCCATTATTGATTCTTTTGAACAATTCTTTACCGATTCTCTTATTAATCCTTTTTTTTTAAGAAGATGAAACAGGTTGATTAGCATGTACTTTGTTTTATGTCTTAATTGTATCTGTGAAGAAGATACATTTTTAAAAGTACCACGACATCAAACCCAACAGTTTGCTATGCTCTTGCATATTGGTACCGTTTTCTCCCCTCGACAAAATAATATACTTTGCAGGTACTGCAAGTGGTCCTGTTATGCTTTCTTGTAAAATGGAAACAAACTTTCCAGGAACCATGTTTCTTGCTAGCCACGCCAGTAAATAACATCGCTACACAACCTGCGCGGTAACGTCATTCGTATCGACTGGAATTGATTGGGGATTTGTTTTTGTTTTTTGACAAAAACAGCAAAGGATGCCAAGGAATTGAAATTGGTGATAACAGCAAGACCAGCACGAAAACACAACAGAACCATGCTGGTTTATACTACTTATTTATTTAAAATAAGATCATGGCCAGTCGTCATGTGGATGACTGACCAGCCAAAGATTGTGTGTGCTGTTGCCAGTTTTATGATTCAACTTCCTGTTTTCATTCCATTTCCATTGACTTGACAGGACTCTCAGTCGCTATTGAGCAGATTTTGTGAGCAAACGACTTTGAATTTGTACCCGTGACTCGTATAGTGCGTTTGAGTCCATACGTTTTGTCTGTTCCTATGTTAGCTTATTGCGCAAACCAATGACTGGACTAACTCAAGGTCATGTGTTAGTCACATGCCAACAAAAGATAATTACATTTTACATGACAGACTAAATATGGTTGATTTCCCTTTACACTTGTGCGTGTGACAGCAATTGTTAATAAAGAATACATGTTTAGAGATGTTTATTATGCCTTGTTAGTCATTAAATTCAAAGAGTGTTGTTTCAAACACATGAATGTTCGACTAGTTAACGTCAGCTTATATTTGTATGACATTGAATAGAAAAGATTGTGGTCCAACTTTGAGGTCACACTGTTTTGGTCAAGCAATGTTCTGACAGTTCCACTTGAATTTTTGTCTTAGTGAAAGCAGAATTACTCCATTAGACCTCATGTGGTTATGAAGGTGTGCCAAATATGTATGGACATCTCAGACCAGTAACTAGGATGAGAATATTTGTCTTTTCTTACCTTCATCCAGGGCCACCACATCAGACAGCGAGCTGTCGTCAGACATGTTCAAATCTGGATTAAAATAAAAAATAAAAAGTCAAGTTGAAGCTAGTGCAGTACCAAATTTGGTCTTAGGGGGGCAGAAGCGTGACTAACCTTTGCTTTTAGCAGTGGCTTCGCCGATGCACGGAGAGCTGCACTCACTCCTGATCCTACACTGGAATAGGGCCTCCTGCAGCTCACGCACCTTCTTCTCCTCGCGCTTGCACTGCTGCATGCGGCTCTTCTTCTGAGGCTTGCTGAGCTTCTCCTCCAGCGAGAGTCTGCGCGCCGCCTCGTAGATCTGTCGCTGGAGAGCCAGCTCCGTCTCAAGGCCGTGCAACTCAGAGTCCTACGGCCAAGACACTCAGTTATAGCAGGAGATAGACTGGACTGGGGCATCTCAATGAGTTTGAATATTGTGGAGACATTTTATTTCAGTTGCTCAGTTCAAAAATTCTAACTCATATATTACATGGTAGTTTCACTACACACTCGGGCTAGATGTTTCATTGATTTTTAGAGATTAATTTGTCATTATTGACCAGGTCATGATTACTTTATTTTCGAGCTGCTTCCATATTTTGAAGTGCGCTCTCATTGTTACGATGACAAGAAAGACGGTGGAAGGCAATATGAAGTATATCGTGTGAAACTAAATTGAGCTGGAGGGCGTGCGACGTCACTCCAACAACAAGTATGATGGCTTATTTTATGATCTTAAATTCGTGAACATTTCAAAAGTGAATTTATTAAGATCATATACTTATATAATTCAAATTGAGAAAAATCTTTCTCAATTTTTCTGTATTTTTCCCCCCCATTTATATTATGTCTGTGAAATTGAATAGTAATAGGAAAGAAACTTACTGGGGGGAAAAAAAACAAACATATTTCAAGGCGGGCAGCCCAAGTTGGTGGACTGGTTAGCACGTTGGCCTCACAGTGAGTGCAGGGGTGAAGGGTTCGGTTCCGGTTCTGGCCTTCCTGTGTGGAGTCTGCATGTTCTGCCGTGCCTGTGTGGATTTTCTTGGGGTATTCCGATTTCCTCCCACATTCCAAAAACATGTGTGGCAGTTTAATGGAACATTCTAAATTGTCCCTTGTCCCAGACGCATGTACCAAAATGGATATGGTAAATTTAAACTGAACAACTGCACAAAACACAGCCACAAAATGTCACTGATATCATGACACTGACCTCTTCTTTTTTGGAAAGTACAACATCAATAGTTTGTCCTAAAATGATTAAGGATGTCGACAAGTGCAACCTTAACAGTTTTAGTATGCCGACTCATGGCATTTGGTAATGTGAAAGGCTGTATACATATTACTGGAAGTCACTTTTGCAATGCACTCGTTTTGCTTTTGATCTGCACTAAATATCAGACCAGTTAGGCGCCAGGTCGTCCCCAGCCGGAGGCTTAGCCGTTTATGTAGTAGCTGTGTGGCTGGAGCGCAAGGCACATGAACTTGAAGGTATGTATGCATGAATGTTCCATACCTCTTTTTCCAGATAGATTAGACCTTCGTCTAACTTGAAGGATGCACCGATCCTCCTCCTGACCTGCGGTGGGTTCTCATCAGGCATAAGAGGATAGTCAGAGGGCAATTTACCAGTCAGCTCCTGCAGAGGAAAAAAAAATAGTTCAATTCTTTCTCAAACAGATCACAAATGTGATCATGACAGTGCATTGAGGTTCGGAATGTGACTCCTGTAAATGGCAAATCCACTGATATTGACATGCACAATTTTAAAAATGTATTCCCAGAAAGGGCTCTCTCATAAGATGGAAGAAAGTACAATAAACCTGTGTAGCAACCTGTTGCCGTTCAAACAACAGAATAAAAGTGGGCTAAAGACTTGAAGAAATCAATTTGTGAATAGAGACTATGTCTGGCCTGGGAACGCCTTGGGGTTGCCCCGAGAGAGATGGAAGAAGTGGCTGGGGAGAGGGAAGTGTGGACTTCCCTGCTAAGGCTGCTGCCCCCGTGACCTGACCCTGGATAAGCGGAAGAAAATGGCTGAATGACGGATGGCATTTGTCAGTGAAAGGACTACCATCGTCATTATTTCAGAATTCCTACTTAAGGGGACAATTACGTTTGGGGATGTGCAGTGAGGTTTTTTTTTTTTATTGTAAAGTGGGTGCTGCGGCTAAATACAGGTTGGGAAACACTGGGTTAATCATCACAATATACAGTTTTGTTCTTTTTCGGATAAAATGTATTCTTTAACGGCGACCCGGAAGTCGAGTGGTTGCCATGTCGGCTTCACAGTGCAGCGGTACCGGGTTAGATTCCAGCTACGGCCTTCCTGTGTGGAGTTTGCATGTTCTCCCCGTGCCTGTGTGGGTTTTCTCCGGGTTCTCCGGTTTCCTCCCACATTCCAAAAACATGCATGGCAGGCTGACTGAACATTCCAAATTGTCTCTAGGTGTGAGTGTGGGCGCGATAGGTTGTTCATTTCTGTGTGCCCTGCGATTGGCTGGCAACCGGTTCAGGGAGTCCCCCGCCTACTGCCCAAAGACAGCTGGGATAGGCTCCAGCACACCCCGCGACCCTCGTGAGGATAATGCGGCTCGGAAAATGAATGAATGAAAGAATGAAGGTATTCCTTCACACTATTTCTAGTTGGAATACTGATGTTCATTTTTTTTTATGTGCCCCCATGCTGGTCCATAAGTGAGCCTTGCTACTTTAGTATAATATTCAAGATTCATGTTGTACAATGGCGTTGTTACATCAGGCCTCTTTGGCACCATTGTGTTGCTGTGACCTTTTTCTGGCTCTGCATCTTCCCGTCTACAGTATTCACACCCACAAATCTAGCTGAAACCAGTTCAACTGAGAATATGCAGTCTTCTGATAGTTATTGTTCGCACAAAACGGCAAATATTGAAGATAAAAGGCCTGGGTCAGAGTTTCCTCACAACTTCTCAGTGCGCCAAGTAAAACAAAGCTCTTCATGTGTCCTCTTAGAAGTCCACACAGAATGTCCAAAACTCTCTCATATACTACTGAAACGATCGCATGCACATGACTGAAATCTTCTCCCACTGCCGCTTCGGTTAAGCTACTTGCAGGCTGCTGGGCAGGGATTAGTGAGGTGAGCTACTGCAGAGCAATAGCGTTGTAATAGAGTAGTTCAGTGGCGAACGTGATCGGATTTCAGTTGTGAACGTGAGAGGTAATCCTGAATTAGGTGCCCGATGGCGCCTGGGAAGGGCAACACCCATGATAACGACGCCTGCATCATCACGATTGAGGCATTACTCACGGCTTCTCGAATGCACAGCTTCCTGAGTTCCAGCAGGCAGAGCTCCAGACGACCCTCCAGTGACTGCTGCTTGAGTTTGAGGGCTCTGGTGTGCGTGCTTGTGTCCTTGACGGGCGACGTGGGACTTTCTGGACCTGGCCCGCAAGCAAACTTCATCAAAGACGGCGACACACACCAAATTTCATGCCGTGGAACCTCGAAGTCAAGGGCATGCTTCTTACCCGAGTGCAATATGATCCCACTGTCAGTGTCGCTGATCTCCTCTTTGCTCTCAATGGCCGTCATCTTGACTCAGGAACTCTCTGACATGAAGTAAGGAGACATAATTGTCAGTGAGCAACCACATCATTCTAATAGACCTCGCTCTGTAGGGCAGGACCCTTCAGGTTGTCAGCGGTTCGGGCCCCAGCAACATGGATGTGGAGGCCCTCTTCAATCACTGCATTTATTAATAAACGACCTTTCTGGATACATGTCCTAATGTGCGAGGTTTAGGGGTCTTCAACATGCCCGAGCAGTACTCACAAAATAGCTTCTGACACAAAATTGGGTGTGCATGGCCACGTAACCGAACGCATGAAAATTGAACAGGAAGTGGAGTGTTTTGCTTTGAAGCAGCCATTTCAGGCAAATTGTAGGGCTCTCACTTAAACAAACTCCATCCCTTCATTTCAGTCACGCTTGTCTTTGTGAGGCTTGTGGGTAAGCTTGAGCCATACCCCAGCTGACTTGGAGCATGGTCCATCCTTCTTGTCTGGTCACGAGCAATCCAGACAAACAACCATTTGCACTAACATTCACATCAAACCTAACATGCATATTTTTGGAATGGGGGGATGAAGCCAGAGAACTCGAAGAAAAGACAAGACCAATTGAAAAGGAACTCTAATTGGCTTGCATCAGTGATCTTTTAGGCGTTCCAAGATGACATTGAAATATGCCCCAGTTCTTTCTTCCCCACGACGTGGCTTCATTCATGCTGCCCGGCTGCTTTATGTGACAAAAGTGAGTGGAGAGTGCCTTTTCACACAACAATCCAGGCAGCCTTGTGCACCGTCTTCCTCCCTCCCACGCTCCGTCACAAAAGAGGCACACCCCCCACGGGTTGACTCGGCACATGTGTGGGGTTAATCCCCATGGTGGTGCCATGGCGACGGCACACGGCCGGCCAAAGGAGCGTGTCGCCGTCAGGCACTGTCGCAGGGGTGTTTCAAAAGTTTCAGACCCTGAAAAAGACAGCAGATGGGCTGTAGAAATGACCCCAAACTCCCGCCCCCATCACACCTTCTCTCATGCTCTGCACCTGTTCTCCCCGCTCGCCCCTCCCTCTGCCGCCTATTCAACCAGTGGCCTTTAAACCCTCTGGGGGGCTTTGAAGTGGAAGAATGTCTCAATGCTGGGCTTGTCCGCTCTGCATCACGTCACAATAAAGACGCCTGAGACACGTTCACAAACAGGCGAGCAGTATTCACATTTAGGGCCACTCGCTTGTTGTTGTGTGACCCCGCTCCGAAGGAAAGGTCACATTGACGCTGATGTATGCACACTTTTGGATGACCGTGGTTGATACTGTAACTGTACAATATATGTCGCATAAAAGTTATTCAGCAAAACATTTACACTGACTTGCTCTACTGGTTGAGCATATAATCATATATGTACGGTCTCTAAAACCATGCAAGAAACTGCCTTAACAAGGAGTGGAATATGCTTAGCTTTGACTGAATGACATTTCTCAAAAAAATCATGATTTTGGAATCATTGCAGCATTTCAACAGGACCCAAATAAAACTGTGAGCTTTGTTCTGCCCACAAAAAAAACTGACGGCACTCCAGGCCACTGTGCAGAACACAACACAGAGGAAAACTTCGTCAAGAATAGCCTTCCGGAAAGAGTGCCTTTATGCTCTCTTTTAGGTCAATTCATTTATTCAGCATCTCACATGCTTGCTAGTGAGCCCTTGAAAAGCTCGATCACAAGGGATGGCATTACAGGAACTAACATGATTAGAGGATGTGCTTTGCTTGTCTCCTCCTTGTGATAATATCATGACAGCAAAAAAGGAAGTAAACAGCAGAGCTAAGAATGGAGGCATACGCTTCCTCCTCGGTGTTTGGAGATGGCTATCCGGGGCCTTTCCTGTCGGGATCAGGAAGATACAGAGCATATGTATTAGGATATGATCGTGCATTCCATATACAAACCCGAGTCATTCAACGCGGCAACTCATGTGCACTGAGAAGCAGCCGGTCACACAATGAGGCGTAGGCAGCCTGACTCAGTGAAACAACAGTTCAACAAAAGGCCTTGTGTCCAGCCAGAGGCTTCAATATCCTGCTGAGGGTGCGATATGTGCTGACAACACAGGCGGGAATCCAGTTTGGGAGGAAAAGTCATGTGGGACTTACCCACTTGCACCCCATAACTCTTTCTGTGGTTGTGTTAGGAATGAGTGGGTGGCTGTTGTGGGGTGGGTGAAGGGGCTGGGAGAGGGGAGCTGACTTGGTTGAAGCTGAGATGTTTCTACATTTTATCAAGCTGTTGAGGCACTAGCCACTTTTAGGCAGTTTCTATCTACAGACATGCATTTAAGTGTGTTTTTCACACACGGCTCGGCAAATTGCTGTCAATAGGGAATCACACATTGGGATAATTGGTTGACTGCCGATGCGCAACGATTAAATACTGACAATTGCTTTCAACGCAACATAGCAGGAGTAACAAGCGTTAAAATTCACACCCCCCGTTCTGGCTTTCTGCTATTCCCTTTCAAACAGCCGCCTCTGTTCAACCCACCCAGCGAAATGGCCAACGTGATGTGACAATATGACGGGCAGTGAGAGAGGCTTTTGCCCAATTGTGTTCTTGCTGTATCTGTGTTCTTGCTCGGTCGGCTGTGTGGTGCAGTGGAAGCTTCCATCCCAAGTTGCCATCAGTTCGTCACAGTACAGTTTGGCTCAAGTAAACCCAATCGGGCAGGATGTCATCATGCGAAATCATAGCTTCAACAAGACAATGTGCAACTGGTCAATCAACCCATCCATGTATTTAATGAGAATCCAAGCAATCTACCTTTCAGTCAGCTTCATCCAGAAACGCAGACTGGCCAATCACAGCAGTCATTAAACATTATTTTCTCAATTAAAGAAATGCTACAACACCATTAATATCCTGGAGATATACTGGAGACAGTATTTTGCCACAGAAATGAAAAACTATTCTCAGTTTTTCTGCCACATTGACTTTAGTTATGAAGTGGTGTGGTTGGAGAATTTGGTGTTTAAATATTTACAGAAACCCCCCCAACTAGGAGCAACAACTAAACAGCTTGATTCAAGCACCTTTTTCATCTTATTTGAACAACGCTGCGATTTTCATCCATTTTAAATGGGTCCGGAACGTATCCACCGCGGTTCACTAGCTTTGTCTGTTTCAAAGTAAACAAAACAGTTATCTTCTCAAAAACTTACAACTGGTATTAATTCAATACAATTAGAATAAAAATGAGAATATGTGGTTTAGTGACAGTACAATATGTGGCGCTAGCAAGCTTTACCATCTAAGCTAACAGGGCTAGCTAATAGCTCATAATTGTAAAGTTTATACTGTGCAAGCATATTTCTTTTTACGGTTTCTCTATCATCAGACGAAGAGGGATTTTGTCTTAACGAAAGGCCAGTTCTGATTGACAAAGCCAAGGTTTCATTGAGCTTTGAATATTTTGTGATATATTTGTTGTCTATAAATGTTGGTACTTTGCTTTTAGAAAAGTCATTTTTAGTACAAAGCACATATGAGATTTTAGTAAAAGAATCATGCAGCCTACTGGCTAGACATCGAAAGTGGACCAAAAATGGCACGACTGATAATGACGACCGTCACACCCATCTTCGCAGCCCACCCAACCGTGAAAAGTTACATACACGGAAGGGAGTGTTGATGCCGTGAGATTATAAACGGGGATGAACTGTCTCTCAGATTTCCCCTACCACCCTATCCCATGAGGCTTGGGAGCTACGATCGCCTGGAATGCTGCCACTGACGTGCTCGTTACCACTGCGGTTGGCCTCGGAATTGCCAAGTTGGACCGGCCTGAGCTCGCCGAAGGGAAACGGTGAGGGATGCCTGAAATCAAGCCGAGGTCTGCGGGAACCCGACAATTAAAATTCTCCACGGAATGCTGATGCGGTGGTAGAAAACCAAATGACTTTTCAGCATACCCAAGACCGAAGTCAAACTGAGGATCAACATGGGGGAGCGACAGGCCAGCGAAATGCGGAGGCTTGATTACATGTGCTCTGACAATGGATGGCATGGCACAAAAGTTTCCTTGTATCCACACAATGTGGGAGTAAGCCGAAACAAATCGAGTGGAGTGTGTGTGTGTATAGTGGCCACGTGGCTATTGTTGGTTGCTCCGCCAAATATCAATGTGAAGAAAATATTGTGTGTTTGCACCTCAGAGACAGCATATCTTATATTGTTCCAATTAGAAAAAAAATGTTTTGTTTGGTTTTTTTTTTTAAAACCCCTTTTCAAATTTTGTATGTGGGCCATGGCCCACATGAAACTATTCCACATTGCGTCAGAATTTAGCCAGCGTTCATTGGTGATGGCCTCATCTTGGTCATGCGGGGGCTTGTTTACCAGCAGAGACAATGCAAAGGGTAATCAGCACCACCTGAGCTGAGTGCAGTCCATATGCTGAGCAGACCAGGCCACATAGAGAAGAGATGCTCCATTGTTCTGCGCAGGCAGGGGATTGTGACAACTCATCCCATTGAGTCGTACTTTCAGTAGGACCAACAGGATGTAGATGCAGCTTTTCACCAAGGGTGAAATTCGATTGGGAGGTGTGCGGGTGTTGGGGACACTGCCGGGACGTGTTGTCTTTAGCACCGCAAGTTCGTCAACACGCGGAGTGTGACGTTGACTCTGCTGCAGTGGGCACAAACAACTTCAGTCACAAGTCTCACAGTGGCGTTTATCTGGGAAAAGACTATCAACAGGACATGCAGTGCATTTTGCCCACTCCAAGCGGTCACATATAGTGAATGAAATGTTTTGGATTTGATTAAAGCAACCTTAAAAGTCTTCAACGTGCTTTTCTTGAACCCGTGGATTGTCTGTAGTCACGATCAAAACTGAACTTGGCAATTCTACGGCTGTGGAAAGGAAAGACAGCAAGAAAGTACTATACAGTATGTGAAAAGTCTGTACCCATCATACAGCATATCATTGTCCACAATGGGAAAAGCGCCTCAGAAAGGAGTAGAACTGACTCCTAAGAGATGAATAACATGCAGGACTGTCACTATGAAATATTTTTACAATTGATTATTATAATCGATGAATCAAATAATATTTTGCATTAAAGTGTCTTACCAAACCTTTTTTAAGCAGTTATTTGCCATTTACAACTAAATAAGTATCACACGAGGGAAATTAATGTTGTTGGCCTACTCACTAAACCTTTTGAAACTGATTTGGTATCCGTCATTGTTTTCCAAAGTAAAAGCATTTGTTTTCAAATGTCTTACTTAAAAAAAATAAGATAACCAGTTTGCTTTCATGAAGAAGTAAAGAAATAAGAGAATAAATTACCTTTGTGAGGCTGAAATCCGAGGCTCTGGACAACTTTCAGTTAAACAACGGCTCTAATTTCGAGGCTGTGGACAACATCCAGTTAAATAACGGCTCCAAACACTTACTCAAATATGAAAACTGTTTTTGATTAATTTGATATTCATTGTGCACACTGTGATTTAAGAGGCATTGATGGCCCTTTTGCATTACCAATTTACGTTCTGCAAGAATGCTTAAAGTCTGTTTGCTCTTTTCGACTAACATGGTAGTGTACTTGGGCAACAAAGTAAATGCCTCCAAATAGAGTCGGAATTCATGTACATTCTAAGTTAAAACAAAACAAACTATTGTGATACCTGTCTAGAAATACAACGTGCACATGCAGAAACGCTGCTAGACTTGTTCTCGTACGAATACTCATGTCTATCAGACAAATCAGTTGTTGACTTACCGTTTTTGTTCGTCTTCTTCACGCCGTCATTACCGGTCCATCAGCAGTGAGACTTTCTCCAAAGAGCTGGTGGTCAAATGTGAAAGCAGAGCCGTTTAGGATGTTCCAGTCCACTCTAAATGACTATTTGAAGGGGAAGTACGCTTTAGTTTGGTCCAACTAGCCCATTAAGGTCACGGTTACTGTACTATTTAGACGATCTTGTATATAATGAGGTAATTGCACTCCAAAAACAACATACTTCCCTTTGTGTTTACGAAAGAAAGGTAACAGAAATCATCTTATCGCGAGGACTGCCACCCCTCCTTGTAGTGTTCGGAATGGTTCGGTCTGACTGCCGATTTGAGACACGCTTCAGCCTTTTGACTTGTACACGCGACTAGTTGAGGTGACGCCTGCCTCCCTCGACCGTTTTATCTTTGCTTGCCTCCTCTACAGCTGTTTGGACTTTAAAAAAGACTAACAATACACTTCAATACTCATTCTCTGGGAGTAATAATAAACTACGTATTACTGTGTTATTGTGTTTGATTGTCTGAAATGAAGCCCTGGGTAATCTTTATAAATACATTTTCATCCTTAAATCAGCTGCTCACAATTTTTGAAGATGCCACATTACTGTCCAGTTGTGTTGAAACACTTGACAAAATAATTTTGTTAAGTATTGATCAAGATTTACAGTAGGTAGTTCGTTCACATTAATAAATGCAGCACACTTTAATTCCTGCATAATGCCTTAAACCTGTGGATACAAAATCTTTGGGAGCTTTCAAGGTTTTAAAAATAGTTTTTGACTGAACCATTATTAACATGGTCCTTATTAGCTAGTGTTAAAAAAATAAAAATAAACAATGTAAACATACATCTGAAATGGACCACTATAAGTGATGTGGCTTTCCCTTATTTTGCCAAATGTCTCCAGTGCCTTAACCGGACCCTTGGGTATCTCCGGCTTGTGTGTCCTGAAAAGCCTCCTCCAGATGGTTCGCTTTCTCCCTTGGCTCCGTGAAGGAATGAAAAGATCAGCTCATTAAACAAAGAGTCATATCCATGTGAAAGAGAGGTACGAGTCCTCGGGGAGACGAGCTGCATGCAAATCGATCGCCAAAACATTTAAATGGCATCCAATAAAACACCAGCGAGTCTCTGTGAGCCATACGCTTTATTTTCACTGCACTCTTGGAACAGCAAAAGTTGTGACAGAAACCTTTCAGTTTTTCACTTTTGTTTAGACATAAGAGTGTTTTTCCAAAACATCCTGAAAACATCTCATGAAAGAGGTGTAGCCCTTCCACTGCTTCGTAGTAGTTGATTTGGGTTCAGGTTAAATAACACACTGACAGTAAAAAAACACATCAAAACCATTCACTCAGCACACGTAAAGACAACTGTGAGGAATACCTGAACAGACTGTATCGAACTTTGTGTTTCCCGCCATAAATGACTCCTGGTTCCAAGTTGGAGACGAGAGCCAGTGAATAACATGCACTGATGGCGGTTGCATGGCCAGCACTTCACTGCTCGAACATCTGCGTGCGTCTCAGATTGTCCTTTACACGAACAAATTCTGGTATCTTCTGCTGGTTCTCCCTCTGCCTTATCTCCTCCTGCTCGTACTGCAAAAATTAAAAAGCAATGCAGTTTTGTCACTCTCCTACCGTAGCAAAACTATGACATTAAACAGACCATCCAGTGATAGTCATCTGGGAAGTCATAGTGGTCACACTTAAAAAGTGAATGATTGATGTCCATGGAATACCATTTTTTAAATGGCGAAATTCTCAAAACAAACAAAGTTTGATGCCATACCCCGCCTATACCCCGACAGCATACACCAAAAAAGCTTTGCAACGCAACATCACCCGTTTGTTTAGGACATCTGCTTTTGACTCGTTTGTCCTCATGCTTTCACATGGATTGGTGAAACTATTGCTTGCAATCTTTTTTCTAACTTTCCAGGGGATGCCACTGGGTTCCCTTAGCCTCAAAAAGACTTGTCAAGTTTGCTTGTGCCAGCACATTCATATATTTACCAAGACTTGTCTCCATGCCAACAATACATCGACAGCCTGTGACCGGGTCAGTCAGAGTTCTCTGCTCACTTTTGCTTTTGAGGCAATGCACATATTATTGACACCTTATACAAAAATAGCATGGTCCAAGCTCACTAAAACAGAAGCGGACGGTGAAAATCGACAATTCAAAAATGAATGGACTGATACATTTTCATTCATTTTCCCCTCCAACCAGAACAAGAGCATGTGCTTAATATGCATGACTGAAGTGATGGACGCAATGATGAAAGACAAAGAGAGGAAACGACAGCTAAAATTAAGCAACTCCTTCTCTCGGTCTGATGCACACCCCGACACCATGTGTGTTGCAACAGCAAACTCAGAACTGTTGTCCGACCCCAAACATACATCCAAACTAATCAAGAGAAGCTTTATCACGGAGTAAAACAATGACCCAAAACAAATTGCCAACACAGCAAAGGACTTCATCAGGGGGAAAAAAACTGAAAGTTGTTACAGTAGCTAAGTCAGTCACTGGACCTTAACCCAATAGAGAATGCACTTTAGTTCCTGAAGAGGAGCCTGAAGGGAGAAACCCCCAGAAACAAACAAGAACTGAAAGACGCTGCAGTAAATGCCTGGAAAAGCATTTCATATGAAGACTGCAGCAGTCTGGCAAAATCACTGGGTTGCAAGCTTGATGCAGTGATTCCAAGTCATGGTTAGGCTACCAAATATTCAATAATATTCATTTTAGCTTCATTCAAAGTGTACCTACACTGTGTATATGTATATATATATATATCCATCCATCCATTTTCCGAACCGCTTGATCCTCACTAGGGTCGCGGGGGGTGCTGGAGCCTATCCCAGCCGTCTCGGGCAGTAGGCGGGGGACACCCTGAATCAGTTGCCAGCCAATCGCAGGGCACACAGAGACGAACAACCATCCACGCCCACACTCACACCTAGGGACAATTTAGAGCATCCAATCAGCCTGCCACGCATGTTTTTGGAATGTGGGAGGAAACCGGAGCACCCGGAGAAAACCCACGCAGGCCCGGGGAGAACATGCAAACTCCACACAGGGAGGCCGGAGCTGGAATCGAACCCGGTACCTCTGCACTGTGAAGCCGACGTGCTAACCACTGGACTACCGGGCCGCCCTATATATATATATATATATATATATATATATATATATATATATATATAGGGCGGCCCGGTAGTATATATATATATATATATATATATATATATATATATATATATATATATATGATGATGATCGTGATCATAGATAAAGGGCAGAGGAAAGCCGTTGTAGTGGATGTAGCGGTCCCAAGTGATGGATACATCAGAAAGAAGGAACACGAGAAACTCGAGAAATACCAAGGGCTCAGAGAGGAGCTGGAGAGAGCCTGGAAGGTAAAGGTGACAGTCATGCCTGTGGTGGTCGGAGCACTCGGGGCAGTGACCCCCAAACTAGATGAGTGGTTGCAACAGATCCCGGGAACAACATTGGACATCTCAGTCCAGAAATGTGCAGTGCTGGGAACAGCAAGGATACTGCGCAGAACCCTCAAGCTTCCTGGCCTCTGGTAGAGGACCCGAGCTGAATGAGGGACGGACACCACCCGAGGGGGGGTGAGACGAGGAATTTTATATATATATATATATATACCGGTATATATATATATATATATATATATATATATATATATATACCGGTATATATATATATATATATATGTAGATCGATAGAGAGATAGAGAGAGAGAGAGAGAGAGAAACTGTTTCTTTTTTTTTTGGTAATATCCTCAAACACGTGAAATGCTTTCTTTTCATGCCCCACATCGGCCTCTTTCCTATCGATGGGTGCAGGTGAGAGTGCTTGGAAGTGAGACTGTACAGATCTTTGTTGAATCTGCAAAGATGTTTAGGAACAGTATAGTAACACGCTCTGCAGTGTGGATGTATTGTGGGGTATTCCGTGGTGGCGGAGGTACATATTGTGATGTTATGGCGTTATTAGATCACGAAATACCCACTGGAGGCCCAGGTCCACAACTCACCCACTGGTTAATCATCAAGTTACAGTAGCTTCAGACAAGACAGTTATTCGCGTGACCACTTACACAGGTATGAAGTGGCTCAACTAGTCTCCCGTTGCTATTAAAATAATCTCTCTTTAAATTTTGTAGACAAAAAATAGCATCATGGATCCAAGGTGGAGGAAAAAGCAGCCGGCATCGCTTCTCAATAGAGAGACAGGTGGAGAGGGTGAAAACTTTCAAACTCTTTGACACCCAATTCAGCGATGATCTCACATGAAGCCAAAACATACTGCATATCATCAGTAAGACGAATGAAGGATTGTACTTGTTGAGGAAGCTGAGAAAGTATGGAATTCACCCCCAAACTGCTCAGCAACCTTTCCAGCTGCACAGTCAAGAGATTCCTGACCAACTCGATCACTGGCATGGTAACGAGACAGGGGCGAATCTCCAGCATGACATGAAAACTGCACAACACATATGTGGCGTCGCCTTCACTCCACTACACAACATGTGTGACAACCGTGTCACAAAGAGGACACAGAACACATCCACAACACACATTTTTCAAACTTCTCCCATCTTGCAGATAATACAATCGCATTACAGCCAAAACATCAAGATAAACCTACAGCCTCTACCCACATACCATTAGACTCCAAAAACAAATGAGATTACAATCTGTCAACCACACTGGAGAATATTTTAATTCTAACCCAGCTCACTTGAATGTTGACGCTGTGCATTACCTCTGCAGCCTGCAATACATGCTCCTGCAACTCTGCACTTTATATACAGTAATGTAATTTTTGGCATAACTAGACCCAGGCATGGTGGGTGGTTGACTGGTTAGCACGTCAGCCTCACAGTGCAGAGGTGCAGGGTTCGATTCCGACTCTAATGGAACTTTGACTCAAATGCTTTTTGCATTTAAGTAGAGTATTGCATGAAAATCAATTTAATGGGTTTGACCTCTGAGACTTCCATCAAGTATAGTGCAGGCTTAAAAGGTTTTGGACACCAAAAAAAAAAAAAACACTCTCATACAAAATGTCTGGAAAGATTTTGGCTGTATTGTTTGTGGCACAACTGGTATAAGCATCATGGCAGCAAAAAGAGAACCGCCACACGAAATCTTCAAAACGTGGATTAAAAGTTCAATATCTATTAACTATCTGCCAATGTGAGAGCAGCGTAAACACGCAGATTTGTTGTATCCCATCAATGCCATCCTGTCATCAAAATGCACAGTGAGCTGGCTTATACACGCCCTTCCTTGCACAGACAACAAATAAACAAGTTAAACAGCAACCAGTTGAGTAAAACATAAAACTAAGGTTTCCTGCCACATTCCAAAAACATGCGTGGCAGGTAAATTCATCCATCCATCCATTTTCCGCCACATATCCGAGGTCGGGTTGCGGGGGCAGCAGCTTTAGTAGGGAAGCCCAGACTTCCCTCTCCCTAGCCACTTCTTCGAGCTCTCCCCGGGGGATCCCGAGGCGTTCCCAGGCCAGCTGGGTGACATAGTCTCTCCAGCGTGTCCTGGGTCGTCCCCAGGGTCTCCTGCCAGTGGGACATGCCCGGAACACCTCAACAGGGAGGCGTCCAGGAGGCATCCTAATCAGATGCCCGAGCCACCTCATCTGGCTCCTCTCGATGTGGAGAAGAAGCGGCTCGACTCTGAACCCCTCCCGGATAACTGAGCTTCTCACCTTATCTCTAAGGGAGGGCCCGGACACCCTGCGGAGAAAACTCATTTTGGCCGCTTGTATCCCGAATCTCGTTCTTTCGGTCACAACCCATAGCTCGTGACTAGTGATGGGTCCATGAGGCCTCATGAGGCGTGTCGACACAATGACACACTGTGTTGATACTGTGCTGATACTGTGTCGCTGACCACTGCCACCTGCTGGACCTTCAAAATCCCTGCAGCCAACCCACTTGACATACTGAACAAACTGATTTGATGATGACGTGTATACAATGCACTACCTCACTCTACCCACAATAGCCATAAGCGCCATTGTTTATGTTGTTGTTTATGCTGTTTATATTGTTTATAATGTCTATACTGTTCAGATTACGTCTTTTTTATACAGTGTAGCTGCTATCCTTTCTTAGCTGTGTGTGTTTATTGCACAGCATGTTTGCATGCATATATGCACTGAGGATTGAGAGGAAGAAATTTCATCTATGCTGCATGTCATCCATAAAGCATATTTGACAATAAAGATGACATTGACCCTTGACAATATCATTCACATCCATGCATTCATATTGTATCATTCAATGTGTTTCAATAATGTGAAAATCATGTGAATGAGGATGCTTGTGGGCTTTGTCTTCACAAATTTTGATTTAGAAAAATAAGATGCTCCAGTGTTTTAAATTTCAGTCTGTTGCGTTTAATGCATGCTATTTCCCCTGTTGTGGAGAACACACACACACAATGGAATAAGACATGTCAAAAATCCGAGAGGCACTTGGTGAGACAAGGAGATTTTAATAAATACCTTATTCTCCAAAAGGAGATCAAAATGGCTCTACACGACGGACAATTTGTATTTGTCCAGAAGCTGCTCCATAATATGCACGTACTGAAGGAACGTCACTCGAGTGAAGCGCGTCTCAGCAGTCGATAGTCTGCTGCTCTCTGCTGTGAGCGCGTGAGCGCGAGCACGTACTCGCGGCGCCGACCCAACCCACGCCACATATTAAGCTTTGAACTACGACAACAGCTAAGCTAGTCTTGCCAATGTAATGATGGTCAGCAGACAAGGTTTACGTTTTATGTGACTTTTAATAACAACGTGGCAGAGTCATCAAACGTGCGGTGTGCTCACTCGCAGTCACTTTCTGGAACTCCCCCTTATAGGCGGGACCTCTCAATCAACTGGAGTATGACGTACAGTACAAATGTTCATAAAGCACTTCTCATATAATAATAGCCTATTATATGACAGCCGACATGACGCTCTAAGTCAGACGGACACATTTTTCTGATAATCAGTGTGTTTTCCGTATTGCCCAAACATACAGTATATTTTTATTCGAGCAAGGGTGAGGTCTGGCTTGTTTCGGCAATCGGCATTGTGTCGCCAGACGCACTTCCTTAGATACACTGTGCGGGCTTTTGCTGCGTCAACGCCCCCTGCACTGAGTCGACGCCCCCTGGACTAAGTGGTGCAGCCTGGACTGTGCCAAGCAGCCGATGCAGTCTAAACTGCGCCGGTGCAGTTCACGTGTCAATTAGCAGCCTGGACTGTGTCAACGCAGCCGATGCAGTCTAAACTGCGCCGGTGCAGTTCACGTGTCAATTAGCAGCCTGGACTGTGTCAACGCAGCCGATGCAGTCTAAACTGCGCCGGTGCAGTTCACGTGTCAATTAGCAGCCTGGACTGTGTCAACGCAGCCGATGCAGTCTAAACTGCGCCGGTGCAGTTCACGTGTCAATCACGTGACGTAATGAAGCAGCACATGCACCGACACGTGGTTTGCTCTGTGAGCCCGGCGCATGCGTCAACGCATCGGTGTCGCTGGACCCATCACTACTCGTGACCATAGATGAGGGTTGGGACATAGGTCGACCGGTAAATTGAGAGCTTCACCCTTTGGCTCAGCTCCTTCTTTACCACGACAGACCGATGCAAAGTCCCCATCACAGCAGACGCTGCACCAATCCGCCTGTTGATCTCTCGCTCCCCCCTGCCCTCATTCGTGAACAAGACCCCAAGATACTTAAACTCCTCCACTTGGGGCAAGATCTCCTCCCCGACCAGGAGAGGAGATCCACCCTTTTCCGACTGAGGACCATTGTTTCAGATTTGGAGGTGCTGATCTTCATCCCAACCTCTTCACACTCGGCTGCGAAATGCTCCAGTGAGAGTTGGAGAGCCCTGCTTGAAGGAGCCAACAGTACCACATCATCTGCAAAAAGCAGAGATGCAATACTGAGGCCACTAAAATGGACCCCCTCAACGCTTCGGCTGCGACTAGAAAGTCCATCCATAAAGGTTATGAACAGAACCTGTTTGCCATGGGTGACCCAAACCCCAGACAACTTAGCTCCTAGGATCATTGGGACACACAAACCCCTCCACCACGGTAAACTGACGGCTCACGGAGGGGAGGCAGGTAAATTGTTCACTCTAAATTGTCTCTAGGTGTGAGTGTCATCGCGTATGTCACGTTCCGTACGAAGCAGGAAAAGGGAACTGCTTCGTACGTAACGGAGAAAACGAAAACAAGCGGATCCCCGAAATAGCAGGCTCCGACAAGGACTTTGTAAAAACAATAATATTTATTACAAACAAAAATCCCGCCTAATAAACAACAGAAAACGCTGGTCAAAGGACGATAGCCAGGAAAGGAAAAACGCGACAACAGAAAACGCTGGTAAAAAACGAGAACCAGGAAAATAAGAAAACACGACAACAGAAAACGCTTGCAAAAAACCGGCAAGGAACGTATGTTCATACAAATACTAGATCAAGCACGATACTATAAGAATTCCCTTGGGACGACGAAAATGTAACTAACCGCGAATGGTATCGAATAATTTGTGAAACATGGGCAACAGCAGTGGCACGGCATGTAATACTCCGGCAGTGATTTGACTGTCGGAGCGCCTAGATATAGCAGGTGCAATCTCTGGCAAATAGGCAGCAGGTGTGCAGGCGACAGAAGTGAACGCGTGCCACCTGCTGCCGAATACGGATCATGACAGTACCCCCCCCTCAACGGACGCCTCCCGGCGGCCCACCCGGTTTGGACGGGTGAGAAGCGTGGAAGTCATGAATCAGGGATGGATCTAGGATCCAGGAGCGGGGGACCCATTGCCGATCCTCTGGCCCATAGCCCTCCCAGTCGACCAGATACTGGAACCCCTTACCCCTGCGCCGAGAGTCCAGGATGGCCCGCACAGTGTACACGGGGTCACCGTCGACAACCCGCGGAGGAGGAGGCGGGGTGGGAGACGGAGCCAAGGGACTGGTCGCCACCGGCTTGATCAGCGAGACGTGGAACACGGGGTGAACCTTCATTGAGGCCGGCAACCGGAGCTTGACCGTGACGGGGCCGACGACGGAGTCCACCACAAACGGTCCGGTGAACCGTGGCCCCAACTTGGCAGACGTGCCGGCCAGGCGCAGGTCCCTCGTAGCCAGCCACACTTTCTGCCCCACCACATAGGTCGGCGCCGGGCGTCGCCGACGGTCCGCGATCTGCCGGTTCCTGGACGCGGTGCGGGACAATGCGGCCCTGGCCTCCTTCCACACGCGATGAGCCCGTTTGAGGTGGAACTGCACCGACGGAACCTCCACCTGACCCTCCTGGGACGGGAACAGCGGTGGTTGGTATCCGTAGGCCGTCATGAAAGGGGACCGCCCAGTAGCTGAAGAGACGAGGGTGTTGTGCGCATACTCCACCCAAGGTAAGTGGTCAGCCCAGGACGAGGGACGGTGGAGACACACGCAACGGAGGGCCGCCCCCAGATCCTGGTTAGCGCGCTCCGCCTGCCCATTGGACTGCGGGTGGTATCCCGACGTCAAACTCGCCGTGGCCCCCAGGGACCGGCAGAAACGCTTCCACACCTTGGACATGAACTGGGGCCCCCGGTCGGATACAATGTCCTGAGGGATGCCATGGAGGCGGAAGACATGCCTGACGAGGAGGTCGGCGGTCTCCAACGCCGACGGCAATTTGGACAGAGGGATGAAGTGGGCCGATTTAGAGAAACGGTCCACGATGGTGAGAATGACGGACCACCCACGGGAGGGGGGAAGACCCGTGACAAAGTCCAGGGAGATGTGGGACCAAGGTCGAGGAGGTATGGGGAGTGGTTGGAGCAATCCCGCCGGAGGCCGATGCGAGGCCTTGCCGCAGGCGCAGGTGGAGCAGGCGCTGACGAACTCCATGACATCCTTCCGTTGCGCCGGCCACCAGAACCTCTGGGAGATGAGGTGCAAAGTCCGGTTCACCCCGGGATGGCAAGCCACCTTGGACGCATGCCCCCACTGCAACACCTCCGAGCGCAGTGGTGGAGGCACAAACAGCTTCCCTGCGGGACAATCAGCCGGGACTTGGACCCCATCTTGGACCCCCTGAACCCTCCGCTCGATCTCCCACCTCAACGCCCCCAGGATGCGATGATCCGGAAGGATGGCTCCTGGTGTGGGGTCCCTTTCCGCAGGATCGTGGAGGCGGGAGAGGGCATCAGGCTTGGTGTTCTTGGATCCGGGACAATAGGTCAAGGTGAAATTAAATCGTGTCAACAGAAGCGCCCACCGGGCCTGTCGCGAATTCAGTCTTTTCGCGGACCGAATGTATTCCAGGTTCTTATGGTCCGTGAAAACTGTGAAGGGCTCTTTAGTCCCCTCGAGCCAGTGTCTCCACTCCTGTAGTGCCGCCACCACAGCTAGTAGTTCACGGTTTCCCACGTCGTAGTTCGCCTCGGCGGCACTGAGACGACGAGAGAAAAAGGCGCAGGGGTGCAGCTTCTGGTCAACCGGAGAGCGTTGAGACAAAACTGCCCCCACTCCTGAATCCGAGGCGTCCACCTCTACTACAAAAGGGTGGTCAGGATCAGGATGCTGCAGTACTGGTGGGTTGGTGAAGGCTCTTTTCAAGTTTGTGAACGCTGTGTCTGCGTCCGAGTCCCATGTAAACGGGAGCTTAACGGAAGTCAACCGGGTTAACGGTAGAGCCTGTTGGCTATAATTACGAATGAATCGTCTGTAGAAGTTGGCAAACCCCAAGAAGCGTTGCAGTTCCTTGCGGCTGGTGGGTGTAGGCCACTCCACCACCGCCTTGGTCTTTACGGGGTCGGCTCTCAGTTTACCCTGCTCGATGATAAATCCCAGGAACGAGATGGCTTGTACGTGGAACTCACACTTCTCTGCCTTGACGAAGAGCCTGTTCTCTAATAACCGTTGTAAAACGAGCCTGACGTGCTGTTTGTGCTCCTGTAACGACCGGGAGAAAATTAAAATATCATCGAGATAGACGAAACAAAAAACGTTCAGCATGTCCCTCAACACGTCGTTAACCAGACTCTGGAACACAGCGGGGGCATTAGTCAGACCGAAAGGCATGACTAAGTATTCGAAATGGCCTAATGGGGTCTTAAAAGCCGTCTTCCACTCATCCCCTTCTCGCACACGAACCAGATGGTACGCACTACGCAAGTCTAATTTTGAGAAAATGGTGGCCGATTGTAATGGAGCGAAAGCGGAATCTAACAACGGCAGAGGGTATTTATTTTTGATCGTAATGTCGTTGAGCCCCCGATAATCCACACACGGCCGTAACGACTTGTCCTTCTTCTCAACGAAGAAGAACCCGGCACCTAACGGTGATCGTGATGGTCTGATGAGACCTGCAGCGAGCGAGCTATTAATGTAGTCCCTCAAGGCCTCTTGTTCAGGTCGAGACACTTGATATAATCGAGAGCTCGGCAGCGGGGCGCCCACCTGCAGGTCTATGGCACAGTCGTACGGACGGTGCGGAGGTAGAGATCGGGCGCGATCCTTACTAAAAACCTGTTTCAAATCGTGATAGTAACTAGGCACCCCGTCAAGGCAGATGTCTTCAGGGGCATCGTTACCGACACGCGTGTGCCCCCCTACGGCAGACCGCAAACAATGCTCGTGACAGAACGGGCTCCATAGTTCTATGGCCGGGCGGTTCCAGGAAATGCTTGGGTTGTGAGTCTTGAGCCAGGGTAAACCGAGAATAACCGGAACGGCTCGGGTATGCATCAAATAAAACCGTCTGTGTTCTACGTGATTCCCTGACAACCTGAGTTTAAGCGGTTCGGTGATCCGTGTTACCACCGCTAGAAGGCGTCCGTCGAGGTCGTGAACACGTTTCTTTTCGGCTAGTTCCTCACTCGAACAGCCTATCTCCGAGGCAATGTCGGTGTCCAGGAAACAGTCATCGGAACCGGAGTCTATCAGGGCCCAGATCTGACGCGCACGAGACGCCCCATAGATCTCACCCTCGAGTTCCAGTCTCCTGGTGCGTCCCGGTCGAGAGTCGACTCTCCGAGGTTCTCGAGATTCAGCGCGGGGTCGTGACTCACAGTACTCGACGGTCGTAGGTGGTTGAGGTCCCGATGGGCAGGGAGCAGCCCGATGTCTCGGTAGGTCGCGGTTTGAACCAGCCTGGTCCTCAAACTGGCGCCGTCTCTCCTCCGGTCGGGAATTGCCGCCCCCCAGCTGCATCGACTCCTCCCTGGCGGCAGCCCTCCGGTCGCTGGGGTGCTCCCCGGACCCAGCTGTCCGAGTTGTCTCGGGGGATGCACCGTGGTCCGCTGTGTGCCGGAACGGGAACCATCCACCTCCGCGCTCCCGGCTTCTCTCTCTCAGGCGATTGTCCAAGAGCAGAGAAAGATCAATCAACTCCTCCAGGTCTGTACTGTTGTCGCGGGTGGCCAGTTCGTCCTTCAGCATCGTGCTAAGCCCGCGACGAAACAAGCCACACAGCGCCCGGTCGCCATAGCCACTCTGGGTGGCCAAAATGCGAAACTTGATCGAGTAGTCCGCCACGGATTGTCTTCCTTGGCGGAGCTCCAGGAGTCGACCCTCAGCCTCTCTTCCCCGCACGGGATGATGGAACACCCGACGAAACGCCGCCACAAAGTCGGGGAAGGAAGACCGAAGGTTCGGTTTTGCTTCGCGCACTGCAATTGCCCATGACGCCGCCCGACCAGTCAATAAGCTCATGACGTAGGCAACCTTCGCGTCATCGCTGACATAAATGGAAGGCTGCTGGTCAAAGATGAGCGAGCACTGGTGGAGGAAATGCCCGCACTGACCATGCTCGCCTCCATAGCGTGGAGGATGTGGAAGCCTCGGTTCCCTACAAAAGGTAGGAGACGGGACGGGTACCTCCGGGGTAAACGCTCTCCGTCCTTCTAAAAAATTTACGCGAGGTTCGTAATCCTCGAGCCTGTGAGCCAACATGTTGACCGCGCCGCGGAGCTCGGAAATGGTTTGGTTCTGCTGACTCCTAAGTTGCTCTTGGCGGGACAGAGCCGACAAAACCTTATCGATGTCCGCGGGATCCATGGTGGCCGGAGTATTCTGTCACGTTCCGTACGAAGCAGGAAAAGGGAACTGCTTCGTACGTAACGGAGAAAACGAAAACAAGCGGATCCCCGAAATAGCAGGCTCCGACAAGGACTTTGTAAAAACAATAATATTTATTACAAACAAAAATCCCGCCTAATAAACAACAGAAAACGCTGGTCAAAGGACGATAGCCAGGAAAGGAAAAACGCGACAACAGAAAACGCTGGTAAAAAACGAGAACCAGGAAAATAAGAAAACACGACAACAGAAAACGCTTGCAAAAAACCGGCAAGGAACGTATGTTCATACAAATACTAGATCAAGCACGATACTATAAGAATTCCCTTGGGACGACGAAAATGTAACTAACCGCGAATGGTATCGAATAATTTGTGAAACATGGGCAACAGCAGTGGCACGGCATGTAATACTCCGGCAGTGATTTGACTGTCGGAGCGCCTAGATATAGCAGGTGCAATCTCTGGCAAATAGGCAGCAGGTGTGCAGGCGACAGAAGTGAACGCGTGCCACCTGCTGCCGAATACGGATCATGACAGCGTATGGTTGTTCGTCTGGCAAAAGTGGCACCAAGCTTAGAGCTTGCCTCCACCACCTATTTCCCACGCGGAGGTGATGTAATGTCACATGCGTCCAGTCCAACAAAGCTTTTGGGGACCGTCTTGGAGGTTGATTGTTGGTTTTGCTTGAAAAGTTCCTGCTTATTTCAGCAGGAACTTGGAGAGCTTTTCATGTGAAGGGGAGTATCTCTATCTTTTCTCTTTTGCGTTCCTGACCTCTTGCAGCTTCTGCTGTCTTTTGCGAAGCTCCGTCTCCAGATCCGAGGGCCGCTGCTGAGCCATCTCCTGGTCCCTGTGCAGCACCAGTCGCCGCTGCTCCAGCACTCGCTTCAGCTCCGGCTTCTCCTCCAGGACAAGGCCCCTGCAGGCAGAGTCACAGCTTGGCACAAATGAAGTGAGCAAACAGAGAAGCTTGGCCTCGCGTACGTACCGCTTGTGACTGAGCAGCAGCTCTCGGTGCAAGTTCTGGTAGCTCGGTGCCTCCACAGAAGAGCCGTTGACTCTCCGGGGCTGAGTATCACTGCTGCCGTCCACCGTGCACAGACTCAGTGTCTGTGCGTGGCTGAGTGGCGTGTCTGAGAAACATGCATGTATCACTTCATGGACCTCATTCTGCTTTTAAACACTCTTCAGCTTCAAAATCGCATTGACATTTGATGACCATTTTGCACATCGCCACACATTGAACAGCCATATAGAATTAATATTCTTCTAAAAATGCCTTTGTTCAAATTAAGGCCTTATGGTACTCTCTGCAGTTGTTTTCTATGAATTCACCACACTGATACAACCCTTGTGACAATACAAACAATTTAAAAAAAATTGAATGTTCATTGTGTTCGTAGAAATAAAAGTAAAATTGAGATAAATTGTACCGAAGTGTGAGTGTGCGCGCGATTGGCTGGCAGCCTGTTCAGGGAGTACCCGGCCTACTGCCCGAAGGCAGCTGAGAAAGGCTCCAGCTGGCCCCGCGACCCTCGTGAGGATAAGCGGATTAGAAAATGGATAGATGGATGGATAAAAAGTACATTTCAAGGCTGTCAGTGGTAACAGTGCAACCAAGAGGCATTTCTAATATTTTGTCCCAGTCAGTCATTCCAGCACTACAGTGTACCAAATAAAGTGGCAACACATTTGAAAAAAATACATCAGTATAACGGTATTTTAATAAAATGTGTTTAGAAAAACAACTTCATTCGAATTGTTTATCAAAAAGAGACCACAGTGTGTTTGACCACTTGTTGTGAAAGGTTCACAGGGTTTTCATCCCACCGGCCATTTGGATTACACTGGTCTGCATCCAAAAAAAACAAAGAACAAAAAAAAAAAAACAAAGAAAACCAAGAATGACATTAATAATTTCTAGATCTGTTTTTCGCACTGAAGACAGCTGTACCATTCATTTTGTCGCATATTCGTTTCCAGCTTTTCTGCTTCACGCTGTCCAGAAGTAGTTAATGTTACCGGTTACTTGTTTTCTTAGTGTTCGTGGATGTATATTATTTACAAAGTATATGTTTGAAGTGCATGAAAACTGTCCGTTTAGATGAAACACCTGAAAACAGAATTAATGCAATTAAGTGACCACTATCTTCATTATTGTATGCCAAGTAAATACAAGTACCGTACTCTTCTACCCCTACACAGCTTTCATATGCCAAACAACGATACAAAATGTGATATTCATTTTTTAAAAATGGGTTTCTGTCATTTTTTAAAAAAAGTCAAATTAGAAAGAATAAAAATAAAAAACAAACGAAACAAAAAAAAACAGTAGCACATACAGAAAAACGGAGATAGTTGGATTCTACATCTGAAACCGCCTGAGAAAATGTTGTTGGCTACTTTATTTACACACATTTTCTTTAAATGCAGAATGTTATCTATGAATTTATGGAGACCTGCAAATTTTCCAAACATATTTATCCTGTTGAAACACTGAATTGACTCAGTCTGAACCTGTTCAACATACGTTATTAGTCTGTGCACAATTTTGCATTTTAAAAATTCGCTCTGGAGGAGCACTACATATGTATTTCATGAGTGTTTGACGAGTGCTTTTAGATTGCTGTTTGATTACTATTTGTTAGATTTGCTTTTGTGCCTCAGTGTACCTTTCCGATGATGTCCAAACCCACCTTTCTGTGAGAGAGAGAGAGAGAGAGAGAGAGAGAGAGAGAGAGAGAGAGGGAGGGAGAGAGAGCAAGAGAGAGAGAGAGAGAGAGAGAGAATGGGGAAACAAAATGTGACATAAAAATGTTAATCTTTCTAGCCAGACCATCAACATCCAATCGACTGGTTAGATGGGTCATTTAAATAACGTGAACATGCTGGCTGGACTGCTTTAACACTCGCATGCAAAACAAGAGTGATGTAACATCTCTGTTGGACAGTCGGAAGGCTCAGAGAGCGGTCGGTCATCGCAGGGTGCAAGTGCAGTAAGCTCACAACTCATCTCATGGGGGCAAGGAGTGCACCGAGAACTACCATACCACCCACATGCAATGGCTGCTTCACTCACTTGCAAGTGATTACAGTGATGACTTGCAAAATTAAATGAGATCAATTTATATTTGAATAATTTGCTTCCAAGTCCAAACTCTTCCCATAAAAAAACAAAACAAAACACACACTAACTGTACAGACACAATCTTACTAGTAAGGAATAAGGTAGGGTCATAAATGAATCTCCATAAAAAGGGATGGGGGGCAGGGGGGGGGGGGGGGCGTATCGTGAGCCAGGCGGCAGCCGATGGTGGTGAGCTTTGTGCTCCCAACCCCAACTACAGTAGCTGCAGGGGCGTGGTACATCACCGCTCTCTCAGGGAGGGAGCGCATGCCGGTGTGTGAGGTCGAGAGGTTCTGGCTACCTTTAGTCAGGCTCGTCTCGACACACAGCTCCGGAGCTAGTGCTCTTGCGGGGCTTAAACTGTCTTCCAATCTGGAGTTCCGTAAAGTGAGAGCCGCTGAGCGCGTGCGGACATACTTATTGCCCCCTCCCTTGCCTGTATGTTAGTGTTCGCGCCGGCGGACAAGAGGATAGCCTCTGTTTGCCTTCGGGTGGGAGAACACGTCCTAACTGTTGTTTGTGCCTACAGTATGCACCAAACAGAAGTTCACCCTTCTGGAGAGTCCTTCGATGAGGTGCTGGAGAGGGCTCCTGCTGGGGACTCTCTTGGCAGGCCTCAAAAGCCCCCCTGGGTGAAGTGGCTAGGGAGAGGAAAGTTTAGACTACCCTGCATAGTTTTCTGACCCCAGATGAGATGAATGGATGTACCAGTATGAAATGAAATCAACCATTAATTTCAGATAAAAGCTTTGAAGTACAACACACACATAACCGTCTTCTAGTAAGAAGCATATTGCAGGTAGCAAATGGCTGGGGTCTATCTCGCGCAAGGAGCTAATGCAGCTGTCGACATCTTCACTTGAACATTGCGAGCCGAGAGGCTGAAATGCACGTCAGCAATCATAGAAAATGCAAATCAAAGTCATTTTTTGCACCAAAAGCTGCTCCATACTGACTCGGGGATCTGTCAAGCCCATTGCAGTGGAGCAAAAATAGGAAGTATGTAGAGCCAACCAAATTAAAGTTGGTAACAGCACTAAATATGAGCTAACAGGAGCAACAAAACATTCTCAGTCATCCACATGACTCGTGGCAATCATCTCCCACTCTCACTGCACAATGACACAGAAACACGATCACTTACATCCTGTGAATATTCATTTTCTCTTATGACTGCCTATTCAGACGAAGCGTCACAAAAAAAACCAAGAAGAAAGAAAACAAGGGGAAAAAACCCTATGGGGTTAATTACAAGGTAATAATCCAAATATCAAAGGACAGTCAATATTTACTGCCATATTCTAACACATAGTTTAGCCATGTGCATCGGTCACTATTCCAAAAGTCACACACACAATCACTGTATCACTTTCTGTGACAATGTTGTACTTCCGATCTGATCCGAGGGAAATTGAAGGATCCTCACCGGAACGCAGTCGAGATAACAATGTGACCTGATTGGGTCGATGATTGTGTAGTTGTGTGGCCCACCCACAAGCACAAACCCAAAAGGTGAGCAACAAAATGTAACCACTCACTTTGTTTGCATTGGACTCTTCCATGGCATAGAGGGCGGGGAGCTTGTCTCTTTTGGTCCAGTCTTTTTTTTTTTTTTTAGTCCATTGTGGAATAAAAGAAAAAACAATGCCACCTCCTCACATTCCCTCTGCTGTCTGATTCTTCACAGCGCATTGACTCAGGTGTATTGTTGTTGACGTGGAACTTCAGTGTCACTTTGCCGCTGGAGTAGACGCTCCAATCTGATTTCGCCATTCAAGATGACCTCACCGGCCCCCATGCGGCATAGGATACAGGATTAGTTAATTGGCATGGACGCAAATGCAGCTTAAATCCAATATAGCACAGATTTATTACCAGTCCACCGCTCTGCTGTCGAGTCCATTAATGGCTGGCAAGGGACTCCAATAACTAACAGGAAAATCATAAAATGCATTGTTATGTTACAGCCAGAGCGGGTCTGCCTGCGTGACACTACTTTATAACCTACAGCGTGACGTTTATCTTTAATAGCTTTAACCAAAGACTTTATATAGCATCACGTTCACACAACAATGGGAGGTTGCTGCCACACACTACACTGCCAAATCAAATGGGAGCAAACGAGGGTTCATTGTGTCTTGATTAAAAACCCCCGTGCCCTGCAGGTACACATCATGTACACCTGACATGCGTTGTGTTGCAAAAACAAATGCATGCCACGAGGGTTTTAAAACCCATGCATGGCATGCATTGTTTTTTTTTTGCAACACAACGCATGTCAGGTGTGCATGATGTGTACCTGCAGGGCACAAGTGTTTTAAGGACACTTTTACATGGTCACAATGGGCTCCACCCTAGATTGGTCACCAGTAAGTTGAGGATTGAACCCACAACCTTCGGGATGGGAGACAAACACTCCACCAGTGAGCCCATGCCACCCCTACAGCGTCCAACATAATACCGAAAATCATTCCCAGTCAGCCCCAAACTGCCCATTTTCTTTACTGTTTATCCCATTCAGGGCTGTGGAGAGACAACGCCTTTCCCAGCTGACATCAGGTGAAAGCCAGGCTCCACCCTAGATTGCTCACCAGTAAATTACAGGCCATATCTAGGGACAGACATTCATCCATTTTCCAAAGCGCTTTATCCTCACAAGGGTCGTGGGGCATGCTGGAGCCTATCCCAGCCATTTTCGGGCAGTAGGCAGGGTACACCCTGAACCGGTTGCCAGCTAATCGCAGGGCACACAGAAACGAATAACCATTCGCGCTCACACCCACACCTAGGGACAATTTTGAGTATTCCATTCGCCTGTGATGCATGTTTTTGGAATGTGGGAGGAAACCGGAGTACCCGAAGAAAACCCACACAGGCACGGGGAGAACATGCAAACTCCACACAGGGAAGTCGAATCCTGCACCTCTGCACTGTGAGATCGACGTGTTAACCAGTTGGCCACCATGCCGTCCCAAAGGACAGACAACCATTCCAAATCACATTGTCACCATCACCAATTGGGTTCTTAACCAACATGGCCTGCATGAAAGTAAGGCGAACGTACCAGCACAACATCACTGGCATAATGTATAATTTTTGCATTGCCATATTCACAGATTGATTCTCTGGGTATTTTTGTGAAAACTTTTGAAGAACAATAAACATCAAGTCGCGTGTGTAGTAAGCGCACTAAAATCTCTGGTGGTCTCCAAGTACTTTTGTCCAGCAATAACCAGTGTTTCAGTGTTTTAGAGAGTTCAAGAGGATGGCGAGTAGTCATGTGATGACTAAGCACAAGGGTTGCTTCTGTTAAGACGCGTATGGCCCCGAAACGGGTTTTAATTTGGGAGGTTTCTCCTTCCCGGTTTGGTTCCATTGCCAGTGGCTGGATAAGATTCTCGACTGGTGTGAAGGAGCTTTTTCACGGCAAAAGACAATGCTTTGGATCCCCCGCGACTGGTGTGGTGCATTTGCTGGATTTCATCGGTTTGAAATGTTTGACAAGAAGCGCTGAATGTAGATTTTGACTTTGTTAAGCTTTTCGCTTGCTGAGTCAAAAGAGAACAATATGTTGTGTTTTCACATTTTTACATTGCTGGTTGGTGTTATTTGACCTTTATTACCAATTGTTATGTGTCATTTAAGAGGATGTTTACAGCTCGTTTTGTTTCCAATTATTCGATTAACTTCTGTTTTGACTGTATTTGCTCGACAATTTACAATGCTAAAATGTTCCCGGTACTTACAATGCTGCCTGTAAACTTAATAAAACTTTAATGATAGTGAAAGTTTGGACTCTGGAGTGAAAATTACAAATATAATTCATCTCAATCAGAAATGAAAATGTCGAGAAAGTTGAGCGAATGAAAGTTACACCATCAACAAGGAATTGTGGTCCAAACCCCTGAGCTTCGTCTGCATGATGTAGTTGTAGCGGTGAAACTCGTGACAGACGGTGCCCACCTTTGACATTGCGGCTGGTGTCCGCCAATGTGACTTGGGGTCCCTCAACATGATGCTTGCCTCAATGACAACCAGCAATGCAGCAGCATGTGTGCGTGTCTGGCCCAGGCCAACTGCACTTGTACAGTGGGACCCACAAATCTGTCCAGCCTTGCCCGCTATTCTCCGAGGGTGCACGGGTTTCTTTCTAGTGTGTCCAGGCTCGAGTCCCTGCATACAAGACAGCTAAACAACTTCGACATACAGTGCATGTAAACAATTTCCTCCGACAAAGGCCTCAATCTGGAGAGTTAAGTGTAACCCTGATTGTCACATGTGCATGTACGCAGGGCCCTAACCTTTAGATGAATTTGAATGTCAATACCAGTGTTGATAAGTTTTAGCCGGAGTTATTATTTGCTATGTTATAATTTTTCCAGTCGCTATAGACGAGGGCTACAAACTTGACAGTATGGAGAAACTTTGGAAGCAGTGGAAAAAAATGACATGATGTCGAAGTGTCTGTCGCAAAAATAAAAAATAAAAATAGCAGAAATAGTTGGCTGCTAGTTTGTAACGCCACATTCCCCGCCTCTTCCTTGACATATTTTCACTCTTCTCACTCTCATTCTAAATGGCTCTGATAAACAGTGAAATGAGACGTTGTCCATCGCACCTGTATTATTGCCTCCAAACCTCACACAATACATCTTTTTTTTTACGCTGCCAATTAAATTTATCAAATCGAACACTCAATAAGCGGTGTGTTGACCTCCAGGTTGGTGGCCGCGGGGTTTGTCCAGATGTGCATGCAGTCTTAGGAAAACTATGTATTCGCCACAAGTCATTCTTGTCTAAGATGGACAAAAAAAGAAAAACTGACATACTACTCAAGGTACATATTTTCAATTAGTACCATTAGCTAATTTGTCTTTTTGTTACGCAATTCATAATATCAGCAAAGCTATGAGAACATGTTTTGATAGTTGACCAAATTCAAAGCTAGTGAAGAATGTGATACGTACAATGATTACTTTTCTTCTTTTCAGTGTCAGCACTATGTAATGGCAGCAAAGTATTTTTAATGCAGAGAAGTTTTCTCCGGTGTGTGGAAGTTATCGAAACAGGTACTGTAGAAAACCCCAATTCCAATGAAGTCAGTACTTTGTATTAAATGTAAATAAAAACAAACGACAATTATTTGTGAATCCTTTTCAACCTCTATCCACTTAAATACACGGTACAATGTTCAAATGTTATGGAAAGGGTGTTTAAAAAAAGACTTGTACCACTCTATGGTGACCTGTCACCGGCTGAGTACCCAGCTAACAGGCAAACACTGCAAATAAAAATATAATAATTAATTATCACTATCACATAAATGATGAGTGGTACTTGAGTGGTAAAAGTGCTAACCAACCTTAAGTCAGGATGGGAACAGGCAGACTTTGAAGGTGATACCATACCACGATGAGGCAGGCTGCTTGTATGGATCTTAACGCCAAATACACTTATTTGTTCTAAAGATAGTGCATTTTATGTCGATTTCAATAGCTTTGCACTGTCCTGAGCTTCTCCGAAATTCTGATAACTGACTAAATTTGACCATCCTGTTGTGGAAGTATCTCCATGGCTACCGGCCCGTGTCGTGACGTAAGGTGACGAGTCGATTCGTTAACGTCTCCATTCGACAAACATGAGGATGCTTTATTTGTTAAATTTAATCCAGAGATATTTTTAACAAGTGTTGTATTCTGACACCTTAGACATGATCAGGCAAACTTCCTCATATGTAACGGTGCATTTATTACATACAGCTTTGCCTTACCTGTCGGGCAATTTTTTCATGACGTAATTGAATGTACTTTTGCTTATTTTAATAGTCGTGTTGTTTTGGACAGATAGTGTATGTTTGTGTTGTACTGTTTCAGCAAAGTTATCCAAAAGAGAGAGGGGAGGCTGTGGGTGAGGGGGTGGGGGGGTATATATATATATATATATAGAGAGAGAGAGAGAGAGAGAGAGAGAGAGAGAGAGAGAGAGAGAGAGAGAGAGAGAGAGAGAGAGAGAGAGAGAGAGAGAGAGAGAGAGAGAGAGAGAGAGAGAGAGAGGGGAGGTCCCTTTTCCCGTGATGCAACGCGAGTGTACGTATTCTTCCCGGAAGTGATCGTCAACGGCACAGTTTGAATGGCTCGTGTGTGGCGATGCATGTTGCGTGCGCGTTTGTGACTGCGGGTGCACGCGAGTGAGTATGTTCGTGAATGTGGAATGCGTGTGATTTTCCTTAAAAACCTACACACTGATCTTATTTGATCTGGTCGTAGTTGTGGCCCGACTTTGACCGGAAGTGATAGGAAAAAAAGCTCGCTTAGCCTTCGTGGCGATGGGCAACAGGCTCGAGTTAACCTTCAGGGCCGCCACGCTTTAAAGTTGTGGTCAGAGGTGATGAATTGATCAGATATACTAGTTCGGAGTGCGTTTGCGTTCTTTCCAAACTGCACGACGGACAATGAGTAAAGAGGCGATTCTGATCTAACCACAACGGAAGAAATGAAATCAAAAGTTCAACGGATACATACTTGTATGTTGGCTATTTTTAATTCTCCGGCATTTTATTTTTAAGTTGTTATTGATACCGTGCGTTTTTGTTAGTTTACTAATGTCGCTAAGATTAATAAACGAGTGCCACATAACTAAGAGTAGCCAGCTAAGCTACGAGGGTTAGTTTATTGTCATTGCCTAAATGTGTAGAAAAAAATGTTTAATACAAAGGGCCTCGGCTACACAAGACAACAAACAGTTTCTTCTAATGGTGTACATGCATTTTAACTATAACAACAATATTAAAGACGAAAAATACTTATAGGTTGTAGTTCTGCCTTTCCTTTGACTATACAGTATTGTGTCTTGAACGTCTACCGCCACACTCTGGACTGGAATATGTACTTCAAGTGTATCAACGGCAAAAGCAAAAAAGCCTGTATTAAGTGTAAATGTAGATGTATACATACATGTATGTATGTGTATTATGCCGCAATATGTCAGGGGTCATCAACGTGGTGTGGCCCAAAAATAAAAAAAACGTGAATAGCCAGAGGAGGCATGTTCTATAAACCACAATTGAAAATGTTAGCATTTACAGTGGTTCGTAGAAATAAAGTTTAAAATATTTCTATTTGTTTTCTAAATCATTATTTTTTGTGAGAAATAATTTTAGCAAATTTGTTATTGTAGGGTGTATGGAATTGGTCGCGCTCCAAATTCAGTCCCCAAGAAGTAGCTCTCGCTTTCAAAAAGGTTGGTGACCCCTGAACTTTATAACGTTGAATATATTACTCTAATGTACAGTAGGCCTACATAAAAATAAACATGTACTGTATCCCGTCGGCGAATTTAGTTACCAGAAAGTAGCTGATATGTTTAAATCATCCATCCATCCATTTTCCGAACCTCTTGATCCTCACTAGGGTCGCGGGGGGTGCTGGAGCCTATCCCAGCTGTCTTCGGGCAGTCGGCGGGGGACACCCTGAATCGGTTGCCAGCCAATCGCAGGGTACACAGAGACGAACAACCATCCACGCTCACATTCACACCTAGGGACAATTTGGAATGTTCAATCAGCCTGCCACGCATGTTTTTGGAACGTGGGAGGAAACCGGAGTACCTGGAGAAAACCTACGCAGGCCTGGGGAGAACATGCAAACTCCACACAGGGAGGCCAGAGCTGGAATTGAACCCGGCACCTCTGCACTGTGAAGTCGATGTGCTAACCACTGGACTACCGGGCCGCATGGTTAAATCAGGGGTGTCCAAAGTTGGTCCTCAAGGGCCGCTGTCCTGCCTGTTTTCCAGCTCTCCAAGGAGCAACGCACCTGATTCAAATCATCAGGATCATTCTAATACTGCTTCAGAGCTGGCTGAGGAGCTGCTCATCTGAATCGGGTGTGTTGCAGCCGGGAGAGATGGAAAAACAGGCAGGACAGTGGCCCTCCAGGCCCGGAGCTGGACATGCCTGGTTTAAATGAATACCCAGGCATTAAAGGCAGTACAGTTCTCATTGTTGGAATACATATTCTGCCATCTAGTGGTGAAAGCTTTTAATTGTTCCCGACAACACCAACCTCGAGGACTCTGGGCAAGTCAGACCAACAATCTAAACCAGGCGTGTCAAACTAATTTTCGTCGCGGGCGACATTGTAGTTGTGGTTTCCTTCGGAGAGCTGTTATGCATGTGAACCCATCTAAATGTATGAGCGCATTGTATTGTGAAATATGGGCTGCTCCCTCGACACTGGGGGAGGTGGCAGCACTGGGCAACTCCTTCAGCCAGAGACTGACACACCCTACACCCGCGCTGCAAGAAGGAGAGGTCCCGCCGGTCGTTCCTGCCGACTACTGTCAGGCTATTCAATAGACGGTCCTGAAAACCTGGACTCACCCATTTTTAATATGCTTCTATTTATATTTTATATTTATATACTTTGTCTTCTACTTTCTCCCTTTCATAATTTTGCTGCTGTAAATTGGGAATTTCTCCATTGTGAGACAAATAAAGGGTTTCTTACCTTGTACACAAATGGATAACTAGTTTTGGAATCAGAAGCCAGAAAATTATTTGTTAAACTATTTTGACATGTATTTGAAAGGGGTGGGTGGTAACAAATCCCACCTCAATCTTGGTGTTAAAAGTGAATACATTTTGCTAGAAACACTTGTTGTCAACACACACGATGTACCTTTGCGGGCCACATAAAATGATGGCACGGGCTGGATCTGGCACCCGGGCCTTGAGTTTTACACCAGTGATCTAAATAACACCCTTATTTACACACACACACACACACACACACACACACACAAAGAGGAAGTGATGTTATTGTAGGAAAGAATTTTTTTGGTTTGTTTGTTTTGTTTTTCATTGTTGTTTTTGTGTTTGTTTTGTCACTTTGTGTTTGTTGTTACGTCGTGTGGACCTGATGTGGACTTTTTTCAGCATTTTTTGGCCACGACATTCATCAAGGAGGAGACTCTGTGCTCGGTGGTTGCGCCTTCTCGGCAGCATGGGTATACCAGCACTGTTTTTGACTGGGAGGAATGTTGGCGCCATTTGACTGTCGTTGCTGGACAGGGGCGCTTGTGTCTTGCGCCTGTTATGGGCAGCATTTTTCACAGCCCCGCTTTGTTCAGCGGAGAGATCGGTGCTGTTGAACGGTCTGCGGCTGGTTGGATGTAAGGCTTGAGGAGCCGACGATGAGAAGAAAGGAGCGTTAGCGCGGAGCGCCGATGCGGATTTGGAACTGAGAGTCGCGGGTTGGAGTTTGAAGCGGATTATGTGGGACAGGAGAAGTGAACTGATCTCTTTTCGTCAATGGACGCTACAGCTTCGTGTTTGCTTTCAAAACTTAGCTTGTAGCAGACGCGTGCATATTTTCAGCATGACGTCTCTGATCCACTGGTGAAAGGACACTTTGATCCTCTCCTCTTTCATCTATAACTGCTTCAGAGAACAAAGTGTATGCAGAAAAGTGGTGAAGATTGCACGACTGTCTGTGTCCTGTGTTGTGTTGTGTTGTGTTATTTTGACTTCAAAATGGCGTCGCGTGAGTGGCTGCCTGTCCAGCAGCTCCTATATTTTGTTGTTCTACTTCTTCCTTTCATAACTTTGCTGCTGTGAATTGGGAATTTCTCCATTGCGAGACTAATAAAGGTTTTCTTATGTTTTCTTATGTTCTTATGTGAGGAAAATGTGATCCCACGCTAGCATAACGGGATTTTGTGGCTATCCACGTGTGCTAAAGCAAAATATCTTGAGTGTTTCTGTAGATACATTGACTTCAGTTTAGATGTGAAGGTGTATATGCTTTTGCTTTTTTTAAACAATTGTTTTCAATCCAACCCCGGGAGATTTTTTAATCGTATAACTCCTTTCAATGTGTTTTTAAAATTTATTACGTGCGTCATTTACGTAATGACTGGTTCTTTAAGTGAACCTTCGAGTATGACTGAAGTGCGGCCATTCATAAAAACAGAGATGGAGGAACCGAAATAGCGCTCGCTTAGGTGATTGGTTGTGTTTGACTGACATATGTGCGTGCCAATGGCAAGGGAGCACTTGGACCGGCTCACAGCGAGCGCGGAGGGGTCTCCATTGAACAAAATCTGCAGTCGCGTTTTTTTTTTTATTCGAAGCTATGCGGGGAATGAAGGAGTGGAAAGCAAGGTAGTGTTTCATTTTAACACGGGTGAAAAACTTCATTTGCCAGGTGAGACGTGCGGTATGAATATCATTTTATTTTGCACTGGTGCCTTGTACGCTTCGTTGAAGTAGATGCGTGTAAAATCGTACGCCATTTTCTGACGGAGAGGCAACAGTGCGTCCATTTTTTACTCCATATCCGTCACCATAGCGCAACCTCTTTTGGCACTGAGTTTTCTTCGGAATGCTTTGTGTGTACCTCGCCACCCCTGTCGCGTATTTGTATTAAATTACTCAATAATGAAGAGCTGCACCAGCAGCATCATTCACCCCTGCCAGGATCGAGTTTCACTTCATTGTGAAAAACAACGACCCCGCCCCTCTCTGCGTCAACTCCATTCGCGCTTTTGTCCATTTACCTATTTTATTTCAGGAATGTTATGGCTCCAGTTTGACTTAGCACTCACAATTACAATTCACATTGAAGACACCCAGGAAACTCTTGCTCATTTGGATCAGTACATACTGTGATCACTAAGGTTGATGATTGATGCATCCATCCATTTTGTGATCCGCTTTATCCTCACGGGGATTGCGGGCTTGCTGGAGCCTATCCCATCCGTCTTGGGGCAGCAGGCGGGTACAACCTGTATTGGTTGCCAGCCAATCGCAGGGCACACATAAACAAACAACCATTCACGTCCACAATCACACCTAGGGACAATTTAGACTGTTCCATTAATCTGCCATGCATATTTTTGGAATGTGGGAGGGAACTGAAGTGTCTGGGGAAAACCCACACAGGCATGGGGAGAGCATGCAAAGTTCGCACAAGAAGGCCAGAGCACGGAATCAAACCCATGACCTCTGCACTGTGAGGCAGACGCGCTAACCAGTCGAATACTGTGCCTTACAGATTGATGCATCATTCACTCATCCAGCCATCCATTTCCAACACCGCTTATGCCGAACAGGATCGCGGGAAGTTGCTGGAGCCGATCCCAGCTGACTTTGTGCGCAAGGCATGAACTGATCGACAGTCAATCGCAGGCCACATATCAAGACAATCAACCATTCACAGCCCCATACACACCGTCACTGAGTGGGAACCGATCCCACACTGCCCGCAGACAAGTCAGGGGTGTGTACCACTACACAGTCAGCGACTCCCATTCAGTCATATACGGTCAAACCTCGGTCTTCGAATGTCTCTGTTATCAACCAAATCGGATTTCGACCAGAAAATTCAGAGACTTTTACGCCTCAGATTATGACCGAAAACCGGTTTTTGACCAAACTGAGCAAACCCAAATACGCCACTCGACTCCTCTCGGCTTCCTTGTGTAACGTTCATTGTGAGCAGACGTGTTTGTTGTGATTTACGCAAATCTGACTGTTTTAAAAAAAATATATTTCTGCATCGTGTATTAGCCCCTAATCATGAGCTAATAAAATAGTTTCGGTTATGGTTGAAAACCAAGGTATGACTGTGTGTGTGTTTGTGTGTGTGTGTGTGTGTGTGTGTGTGTATATATATATATATATATATATATATATGTATACAGTACTGTATGTGTGTGCATGTATAATATTTCCACTGTCTTTGAATTAAATCATTACATATTCCTGCAAACTCACAAACAATCAAATAGTCATAAGTCGTCTGAAAACTGTAACACCCGCTCTTGTTTATTCCATCCAGGGTGAAGACCTTTGCAACATGGACTGCTTTTATGACCAACAAGTCCCCTTTGTGGTCCCGGAGAGTGTGAGTTTGGACCACAAGTTGTTGTTTAGAATGAATTCAAGGATGTCACTTAACGCCTAAACTTTGCCGTTTGTGTATGAACATGTCACTAACAGGGAACAGAGCAATGCCTCACTGACAGGAAAAGGAAGTTTGTGGATATCGGTTTGGATCAAGACTCAGAGGGTATGGCCACAATGTTTTCCCTCTCCAAAATCTTGTGTGTAATGTGTAAACATTATCGGGAAAAATACTTTTTAAGTATGCATGTCTCGTGATGAAATTGTATTTCCTGTTTGCAGAGCTTTTCCAAGATCTCAGCCAGCTTCAGGAACTCTGGATAGCAGAAGGTATAGCACAAGGCATGATGGAACATGTTAACATTGACCTCCTGGAACATTGGTATGTAGTATGTGACCTTTTGCTCCCGTTTTTGCTTCCTGCCTCTCCAGCTCAGGCTCCTGATGATGAACAATTTGTCCCAGATTTCCAGTCCAGTAACGGTGAGTAGACCGTTGAGGCTGGAGCAAGCTTTGCAGAGAACATACAGTACATACAAATTATTCAAAGATGATATACTATGTATATGATCCACTGGTTAAAGGACACTTTGATTCTCTCCTCTTTCATCTCAAACTGCTTCAAACAACAAAGCGTGTGACGGAAAAGTGGTTAGGACTGCACGACTGTCCGTGTTTTATGTTATGTGTTGTGTTTATTATTTTACTTTATGTTAACTGTTTTGTTAAGCGCTTTGTTACAGCTGCCGCTGTTGTGAAAGCGCGATATAAATGTATTGTATAATATTGTATTGTATGTGAAACAGTTCCCAGGGATCTTACCATGTCTGTGTGATGCTCTTGTAAAAATACCCTAAGAATAAAGAATGATGACATACTTTACATCACCAACATCTGCTCTTGCTGAAATTGACCCATTTTGATGGGTGAAAAAGAGAGACAGAGAAAAATAGAGCCCTTCTAGACGGGCTACGGATGAATAGTTGTCCTGTGGCACAAGGAAAATTATGACGAAGGAAGCAAAAGTCATGTTCTTGAACAGATTTTTTACCTCTTTCATGTTTGTAGCCATGTTTCAAGTGCCGCCGGTCAGCACAGTGAAACAAGAGTCCAGCCCATCGAAAGATCTGTCCCCCACCAGGACGTGTCACACAGGCGTGTGCCTTTACAGCAACTGGTAGGACGCCTACCTGGAAGAATACTTAAATGATAAGGGCAGAGTCTCGTCAGTGCTACTCATCTTTCTCTCCACAGTGCCTGTGACAGGAAACCAGCTGAGTTGGCACGTACCTCGGCACCCGCCGCCACCCCCCTGACTGGAACTGCACCACAACAACAACGGCTCGCTAACGGTCCCGCGAGGCAGGTGTCCGGCTGCCCCACCCGCCACCACCGTATGCCACAGGGCAATCAAAGCCATCAGTTTGCGTTGCCACACCCTCCCATTGGCTCCCTTGTTGCAGCTTTCGGTTCAGGGCAGAGGTGAGTGTAAATCATTTTTTGTCAAAAGCCACCTGAGCATAATTTTTTAAGCCTCTCAGAACTTGGCCTGTTTTCAGGGGTCAGTGCTCTCTAATGAAAATAATTGCTGAACCAATGCAGAGTCTGGCTTTCACTACCATTATGACAGAGCCGTGAGACTGAAGGGGACGAGTTTTCTATTTGCCAAGAGTGTGAAAATAAAAACAATTCATTTGTGCAGGCAGCAATTCTTGCACATTTCACACCAGACTTTCAAGTTTCAAGCCGCTGCCAATTACAGTACTGCTGCAACAATTGAGCAGGTCCCCGCTAAATTGTTAGCAAGTCAAGTCACACAACCTTGCTCAGTTACAACATGCAGTACACAACGTAAAACGTTTCAGAGATCGTAAAACAAAAAAAGTCTCAATTGACAGTTTGAGATTATGATGAACATATCTGTAGGGCTAACTTTGGGCTGTCAACTCAGCGAGAGGGTCAGATGTGCACACAGAGCTGACATAAATGGTTACCCTTCAAATGTTACGAATAGACTCTGTCAAATCGTACTTAATAAAGCCTTTGAAGAACTCTTACACAGTTGTAAAAAAGATTACAAAATAAAAAATAAATAAATAAAAGCAAAAAATAACAATGGAAAATCAAGTGATAATGTGAGATTGAGAGGTAAAAAAAAAGTGCCTCTTGTCCATGTTACCTGACGACTTTACTTTCAGGCGTCACACCGGTTCTTCTGACTTAACGGCAATTAAATAGCTACGTGCATCCTTTGTAAATCAAAAACAAAAAAATATTCTTCAAGATTATGAAAGCTATACGAAATGTTACACCTTTTAAATTATCCACATCCATTTCAAATGCAATGAATTAAAATGATTCCTGTAATCATCAACCATCAACATTTCCAATTGTAAACAATGTAGAAATAAAACAAAAAATCTTCAATTGAATTTAGGCTCCTACCGACACGTTGTTAAGTGGCATACCAAAGATATTTGCACATTAGTCACTGGGCGCTCAGTACGATGCGTCAACACTCGCTGTTGTTTGCATGTGTCAGTTGTATTCACACGTTTACATTGACATGGGAGTCATACAGGAGTCATTAAATGGAACATTTAATGACATCCAAGTAGATGTCATGCTGCTTGAAACTTAATTATGCTAGACACTTATTTTCATATGTCAACAGCCAGCAGACAATGTCCTGGAAATGTCAATCATAAAATATGTGAGCTTGCTGACAGGGTGGACCATGACTGGGTGGACATTTTTGGCTAATGTTAGCATTTTATGAGCACTTAGTTTGCTCTTCACTGAGCAAAATGATTCAGTTAGCAAGTTGACTCTACTGTTTAACAAATCAAGTTTTTGAAAGGTGATATTTCACTTAGACAGAGAAGATTTGTTAAGCGTGACAACATTCAACTACACACGTGATGAAAACTACAAAAGATGTGTAAGTGTAAATACTCATTCGGTAAGTATCCACCGTTGCAGCCTCCATTGAAAAAAGACAATCTGCTGGTCGTAATTTCACTGAAAACATCAGAGGGTCTCTTGGCAGGGAGGAGGAAGCTGTTGTGCGTGGAATGTCGTCAAAAACAAGGCAGTACGAGAAACCTGTTGAACAAGTTGCACCCAAATGAAGAAGTGGAAAACATGAAAATGCGAGCAGGGTGTGCACAGTCTGACCACGTAAACATTAGCAGTTTAGTCGCCAATAATTAGCCGGCAGCCACCGGATGACAGCAGTGAGGACAAAGAAGTACATTTTCCACAATATGTCCCTCTTCTGGCGGACCAAAATCAGTTCTGGGACAGTGGAATGACCTCAGGAGCGTTGAACTCAACAGTGGAATGCTCCACTGTATCTTCCATTAAGTAAATCTGCAAATGTCCTCTCAGGTTTCAGCGGCAGATGTCAGAACCATGTCTGTCCTTTCTACCGGCAAAGAAAATGTTGAACATGCCCGGCTCTCACTCAAGCTACGCGGGATGCCCGTTGTATCAGCGGCACCTGTCGGAGCCTCTGGCTCCAGTTGGCGGTGGAGGCGTTTGCAAACAGGAGATGGTGGATTCGCGCTACCCGGAAGCAGTGGCGTGTGGTTCTAGCATGGCGGCCTTCGCCAACATCACCATCAAACAAGAGCCGAGGGACTTTGGCTTTGACACAGGTGTGAATTGAACTGGGTACCTGCAGGTGCCTTTTCACCTAGCAGCTTTGTTCAGGTTACATGCACCAGCCTACGCAAGACATTAAAAAAAAAAAAACATCTTTCACTTCTGTGTCTTGGAGAGGTTCAAACCTGCCAGTCATCATCCTTTGGCAAAACGTCAGTCGTGTACCCGCATGGAGGCTCAGGTGAGCGCGGGTCTCTTTCCCCCCTCGGTCATGCTTCAGTGTGGATGTGTTGTTCATTTCATTCTCCACTTGCAGCTTTTGGTCGTGACGCAGAAGCCCGCTTCAGCTACGATGACGCTTGTGTCGTGCCGGACAGACTGGAGGGTAAGAGCAAGGACTTGACACCTGACCACTCATTCTGACTAAAGTGGCTTTGTTCCTTATGCCCAGCTAAAGTAAAGCAGGATGGTTTGCCCTACCAGCGGCGTGGCTCCCTGCAGCTGTGGCAGTTCCTGCTCACGCTGTTGGACAACCCGGCCAACGCACATCTGATTGTGTGGACGGGGCGTAATATGGAGTTCAAACTCATTGACTCTGAAGAGGTTAGTTTTTGTGCGCGGCACTAAATCTCAAGATTCCTAATCTTACACGTTTTTTTGTTCATGTTTTCTTCTCACAATTCAGGTGGCCCGGCTCTGGGGAATCCAGAAGAACCGGCCTGCCATGAACTATGACAAGCTGAGCCGCTCGCTGAGGTACTACTACGAGAAGGGCATCATGCAGAAGGTAAAAGTGAAACGGAAACTCTCCGACCCAGTCGTCGACGCTGAGTGCTGAGCTCCTCTTCCGTGATTAATTCCTTTGACAGGTTGCTGGGGAGAGATATGTATACAAGTTTGTGTGCAACCCAGAGGCCCTCTTTTCCATGGCGTTCCCAGAGAAACGGAAGCCCAGTGTGAAGGCCGACCCTGACGCCCTCCCCTTCGTTGGCGAGGAGGATGGCTTAACTCTGCCCCCGTTCGAGGAGGAGGGTCCTTACTTGGCGGACGGAGGCGAGCAGTACCTTCAGGGACTGATCTTCCCCGAAAGCTGCCTGTACTAGGCCACAGTCTAAAGGATAGTGATGTGGGATTTTTCAGATATAAAATCTAAAAATGACCTTCGTCTGGTATGTTTTAGCCCACAGGACCCCTTTGCAGCCAAATATCAAGACACACGTTGTGCAGGATTGAATCACAATTTTACCTTGGAACATGCACATTATTCGGGCAAATGTAGTCCACGTGAATTTGGCATGTCCTGGCACGCTGGTACTGGTGCTCACGTAGGCCTCACATTGCAGAGGTGCAGGGTTCGATTCCGGCTCCGGGCTTCCTGTGCGGAGTTTGCATGTTCTCCCGTGCCTGTGTGGGTTTTCTCCGGGTACTCCGGTTTCCTCTCACATTCCAAAAACATGCATGGCAGGTGAACGAAACACTCGAAATTGTCCCTGGTGTGAGCGCAGATGGTTGTTCGTCTCTGTGTGCTGGCAACCGGTTCAGGGTGTCCCCCGCCTATTGCCCGAAAACAGCTGGGATAGGCTCCAGCATGCCCGCGACACTTGTAAGGATAAGCGGATCAGAAAATGGATGGATAGATGGATAGTCCAGGGGAAGTGCTACAATTCAACCAAAAACAAATCTTTCCAAGCCATGCAGCTCCTCACCCTGCCTGAAAGAGACATGCTCGTATTTTTCAGGTCTCTTGATCCTCTTATAAATTTCTCTTTTGACATGTTGTTTTTCTATTTAAAAGCTAATATTTTTGTCATTAAATGAACTTGTAAGTTTTTCAGTAGAACTGTTTTTGACAAAACTATAGCCCATAAGTTTGATTCACTGCCGCCCTAATGCTAGTAAGCAGGAGAATTTCTTACAATCCGCTTCAGGGTGTCCAAATAGTTTGCTGCTTTTTGTATATAGTAGAGTAGCTTCAGCTACAGTCGAGTCCTGCATACTTGCGGTTCAGCACTTGCGGGTTTACACAAAAAAAGAATGGGGTTTTTTTGGCTTGTTTTTTTTTCAGCCCCCCCCCTCCATTTTAGTGGGAAACATACATTGAGTGTTAATCTGTGTTTTTTTGGGGGGGGGGGAATCTTTTTTTTCTTTATGTAATTAATTTTCTTTATTTTCGTTTCCAAATGCATTTCGGTGGATTTTGGCCATTTGCGGACCAGCCGAATTGCGGAGGTCGACTGTATTTTTATTCTGTCAATGAATCTAGTATATTTTTGCAAAAGGCTGCAAGTTGCACAGTTTCACTTGATGTGTTGGTGACAGAGCGGTGTTCTTTTTTGCAGATGAAACATCTTTCGTTGTGGGATCACCGCAGGAGAATATTGGCCTTCATATATTGTACATGTGCCTTGTGTTAATCTTCAATGATAAAATAAAATAATTTTACTCAAATGCATTCTCTAGCATTTATCCAATGATCGTCCAGTTCTGGCCAGTGGAACAATACACTTTACAAAGCAGCCGATGCCCAGGCCAGCATCCGACTGCGTAAAAAAGCTGTGGCACCGTGGGTATGAACGAAAAGGAAGTCATGTCAGTTACCTGTGATAAGGAGCTGATTCTGAACACAATATGAAGGTATTCAAGCGCATATTTAGTCAATGAAATCTACACACAGCACTACACATTTCACCACTTTCTTTTTCGTTGGGACGGCTGGGGCTTTGACATTGAGGCTGAGCTTTCCCTGCCGCTTCAGAGCAATCTCCACTAATTGCCTAATCACCCATGCCTGCACACAAGTCAGACAGGTTTACCACAATCCAACCAGCGACTTAGTTTGTAATTTCGATCCATCCATCCATTATTCAAGTCACTCATCCTCACGAGGGTCGCGAGCGTGCTAACCAGTCGTCCACGGTGCCACCTTTTGTATTTTCCATTTCCTTTACATATTAATTGTATTCATTTTTAGTTATCAAGTGTATTCAAAACCATTTGATGTTTTGACTGTTGAAACTGTTAAAAAATGCAGCAGACAATATCATAACGGCTCTTTTATTTTGCAAAAAATGTTTTAGTCACTTGGAGCTCTGTGTTAAACTCAGCTGCCTCCAAAGTCACATAGTTTGATTGAATTCCTTTTTATAAATTAGAATGGTATATTATGCATGCAATACCGCATTAGCCACTGAGGATTTTCACCTTCCACAGACAAATCCACAATAAACACAAGATTCCCTCGATGGTCCAGATGAAGCTGTGTGGAAAAGAGGGGGGGGGGGGTGGGTTGGGGGCAGGGGGGGGGGGGGGGGTGGAGAGGCCGCAGTATGAAGTTTGCGATTGCATAGTACATGAAGATCCTCATTTAATGCACACAGCATGCTGCTTTGCTTTGAAGTGCACATGACTGAAATCTTGATTTTGGAACCATATACATACTTTATGTCTCTTCTGTGGAGCATCTCTCAAAAGACTATGTACATTTGTTATACATATTTTTTTAAAAATCACCACGTATGCCCGCCTGTTGCTTTTTGACTGCAATCAATGTTTTTCTTCATCTTTCCCAAAGTGTTGTTCAGCATTTCAACTGAGTAAAAGAGAGATGTACTTTGCTGTATTTCCTAATCATGACGCTCATAACAGGACACAGAGACATGAATGATCTAAAATGTCATCCTTGTTCACTCATGCAGCATACTTGAACATTGTGTTTTACTTTGTCCCATTTCTAATGGAAAATAGTTCCTCTCAACAAACCAGAGGTATATTGTACTGTGGGGCAGAATGGGCAGAAAAAGTTGCCTTGTTTATATTTTATGCTCATGTTTAATGTGCTTCCACCATTTCTACCTATTGTATTTCTTTCCTCATGAGACTAACAGATATTTTGGAGTCAATACACATTAGGGTCAGGATTGTTGAGCTAGTGGGCATCAATTCAACATCAATATGGCATCCAAATCCAATCTTCAACATCAAATTGATGTCAAATTGATGTCATGTGCTTGCTGGGAACCACTGCTCTAACTTAATTTCATTATTTCCATCATATGATGCTAATGCGGGCATCTGTCATTAAAATGATGAGCATTCCAGTATTCTGCGGAGGATTCCAATTCAGTCCTGTATGCTGCGGCAGCATTCCAAACAAACTGCAAATGCAGCAGTTGCACTGGTACACATCCACCCCCCCCCCCCCCCCCCCCACATACCAAGAAAACCAAACAGCCAAACAGTGAATGTCAAACACAACATATCGCAGATCAGAGACCAGCCTCGCATTTTGTGTCCCATTAAACATATACATTTATCATGGCCATCTTGAATTAGTGAACTTGACATTCAAATACATTTAAAAAGTAGTTATTTGTGTTTACTCTCGATTTGGATGTACTGTATTTACCAGTTGTTATGTGGCATGAACTTCATCATTCTCAATTCAGGTGCGGTCCTCCGTACCAGTTTCAAAGGCTTGTTTGATATAAATCAGGAAATATGCTTGTTTTATCATCCCTCATCGCCAATGAAGATCCTACTATCTACAGAAGTCACTTAGTCCACACATATGTATGTATGTATGTATATATATATATATATATACTGTATATATATATATATATATATATATGGGCGGCCCGGTAGTCCAGTGGTTAGCACGTCGGCTTCACAGTGCAGAGGTACCGGGTTCGATTCCAGCTCTGGCCTCCCTGTGTGGAGTTTGCATGTTCTCCCCGGGCCTGCGTGGGTTTTCTCCGGGTGCTCCGGTTTCCTCCCACATTCCAAAACATGCATGTCAGGCTGATTGGACACTCTAAATTGTCCCTAGGTGTGAGTGTGGGCGTGGATGGTTGTTCGTCTCTGTGTGCCCTGCGATTGGCTGGCGACTGATTCAGGGTGTCCCCCGCCTACTGCCCGGAGATGGCTGGGATAGGCTCCAGCACCCCCCGCGACCCTAGTGAGGATCAAGCGGTTCGGAAAATGGATGGATGGATGGATATATATATATACTGTATATATATATATATATATATATATATATATATATATATACACTGTATATACTGTATATATACAGTATATGTTTCCATCTATACATACTGCCAATTGCTAGCTTACTAGTGTTTGTCATCTGGAACTAACTTCATGATATCCTAAATCCCCAGCTAAAAGAAAAGAAAACAACAACACAAGGTGCCTTGAAATCATTATTAGCTACATCTGCACTTCCTTATTTCACTCAGTTCAATCACACTGTCAATTAAAAAATTGCTGCTGTGCTGTGTTGCATTGCAAATTTAGGGAAATAATGTAAATGGCTACACAGATACAAGCTCATATCATTTGACATAAATGTCTCACTGAAGATCTTTTGGTTGATTTGGAGAATGCAAGGGTGAAACTAAATCTAATTTGTCAACCAATGTACAAATGGGGAAGAAAAAAAATGTAGGTGAAAGTTTGACAAATATGCATCCAGGAAACCAGAAACTAAATGCAAGCCACAGGTGGCCAAGCAGGAAGCTGACTGGCTGATGGAAGAGGGCGGGTCTGGGAAGGACCTGAGGAACCCCAGCTGAAACACAGGAAATAATTCACTGAAACTACACACAAAGCCCAAACAGAAAGCTCACCTCTCATTTAAATGCTATCAAATTGAAATTGATCAAGCAGACGCTCTTTAAATGTTCTCCAAATAGCTTATTATAATAGCTTCCAGACTGCTTACAACAGAAGCAGAGCACTGTTTTCTCAATTTTAGTCTGACCTGTTTGCAGCAGTAAGAATTTTCCCCTCAATAAATGAACCACTAAAGCTGTGCGATTCAAGAAGTAAGAAGTTCAATGACCGAAATAGTCCAAGAATGTGAAGCACCAATTTTTCAACTCGGAGCACGCTAGACAACTACCAACCCATCCCCTTGCAAGCCCAATCCAGACCACACGTCCACAAGCTAGAGATTCAGAAAATCAGACATCCAGGATAGATACAAAAGATCTATGAAGGAACGAAGGAAGAAAGGAAGCGGACGTTAATCATCTATTAGCATGCAATAAGCTAAAGGTTGAGAGGCTTTTTACGTGGTTATGGAAGGGTCTGTGTCCAGTGGGCTTCCCACCTGGTGTGACATCACATCAGCACCATGCAACCACTGCTGATGACAACGAGCACAACCTATGCAATGTCTTCTGCGCGGGATCCAGAAGGTCCAGTAGTTGCTTGGGTATCATGAAACTTCAACTTCAATTTCTGTGAATGTTTTGGAGGTTTAATACACAAATAAGTTAACGACCCTGAAAAATAGGGAAAACTTGGGACAATCTTGGCTCTGTAGCAACGGTTATTTGTGGGTGGAATTTGGGACATCTGGTCACCCACGAAGACTCAGCAAGGTTCAGAGCCTGTGCCGGGAGTCATGGCTGTAGCTGCCCGGGGAGCTGCGGTTGCGGTGTGGCTTGTATGCATCCTGATAGGGGTCCTGGTAGTCCTGGTAGGGGTCCTGCGCCTCTCGGCTGTGCTGTGAGCCTGACGACATTCGATTGCGTCCCTTGTGTGCCCGTTCATTATGGTAGTTTTCCTCAGACGTCATCAGGTTGCGACGCTCGTTTGCAGTAGAATGATCGCCTGTGTGGTTGCTCTGTTGCATTCTTTGGCTCTGGTATTAGAAGGAATGAGTAAAACATGATACAAATGGGAGTATGGGGCATAATAAGAACCCGAAGAGGTCACGGCATACCTGCAGTCCAGAGATGCTAGTAGGGTATGCTGTGAGGGTGCCGGGGCCAAGATTGCGTCCCAGCAAGGGGTTCAGGGGTGTCGCCATGGAGGTATGCGTTGCTTTCCAGTAGGCCTCAAGGTATTCTGCCAGATGCTCACAGGCGTCCTCGAGCTGGTTCTCGTCTAGGATGATGTCAAACATTTCCTGTGGGCAGCAAAACGCTCGGCGGCTATTACTTATTGTCATTTCAACGAAAGCAGAACAGTCAGCTATGAAGATGGCCACCTACTGGAGGACATTGAGCAAGTTTGTCTGCAGCCACTAGCTGGACATTCAGGTGTTTGCTCTGGGACTTTCCTCTGGACTTGACTAGCCTCTGCAGAACCTGGAGGACAAGGACAGACAAATGTGTCACTATGATCAAATTAGTGCGGCTTTTGGGGGCTGCTCAGCAGAGTTCAGGGCTCCACATGACTAAGGCATTACGACCCTTAAAAATGCGCACTAACTTCTTCCAGACTAAGATTTTGTCATGGATATTTGGAGGAATCATGGGCGTTGTCGTAAATCCTTGGGTCCCAACACCATGTCAAGCTACTGTGGCGCAAAACGCTCATTGCAGATTCAAAAAAGGAAGAAAAACATCTATCTAACATGGTACTGTTACCTTAATATTGGGGAATTCCTGCTTGAAAAAAAAATCAAGACTTGATTGTTGTTTGTCCCGACAAAATGCATTTTCTGTGATCTATCATGCAACTCCATTTTATGCTGATGTTCACGACCACCATTGTTAAACAGTACTTGCTCGAGCTTACCTTTGGTGAAGACACTTTGACGTGGACAATAATAGGGGCCAAAGAGGTCTTGAGGAGTTGGGCTGGGTGGTTGATGGTGTCGGCATCCAGCACTACCAGTTGCAGTGAGCGGGCCAACTCAAAGATGCGCTCAATCTCACTTTGCACTTCAGCTGATGACACAAGGCATGAGTAAGGAGTGGCTGAAGACGCTAAGAGAGAACTTTATCTGGGCAACAACTAGCTTCCCATTTAAAGTTCCATTCCTTACCTAAACTGGAACGGGTGTTGGATCGCTCTATAATGGCCCTCTTGCTGGGGTTGTTGAGGACGGACCTCTTGGCTAAAGATATATCTGCAGTGACTCGAGTGATTGATATCCTGCAAGAGTGAGACAAACAATCTACAGATCCACGTGATGGTAAGAAAGAAAAACAAAAAAGTCTTACCTGCCATCAAATCTGTGCTTGAGAAAGTCAAAGAGTGCCTTCTGCATCATATCAGTCACCTGCACAGACGAGTTTTCCATTTGCAATGCCATGACTGCTGTTTTTGTCTTTTAATCCATCCATCTATCCATCCATCTATCGTCGATCTATTTTCTTCTGCTTATTTGAGGTCATGTAACCAGTGCAGCAGTTTAAGCAGGGATGACCAGACTTCACCACCACTGAAGGCATTGCAGACCATGCAGAGGGACAGAATAACCTGTATCAGGAAGTCAGGTAGCCCTTACTTACACTCCTGGAGCAGCAGCCACACAGCAATCCCAGAGGGACATGGTCAAATGCCTCTTCCACAAAGTACACATTGGCTGGTTGGGAGAAGTCCCATGCATCCTCTAGGACACTGCTGAGTGTTCAAGGATGGTCAACTGTTCCAATGCCAGGATGAAAACCGCACTACTCCTCCTGAATCTGAGAAATGAATTCCGTATGGACCCCCTCCATAGAAGCCCTGATTAGGGATTACCAGGAAGGCTGGGGATTGCGATCCCCCTATAATTGGAACACCTGCACCGGTTCCGCCTTCTTAACGATATATGCATTGTAAGTGGGAGAGTTGGCAGTGAATTGGATAAAAAGGGGACCGTCACCCCAGTGCATTCTGCTTGGCCTGCCAGTACCCATTAGCTACCTCCAGAGTCCCACAGGCCAAAAAGGCCCGACAGGAATCCTTCAGTTTGACAACATCCATCACCACCAGTGTCCGCCAACAGGTTTGGGGTTTTCTCCCATGACAACAAAGGAGGCCCACAGGGTCCACGCTAACTCAGTTTGGGGATACTGTATGCCTCCCACTATTCCTGGATATGGTGAAAGTCTTTTGTAGATGATAACTGAAACCGATTCTGTCAGACCTTCCCAGAACACCCTCACATTAGATTTGACCGCTCCACCACGATAAATTGACGCCTCCGGAAGGAGGGAAGCCAAGCTCAAGTACAGCACAGTAGCACACATAACGTCTTCTCAAGCTCACCTCATAACCCTTGAGCGAAGGTCCCACCAGCACCACCGGTCTCATGGAGGGAACCACGTCATACGGGGGGATGTGTTCCGTCTGTCAATTCAAACATTTAGTCAGCAGCAAGCGGCTGAATATGAGTGAGACAATGGGGCCAAAATAACACAATCAGAAAGCTCCAATGGGCAGCGGATGAATGCGGATTACAATCAGTTGTTAAAATGACAGGCTTCTCTTGCATGATGCAAACGCGCTGAAACTATGTTTCCACCAAGCAGTACAGTTCAGTTTAAGCCAGCATGATCTATCCGAAAGTGCTGTGTGTTTCCATCGCAAAGTGTGTTGGTGGGATTGTGTTTGCCGTGTCAGCTCCATATAACAGTGTGCTATCCTATCCTAGCCAGTCATATCCAACAGCTGCAACAATGATGAAGTGCAGTTTGTCAGATAGTCATGGAAACGTAGAACATCTGACAATATGTTTTATACTTCTTTAGCATGTTGTTTTTCGTACAAGAACAAAACAAATAGTTATGAGAAAAGGTATTTTGTGGTCTTCCCATCCCATTCCCCTTGTTTTTGGAAGTTATGACACTCTGTCATCATCAATGGAGGGACTGCCGTATCTCTACTGCCACCCTTTTGGTACCCTACCACCAAAGGTGATTGCTCTATGACTGCAAGAGAAGCTCAGCTTCCCCTAAAATGTCCAGAAATAAGTGATCAAATACATGTGTGTACATGTCATTGATTAAATATGCACGACAACACGCTTAACTTTTGTTCCGAATCAGCTTCTTATCACTGGTTACTCTCTTCTCATCCATTCCAGCAGCTTCGCTGCGCTTTAAACTGTGTGGACGCTGAGAGTCTACAGCGCGGACGCTAGGCGTCTTGAGAGTTGTGTCCCAATGCATTGAAACAAGACGAGTCATTGGATAAATGCTGGTTTTGTCCCGCCCATCGGACGTTCAGCGTCTCTTGGAGTCTATGGACAGCGGGCGTTTATGGGCTGGCCTGGACGCTCATCTTTTCTGCATAATGATTGGATGATCTGTCTGAGGCTAAATCTCTTTTGGATTGACAGCGAAAAAATGAGCCAATCGCCGATCTTTTGGTGTAGGCATCGTGGGACCATTTTTCAATTCTCATTCTGTTCTGAGTTGAACTGGAGACTTCTTCTAATCCTCTGAGCGACACTCTCTTTGTTGAAAACGACTAGCGACAAATTTATCTTTCATTTCTGGTGGATTCTATTGTAGTTGCTGTAGTTGTAGGACACTAGTTAAGTCCCTGGAAAAGACTCTTGTTGGTATGACAGGGTCACAGACCATTTTCTTGAAAAGGAATGGAGAGTAGAATTCACGTATAAATAAACGGACACATTTTATGATGTAGGCCGAAATTGAGCTTCCCCTCCTTGACAGACCAGCATCCGCCACTGCATACCGCACTGCAAATGGTGCCAGGTGTGCTATCTGGTCACTTTCACAACACGATCTACTCATGAAATCAAACTGCAATGATTGATGAAAACAAGGCTTCAATGTAACAAGAGAATGAAAGGATGAGGAGCAACATGCCAATGTTGTCTGCAAAGAGACATTTAACTGGCTGATTACGGTTTGGATTTTTAAAGATGTGAAAAAAAGACAACTTTGATACTTCAGTGAGCCTGAAGTATTGCGCTCCGTGTGAAATGCGGCCACTTGCTGCAGCGCCACAAGCTCCTGTCATTCTGCAATGGAGGCCACAAGAACTCAGTGGATGCTTCATGAGTGGGTCTCACCAACTTACCACTTTCTGTTTCTGCTTTCCTGTGGGAGGGGAGAGAAGACAGCGACAGTGTCGTCAGTGGCTGCTTGGGGAAGGAGTCACAGTCAGAAACCTTGCGTGCCTTGAGCAAAGAAAACCTAGCAACTATCAACTAGGATTAAGAAAAATGTGAGAAAAGGTGTTTCTATGTTCCTATCATATTCACAAAATCACACGAGTGCTGTTCGGGAGAGGGGAAAGTGTTCATAGTCTTGTCGTTGGATTCACACTGTGGTAAGCCCCACTCTCAGAACGCCTGCAGTCCTCAACTGGAGGAAGAGGAGCATCATGGGAAAATGTACCAACAACCATAAGGCAGTGAACTTAGGCTCTAAGCAGAGATGGCTTTATGCGCTTATTCTATGCTCTTGCACTTCAGGAGGCTCGTCTCTAAGCAGGTGGCTGGCTACTTAGAGCCCACTCCCCCTGTCTGATGCGCTCACCTGCCGCGGATATGAGGGGTCGGATAGAGGCAGACACCTCATCCTCTACACTGGAAGAGGAGTTCCCTCCAGACTTACTGGAAAACACAAGAGGGGGATAAAGAGAGACAGAAACACAGTGTGGCATTAATGCGGAAAAACCTGAGAAAGCCTGAGGAAATGTTAAGGGATCAGTCCAGGAATTCCAAATACAGTGAATTTGAATGTGTCCGCTTGTCTGAGATGCTTTGGTGGCAGTCACCAAGCTCACAAGTAGAGCGCTGGAGCAGTCGGGTCCACAGAGATTAGCGTTACGAGTCAACTTTGAAGCTTGACAAAGTGCATGAGTTAGTGCACAAATGCTGGGTGACATAACCATCAAGACACGTTACGCACGCGACAAAGCGCACACATAGGTAAAGGGACCTCTTATTAGGGCTGCTGAAAGCGACTGTGTGAGTGGAGGAGAGGATCGAAATAGGCATGAGTCATCAAAAGATCCGCACCCAGTAGAGAGACCAAGAGAATGTCAACTGTTTGGCACCACTTTTACTTTTACTTAATAAAGACTCCAAATCGTACCAACTTTGCAAATGCAAATGTAACATGTTCTTAAATTAAAAAAAAAAAAAGCCCCAACCATAAGAAGTTTGGATCATTTTCATTCACTGTCAACCTTACAGTCCGTGTTGAAAACGGGACATTCCACATACGGCCCAGAACGTGATGGTACTCTTTGCACTTATCCAGCAAAGCACATTGACTGCACTGCTACTGCATCCAGTGGAATCCCTGTACTCACCAAAATCTTTCTTCACATTTCAGTACCGCATGTATGCAAAGTTGAAGTGCTTTTTTTTTTCCAGGTGCCATTATCAGTGTCTGCACATGGCACGTTCCCATGTAGTTTTTATGGTGAGAAGTCCATTCAAAGTTTTACCCATATAGGCTTCTGACTACGGGAAGCTCAATTCACACAAATGTTAATTAAACAACAATGTACAGCATGGTCTTATACTGCTTACCCTTGGACTCGTCCTCTTTTCTGCTCTTGCTGGAGCCTGATGTTCTCCAGCTTGAGGGGACTGGGGATGAAGCCGATCTCGCATCCCTCTTTCACCAATCGTCCGATCCACCAGTCGTTATTGAACTTCTAGAAAGAACACAGGAAACAACACCACAAAGTTGACTCCACCTTTCTTCACTCATGTTATATAGATCATAGCTGATGGGAAAAAAACGCCCATCATAACCTCTTTTATGTGGAGAAAGTCCTTGGCATCAAAGGAGATGGCTGTGGCGGGAACTGGAACGTCCTCATCCAGAGCGCCACAGTAGCTGACATTGGTCCTCACAGCAAATGCGACAGGTTTGGTCTGGAGACACAGTCACATTATGAAATGTACCCGAATTCTTGAAACCAATCCTACACTGTTTTTTTTTTGTTTGTTTTTTTTGTGCATGTGGCTACCTTGGCTCTCTCCAGCTGGATGGTGGCCTGCTGCTCCCGCTCCTGTCGGCTCTGTCCCGGCCCTTGGCTCTGGCTAGGGCTCTGGCTCTGCACCTGGGCCTGCACGTCACGTTCCTCCTCCAAAGAGACATCTGAGTCTGATGGTCTACTAGTGTATGAATCAGCTGAGCCCTGCAAACATGTCATGAACCAAAGCAGAGGCTTCCTTCGGCTGTCTGCAAATAAACATCAGCAATTCAAGGATGTTTGGAATGTTCAATAGTGCAATCAAGAGAAGGGGAGAATTCAGCTCATGATGGTGTTTTCAAGACTGATGGCTCAGCACTTTTTCATTGCTCGCCGTCTCTGTACACATCTATACTATGTATCCAAACTGGCCTCTCACAAGGTCTGGCATGAGCATACTTCTGGATTTTGGCATCATTAGGACAACATGGATGTCCAAAGGGTGAAATGTAGTCCACGGGCAAAAAGAACACAAACACCCCTGGCAAAATACTATTCACTGCTGGACTCTCCCTGTTTTGGTATTATTAAATAAAAGGCGCATTCTGCTGATTCTATGCCTCAAGATCAGTTCAGCGCAGCATGCTCAGCTGAGGAAGTCATCTGTGTAATGGCTTTTTCAAGGAGACAAAACGGTTACTTAAGCTTGAGTACAAATTTATAAAAGATAGGCTACTGTGTGGATTGGGGTTGAGTTGCGGGAAATGTTCTTGAGGGCTCAGGCTGCCTTGATTTTCTGTCTCTCTTTCACAAGTAAGCCAATAAACGCGCGTGTCCTCACACCATTTTTACCCTCATGTCAAATCACTAAGCGAAGCATCTTTTCATCTATCTGGATGCTTTGCAGCATCCGAAGCCTCATCCAATAGAGTAGCTTCAGCATGTGACTCATCAACATCACAATCCACTTAATGACATCACGATGCGTGATTCTGGGCAGAGCCTACACAATGGGCTGCCTCAGGTGGACTGAAAAATGCTCGGTCGCGTCTATTTCGAGCAGTGCCATGTCACAACGAACATCTTTCAGTCTTCTTCCTGGTGTCGGGATTAGCTCCATTTCTTGGAGCATCAGACCGATAGGCACTGAACGGTGTCAGGCTGCAGCAGAAGCCGCACATCATGAGCAAACATGGTGGCGACCCGCATAAAATTGACGGAAGACACATCAGAGGCCATCTGCCCAAATGTGTACCACACACACACACACACGCACACACACACACACACACACACACACACACACACACACACACACACACACACACACGGGCGTACCCACAAACACACACACGCAACCCCCTTCCAGTCAAGGCAGAGTCCATCATCACACTCTGTTGTTGGCTTACAGGCCTTTCGACGATGCTACGGGGGAGCGCAAAGCCGCACACATCCAAATACTCACCGCCTCAGAGTCTTCAAATCCATGCAGGTACAAATTGTCATACATGGAGGTTTGTTATTCCAACGCGCGCCTCTGATACAGAAAGGGAGGGAAGAACAAGTGTACAGGCAGAGGAAGAAGGAGGGGGCGCCAGAGAAGGGGGGAAAAGGATAGATGGGATGACGACAATCACTTCTCTTCACGGCACAGAAGGCTATTTAAACAAAGAGAGATCTCTCTCCTCCTGTTTGTTCCTCTGGAGCCTTGATGGATGCACCGTCTCCCTGGTCCCACAGAGCTGCTGGCTGGCTCACATTATAGGATGGAGAGGCTCTCCCTGGAGGTAGCCCGATCCTGGCATTTCATTTCATCACACAGGCAAACAGCGAGCAGCAGCACAAGCAGATCCTGCCTCAATATCTAAGCCTGATGACTGAGCAAATGTGCACCAATGTGATTGGCTGCCTCGCTGGCCACTCAGCTCAGAGGTATCAGGGATCAGTGGGGGAGGAGGGTGGAGCAGCATCCTCCATTTCCTTTTTGAGCCCTTTCTCAGAGAGCTGAAATTATTGCAAGCATTCAATAGTAATAATGTTAATAACACATCATTTATTACAGTTACTGTTACATTACTGGTTCATTTTATTATTATATTAATCATTTTATCTTGACAGTTTTAAATAATTTTCACGATTATCATCATCCATCCATCCATCCTTCCACTTATCTGGGGTTGGGTCGTGGGGCAGCTACTGTAGCAGGGAAACCCAGACTTCTCTCTTGGCAGCTACAATGTCCAGCCCTTTGTGGGGAATCCCAAGGCGTTCCCAGGTCAGCCCGAGGACATTGTCTCTCCAGCATGTCCTGGGTCATGACCGGGGCCTCTTCCCACTGGGATGTACCCGGAACACATCACCATGGAGGCAGTCTAACCAAATGTCTGAGGAACCTAATCTGGCTCTTCTCAATCGGGAGAAGCAGCAGCTCCACTCCCTGAACCACGTCGCCATCGGCGACTGAAACCACACTTACTGTATGTTTATGCATTTAGGGTTCCATCTGGGTTTGCTCCTGGGTTCCACCGGGGTATCACATGCGTTAGCCCACATGGGCTTATGTGGGTTTTTAACTGGGTTCAAAATGGGCAATTTTATATTGTATTTGCTTGTATGCAGACCCGTCATTACGAACCCAGGGGCCTACAGTCAAGGGCAGAATTAAAAAATAAAATAAAATAAAATAATTCCTGTCAATCTCTTGACATGCTTGGCACGAGTTTACCAACACACCAGTGATTCTGTGCAACGCTGTGGTCGTAATTACATTATCTTAAAATTTGCAATCGTTTCATATTATTTTGCTTGTTGAACTTTCTGTCAGTCATTTAACCACTGCACAGGTTCACAAAGAATCCCACTCCAGGTGGCCTATATTAATGCCAAGTGGCCTATATGGAGGCAATAAATTCCATGTTATTCTGTCATTTTTTAATTCATCAGCCAATAATATCATCGGGGCATCTGTGGACCTATCACACACCCATATGATTCACTCCGGACGTCAAGTGAGAGATCCATGCATGCATTTGTTAATGCAGCCAAGCTGACAGGATCGTAGAGGAGACGGGCGAAGGATCGGAGAGCACTGATAGAATTAGCGTTACTCAGTCAACATTCCATCCAACTGAATTCACATCTCACTTTGATGAAAAGGACATAGTGATGCATGTGCCAGCTTTATACACCCCTATCAAGCACCTGTATTGCTTTTTATAACTATCACGATAGTAGATGGCCAGAACTACTATGGTGCATCCTTGCGATCACTCACTGTGAGCGGGTGCACCGGATGAGGAAGCAGCGCTGGTGCGTTCGATTGCGGCCTCCCTGGTGTTGAAGAGCTACCCGCGGTTTGTAGGAAATGAACACCGGTGCTACGTCTTTGTTCTTCTTTTGATAGCATGTAAAATGTTTGCCCCTTTGTTTGTCCCTTCTTGTTGTGACACCCTGGCCATCCACAACAGCTGTCTACCATTTACAAAGTGTAGCATATGCTCATACAAGTTTTCGAGCCTGCCGAAATAGCATTGTTAAAGTTGGCGCAGTGCATTGTGTCGTCAACATCTAGAGTTCAGATTATTACTTTCTAAACGCTATTGTTTACCTGTTGTAGGCGCAACAGTGCAACAATTTTGTTCAATGTAGTTACTTGTCATATCATCCATCCATCCATCCATTTTCTGATCCGCTAATCCTCACAAGGGTCGTGGGCGTGCTGAAGCCTAACTCAGCTGTCTTCGGGCAGTGAGCAGGGCACACCCTGAACTGGTTGCCAATCGCATGCTCACACTCACACCTAGGGACAATTTTGAGTGGTCTATTAACCTGCCACGCATGTTTTTTGGAATGTGGGAGCAAACCGAAGTACCCGGAGAAAACCCACGCAAGCACGGGGAGAACATGCAAACTCCACACAGGAAGGCCAGAGCCGGAATCGAACTCTGCACCTCTGCACTGAGAGGCCGACACACAAACTAGTCGCCCACCGGGCCGCTCCTTGTTATATCAGTGCAGTACGATTGGCCAATTGGCTGTTACTTGTCTAGCACGAACGCAAATGTGTACATCAATGAACATTGAGCCAAAAAAGAAAAAGACTTTGGCATCGCATGACAGGCCCACCTTTTTGAGTTAAAAGGACAAGATCCAATCTACATGGACAGCAAACCTTAAATAAAACTCAAAGGAGCACCAGAGGAGATCAAGGTGCTGGCGATCACAGACATCACTGGGATTGAGCGTGGCTTTTCTTTGGGTACTCCGGTTTCTTCCCACATTCCAAAACCATGCTTGGTAGCTTAATTGATCATTCTAAATCAGTGGTTCTAAATCTTGTTAGAGGTACCGAACCCAACTAGTTCATATGCACATTCAACGAACCCTTCATTAGTGAAAAATAAAAATATGATTTTTTTTTTTTACCAATTCAAGATATTAAAATGCATTTACATGAATTAAAAACAGAAAACAACTTAAATAAAAATTAAAGACAAAAGTATACGTTTTTTAATTGTGCACAAAATGAACCAGCCAGTGATGGCTAAGAGAGCGTGTCATAACTCATTGACATGTTCAGTCGGGTGTGTCTTAACCTCCATGGCAGACGCTCCGTCGAACCCCTGAGACCGATTCACCGAACCCCTGGGGTTCGATCGAACCCAGGTTAAGAACCATTAACAACTTATCTAACTTTGCTCCATACATTTGCATAGCACTGCTGATTGCATCTTGAATGGCGCCTTTTGCGACAACCGCAAGTAAGTATTACCACAGACAACATTTACATTACATATACAAAGATAAGATGCCTTCCTGAGTACGTCGATGCCGCAGCCGTATTGGCTGTAGCAAAGTGAAGCAAATTATAAATATGCTTCCTCCTTGCAGATATATCATCAAGCAAAAACTCACCAGATCAATACAGCATTATTGCTTTTGATTTGCTTTATCCTAGCACAGTTTTCCGATATTATTTGCCAAATTTAGATTTAATATTAAAGCCTCATACAATATGGCAGATTGGCTGACATATCACTCCGACCCGGTTCAACAACTGTCTGCTACAGATATTAAAAGAAAAAGGAAGCAAATATTCAATTCATTATTCATTATACATTCATGCCACTTGTGTATGTGTGTGTGTGTGTGTGTGTGCGTGTGTGTGTGTGTGTGTGTGTGTGTGTGTGCTGCCTTGCACCTGTCTGAGGATGAAGCTGGTCGAGGTAGTGCTGCCGTCAGACCTCTTCAGGCGGCTTCTCCGGGAATAAGTCCCCCGGCTCACCTGGAATAAGCATAAGGAGCAAAAGAGAAAACCAGAGAGCTGCGTTATTATTAACACACTATTCAAGTTCATAATCCACATATTTTGATGACCATTAATGACACCCCAGTTGATGCGATAGGGTCGAGAAAAAGAGATTTCACGAAATGGCGGTTTACAGATCTACTATATGCAGTCCTTAGGTCACATGTTTGGCCGGCCTGCTGCTTGAGACAATCACTAGTGGCCTGAAGCGTCGAGAAAAAGTGCTAAATGCTTGTCTTGCATTCTCATCTGTTTGAATTGCAAATTAGGGTACGATCCCACCATGGGTTCCGATAAAGCACGGCCAGGACAGTTCAGTACAGCAGTCGAGTATAGCACAGTAGCGTATCCTGCTAGCATGTCTGCCACACAGTTGAGAGGTTTGGGGTTGAAATCTTGGCACAGGCCATCCTGTGTGAGGTATCAAATAGATCTTCGATTCTCTCTTTGCTTGCATGAGATATCTCGAGGTACTCCAACTCCCTCTCACATTCCTAAAACATGCATATTAGCCTCAACGTAGACTGTCAGTGTGACTGTTTTTTGTCAACATCACTGGTGGGTGGATGAAATCCTCATACTGCCAATATCATCACTTTTCAAGGGACCCACAAAACAGCACGTGTGTTCAACCATTAACATTGCATCGTCAAAGAGAGTAGGACATTTTTAACACTTGAGATTGGTAAATAATTTGGATAAATAACACCCGCAGGCCAATCGTATAGATTTGTGGAAAAAAGGTGAGATTTACCAAATTGTGACATGGGGGGATTCGGCTCAATGTCATTTTTGTGTACCCTGGGATGGGCTGGCAGCCAGGGAGAACCCCGCTTCTCACCCAATGTCAAGCTAACGTCGGTCAGATTTTAGCTTGTGGTGTTTGTTCAAGATGAACCCTCTCTTCTTGGCTCCTTATTGCATAACCCTTTGAATGAGTCAAAACTGCAAAGAAACACAATTTCAAAACAGTATGGCACCTGGCCTGTTCTGCGATTGGCTGGCAACTGATTCAGGGTGTCCCCCGCCTACTGCCCGAAGACGGCTGGGATAGGCTCCAGCACCCCCCGCGACCCTAGTGAGGATCAAGCGGTTCGGAAAATGGATGGATGGATGGTGTTCAAGTTATTGTGTCGTTCCTGAAGCAGTCAGGCTGGATCTAACCAGAGACAATTTTGGGGATTCAAATACCATGTTTCAATACTACTGCGTTGACAGTTGGAGGACTAGAAATCAGCATGATCAGAAATCCGCTCTTTGTCTCACCCCTATAAATGCCATATATAACAGCGGACATACTCGCTCGGGAGCAAAATTAATTATCTGCCAGTGATTTGTCCCATTTATGTCTGAGTCTCCAGAGTGAACGGCAATGTCAGAAAAGTCAGGGCCCACTTCTCTCACTGTCTGAAACAAGGCCGTTAAACTGGGTCACCATCTCTCTCTGTCACCAAATGCATGCCAGGAAAAGCCAAAAAGAGAGAGCTCCTAAATAGCCTTCGATTGTAAGTAGACAGAGAATGAAAGATATTTTGTATCGCAGCCTAACAATATTTTTACCCATAAGAACTGTTTTACCTCATTGTTATTGCTTTCAAGAAGGATGTAACTACAAGTCACCAGTCTTAAAAAGATGATTGACACATTGTCAAAGGGCTCCCATAGAAGAGCTCAAGTTTGAATCAGACGATATGAACTGCCACACTCAACAAAATGTGAATAAACAGAATTCCTGAGCACATTTAGAGGAGATACCTGAAATATGGGCGCCTGGATACCCTCACCAATCTTGTTCCGTATGTAGATATGTCGGGACATTTCAGCCAGGACATCGGTCCAGACTGCTGGCTGCTCCGGTGCGGCCCAGCGGAGGGGTGCCGGCTTTGGGGCTGCGTGCTCCAGCTTCACACGCCACAGCGGGACATGAGCGCTCGCTGTCTAATCTCCTCCGCGGCGAGGACGCAGGTGCTCCTACTGCTGCTGTTGTGGACTGAGAAGCTTGTGATGATGATGAGAATGATGATGATGATGACGATGATGATTGTGATGCTCGCCCACTCATAAGCAGATGGACTTGAGTGATAGATGAGGGAGGGGGGGTCTTTATTTAGCCTGTGGAGAGGGATAATTATAGGCTATTTTAGACACTGCGTAAGAGTTATTCCAGGCTCACCCTGGACACGAGATCATTTAGAATAATAAGCGCAGCGTTCCAAAAGATCATAGATTTTCACAAATATGCGCACTGTCTGTGGCGCGACACTTTTTCCTTTTTGCCTTCCACTTTGAATTTCTTTTGTGCCATGCCCAAATCTGCTTTCCAGGTGCTGTCGTTTTTGCTGAATTTCCTTACAAAGTTATCCTCAACAATATTGTTTGACTGAGTTACAGCACGCACGGACACGAACGATGGGGATGGAAGGCTTACCCAATTCACAGAGGTGATCTCCTGGTCATCTTTACATCATCCACAAGTTCTGCTTGTGCAGCCGCCACTCTTGCAGGAGAGCAACAGCCCACAACTGGCAGGCAAAAAAAAAAACTTGGCACCGCCAAACCAAGCAATCAAGTAGGTTTCAATTCGTGAAACGGTCATAGCATAGCCAAACACAAATATCTCCCAACGCTACGTCGGCGGCGTACAGTACGTCGCCAGTCTGCCTGCTTCCGCCCTCAGCCGGTCGGCCACCCCTCTCCTGTGCATTTAAGGCCTCTTGTCTCTTCCTCTCTGTGTCTTTTACTCATGTCATCTAGTGCTCCGACTGTCTCACATTACCCTACTATTTTACCCCTGCAGATGGTTTTTTTTGTTGTTGTTGTTTTTACTCTGACTTTTCAGATTGCGAAGATCGCCCTGATTGAGTTAACCTTCTTTCCGATTCAAATTCCGATTCAGATTTTCTTTGTTCTCTTGCCAGTCATTTTTCAAGCCCTTATAAATTTTGGTCACATTTTATTTAAAATTCCTCTGAGTCCACCCTTGAATCCTTCCCTTCAGACCTTTACTAGGGCACCTGGCACCTAAGGCAACCAAGTGAAGGTTCTGGCTCCTCTCATGATTCCGCCTTCTTTTCCAAGTCGCGTCCTTCAGATCCTGTCTCCAAGTCACTTCATTTCCCACCATCTTCCTCAGTCCCGTACCATTGTTTTTTTTCTACTACACCTTTCCAAGTTCCTGTACACTCCTGTCCCTCAAATCGTCAGTGCTCTATAAATTACATTGTGGCTGACCGATGAGGCCCCGGCTCCTGCTCCTCGGCAGTGGTCGAGGCCACTACCCCCACCTGCTTCATCAGCGCGTGCTAGTGGTGACCCACTGGGCCCCGGAGCGCGTGCAGGTATCGCATTTGGAGCTCAATTCATGCGTCCTGCAAAGTGAGAATGTGTCCTGCAAAATCAATGCTTGCTCTCATACCAAACTTGGTCACGGTATCGGCCAAAGCCTGAGGCAACCAAATTAATATTATTTGACAGTTCGACACAGCTCTGTCTCCGCATCGAACCCGCAGTTGTACAACCTCAGTGAGAGGTTGCCGTCAACAGTTTTTTATTGTTGTCATGAGACCGCACGCACGTGCAGTGAAAGTCAGGCACGCTGGCAGATGAGCGTGCACCTTATGAAGTCAAAAATGGAGAAAGAAACTTACATAAGTGAACAATCAAAATCTCTTCCACTAGATGGCAGAAGGTACATAATTAACCGGTGTAGCCTTTTTTTGTGAACGTTTTCCTCAGCGGTGAGAGATTTTTTTTCCAATGTGAAATACTGTATGTGCATTTGCTCGGTAAAGGTTGGGAAGCACTCGAGTCGTAAAGCCCCAGACTCATTTTTATATTATAAGCTATTCCATTTTTTTCCCTTATTAGCATGTATTGTATTGTATTGTATTATTGGCCTATTTCTGAGCACATATTTCGGGGAATAGGGCATTGTTCATATACCATGTAAATAGGTTTGTGTTGGAAATGGGTATACCAGTATCAATGAGTCTGCCCACGGGGTGGAGACGCCACATTGCTGCCACGCGGAGCAGTGTTCCACATTGTCCCTCGGTCCTTATTTTGGTGGTCACCGTACGCATGCCCTGCGGCCACCCTCTAGCCCAGCTGCGGCGGCGGTTCAACTTTGGATTATCTTGTGATTTAACAAAGAGGGGAATTACTTTTTCACATAGGGACAGGTAGTTACGGATTTTTTTTGTGCCTTAATAAATTAAATTGGCATTTAGAAGCTGCATTTTTTATTTCCTTGGGTAATCTCTGTGTGATATTAAAATAGTTTTGATGAACTGAAACCTTTGTATGTGATAAATATGCAAAGAACACAGATATCAGGAAGGGGGCAAATACAATTTCACAGCACTATAACTGAGTTATCAAGTGTGTCATGCAAGTTTCTGTGCTGGTCAGCATCATTTCAATGTGTAGAACATTGCTGGGTGTGCTTTTTCAAATGCAGGAGATGAAAGTGGACTTTCCTGAAAATTCTTGAAAATACAAAAAATCTCAGTTCAAGTCCTTTTCCTCAAGTCATGACCACTTGAACGTGCTCCGAACATTCGCGTCTATTGCACGTATGTCAGCTTGCCTGTCTACCTGTTTGAACATTGCGCTGGGGCCGTACCTGGCCGATCACGCATGAATTAGTTTACACAAAACGCTATTCAAATATTCGACATTCAATGATTAATCTGCCTTTTGTGTGCACACATGCACCCTTTGTGGCTTCCGTTCTCGACGAAATTTCAAAATCTCCGAGATATGGCGATGCCATGAGGATGCGAGGGGAGGGGTGTTACAAGTGTTATTGCCTCAACATGGCTACGCTCGTGAAAGCAAAATAACGAACTCAAACGCCTGTTCGTTCAATGTTGTCAACAAATATCCGAATTAATTTTAGGCATGTTTTCCTCAATTTTCCGGAGGAATTTTCATGAAATTTTGAAAATCCGTGATCCCGGGAAAATCCGGAGGACTTTCATCAGTAAAATGCAAGTCAAGCCCATTTGGCTTTTCCTGGAAAAATCTGCTCACGGCCTGTTTTGAGGCTGTGATTTTGGTAGAACGTTAACAAAAATGCTAATGGCCCATGAACCTGCAAGGCCTCATAACTCAGTGGTTATAGCACTGTTCTAGTAAACCAGAGTTTGTGAATTCAATTCTCACTGAGACCTCATCGCGTGTAACCGATTTCCGAACATGTGTGTCAAGCAAGTCTCTGTAATTGTCAGCAATGTTAAAATGTGGAGAACATATCTTTATCTTTCTACTGCAAGTCAAGCAATGGACTTGGCTTTTCCCGGAAAAATCTGCTCAGCACCCGACTATTTTGAGGCTGTGATTTTGGTAGTACGCTAACAAAAATGCTAACGGGCAACTAGCATCCAACGCCTCACATCTCAGTGGTTAGACCACTGGTCTTGTAAACCAGCGACCAGTTCAATTCTCACTGAGGCTTCATCACATGGAACGGAGTTCCTGTCATCTGTCAAGCAAATCTGTGCACTGGTACTTGTCAGTATCCTTCAAATGGAGAGAACATCACTTTTCTTTATTTTTCTACTGCAAGTCAAGCAATGGACTTGGCTTTTCCTGGAAAAATTTGCTGAGCCTGTGATTTTAGAAGCACGTTAACAAAAATGTGAGTGACCAATGAGGCTGCAAGGCCTCATAGCTCAGTGGTTAGCGCACTGGTCGAGTAAACCAGGGGTGATGAGTTCAATTCTCACTGAGGCCTCATCATATGTAACTAAGTTCCTCTTATCTGTGTCAAGCATATGTGTGTACTTGTCAGTGTTCCTCTCATGTGTACATCACTTTCTACTGCAAGTCAAGCAACGGACTTGGCTTTTCCCGTACAAACCTGCTGATGACCTGGCTGTTTTTGAGGCTCTGATTTTGGTAGCACGTGAACAAAAATGCTAACGGGCAGCTAGCATACAAGGCTTCATAGCTCAGCGGTTAGAGCACTGGTCTAGTAAACCAGGGGTCATGAGTTCAATTCTCACTGAGGCCTCATCACATGTAACTGAGTTCCTGTCATCTGTTTACTTGTCAGTATCCTTCAAATGTGGGGAACATCACTCTTTATTTTTCAACTGCGATTCAAGCAATGGACATCACTTTCTCTTCAACATTCTGCTACAAGTCAAGCAATGGCCTTGGCTTTTCCCAGACAAATCTGCTGAGGACCCGACTATTTTGAGGCGGATTTTGGTAGCTCCTTAACAAAAATGCTAATGGGCTGCTGGCATGCAATACCTCATAGCTCAGTGGTTAGAGCACTGGTTTAGTAAACCAGGGGTTATGAGTTCAATTCTCACTGTGGCGTCATCCAATTTTTGAGGCTCTGATTTTGGTAGCAAGTAAAGAAAATGCTAACGGCCAGCTAGCATCAAAGGCCTCAGAGCTCAGTGGTGAGAGCACTAGTCTCGTAAACCAGGGGTCGTGAGTTCAATTCCCACTGAGGCCACATTGCATGTACCTGAGTTCCTGTCATCTGTGTACTTGTCAGTATCCTTCGAATGTGGGAAACATCACTTCTCTTTATTTTTCGACTGCAAGTCAAGCAATGGACTTGGCTTTTCCCGGCAAAATCTGGTCAGCACCCGACTATTTTGAGGCTCTGATTTTGGTAGGTCGTGAACAAAAAGGCTAATGGGCAGCGACCATCCAAGGCCTGATACCTCGGTGGTTAGGGCACTGGTCTTGTAAACCAGGGTCAGTGACTTCTTTTCTCACTGAGGCCTCATCGCATGAAACTAAGTGACTGTCATGTGTGTCCAGCAAGTCTATGGACTTGTCAGTATCCTTCAAATGTGGAGAACATCACTTTCTCTTTAACGTTTTACTGGAGGTCAAGCAATGGACTTGGCTTTTCCTGGAAAAGTTTGCTGAAACGTGACTATTTTCAGGCTCTGACTTTGGTAGCTTGTTAACAAAAATGCTAACGGGCAGCTACCATCCAAGGCCTGATACCTCAGTAGTTAGGGCACGCCCCTTGTAAACTAGGGGCAGTGACTTCTATTCTCACTGAGGCCTCATCGCGTGAAATTAAGTGACTGTCATGTGTTTCCAGCAAGTCTATGGACTTGTCAGTATCCTTCAAATTAGGAGAACATCACTTTCTCTTCAACATTCTACTACAAGTCAAGCAATGTCCTTGGTGGGCGGCCCGGTAGTCCAGTGGTTAGCACGTCGGCTTCACAGTGCAGAGGTACCGGGTTCGATTCCAGCTCCGGCCTCCCTGTGTGGAGTTTGCATGTTCTCCCCGGGCCTGTGTGGGTTTTCTCCGGGTGCTCCGGTTTCCTCCCACATTCCAAAAACATGTATGGCAGGCTGATTGGGCGCTCTAAATTGTCCCTAGGTGTGAGTGTGGGCGTGGATGGTTGTTCGTCTCTGTGTGCCCTGCGATTGGCTGGCAACTGATTCAGGGTGTCCCCCGCCTACTGCCCGAAGACGGCTGGGATAGGCTCCAGCACCCCCCGCGACCCTAGTGAGGATCAAGCGGTTCGGAAAATGGATGGATGGATGTCCTTGGCTTTTCCCGGACAAATCTGCTGAGGGCCCCGACTCATTTTGAGGCTCTGATTTTGGTAGCACGTAAAGAAAATGCTAACGGCCAGCTAGCATCCTAGGCCTCATAGCTCAGTGGTTCAAGCACTGGTCTCGTAAACCAGGGGTCGTGAGTTCAATTCTCACTGTGGCGTCATCCAATGTAACTGAGTTCCTGTCGTCTGTGTCAAGCAAATCTGTGTACTTGTCAGTCTTCCTCAAACGTGAACATCACTTTCTACTGCAAGTCAAGCAATGGACTTGGCTTTTCCCGGCAAAATCTGGTCAGCACCCGACTGTTTTGAGGCTCTGATATTCGTAGCACGTGAACAAAAATGCTCCCGGCCAATGAGCCAGCAAGGCTTCATAGCTCAGTGGTTAGAGCACTGGTCTAGTAAACCAGGAGTCGTGAGTTCAATTCTCACTGAGGCCTCATCGCATGCAACTGAATTCCTGTCATCTGTGTCAAGCAAGTCTGTATACTTCAAACTTGGAGAACATCACTTTCTTTTCTACTGCAAGTCAAGCAATGGACTTGGCTTTTCCCAGACAAATCTGCTGAGGACCCGACCGTTTGAGGCTCTGATTTTGGTAGCATGTGAACAAAAATGCTCACGGGCAGCTAGCATGCAAGGCCTCATAGCTCAGTGGTTAGAGCACTGGTCTAGTAAACCAGTGGTCGTGAGTTCAATTCTCACTGAGGCCTCATCATATGTAACTAAGTTCCTCTTATCTGTGTCAAGCAAATCTATGTACTTGTCAGTGTTCCTCTCATGTGTACATCACTTTCTACTGCAAGTCAAGCAACAGACTTGGCTTTTTCCGGACAAATCTGCTGAAGTTCCAAACATTTTGAGGCTGTGATTTTGGTCGCACATAAACAAAAATGCTAACGGCCAGCTAACATGCAAGGCCTCATAGCTCGGTGGTTGGAGCACTGGTTTCTCCAGCATGTGGCAGAGGAGGGCCGTCCTTCCAGCTTGCACATCTACTGCCAATGTAATCTGCCGACTATGTAAGGTCTCCCATGTGCCATCATGACTGTCACCAAGTGTTAAATTCGTCAGGATGTTCTATGTTCTTGCTCTTTATTTTTCTGCCTGCCAGGTTTTCTGCACTTACTTTTGTCAGTAGTTTTTCATTGTAGTTGTAGTCATATTATCGTATATTATTATACACACTTGGGTTTCCTCTTGTCAGTTTATTGGCAAGCGATTTCCATTTTTTTCTATTCTTGCCTTTGTTACAAGCGTTTTTGATTGTCTCGTTTTACTGATGTTGTACCAGCATTCTTTGTTGAACTTTGTTGGTCTTGTGACCTATTTTTGTTCGTAAACCTTTTTTGTCAATTCTTTCCGAGTATTTAAAAACCCTAAAATGTAGCAAGACAGGAATGTATGAAAGCATTTTTGACCCACTGTCAACTGTTATTATACATTGATAAATTGTATGTTTTTTTTCCTTTATGTTTGTATTGAACATTTGAGAAAAAAGAAAGTCAAATGCAATTCCCAAATTGGTCACGTGGTAACTGCAGCCAGTGAAGCTTTGAATGTCATCATTTTCAGCTCCTCCCCTAAATGAAGCAAGCCTCGATACAGGTGTTGTGGAAATGCCCCCTTCATTCCTTGATGCACGCTTCGAAGCCTTGTCACGTCCCGTGATATCACGACTTTTTTTTTTTTTTGAGTGCACACCAGCCTCACCTCCCTTTACCCCTGCAAATGCGCCCTTATCCATACGATCAGTAAAACAGTTTTTGATTGTTTTGTTCTTTGTTCTTCTCTCTCTCTTTTAATCCATACCCCACCTACCCAGTCAGTTGGGGATGTTTTCCTTTCACCTTACGTCTGTTACCACACTGCTTGCTGATGTGGCCTTCTGTTGATTTCTTAATGTCAGATGGAGTAAAATCTGTGAAGTACATTGAGATTGCATCCGCTGTGAATTGGTGGTGGATAAATAAAGATGATCTGATAGATGCCTGCCAAAGAAGGGACGATTTACAAACTATTGCAGGTATTTGGGTGGTTTTCATTGTCCAAATGTAGTGTAAATGACGTCCAGTCGCTGGGAGCATTAGAGAATGAAGTAGCCCTGCTTTTAGAAGACAAAGGGGCCTCATCTACAGAGGCTGCGTCTGCACAAAAACATAATATACACACTTTTCCACACTCATGTTGAGATACTGTATATCAAGCCGGACTTGCACAAGTAAAAAAAAAACATTGTTTTCAACATTTGGCACACATGACAATATTTTTAAAAATCAAGCAATTTTATTGCATAATTTCCATTCGGTATTTTCAGGCTTGGGAAGAAACAGAATACATCCATTGAAGTTACGTATGCAGGATACAAAAAATGTAATGTATTTCGTTAGGGTTATAGAAAAACATATCATATTAACGGTCTATTTCTTAAAAACTGTATTATTTTTCAAGATGATACATTTTCAATGCAGACAAAGCAGGCTTGTTCATTTGCGCGTAACGAGAGCATACACTTCCTTTATACGTCTAGCTCAAAGTTTACAGTCAAGAGGCGGGAGGGAGGCTTTGTCGTGTCCATACGCGCCATGTTTAAAAGCAACATGGAGTGAAAGGAGGAGTGAAAGGAAGAAGTGATGACCACTGGTCACTATTTGGCACGATGGCATTGAAGGACTGATTGATTTTAAACATCTACAACAGAGGTGAGCAAACTACGGCCCGTTGGTCTTTTTAATCCGGCCCGCCGAAGGTTGGTAGACAATTAAGGTTCGATGTAAAGTCATTTCATTTGGACTTGTAATGACAGGCATTTCAACGCCAGGTAGCGCAGTTACTTGAAGTTGCAGAGCACAGGGAGGGAGGGTGAGACGATATGGAAGCCCGAAGTCGCGCCAACTCAAGGAACTCCCGCTCGATACGACAATACAACACAATACAATCAGAATAACAGCGACATGCAAGTGACTCTTTATTGCAGTGAGTTTTACTGGAATTGCGAAAATTGTTATGTCCTGTAGATCATGGCATCCAAACGAAGAAGAACATTAATGGCCGCGGAAGAGAAAGTGAAGTGTATCTGATTAAACAAAGCGGGTTACAAAGTACAAAACATTCAGGAGACGCTTGGAGTCTGAAAGACTCAAATCTACGAGACTTTGAAAAACGAGGAAGCGATTCTTGCTCAGCCCGATTCTGGCTATTTCCATGCTCAGAGTGAATTGCTTGCAGCTCAACAGACAGTCGAGTAAATTAACGTTTCTGGAATGGTTTGACTGTTATCGTGCTAAAAACTTTACGCAAACTGGACCGCTAATAAGAGAGGAAGCGAGTTCCATAGCGCTATGGGCATCGAAGACTTCGAAGCGTCCCGCGGCTGGCTTCAAAAGTTCATTGCACAACATCGGCTGACCAATGTTGTCTTGCGTGGTGATTGAGGGGAGGTCAAGTTCGAGACAGTGAGTGAGTGGAAAGAAAAGCTTCCAGGTCCCTTACTTGTCTCATTTTGTAGCAAATAGTCCTAACTTTGTTATATTTTGTCATATACCTGTCCTGTATGCTGCAGTTTTTGGGCAATATATTGTTGCACTTTGTTGCTTGTGTTGTCACACATGTTGTTAACATACTTGGACGTTCATCACAGGACATATACCATAGTTGTTTCACTGTTCTCATTAAAAAAAAAGTATGGTAATACTTTAATGCTTTTGTTCTGTTGATGTTTGGTATGGACTGTCAACATATACAGTTTTTTTTATCTGTACTGTATCTTGTGCTGACCCGGTTCACGTGTCAAATTTAGAAATCAATGTGGCCCCACAGCCAATAAGTCTGCCCACCCCTGATCTACAAGGACAAGTGTGAGCTGTCAAAGTCCTGCGGTGGCGCAAGCTCGGCCGCTGCTCTTAACCTTGCGTCACAAATCACCAACCAATTTACTCTTTAAAACCATATCAATAATAAAAACGGCTAAACTTGGCTCGGAGAATAAACATGAGATTTGTTTTCACTCGTGATGGCACCAACCTTTTGGAACAAGCAAATCTACTTTTCCTCACGGTCTGAATAAAGTCCTGTATTTTAATGGCGTGCGTAAGCTGTCGAAAACAGCTTACCTCATGCAAAGAAATTGTTTCACCCGACTTGCTATCTGTCTGTCCGTCGTCCGTAGCACCCCGAACAGCACCGATTATGCTGACTGCCTAAAAATTCTGAGATTGACAATTTGGAATTTTTGTGCTTCAAAACCATGCATATTATTAAATATCCCATGGCTCGTTACCTTAAATGAAACACATTACAATATTTCAATTCGAAACATTTTTTATTATTAAATGCATTTCAGACAGCTCATATAAAGCTGCAGTAAGGACAATGGATGTTCTTTTTCTTTTTTATCATTTTCATTTGAAAACTCCCAATCAGGCCAATAATAATAGGTCAGACGCAACAATAACCGTGAACACATCCTCTTCAATTCTAAATGCATTCATGTAATCATCAAAACCTTTTGTATAACATCTGTTGTCAAAATAAATGCCTTATCATCAGAGGTGGGCATTCTATCAGACTGAATGAATCATTCAGTTCGTAAATAAAAGTCACTACTGCATGTCCAGAAACATGTCTTGTGTTTGCTTCCGACAATCTCCTAATCAGTCACCAGGAATTAACCAAATAGTAATAGAGAGAATACCTTAGCTTAGCTTGCGCTACCTTGCTTGGTTGGAACAACTTTAACATCAAGTGGGCGCACATGGGTGCACACACACACACACACACACACACACACACACACACACACACACACGCACACGCACACGCACACACACACGCACGCACACACACGCACACACACACACACACACACACACGCACACGCACACGCATACGCACGCACACACACACGCACACACACACACGCACACAAAGACACACAGAACTAAAATTTAGGATAATGGCTCTACAGTGTAACTTAATGTCACATCCATCCATTGATGACAACATGTATCCTACTCACAGGGAAATGAGCCAATTTCAGATGATTTAGGATGAGAGGCAAGGTACACCCAGTTCTGATTACCTGTCAGTCACATCACTGACATACAGACACAACATGGACAGAAGAAGTACAGGGACGTGAAATGTACAAAGATTTAAAAGCTTCTGGTTGTGAGACAAACATGTCAACCCCCCTCAAACTGTCCTACCAAAGAACAGGTTCATGTCTCTTGAGCATTACATTATACTAAAATATATTTAATTGTTCCAAAAGCATTGAGAGTATGTAATAAAAACAAAAATGATGTACTATTTACGTCTCTTCAGTCAAACATTCCAGGAAGCAGGATTTCTCCAGGAAAGTCTTCTGGTGGGTGAAAAACCAAGAGCATCCACTTTCCCTGAGCAAATCATTCACTTGTTGTCATTAATGAGGAAGAAAAGCCTGCGGCTTCGTCATCCCCAGGTCATTCAGTTGTCGTCTTTTGTGTTGTTTCCTGCCAGTTGATTTTGTGAAAAGTGAGCTCTGTAGGTCTCAGTTCTTGTCTTTTCTCTGCACGTACAAGTGTGCTTTACAACATGTTTTTTTCTGTTTTCATTCATAATTCTCTTCTCTGCAAGCAGCAAAAGTCCAAGACGGGCCAGTATTCCATCCTGTCCGTGAAGTTATGTCTTTCATTTTCTTCTTTTCAGAAATAAAATAATAATAAAATAGGAATATTAGTAATATGGACATGCTTAGTGAATCCTTAGCGGTTTTCTTCTTTTCACTTTGTTTGATCTCTTAGTTGCCAAACAAAATTGCAATTCTTGATTGAGATGTTGGCAAAGTATCCCATGGAATGATATCAGGTCATTTGGGTATTTTAGCGTCCACAATCACCTGGAGGATTTTGGTGATTCGGTTTGAGATGTTAGCTGTGCACGTAAGGCCTGCAAGGTGCTTCTGAAGGAAAGTCATACTTGCTCATGTTGGGCGGGTAGTAGGTGGTCGTGAACATGTTGCTGGAAGGGAAGTGGCGGCTAGTGTCGTCATTTACGTGAAGATTGTTCTTGTGTAGCATCTGCAGGGTTGGGTTCAGTCTGAGTTACCAAAATATCAACAAACAAGTGGAAGATTGTGGAACTGAACAGATTTGACCATGACCCACCACGACTTCCATGGGAATGTACTTCTCATTTTTTGGCGTGGCGTTGTCATGCTTGTTGTATGTGAGGTGGTTGTGCGTGCTGGGGTGGATGACCGCTGACTCTGCGGATGGCCGGCCCAGATGGCGACAGTAGGCGCCGACCAGCGCCGACAAGAGGGAAGCTGCAAAAAAACTGGCCACGCCCACGGCGACCAGCTGGAACATCGTGAAAGCTGTCAAAGACAAGATGGGCAGTGAGCTCGTGAGAATTACTATGTGCACAAATTTGAAAGATAATGCGAAAAACGTACTTCCACAGTTGTGATCCTCCTGTTCAGGCAAAATTACTAAAACGGCACAAATGGAAATTGAAATGGGTCAGACAAATTATAATGAATATTTTTAGACGGTCACTTTTGGGTTTTTTCACTTTCATGACAGACACAAATTTTAAAACACATCTGTCCATCCATTTTCTGTCGTGCTCGACTTTTCCTTGTTATGATTGTGAGTGTGCTTGTCCGTATCCAAGGTGACATCGGGTGAGAGGCGGGACTGGTCGCCAGCCAATTATTGCAAATGTTAAAAATTTATTTTGAAATTGTCTGGAAAAGCCCTTAGAATGGCAATAATTTGACGCTGGGGTGGATTATTTCTACTCTCGTTATTTGGTTGAGGAGATTATGTTTCCAAATTCTAACAAATCAGAGATTGACCAGCAGCAGGCAATGGATTGTGTTGGACCGTCAACAGTGCAGAAAAAAAACACACAAAAACAAAAGATCAGTGACTATTTAATGTTCCGTTCTGTCATTAATATGTAACTTTTATTTATTTATTTATTACCATGGAAGGCATTGAGACCATCTGACAGACAAATCATTGTGTGGTGTTTACCTGCCACCTCGTGTGTCTGGCATGGTCTGGCCTGGCTAATGTTACCCTGGCACAAAGTAGCTTCCTGGTTTTCAGCGCAGGAGCGAGAGCGATACTGGAGGCTCTTCTCATCACAGTCCCCCCAGTCTGACCACACACCCCAACCTGATGACCAGAAGGGGGACAGGGGGGAGGAATAATTACAATCCATCCATGAACCTGTTCAGTGTCATCACATGGCCTTCAAGTCCAGGGGTGGCCAACCAGTCAGAGACGAAGAGCCAATGTTTTTACTGTGTTGCTGCAAAGAGCCACATCATACCCTTCTTCGCGCGTGCGGACGCACATACACACACACACACACACACACACACACACACACACACACACTTTTTTTGGCCAAAGAGATCAACTTTTGAAGCGACCAACTTCCCACGAACAACCTGATCGCGCACGTGCAAGCACACACACACACACACACACACGCCCGCGCTCGCTCGCACACACGCACTCACGCGGGTGCCCATCAGTGGCTGGTCGTCAGTGAAACAGGGCACATGGAGACAAACAGCATTTCAAACTCACATCACTCTTGTCATTTGCGTGGCATTTATCAGTATATTTATACTGATAAATATAATTTGGGCAATCACACAGAATTGGCTCGATGAGTGATGTACCTTCACAAGTGTGTGTATTGCAAAGTGCCTCTTCAGTGTGAAGACCAATACAGATCCCACCTCCATTGGCAGGAGGTGGATTGTCACATGACCTTGTCCGCAGAAAATGGCCACCCCCACAGCTCACAGTACACTGGGACCATGAAGACCAACATGACCAGGCTCCACCCACTAGAACAAAAGCAGTCATGCATGGTGGCAGAGTTTAGTTGACCATACATTCAAAAGGCCCCCAGTTTGCTATTCTGAACACTCAAAAATGTCTTTCTGTGTGGGGATTGCATTTTCTCCCTGTGCTTGTCGGTTTTCTACAGGTGTTACAGACCTCACCCACCCACACGCACCCATTTATTTTAGATATCGATTGACCAAGGTGCATTCACAAAATCCGGTACAACATATCCTGTAACAAAGAATTCTACCTGGGCATGGTTGCATGTTGCAATCTTGATAATCCACGGGGGATCCTACACACGCACTTGGATTGGCCCTGCCCTCTGCTGTTGAGCAACCACGTTTCCGGGTTCGAAAGCCTCTGGAACATTGCTGGGAACAGGTGGACCATAATTCCCAAGATTCCCAGTGTGTACCTTTGGGCTGTCTTACCAAGTCATCAACCAGAGCTGGAAGTAAGATACAGAAAATGATTTCTTAATGCGTCCCAGTACCGTCTCAATGCACCTAATAAATGCCTTGCGGTCTCTTGTTCTCACAGTCAGTCTGGCAGGTTCCAGAACCATCATTCGGACAAAACCTGCTCTCTATTTTCTTCTTTCCTAACTGAAGTTGGCGGACATCCCTTAGCAATGCCCGACACGTGTATCTGTATCTCTGCTCTTGGCGTGATCCATCTCGACTGACGTTGACTGGCATCCAAAGAGTCCACGGCGTATTGCGGCGCACCTCAGGGCAGGCCTCCAGATTGCAGGTCTTATACTCCTAAACAGCAGAATCAATTGGGTCACTGTTACGGTCCATTAAAACTGAGAATCAAGTGATTCGGAGCACAAGCAACACATTACTGTGGCACATCCAGGACAGATGTTTCCGTTCTCACAGGTTCTGGTCCTGGCATGTACCCCTCCTCCACATTCAGCATTGCATTGAGCCCAGGGCCCCCATGCAGTCCACAGCACTGGTAATGGGCACGTTTTTTTTTCATTGCACAGCCTGAAAACACATAATTCTTCCTAAATAGTGGTGTTTAATGCTCACCATGTGCAATGTGTGTTTATTTTTTCTCTTTTAATGTCATAAAAGATATTTCCCTGTGAACCCCTTTCCGTCTAATTCCTTCTCACCTCTCTTCTCGACCTTGGCCAACACAGATTCGACCTCCGTAACGAGGTGAGGGGTTGTTGCAGGACCGCTGCCTCACTTCAAAACCGACACCGCAACTGCTGGTACAATGGCCCCATGAAGACCAGGGAGTCCAGCCACCATTCCTGATCAGCAGATGGAAAATCAACATACTTTTACATGTGTCATTGTGATCCAGTAATATATTATAGTGTTATTATGTCAGTGTTGATGTCTTCGGTTATGGGGGCATAATAAATGGCCATTCACATGCATTTATTTAAATAAATCAACACTTGCTTCCCTCTCCCGTCTGTAAACTAACTTGTTTGCTTCTGTTGGAGTCAGCAATCACAAGCACGCACACACTTATAGTACGGTCCACGATATTTAGTGTCTGTTCATTCTGGGGGTCTTTGGGGGGGAGGCGGTATTCCCCCTGCTCTTTCCTAATTGGTGGCCCCCGTTCCCAATTTAGCTGACCAATCAGTGAAGGGGAGAGTGACCCAATAAGCAATTCATTTCAGGTGTTCCAAGAACTGCAAAGATTAACCACCACTTTTAAAAGGACTCAGTTACAACTGGGTCCCACTTCCCATGGGCTCATCATCTGTGGGAGGGGCCAAAGGGGTCAGTTGCCCTGTGAGCTGGACGGCACCCCTGAATACAGAAACTAGCTCTAGCGACATGGAATTTCACCTCACTGGTAGGAAAGGAGCATGAGCTAGTGTGCAAGGCAGAGAAGTTCTGCTTAGATATAGTCGGACTTGCCTACACACAAAACCTGAGCTCAGGTACCCGTCCTCTCGAGAGGGGTTTGACTCTTATCTACTCACGGGTTGCCCACAGTGACAAACCCACAGCAGGTGTGGGCATTCAGATTGATACCCGGCTTGGTGCATGTACTTTGGGGTTCACCCCAGTGGACGAGAGAGTACCATGCTCCATCTTCAAGTTGGGAGGACCGTTCCTCACTGTTATTTGTGCCTATGCACCAAACAGCAGGTCAGCATACCCACCCTTTTTAGGGTCCATGGAGGGTGTGCTGGAGAGCACTCCCCCTAAAGAGTGCTCTCCATCGTTCTGCTGGGGGACTTTAATGCTAACGTTGACAATGACAGTGAGACTTGGAGGGATGTGATTGGGAGGAGCGGGCCCCACAATCTGGTGTTCTGTTACCAGACTTCTGTGTTCATCACGGATTGTGAATAATCGTCCGTTGGTCGTATTGGTTGCCGCAGCACTTTGAGCTTACCGGGAGCAGTTGGCCACCTGAATGTTTGGACCTTTACAGTCGACCCCACCACATCGGGCCACAGGTCCGTCACATAAACGGGACCGGCAGATGCAACTGCTGATGGAACCCTCGCCGTCATTGTGGTTACATGGTTGCCATGTTGCCCACGGGCCAAACCCGCCATCCTGCTTCAGGTTCCTCACCTGAGGAAGAACAAATGTGTGTGTGCATGTGTCAGAGAGAGAAAGAGAGGCAGAGAGGCAGCGAGCAAGTAGAGTATGACCTACTGGGCACTGGGTGATGTTCTGGGTCCAATGGTTCATGTCAGCGCTCTCTTCAATGGTTGTACAACGCTCCTGTTTGTGATCCCAGCCACAGTATGGGTCCCGAGCTTCCAGGCAGTCTCTAATTACAACAGGTGGCTGATCAGTGTTCAAAATGTGCAGGATTATATAATAAACATTTCCGTACCGCTCAGTAGGATGGCTGGAGCATCGTTCTAATGGGATTTTCACCAGCCTGTCATCGAGCCCCACAAACAATGATCTGTCACTCTGTAGGATCTGCAGGCTCTTGATTGACCCGACTTGTCCATCAGGAAGGATCCTGAGCTCCTCCAGGTAGCAGCCATGAAGAATAGTATTTGTTGTGGCGAGAGTCTTCAAGATGGTGCCATATTCTGATTGGCCAAGAGAAAACAGTCACGGCTTTCATAGTAATCATAACGTAAGTCAGTGTCATGGCTCATTTACCAGTGCCGATGTACATGACTTGGTAAAGGGCATCGCGACCGCGCACAACGTCCACTACCAGCTTGGAGAAGCGTACGTTGTTCTGAGTGAGCAGAGGATTGACCGTTACCGGCTGCACAGCATCATGCATTAGAAAGAGCCGCTGAGCATCCTGGAGGTTGCGTTCAGTCAGGTTCCCACCAGTGCCGCCTTCATCCAGCGTGCCACACTGAGGATACAGAAAAAAAGAAAAAAACTGTATGCTGTCCATCAGAAAAGCCTGTCCCCTGGAATACATGAATACACATCCACGTGCGGTTACCTGGAAATTGGGAATGGGATTTGGAGCAGAGAGCCAGGCAGTGCGGGGGTTCTCCTGGTAGCGGAAAGGTCCGTTGAAAGCTTGCGTGATGGCAGTCAGGTTGAAGGCACAAACGGCAGTTGCGGACATGCTGTTGCTGTGGGTGGTTTATCACAGTTACAGGTGGGACAGAAAAACACAATTTCTGCAAATGCAATAGCAAAGAAATGGGGAGTACAAACAAGTAAAAATATGTGCGGAACGCTGACAGAAAAATGACAGAAAATAGGGAAATCATCTCAACTGAATTCAAGCGCATCCTCAATATCAGTGCCATCGTTACACTGTGAAATGGAGAAAGGCAAGACTCTGGTTTGTGCTTGGACGCGAATATAATAGAAGTTTGAATGGACAGGTCTTTGGGCACCAAAGCCCATACTTTACGAAATGGAGTACAGTACAGTATTTAAGCAGTATGAAGGATCACTCACACATTAGTCGTGAAAATGCCATAGATCAAGTCCTGCTGTGGTAAGTAGAAGGTGCTCTGTAGTTCGTTGTAATGAAAGGGAATTTCTCCTGAGCGTGAGCAGTTTAGTCGGGCCTTCATGAAGGTAGTCCAGGTGTCCTCCAAGAGGAAACGACCGCCCATGTCGTTTTTACACACTCGGGCCACGCGAGAGAACACCATCTTTCCACAGTCGTTTTCAACAGCAGTTTCCCTCAAGAAGAAGTACGCGAATCGGCCAATGTCATAAGCAGACACAAATTGAGGCTCTAAAGGGGGTGAAGTGATAAAAACAGAAAGGATAAGATAAAGAGAAGACTGGCAGACCATGTGCGTCTTTGTTTACCATTGAGCCACTTGGAGTTGTACTGGGCCGTGCGCAGTGGGTGCATGTTGCCCAGGCTCCTGTAGATGACAGGGTCGCGTCCAGAGAAGTCAATCACCGTGGCAGCGTACAGCTCGCCAGTCTCCGAAATCATGGCGGTGGAGTTGTGGCGGGGGTCATAGGGGCATCGTGCAACGCCGTTCACTGTGTCCAACGCCTGACTGATGTTATCAATCTGACAGCAAATAGGAAAGCATTACCCGTTGCGTCTGAATGTTGCTTTTGAAGTCTGGAGGATTTGCATTGGTTGGTGAAACATCAAGATCGCACCAACCTGCCTGGTCATACAAACAGGAGTGAAAGCATTGGTCCCACACGTGACAAGCGTGCTCCCGCTGAGCAACAACACCCGTATATAGTTTTGACACTCCTCCTGCATATAAACGTGACATGTGACGGTGTCATTGATTACGTTTTATTCCAGAGACACTGCTCTGCACTGCACTGATCTACCTGCGACTTCCCCTTGCTTTTGCAGGAGCGCATTGTGTCTTCATCGGGTGCCCATTCTGTTGCCTGAAGCAAAAAACAAACAAACAAAAACAAAAACCCTACTGGTTTGGGAACATTTAAAACTTGACACAAACTGTAGCACTGGCAAAGCACAAAACTGTGATTGTACCTGTATTAAGGAGACATTGCTCAAACTAAGTCGGAATAGAAAGTTTCTGTAAAAGACAAACAATGTCATTCAGTTTTCAGTTACTTCTCTGCCTGGCGTGTAATTACTTGCACCTCGCTGCCACAATAAGCTGCTTTCTGCTCATGTCCACGGTCAACTGAGAGAAGTCCTTTACTCCTGGGCGTGAGAACTCCGACACCCATGCCTTCAGGCCTGTGATAACATGGAAAAGCCAATGGTTAAAAGGAGAAGGAAGCCTGGCCATGCTACCACAGGAACTAATACAATACACTACGATACATTGATATTTGCATAGCGCTTTCACAACAGCTGCAGCTGTAACCAAGGGCTTTGCCGAACATTTAACATAAAATAACAATAATACAACAGAACACATAACATAAAACACAAAAGAAAATATACTGTAGTTGGGTCCCCTTTGCGTCACAATTTTATATCTTTTCTGTAGACTCATATGTCCATTCGGTCAGGCGGTCAGTGTGGCTCACTATAACTCATCAACAAACCCAAATTCCAATGAAGTTGGGCAAAATGTAAATAAAAACAGAATACAATGATTTACAAATCCTTTTCATCCTATATTCATTTAAATACACGACAAAGATGTTATTTCATGTTCAACTTGATGAATGATTTGGGGTTTTTTTTTTTTTTTTGCAAACGTTCTCTCATTTTGAATTTGCTGCCAATAACATGTACCCAAAAAGCAGCAAAAGACGTTGAAGGACTGCTGTTAAAAAAAAAAAGTTTGGAATGTTCCACAAAAGAACAGGCGTGTGTTGTCATTATTTGGTATAATCGGAGCATCCCCAAAGGGCTCACATGTTCACAGGCAAGGATAGGCGTGAGAGGGAGATGTTTCACCACTTTGCGAACAACTGTCTGAGCAGATAGTCCAATAATTTAAGAACAACTTCTGCTAACCGTGCATTCGCACCAATTTGTGTGTACGTACGTCTTCCACACAAAAGTGGGATGAATCAACGTCTTCATAAGCAAAATTCAATTCGTGCATATTCTGCGAACACAGCCTCAGACCTTGCATACAAACAAATGACAGACCAGCCTCTGGGAAAAAAACCTCCATAAAAAACCTCATCTACTACCCAATACACACAACATATTGAAACTACAGTCAAAGATAAACAGTAATAATTTTAACAATAAGATTAATAACTTAAATCGAGAGTTTGCTATTGAGTTGACTAATATGCAAATAAAGGACACTTCTCACGTTACCTCATTCTGTTCACGTGCTTGTGCTTATGCACTTGATCGAGGAATTCGACCTTTGTGCTAAAATATATAACATACTTCACAATCCCATGCGGTCGACCATAGCGGGAGGCTATTTCACTTTTCAGTGCAAACGCTGGTAGGCCAACAATGTTTAGTGTCAATATCTAAATTAATGAGACTAGAGGTTTATAGTGGACCTTGACAATCTGTAGTGATGGAGAAGTACACAGAAACTTTAGACAGGCAGGGCAAAAGTGCGCTGAGTTGCGTTTCACTGGAGATTTGGATCCTTATAAACTACCAACAGCAAGAATGGATTGAGGCCTTTGGAGACACAGGACTGTTCAGCAACGAAAGTTGTGAGTCAGTATTTGCAAAAAAAAATCTAATTGATCAGTTTGAACATTGAATCAATCTCTTGTCTTTGTAGTGCATTCAGTTGACTATCGATTGAAAAGGATTTGCAAACCATGGTATTGTGTTTTGACTTATGTTTTACGCAACATCCAAACTTCTTTGGAATAGGGTTTTCTCATTCATACTGAAGGTTTGATGGTGACAAGGCAGGGCTCTCAAATTGTGTGTTTTTCTCATCCAGTGATTCTCAACGGATGAGAAGGGACCCACTGTCGCTCGGATGCTACTACTTTGTTAGTATGGGTTAGTGATAGACTGTGGCATATACTGACTTAGATAAAAATTTGTAGGAGTGGAACGCTGGATTTAGTCCTTTACTGAGTACTCATTTGAAAATGAGATGGGTTGATATAGTGTTTGGTGTGCACATATTTCCTTGCTTCTTGCACCAAGTTTAGTTATAGGGAAGTCATTGATGAGTCGCTGAATGATTTGCGTTGAAAGAGAGACTTCTGTAACAGTTTTATAAAAGCAGCAAAAACGGAAGTAATCACAAACAAACAAACAAAAAAAGACACTTGTATTCATTTTTCTCAAGATGTCCTCACCTTGGTTGGACACGACTGGATGCTCCTTTCGATCACAGTCTTCAAGTTTCATAGAGGGTGGCTGGGACAGACACACAAGGCCACACATGAGCAGCACAACACTGCAAGGAGAGAGGGCCCATGCCCCCCACCTTAATGTGACCATTGTTACAACTGCATCCAATCCTCCTTGCGGTGCTGTGGAAGTACCTGCAAAAGCCAAACAAATGCATCTTTCCAACAGGGTGTCATCAGTCATATTGAACGTCCACATCTATTAAAGTGGAGTTTTCACCACCTGCCAGTACATCAGACTGAAATGAGTTCCCTCGTGGACCGTTTGCTTGGTGTCTTTCATTGTCAGCAGGACTTAGGCAAGGCTAGTTCAACTCAATAGCCCAAACCAATGATTTATAGCTCTGGCTATAAAACGTAGCCTGCCACCCATGGCGCCCTTTGTGATTTAGCGAGCCCATTCAAAGACCAGCCTGGGCTTGGTGCCATATGGGGAAAGGGGTTGGACCTGGAGGCTTTTTCACCTTTGAACCATACATAACATGAAGGTTTTTTGGGGCAGAATTCCTTGTGTGTCAAATACCCTCATAGAAAAAAAGATGTGAAGATGAATTTTTTTTTTTTTTTTAAATGAGCCCACAGGCTTCTTCAGTTTGACCAATAGTCGTCTGAATCTGGGTCGCATTAGGTGGGCCTGGCCCTGTCATGTTCTGCTCTGCTTTGATTTTGTTTTCAGCACCAGCGAGAGTGTTGGGCGTGACCCTTCAGCGGTGCTCCTGTGTCGCATCTCAAAATCAGGTTCCCTTGTATTTAAGGACTTCCAAGATGGCTAGTGTTTGTTGGATTATTGACCTTGTTTGCTGTTCATGCCCAAGTGCCATTTTCTAGACCTCATGCTCTTGTGCATAGTCGCTTTTGCCTCCATGGATTTTGGTTGAGTAAGTATCCTTTTCGTCAAGTTATTTTTGACTAGTGTTCTGAATCTGTGTTTGGACTCTTGTCATTTCGTTTTGTGGATTTTTGGTTACCAATTTTTCCTTTCCGGTTGCGGGCGCTTTTTTTGTTCTCGATTGGTTTTCCTGGCTGTTGGTCACCAGCGATTTCTGTTTATACCTTGCCGATCATTCGCTTTTGTAATAAGTGGGCAACCATTGACATTTCTTAAATCGGAAGGAGAAATTGTGTTTCAGGGATTTTTGGTGAATATTTTTGTCAATTTATGATGACTGTGTTTGTACATTAAAAGGCTCATACTACTCCAAAATGGCATATGAAGAAAATTTGAGGTGTAATAATCAGTGGGCCTCTATTGCCATGTACTACTGCAATCAGAATTCGAAAAGGAGTTTTACTTGTTTATTGGGAAATATTTTGTCAATTTTTGACTATGTTCATCCTTAAAATGTCTCCTACTTCTCCAAAATGACATATATGATGACAATTTGAGGTGTCATTTTCCATTCAGCCTACTACAGCAATCAGAATGAGAAAAGGTGTTTTACTTGATTTTGTTTTTTTGTTGTTGTTGTCGATTTAGGACTATTATTGTGAATTAAATACCTTCTATTTCTTTAAATGAGAGAAATAATTATCAGCTGTAGTAGGTAGTGGTCTACAATTTTCAGGTACTGCTCCATTTAAAAAGAAAAAACTAACCAAATAAACAAATATTATTTGATTTATAGTGATTCGTCCACCTACTGTACGTAAGCCAAGAACATGTAATTATTGGAGGGTCACTAACACAGGCGCTAAGAGTCAAAAAGTCAGAAGCCTTACAATATAGCCAATCTACAACGTCTCTTGTTTTCAAAGTTGCGGTAAAATATTTTGATTTCATTATTTAAACAATTGCGGTTAAGATGTTTTTGACTCTGTGATTGGCTGGCAACCTGTTCGGGGTGTACGCCGCCTGCTGCTCGAAGCATTTGTGAGGATAAAGCGGTTCATATAATGGATACCGGTAGATGGCCAGATGGTTTTAGACTTGTGTGAAAAAGTATTTTAACCTGTTAATAATTACAACAACAACAAACAAAAACAACTTTACAGTGAAGGTTTTACAATGGCCACAGAACGTTTCCATTTGTATTATTTTAATTACAGGAAAATAATGTGAAATCCAACTAAATCAGATCAGAGATTGACCAACGTCCCAGAATCGATGGTGTTCGGCATTCGTCTCCACTGTATAAAATATGGGAAGACGTGTGTTTGCAGGAAATGGCCATAATGCTGAGGGAACATATGACTACCAGAGAAATGGACAGAAATGGAGGCCAAAAGTAGTCGTAGTTTTTTTTTTTTAGCCCAGGAGCTTATTGCTAAAGCTTAACTCACTTCTCACGCACTTGCAGCTTTATTTTCTGATTTTTTTTTCTCTCTGGGTGGGCTCAAACTTTTGTCACTGTGTGCTACACTGCAGTAATCACTTAGATGCCTTCTCCTTGCTTGGAGAGACACGGGGGCTGCTGAGTTTGTAGAGCTGTCAGAGCTACACAGTACAGAAGGCTCCAACACTAAACATGTTGATGGGGATAAGCCACGTAGGACCACAAACCTCCTAACCAGATGACAAAAACACCATTTTAAATATGGCCAAAATACATCCACATGTGCCAGCTATGTCCTCTGAATACATTTCATTTTTCATAATACATTTCTCAATGCATGTATGATGGATCCAGTATAAAACAGCAAAGGGTTCTGAAGCAAACCTTAAAACAACCACATACTGTGATTTTTGTTTTCCCAACGCAAAGGTGTACCTTCCGTGAAAATTACTATTCAACGATGGCACAAAACTGCTGAACAGCAAAGCAACATTAAATACAAGAACTCCTTTTGTCCATTTTTTTTTCTTCACAAAAATCTATTCACTCAAAATGTTAACATTATTGAGGTCTTATATTTGTCCTGCATGTCATTCCAAATCTGCAAAAAATGTATTAGGCCGACTCAAGTTGTAGAATAGGGCAGTATAAGAACCGGTGAAAGCACAACTAAGCCGTATCTTCCATCTTGTGGTCATAGTGAAATAACAACTTTACACTATAAGAACATCGTTATTCGCGGGTGATAGAGAGCGGGTTGGCATGCGAATAGTGAAAATCTGCATATAAGATAAGATAAGATAAGATAAGATAAGATAAGATAATCTTTATTTATCCCACACTGGGGAAATTGGCAGTCTACAGCAGCAAAATTGGGGGGAAGAAAAAAAACAAAGTGTTTCATTGCACAAAATAAATGTTTCAGAAAGAACTGTACACAGTTCAATAAAAGTGCAATATAAAATATATTTAATTGCTGCCCATTGAAATGTTTTCACACACAAAAAAAACAAAAAAGCGGGGGTTTACTCCTGCCCCCACAACACTAAAACCAAGTATAAAAAGAAAATATAAGAAAAAACTGCGAGTGTTTGGGGGGTCCACTGTCGTCGAGGAAACATGGTTAAATACTCCCCCAAATAAATGAATTAAATAAACAAATAAATAGATCATAAATAAATAGGTTTTTCATTCATCATTAGGCCACTAATATTGTGGCCAGTTGCCAATTCCTGATCAATCAGAACCTTTTTCAGCAGACCCCAACAGTGTATTTGAGTGTTTCACTGTTGCCGTCAAGCACAAGGTTCGACTCCAGACATCCTGAAGCCGTCGAGTCTTGAACACTCAATGTTTGCCCCTCACATTTGAATGGATGGATTTGATAAAAGAATGATATACAAGACAATACATCATTATTTACATAGTGCTTTCACAACAGCTGCAGCTGCAACAAAGCGCTTTCTAGAATAAAATGGAAGAAAGTCTGCGGGTCACCCAACTGAAATAGTTTCCTTTTCTGCCAGAGTGTGTAATATTTCACCGAAACGGCTACTTGCGCTAGGCTCCAAGCAAACGGACATGCTGAGACACTGAATGCACACATGAAGAGAGCTTCATTAAAATCCAGTCAAGGCCTCTTTACTGGCATTATTTATAACAGGGATATTGATCACAAGTCGTAATGTCCTCATTCAAAAGGGGTTTAATTTGTTCCGCATGGCATCCCAAAGAAAAAAGAGCTGCTTTGGGTCTGACTTTGTATCTCTGAGCCTTGTCTGAACCAGAGCACTTGGACTCCATCCCAGCATCATCAAGAGGCACAATCCCTCTCTCTGCCCTGAGCCACCTGCCTCCTGGGATCCCGGGATTCCAAAATTGCTGCTCTGTCTTTCCAGCAAAACAAAACTAAAGTCCTCATTGCAACATTGGTAGCCTCCATGTGATATCCTCTGCATGACATGACATAGGTGGAGAGCAGTGGAGTCACGTCATGCGCATAGGAGCATGTTCGGACCTCAGAAGGCATCCAAAGTCTCCCCATTAAAATATTCAAGAGGGGGGAGCGTTTCCGAGGCAGTTCTCAGCTCCTTCCTACCGAGGTGAATGGCCTCTCTGTGCAACCTGCCAACTATCTGCCAATGGGCGCACTCTTTTACAAGTGAATGGACTTAGTTTCGCTACACTTAAAAGGAAACACTAACGGGCCATGGCCGCACCACAACGGGCGTTCGGTCGATTGCCAAATCTAATGATAGCGGTTTGGCAATGGTGAGAGGAGGTCGGGAGCAGGAATCCTAAAGAGGCACAGCTGCACTGGACACTTCTCCGCCCATCCTCTTATCTCCCACTTATCACACCGGCCCCACTTCTGTCGCGCTGACTAGCGACAGGGCTCGCATGTAGGGTCAATGGTCGTTTCATTCTGCTGGTTTGATTCAGGAATACAAGTTATCCAGTGGCTATAGCAACTCAAAAGGATGCCCGTGGATCACCTAAAATGTCTCATTGGGAGCAAGAGACCTTGCAAAAGGACACATAACATATTAGGACATGGACAAATGCCTAATTAACATATTGTCATTCAAGTCAAATATGTGCGAGAGTGAGGTGCAAAATGAGCCTGCACAGAGTAGGCGGGCAAACTGGCGCAAACAGCAAACGTCATGCATGGCCCCAAGCGCACATGCACCGAGAAACACGGGCATTTGGCAAATATGCAAAGAACATACTTAGGAACCTACTTGTTCACCATCACCAAAGTAACGCTGCAGGCAAACGGCAAGCGTGGATCCCACGTCACATGTTGAGCAAAGAGATGAGGAACAAGCGAGAGAAACAAGTTGTTACGCACTGGCACGCTGACCGGCCTGAGGGAAGAGTAAAGTGGAGTGTGATAGCGGGGCTGCGGGTGGTGAAGCTATCCTACTTATGCACACTAGACTGTTCCTGAAGGGGGTGGGGTGCGGTGCTGTGGTTATTTTTCAAGTCTACAATTGGGTTTTCAGCCTACCCCCTAGGCTTTACAGGTTCACACTTTTTATACTACTACTCCAAATACTAATTCCATTTTGAGACCAAATACTGTACTTCAAACTCTGGTCATGTCTCCAATTCAGTTATTATCTTTTAAAGGAATAGGCATTGTCTTCAACCAGATATATACCGTTATTGAAATGCGCTGTTCAAGCAAACGTATTAGGATCAGACGAACCAAATCAGCAATCAGCATTTGCTGCAAAAACCAGCACAAGGAATTCGTGGAACTAAGAAATAAACCCACCCACAATTTAGCAAAATACAGATTATATGCTGTAGTGCTGCATGTTGTTTTATGACGATGGAATTGTGGTAACAGTAGCATCTTGTCTGCAGTCACTTGGTTACGTTCCCCCCCAAGATGACAAACAGACACAGATGAGTCAATCATTCAGACACAAAATGAGCTTAGGTCAGGCTACACAAAACTATAAAGTCTTTATTGAGTCAGGGACTGGGCCCATTGCAAAGATAAACATTGGTTCAGATAAACAAAGATATCCAATCTGGCCTAAAGGAAGCAACACAAAAACATCAGATTTACTTCAAAAATATATTGCAACAAAGGGGCATGTAACGTAAATGATACACAGTGTAGATTTTGTAATTACTGGGGAAAAAAAAAACTTTTGCCATGTCTGAAAATTTACATGACAACCGCTAACATGCAGTTTCTCCGTACATGGCACGACCAGTTCTACTGGTGCAAGTGAAAACGTAATAATAAAATGCAAATGATTATTCTTATACAAAATCAAACATATTGATTTTGATATGGGTCATTTTTGACCCACTTATGGAAAAGTGTGGAGTCAGTCACTTATGCATCTATTCTAAGGTCTTAATTGCGAGGAGGGAAAAATGCGCACTATGGGCTCTTGCGCGAGAGCGCAGTCGAACAATGCACATGGGTGTATTTTTTAAAATAAATTTGGGGGGGGGGGTATTTTGCTAGACTCTGCACTGGTAGAACTGACTGGAATGAGGACGTTGCACCTTTGTGCACCGTTGTGGGATGGAAATAGTCTTTTCCCACCCAATCCTAGTGGCGTCCCTCATTTGCACCAGGGCGGTCGGAGGCGTTGTACATACGAGTGCGATTTGCTTGGCATTGTGAAAACAGATATAGACTTGCTAGGTTCTGGGCATGACATTGGCAGATAAACTGCAAAGTCTCGCCTTGCAGATGATGTGGTCGACTGTGCATGTGACATCAGCAGTTGGAGACCGTCTTGCACCCCTGATCATGTGACTGTTGGGGAGGGGGGGTATTCAAATATATTTAAGATGATAATGAATATATTTCATTCAATTAACTGATTTCTATAATGATTCAGAGGGATTGTCCCATGCTGATGTCATCTTTAATGAAGGCAATACCATGAGAATCGTGGGGTACACCTTGGACCAGTCGCCATCCCATATAGACAAACAAGCATTCACACTTTCATTCACATGCCGCATGCATGCTTTTGGAATGTGGGAGGAAGCTGGAAAAACCCACATGGGGCAATCGAACGGGGTGGAAAGACTGAAATGCAACTATGACAGACGGCCTCATGGGGACAAGCACAGGGAGAACATGCAAAGTCAACACAAGGGTGTTGGAGCCAGGAGCCTTAATTAGAAGCCCGAACCTCAGAACTGTGAGGCAGCCATGCAAAACACTCGGGCACTTTGTCCACCAAGCCTACAAGGTTCAATAAAAGGCTCACGCAATTAGAGTACCGGTATGTTTATTTTCACTGTGCAGCCAAATATGCTAGTTGGGAAAAAAAAACAACAAAAAAAACGGTGATTCTTGTGCCACAGCTTTTCTTTGTAAAGATGACAATGGTCTGTTTGTACTGACAAAAGCAGTTATAAATTTAGCAATTTCCGTTGTAGTTTCAAGTTGACAAAACTTATTGCAAAGTTAATATTTGCCTGGATATTGAAAATGGGGTGTGCTTTGAAAGGAATAGTCATGGCTATAGCTTTATGTTGACTGCTATTAGACTGTGGTGGCGTGCCGAATATTGTGGCTGCTTAGTGTGCAATGTGTTAATCAGATGTGGCTCCACTTGCTTTGTTTGGATATAAACTCGCCTTGAAATCTTCTGCTGAAGGCGAGGAGTGAAATCAAAAGCACTATAATTTGTCAGACATGACTGCAGACACCTTTCAACATTTGCAGCCTGTATTAATGAGCATAATTTTGGTTTATTCATCTCCAGAGAGCTACACGAATCCACAACCAGCAGCAAAGGAGGCCCGCATTGGTTAGCCTGCCCCGTGTCCCCACGCCCACTGACAGAATGAACTTCAATGGCAGCCTTGTGCAGCACACAGCACTCCACTGTGAAACAAGCCTGCGTGTCACCCAGGAAATATTGACTTTAAACGCTTCAAACACACATCTGACTTTGCAAAACAAGATGCCTTAACAAGCTTGGCAGTGTTGGGGTATGACACTCCTGCAGTTGCCGAAATTTATCTGCCTATGCAGAGGTCACACGCACAAATAGATGCACAAATAATGTATCAAAGTTGACTGGAGAGAGAAATTCTGGGAAAAAGGTTGATATAAAAAGTATCCAAAAGTGGGGGCGCAGGAGGAAGTCATCATGTATATTTTCTTGTGTGTAGGCAGGGCTGGCCCTGGCCAATGTGGAGCTCAAGGCGAGATTTTATTTCCACCCCCTCCATCAATGATTTACATACGCTTAGAAGAGAAGCAGAATTTCTTACTTTGTCTTTAATAAGATAACATCACACAATAAATGAATTGAACATTTTCTTCATTCATTCATTTCTTACATGGGACAGGAGAAGAGGGCCAATCTCTCTTTTTTATTAATGGATGCTACAGCTTCTTGCATGACGTCTTGGATCCACTGGTGAAAAGGACACTTTGATCCGCTCCTCTTTCATCTATAACTGCTTCAGACAACAAAGTGTATGCAGGAAAGTGGTTAAGAGTGCACGGTTGTCTGTGTCTCATGTGTTGTTTTGTATTATTTTGTCATTTTTTTGTAAACGTTTCTTTTGATAGCGGCGCGGACACCCGCAGCGGCTCCTCTTGTTTAATGTTGAGAGGGAAGAAATTTCATCTGTGCTGTATGTTACACGTACAGTACATTTGACAATAAAGTTGATCCAATCCAATCTTCATTTCATGACTGTTTGTTTAGTGTCAAACAAATCATGCTAGTGACTTGACCTCTCTTTCTCCCATTTTTCCCATACTTCCCTGTGCACTGGATCATTTTGGTCATTTGGACGTTCACACAGTTCTCTGGGGTCTCCATATTTGCATAGAGCCAGCAGTATACCAATCGGCCAAAAAAGGGTATTTGTTGTTATCCTTTTTCGTAATGCTGACTGAGCATTGTTTTAAATTTTAATCTGTTATCTTTTTTTGTTGGCAAGTTGCTGTAAATAAGAGCAGCTTTTCCACTAGAAAGAGATTAATCCATTTATACAAGCTTTTTTTTTTTTTTGGTGGATTTTATTCAATGATGAAGCTTTTTTTTTTTTTTTTTTTTTTGCCTCTTTTTATTTCAACATTCAGTAGTATGACAGTTCATCAAGAAGATTCATTCCATTTATACTGTGTCTGAGCCGCTTATCCTCACGAGGGTTGCGGGCATGCTGGATCCCAGGCGGGGTACACCCTGAACTTGTTGCCAAGCAAGATTGTTACCATAGACAAAAAAACATTCGCACTGACAATCACACCAAGGGACAAAAACTAAAATAAAAAAACTACCATGCATGTTTTGGAATGTGCGAGGAATCCGGAGTACCCAGACAAAACCCACGCAGGCATGGGGAGGAGATGTCCACTCCACACAGGAAGGCCAGGGCCTGGAATCGAACCCTGCACCTCAGCAGGGCGGAAGTGCTAAACAGCCAACCATCATGCCGCCCTAGTTGAAAATTAAAATGATGTATTTGTATTTGTTAATGCCTTTTAATATGAATCTTTCACTAAAAAATTGATTCTTTAAAGTGTTGTTATTCAATCATGGAATTTGATTTTCATATACATACCATTTAAAGTGCAACTACCATAATAATACAAGAATAGTGGCCCGGTGTCCCAGTGGTTAGCGCGTTGACCTGACAGTGCAGAGGGTGTGGGTTCAATCCCGGCTCCGACCTTCCTGGCGTTTGCATGCTCTGCCGTGGGTTACTCCGGTTTCGTCCCACTTTCTAAAAACATGAGTGGCAGGCTGATTGAACACTCTAAATTGTCCCCAGGTGTGAGTATGAGCGGGGATGGTTGTTTGTCTCTGTGTGCCCTGCGATTGGCTGACAACCGGTTCAGGGTGTCCCCAGCCTACTGCCCGAAGACAGCTGGGATAGGCTCCAGCACACCCCGCGTCCCTTGCGAGGATAAAGCGGATCAGAAAATAGATGGATGGATAATACAAGAATGAATTTAAAGCAGACAACGCACAACGCGTAAGCCGCCCCTCAGCCTGGGCAGGAGCGCTGATTTCAAAATAATTCACCTATCTCCTCTTCACTCATTTAATTGATTATGTTCATTTCGATTTACCCCTGCTTCTTTTTTGCTTTAACTTAATTGTTAACAGCAATAATTAGTTTGAAAATAATTACAGGATATTCTTCTTCTTCTCTAAATGAATGGATGGATGTTCATTCATCCTCCGAACCGCTTAATCCTCACTAGGGTCGCGGGGGTTGCTGGAGCCTATCCCAGCCGTCTTCAGGCAGCAGGCGGGGGGCACCCTGAACCGGTTGCCAGCCAATCGCAGGGCAGACAGAGACGAACAACCACGCGCGCTCACACTCACACCTAGGGACAATTTTCAGTGTTCAATCAGCCTGCCATGCATGTTTTTGGAATGTGGGAGGAAACCGGAGTACCCGGAGAAAACCCACGCAGGCCCGGGGAGAACATGCAAACTCCACACAGGGAGGCCGGAGCTGGAATCGAACCCGGTACCTCTGCACTGTGAAGTCGACGTGCTAACCACTGGACTACCGGGCCGCATTACAGGATATTGAAGATGAATTTTCAAAGAGTTTGTCGCTCCCTAGAGGCCACGGTGTCCTTAACATTTGCCTATACTGTACAGTACTGTACTGTAAGGGTGAGTACTGTATCGCCTAAGAGTGACATATTTGTGTGCGTGTATACACAGGGGTGCAAATATTCTTTTCATGTTTACTCACACGAGAACCAGGAGATTGTTTGGTACTCACTGTGGGGTCTTAAGTAGAGTCTTCCGCGATGTCTTCCTCTGTCACTCCCACTATCATCCGTTTCAGTTGCCAGCATGGTAAATGAAGTTGCTGTAGATCAGGTGTTGTTCAAACTCGACCTCAAAGGCCGATGTCCTGCCTGTTTGCCCTGTTTCAAACTCCTGCCTGTTTGCCATTTCTCCCTGCTAAAACACAGCTGATTCAATACTCTTATATATATATATATATATATATATATATATATATATATATATATATATATACACACACACACACACACACTATACAATACTTGGGTTGAAAAAATAACTAATTTGGGGTTACATTTGACCCAATTTCTCTGTTAAAAAAGGACCAACCCGCACTTGGATCAATTTGAGCCCAAAAAAAGGGTTACAGTGATCCCTCGCTATTACACGGTTCATTTTTCACAGCTTAATTGTTTCCCAGATTTCTTTGCGCAGTTTTTTAAAAAAATTTTTTTTTAACAATTCATTGTGTTCGGCATCCTGATTGGCTAAGAGACTGTAGACCAGTGGTCCTCAACTAGAAATGCTGTTGGTCCACTTTTTTTTTTTTTTTAACAAGACCAAGGTCCGGTCCCATGCACGGCGGTCATGGGGAGCAGGGCTATATGCCCATTTAGTATGGTCAAGCCAAGCTTATACAAATCAACACTCCTCACAACCAACCAATAATGGGGTGCATGAAAATAACAATTATTCACTTTGCCGGTACACAGCAAATAATGAGTGGTATTGTGTTGAGGCACAGGAACTCTTTTATTTTGTTAAGTTGTGCCTGCTTAATAATAGAAATAGCCCTTTTAGGGAAATACAGTAAGTCATTTTTACTTTAACTTTGTTAAACAGTAGTTGTCTTTTTTTCCCTTAATTTAACAAAAACAAAACAAAATACTCATTTTACCAAAATAAAGACTAAACATGAAAACAAAAATATCCTTTTCATTTGTACAATTCCCCTTTTCACATCCCCTCTGAAATCACTGAAAAATATATCAGAAGAGGAGTTAAGAACCATTTTAAATACTGACACAAGGGAGCACAGGAATGTGCAGTGCTGTTCTTCCACTGAAGGTGAATGCAATGTCTGAGGCATGCAAATATTTTTTGAGGACGCCATTGTGATGTTCATTTACCACGTTGCGGTGTTCTGCTGTTAAACAGCTGCAAAGATCCCCGGGTAGACGGGAGCAAACTGCACACAATCGAAACCTCCCGCGATTCGTCTTGTCTAATTGTCTGTGTGCGGCTCTCCTGGGCTGAAGCTGTGAGCACACTGTGGCGTCGCGCATGCGTCTGTTTCCTGACACAATCATCCATTTTGAATGCGTGTGTATTGGGATAGACGCGTGCTGACGCTTATGTATGGGCACACCTTAAGTTCAGAGGAGCCAATCAGCGCATCGTATATGCTGACGCTTATGTATGTTCACACCTTAAATTCAGAAGAGCCAATTAGCGCATCGTTATCGCCGACATGCCTGCTCAGCCAGGGTCTCCAGTCGCTGCTGCGGTTCTCTGCATTACATCTGTTAGTGCACGCAAAGAATACAACGGATAATTTTAACAAGCGATCGCGGTAATAATAATAATAATAATACATTTTATTTATAAGCGCCTTTCAAGACACCCAAGGACACTTTACAATAACAAAAAACACAAAACAATACGGGTTGAGCAGCGGCAGCCAAAACGTGCCAGCGTTCACTCAACCCGAAGGTCAGAAAGAAACCACAGGGGAGGGAGAGAGGGAGAAAAAAACCCACGCTCGAACTACCCTCATTTTGAGGATAATTTGAGTGAGGCAAAAAAACTCCTGCACAAGCATATGACAGTTACAACAGGTCACAAGACATAAACAATGAAGACGGTGAATCAAGGGAATGTATGAGGGAGGGGGTGATGGTGGGGGACTAGCTTCCGTGCATATTTTCATCAGGGGAAGGTCGAGATAGCAGATGTTGTTTTGGTAGCAGGCTGCCCAAGAATTTAAGACAGCCTTGAGTCCGTGGCTTATGTCTCTTTAGTGGCGTCGATCAGCCAAATCCATGATTTCAGTCAATATTTGTGCACGGATTCCAGTTTTCTCCAAGTTGTTGTCCATCCTGCTGTGACGCTCCAAACCCGCAACAGTTTGTGGTTGAGCACAGTCTGAGTCTGAGTGTTGGACATCCGCGTTATGCCATCCTTAGACCGGCAGCCTCGTCCAATAGAGTCGCTCCCGTCGGTTGAATTTTCGATAGATCAGGAAACTGCTCACACCAAACAGCAGCATACCTGTTATCGGAAGGCCGAAAATGTAGATGTCGTCCAAGTCCTCAACGGACAGTGTTGACAGGCACACCATTCTCCGCTTCCTCCAAGGATCTAGGGTGTACCCAGCAGCAAAAGTCCCCGAGGGGCAAGTAGGCTCCCCATTGCCTGCTCTTCTCATCGAGAAAATGTTGTCGATGGCATCGAGAGACCGGCCAACCAATTCCATGTTTGTTTTTAGGATGAAAATACGACAGGAGGCTAGGAAAAGTTAGACAAAAGACAGCACAAGGACTGAGTGGCGAGCAGGGAAGGGTGGAGGTGGGGTGGGGGACAGCGCAGAAAGCAAAAGCGTCCGCCTTCGTCGAGAGCCAAGCAAGAATGCGCAGATTATAGTCCAAAAATATAAAATGTAAAACGTAAAAATCACTTTATAATTTATTATTTTATACAATTTGCCGAGGGTCCGGACAGAGGAGGTCGGCGGTCCGGTCGTGGATCGCGGTCCGCCAGTTGAGGAAGACTGCTGTAGACCAACGTCAACAGTCTTTGGTTTCATTCAAGAGAGGTTTGTATTGTATACCTAAGTGCTTCTCACTTCTTGTAGACAAACATGAAGGCGGCAACAAACACAACAAATGCATACCTTTACTTAAATACATGTACTTTTCATCAGCATTTTTTGTCAGATTACTTTTTAACTTTTACTCCCTATATTTGAAAACATATGGACTTTATATTCTTTTGTCAAAACAATTACTTTATCAAACACCCTGGAAGACGACAGTGTGAAAAAAGAAAATCCAAGTAAGAACAGCAACAGATTCGAAAACGCAAGATGTTCCCCCTCCATGCGCCTTATTTAAGAAAATTGTTTGTTGGCTTTGGCAACAACAATCATTGGAGGGGAATGCATTGTTTTGTCACATGTCATCTTATAAAAACTTGTTTCAGTTGTTCGGAAACTCTCAGTCTCATCTAAAATATCACATAAGGGTTTGTTGTTGTTATCAATCGCTAATTTTGCATGTTTTGGTGACATTATCAGTTCACAATGTTCGCAAAACTATGGAAAAGCATTGTTTTATAAACATAAAAGTCTAGCCAACATCAAACGCTTGATTCAGAAACAACAACATGCGACACATAAAGTGATTTCTATCCCTCTCGTGATGTAAATTAGCAAAACATTTTGTGTGTTGGGTTTTTTTTTTTTTGCTACTGTACCTCTGCCATTGCTCAAGGTCGAAACCCAACACAGCCACTTGGTTTTGTTGGTGGCCCTGAGCTTCAAGAGCAATATTTTACTTAGATTGCCATCTACTGGAGAAAGTCATAAACATCCAAGTGGAGTTTCAAGCTGTCAGAAAGAACGCCCGTAAAAATGCAGTCAATCAATAAATCAAAATCTTTATTAAACCAAATAAATAAATAAATAAATGAAACATATTGAGACCAATGTCTCTTATTCAAGAAGGCGGAATACAGTTCACCTCATAACAATAACAATACATAATATACATAAAAGAACACCTACAGTACATAAAGTAGAAATGAAAAAGCATAAAAGAACACAGTCCAACGACAAACAGAAAAAAAATGTTGATGGACTACAATGCACCCAGAGTGTAGAGCAGTAAATACTGAGCGATTAAAAACATGGCCGGTGTAGAGCGCTTTAATTTTATTCCTTGATATGTTTGCATTAAAACGCCGTATTTTTTAATTAAAGAATACGACTGAATATTGTATATTTATCTAAGCACTATAGCTCCATCGTACTTATTTAGACGAGTAGGTGAAAAAAGTAACGCAGGAATACAACTCTGAACACAGTAATGCCACTAAGTAGAATGATGATTAGACATTAACCAGACATTGTATTATGGAGATCTACAATAAATATCATTGAAAATTTCGTGGGGTTTTTTTCTGCCGTTATTTTGACATATAAAATGCTTTGGTATGTTATGAGGATTTTTTGCTCTTTATAAGGATTTTTTTGGTAGTTTATACAGGTTGGCGCTCCGAAAGGTTGACAGGTGTGGTATCTATCTAACTATCTATCTAGTTTCGGTGAAACTCGCTTCTGTTTTCTTGTTCATATTTTACACATTTTCCCGCGATTTGGCACATTGTTTTGCGACTGGGAAAGGGACACTCACTTTTCCGCGTCGACGTCATCCAGTAGACGAGCAGAAATTATTTTAGCCAATGGCGCGAGTCTATGAGACAACTGATGGCCAATGGATGTTAAGAATAGTTGCTAAAATAAACCAATAAGAGGCCAGCTGCGTTGTGAGACTGAAGCTGGGACTGCCGGGCTCAAGTCGCCGCGTCTCCACCCGGCTGGTCTCTTTTGGATCTCTGCAATGGCGGAACAGCAGCAATTCTACCTTTTGCTGGGTAACCTGATGAGCCCTGACAACAATGTCAGGAAACAGTCAGAGGTGAGGATTCATTAGTTCCATTAGTTTTCACGCCTGACAAATGGGAGATTGGAGCTAAGTGGCGTGTCTTCTGTCGCCAAAGCTAACCGCCCTGCTATTGCTAAGTGTAGCCGCGCGTCATTTTGGTAGCCCACGTGCAATGTGAGCCAGCATTGGCTAGTGGTCAGCTAACACTACATTGCTAACCTGCTTGACCGTGTTGCGTAGTTTTGAACGCACGAGCAAGCTCAGAAACGTCAATCGTCTTCATGATATTCGCAGAGTCGCACTCACGCAGCCCTGTCCCTCTCCCCCCCCCCCCCCACACACACACATTCATACTCAAAACTCAAATGCACACGCGGCTTCGTATCGTTGCCAGTCGCTTGGATTGGGTGTAAACATGGGGCGGTGAACTAAAATCCTCAGCTGGTAGGGAAGCGAGGAGTCTAGCTAACGCTAGTGTACAGGAAGTAGCATGGAGCTACATAACGCGAGCTACTTCCCGGTGGCTAACTTACTTAGCAGGTAAACTAGCATTGTGCACTTGCACTAATCAGTGAATGGAATGTGAGGATCGTTTGATTGGTTTCCCCCCAAGAAAGTCTTTAAAAATAGCATTCGTTAAAAACAACACATTATTACGGAAGCAAGTGTAGAGCTATGCAAGAAACAAATGAATGGCCCTTGATAGGTCTGCTTGCGTGTGTAATTGCTGTATACATGGTACTCGTCTTGGTTAATGTTACCCAGGGGCACTCTGTTACACGTAATTGGGAGCCTTCTCAAATCATCCACCTGCCATCTTTATGACATTATCTCGATAGACCAGTTTGTTTTTAGTCGTTCTGTCGTCTTTAGTGCACAATGACGACCCGCCTGTCGCGCCGAAGCTTTGTTATTACGAATATTATGCCGGTCCTCTTGCAGCATTCAAGTTTTTTCCTCGAGCTATTTGGCCTTTTTTTTAACAATCAGCCATCGACACTGACGTCTTTCAAACATGAACTCTCAGCTTCAATGCAAACTAAAATAATCGCATTACATTCATTTGTTCCTCACGTCATGGCGATTTGTAATCAATTACATTCAACAAGTTGAATATATTCGCATGTACGTCCCGTGTGCATCGTGTCCCCTCTTTGCAGTCTGGGGCCCTTTTAAGTGTCATGCAGTCAGTTCCTATTGGAAGTGCTAGCCACATATACCTGGTCATCTTGCAGAACCTCATGGTCTTCTGTTGCTCGCTTTACATTGTATTTTCCTCACCTCAATGTTTCGATTGTGATTTAATATACAGTTATTTTTTTTCAAGGCCGTCTTCCAGTAGTTTTTAACAAACAAAAATTAATCTGTATTTCTACTAGTAGTAATGATAACATTTTGGCCTTATAGTTTAGGCTTCCGCTAAAATAAAGACAACTGAACTATACATAAACTCATTGAATACCACCCCTTTTCACTGGAGCAACCCCCTCAATCCCTCACATTTTACTGACTTTTGACTGATTTGCAAGGCCCACAGAATTTTCTGTTCTATGGCTATATATACATGCAACCTGTCAAAATAAAGGTGAGACTCTCTTCTTTCAGCGGGAAAAAAAAGTCCGTTTCTATCTTTCTCCGTTCGTTGGCAATCAGCATTAGAAAACTGCTAAGTTTGATGGGAAAGGCCGATTTTCTGCAGAAATCCAGAGAAAATGAGCTTTTTGTAAAAGCATGCATTTCAAGCATCATTTCAAGTTTTACACTATTTTTTGCTTTTGTGGCAGCTCAAATACCTCAATAATGTGTTCCTCCTACAAAAGAACATTACAAATAATGTTTTTGTAGCAAAATAATTTATTTGCACACAACAAAACTAGTGAACTATGAACAAAAGTGCAGCTGTGGAGAGGATGGTTTTTGGCTTCCATCCAGTTTGTCACCACATCGATTCATCCCACCACGTCCAGATGCACGACCTATAAATTATAGAAACATAAAAAGTTGCAAATATATCTTGCTGCAGAGTGAGGTACAATAATTTTATTTACCTTTCTTTCCACCACCAAAGCGAGGAGTCGTCATCATTTGGCTGCTGGTTGGACAATCTGTAATGTATAGAAGTATGTACAATTACCACACTTTTATTTTTCCATTTTTTTTTATTGTTGCTTTCCACATCTCTCACACACACGCATACATGCTCGCACACTGCTATTTACACCATTCATTCCACGTTGCTCAGCATCCAATTTGAAATGAAATGGAATATGAATTTAACACTAGTGGTTTTAGCAGAGCTGAGCGGACCAAATGTGTCCTGTTTTTTTTTTTTTTTTTAAACCTATGGTGACATGCAAGTCAGCGCATATTTTCATCCACATCTACGAGACTCATCAACCGTACATAAATGATTAGTGTTACTGGCAACTTCATAGTATAGCGGGGAATGTAGCGGTACATAAAAGTGACTGAGGAGGCATAAGAAGTGATGAAGTTTTGAATGGGAACTTGCAAGCTAGTCAGCAGTTACCTCCTCGTTCCAGCGGCTCTGGCGAGGACTCTCAGCTGCTTTCCGTTATGTCCGAAGGCACATATTCGTCCGACATATCGGGATCCAAATCGCTCTCCAATTCATCGTTTTCGCCGTCGTCTTTACGAGACGATTCCAACGAATCGCTGACGTGTGCCCGGCGTCGGCCATGCGAAGCAATGCAGCCTCTTTGCCGTCATCGCTGGAAGTCGCCGGGGAGACGATTTGTGGGCGATGTGGGGCATCGGGAGGCACAAAATGCTCTGCCAGGCGATGATCGCTGACGTGGAGCAAGTTCATCTTCATCAGATGAACTCGAAACTCGGCGTGAGCTATGCGGGCCGCGTGTAGCACGCCATGTTTGTGCAGGCCGACGTTCGTTTGACGGGTGCCACTTTCGATTAGTGACCGAAGCGTCATTTTCTCTTCCACACAAACACCATCTCATTTGTTGTTTTGTTTCGAGGACGCTTTTATACCGAAAAAAAATCATTTTTAGTCATTTCCTTTTCTCCATTGTTGCTCGTTGCTAATGTTCCAATCCACTATCCACTTACGCCCCTCCTTCACTGTACACCCTTTCTACTACTTCTGCGGCGTGATCCTGGTTGATTTTTGCACCACTGCCACCCGATGGCCATTTTTTTGCTATTTAACATTGCCGTCAAGCCTAATCCTGTGGTGAGAAGTTGCATCGGACTTGCACCCTCCCCCATGAAAACACGTGATTGACGTATTAATACGTCATGGGGAGGGAACGGCTATGCGCTAATTGACGTATTTATACGTCAAAGGGTGTAAATGAGTTAATAAGACGGTTTATCAACTTGAAACACAGTCGTTGACTGACAAAACATTTGGATTTGCAGTCTTTTAAGCGTTCACTATGACAACAAAATTCTACCAATATAGATCCCCATGCACATACACAAAATAAAGCCAACCAACAGAATCATCTTTTTTTTTTTTTTTATCTCCCCCAAAAGCGCAGCATTCGCGATTTGAAAATTGCGTTCTACGACATTACAATGCCAATGTGAGAAAATTAAATGTAGTTTTAGAACATGAGACATAAAGCAGACAGTTCTATTTGAACTGGTGTTGTGGTAAGAAAAAAATCTTTAGAATCTTATTAATTCAGTGTTTTGGTTCCCTTTCTAATGAGTCACTCATGTTTCAGTTGTAAACTTGTGGCGGCATGAATGAACTATTATACAAATGTACAGAATCCCGTGTGTGTGTGTGTGTGTGTGTGTGTGTGTGTGTGTGTGTGTGTGTGTGTGTGTGTGTGTGTGGGTGTGGGTGTAGGTGTGGGTGTGGGTGTGGGTGTGGGTGTGGGTGAGAAAAAACAGTGTTGTTCCAGACATATTCACCTTGTCTTAAAGCATTTACGTAAGATTGTTTTTCACTGCAGTTCCAAGTGCCCAACTCACGATTTATGCTTGGTTTAGTCCTGGCCCAAAATGAGGCAGAGGTTGTACCTTTCTGCTTATGCTGTGAAGCCCAATGGTTCAAACAACTTTTTATGTGAAACACTCCCATGTATTTTATTAGTGAACTTATTTTTAGTTTAATTCATATCTTATTGAAATTTAAAGTATAAATACAGTAACTCGAACTATTTTGATGTGTCTCCGGCTAATATTGTGGTTGAACAGATTTCAGGTCATCATCCCGTTATCGGGAGCAAAAAATTTCAGGTCCCTATTTTTCATCTTCTCAAAGGTTCTCGTGCGCACATTGTAGTTAAGTGGCTCCTGGTCTGGCCCATCAATGGTCACATTGCAGCTGATGTCCTAGTGACTCGCTTTGAATTTTGCAAAGAGGTGTCATAACCTTGGGAAATGTTAAATTCTCAAGTCAGAGCTTGAGAAACATCCGACATAACGTAGAGTGAAAACGGCATGGAGAGGGGGGGGGTAGGATCTTAATGGTTGTTCCCGGTATTTTCAGCTCTAGGACACGGGACACTTGCCATACCCTGACGTGGTGAAGAAGGCACAGTGAAGCTCCACTCCTTTTAAATCTTTGATTGGTTGAAAGTGGTAGAAAAATGTGACTTACGTTTTTTTCTTTCCCTACATGATCAATATGAAGTTGAAATAAAATGTTACTGCCAGATATGCTTCACCTGCATGTCGCCTCCTCCGTGGTGACTAATCCAATTGCAGGGGTGTGGCCTACTTCCCGTCTAAACCAGCGGGGAAAAGGCAGCAGCCTCCCTTCTGTTCAGTCACTTAGCAGCTTTTGGCGGCAACTGCAAGGCAATCTTGGGCTGGCTCATTGCCGTCATGCCCTCTCCTGCATCCTACCCCTACAGTAGGTACCGAAAAAAGTGCAGTTGGTAAGGTTGCGAGTTTTGGAATGGTCCAGACCTGAATCAGACTGTAAATCTTTAGATGATGCCCTCGCATCCCGACAGGGTTTTTGCAAGGAAGAGTTGTCAAAGTCTTATGTGTGTCTTATGTGTTTTGTTGTGTTATTTTGACTTCAAGATGGCGCCGCGAGAGTGGCTGCCTTTACAGCAGCTCCTATTTATTTTGTTCTTCTTCTTCTCATAACTTTGCTGCTATGAAGTGGGAATTTCTCCATTGTGAGACTATTAAAGGTTTTCTTATCTTAAATGATGCCACATCACAATGTGCCACACTGATTGTCCTAAAAGATTGAGTGCAGCGGCAAAGTAATCGTTTTGAGGGCGCCCATATTTTTTATTGCTGTTTAAAAAAAAAAATTTTTAAACGGAACATTTTGTTGTGCTGTTCACATTTCAAAGAGACCATTTCCAATTTGAATCAATGTATTTTTGTTGTTGTTTTGGCGATGCAGTGGTGCATATCCCAAATGTGGCACTTAGGGAAAAGCAAGCTGAATGACTTGACTCATGGGGTGAAAATCCAGCCTTGCATGTCTCCCTCTAACCGCTGCCCGTTCTGTATTCCCAGGAGACCTATGACACCATCCCTGGTCAAACAAAGATCACGTTCCTGCTTCACGCTGTCAGAGATCCATCTGCCGCAGAGGAGGTGCGTGTGCATCTGTACCCTTCAGAGAATGCATGCGTTAAACAGTTTGGTGGCACCTGGAGGCCTCTCACCTCGGCCACGACAACCGCTTGCGATGGATCAGTGCTTTGGTATCGGGCCACTTGCGTGGATCCCAAGTCTTCCTCCCAGCCGCTTGGTGCCTGCGGATAGCACACCTTGAAGCTGATATTTTTAGTCTTGAAATGGAAGAAGTCCGAGAGGTGCTCCATCCGGTCCGGGAAGAATGCTGCTTAGATTGCTAAAGTGTTGGTTATGGCAAAGATTTAGCGGAGAGGGGAAAAATGGAATCATTTCTTGTATTTTTGTTGGCCAACCACCAGGTCAGACAGATGGCAGCAGTGCTTCTGCGCCGGCTGCTGTCGTCCTCCTTTGAAGAGATCTACCCGGGCCTCACAGTTGACATGCAGACGGCGATCAAAACTGAACTTCTGACCAGCATCCAACAGGAGACCTCACCAAACATCCGCAAGAAGGTCTGCGACATTGCGGCAGAGCTCTCCCGCAATCTGATCGGTAACGTTTGAACACTTCTAGCTTAAGTTCCAAAAATCACATGAGGACATCATGTTTTGGATGATGTATATAAATTGTTGTGTCAATCTAGATGATGATGGGAACAACCAGTGGCCAGAGGTTCTTAAGTTCCTGTTTGACTCTGTCAATTCGGACAACGTTGGCCTGCGAGAAGCTGCCTTGCACATATTCTGGTGAGAGTCATTCTCTTCAATGAATTGACTGCAGACTTGTGTGAGATTGATCATCATGTTTAGAAATAGGGCTGTACAATACATAAAAAAAAATGCCGATATCGAAATAGCGGCCCATGCAATAAGTTTCTTCCTAAATTGAATTGGACCAGTCACACGCAAATTTAGATGTGCATCGCCAGCCAAACAGAGTTGAGTGTTATCTGGGGTAGCGACACACACACACATTGTTTATTTTGCCACATTTAAGACTTATCGACTGTTAATTTTGTGCAGTATGTGACCAGCCCGACACATGAACAAGGTCATATTTTAGACCTTGTCCTTGCTTATGGTCTACCGGTGTCAAATCTGGAAGTCCTTGAAAATGGGATTTCTGATCACATGGCAGTTTTATTTGACGTAGTCTTATCGCATGCTGCTGTGAAATCTGCCGCTCCTAGTTTTAAACGCCAAATTTTTAACCCTCGCACTGCTAGTCGTTTCTCTGATGCCTTTAATAACCTTTGCGTACCCTCGTCTAACACAGAGGAACTCACCTCTTGATTCAACTCATGCCGTGCCATCCTGGATTTGGTGGCTCCTTCAAAAACTGTGCTCCCAAAACCTAAACCCGAGCCATGGTTTAACGACATTACCCGCGCAGCTAGGCAGGGGTGTCGCAAAGCCGAATGCAAGTGGAAAAATGACAAATTGCATGTCTCTTATCAAATTTGGAAAGACTGCTGGCGTAACTACCAGCTCACAGTAAAAGAGGCCAAAAGAGAATATCTGTCGGACCTTATTCAAGCTAACCGTCACAACCCACGCGCACTATTTAAAACGATAGATTCTGTACTCAAACCCCCTCTGCCTACTTGCTCGGATTCTTCACCCGAGATGTGCAACAGATTCCTTCAGTTTTTCATTGATCAGGTCTCTACAGCTAGGACTCCGGTCTCAAATACCGCATCTGACCCCTCTGTCCATGTTCCATGTTCAGCTGTGCTAAATTCTTTTGAAACTGTGTCCTTGGCGCTTTTGGAGGATGTAGTTCGCCAGACGAAGCCATCTGGCTCCCCTTGCGACTCTCTTCCCCCGCACTTCTTTCAGGAGGTTCTCCCGAGTGTTGGCGCATCAGTCTTGGATATCATCAACAGCAGCCTCTCTTCTGGTGTAGTTCCCCAACAGTTTAAACATGCTGTGGTCCAACCCTTGATCAAGAAACCTGGTCTTGATCCAGATGTGCTGTCAAGTTTCAGGCCCATTTCCAAACTGCCTTTCATTTCCAAAACTCTGGAAAAAGTGGTGCACATGCAGTTGAAAATTTTCTTGGATGAACATAACATCTTGGAGGTCTTCCAGTCAGGTTTCAAGACGATGCATAGCACGGAGTCAGCCCTGTTACGCGTTTCTAATGACATCCTCCTGGCAAATGACTCTGGAGACCACGTGTGTCGAGTTTTATTGGACTTAACTGCAGCATTTGATACAGTGGATCACAGTATTCTGCTGTCTCGTTTGCAGCACTTGGTGGGCATTGGCGGCAGTGCTCTTGAGTGGTTTAGGTCCTATTTAGCTGACAGAACCTTCTGTGTCAGCCTTGGCTGCTCTGAGTCACGCACTGCTCCCCTGTCATGTGGTGTTCCACAGGGCTCAATTCTGGGGCCTCTGCTGTTCTCGCTGTATCTGCTCCCATTGGGTTCCATCTTAAGGAAACATGGTATTCCCTTCCACTGCTATGCAGATGACTGCCAGATCTATGTCCCACTGAGCAAGAAAGACACCTTCTCATTAAGGCCACTCCTATCCTGTCTGGAAGAAATCAAAACCTGGATGGCACAAAATTTCTTGAGATTCAATGAAAAGAAGACAGAGGTGATATTGTTTGGTCCCAGTGGCCCTTGTACATTCCATCCTGTAGACTTGGGCCCCCTGTCTCCTTATCTTAAGTCAACAGTCTCAAACTTGGGCCTTAAACTGGACAGTGATTTCAAACTCGATTGGCAAATTGGTGCCGTTGTTAAATCCAGCTTCTTTCACCTTAGACAGCTGGCCAAAATAAAACCTCTCCTCTCACATGAACACTTTGAGACAGTAATTCATGCCTTTGTCACATCCTGGCTCGATTACTGCAATGCCCTTTACTTTGGAGTCAGCCAGTCCTCCATTAAGCGCCTTCAGCTGGTCCAGAATGCCGCTGCTCGCCTCTTGACTGGTACTCGTAAGAGGGAGCACATAACTCCTACTCTGGCATCCCTTCACTGGCTCCCCATTCATTTTAGAGTTATTTTCAAGATCCTCTTATTTGTTTTCAAATCTCTGAATAATCTCGCGCCACCTTACCTCTCTGAGCTCATCCGCCCCTACACACCTGCCCGGCGCCTCAGGTCTGTGGACCAGACATTATTAGAAGTACCAAGAACTAAACTGAGGCTCAGAGGGGATCGAGCCTTTTCTGTTGCTGGTCCCTCTCCCTGGAATGACCTCCCACTGAACATTCGGCAAGCCTCCTCGCTGCCCATCTTCAAAACCCTCCTCAAAACTCACTTGTATTCTTTGGCATTCGACTCAGCATGACTTAGATTTGTTCTTGGTTTTACTGTTTGGTGCTTTCTACCGCCTGTATTACCGATTTGTCTTACTGTTTATTGTGCATGTTAAATTGCTCCATGTACAGCACTTTGTATGCAGCGATGGCTGTTTGAAAGTGCTCTATAAATACTGTTGACTTGACATTGGACAAAATCAATAAATCATCGTCATCTTAAAAATGTCATTTCTTTTGGTACATGTTAAATAGTGCTATATTTGACAACCTTCGCACATGTTTTTGCAATATCGTGCAGCACTAGTTTGAAAGCATTCTGAATTGTGAGACCTTGTCTTGGGCGGATGCCCTTAAAACGTGTTTGACTTTTTTTTTTTTTGGTCTTGCTTGGTTTCAGGAACTTTCCAGGAATCTTTGGTAACCAACAGCAACATTACATGGATGTTATCAAGCGCATGCTTGTCCAGTGCATGCAGGATCAAGCAAACCCTCAGGTAAAATGTGGCCAACCTTTAGGTCAGCCGTCATTGCCGTTTGAAAGTGTTGTGATTTAGTCGATGTTTCTTTTGCTCCCTTCAGATCCGCACACTGGCCGCCCGGGCTGCATCCTCGTTTGTCCTGTCCAATGAAAGCAACTCAGCCCTGCTGAAGCATTTCGCCGATCTCCTGCCAGGCATCCTGCAGGTCAAGACTCTTGACCGTTTTTCCTTCACTCATCTATTTATATCCCAAAAGAGTGTTGTCAGATACTGAGACCATTCTTGCATCAAGTACCGCTGTAGGTACTGAATCGACACTATCGCAAAAGCGGTGGAATAATATTCCACAGCTTAAATAACTTCAATTTATTTGGATTTGTATTCATTCAAACAGTTACTCCAAGGATACCAATTAGAATACAGTGATCGCTCGCTACTTCGCGGTTCGTTTATCGCGAGTTCAGTGCATCGCGGATTTTTTCAAACATATTAATTAAAAATTTTATTTATTTATTTTTTTACATATACATGGAGTACAGTACTGTATATGTTGCTCTATGTGACTCGCTGTTGTTTTGCAGCTTCTCGCGGACTATAAATTCTTTTTTTTTTTTACCTGTTTATGTTAATTGGACGCTACTTCGCGGATTTTCGTTTATCGCGGGTGGTTTTGGTCCCCATTAACCGCGATAAACGAGGGATTACTGTACTGTTAATACAAATTTTTTCAACACTTTGGAACAAATGAGGAATATACTCAACCGTATTCAACACTGCTAATAATTTTCTATGTATCCAACACTTGGCACCAAAAGATTTTAAGTCTTTAGGGAGGATAAAACAGCCTTTCATGTCATATGCCAGTTTGGGTCATCTACTTTATTTCATCTTGTGAGGGGAAATAAAAGAACCACCTGGTGTATCAACATGGCGTCCTTGTTGCCTCTGATCAGGCAGTGAACGAGTCCTGCTACCAGGGAGACGATTCGGTCCTCAAGTCTTTGGTGGAAATTGCGGACACGGCACCCAAATATCTCCGACCGAACTTGGAGGCCACTCTGCAGCTCTGCCTGAAAGTGAGTTGGGGGAAGCGGGCGGCGTGAGTTTGGCGCCGTTCTCCACGCTATGCTGCTGACTGCAGCGCCCGCCGTGTTTCTTCAGCTCTGCGCGGACGGCAACTTGCCCAACATGCAGAGGCAGTTGGCGCTCGAAGTCATCGTCACCTTATCGGAGACTGCAGCAGCCATGTTGAGGAAACACACCGACGTTGTGGCTCAGAGTGGTGAGTGGTCCTTTATGACATGCTGGATTGTTACCCATCCTTCAGACCATCATACAGACAGACCGCAGTCGTCAGGAACTGATCTGTGTGTGTCCAGTGCCCCAGATGCTGGCTATGATGGTGGACCTAGAAGAGGATGAGGACTGGGCCATGGCTGACGAGCTGGAGGACGACGACTTTGACAGGTGACATTCATGTCGCTGGCAAAACGAAAACCTTCTTGCGGCACCGCCCACTGACATGTTTGCTCTGACACCCAACAACAGTAATGCGGTAGCGGGAGAAAGCGCGCTCGACAGAATCGCCTGCGGTCTGGGAGGAAAGATCATTTTGCCGCTGATCAAGCAGCACATCAGGCAGATGCTGCAGAACTGTGAGTACATGCACATTGACGGACGGGGGCGGCAACTGTGCCACTTGCGGATGCGTTCCCCTGGAATTCAATGAAGCTCGACTAAAGCTAGTGTCGCTTTCTAGCTGACTGGAAGTACCGCCACGCCGGGCTGATGGCGCTGTCGGCCATTGGCGAAGGCTGCCACCAGCAGATGGAGGCCATCCTAAATGAGACCGTCATCTCTGTACTGCACTTTTGCGCAGACTTGGTAAGAAGTCTTTCCTCTTGGAACGATGCTGCCGCTTTTTAACCGGGGTGAACCAACCAAACATAAATCCTCCTCAGCATCCACGGGTGCGCTACGCCGCTTGCAACGCTATCGGACAAATGGCGACCGATTTTGCACCCACTTTCCAAAAGAAGTTTCACGATAAGGTAAAGTCGCGTGAATTCAAGTGAGCCGGACCACTCGAAAGCCATTGTGGACTCCGACCTTCCTCCCTCCCAGGTGATCTCCGCACTGCTTCAGACCATGGATGACCAGAGCAACCCCCGAGTGCAGGCGCACGCCGCCGCTGCTCTCATCAATTTCACAGAGGACTGCCCCAAATCCCTGCTCATCCCTTATCTGGACAGCTTGTTGCAGCACCTCAATGTCATCATGGTCGCCAAGTTGCAAGAGGTAAACCAAAATCTTCTTTTCGTTTCGTCTCGACTCGGCTTCAGGTTCTTTAGAGTTCTTTCTTCCCCCTCCCGAGTTGTTCCAAAAGGGCACCAAACTGGTCCTGGAGCAGGTGGTGACCTCCATTGCCTCTGTGGCGGACACCGCCGAGGAGAAGTTTGTGCCATACTACGACTTGTTCATGCCCTCGCTCAAACATATCGTGGAAATTGCGGTGCAGAAGGAGCTGCGGCTCCTTCGGGGCAAGACCATTGAGTGCATCAGCCTCATCGGTCTGGCTGTCGGCAAGGAGAAGGTAAATGCAACAAGTGCGTTCGGAGAGGAGTCTGATGCCGATGCTGCGTGTTCCCTCGTTTCGGTTGTCCGAACCAAGCTTTTCTTCCTTTTTGTTAGTTCATGCCAGATGCCTACGCTGTCATGCAGCTGCTTCTCAAAACCCAGACTGACTTTAATAACTTGGATGACGACGATCCACAGGTGAAAAGGCATGGCGGTACTCAAAACTGTTTTAAGTTGTCTTGTTCTAAAATATTTATCTTGATTTCTATCAAGATCTCGTACATGATCTCGGCCTGGGCCAGGATGTGCAAGATCCTGGGAAAGGACTTTCAGCAGTACCTCCCAGTGGTGATGGGTCCCTTATTGAAGACTGCTTCCATCAAACCTGAAGTGGCTCTCCTTGACAGTAAGTTGGCTTCCTGCTCACGCTGTGGATTAAAAACAATTATTATTTTTTTTAGTCTGAGGTTACACTGAGCATTGTTTCTCGTAGCCCAAGATATGGAGAACATATCAGAGGATGATGGCTGGGAGTTCGTCAACCTTGGAGACCAGCAGAGTTTCGGCATCAAGACCGCCGGCCTGGAGGAGAAGTCCACCGCTTGCCAGATGCTGGTAAGCATCTGCTGTAATGCAGCGAGTACTTGTCAAAGTATTGGTGCCCGTTGGTGACCATATGATGGACCAATACAAAAGGTGACTCATATTTGTAAAATTAAACAAAATACAAATTGGAAAAGCCGGTCGTCTACCGGTATACTGTGATGACTGTACAAATACAAGAGTATACTCTCACACTTTTAAGAATTTTTTGTTGTTGTTGATACCCATGTTATTGTTGTGCGAATGTCACATAAAAGCATAATTTAAAAAAAAAAAAAGCTTTGTTAGAGTTTGTGATGTGACAACATGTAAAAGTCCGACAAGCCAGGTTTTCGAGTCACCAGACATTGCCGTTGATGAGCTAATGTTTGTGTTTCAGGTGTGTTATGCCAAAGAGTTGAAGGAAGGTTTTGTAGAGTACACTGAACAAGTGGTGAAGCTGATGGTTCCTTTGCTCAAGTTCTACTTCCACGATGATATCCTTGTTGTTGACCCGTTGGATATTTTGCAAAGATTTTGAAAAGCTCTTCTCCCAAAAAGCGTTGTATGTAACCAAATCATTTCAACCGGCCGGGAAGAGGAATGCTTTTTAAGGCGTTCGATTTCCTCAACTGAGTCACGTGTGCGAGTGGCAGCGGCGGAGTCCATGCCCCTGCTGTTGGAGTGCGCACGGGTTCGGGGGCCGGAGTACCTCACCCAGATGTGGCTCTTTATGTGCGACGCCCTCATCAAAGCTATCGGGACGGAGCCAGACTCGGACGTCATATCAGAAATCATGCATTCTTTTGCCAAGGTAAGAAACCGGAGTCCTTTCACTGCAAGGAATGCTGTTCTGCTGGTCCGTGTGTATTGTGCCCTCCCTGAACGTGCAGCCTTTAATTTGGTAAATGGCGAGCGGGCCGCCCCATGAGCGGCAAAGTGTTTTATTTTCTCATGGAAACATTTGCAACCGGGGCAGATAAAGAGGGGTTTTTTTTGGGGGGGGGGGGGTTAAATACAGGGGGTGAATAAATTTATCGCATTCCAATCAACATCACACTGTTGTAGAATGATTTATTTTTAATAACAACCACTTTTGCTTCATTTTGGACAGTCGGCAGGCTTTGTGTATTTTCTTCATAGAATGTCTCAATAGGTTCAGTGCTTAAGAAAGGCAGTCCACATCATTTGTTTCGTGAAACAAAATTGAAGTGAGAGAAAAAGTGCCACAGGTTTGTTTGCCTTGTTTTTGTAATCTGATTTATGATTTATTGATTCATGTTCACGCCACACTTTGGCAGAATTGTGTGAAGTCGTCATCGGAAACATTAAAGAGTGCAAGTCAAAGTGTCAGGAAGTTGGCAGCTGTAATTCAAGTACCGGTAGATAAACTAACATTAATCAGATTGTTTTCTTGAAATATAAATTGATTTATTGCTTGTGTTGGTTTGAAAACAATCATCCATTTTCCGATCTGCGTTATCCTCACAAGGATCCCGGTGGGGTGCTGGAACGTATCCCAGCTGTCTTCGGGCAGTAGGTGGGGTAAACCCTGAATCGGTTGCCAGCCAATCGCTGGGCACACACAAACAACCATCCGCGCTCACACTTACACCTAGAGACAATTAAAGGTGTTCCATCAACCTGCCACGCATGGTTTTTGGAATGTGGGAGGAAACCGGAGTACCCGGAGAAAACCCACGCAGGCCCGGGGAGAACATGCAAACTCCACACAGGGGGGCCAGAAATGAACTCTGCACCGTGAGGTCGACGCGCTATCCAGTCGCCCACCGGGCCGCCTTTGTAAAGAATCTCAAGAAGATAACTGCATATTAAATCACAATATCGAAATGGGGTTTCCCTTTCAAAATCGCTCAGCCCAGCCAAAATATTTACCGGCGCGTTCAATAGATGAACAGTATTCTAACCGGCGCTTTCTTCTCTAGTGCATTGAGCTGATGGGTGACGGCTGCCTGAACAACGAGCATTTTGAGGAGCTGGGTGGCATTTTGAAAGGCAAACTGGAGGAACACTTCAAGAACCAAGAGCTGCGGCAGGGTGAGGCTTCACAGGCGGCGACTGCGTGTTCTGCTGCTTCCTCGACTTACTCTTATTGACGCCACACTTGCACCTTTCAGCCAAGAGACAGGATGAAGACTACGACGAGCAGGTGGAGGAGACCTTGCAGGATGAGGTAAAGGTTAATCGTAGGCTCCGTGAAACTTGGCGGGCGCAGGCATAATAGAACCCCTCCGGTCTCCCAGGATGAGAACGACGTCTACATTCTGACCAAGGTGTCAGATGTCCTGCACTCCGTTTTCAGCAGTTACAAAGAGAAGGTACTCCCTTGGTTTGAGCAGCTGCTCCAGCTCATCGTCCAGCTCATAGTACGTATTCGTCCGTTTGGATCACCAATGAAGGATTGCATTGCGCCTTGATCCTCGAGACCATTCACTGACTGAACGTGGTCCTTCAGTGTCCAAACAGGCCCTGGGCTGACCGACAGTGGGGGCTGTGCATTTTTGATGATGTGGTGGAGCACTGCAGCCCATCATCCTTCAAATATGCCGAGTACTTCCTGCGGCCCATGTTGCAGTCTCTGTGTGACTCTAGCCCAGAAGTTCGCCAGGCGGCCGCCTACGGAGTTGGTGTCATGGCGCAATACGGAGGAGAGAACTACCGGCCGTTCTGCACAGGTATTACTGGCTGTATATTCCTTTTGTGGCTGGTATGCATTAACCCCCCCCCCCCCCCCAAACATGGGGCACAGTTTTTGTCCTGCAGATCGATGCAAAAAAGAGCGCACGGTCTGTAATTTCAATGTGCACTTGCAATGCCTGATTGAAACAGCATGAGGTGTTGGTGCGTTGTAACAAGAATTTTGAACAATGGTGGAGGTGAAGATCACTTTGAATTGGGTTGCCCAAATTTGTCAGATGACAACTCTGAGGATCTGTTACAACCGCGCGGCGGCACTACATAAAGCCGACGCAACTAATGACAATTGCAGGTTTTAGAGATTGGTCAAAATGATCTTGTCACTGCTTAAATTAAAAATATTATTGAAGTAATTGTGGGGAGGGGGAAATAGGCACGCCATTCTCATGTGGTAACGCGGACCATTACCAAATTGTGTCCTACATATAAAATAGGATTCTGTGTAGTTACAAAATTTCATTTCTTACTAACGATAGTAAATATTTGTATGAAAAATACATCTTGACCATAAATATCAAATCAGTGTGTGTTATGACAATGTTTTCATGACTGACTAATTCACATGCTGCCCATAACCTCTTTGCACTGTCAGTTGCCCGGTGCAGATGATTTTAAAAACTGTGTAGACAGGTTTGCACATTTGCATTTAAGCCGGGCGGATGTCCATTTTCCAATCAGGATCATTTCTAGTGACAGATGTCGGTTGTCACAATGTTTTCCCCGTTTACACCCGCCAGAGGCCATCCCCATGTTGGTCAGAGTCATCCAGGGAGCTGATTCTCGCTCAAAGGAGAACATCAACGCCACAGAAAACTGCATCTCTGCTGTCGGAAAGGTCATGAGGTTCCGGCCCGAATGTGCCAATGTCAATGAAATTCTCCCCCACTGGATCAGATGGCTACCTCTCAATGAAGATAAAGAGGAGGCTGTCCACACATTTGACTTTCTGTGTGATCTCATTGAAAGGTATTGATGGCATTCAATCTGCACATCCCCGCCCAAGTCACGTGACAATTGGAAAAACGGACATCTTGAAGTGATGCTTTTCCCTAAACTGCCATCTTGTTTCCGCTTCACACAGTAACAACCCTATTGTCCTCGGACCAGACAACTCGAACCTGCCCAAACTCTTCCTCCTCATTGCTGACGGGGTGGCAAATGAGTCGGTGAAGAGCGAAGACGCTTGCAGCAAACGTCTGGCAAACGTGGTGCGTCAAGTACAGGTGAGCTCCGCGTCTGCCGCTGTTGCCTGTTCGCCCCTCATAGCGTGACGGACACTTGGCTTTGTTGTCCAAGGTTTCGGGAGGATTGTGGTCCCAGTGTGTCGCGACGCTAAGTGAGACTCAACAGAAAGCCATACAAGATTTACTGAATGCCGCCTGAGCCTCCTGGTCAGACTTCGCACCCTTCAAGCCCCTGACGAAAAGTTGACTTTTCCCCACACACACTCCTCCTCTTGATCTGCAGGATGTAGGATGCTGGCTTCACCCTCCCGACCACCCCACCTCCCTCCGGGCCTATTATACACACTGCACTCAATTGACTGGAGCAAAACTTGAGGACCCTGACGTCAAGGCCTAATTTATCTCCTCAAGCTCGGTGTTTGTTTCCAACCATTCCCTCAAGTGTGACTTGCCTCTGCCCAGAGACTGACGTTCAAGTGCACTAATAAGGATTGGGCGGGTGCGGGCTTACTTTTGGGAGAGGGTGGCATGGGACAGGACTTTCTATTGGACTGCGCAGCTCATTGAGTTGAAAATGCACATTGGGCAATCACTGCCTGCATTCTGTGAATTTCTATGATCCCCGACCTCCACACCCCCCCACCCCCTTTTTTTTGGTTCCTAGTTACCTGGGGGGAGATGATCTCTGTCAGAGGGGATGTTTCAAAAGTAATGGCATGTTTTAAGTGGGCTAACTATCGTGAATTTACTTCTTCGGGTAGTCGGTGTCAACTTAGCAGCTTCCCACCCTATCCATAGCCTTACGGTTTGCTGTTCAGATGAATAAGTAGGTTTTGTTTTTCTCGAATGTCAAAGCACCACTTTTAGGTAGAATCAGGAAGGGAGGGGGAGCTCAACCTGTCGTTGGTCACTGCCAACCAAGTTGAAGTCTAACCGCTTGTAGATTATTGGTGCGTGCTAACGTACTCTTTGCTATTATGGTGTTAACCCTTTACAGCCCTGCAGGTATGTGAAATTTCACAAGTTACCTACAATAAAATGACATTGACAATTCTGAAAGGTTTTATATTCACTTGTTTCATATTTACTTGGTACTCCATAGGCAATGCATACGGGTAATGAGACTCATAACTTTTTAATGGGACGTCAAGCAAGGTAAAATTTACATTAAAGCTTTCAACCAGATCATGTGACGTGAACCTTGCTGAAAACTTTGATTTACCCCAATGTGCAACAGCTCACAGAAAATGCTATTGGTACAGCAGCCTCAAAACTACGTAAAAGGCTAAACTTTTCTTTACACTGCCATTTTGGCTTGCACTGCCACTTGCTGTCAACTAAAAAGGACTTCACTGTGGCAGTTTTCCATCCCTCCGACCAAGAAAAGTGCACTGGAATGGCACTTGAAATAGGAGGTCCAAGTACCGAAGTCGAAGAAACTAAAATGTCTACGCCAATAGTTGCTTCATTGTGACGTAACCGGGCAAGAGCGACCCCTATGTAGACAGACTGTCAATGGCAAAATCTAATTTAAAAGACTGGAAAAATATATTTGGCTTTATCACATGAATTTAGTTATGTGACATAACGTATTTTTGTACTGACTGAGTGAAGATATATTACTATCTTCCTGCATGAAGTTATTCTGTGAATTTAGGTAAATAAAGCGAATAATGATGGCAGGTTTGCCAGAGGTCACAATGTGTTTTGAGCCACAAAACAACTTGCCTCAATCAACCATCTATGTTTACATTTGCCTGGAGTGCATTGACGCAACTGGTACAGTCGGATAAATCTGACTTTTCTGGAACGCAATGTCGGCTAGCAGACTGCACGACCAAACCCAGTAAGGCAGTGACCTGGAGGGGGGAGGGGTAGCCTTTATTTGGCACTGTGATGTTATTTCCAGTCGGGAGCAAATCGTAAAATGGCCGCCTCCTGAGATGGATTCGAAACGTGTGGATTTTGCTGCTGAATTTCATATCCCACAACTGCCATGTTAATCCGAATGCTGTGTTTACACTAGAGGGGGTAATTAAAATATTGTCAAGAAAAATCTTGACTTCCCTTTAAGATGTGTGTTGTAGTAAGGTATTAAGTGCTAACGGCCCCCCCCCCCATGATTTCTGTCAATCTCTGACTGAACAACAAACACTATTGTGCCAGGTGTTTTGGGATGCACTCAATTCAAATCCACAGACCAGCTGGGAACCTGGAGCTAGAGCAATCGGCGTGTAAAGTTTCATTTGCTTAAGATTGAACGCTTTAGGCAACTACAGCCCCCGGCAAAAATTGTGGAATCACCAGTCTCAGAGGATGTTCATCCACTTGTTTAAATTTGTAGCCAGGGGGGGAGAAGAAAAAAAAACTACAGTCTTCAAACAGTATCTTTTGCACTTTTAAGTGCTAAATGAAATCAAGGGGGAAAAAAATGTAGTCAGTTTACACCCATCAGAGAAAAACTAGTTTGGAATCACCTGGTGACGGTGTTTGGTGTCAGTTTGGTTCATCGTGGGTGCAAATCTGGGCTGGACTGCCTCTGGCAAAAGGCCCTGCTGCATTTCATCTTCAATAAATGCACAATTTTCCCTTGAAGAAAACTGTCCATGACAAAGCTCCAAGTTGCAAAGCACATCTGGCAAAAGCAATCTGCGAAAGTTGAGAGCCAGATTGATGAAGAGTACTGTTATCACTTAATAAAGTCCATGCCCCCGAGACATCAAGCTGTCAAAAAAGCCAGAGGTGGTATGTTTAAGTGTTCTTTTGCTGTCCCCCCCCCCCCCCATTGTTCCAAGATTATTTCCTCAGAATTGAGTGATTCCTTACTGTTTTCTCTCTGCTTGGTCTAAAAATGTAACAACTGTATTACTGACGACCACATTTTTGCTTGCAAGAAGCCAGAGAGTCGCCATTTGAAATGACTCTAGTTTTGTGTCATGTCTGTCATCTGCTTCTTTTCTACAAATTTCAACGGCTGAATGAATATCCTCGGCGAGTGGGGATTCCACCATTTTTGGCAGGTGTTGTAGTTACTCTGTGAAGCAAAACACATTCTCAAGGTAATTGCATCCCCGATTTTAACTTGGTGCACATTGAATTAAGATGTACATGCTTTTTTTTCTGCACGGATGCTTAAAGTGACTAGGTGAAATATTTTAAGCAGGACCCATGTGCGTGTCAGAGGTTCTACATACAGTGAATGTTCTGTACAAGCTGGGACACTACTGGCTTTGGGACCAAAACATGTCAGGGAAGAAACTTATACGTAGTTGGTGGGGTCTTGCAGGACAGCCGATAAATTCTTTTGCTTGCTGATGACGTCACTCTACTGGAGCATATCCACAAAGGCGTCAAACTCGTCTATGTTTCTCTCATAGATGGCCAGTTTCTCTGGCAGCGAGTCCTGCACACATACCTTGTTGTTAGTGACAAATTACACTGCTGAATTTTGCCATCGAAAGGTTTAAAAAAAAAAAAAAAAAAAAAAAACATACTACGAGATCATCAGCCATCGACTGGGAACTGATGTGAAGCGAGAGGCTGGCCAGTTGTGGAGGGTTTTGAAACTCCCTGTAGAACGTTCCTAAATCCATCGGCATCAAGTCGTCTTTCGAGAAAGCGGGCCGCTAAAAAATAAAATAAAATAAATAATACATGAACCAAGTCGGGAGGGAATTGCAGCACTTCTCAAAGAGTTGAGATGACGGACGTACAAAGTCGACCATGACAAAGTCATCGTGCTGCCCTGAGCCCTCCGAGCCCTGAGAATGGAGGCTGGCCTGCAGAGGGGACATGCAGGAAGGAGAGTCTGGAGGATGGACCTGGCACACACGCACACATACACACAGACGTACGTAATGTCATTCTCAAGTCGTCGGGGGCCAGGGCCAATGCAGAGTGAACCCATGGCATCCACGCTTACCATTGGATCATTGTCCTCAGAGTCGAGGCCCCTAGGAGCAAATGCAGCAAATGGCAGGTCCATCGAGGCCGATAGCTAAAAACACACCAAAAAAGTATCGGCGCTGAAAGCTACATATTTGGTCATCATTTCTAATGTTGCATCAAGATTATACGATGCAATACACTTTTTTGGGCTTTATTTTTGACATAAGCCACGATAGTTACTTTTTCCAGCCTGGGACTGCTGGGAGTATAGAGACTCCTGAAAAATGTAAAATGGGAACTCGACAATCAATAAAGTTCAGGGAGCGTGAACTCTGTTGCTCCGCACTCTTGGCAGCGATCTTTATCGAAGACAGCCAGTTCAGCCATCTTCGCCTGATGGCTTCTCCATGGAGAAGTGACACATACAGGCCTCGAGACAAACTTTTTGGACTGGGTGCACCGGTGCAAAAGTGAATTGCGCCAACATTTTTGACCCTTTCACGTTGACAGAGATGCCAAACAATCGATATTCCCTTCTTGAACAATTTAATAAAGACTGTCAAAGCATTTAGTCAGTTCACATCCCTCATTTATGTAAATATTACTGTCCTTGATATTATTTCATGGTTCACTTATGGCCTTGAATTTTTCACACAAGCCAAGCTTTTAGAAAACCAAAACATTTGTGTTTCATAAAACTGAAATTCACATATTATAATACATCTTCATTTCATGAGCGTTTGTTAAAAAATGCTAACCTAATTCAAATAGAGTTGGGAAGCTGTGTTCTACATAAAAACAGAACACAATGATTTGCAAATCATGTCCAACCTCGATTTCATTGAATACACTACAAAGACAACATATTGAATGTTCAAACTGAGAAACTATTGTTTCTAGCAGATAATCATGAACTTTGAGTTTTATGGCTGCAACGCGTTCCAGAAAAGCTCGAGCAGGGTCATGTTTTCTTTTCACAACATTCAAAAGACATTTGGGAAGTGAGGACACCAATTGTTGAAGCTTTGTAGGTGCAATTATTTCTCATTCTTGCTTGATGTACAGCTTCAGCTGTTCAATTGTCCAGGATCTCCATTGTTGTATTTGTTACGCTTCATAACGCCACACATTTTCAATGGGAGACGGGTCTGGACTGCAGGCAGGCCAGCCGAGGACCCGCGCTCTTTTACGACAAAGCCACCCACCTGGTCCTAGTTCGCCCTTTTCACCTGTGGGGCATTCCAAACAGCTGTTTGATGAGCATTCGTCCACTTTCTCAGGTCTTTTTGCCGCCTGTTCCAGCTTATTTGGAACGCGTGCAGCCATACAATTCCAAGTTCATGATTATTTGAAAAACAATCAACTTTATCAATATTTCATATCTTGTCTTTGCAGTGTATTCAATTCATCAATAAATCAAGGTTGAACATGATTTGCAAGTCAAGCCCTCTTCAGATCACGCCACTGACGTTTGATGGAACGACTCATAATTCCATCAACCTTGACTAAGCCCCAGTGTTTCGAAAAAGCAACATTTGCAGATTGCACATGTGCAATCACCACCTCAGTTGTTCATTTTTATTTCCCTGGACTTTTTTTTTTCCATTTGAGCTAAATAAAGACCTGGCATTTGAACAGAGGCGTGTACACTTTTTATATCCGCTGCATCATTATGTAGAATCATCCTTTTTTTTCTTTCTCGTTGTGTATATACTGTATATTCCTTACCCGTGTATTGGGCTTATTGACAAAGGCTCCAACTTTCCTCGTCAATGCATTAAGTGACTCGACTGGGTCAGAGGGAGAAGCACTCCTCCTTCCCTCTCCGCTGTGGGACAAAATGTCGTCGTCTCCACTGGGAAAAGAAACAACACGTGAGGTCAACACACGACAGCAGCCAAACTACCACCCAAAAAAAGAAAAGAAAAGAAAAATCACATCATCAAATCATTGAATTTGTGAAATGACATCAATCTACAATTACCAGCTGGCAGGCGTGTTGGGCATGCGCTCAAGTGTCAGATGTGCATCGGTGGCATGATAAGGCTGCGCTGGATGCAACATGAGCCCGTCCTCCTTCCCGGCATGCAGTGTCTGAAGAGCATAAACTTGAATGTTTGTCTGGAACCTGTCAGCGCCCGATTTGCAAGCGGAGGCGTTTGCTCCTTACATTATCGGTACGATCAAATATCGTCATCCCGTATAATTATCGTTCCGATTGTTACCTGGTTTGGATTGGCAGCAGTATGGCAAAGCTCAGTAGTTCCCGCTAGAACAGGAGGCTGGTAGGATAGCCTGGAATTGTACAGCTACATGTGCAAACAAATGAGAGAACAGACGTATGAATAATCTTTGTCAAATTCAGTGTGTATTGACTGCGCTTGTCGGTACTGTCGTTAGTAAGTTAGTCGTGATGGAAAAGAGTCAAGGTCGATAAAAGCACAAGTGTAAGCAGGCTGAAATCCAACTAAACAAAAAGACGTGCCAGTGTAGACTCACAGTGTGAGTGACAAGACCGGGAACCAGCGGAAACTGTGGATTGTCCAGAGGAAGGGCCTTAGACAGTTTAGAAGGAGAAGGGCTGAGTGTACAGATGCACTGAAAAGCGGTCCAGTGGCGGGAAGAAAAGAGGAAAGAATGAGACATGAAAAACAAGTAAGCGAGTAGAGAAAGAGTTTGATCTTTTCAGCACATTGGTTTATCCAAGCAACTTAAGTGTAGTAGGGAAAAGGGAGAGGGGTTGTCGTCTTACCTGGGAGGGCGGGGAAGTGGAGAAGGAAGTTGTGCAAACCTCCTGTGAATCCTGAACTCCTGCAAATGCTTCGCCATGATCATCGTCTGGTGCTCTGGGGCAGAGGGGATTGGAATTTGCTAATGGGTCAGTTAAGTATTATTTAATAAGAATAATGTGGCTGTGACTTTCTTTAATTCCTGCATATGTCAGATTTGTGTCCAACAAAACATGTCCAGATATTTCTGGAATAAGATAACTGCGAAAAAGAAATGAAGTATCCTTAATGGTAATAATTTTGTCATGATTCGGTTTAGGGACCAACAGGTGGCACTGTAGGGCTCCCCCGGCAGCTGCACACCTGTTGGTCATGGGTAATTAGGGCTTTAAAAGGACTCCCAGCCCGAACACTCGGTGTTGGGTCATTGTTGCTCTTTGCTACTGTCATGTTTGTTTGTTTGCTTGCTGTTCCTTTGCTGCTGTCATGTTTGTTCTAGTAGTGTTTTGGTTATTGATGGTTTTTGTTTGTGACTTTGGATTTAGTTTTCTTTGTTTTAAATACAATTCGTCAAGTTCACCCTGCTCCTCCCTCCTGCCTGCTTTTTTGGGGTCCACCACGCAACGTGGCAAATTTTGTTTGAATTTTTTTCCTTGTGAGTACAAAGTGAGTTGTAAAAAAAAAGAAAAGGAAAAACGAATCAAATCCACACAATTTGTATTCGTATTCACGGGGAATGAATTCAAACACAAATTAGCATGATTGCGGAGGCAAATCAATCACGCATACGTGTTGTGTTGTGTTATTTTTGTTATTTTGACTTCAAAATGGCGCCGTGAGAGTGGCTGCCTTTCCAGCAGCTCCTATATATTTTTGTTCTACTTCTTCCTTTCATAATTTTGCTGCTGTGAATTGGGAATTTCTCCATTGCGAGACAAATAAAGGTTTTCTTATCTTACATCTTTTTGACAGCTGTAATACTCCACAGATTTTTGTGAGTAAATTGAGAGATGACCATTATTTCAATTCACTGTGTTATATTTTACCTGACAAATTTTTGGGGGGTAGTTTAGTATGAGATTTTTTTTCAAAATAAAATATGTGCCTTGGCTGGATAAAGGCTGGGAAAGGAAACATTCAAAGCCCTTTTTATGAGTGTATTAGGTACCTGTAGTTGCAAGGCTGACCCATATTTGCAGGTCGCTGGCTGCCACAGGGAGGGTCCACAAAGTGGTCCACAATGATCCCCATGATGGGCACAGACCGCTCAAACTGTCTGCAAGAGCAAGATGCATTTGCAACACGTTCACTGTACATTCTATGACGGCAGCTACAATATGAAAAGTCACATGAGACAGTAAACACTACCGACCTGTTGGACATTAAAGCGAGATTGGTGCGATAGGCACAAGAAAGTGTCACAGTGCCAACGGGGGTTCCCACAACACCAATACGCACCGTCTGGAAACCTTCAAAAATGAGGAGCAACAACTTGATTGAGCAAGCTATTGATGCAAAAAAAAAAAAAAAAACTCCAAAAAAAATCATCTTTGGATGATGGTAGGAATTGTAACCATCTACAATACAACACACAGCCGAATAACAACTACCTTCTCCTAATCCTCTCATCTGAACTTCCCCAAAATAGATCCTAAACAAGAGGCAAAAACAATGAGCAGACGGAACGTTGGGTGACAAGCGATGACAAAACGATGTTAACTCACCTGTATAATATCACATAGTCATGTCCCTGCTTTCTGGACAGTTTGTAGGCAGGCGTTACTCGCGTGACGGCCAGCAGAGACTTGAGAAGGACGGACAAACGGTCGTAGACGGTATACGACACTTTAATGTCCTTATCACACCTACAGAGGAAAAAAATATGTTGACTCATTTTGTTTCTGCCCTCTAGGGTTGGATTCAAATGTCAGAGCGGCTGATAACGACTGAATGCCTATTTTTTTCCCACTCTCTATTTCAATGTGCATCTCAAAGGACATATATCTCACGCATGCGCGAGCAGTACCGCAGAGCAGAAGTCAACAATAAGACTGCTGTCAACTATAATACAAATAGGAATTAATTTAAAGAAGGGCAACCTCTCCTCTGGATGATGGTCACACCTCTAATGTATCATCCTTTGACCACATGCAGTGTAATTGTCCACAGTTTCGCTATACTCTAGATTTACAGCATTTGTTTTAACATGTTCATTTGTGTTGTTTCAGTATGTGCAAGCGTGTTCACTAATCAACACATTCCAATGATGTCGGGCTGGCACTGATGGTGTATATCCCATTTGTACATGTAAGTGGCTACATTGCAGTCTCATCAGCACATATGCATGTGTACAAAATTGTTGGTTACCCCTCTATTAATGAAAGACAACCCCCCCCCCCCCCGCCCCAAAAAAACCCCACTACCAGTGCAATACGGATGACAAATGATAATCACACTATGCTTTTGAATAGTGGTCTAACAGATTTATTTATTTTTTTAAATCGTGCAACAGGTTTGGACAAAAATTAGAGTGCCCGAGAAAATAATAAACTAATTTGACCATGGGGACATGTTCAACCAAGGTGTGTCCTCTATTTAGCATCACAGGTGTCTTCAAACTTGTAGTCACAGTCATGATTTGCCTGTGACAAGTAATCACTTGTGCTGTTTGGTGACACCATGTGTGAACACATTACAAATGAACATGAGGAAGTGAAGGAGAGAGTTGTCTCAGGTGATGGGAAAGAAAATTACCCCAAGCATCGTGATGTTCCTGTCACTTAAGGTAAACAACAATTTTCAGAACTTCTGGCCCTATCTTGTACCACGACAGCAGGGGTGTCCAAACTCAGTCCTCAAAGGTCACTTGTCCTGCCTTTTTTCCAGCTCTCCCAGGAGCAAGACAGCTGATTCAAATCATCAGGATCGTTCCAATGCTGCTTCAGAGCTGGCTGATGATTTGATCAGCTGAATCAAGTGTGTTGCAGCCGGGAGAGATGGAAAACAGGCAGGACGGTGGCCCTCCAGGCCCGGAGCTGGACACGCCTGCTCTACAGCCATGTATATCGTCTATTTTTCCAGACAGTTTTTCTCTTTCAAAAAAATAAGCTACAAATGTTTCTTGAAATGAATTTGGCCTTATTTTTTCCCCTACATTTGTAAGAAAAAAACCCATCTTACTTTTCATTCATCTCCAGGCACCAAGTCTCTAACTCCATCGAGTCCCCCTGGATGAAAGACAGGCACATGATTGTCCAGTTGGGCTGGTCCGCTCTTGACTAACATTGCTTCACGGTTTTAATCTTTGCACTAAATCAGAAGGCACAGGTTTGAGGCCTTCATTCACCTACCCACCCTAGACCTGCAGCACGCCTATTCTCCTATAGCTGGTTGCTGCTTGAGTATTCAAGGCAAGTTAGTGGACTCTGGGAAACAGCATGTGGCTTATCTATTCACTGACTTCACTCCAAGCAATAAAATACATTTATAAATTCCAGTAACTGATATGATTGGAATTGTGCCACCCATCCGTCCATAAAAGACAAAATTGTATTTCATCTATTTTTATGGCGGTATAATTCTTTATACCGTAGCTTCTGTAACTCCTGGCAAACATTGTGGAATCACCAGTCTCTGAGGATGTTCATTCAGTGGTTTAATTTTTTTAGAAATAATAGTATGACTCAAAACTAAAGTAAGTTCAAAACGACAACTATTGGGCTTTAAGAAACATGACAAGATATCAAATTAAAAATGTGGTAGTACTAGTATTTGTTTAGACCAGGGGTGTCAAACTAATTTTTGTCACGGACCACTTCGGAGTTACGTCATCCCTCAGAGGGCCATTATGACAGTGAAGCAGAATAACTGTTCAATCATCACATTTATTACTTGTACACAAGAAAAAAAAATTATGGCTGACGAGTTTTGAAATCAGTCAAGTATTTGTTCGATTATTGCTCAAGTGAGTGTAAACAGGGTAAGAAACTTATTGCAAAATGTTACCGTTATTTATTACGTCTGACAATTTGAGATTTCGGTACAGATTTAAATGGAAGTTGACACAGATAATTTGCTTTCGCAGGCCACATAAAGTGACGTGGTGGCCCGGATCTGGCTCCCGGGCCTTGACTTTGACACCTGTGGTTTAGACCAAGCAGAGAGGAAAAAATGGAATCCCTCAATTCTGGGAAAAAAAATTGGAATCATGAAAAACTAACCCCCAAAAATAGCAGCAAAACTACACTTCAACACAGCACCACTACTTTGTTGCACCACCTCTAATAATTTATTTCTCAGAATTAAGTGAGTCTCTATTTTCTTTTCCTCTGCTTGGTCAAAAATGTAATGTTTGCTGACTACATCTTTTTTTGGGGGGTGTAGGTTGGGTGGGGTGGGGGGTAATGTTTCTTAAAGCCAGAAAGTTGCCATTTGAAATTATTAGTTTTGTGTCCTGCTTTTTTCGACATACTTGAACATCTGCTGAAACTGGCGAGGCCCTAATTCTTACCTGAGGTTGTCTACAGCAATGGGGAGTTGAGAAGTCAGGTGACGTGCCGGGGCATATCGGTGACAGAAGACCACGGGCTATACTGTATGCTTATTGCACAATGTGCAATTGCGTTGCATTTCTTGTTAGATTTGTATTTTATTTTTATATATTCCACAGAAATGAGGATTTTACCTCCGAAGTCTTTAGAGAGATCTCCACGCACATTGAGTGTCCCACGCCTGGAAGTTGGCCAGCCAATGCTTTCTTGGCTTCATGGGTGACTTCGGGGATGTCTTTGATTGCTAAATTGAACTACAAAATAATTATTTTTTTAAAAATTACACCCACACTTAAAATGAAACACAAGCAATGTAAACAACCTTTAAGTTGAATTCAACAAAGCAGTTACACTCTGATTTAAGAGTGAGAGAGATGTTTGTGCCAATGGCATACGTAATTTTGACATCTGTGAAGGCACTGTTAATGCTGAATGGTACATACACGTTTTGAAGAAACAAATGCTGTCATCCAAGCAATGCCTGTTTCATGGACGCTCCTGCTCATTTCAGTAAGACAATGCCAAAACACATTCTGCATGTGTTACAACAGCGTAGTATGTTATTTGTTATTGTAAAGGCGCTTATAAATAAAATCTATTATTATTATTATTATTATTATGACTACTAGACTGGCCTGCCTACAGTCCAGACCTGTCTACCACTGAAAATATGTGCCTCATTATGAAGCGTAAAATACGACAAGGGAGACCCTGGACTGTTGAACAGCTGAAGTTGTAAATCAAGTAAGAATGGGAAAGTATTCCACCTACAAAGCTACAACAATTAGTGTCCTCAGTTCCCAAACGTTTTTTGAATGTTGTTAAAATAAAAGGTGATGTAACACAGAGGCAAACATTACCCTGTCCCAGCTTTTTGGGAATGTCTTGAAGCCATAAAATGCTAAGTTAGTGATTATTTGCTAAAAACAATCGAGTTTGTCAATTTAAACTTAAAATATCTTTTTTTCATTGTAGTGTATTCAATTAAATACATGTTGAACATGATTTGCAAATAATTTACTCTGTTTTCATTTATGTTGAACACAATCTCTCAACTTCATTGGGTTTGGGTTTGTAAATATCACATGCCTTTCTGAGCTGCGTGCGGGACCCTCAGTGGTGGCAAAGTCTCAGCACATTTCATTTGTGGATATGGTCCGATAATTAAAACTAACAACGGTGCCTGCATATTGTGCAGAGCACACATGTACACAAAGCCAATCAATTAAAAACGTTCGATCTGCGCTCAAAAATAAATAAATAAATAGATAAATAAATAAATAAATAAACAAACACGTTCGCTTTACCCAGTCAGAGCCAGTTGGTGTTGAAGACGAGCGAGTACATATCTTCTCACCAAGGCGAGCCTGGACTATCACCTGAACAGTCTACAAGCACATCAACAATACAATGAAACGGTTGTTGAACACAATCAAGAAAACTTCGATTTATTTTAAAACTACCAAGAAAAAAGCCATTCTAATTTATTTTTAAGCATCTACTCACCTTTAAGGCAAAGAACTTGATGAACTTATCCAAGTCTTTTTTATCCTGTGGACTCAGGTCACTGTCCATGTTGTTACGACCCTGCAATTGAGCATGAGCACATAATGAACCTGTTTAAAAAGCATAAATGACAGCAACGAGCAGGCACCGCATTGTTAATAATACAGCACTGCCGTAAACGAACATGTAGATCTGTCGCTCAAACAAAAACAAACAAACAAACAGCAACAAGAAAATCCCCATTGGATATGAAGTCGAATTTCGACCTTGCATTAGATATGCAGCTTTTGAAATAATATACACTCAAATATATAGTACGATACATAAAACAACGCAGTTAGAATCATGACGTTGTGGATAATTATTATTTCATGAAATTATTACAGCAGAAACATATATGTGATGCCAGTGCGGCTTCTATGTCTCTATTACACTGCCCATGGATCTACTGTATAGAAGTGATTCGGAACTTTAATGAAAACCCCTTTGTAATGTACACCATAACACGTAGAACCTAACAAGGCGACAATAAATTAATAGGTTCTCCATCAAAAGAACTGATGAATCAGTCTAAGGCCAATGCTATGCAGGCCATTAAGCTAGCTGGACGTCGCAGATTTCAAACCGATCATAAAAAGCAAACCTACATTAGCGTTTCCTTTAGCAACGTGGCTTTGATGAGGTACAAACCAGCTCGATCGATCGGACCTTTGATTCGATTTTACAGAATCACGAATAAGAACAATTCTGATATAAACAACGTCAAGTGCGGGTATGCTACATTTTTGTTTATCTACCCCATGTCGACGTGTTTAGCAAACAAAGCTTTCCCAATTGCACTTTCGCGAATTTGTATGGAGGCCATATAAAAATGAGAAATGCAAAGAATCATTTGGCTGTTTTTAATCTATGAAATTTTGTTAGAATTAAAGGCTGATTTTGCCATTAAAAGTGATATGTATGAGGCATAGCCTTAAAAATAATTTGGCCGAATCTAAGAACGAGTGTAGTAAGGCACTTTTTCTTCATAGACGTAGTTGGCTGAGAAGGTAAATCGGAAAACATCTAAAAGTGGTTTGTTTGATAGTTTATGTGCATCGTGTGTGTCAATATTTCCGATATTGTGTATGTGAATTGTTGGCCTTGAGTGAAGATGTTTACAGCTGACACATACGACTTAATTTGACATCTACAGTGTGGTTTGTTTCGCAGGTTAGTTTCAATTAATTCGCATAAAATGTGGTCTTTATGCAACGGGGTAACATTTATTTATGGAGATTATATACAGTGAAAAGCCAAATTAATGGGTGACATTTGAATAGGCGGAATGTTCACCAGCATATATTGTAATTTGAATGGGTACTTATTGTGATTTGTATAAGCAGCATGGCCATCTCAATAGCCATTTTGGACTGTGATCTACTGTTGCATGGCCGCGGTCACAAGACCCTGGACCGTTTTGACGTGGGCTCTGTATCAGACGACTTCCTTCTCACACAATTTGGCTTCCCAAGAGAGTTTATCCTTTACTTGGTGGAGTTACTCAGTGAGGTAAACTTCTCTCATGCTTTCAAGAGCACACTATCACACTATCTTTCTGAGAGCGAGCATGGTATTTTGTGTTTCTCTTGTCTACCAGTCCCTCTGTAGACGCACACAGAGATCCAGAGCCATCAGTCCTGAGGTCCAGGTCCTGGCCGCGTTGGGCTTCTACACATCCGGCTCTTTCCAGACATCAATGGGAGATACTATTGGAATCAGCCAAGCGTCCATGTCCAGATGTGTTTCCAATGTGACCAGAGCTCTGGTTGAGAAAGCTCCTCAGTTCATCACATTGCACAGGTAAAGGAATAATCAAGATGTAAACTGATGTAGATGAAGAATGGTGTTTGTGTAGAGAGGTCGTGATCCGAGAGCAGACCTCCCAGGAGTTCCAGAGGGTGGCAGGGATGACGGGTGTTCTCGGAGTGCTTGACTGCGTTCAGGTTGCCATCAAGGCTCCAAACAGCGAAGACTCATCATATGTGAACAAGAAGGGATTTCACTCCATTGGCTGTCAGCTTGTTTGCGATGCCCGAGGCTTGTTACTTAGTGCAGAGACTCACTGGCCCGGTGGGCTCAAAAGTGTAGATGTTCTGGAAAGATCTGTCCTACATAAAGAAATGCAAGAAACTGAGGAGGGCTATTTGCTGGGTAAGAATTTTTGTATCGCCAGGTAACATCTAGAAGTGTAGTTCTTTGATGATGAAAAATAATTTTAAGGTTTTCTGCTTATTAGGTGATAGCCGTTATCCTCTCAGGAGGTGGTTGATGACCCCGGTGGATTGCCCTGAATCCCCTGCAGAGTTTGGATACAATCTTGCTCACACAGCTACACATGAGATTGTGGATAGAACGTTTCGAGCCATCCAGACTAGATTCAGATGTTTGGATGGCACCAAAGGATACTTGCAGGTATTTCACTTCTATTTATATTGAGAAAGCGAACATGACAGAACACACACTGTATGCTTTTGACATGTACAATCCCCGAACTAAAGTACTGTTGCCATCACTGCTCTGCACAGTACTCACCAGAAAGGAGTGCATCCATCGTGTTGGCTTGTTGTGTTCTCCACAACGCCTCCCTCCAGTCAGGATTAGATGCCTGGACTCTGGAAAGGACGGACCCCCTGGAGCAACCCGAAACTCTGGAGCAGAGACCCGAGGACCGTGACGTTCAGGCTGAGGAGCTTCGCAAACAGCTTATCCTCAAACACTTCAGCTAATGTGTGCCTGAACTCAGCGGGGTTTTGCTCAAGAACAAGTGGAGTTCACACAAGATGGAGTTGTGTTTACAGCAAGAAAGCCAAGAGACAGTGATGCTGATGCAGATTTTTAATATTTTGCTTGTTTCTATTCTACTGACTACACTAATATAACAGGCATATAAGAAGGAACATGCAAGACACTGTACAACAACAACAACGGTCCTCTGTGAACATGACTTGATTTTCTTCCTAAACTAGTATTTGTGACCCAGCTTTTTAAATTTAGTTTTCATTGTTGTCCAGGTTTGGAAAAAGTGACAAGAGTCCTCCATCCGTGCCGTCTTCCTCCTCCCATCAAAAAGACTTTGCAACACGTTTCCACAGGCAATTATATTTCACGCCAACTAGGCCTGCATTTACAACTGCACATCATTTATGACATTGCTGAGGCAACTTGACAAATGGGAAGGTCAAAACAAATACAACAGATGGATTTGGAGACAGATCATCCCAATGGGCAATCGCGGGCACAAGAATCTTCACACTGTACTGAATTTCTCACATGAACAGAACATGGGTAAAGAATTTTTTTTAACCTCAAATACTTTTGAAAATGGTAGTGGTGTTTCATGCCTGGGAATGTAATTTGATAAACATATATATATATATATATATATATATATATATACACACCCACACACATTTTCTATAAACAGCAATAAATACATCCACACAGGCATTTTACTTGACAAAATATTTCTAATCCAATCAAAAAGTCAATCAAAGTTTGTTATTTTTGCCCTGATTTCACAGTCACTCTGATTTAAAGGCGCGGGGGGAGTAATTTTTGGTGGCGGCAGTGAAACAAAGTAATTACAGCAAAAAGACACAAATCCCCAGGAGGATGCCCACGGAGCAGTACATAATAACTACACATCACCATCATTTCGATCATTTGAAATCTTGACACAATTCCCGACGATCAACATGTCTTTTTATTTTATTAAATTTTTTTGTAGACCATAAATATGCTCTTTTTTATGCTCGGAATATATTATGAAGCAATATTGTCATTTTTAAACTTATCTACCATAGAAAACCAACGTGATAATATGTGAACTAAAATTTAAAACAATATTTTTTGTTGCATAATTTAAATATGCTCATTTTTTTTATGCTGCAACTATGTACACACACACAGTTTTTAATTTCATAAAAATACTTCACGTCACGTTTCCCGCCCTCCTGTCAGAACTCTTCAGTAGGAAAATACAGGTGTAGAATTTATGGGTTGCAAAATGAATGCCATGAAGTCAGGTTGAGGAGAGACCTCTTGAATGCAGTTAGAACTCACAAAGCTTTCATAGCCACAAATGAATTGACGTTGTGAGGTGCCAAACTCTCAGATAAATATTCAATTTGCGGGGTATTAAGTTGGCACTCTTGACTCGATCGTATATGGCCAAGTGGTTTGAATATGAATGGAAGGCACTTGAAAGGCTTCCTATGTGAGAGGACACGAACGAGCATGTCGACTTTGAACCATGTTAGCAGAGTGCGCAAGCTGAGGAGAAGCCAACAGTGGCGGGCAATGTGTGCTGATATAACAACATGAGTGAGATTTATGAGGTCATTATTTCCATGTAACAATGTGAGATCTTCAAATATGTATATATAAAATATGTGCCAATGGTGGCTTGGGCGGGCTACGTGAAGCTTGAGGGAGGGTCAGCTGTGGCGGTCCGAGCTGTCAGAAGAAACCCGAACCGTCGTTTGGTTTAGTTTCTCTGAAGGGGATGAAGTAGACGTCACTGTCAGTGGTGGTCATCATTTAGCATGCAGAACTTTGGAGTGGTATAATGGTACCTGTGGTCCGACTTGGGCCCGCTTGTCTGGTTCTTGTGGACATCAGCCGTGTGGCGGCTCGTCTGGATGTGGTTTTGCGACCGCAACCTCTCCACCAGTAACATTGCGGGAGTTCCCTCCAGTGGAGACCCTTCGTCGAAGAAGAGTAGGCTGCGGGAGCGGACTGCAACTCAGAAAGGAACACAGCTTACTGTCATTTGGTTGGCCTGGACGGTATCAACATGGGGAGAAAAGAAAAACAATTGTACAATACAGCCTTTTGTGTCTGAAAAATGTGAAGGTGAATTCCCAAGTTCAGTTTTTAGGGTTTCTTTTTGTTAGAAGTTAACCGTGAACCGTAAAAATAATGAAACGCTTTGTCTCCATGTTGAAATGAATATTTTGGCATCTTGCATGGTGGTTGGAACGCCTGTGTTTTTGTGCATCCGGTACATTTCTGGTTGCATTCTGGACTGTATAGGTAGGATCTCAAGTTGAACTTGAAAAGTTCCGCTGTATTTATTTTGTTAAAAAAACATATTTTCTTACTATGCAAACCAATTTATTCTTGCGCTTTCAAGGATGCTTCGTTTTTAACGTTTATAGTCTAAAGCGCTCATCAGCAAGCTCTGATACTGATCCTGCTCATTTGAATCTGGTGTGTTGGAGTAGGGAGACACATTAAGCATACAGAATTGGGTTTGGACAGCCCTGGCACAGATTGTACAAGTCTGCTTTTCTTACTCATCAATCCGCATCCCATAGAAAGATAGTAGCACTTTTCTTTGCGACGTTCTAAATGAAACTCCCTCCCTGTCCTGCCCCCCACCCCAACCCCTGCCTCCTGCCACAGACTGTGACTCTCTGTCAGCATCTGACATCCGATTATTGCACTTAAACAATGCACGACCTAAATTTAACCCGCAATAATCACAAGTGCCCTTGGTTGTCTGTTGATTGCTATTAATTGTTTTATTTGTTTATATTTATATATGGTATTTCTGTCTTGATGTCTTTTTTATGCAGTTCAGTTTTGCTGCCCTTATTTTTAGCTGTGGGTGTTTCAATGCACTGCATGTTAGCACTATGGTTGAGAGGAAAGTAATTTCATCTGCGCTGTATGTTGCACATCGAGCATATTTGACAATAAAGCTTGACTTGACTTGAAAGGTACAATTATTGCGAGGCAACATACCGTTAGTGGTGGTGTACAGGTCCGCTGACTGTTGAGAGGGAGGGGAAGAAGGATGTAAGGAGGAAGAAGAGGCTTGAGTGAAGAAGGAGAGAGGGGAGAGGCAAGGAGAGAAGGAGCCCAACACCAGGACAAAACACAGTGCCATCATCTGCACAGAGAGAACAACACAATTTTTGGCCGTGTATGTATATTCAAAACCCACGGCAGGAGAATACAAGCCACCACACTTACCATCAGGCATGTCCCTGTCTGAGTCGAGGCCATTTTGCAAGTGCGCGGGACAACTTTCCCTGAAATAAGTGATTGGAGTTTCTGGAGCTGATGGAGAAGTGTTCTGCAGACACACACACGATAAAACTGATTTGTCCCTCGTACAAAGGGGGGAAGCAGCATTGAGAGAATTTGGAAAAAAATAAGAAGATGGGTTTAGGGCATCACCATGATCAAGTCGGGTAAAGAGAAAAAGAGCATGTGTCCCCCTCTCAAAATCTCAAAGGAAACACTTGACCGGACATAAAAACCTCAGATGAAAAGAACGGCTTTGCATTAAATGACTGCTGAATGTTACCCCGAAGTTGGCAGTCGGGCCACCACTACAGTAGTCTTTTCCGTTTGATCAAAGTTTTTCTGGTGGTCTCGGTGGACATTGTTCTCTGCAGCACTTCCGAACCAAGTGCACGAAATAGGAAACTCCCGTTGGTATGCATATGCATGCATCAATAGTTCTATACTTGAGAGCAATGAAATACATTTAAAAGAATGGAAGGCAACTGTGCTCATACAAGTGTTATATACAGTCACATTCAAAGAATGAGTGCAAATGGAAAGATAAATATTGATCATAATATAAGAGTACACAGTACGTATTTTATTTTGCATCATGGTGATTGTACAAATGTAAGACTGTATAGACTGTGTCCACGACGTATTGACCAAACTTTCACCTGATTTACACTCAAAGAGATGAATGCATGTGTTTGCCATGAATTTAGTCCAAAATCAACAATTGTGACCTCCCCAATGACTGTTAAAGTAGCCCGATGCAAGAAGTACACGATGCCGTTGTTTTTGCGTGACCTGGAGAGCAGGGTTCTGATGGTATGTGCTGCAATGGCACAACGTGGACACTGAGGGGAGACACGCTCACAAGAACTCATCTGCACATTTGGGCAGCCCCTTGACTCTCACAGAAGCCACCACCCCAAAAGCAACCACGTGAACCCAAGGAATTCTCGTATCTCTCGTAGGAACATTCAACTGGAAGATGAGCAAGTCAGGCAGGCCGTCAGTCAGTCAGCCGTTCGGCCTTTGTCACTCCCTTGTGACAGAGAACACACACAACACACACACTTTGATGTCAAACCGCAATGATTAATGGCTGCTGAAAATATACAGCATGTATGAAAAGGCCCCACGGACTGTCTCTGAGTAAACGCGGTGGGATGAAATATGAAGGGCAAGTCAGAGCCATCACGTGCTGATCTTCATCTCGACTTGAACAGGACACATTGAATCAGACCAAACATGTTTGGAGACTTGCTTTGTTGACTCACGTTGACCAGTTTGTGCCAACGCAACCATTCTAGCGAGTGATTGTTTATGAGTGTGTGTGTGTGTGTGTGCGCGCGTGTGTGGGTGGGCTAGATGTGGAGGGTGGGCGTTCCACGATGAAAACTTAAATTACAGACTTCAGCAGATAGAACCCCCCCTGGTCCTCCACCAATGCTTCTTCCAGCCAGCCTTTGCGACAACCTGATCTCTCTCCAAGATGCAGTCATAACAGTAATTTCTTTACTGCATTTTAAATATACAGTCGTGTATGGAGGAGAGATACATTTAGCATTCGACATATGGTCTGCAGACACAGAGAGTGGGTTTCTTTTGTTCTCTGCAGTTCAACATCATGCTGTATCCTTTAAACTGATAAACCAAAAACACTTCCAGTGGGTTTTTTTTCTTTTTACATTTGCGGTCTGTATGTATAATGAATTAAGGTTTCATTTTGCTAAGGATACGTGTTTCTTCTGTGCGTATGAGTGTCTCAGCTTTTGACCTGGCCCAGCCCTCTTTGAAACACGAAAGCCAGGTCCACATAAACTGATAATTGTGCCAAACTGGAGCAGGATTCTCCCCTTCTGAGCAAAGTTAGCAAAGACCTGACGATCAGATGTCTATTGACAGGAGTGCCAATAGCCCTTGACATGGCGGAAGAAGACACTGATCTGCTTGAGTCCTCTGGCAGGTCGAGGCGCACAAAGTACATTCATAAGGAACTTCAAGTAGACCTCATTGGGCGGATGATGTAAAGTTGCCTGTCAGGTGAACACCGATCCGTGAATTGGGCACTTGGAGACTGCTTTGCACCTGGATCGTCATACATGTCCTTGTGTGTTCCCCTTCTATAGCTGTACGCAGCAAGTGGCATTATTTTAAAAATATATATTTTAAAGATGTTAATATTATTATCAATAATAATAATAATAATAATAATGTGTTCAATGAATAGTTTTCTGCAACGATTCAGAGGGTTCAATGTGCACTGTTGTTATATTTATGAGTTGTATACAAGAGGGGTCCCCAACCGCGGACCGGTGGTTTGGTGCAGGGCCGCACAGAAAGAATAAATAACTTACATTCTTTCCGTTTTATTCATTTCGGAATCTGGAAGATGTTTTATTTCGAAAAATGACCGGATTCTCTGTTATATCAGTCTACAGTGTGTCACTCTTGACGCAGGTGAATGCGCGCTTCTCGGTCATGTGATAGGTTGCCACATAAAAAAACAAACGTCTTTGAACGTTTTTTCGGGAAGGGTAAAAGGCCCAGCCAGGAGACAGAAGAGGAGCCTACAACTTTCAAGAAAGAGAAGGCGACATTTAATAGACAGTATCAGGAGTCCAATTTCAAATACGGCTTTATCTCAACGGGAGATTCACACGCACCAAGCCTACTCTGCATAATAAGCGGCGATGGTGAGTCGTATTTTTCATGCCCTTTTTATTTGTGGCTTATCTTATTTTGAAGGCACATTTACGGTAAACGTTACCGTAGCGACCAGAGAATGTTGCGGCCAAATAGGACGTTCCTCGTGTCATGATTCGTGTTTATTATTATGTTTCGAAAGTACCACACTTTTCATGCAGGTCATATCATATTATATTGTTGTATCTATCCGGCCTTAAAGGGCCGGTCCTTGAAAATATTGTCTGACATGAAACCGGTCCGTGGGGCAAAAAAAGGTTGGGGACCTCTGATATAAAGCACACGATGACATTCCCTACACATGTCAACGGAGCTCAGAATCTGTCTGTCTGCACCTCAAACAAATTCACAAGAATCACATCACACTCCCTGCAGCAACACCTGTCCATGTTTTCAGCAGGAGTAAAGTTTAGTCTAATTTCAGCCAGCAAATTATCAGGTGAAGCGGGCCCATTTCAAAGCAAATGCCCTCAAAACGCTGGAACACCCAGCATGGCACAAAGAGATTAACCAAATTCCCAAAGAAGCACATCGGGACTTGCATTGACAAAAATTAGGGTACGCCTGTTTTTATGCCCTAGTGCAGCTGCACTATATACGAATACAGAGCCTATATAATGTCACAGCTGTCTTTTATCAAAGGGGGAACGAACCACCTTGTGTGATACACAAAATTGAAACAAGAGAACAACAACCAACAGAAAAAAGGCAAACATTAATGAGCGCTTCATGTTATTTAAAAAGGACAAGTTTTTGTTGCATTCACGCGTCAATCTATTGTCCGTTTTCGTGCCTCTATTAGCTGACCATGTGCAGTGAGCCTCACCTGTTGGCCGTCTCCAGGTTTTCCACTTTTTGCCACAAGTCACCGTTTTCTGACGTGTAGTTCTCCACCCTGGGGCAACAAAAACAGCCACATGCTGTTTTATTCAGGCACAAAAAAATACAGAGAGACAGAGTGCTTCACAGATTTATTCGACAATCTGTAGCTTATGTCAGGCCAGCGAACAAGATTTCTCGTGATGCACCCGTAAACCAGGAGGATGATGTTGCCTTCTTATTCACTTTAAACGGTGATCTGGAAATGAACTTCAAATCCCCATTTTCACAGAGACGCATGGATGGTGATATGATCTCACTGATCTCATCCCAAAAAGAAAGATTCGATAATCCTGCCGTTTGCTTTAAATGCATCTCATTCTAAGCGTACTCCCTTCGGCCAGCCGCCTGCTGCTTACTTTCCAAGGGATCATCCATTAATCCCGCAGCTCACACGACGACAAGAACCCAACACAAAAACGAATATAAAGAGACCATGCTCTGCTTTTATGATGAGTCTCGGCTGACCTGTGGCAGTGGCTGCACACTGAGCTGGGAATACTTTCAAATTACAAACAGCTGGATTGCGCCCCCCCCCCTACTCTTTCCCATCACTGGTGTGTGGTTGGAGTGCACTCTTATGATGCACACAAGTGGGAGCTGGAAAGAGAGTGTTGGTTTGCACTCAGGCTTTTGCAAGGTGAACTGTGATTTAACTGGACTGAGACAACAGGGTGTGCCAATGATGCACTGTTGGAAGAAAGGGCATAAATGGTTTAAGAGGCAACTAGGGGTGGGAGGGATTGTCGAGAAAAATGGAAACTCACTTTTTCTCCAGACATTCCACATATTCTTTCTTCTTCCGCCGACTCTCCTGAGCTGAGATCTGTTTTTTTTTTAAACGAACATCGGATTATTTTCTTGTCAGAAGCTGCATTGACTGACTTTTTATAGGTAAAGTTACAATACAAATAAATAATAATAATAATACATTTATTTTGGAAGCGCTTTTCATTGTACTCAAAGACACTTTAGAAGAGTTGAAAACACGGGATAAAAATGTACACTTTAAAGCAATGTATTCATGATTTAAAAGAAACGCATCTTGAACAAGAGAAACAAAAACAATGCAAAAATGGGTAAAAGAGATTAAAAGGTGTTAAAAGCATTGCGGAACAGGGGAGTTTTAAGAAATGATTTGAAGGATTGGAAGTCAGTACAGTTTCGGATGTGTTGTGGTAGAGAGTTCCAGAGGGTGGGGGCGGCGACAGAGAAAAAAGGCTCGGTCCCCCCAGGTTTTGAGCCTGGTCACGGGGATGGCGAGGAGGTTTGTCTTTGAGGAGCGGAAGTTGCGGGAAGGAGTTTATGTGGGTGAATGGATGAAATGTATTCAAATGCAGGTTTATATTAAAGTACCCTTTAGGAATGAACATTTGAATCAATAAATAAAATCATCATACAAGTCAGTGACAGTGCAGCACGGTGCCGCAGTGAATAGCATGCCTGCCTCATATTTCGGACCACAGGCAATCTCTTCCAATCAAATTAGATCTTGAAGCTCATTACATAGCTTGTTGTGCTCAAACAACAAGTGCATTGTACTAACTACCATAGTCTGCATGGATTGCTTTGGTGTGCTCGTGATGCCATATAAAAACAGAAAATTGAACAATGAAAAATGTTGTTTTATTTTATCTTCCCAAGTGAAGGGTTATGACATGTTTATTCCATTTTGGGGTTACTTTTGAGCTGGGTCAAAATCTTTCAATCCATCCATCTATCCATTTTCTGATCCCCTTTATCCCCCTGCCCCAGCAATCTTCGAGCAGTATGCGAGGGACACCCTGAAACGGTTGTTAGCCAATCACAGGGCACTCAGAGACAAACAACCATTCGCGCTCACACTCACACCGAGGGACAATTACGGGTGTGCATTGACCTGCCATGCATGTTTTTGGAATGTAGGAGGAAACCAGAGTACCTGGAGGAAACCCACGCAGGCACGGGGAGAACATGCAAACTCCACACAGGGCTGCCAGAGCCGTATAAGAAACCCTGCACCTCTGCACTGTGGGGGCGACGCGCTAACCACTCAACCACCGGGCCGCCATCTTTCAATCCAATATGTGTTATTTGAACTCCTCAATTGCTCGGTTATAAACGGTTTCACCCAGTATGGATCATTTGTATCCGGCATTGACTCAACAGACGGGCTGTTTTGTTTACAATGTCAAGGCGTCATCACATTGACAGACGTCCAGCCCTCCAATTAAAATCTCCATACCTGGCCAGTTAAGGCTCAGTGAGAGCGCAAACGGACGATAGGCACGCACCGTTTCCGCATTTGGGCTTGGGAGGAGTGATAGCTTCTGTAGTTTAGCAGATAGTGACTCTTTAAAATATATCGTACTCGCAATCTGCTGAAATGAAATCAAGCCACCATAAGTGGCGTATTACCTTATTATTTTCTCCAGTTATCCAAGTGTGGGCAAAGCAATACAGTACAATCATTTCATGAGCTATTTGCTGTATCACAAGTACATACAGGTCCGTTTGTTTTTGGTTTGAGTTTCCGGCGGGAGTTGTGGGCATTTTCCTCTGATGCCGCACCTGTCACATATTACCAACAGTGGACTACTTTAGGACTGCTACACCGACAATTTACCATCACATTATTTGGCTTGCTTGCAGCCCATCTACCAAGTGCTTATTGTCTAGACGTTCGATTCTTGCTCATGCCGTGGTTTGTCTTGTGTTGTAAGTCGTGTTCTTGTTAATTTTGTGTTGCTTATTCTTTCTCACAATTGGATTTTTTTTTTTTTTTGTCCATTGGTGACAAGCTATTTTCCTGATTTATTTCCTTGCATTCTGCAAGCGCTTTTTGTTTGCTACATTTTCTCCTGGCTTTCTTCAACCAATGATCTAATTTGTACTTTTAGTTTTTTTTCTGTAATAAAGTTTTGTTTCTGTAAGATTATTTCTGTCTCGGTCTGCTTTTTTAGGACCCTCTTCTGTTCCGGAACCTTACACGTGTGAACAGACAAAGCATGGCTTATTTGCTCCTTTGCACAAAAATGTATGCACGCACACACTCGCATATCCAGGGTTGTTTTATGAATATACTTTATTTATCTGGACCCATTTGGTTAACTCATAAAAGGTCTTCTAAATCTACAAACATTTCTAGCCCACCTATCAGGGAAGATGGTCAGATGGGTGTACTGCATGCATTTTTACAGCATGTTTATTTGAATGACAAAAAGTTAATTAACCCAACACTAAGGAAAATTATTTACCTTAACTCAACTGTTGGGTTGAATCGACTAACCCATTCTTTTGGCTAAAATTAACCACTGTTGGGCTGGTGCAAAAATAACCGAGCGCCTGGGTTGAAAATAAATTGAATTGATTTGAATGTGTACGATGAGCGGTGGAAATGAAGCCTTTTCTTCTCTTTACTGTTTATTGAAATGTCACAACTTTTGCTGCAGCATAACCTTTGTGTGGCACCAATCATATGTACTTTTTTAAGATGCAATATCTTGAGCCTTTATCTCACGATAAAGGGCGAACAGTTGCCACTGTTGGCGAAGGTAGCAAAATGAGCCTTTATGTGAGGGTTTGCAAGACACTCTAGTGGTTTTTCTTATCATGTTCGAAATTCCCTTGCGACAAGAAAAGCCATTAACACTGTTGGCAGACGTCTGGCGACCATTTTGGCAACCGTTTGCGACCTTGAATGAACCCTGACAAAACACGTACCTTCGCAAACACTTGCAAACGTTCGCCATTCAGTGGGGTAGGGCTATAGAAGTACATGCCATTTATCTGAATCAAGGGAATACTGGAAAGTTTGATATATCTCTGGTGTTCTCATTTTTGTGTCTAGTCTTGTATTCACCAAAATAATCCCCCTGGCTAATTTTAATGCAAGACTGAATGTTCGGAACGGATGTGACGTCAAGTCATTGACTGGGCTATCCCTTGCACCCACCAGTTGCTATTGAATGATACGGCAGACCGCTTGCCTGTGAATGAAAATCTGTCTTGTCTTATTTTTGTCTTGCTAGATGACCCTAATAGCCATTCCACTGCCAGGAACACCGGGAGGGAGCGAGTCAACGCCGCCGGCTTCCTTACCAGACAGCGGGATGGCCCAGGATCCACCTACCTGGTTAGATGGCCGTGAACATCCAGACTCGGATATGTATGCATTTATTTATTTATTTCTCTCAACAGAAAGGGAGTAACCTGACCCGCGTCACCGACAGGCTTCCGCCTTCGCATGCGGCAGCTGATTATTTATCATGAACTGCAGCACCGTCCTCATCTAACAGAGGGTCAGCAAAACAGCCGTCAGCAGTGACGGATTGACAGACCTTTGGTCAGTATTGACTCTGAAAAATAGCGAGAATGACTCAGGATCATGAGAATCTGATTGCCGCATTGAATTGGAGACACGCTTCGCTTTCAACGCCGCTTCTTGCAGGCAAGTATGGCTGCACGCATTAGCTGCCATAACGTCTCAACAAACAGGTACCGCAAGCTATTATTAGCTTGTTTTAATACAACCAGTGGAGCCAAAGATGCGTTTGGATGCATTTTTTCTTGATATGTCACACATATTTTCCCTTCTGACCATCACAGGATAATGGGAACCAATAACTCAACTGTGATGAGCAAAACAATGAATGCACTGTATGTTTTCAACAAATGGAAAAAAAATCACATGGTACCTTATTTTTAATCTTTCGTCTAACTCTCTTCAGAGCCTTCTCTTCACTCTTGGTGAGAGGAAGTTTGTTGGGTACAGGGTATCCCTCAGCGACGAGGGTCCGTTTCTCTTCGTCTGTCAGCAAGAGGGGTCCGGAACCCTGCAGTTTCTACGCAAACAACAATCATGGCCATTTGTGAGAGCATTAAAAGCATGTTTTTGACTGGTGATGAGCAATCATCATGGGAGGAAAGAAGGAGAAGGAGAGAAAGGATAGGTGGCGCTACTGACGTGTGGGGCAGTTAGTAGAGGCGAAGACGAGATGGCCGTGGATGAGGAGGAGGATGCGGAGCCACGGCCCGCTGGCCTCTGTTGTGGTTGCGGGGAAGACGGAGGCAGAGCGAGGTGCGGGGAGGAGGGCGGCAGGGAGCCGTCACTGTCACCGTGGTTGCTGCTGGGAGGAGTGGGTGGAAGCTGCAGGGCATCATCTGGGAAGAAGCGGGGTGAGGACCTGCTGTGAGGATTGTGGGCTGACAAAAGGACGGCCAGTTGTGCAAGCTGTGCGTACCAGTGGGCAGGCAGAGGTACTGTCCCATCTCTCTGGGCTCATCTTTAATAGCCACAGTCTTAACTTCATCCGGTGGGTGCACCTGAGCAAACCAATCGCACTCCTTCACACTTCAACCGGGATACATGAAGGGTCTCCGATTTGTGGAATGCTCACTGTGTGTCTCCATAGCGACCCTTTCCGAGCAGGGGCGGGGCTTAGGATAAGAGGTGGGCCTTCCATAGGCTGCGGATCTGACCTTTGAGCCACATCTGGCTCCTCTTGTTTCACTAAGATGCTCGTCAGGTCCTGACTGAAGCTCCATTCAAATTCTAAGCGAGAGAGGGAGGGGGAGAGAGAGAATAAATCAATGAAATACAGATGACCTTACAAAATGAGTTATGGTGTCACAAACTCTGAATATGCATCGATATGTGATTTAACAAACTCCACCATTTCAAGACCACAATAGAATTAATTCAAGGTGTATTTGACTGGGTACTGATAGTCACTGAATTGAGGCTTGTGTGAATCGAGCACAAAAAGGCTTCCTGCTCTTTGTTTCTGATGCTCCATCAGGTCATGTGACTGACATGCTCCTGACATTCAAAAACCCGTCATTCAATTTATTATCCGAGTCAGCATTCTCATTTTCAACCAATGCAGTTAGCTCCCATGCCCACCCAAATTCCTTCTGTGTTGTTCCTCACGTTTGTCACACTACCTCCCATGTTTAAAGCATTTTTCTCCCACATTCCTCAGCTGTTTTTCCAATGCAAATCTCATTTCCCATCCATGTATGATTACCTCTGAGGCTCCTCGGATGTCTATAGTCTACTTTCTTTGTATGTTCAAAAATTGTTTCAAAGTGTCCCTTATTTGGTCAGTTTCCTTCCACACACTTGCCATGTTCCTCTTATAGTTCCCCTATTTTATTTCCATGTTTTTTTTGTTTGTTTGTATTACTCAGTTTGGACATCAGATACATTTCGGACTTTGGTAGCGGAGCATCCTGCACTGGACAAATAAAAATGTTGGCTTTAACTTCTTGTAAACTGCTTGTAAAAGCTGCTTGTAAAAGCTGCCCTTACAGAATTTCTTTTAAAAAGAGGGCAAAAGCAATTATGTGTTTCTTTGCCAGTGAAAAGGAACACAAGTCATAAATCATAAGCGCTTCCTGACAAGCCTCGTTATTATACTACACCGCAGAGGGATAGCACTCGATCGTGCAAGCATGGTGCATAATTTGGCCCTGGTGAGTGTGTGTCGACAATACATTAAAAAGAACAGAAGCTTGTCTTCAGGGTCCTGCTTCGAGTGGTGATCTTTGACACCTTAAAATGCTACCAACCACACACACACACACACACACACACATTAAAATCTGAGTGCCTGCAGGGCTTGACATTGCGGATGAAGAAATTGAATCGCTGGGGTCTGGGCATGACATATGAGAGTGCAAACTGTATTTATACAGGTAAACTGCAAGATCTCCCCTTGCATGTGATGTAGAGAGCCGCACATGTGACAAGGGGATTTGGAGACCACTCGTCAGTATGTTGCAGGGTCCATAAAGGAAATGAAGTGACAGAGAACAGCCTTGGCGGTGTTCAATCCTCACTGGAAATAAATCAGACTTACTGCCGACAATGCAGATCAAACTCTGACATTGGTGGTACAACAACTGGATAGCCCGTGTCAGGGTGTTCCGGTACCTCATATTCCGAAGCACCCCTCCACAGAACACCAGAGGGACACCGTCAAACGCCTTCTCCATGTATACAAAACACATGTAGACTGGTTGGGTGAACTCCCGTGCACCCTCGAGGACCCTGCCAAGGGTGTAGTGCTATTCCACTGTCCCATGGCCAGGAGAAAAACCACACTGCTCTTCCTGAATGATTTGTCTTCCCTACGAACCCTCCTCTCCAACACCCCTGAATAGACCTTACCAGGGAAGCTGAGCTGTGTGATACCCCAGTAGTTGGAACACATCCTCTGGACCAACTTCTTCAAAAAGGAGGGCCACTACTTTGGTCTGCCAATTCAAATGCGTGTCAATTGAAGAGGTCTTCAAAGTATTCTCTCCACCGACTCACAATGTCCCTAGTCTAGATCAGCAGTGCCCCATCCCCACTATACACAGTGTTCATGGTGAAAGGTTTGCCCCTCCTGAGACACTTCATAGTGGACCAGTTTTTCATTGAAGCCATCCGGAAGTTGTTCTCCATGGCCTCACCGAACTCCTCTCATGCAAGTTTTTGCCCTGATGAATGCCAAAGCGGCTTGGCCAACCGGTACCTATCAGAAGCCTCCAGAGATCCACATGCCAAAAAAGCTTGATCAGACTCCTTCAGCTTGACGTAATTCCTTACTGTTGGTGTCCGCCAACAGATTTGGGGATTTACCGCCACGACAGGCACCGACCACCTCACGGCCACAGCTCCGGAGGCGGGGAACATGGTCCACTCAGACTCAATGTCCCCACCTCCCCAAGGATATGGGTAAAGTTCTGCCGGTGGTGGCATGTGAAACTCCTTCTGACAAGGGACTCTGCTAGACGTTCCAAGCAGACCCTGACAATACATTTGGGTCTGCAAGGCCGGACCGGCATCTTCCCCCGCCATCAGAGCTAACACGCCACAAGATGGCGATGGGTTGACAGCTCCGCTTCACACCCTTGCAGTACTCATTGTCATTGTCCGCGTGAGCACTAAGGTCTCCCAACAAAACGATGGAGTCCCTGGCAGGGGCGCACTCCAGCACAGGCTCCAAGGACTCCAAAAAGGGTGGGCTCTCTATCCTTCTTTGTGCATAAGCACAAACAACAGTTAGCACCCGTTCCCCCCCCCCCCCCCCCTCCAAAGGCAAAGGGGAGCTACCCTCTCATCCACCGGGGTGAAACCCAATGCTGAGGCACCAAGCCCAGGGGCAATAAATATACCGACACCTGCTCGGCACCCCTCTCCATGGGCAACACCTTATATACAATACAGTCCAAAGTAAAGATAGTAAAGATGGTTCGGCTTTGACTGACGTAACTGACTCACTCAGAATCTCTCATTCATATTGTTGAAGGTTTGGGGTTAACTCTCATTCACTCCCAAAGACGTTTTTATATGTCTTTTCAGATTTGTTTTAGAATTGACTGGTACTGAATGAGTGAGGTACGACCTACTGCATGCTGAGCCTTGTGAAGCTATGAGCTTGAACGGATACCTGCACCACCATTCTTTAACGAGCAGCAAAAGCAACCATCTTAGCTACCGGTAGAAGTAACATAAGAGTATTATTAAATTTAATGGCATCAGAGTTTATGAGGCATTAATGCTACTTTGGTAGAACTTGATATTTACGACAAATTTTATACTCATTGAAAAGTTATGGTTAAAAATAATAGGCTGCAAACTGTGTCATCCCAGCGGGTTAAAGGGAGAAAACTGTGCTCTCAGCAGGACAGAAGCTGTAATAAAGCAATAGTTGGTGCGGCATGGCGGGCGGCGGCGACAGTAAAACACATTGCTTGGCTTCAACATGGACCTTCATGAATCAGTAAGTCGAGTGGAGCACAAAACATTTGGGAATGAACTTAAAAAAAGAAGAATGTTAAGATTGTCACCTGTGACCGCGAGGAACCACCATCCACCCCCGACACCCACTGGATACACGGCTGTGGTGTCCCTGCGCAAGACAGCAATGTCCCTAACTGCTCATCAGGCGTTTAATAGCCCCTTGCTCCAGTGTGACCCAGTACCAATGTTTTTTTGCTTTGTCCACTACTGCGATGGGACAAAAGCAGAGGTCGAATCCCGAGTAGGTGTATATATAAGATAAATAAAGATGATTCTTTTTCTTCAAAAGAAAAGAAAAGCAGGCACTCGTATTGGTTAAACATCCCCCTCCAACTTTCTCTCGAGAGACATGTCTTTATGAACTGCGTGGCGTTTACTCGTTTCGAGTATTTCCATAGGGTCAGCCCACATTGAAATAAATACCTGTACAACCAAAACTTATTGTAGTTCTCACTCTTGCTTTTTTTAAGTAAAGCAATCAAATTCAAACAATTCAATTATATTTTTACCTACCTCTGGCTAAAAATGCTTCAAATAGTTCCTCGGAATTTTTGCACCGAACATGATTTGTGCAATTTGTTATTCTATTTGAGTGATAATTTTCAATATCCTTGACTGTAAGAAACAATAAATGTGTGAGCTCCCCAAATAACCCACTCCGTTGATGCTTTTTCTGCAGAAATATGCAGAGGTTATATTGAACTTCAGTAGCTGTCTCTGCACAGTGGCTTGGATATGGTGAAAGTAATGAGGACTACACAATTTTTGTGTTATAATACATGTGCTCCCAAAACCTGTTTTGCTTTGTATAAGAGTGCAATTGTTCTTCCATCACGGTTTGATTTAGGGCCGCCACAAAAAAGGACAAAATCCGACTGCAATGGAAAGTTAAGACTGCGGAAAAAATCATTGGCGCTGCCCTACCCACTCTTGAGGACTTGCACACCAGAAGAACCAAGACAAGGACACGGAAAATCCCACTGTACGTCCCCCCACCCCCACACCCTGCCCACCACCTTTTCCAGCTACTCCCCTCAGGCAAGCACTACCGGTCCGTGCACACCAAATCCAGCAGACATTCAAACAGCTTCTTCCTTCTAGCCATGAACTCCCTAAACAGTAACCCAAATTGACCTGTATGGTGGCTCTTTGCATTTTTGCACACCCCTGTGGAAAAGCATTACCGCAATAATCATTGTAGCTCCAGCTCTGTACTTACTTGAACCATTGTCACTGATCTCTATTCCACAGCACCAGACACTTTAAAGCGCTCAAGTACTTCTGTACAATTGCACACTTAAATTTGCTCTACGAATAGTGCTACTGGTCACTTTAAAATGGTGCAATGATTATCTGCATCAACTGTACAACTGTTACAGTATTGCAGTGGTCCTCAACTAGAAATGCTGTAGGTCCACTTTTGTTTTTTTAATAAGACCAAGGTCCGGTCCCATGCACTGCGGTCATGGGGAGCAGGGCTATATGCCCATTTAGTATGGTCAAGCCAAGCTTATACAAATCAACACTCCTCACAACCAACCAATAATGGGGTGCATGAGAATAACAATTATTCACTTTGCCAGTACACAGCAAATAATGAGAGGTATTGTGTTGAGGCACAGGAACTCTTTTATTTTGTTAAGTTGTGCCTGCTTAATAATAGAAATAGCCCTTTTAGGGAAATAAGACATGTTTACTTTAACTTTGTTAAACAGTAGTTGTCTTTTTTGCCCTTAATTTAACAAAAGCAAAACAAAATACTCATTTTACCAAAATAAAGACTAAACATGAAAACAAAAATATCCTTTTCATTTGTACAATTCCCCTTTTCACATCCCCTCTGAAATCACTGAAAAATATATCAGAAGAGGAGTTAAGAACCATTTTAAATACTGACACAAGGGAGCACAGGAATGTGCAGTGCTGTTCTTCCACTGAAGGTGAATGCAATGTCTGAGGCATGCAAATATTTTTTGAGGACGCCATTGTGATGTTCATTTACCACGTTGCGGTGTTCTGCTGTTAAACAGCTGCAAAGATCCCCGGGTAGACGGGAGCAAACTGCACACAATCAAAACCTCCCGCGATTCGTCTTGTCTAATTGTCTGTGTGCGGCTCTCCTGGGCTGAAGCTGTGAGCACACTGTGGCGTCGCGCATGCGTCTGTTTCCTGACACAATCATCCATTTTGAATGCGTGTGTATTGGGATGGACGCGTGCTGACGCTTATGTATGGGCACACCTTAAGTTCAGAGGAGCCAATCAGCGCATTGTTATCACCGACATGCCCTGCTCAGCCAGGGTCTCCAGTTAGTCAAACATTATCCACACACAGTTGCGCTGCTGCGGTCCTCTGTAATACATCTGTTAGTGCACGCAAATAATACAACGGATAATTTTAACAAGCGATCGCGGTAATGCGCAGATTATAGTCCAAAAATATAACATGTATAACGTAAAAATCACTTGATAATTTATTATTTTATACAATTTGCCGAGGGTCCGGACAGAGGAGGTCGGCGGTCCGGTCGTGGATCGCGGACCGCCAGTTGAGGAAGGCTGCAGTATTGTATTCACCCACTGATCACTTTAGCTTTACTTGACACTTTGCACATTGTCTCACAGCTGTCATTGGATGGTACTACCGCACAACGGTACCCTTACATTCTGGAATGTCTTTCCATACTTATTTATCATGTCCTTGTTTATCGTAGTTGCTTGTTATTGATGATAGTAGGGTGGCCTCTACTACCGGAAACAAATTCCTTGTGTATTCTACATACTTGGCGAATAAAGATGATTCTGATTCTGATTCTAATATCTGGACTGCAAGATGGTTTGTGCAAAGCTTCCAAGTGAGATTTTCATCTCACATTTATTCCTCCCAAGAGTGTGTTTTCAGTAACCTTATAATTGTCATCCCCATCTATTTAAACATTTCCCTGTTGTATTTTACTCCAGCATTGTTTTTAATGATTATTTATCTGTACGACTACAATTCTGTACGACTACAATTTGCTCTTTTCTGAATTGAAGAGCTCTCTGTATAATATGATTTCAATGCTGCCAAGACCCCCGATTTATTGTACGCTCTGCAAAAAAAAACTGGCTTAACACCTCAAAATCTTTACACCGATAATTGACATTGACTGTACAGTACGGTAATATTAATAGATTGCAACCCATACTGACCCCGTAAGGCTCCATAACTCATGTCCAAGGACATAGAGCAACAGTTTCCTAGTTTAACACGTTGTTTTCTATTCCACGAGTCACTAACAATCCAATTCAAACCTACTCCGAAAAGTTGCTTCCATGTTAGAAATGCTATGCACTTTCCGCAACGCCGTGATTTTGATGCAAGGATTGGCCAGAAAACGACTACTTCCATCCCACAACGACCACGAAGGTACAAGCACCCCATTGCTCCCAATTCTACCTGTGTAAAGTCGAGCAAAACATCAAAACAAAGAAAAGTCTACTAATATGCACAATTACACTTGCACTCAGCACGAAAATACGGCCCTGTGTCTGCTGGCTTGTCTGGCAACATCATCAGACCCTCAAACCCTCCCGTCCCCACAAGATGAAGTGGCTGGGGAGAGCTAAATCTGGGCTTCTCTGCTCAAGCTGCTGCCTCCACAATTTGACCCCACAAAAGTCAAGATGGATGGATGGACCGGTTGAAATGACAAGTTACAAATATACGGCTGTCCGATATCAGCCCATACCCCAATGCAATTAGAAAACGTGCACCATACGATATAACCTTCTACAGTTTGCATCATTATTTTTGATGTGTGTGGTATTGGGTTAACTCTAGTGTGACATTAATGGAGCGTCCCAGATGGCCACACAACAGCTACTTTTGTCTTATGTCATCCTTGTTCCTCACTCTCCAGGCATGACTAATTCGTTTTTAACCCAATCCAACTGCTACATGAGTGTAACAGTTGGATTAAGCACAGGTTGATTAGTGGCGCCTGAAGTGAGGGGTGCAGATATGATGTGCTAAAGAGACAGCTGTTATGTGTGCCGAGGTGAAGAGATATTAATAATAGTCTGCGCAGTGTGTGCACTTCAAGAATGTTAGAGGCTGTACGTTTTTGTGTGACAAACGTGACACCCTACACCTCAGACACTTGTATGTAGAACACTGAATGAGGATTAACGGGACTTCAGCAACGCTGCTTCTGTGCAGTAGCATGTTTCCACCCCACAAATATTTGTATTTGGCACGACTACCGGGGCATGGATATAAACAAAATTGCGCATTACACTGCATTACAATCTACAGTAGACAACAAGAGAGGAGCAGCGGCTCAACTCTGAGGCCCCTCCCAGATGACCGAGCTTCTCACCATATCTCTAAGGGAGACACCCTGCAGAAGAAACTCCTTTCGGCCGCTTGTATCCTGGATCTCGTTCTTTCTGTCACGACCCACAACTCGTAACCATAGGTGAGGGTTGGAACGTGAATGGACTGGTAAATTGAGAGCTTCGCTTTTCAGCTCAGCTCCTTCTTCACGACGACAGACCAATATAGTCCACATGACAGCAGATGCTGCACCGGTCTGCCCGTCGATCTCACGCTCCCTCCTGCCCTCACTCGTGAACAAGATACTTAAGCTCCTCCACTTGGGGCAAGATCTCACGTTGTGTTTCCTTTTGCAAACCTGATGATGACACCTAGTTTATTTGCTGAGTTTCTTTGGAGAGACATTTTCATACTTTTGACATCTTCATTTATAAACCTCTTTGGCCCAATCAAAGGTTACCATAGCCTTGTTTGGGATCTTCCTTAAGTACCGGTACTCTTCTTCTTGACTTTGGAGAGTTAGTTTTAGCGGACTCACTCTTTGGCATCGTTCAAAACAAACTGCGCAAACGGCATTCAAAACTAAGCAGAATCTATTTCAGGTCAAACACATAATCTTATGAGGATTGAATTGGATTAAGTTTGAGAGTTAAAGTGGGGAGAGAGAGAAAGAGAGAGAGAGGGGTTCTTCTGGCTTTGGCAAGACAGCACTCAAAACCATATGCTTGTCATAGTGCAGTGTGTGTGTGTGTGTGTGTGAACGCGCGATAGGTGGGCAGGGCTTACTTAGTGGGAAAACTGAACAGTCAGAAGGATACCCAGGATAAATGGAGAACAGAGGAGCATGCAGACAATCAGGCAGAGATGCAAAACCAAACCAGGAGGAGAGAAGAACAAAGAAGAACCTGCACTTCTCGCACACAAATTGTGTCATAACCAGAGATGGGCGCGTTAATTTTGCCAGTTTGTCATTCACCAGCGGCCGGGCCACCCATCCGTCATCATCAGTCCGTCATTATTTCAAGCCAAACCGTCAGCCCGTCACTCCATCATTTAAGTTACTTTAACCATGTTTCTTTCCAATTCCGTCATCCCTAAATTACTGTTCAACGCCGCTATTTTATAAGACTGTCAGTAAATTTCACCGGCCCTTAAGTCTGGCGCATCAGTCCGTCATTCCAGCACTCCGTTGTCGTGACTTGACGATTCTGTCATCTCTAAATTACAGTTTGTCACCGCTATTTTAGGACCGTCAATAAATTTCACCGGTCCGAGAGACCGCGGCAACGTATGCAGGATGTGCCACAAGCATTTAGCCCCTCGTTTCTCATGCCCTCGATTGAGCCCACCAACCTCACAACTACACTCCGGCAGCAGCCACCACATGATGTTGCCTGGTGCTGAATTCAATCCTTCCATCCATCATTCCATTTGTCTGAACCGCTTTGTCCTCACAAGGGTCGCGGGGCGTGCTGGAGCCTATCCCAGCCGTCTTCGGGCAGTAGGCGGGGGACACCCTGAACCGGTTTCCACTCAGCCAATCACAGGGCACACAGAAACAAACAACCATCCGCGCTCACACTCACACCAAGGGACAATTTCGAGTGTTCAATCAGCCTGCCATGCATGTTTTTGGAATGTGGGAGGAAGCCGGAGTACCCGGAGAAAACCCACGCAGGCCAGGGGAGAACATGCAAACTCCACACAGGGAGGCCGAAGCTGGAATCGAACCAGTACCTCTGCACTGTGAGGTCGATGCACTAACCACTCGACCACTGGGCCGCCTCATTCATTCCTTTTCATCAAAATTTGAAAAACGCCATCACATCAGTGTGTTTTTCCACCCTCCTTCATTGAACATTTTAATTGAATGTGTGATCAAGTGATGGAGTCATGATGGCCACTATTTATTCATTTTACTTTATGGGAACTGTTTTGTTAAGCGCTTTGTTACAGCTGCAGCTGTTGTGAAAGCGCTATCTAAATCAGCATGTATTGTATTGTATTTATGATCCAGTCAGCATATGATAATCTTATTTTATTCATTTGTTTTGCTACAATTAAAATATATGATTTAGTCGCCAAAAAGAATATGTAATTTTGTGTATTCATTTTCTGACGATAGAACGCACTTGAATAAAACGCACATACCGACACACACACACAAGGGGAGCTGATCCTCGCTGAGTGACAGTGACAATGTGTTAGAGGAATCTATGAGCAAAATTGTATCATGTTTAAAGTTTCGGTTAATTTGGGCACGTCTAGACATACTCAGCGCAGAGGTGTCGGCCGTTTAGGCGGAGGGCCTTTCCTGAGTAATCACGTTAAAGCAAGGGGGGCGAAGGCTAAATTCAATCACAGAGTGGGAATAAACAAATTGGGAACAAAGAGTCGTTGAATACCAAATGACAGTTTGGGAACAGCTGTCGCGCCCAGGTGGACATTAGTCATCAGCAAAGTCTGTGACTTGTGTATTCGGGTAAATCAAATCATTACCGGGGGGCGCGGGGTGCAAATCTCGGGGGCAGTGTCTTTCTTGTATTTTGCAATAAAAGTTCGAACCGGCGGAGAGGGAGGGAAGAGTGTGATCGCGGAGCAACTAACCGTCGTTCGCTCTCAGAGATCCGCTCCCGCCGATATTGAAGACAATTTTCCTGTGTGCCGAGTCATTTCTTTAACTTTGTCCGAGAAAATCTCTGACACAATGTTATGATCCAGAGTTAATAGCAATTAACATGCTTTAGATGATTTAAACTGACACAGCATATGATTAAAAACCTGACATAGAAAGTATAAAGGTAAATAGCATTAGGCTATTTGTAGCAGGAAAAAAAGCATTAGCCTGTAAGATGTAAATGCTAAAAACCAAATAAATAAAAGGGTACATAAGGCAAATATAAAGTGGACCTCTTACTTTAAGGCTCCTTTTACAGCCCAGCTACATAAAAATAAGGTTGACTGATTTACTGATTAGTCTGTAAGAGATAGCAGTCAGCCAAAAGAGGACGGCAGAGGAAAATCGTTGGTGAGTCTTCGTCCGGACTTATTTGAAAGTATTTTTCCATATTATAGTAACTGGACAATGTTTTGCATTTGAATCTACAAACAGACTTCATCTTCCAACCATGTACTGTCTACTCAATAGAGGGGGTCTTGACTTTTGTGCTAAAAATAGTATCATATCCCATAATCCCATGCCGTCGACCATAGTGGTGGGCAATTTTGCCTTTTCATTGCGAACATCGGTACACTGTTAGTGTCAACATTAAGATTACTTCATACGACTAAATGTTTTTAGTGGACTTTTTCTTTTTTTTTGGGGGGGGGGGCAATCTGTAGAGATGGAGAAGTACACTGAAACTTTAGACCAGGAGTGGCCAACCGGCGGCTCTTTGGCTGGTTCAATGCGGCTCCCGGGCTTTCACATGACATGCATCGAAAACGCCTCGGCGGTGGCACTGCCATTCAATCAATGGCGCTAAATACAGCAGAATTTACAATGTCAGCCTATCACCAATCCCGTTACTTGATTGACATACAGGGCAAGCAGTCAAATGACAACTGAATTTTGCTCTTTGCAGTAACACAGTAAAAGAAATTGGCTCTGACTGCTTGGCCACCCGTGGTTTAGACAGACAGGCGAGTGCGCGGTAAATTGCATATAATTGGAGATTTGGAGACTCTGATTGCTAACCCAAAAGCACTGTTCAATGTGATTTATATCGATCTTCTGCGTGCGTGCGTGCGTACATATACAGTAATCCCTCGACACTTCGCACTTCATGTTTTGCGGCTTCAGTGCTTCGCATGTTTTTCCAAAATGCTGTATTCATTAAAAAAAATAACACTAAGTAAATAAAAATGATTAAAAAAATATAAATGAAAAAAATACAGAGATGTCGGCAGTCATATTGCGGCAAGGTGCGTCGTTTAATTTTGATGCGTGAAAGAGAAGTTTCCCTGCATGCCGAACAATAAGATGAGTTGACTCGGGCATTGTGCAAGTCTGTCCTGTATTGTACATGCCGCAGGCACTCATACAACACGCGACGGGTTCCGGGCACAACATTCGACCAATAAGAGCAGAAATAAACTTATCCCGGGAGCTGATTGGCTGCGCAGCGTTGCAGCCTCACCCAGCATTTTCCCTTGTGTCTCGCCAGACCCTTCCAGGCTGTAATAAATTGTTTTTATTATGATTTTGTCATATCTACTGTAAGGCGGCATGGTGATCGACTGGTTAGCACGTCCCCCTCTCAGTGCAGAGGCGCAGGGTTTGATTCCAGGCCCGGCCGTTTTCATTATTATTCCTGTGCTTACTTGTGTTTTCTCCGGTTTTCTGCCACATTCCATAAACATGTACCGCAGGTTAATGGAACATTCTAAATTGTCTCTAGGTGTGAGTGTGAGTGCGGATGGTTGTTTGTCTATGTGTTCCCCGGGATTGGCTAGCAACCAGTTCAGGGTGCACCCACGCCTACTACCAGAAGACAGCTGGCATAGGCTCCAGCACGCCCGCGACCCTTGTGATGATAAGAAGGGATTAGAAAATGGATGGATGGATATCTACAATATATTCAAGAATATCTGTTAGGGTAGGGCACTTCACAAGCACTTATACAATAAAGAGGCAAAATGTTCTTATGTTTATTTGTCACCCCAAACTGTTCCATGCTAAAGTGTCATGTAAAATAATGGATTAACAGCTATTACATGGAAATCAAAAAATAAACACAGATGTTGCTGTAAATTATAAACCTTCAAACAACACACATGGAGCAGTCCATGGTATTGTATACTTATCTTCTTGTATAATAACTATTAACGAGGACATGGGGAAACAACAAATAAATGTGAAGCCGTCTCCCGATTGCTAAGTGATGTTTGGCCTTGTAATCAGAGCAACAGCTCGTGGTGAAAAAGAAAGGTGGACAGCCAAAGTCGTCTTTGTCATTCGCTTTTCTTGTGGGTGGGCATCAAATCGCTGGTTCGTAATGATTTTCAAAAGCCTGTACACGCCTTTTGTGCCTTTCCCCCGCGTGCGTGCATGTGTGTGCAAAATGACAAAAACCGTTGCACCAAACAAAGCAGCGAGTACCTCCATTATCTATTGCTAATCAGACGAAGAGATTGGCAAGTCATTAGAAAGGTGAGTCACCCACCAGAGTCTTGGTCCATCTTGACTGACAGGGCGGGGCTCTGCGGGGCGGAGTCTTCACTCAAAGAGTAGCTGTGTTCTCCTTGGATGTCTGTGAAGCCACAAATTAAAGCAGGTCATTAGCACGTTGGGTTGGCTGGCAAAATAAATGTAATCATATTTATGTTGAAATGTAAACGTGGTATTGTGCTTTTGCTGAAAAAGCAGCGCGGCCCCGATGAAGGCCATTTCGAAGGCGGAATTACTTGGCAGAAACATTGACCTGTTAAAAGTCCAGATTTTTGGAAGCCAAAGCCAATATGCACTTGTGAATTTTGGAAATTGACCTCTGAGTGAGGGAGGAGGTTACCTGAACGTTTTTTAGGGGGAACTCGATATAGTTGGCCTCAATGCCGTTGGCTTTGAAATGTTAGTCCAATTGAGGGTTTGCGGTTCATTTCTGTGCGGATGTTGGCTGAAGGGTCAAGCAGCTGGCTAATGCACAGGAATCCAAGGAAATGAAGAGGCCATTTAAAATTGTTATTGGGGCTGCAGAGTGTTTCTTGGATTTCTACCCCTTGAAAGCACGTCTTCAATCCTCAACTGGCAGCAAGCGAGAAGACGACACAGGATGACTGAAAGCATCACTCATCCTGTGGAGGTACTGTATATGTTTGCCCTTGGTGCAGTACATCCGCATCAAATAAGGATGAAAGTTAAAGATGATGATTGTGACCTGGACTGCTGTTTGTTTCCATGTGGAGGAAAGAATGTCTGTCTGCCAGCAGGGGGCGGTCTAGCAGGTGGTCTTCAAAGAAGCTGCTGAATAATTCACTGCTGAAGTCGTCCATCTGGTCACCTGAGAATGGCTGCAACACAAAAAGTTACAAATGGATTCAAGAAGGTGGAACAGCTGCTGTGCAGATGCCGCGTGAAGGGGAACTTTCAGAAAATATTTTATGGGGGATGAGTTGGACTTTCTTCAGCAAAGGGGACTGAATTTGTTTTCGGTTTCAAAAAAAATATATTTCTCAAAAGATAATTTCTCAAGGTATGCAGCTTATAGTCACTGTGTCTATAAATTTGGCACAGCGTTCAAATAACAAGATCACACACATGGGTCCGACCATCGAGAGTGTCAGAGAGAAAGGTGAGAAAGCGCAAACAGTACGGCACCTCTTGAGTTAGGTCTAAGGATTTGGTGCTTTGCTCAAGCGAACATCAACAGTCGTCAGGAAGCAGACGAGCCAACAACTACAGTAGTTGCCATTTTTTAAATGAAATTTTCACAGTGGGGCTTGAACTGTGTGACTTAAAAGTCATTTGTGCGTACCATCCCTGTCGAAAGGGAAAGCAATGTTCAAATTTGTTGAGTCAGATATTTTTTCCACAAAAGAATACTATTGGTCAGTCCCCACGCGGGTCTGTTATTTTTACACAGCTTTTTTTTTTTTTAAATCAATCTAAAGTGTTCTTTGTCAATGTAATGTTAATGGCAGATAGTTTACCTGTAAAGAGCCTCCATCAAAGAAAAATGTTCATGGATTTCATATGAATCACCCTTATGAAAGTTAGCAAAGTAACAACCCACATTGCTATTAGGAAGTGAAGATGAATGGATTTTAAGGCATTCCCATGAGTCAAACAGTCTATAATGACCCGATTGTCACCTCCACTGTGCTGATGTCATTGCATACAACACATGTTCATTCTGAAGTCACCGAGCTGAGATGTTCTGGAAGCCTGGGATACTGCGGTGCTCAGACTTCACGGGCATCCAGGGAGATTTTGATTTGAATGAGGCAAGAAGACTGCATTTCAATGTTGGATTCCAGGAAACACGGGTGAGCTCATGTGCCAAAATAGCATGAACTGTCGCCGCATGTCAAATCACTTCACAAGCATGAATTAAAAAAGCTAATGAGGATTAATGTTACTTTAATATGAACTATGGTCTGAGTGTGCTCAAATGGCTTGCTAGTAACCACAAAGCAGCGCTGCAGGTCCATTCCGTGCTCTATATCCATCCATCAAATTTAAATAGCAATGACCATACATTAAAAGTGAATTGACGTCACAATGGTGCAGCATCTTAAAATGTAGTTTTAACCTCAAAATGTCATCGTACATTATGTTAGCTTGTCTTTGCGGTTGAACATGCCTGCATTGAATGTCTGGGATGGGTGCAATGTTCTGTGAAATCACATGGAATATAAGCACACATATGACTAAAAGGGTGACATTAAATTAAGAAATATTGTATTTGCTCCATTAGGAGGTTAAGGACCACAAGATCCACATGGCTAGACATGAAATAATGCTGCAGATCTCCTCATCCTTTCCTGCTATGTTGAACCACAAACTAATATAGAACATTAACATTGATGTCATGTACAAAAAGGAAATGTCTTGAGGACGCTCACTGCACTTGACACGACGGAAACAGAAATAGGGGTCCGTGCATGACACGGGCAGGTAAACTGCAAGCTCTCCCCTTGCAAATTATGTCGTCGGCCGTGGCAATTGGAGACCGCCTTGCATCCTGATTGTGCGCTTGTGTGGGAACGCCACCCTGCCCCAACACACAGACGCATTTACAACAGTGGCTGGGTGCTGTTAAAATATTTTCCATATGATAATGATTATACTCTGTTCAATGAATTGATTTCTAAAATGATTCAGATGGATTGTCCATTGCTGATGCCACATACTGTAGTGTACATGAACGAAATCGGATGACTTCCACTACGCACACCCTCAGAGGTTTGAACTTATCTACCTGCTCTTCAATCAAACCCACCAAAATCACATTCGACCACCTGTACTGCAAAACAGATCTCCTTTTTGCAAGTCTAAAATTTAGTCTACTTTGTGTTATCATATTTGCAGATGTGCTGGGGGGTGAGGGAGGGACGCTCGGTGAGGCGTAGTGCAGGGGTGACCAACCCGCGGCTCTTTGGCTGATTCAATGCAAACTTTTCACATGACACGCATCGAAAACGCCTCGGCGGTGGCACTGCCATTCAAACAACGGCTCTAAATACAGCAGAATTTACTATGTCAGCCTATCATCAATCCTGTTACTTGATTGACATACAGGGCAAGCAGTCAGATGACAAATGAATTTTGACTTTTAGGTCACAGCACATGCACAAATAACGGCGCTAAGTGCTAAGGTAGTCAGCAAATTACTCCTGATTTTAAGGCAGGGGTACCCAACACGTCGATCGCGACCCAATACGTCGATCGCGATCGACGTATTGGGTAGCGGCAGCGGACTGGTCCCAAGTTGAGGGGTGGGAGGAGGAAAATGGGGTTTGGGGCGAAAAAAAGAATTGCGTGTCTGTGTGTTTCGGTTTCGTTCATGTTCCAGCTGTTGCTCACCATGGTGTGCACGCGTGCGTGCATATGCGTTGCATACGTGTTGCATGGTTGGGCGCCCGCGTGCATGTTTGCGTGCGTGCATGTGTGTGTGCGTGTGCGTGTATGCTTGCACGTGCGTGATCAGGTCGATTGCGCGAGGTTGGTCGCTTCAAAAGTCGATCTTGGGTCAAAAAAGTTTGCCCTATCTGGCAAGCTGACCCAAGTAGTAAGTAACCGCTGCAGCTCGCATGCAGACCTTGCCTGCTTCGAGTGGCAACAACGGAATACAAGCCAGATGTGAAGAGGATTGTTCAAGAGAAGAAATGCCAGAAGTTCCTGCACTAGGGTGCTCAGCAACTTGCATAGGAAGAGAAAAACGTTATTTTATTTTTGTTTGTGGACTTGGTTAAACTGAGAGTTTGTGTGTGTGAGACAGTGCACACACTATTCATTGTTGAAAATGACTGCCCTGCAGCACTCATTATCATGTTGGTGTGTGACATTTACAATACATCTGGCTGAGCAGAAGTCTGTGTGTGGGTGTGTGTCTGTGTGTGTTTGTGAGAAAGCGGAAGGGATGGGGTGATGTCCATGTGTACGATGTGGCTCTTTGCAGTAACAGAGTAAAAAAATTGGCTCTTAGTCTCTGACTGGTTGGCCACCTCTGGCATCGTGCATCTTCTAAGTTCACAAATCCACGGATCTAGATCATTGCCCTGGCAAGAAAATGACGATGCACTCATTTTTCGCTGAGGGCAGTCGACTTTCTGTTTCCACATTGTCGGATAAGTCATACCAATCTACTAAAAGAGGGCCCCAAAAGTGTTTTGTTTGATTTTTTTGCCTTTTCACTGTTTCAGTGATCGAAAAGATGAAACACTTGATGATGACGATGAAAAACCAGAAAAACCATTTGTCGACTTGCATTACAACTCGGGATCATGCCACCGGCAGAAATAGTCTGATGACTTGGTGGAAGTGTATTAACCCTTTCAGGGACAGCGGTTACTACAGCGGAGGGCTTATCATGTTATCAGGTTACAGGGTGCAAGAAAGGGTTAAGAATGGACAGAAGACAAAGTACAGCGAGCTGGTGGACAACTTTTTGGACCAGAGCAGCAACAGGGCTATAGTGTTTCTCGTTCCAAACACTATAGCCCTACTTTGCCCACCCATGACAGATTTCTCCCTCCTCCAACACACTTGATTCAAATGGTCAGGATCGTTATCAGGCTTCCACAAAGCTTGCTGGTGAGCTGATCAATTGAATATGGTGTGTTTGGGGGAGGGAGACGCCTAAACCAGGTTGAATCGTGGCTGTCGAGGACCGGGCTTGGGCACCCGTGCCCTTTGGGTATTTAAACTTCTCAGCACAAGTGTATGTATCACAATTTATCACGAGGTGGCAGACATACAATTGTGCTCATAAAGACACATTGGTCATAGCGGCGTTGTAACAGCTGAGTATGCCGAAGAAAAGCGGAATGTGGGTTGTGTTTCATCTTTGATATAGAGCATATGGTTTAATCGTTCACATTTTTTTTTAACATTGTCACGGCCTCATTGATCTGAGAAGCGATTCATGTTTAAGCCTCGACAGACATTTAAACTCTTTCAATGCTCATGTCACATGTGTCCTATCTGTCTTGGCTCAGTCTGTTTCTCACAACAGCCGAACGTGATCATTATAATCTTTGAAAGTTCCCCAAATGCTTCAGTGATCCACTGGGATTACTCTGTCGGTTGCGTCAACCACATGAACCATACAAATACAAACGAGAGGTTAGTTCTAATGTTAGGACAGACACTTGTTGCGAGAACTGTCATCAAAGTGGACCTTTCATTTTCTTTGCACAAAGCTCTATGCTGGGAAGCGCTTTAACTCTTACAGCTTAGTCTCATACTTGTGTGTCATTAGCAAGGGAGGAAAAGAGCAGGCAGGAAAGCAGATTTTGCCTATGCTTAGCTGCAATTATGAATGCAAGGTGCCGCCGCTAGCTTCCATGAACATGTTCATGAGCACCGATTCAAACAATTTGCAAATGACAAGAGTAGCTAAAGTAGGCGAAAGAGGAGCAAAGTGAAGGCCACCTTAAATTCACCAGGTTGCGTGAATGTGCAATCGAAAGTAGGGTTCGCCTGATTTTTATCGTGTGTTGTGCACTGGAGACAACCGCCACAGCACAGTGCAAACACAAGCATACCTTCAATCACAATTGTTACTCTCCTCCCCGAATAATCAAAATGTCTTTTGAAGTAGGAAAACTGACCTGTGAGAAGCAGCACTGGGCACAAATGCAAAGAAGACAAGAGTCTAGTCGGAGAAGATGAAATTTTGGCTTTTCTGGTAACTACAGGGCAGTGTCAAACTCTTGTCACTTTGACTGTGGTGCAGGACATGCGAGATATGTTCTCCAAACACTCAACGCAACCCGTTGCTCCTTAATTTGCATCTGGCAACGGTGCCATCTTAAGGTCGCTTCCTAACTGGATCTGGTTCTGGTTCGCATCACAATCAGGGAGTCTGAGGAGACTCTCAACGACTAATCAACAACTAATCAATTATCATCTTGATCGATAATTATTTTGCTTAATTATTGAGACAATTTGTTTCATTGAATACTGACCAAGTCCTCAGAATGTCAGTTTCTCAACAGTAAATATTCTGAGATTTATGTAGTGCTGCATGAAAGCGGACTTATTATCTATGTGTTTAATTAGAGGAAGAGCTTTGCAAACATCTGCTTTTACTTTGGAAAACAATGATCAACATTTTTGCCTATGTCACGTACCAAACCAGTGATATCATCTTAATTTCCGTTTGTGCTTTTTCAGCAGTGTTAATTTGGAAATAATGTCCTAGGTTTTTTTTTTAAATAGCAGGTGAAATTGTTTTTTGTTATCTCATTCAATGATTCATCAACAAAATTATTGACAAATTAATTTATTATTAAAGTAAGTTAGTTGCAGCCCTAATTACAGTGGAGCTCCTAGCTATGCATGCATTCGTTTTAAAGCTTCTTTTTGATCCAGGAAAGTATTCTTTCTAGTTTTCAAGTACAAAGCAGTTTTAAGAACAGTTCCGTTTTAATTCAAGGTATAGCTTTTGCAGTGATTAAAAGACAGTTCTTGTCTTCTACAGTATGTTAAAATTGTATGTATGGCTAGAATATTATTTGAATGATCCTTTCAAAAAAAAACAATAATTCTTCTCTGGTCCTTTCTTATCACTCAAATTTAATTTTTTTGTTATTTTTTTTTCCTAATTTATCACACACTGACTCACTCACAAAGGAGACGATGATAGTTTCTGGGCTGGTGATTTAACTCCAGTTAGCAACCGAAGTTAGAAAGAAGGAAAGCCCTCTATTTCAACTGGCTACAACCACCGGCGCAGACGTGACCGGGCCCACCGAATCATCAAGAAAGTTGATCACCTGTCTTATATTTTAATTCAGTGGTCCCCGAACCTTTTTTGTGCCACAGTCCAGTTGAGACAAGCACATGTTGTTCGCGGACCAGCAACCTTTTCTTTCACGCTTTTAAAGCACTGGTACTGACAACAATGATAATTATAGAGTGATTGAAAATGTTATTAACTTCGATTATTTTCATGAATTTCAAAGAGTGTTCTTCTACTGTACAACAAATAACACTGTGAACTAAGAAAAAGACCAAACACGACTAATAATTACCCCTTGTAATCATTTTTAATCCTTCATACGGCGTTAGCTTCTTGCAAATGTGACAGATCAAAAGATGACATGAATGATTGCTGCTTTCATTCGGTGTCATAATTGCATTCTGTTTAGTCCCCAGCAGGTGGCAGTGGTGTTCCGGTCTTTCCGCTGTGCGTCTGTTCCGCATTTGAACATGAACTATTTCAGGACATCGGGAACAACAAGTGACTCTCAGAAAAGACACCTTGCTCATGCCACTTGTTCAAGTGCAGTTTTCTAGGTGTTACCAATATTGCTCCATATTCTTGTTCTTTTCCGGAAGTAGTTTGCCAATGTTTATTATTACTCTCCGTTTCGGTATTTTCTCCACAGGGTGTCCGGGCTCGCCCTTAGAGATAAGGTGAGAAGCTCGGTCATCCGGGATGGGCTCAAAGTCGAGCCGTTTCTCCTCCACGTTGAGTGGAGCTAGATGAGGTGGCTCGGGCAGCTGATTAGAATGCCTTCTGGACACCTCCCTGGTGAGTTGTCCTGGGCATGTCTTACCGCCGGGAGGCCCCGAGGACAACCAAGGACACGCTGGAGGGAGTATGTCTCACAGCTAGCCTGGGAATGCCTCGGGATCCCCCGGGAAGAGCTGGAACAAGTGGCTGGGGAGAGGGAAGTCTGGGCTTCCCTGCTAAAGCTGTTGCCCCCGTGACTCGACCCCGGATAAGCGGTAGAAAATGGATGGGTACATGGATGGATGGACGGATGGATTGGTCATCTTGTCGCTTGTTGACAAGCTATTTTCATTTGCATTTTTCCCTTGCCTTCTGCAAGTGCTTTTGATTTCTCTTGTTTTCTCCTGGTGTGCCCACGAGTGTCATTATTAGTATTTTGTCAGCTTTGCACCATTTTTGTTGTAAATGAATATTTTTCATCCACATTTATCTGAGTTTACGTTTATAGAGTCCGATTCTGTTCCGGAACCTTCCGGAACCATAACCAAATTATCCGACCATACACTCTGTAGACTCAGATAAAATTTTGCATGCGCTGGCCAGCCAAGGACGACTGGTGGGACGGCAGGCCTTCGCGCTCACGGAGCTCCGCAGTGCAGTTGCTTAGCTGGCCCAAAGGCTCGAGGCTTTCGGGTCTAGCATTGGCCAACAAAGTTCCCAAGTATCGCACCCCTCAGAACCACGCCCGTCACCTGTTGTAGCGACCCCTCCCGCGCTACCTAGTTGGGAGATTAACTTGCCTTACCCGCCTCATTATAGTGGTGAACCCGGTGCTTGCAGTCAATTCCTGCACCATTGCAGTCTCATTTACTCGACCAACAGCCTACTACCACTAGATAGTACTAGGATTGCCTTCATTATGAGTGTGTTGACTCGTAAAACTCACAGCAGGTCTCATTCGGCGACCCAAGTCTCCATTGGGGGCCAGATTTTTCTTTAATGAGGAAAAAGACAAGTCTTTGCATCTGTGTGTGGATTACCGAGGGCTAAACGAAATTACTATTAAGAATAATGACCCTCTTCCTCTTTCGGACTCAGCATTTGCACCATTACAGTCAGCCAAAATGTTCTCAAAATTGCACCTGTGTAGTGCCTACCATTTGGTAAGAATTGGCGAGGGGGATGAGTGGAAGACGGCATTCAAGACACCTATAGGACATTTTGAGTATTTAGTCATGCCATTTGGCCTTAGCAATGCACCGGCCGTTTTTAAAAATCTCATTAATGATGTTCTCAGGGATCTACTCCATATATGTTGTTTCGTTTATCTCAACGCCAGATTGATTTTTTTCCAAAAATCTAAAGGAACACCAACAGCATATCTGAACCGTTTTGCAGCAGCTTCTAGAAAACAAGCTATTTGTTAAGGCAGAAAAATGTGAGTTTCGTGTTGAATCCATATAATTCCTGGGGTTCATGAAAGAGCGGTGTCAGCTCAGAGGTGATCCTTGGAAGACTCAGTGATTGGGTAGCCTACGCCCACCACTAGAAAGTAATTGCAATGTTTCTTGGGATTTGCTAACTTCTACTACGGCTTTATTAGAAATTACAGCTAAATGGCAGCTCCATTAACACGTCTCACATCCACTAAGACACAATTTCGATGGAATTCCGAGGCTGAAACCTTCAATGACCTCCAGAATGCTTTCACTAACCCGCCTGTAATAAAAACCACCCTAACACCGAACTTCCGTTTGTTGCAGAAGTGGGCCCTTCGGATTCAGGAGTGGGGGCAGTGTTGTCCCAGCACTCCCCAATCGACCAGAGACTCCAACCCTTGCGCCTTCTTCTCTCGACGACACACGAAGACCGAATAAAACTGTGATGTGGGAAACAGGGCACTACTGGCCATCGTCCAAGCATTACAGGTGTGGAAGCATTGGCTCAAAGGCACTAAGGAGCCGATCATAGTGTACACCGATCAAAAGAATTTATCATACATTCGTTCGGCGAAGAGACTTAACTTCCGTCAAGCCCGCTGGGCTCTGTTATTCACACGTTACACATTTGACATTAACAAACCGCAAAGGATCAAAGAACACCAAACCCGACGCAATATCACAAATTTATGATCTAAACGAAGAAAGGACAACTTCCTACCAGACCATAGCATCATGGAGGCGCTTAGGTGGGAAATAGAGCAAATAATTGAGGAGGCTCAGGAAGAGACTTTGGTTCTGGCTGGGTGTCCCCCACGTCTCCGCTCAGAAGTAATACAGTGGGGGCACAGTTCCAAGATAGCTTGCCATCCCATAATCAACCGTACCCTTCAGTTAATTATGCAGCGATTTTGGTGGCCGGAGCTAATGAACGACGTCACTGACTTTGTTCGAGCCTGCTCTGCTTGTGCTGCTAGTAAGGCTACATGCCAACAGCCCGCGAGGTTATTGCACTCATTACCGGTTCCACCTCGACCATGGTCCCATATTTCTCTGGACTTTGTCACTGGCCTTCCTTGGTCCCGTGGAAAGACTGTCATCTTGAATAAAACTTCCCATTGCTGATGAACACTTGGGTCGACTATGGGACTGCATTGTAATGTTAGTTATTATGACTGTAATTTGGGACCTAAGTATCTTTCAAAGTGGCACTTGGTGTAAAACGTTTGAGCACCACTGCTCTAACACATCCCACACCACACCATCTTTTAGAGACAACTGATCATCGGGCTTTTACTGACTTTGTTCGTAAAGTGGAATCGTGCGTTGGATGACATAACTGTGAGTCTCACCATTTCATGGATTTGGATGCTCATCACGATTATTTTCTGATTGTTTGAAATGAAAATGCAATTGTGCCACAGAGTTAAAAGAAGAAGTCAGTGCTCCCTACTGTCTTTGATTTCATGTGGCTACAGTGGTTTGGCTGCATTTAGCTTCACTTGAGTTAATGTGGAGACTAAAGTCAGTTATAGTTCTCAGGAAAACAGGAGACACACATACACACACACAGCATGCCTGCTTGCATTCCTTCTTCCAGCTGCATGGCCAATGCGAAGAGAGCATGCAAATAAGATGGGCGTGCCTTTCTACAGCTGGAGTGCAGGGTTTGAATGGGGAGTAGCGCAAAAAAAGAAAATTGAGAAATTACAATAGAACATGGAATCAAGTTGGGGTGACAAACTCGCTTCGTCACAGGCCACATTACAGTTATGATTGCCCCCAGAGGGGCATTATGATTGAAACCAGATCAATGTCTTTTCACTTCACCAGATTATGCGCCACACAACAGAATGATGGATAACTCGTTTTGGAATCAGAAGTCAAGGAAAATTATTTGGTAACAAAACACTGCCATTTTAGATGTCAGGTTTGGTCCATTTGCTGCTGACGTTTAAGCATTTATGTCTAATGCTGGCCAAATTTCTTAGGGCACCTGTTATTAAAAAGACCATCAAGCATAATGAAGTTTTATAATGACAAGCTCTCTCAATTTGATGAGCTCTCAACATTTGACCATCTTGAACAGGAGAGTGAATTCATATTTTTCCAGACAAATTTGCGACTGCTCACTTGGCGTCTATGAGAAGTAAAAGATTAATCATATGCAACAACCATTCTTCCATCCATACATTTTCCACACCACTTGTGATCGGGGCCTCTGTGATCTGACTTCGGGTGAAAGGCAAACAGCAACAGTCAATCACAGTGACACTCAGTGGGACCTGAACCCATGCTGCCTGAACGCGAGTCAGGCAAGTGAGCCGTTCGATCATCAGTGACTCAAACGTAACATTCAACCACGCAAACCAAAATTTCTCTCCGAGAATGTCAGACAATTTGCATAATTTATTTGTGAAGCAATTATGTGTTTGACCTTTTTTTCTTTTTTGGGGGGGTTAGAAACAAGTGCATTTTGGTTCAAGAGCTTTAACATACGGAATCATAAAAGATGATGATTGTTGGATCCAATGTCAGGTGTGCTTTGGCTCACATGTGTCTTGCCTTTTTGCTGAATCACACAAAATGCCATCCATTTCCCGGAATGAGCTTCTTGTCACCGCTGCTATTGCTTCTTCACAAATAAGCATGATGTACTCAATTTTGTCACCGTGCGTTGCATCAGCTGTGATCCGGTGCATGATGTCACAGAGGAAGCAGGTCCTGGGTGCTGCTGCTGTTTTTGAATGAAAGTCAGTGGATGGCAGCTGTGCGCTGAGTGCAGGTTTAGCACTGTTGCCTCATAACAAGATTTTTCTGTTGTCACATCTTCATGTGCATTGAAGACTCGACATTGTCTGTTTCTACGAATGTGAGTGTGATGAGTCACCCATCCTCCGAGTGACTGGTGATTGAGTTGACCCAATCCGGTCAGAACGAGGGCCGGTGACAAACAACAACAACAACAATGGAGGCGAACGAGGTCTCCAAGTACTTATGTCTCAGTATAAGAGAAAATTGATATTTTAGTGAAGATGGGAATAAAAAAAGCCATTGCAAAAAAGCGGACACTAAGGAGTACCAACCATATTAAAGTGTTCAGAGCTAAGGCACACTAACAGAATAAATAGGCTATGTATGTCTTATTTGGTCATTCCTTTGTGTGAATCATCAAAGTGAGAATAACATGATGATGACCAATGTGCTTGGCCAATTAGCGACCCTTAACTGGCACTGAAACTAGAAATAGTACCTGGTAGCTTTAGCAAGAGGTGCCTTGTTGAGCTGGGTTGGTACAGTGCCATGGGGAAAAAATTTAGAAAAACAACAACAACAAAAAATGACTGAAAAAGGAGATATATATTGTGGATAGAAAAATAATCATGTCATGGTCTTGCAGAAAGATCATGTCACCTAGTATCTGATGTGAGGCACACACGCACAGACACTGATAATCAGATTTTGACACCCGTTCGCTCCTTCTGATTGAAGTCATTGAAGGCCTGATTATAGGAAAGATAAGCCTGACTGATCATCCTGTGATGTGGTGTCTCAACAGTGATTTTTTTTCCCTCTCCAATCTGCGGTTGGAGGATAAGTAACTTTGTGTTGTCAATAGAAATGATGAGAAAAAGGTTCTCCACTGCAATGTATGCAAATAGCTAGTCTACTTCCGTGAACTTCTTCGACACCACCTTCTTTTTCTTTGTATTTTCTGCAGTCTGGATGATCTGTGGCATTATACTGAAACGTCCAGAGGTAAGCGCACCAATGGGGGGCGGGGGAATCTATCTTCCTTATATACTGTAGAATAAAAAGAAGAAACGAGTAAGGTTAGCTGGAGTTATTGTTTCCCATTTTGAATACCGTTTTTTTCTGGAGTTTTACACTTTAAAGGGGTTAATTTGGCGGTTGACTGATTTTTACTGAACTCGTTTTGACCCACACGCACGTGCGCGGACGCACACGCGAGGTGAAAAGGGAACAGCACCGGATGTGAAGCAGGATCCGTCTCCTTAAGTCCGGGTCCGGGTGGACCATCCAGCTAAAGTGCGTTTGTTTTGAAGACAATTAAAAGGAGGCTACCGGCAGGAGGCAGGCGCACTTGGTTACGCGCAAGGTGTCGCACGAGAAGTGAGCGGCGTGTGTGACTCACCACGTTGGTGAGGAAATCTCCGTCGTGGAGTTCCTCCAGGTCCAACAGGTGTGTGCCTCCAGGTTGGTAGAGTTTATCGGCCGTTAAAGTGTCTAAAATAGACTCCATCGCTGTAGCGTATGGCCGCGCACGTGCTGATAAGAACTAATTCATTCAAAAAAGGTTCCGAACGTCTGTCATGTGTGCAGCCGCGATATCAGCGTCCACGGAGGACGCGAGTCAGTCACTGGACTTTGGCTCCGAGTGACACGCTCGACGGTGGCGACAATTCACATCAGTCTCCATCCAGCTGCGAGAGAGCCGAGCTCCGTCTTAGTCTTCCAACCGCAGCGCTGTCGCTCCCACGGTCTGATGAATATGCAGCAAGCCCCGCCCACGCGGCGTCACGTGTCGCACACACCCAAACAGACACTGTACAATATTGTGAATTCACGTGCAGATGCTGTGCAGGAACTCGAGGTCTGAAATCAGCCTGTATTGGTTGGGTGGCCCTGTCATGTCCAAATTAGCCAGGCAGCACCCTGCCGCATGTACTCTTGGGTCAATGCCGAGTATGTAGTTCTTTATGATGGCGACTGGGGGCGGAACTAAGAGGTGACTGAGATTTTGGGCCCTATTTTAGTGCCAAGTCTAGTGCAAAGCACAGACTAACCGTGTGCATGGGTGGAGTTTTCTTTCTTTAAGTATTTTGCTAGACTTTGCACTGGAAGATTATTTTCGACTAACAGGGCGTTTGCGCCGTTGTGGGATAGAAGTCGTTTGTTTTTCCCAACCGATCCTAGCGCCATCTCTAATTTGCATACAAATCAGGGCGGTCCAAGTCCAGTACGCCCGCTGTACTTGACTTTGTGGAAACACAAATGGACTCACTGAGGTCCGTGCCTGACATTGGCATGTAAACTGCGCTATCTCCACTTCGGATTATGGAGTGGGCCACGCATGCGGGACAGCCTTCAACCCTGATCGTGCATCTGTGTACGAACCCAAACCCCAATCCAAAAACACCTTCCTCCAATTCGTTTTCATACTCTATACTAGGGGTTGCCAACCTTTCTGAAACTAAAAGTGACTTCATATGTGCTGAATAATGCAAAAGGGCTTCCAGTTTGATACACACTTCTGAAATAACAAATGTGGTCAAATTACCTGTAATAATGTTAATATTATACGGCATGTGAATTATTTAATGACATTCATTTATGTGTGAAGACACTGATCATGTCCATGATTTTCACGTTTAAGAAACAGATACAGTACATTTGAATATGCAACATTTATTTATTTCTGTAAATGTCTGCCAGTTTTTATATCGTCAAAAAATCACTTCTACACCACTCCTAGGAAATCACAATGACCATCTGCAGCCCCTTCTGAAGGTTTCTTATTTTTCCCTTCGAGTTTTGTTTTTGTGGGTTTCTTTGCCCTGCTGTGGGGTTAAGATCAGGGGATGTCTTTAATATTTGTCAAATGTGGGCATGTGAAGCTCTGAAACTTTTTAAAGTTTTTTTTGTGATTAAGACTATAAAGTATAAACACATTTAACTTGAACACTGACGAGCAATTGTTTGCAATAGGTTCGTACGCTACTCATGTGCCACATTGGTGTCCTCCACTCAATGCAGTGCCGGGACAAAGGATTTCCCATCTTACTGGTGTCTGATTTTGGCAAAGGAGTGCACTAAAACGTTTCAGATCATCAAGCCATTTTTAATCTCTCAAAGACAACCCAAGTAAATACAAAATGTCATTTGAAAATGGTTTGCTTATCAAGGGAGAAACCCAATCTGGCCCTTTGTTACATACCGGCGCGCTAAATGCTTTTGGTTGTGTGAAGCACAATGGGTTGACCTGTGTGTGAAATGTGCTTCATAAATGCAGTTGCCTTGCCCTTGTCTTTGTGAAAAGGTTGCAGAATCATGCACGAACCTGTGACAGACCAAAATCAAGATGCCTTCCTTTCACTGGCCACACCCAGAATCTGATTACCAGATTTGTTAATCACTTGTCAGACAAACTGGAAGAGGCCACAAGAGCTCAAAAAGTAACATCCCATGATCTAAAGACAGTCAAGAATAAATGATGACTGAACCCCATTAGTCTAGAAAGGTTTAGAAATCCATTGTCAAGCAGGACTCGAGACTGCGGGCAAAATACAGGTACTGGCAAACTCGGGCAATTTTTCAGCTTGTGCAGGTAAAAATGGCATGATGCTCACTGTGCTACCATCTTGTTCATGTTGAAAATATGTACAACAACAGCAAAATAATAGTTTAAATTACGTTGTTGTTGTTGTTTGTTTTTTTAAAGAGTTGGGGCATAACCAGAAAATGTTCAGGGTTGGGGGTAGGGGGTATGATCGGGTTAAACCAATTCCTCACTGAGTGGTGGGCATGCATGCGTACTTCATTCCATAGCCAGAACATGTTTAAGCAAAATAACCTTTTGCTGATCTTAATTTACTACATAATGCAATTTTCTTTGCTGTGCTTTGCTTTTCCCAATCAGAGCGATCAATTGTCATTGATTGACTGGCTGCTCCACTTGGGGGGAAGGGGCGCTGGTGCGCCAGGTAGTGCAGACTAAACAGTTCAGGCACCAGCTGTGTTTGGATATACGTAAAAAGGGAGCGCAGTAAGCAGTCCGACTAGGTACACGGTGCGCCAGTGATGGCTGCGTTATGAAATAAATAGGAGTGGAAGGCACTCTGCCTCTCTGAACCTACATGCTCTCAGTTGTGCACGGGTGCCAGAGGGGATTTCTGAATCTGTATTTCGTGTGGCAAGCTGCTGCTTCTGCAAAGGTCACGTGCAGGCGTGTACATCACACACCACAACAATACTAATTGTTTCGCAAATTAGAAAACGGAAGCGGTCTATCGCTTTTATTGTTGTTGTTTTTTTTTAATAACTGAGAAGAGAGAGGTGGATACTGGTGCTTAAGAAGATCCAGCGGAAGTTGCCATAATAGCGCTTGTGATGAATAGACAGGGAGACATCGGCCAAGCAGCAGATGAAGAAAAAAAAAAGTACTGCTTTCAATGAAGTAATCCTCAACACAAAACAGAATTATGTCCAATGTGAGTGCAATCGGGCAGCAGGGTGTTCGACTGGTTTGCACGTCCGCCTCACAGTGCAGAGGTGCAGGGTTCGAATCTGGCTCTGGCCTTCCTGTGTGGAGTTTGCATGTTCTCCCCGTGCCTGCGTGGGTTTTCTCCCACATTCCAAAAACATGCATGGCAGGCTGATTGAACACTCTAAATTGTCCCTAAATTGGTGTGAGTGTGATGGCTGTTTGTCTCTGTGAGCCCTATGATTGGCTGACAAAAATTCAGGGTGTACCCCACCTACTGCCCGAAGACAGTTGGGATAGGCTCCAGCACTCCCGCGACCCTCGTCAGGATAAACGGCTCGGCTAATGGATGGATGTGAAAAACACTGCTGAGAAGAAAGAACGCAAAGTGTCATCTCACATTTGCGAAGAAACAGCTCGATCACCCTCGAGACCTTTGGAGAAATATGCCGCGCCTAGGCAAATATTAAACTTTTTGGAAGATGTGCGACATGATGAACATAATGCTCACGTGTTCTTGGGATACGCCGCAGGACGTTGACCCAACATCATACCAGCAAATCTATAGCTGAATGGCAAAGAAAAACGTCTTGTGCCAAAATAGGTAAATACATCCTTAAATCTATCATTGGAATAATAACGTCACATTTTACTAGTCATCAGACTCAACACAAAGGCCTGATTTCAGTTTTTGCTGCCAAGTGCGGCACAACCACTTTCTAGGTTGAGGGGGCAATGACTTTTTTCACATATAGGGACAGATTTCCCCCAAAGAATAGATGTAGTGTAGGGTGATAATTTAGAGACAGCCTGTTTACTTGGGTAAGAGTTGTGTTTGTGAGATATGTGAGATATTAAAAACGAGATCATGCTTGATTATCTGAAACATGTAAATGTGATCATATATGCAAAAAAGAAATACTGAACTCAGGAAGGGGACAAAAGCTTTTTTCATGGCATCGTACATATACTGCACTCTTTTATACTATAAATGTCAAACCAAGTTGCCAGGTTCCCACGACAGAGTCGCAACAGGGCAACACTAATGTGTGATTCTCTATTGCCGACTGTTGCTGTCATCTCTATTTCCATGTCTTTTTAAAGCTGTTTGTTAATCCTTCATTTCAAATTGTAACGCTGCCGTCCCCCAAATTTGAAAAAAAACAAACTATTCTGCAGCTCCAGACCCCACTTTGATGAACAAGACTGCATGTAATGTAGAAGCGTGAGATGAGCCGGACCTATTGTAAGTGTACAATTTTGCTTGTATCCCTGATCTGTTACACAATCTATGATGCAGCGAGAGGACCAGTTATGGTACGTGTGTAGATTTTGCCATTTTGCATTTACTACATTCAGCAGTTTGCCAGAACACGGCATGGAAACTGAAACCGGTCTAGGCTGTCGTAGACAAAGAAACCCAAATAATTGAAATGGCATTGATGTTTGCGTGGGATGAATTCTTACACACAGTAAAAGTTACGCATGTGGGCAGGTCCTCACAGTATTTGTATTTAGCTCCAAGCACCAAAGTTCAACCTTGCAAACCCATTTTGGAATCTGTCCGGGCTTGCCAGGGGATTTGCTCCTCATTTGTAAAATCTGGGGCATTTCCAAACGTATCGGAATAAAGAATACATCTCTGACACAGAACCACAGTTAATAACGCTCCCTTCTCGATTGTTACCAAATGAGCTCCTGCTTGTCTTCCACCTGCTTCTTCGATTGTGTGATTGTCATCTCATCGTCCTCATTTTCTAAAGTTCAAACTCCTTAAGGGAGAGGCTGTTTCCCCACCTCTGGGTATGACGACGCTATGCTATGCTCCAACAAAGGGCCACCTGCCAATGGGACCGTAGGCTTCTTCATACAACAGTCAATCGTTTTGATTGTCTACGACAGGAACCTCGAAATTTGAGCATAATCTGTGATGTCACACTGATGAACCATCTTAGAAATATATATTTTCCCCGCATTGAAAAGAACATAAAGTGAACATGTGTCAGCAAAAAAACATTTATTAAATCGTAAACTTTTATGTATGGATATTAACTGTACCATTTTGCTCATACTGTACTGAGTAGCGAGACAAATGTAAATTCTCAGCATCGTCACTCTTTTCTTTTTTCTACCATCATGTGACATCATCAGAGAAGATGAGAGTGAAAAAGCAAACGTTTGTGGCATGAAGCCATACGCTGCTTACAATATGTTTAAGTCTCACAAGACATCTTGTGGCGGCCCGGTGGGCCAGTGTTTAGCGCGTCGACCTCACAGTGCAGCGGTACCGAGTTCAATTCCAGCTCCGACCTCCCTGTGTGGAGTTTGCATGTTCTCCCCGGGCCTGCGTGGGTTTTCTCCGGGTACTCCGGTTTCCTCAGGAATTCCAAAAACATGCATGGCAGACTGAATGAACACTCTAAATTGTCCCTAGGTGTGAGCGTGGATGGTTGTTCGTCTCTGTGTGCCCTGCGATTGGCTGGCAGCCGGTTCAGGGTGTCCCTCATCTACTGCCCGAAGACGGCTGGGATAGGCTCCAGCACCCGCCGCGACCCTTGTGAGGATAAGCGGAACGGAAAATGAATGAATGAAAGACATCTTGTTTGATCTATTGAATGATAATAGTTTGAACTTTAGTTTTGTCACGCTTCTGAGGCCTTTGGGTTGAACGCAAAATTGTCCCAATTTTTGGGATGTTCCGCTGAAAATCGCTGAAAATCCCCCACCACCACGAAACCTCCACGAGACTGTGCCATAAATTGGAATTTACTTATCTCTGATCTTTTTTTGTCAGAGAAACTTTACTATTTATGAAAACTCATATCCAAACAAAAACATGGGAAACACTGCCATAGTCACGTTTCCATCATGACTTTCGCTTCTTTTCATTTCCATCAACCATATTAACAGGGTTAGTGGGAAAATGAAATGGATCGATAGATAAATAATACTAATAATAATAATAATACATTTTATTTGTAAGATTTAAGTTGAATATGCAAGTCTGAATAGGTGGGTTTTGAGCTGGGTTTTGAATGTGGGAAATGGAAATTTGAAGATCTGAAAGATTAGGGTGGGGGGTGGGCAAGGTTATGGATGGCTTTGAATGTATAGAGAAGTATTTTGAAATTGATTCTAAGTTTGACAGGGAGCCAGTGGAGTTGTCGGAGGATGGGGGTGATATGATGGAAGGAGGGGGGTCTCGTGATGATCCGGGCTGCTGAAGTCTGAACAAGTTGAAGTTTATGGAGGAATTTGTGATGGACACCGAAGAGAAGTGAATTGCAATAGTCGATACGGTCGAGACATGACGAGACTGTGAACAAGGATAGCAATGGTGTGAGGAGTGAGTAGAGGGACGGAGACGGTTGATATTACGGAGGTGGAAATGTGTGGACCGGGTACTGTAATTGATGTGGGAGTGGAAGGGAAGTGAGCTGCTGAGGATGACACCCAGGCTCTTAACCTGGGGGGAAGGCGATACAGTGGAATTATCAATTGTGAGGGAAAAACTGTCGGCTTTGTGTAGAGTAGATTTGGTACCGACGAGAAGTAGTTCTGTTTTATTGCTCTTTAGCTTGAGGAAGTTATGGGTGAATCAAGATTTGAATTCTGAGAGACAGTGAGAGAGGGAGGAGGGTGGGAGGTAGGTGTCAGTTTTGCTGGAGAGGTAGAGCTGGGTGTCATTCGCAAAGCAGTGAAAGTGTATACCAAAATTGCGAAAAATATTGCCAAGGGGGAAAAGGTAGATAATGAAAAGGAGGGGGTGGAAGCTCCTGTGATTCTAACTGGTTGTTGCCAGTCATGAGCAGGAAAGTCGGCAAATGGTTGCTTACGTAATAATGCACGATGACTCATCATCTATTCTGGGCCAAAAGAGTTTACTTACCATTTGGACCTTTTGTCTCCTAGGTGACCACTATGACGTGACCAACACTCCTCATCAACATCCAACATTCATATGACCGTCATTCACTCCACAGCTGTTCATAGGTACAAGTGTAGTCATGGAGGCAGACATTCATGATGATGAATATTGATTTATGCTTAACCTTGAAACAAGGCTGGCAATTGAAAATATAAAACCTGGATCTGGGTTTTGCCCTACTGCGACATTTTAGCTTTGCTATGAGCTTTTTGCAAGTGGTCCCTGTTCTTCTCCACAAATAAGACATCTGTTGAAATGGTGCCGAGTATCTCCTCTTTCAGTAATAGTTTTTCATTTTCTGTCTTTTCGTTTTCTTTACACTTAAAGAGACATCCCGAGAGTTGCAAGAGAAGCCTACATGGCGAGGAAAACCGAGCCGAGACTGTAATCAAAAGTCCTACTTCATTCTTAGTGTGCTAGCTAAATGATGACATTATCATCAGACACTTTATTGTCTCATCACTCTATTGTCAGTACACGTGAGTAGCAATTGTTTGGTATTGCTGTGCCATCCATGTGTGGCTATTGAGGCTTCTTCTTCTTCTCGCGTATGAGGGCAGCTTTGCGGTGTTAAATGTCCAGACGTTGCAGCCATTGGACAGTAGATTCATTAGGTGCCGTGAGGTTCAAGTTGCCATCTGGTGGTCGATGAATGGGACAGTAGTAGAGGAGATGTTCTGCAGTTTGGAGTTCTGGTCCACAGTCGCAGAATGGTGATTCGACGAGACCCCATCGGAACATGTTGTCGTTGAAACGGCCTACCCCAGTTCTTAGGCGGTTGAGTCGTACCCAGGCTTTCCGGGGTAGCGTTGAGCCAGGTGGGGGTTCGGTGTTGGGTTGGACCATGAACTGGTTGGGTCTTGCAGTATTATCCCAACTACTTCTCCACGCTTCCAGGATGTTAAAGTTGGAATCATGAAGTTCTGCAGCATGATGAGGAAAAGGGTGGCGAGATTTTAGCCTTTGGCGCTTTCCAGGTTGTACCTCGGCGATCAACTGGTTTAGGGCATAGTTTTTGTCCAGCACAGCATGTTGAGCAAGGCAGTGGGTAGCTTTTTCTCTACGTAAGCTGGCCGGGGCAATGCCTGCCAGTACTGGTAGGAACTCCGTGGGGGTGGGACGCAGACATCCGGTGATTATCCGCATGGTGTCGTTGAGGGCAACATCAATTTTCTTTGAATGGGTACTTCGGCACCACACTGGTGTTGCGTATTCAGCTGTGCTGTAAGTAAGCGCAAGAGCACTTGTACGGAGTGTCTGAGTGCTTGCACCCCAGGATGAGCCAGCTTGGCGTCTCAGCAGATTGTTTCAAGCTGTTACTTTGGCACGAAGAGCATCTATGTGCTGTTTATATGTGAGCTGTCGGTCGAGCTTCACTCCTAGGTACGTGGGGGATGGGTTATGTGGAAGTGGAGTCCCATGCAGGTAGACAGTGAGTTGGTGCTTGGATTCCATGTTGTTTAGGTGGAAAGGTGTGGTGGTAGTCTTTGCCAAGCTCAATTTAAGTCTCCACGTTCTCAGGTATTCCGCTATCAATGCCATATCAGCAGTTAGTGATTCTTCCACCATGCACCAGCTTTTGTGGGAGTAGCATAGTGCAAGATCGTCAGCATATCCATATTGATGAGACTTGGTTTTGGGCATATCGCTGATATAGATGTTAAAGAGCATAGCCGAGAGGCATGATCCCTGTGGTACTCCATTTCTCAAGCGGCGGGGTCGGCTGCGTTGTCCGTCGCTGGTCTTGAGCACAAAGTTCGGTTTGCCAGAATATTGCTCAGGAAGCGAACCATTTGCTTGTCCGGAATCATCTGGAGAAGCTTCAGTATCAGGCCTTGATGCCATACAGTGTCGTATGCCGCAGTTAGGTCAACTAAGATAACTCCAGCCTTGTTTCCCTTCTCGAAGCTATCTTCAATAGTACTGGTCAGCTTGATTATTTGCTGGGTGGTAGAGTGTCCATATCGAAAGCCAGCTTGTTCTTTAGGCAGCTGGGGGTCAACCACTGAGTCAAGTCTGGTCAGGAGAAGTCGTTCCAAGATCTTATACGGAACACATAGCAGTGAGATAGGGCGGTAGCTCCTTGGGTCATCGGGAGGTTTATGTGGTTTCAGCAGGGAAACCACAGTAGCTTTCCGCCAGATCTTCGGTATAGACTGGTGCTTCATACAGGCTGAGAGGTATTTGCGTAGCCAGTTCATGCATTTTGGGCCACAGTATTTCAAAAACTCAGATGGAATATTATCAGGGCCCTGAGCTTTGCCAGTCTTGATCTGTTTGATGACAGAGGTTAGCTCTTTGGTGGAAAAGGGAGCTGAGAGGAAGCCATCAACGCTTGGAGCATTCCATAATCTGGTGCATTCTTGTTTCACTCGGAGGTCATGGACTTTGTCAGCCTCTTTATACTTTCCATTAGCTAATAGCTGATGTGCAATCGAGTTGGCAGTGACAGGGCAGCATTTGGGTTGAGAGCTGCGTCCTGTGAGGCGATTGAAGGTCTTCCAAGCTACTCTGCTGGAGTGAGTGAAGTCTATGCTTTGGACCCTGTCTTCCCAACGTTTCTTACGGTTTGCGTCGAGGCATTGCACTAGGTCGGTGGAAGTCTTGGTTGCTTCTTCACTGGTTGCGGCAGACAGGAAGTCTTTGTAGTGGCTGTCACACTCCTCGTCCCATGTTGGTATGAATTGGTGACGGTAACCGCGTGGGATAGTTCTTTTTGCGGCTTTGTATAGGGTTTTACAGAACGACATATAAGACGTATTCAGGTCTGCTGATGTTGGGTCTGGTAGGTGACAGATATTGTTATCAGCTAAGCGCCTGAATTTAGGCCAGTTGGCTTTTCGAAAGTTCCATCTCCTCACAGCTTTGCTTGGTGTTGGCCTGATTGGATTAGCCGGGAGTATGAGTGATGGTCTATGCTGTGACTTAGGAAACGGACTGAGGATCAACCGCTCTGGAATGGGTCCATTAATGTTGGCAAAAGCCAAGTCCGGGTTAGTTGTTGTGTTCCATCTTCTGGAGTAGAAGCTGTCCGGTTGTTTTGGATCATAGAGCAGTTGCAAGCCATCAGCCGAGGCCCGGCTTTCAAGTGTTTCACCATCTGGATTAGTGGTTTGGTAGCCCCATGTGGTGCTATGGGAATTGAAATCTCCGCTATATATGCAAGGAGAGGCAAAGGCAGGGATGGAATTGCCTTGCAGTTTTGTGCTTGGTGGTTTATACACATTGACTACGGTGGTGCCTTCAATTTCAGTTGCCGTCCATTCCACTTCACCGTCACTTTGTGATGAGTTGATCGGGTTCCAGGTGGCAGAGTTCTTCACAAAAGTGGCTATTCCATGTATGCTGCTGTTGGTGCAGGCAGCCAGGTTGTAACCAGAGATCTTGAGTTTGGATTGATCCAGTGAGTGGGTTTCTTGCAGGAGGATTGCTGTTGCATTGTGCTTTTCCATAAGGTGTTCTATGATTGCACATTTTGCTATAGTAAGGCCTTCCACATTTAGCTGCATTATTGTCACTCCGGCCCATGCAACAGATGGATTTGCATGCCCTGATAGGGGCACGTGCTCTGGGCAGGTTCTTCTCACAGCTCTCCGGGGCCGAGGGTTTATCCTTTTACCACCCCGGAGGGGGTTGCTGTCTCTGATTGTTGACATTTGCTCTACAGATTTGTAGATTACCAGTGCTCACCACGTGGAGGTTGTCAACGTGAGCCCTATTGAGGCTTTAAATATCAGTAGACATTGCCATCTACTGGAGAAGACGCGCATGGCATGCTAGAGAAGCTTCGCTTTTGAGTACGGGTGTTTAAGATGTCTCTTTTCACCATTTAAAGAGACATTTTGTGTATCTTTGCCCACATACGTTGGGCATATCGTGAGCGTGCCTTTAGAAATGAATCACAAACAACGGGCTGGATGTCTTTTCCGCGTTCTTGCCGGCGTTTGGCTTTCCCCGCAGAACAATCCCAGGGGCTGGCTGCTTAATTCTACAAGCAAAACCAAAGTCTACCGTGTGGATAAAAAAAAAGTTGGTGCCCTTAGCTTAAAGCAGTTCTTCTCAAATAGTGGGGCACGGCCCCCTGGGGGGGCGGCCTCAATCACGCTGATAAACCGCTGGAAAGGTTGTGCACTGCAAAACGTGCTCATCGTAGGATTCGTAGCCATCGACACTGACTTCCTCATTTTGATGTAAATAATAATAATAATAATAATGATACATCAGCACAAATTGTTTTTGTTTTGTTTTGTTTTGTAGACTAATGTGTTTTATATATTGTAACAGAAAATCATTGGAGAAGCACTGGCTTAAAGCAACAACCGTTCACTGTGAGTAGTGCCCCGCATTTCTTCACAGGTGCTGCTCATATGAAGCAAACGCTGTTTTTTACTAATCCCTGCTTCAATAAATCTCTGCAACTTTTATTATTCGCTACAGAGGCCCCACGGGCTAAGTTACTCGTAAATCAGCTCACACAGACATTCAAGCACACTTCGTTGACAGAGGTGTCTTAAGAGACGAGTTACAGTGGTTCTGTGACCACGCTCCCGACACAAATCATCATTTCCCATTGACGAATTCCTTAATCCAGTCATGTCCAGCTCCGGGCCTGTAGGGCCACTGTCCTGCCTGTTTTCCAGCTCTCCCGCCTGCAACACACCTGATTCAGATGATCAACTCATCAGACAGCTCTGAAGCAGCATTGGAGCGATCCTGATGATTTGAATCAGGTGTGTTGCTCCTGTGAGAGCTGGAAAACAGACAGGACAGCGGCCCTTGACGACCGACTTTGGACACCCCTGCGGCTTAATCCATTCACCCTCACCAAAACAAACAAAAAAATAGATGCAATGTGCATGTATTTTAATGAGGAAAAATATCACTCCATAATATTGTACTTCATAATAACACAAAGTAGTGACATAATTAAATGGAATTAAAAAGAAACCGGTTTTGTCACACTGCATCAATTAAATGCTACTGCTCCTGGAGGGCCCACCTTAGCCACCTGTGGGAAATAGAAGAGTCTACTGTTCATTGAGGAGTTACTATGAATCCCACTTGAATTAAGGGGCAGCCCTTGCCAATCATACTGCAGTGCGGCATGTCTTGCATAGAACGTCATTCATAGAAACATCTTTTTATGATTCTATTTTTGTTTAGATTAGATTTTATTTCATGTTTTACTTCTCATTATTATTATTTTTTGTTTGTTTCTGTTGCTGTCATGTTGTTTTGTTTATCGTGGTGGTGCATTTTGTTGTTCCTTTGAGTTTTGGTCTTTTCAGGATTTAGTTGTGCTTTTGATTTAGTTTTTCCATCATACCTCTGCAAGTGTTTTTGTTCATACATTTGGTTTCATACAACATACATCATGCACCTCATGACACATCTGAACTGTTAAGTGGTTGAGCACTGTGATATTCTGTCACTACATGTTGTTGCTGAAACATTTGTCTTCAACAAGAAAATAAATAAATAGTCAGCCGAACGGCGCCTGATATCTTGAGAAAGTTGAAAGTCAGGTCACCCCTATTTCAAAGCACCACCACTGCACTGTGGCTGTGTGACAAAACCCTCGGCCACTCACCCACTCATTCACTACGGGCTGGTTGTCGGACGCTACTGCAGCTAACACTGCTACCCATCTTTAATCTATGCGCTGCAGATATGCTTACCTATTGGCTTTGACATACAATACAATACAATACATGCTGATTTATATAGCGCTTTCACAACAGCGGCAGCTGTAACAAAGCGCTTAACAAAACAGTTAACATAAAGTAAAATAAATAAACACAACACATAACATAAAACACGGACAGTTGTGCAGTCCTAACCACTTTTCCGTCACACGCTTTGTTGTTTGAAGCAGTTTGAGATGAAAGAGGAGAGAATCAAAGTGTCCTTTAACCAGTGGAACGACAACATGTCTGCTGAGTCATTGGCTGATATAGTTAAGGAGCCACACAGTTTTGTCAAAGTGGAGCAAAAGTGCAGCGCAGCTCACGGACACATTTTTCAGAAATAGGCAGACAACAAAATATAGATGTGGTTATTTAATTTCACTCCAATGTATACAATGAACATTTCCCATAATATGCTTGTCACACCCTTGAAGAAGAAACCAAATCTGCAGTTCACATGTAGATTTAATATTGTAGATTTAATATCGAGCTGAGGAGTGTGTTAAGGTCACCACTGCACGGTTTTTGATCGGGTCAGTTTCCTGGTCAGAGCGTGGCGCACAGTCAGCATGTAGGAACGGCGATCAGGCAGAAGCCACTGCTGATCCAGGACTCGCCTGTCACACATGGGTGGCAAAACAGTCCCAGCGTGAGTAGTGGGACGGAAAATTAGTTGAGAACCAGGCGTGGCTCTAATTTTGGGGGCCAACAGAATGATTTTAAAACACAAACTCATGAAAATGGCCAAGACAAAAATCTAATCTAAAATTTTCATTTATTTATTTATTTATTTATTTTACTGTTTGGCGTATTTTTTGGGACTTTATCCTTGTGGAGGACAAGCAGCTGAAACCATGCATTCTGACACTGGGCCGCACTGTTTTTCTCCAGAATAACTTTTAACGATTTTATGATATTCCAAGATAAAGATTGTAATAAGATTGGTCAATTATCAAGTGTCCGGACCCAAATCCTATTGAACATCTGTGGAAGGTGCTTACACATGTGAGACAGCAGGAGGGCTGTGCCAAAATACTTATGAGTTGCAGAAATATTCAGTGAATGGTGCCACAAATGTTTTGAGGCCAGCTTAAAATGATTCTGTTGGACCACAAAAATGAAGCAATGGATGATTTTCTTTGGTTCATTTTCAGTACCAAAATATTTTTTTTAAATTGCTCCATTATGGGTTCCAGGTTTGCAGTTCCGCTATTTCACAGATTTTTGATGACCACTACTACTAGAGTGGCACACTTAGGGTGAGACCAGTGTAAATTTGATAGAACAAAACAGGAAATACCGGATTTCAGCACAGCCAAACTTTTGTTAAACATTATTGAACAAATACTGTAATCCTGCTATCGGTTCATTTTATAATAGACAACTCTGTTCGTGTTTATTGACGTTGCCTATATCGTGAGCAAAGTGAAGTTTGTTACTTTGGATAAAATGGGATTCGCTTACTCTAAATCGGTACGCTGTTACACTCGCTGTACAATAGTTTTGTGTTATTCATTGCTCTTGCACTCACTAAATATATTGTACTTGTTCAAATGTGTTTGTATTATTTTAAAACTGTATTCAAAGACCTTAAAAAAAGTTTGAAGTGCCATAAATGTGATAAAACATGCCTTATGAGAGTATTTAAATAGGCTATTTCTATATTGCGGAATTCACTTTTTACGGGTTGGTCTGGAACATAACCGCCACAATGGCCCGGGGATTACCGCACTATGATCTGCTTCAACTTTCTTTCTTTAATGGAAGGGAAGCAAGCATTTGTTGACATCGCTCAGTGTTTGATTGACAAGTGTATGTTGTTAATACGTGACTGAAACCAACCTGATGAGCTGAAAAACTGCGGCTTCCACAGCTAAAACAGCATCAGCCACTGACAGCTCCCTGAAACCACACCTTCAGACGTGCGCACACACATCACTTGGCTCATTATTCTTGCCCTACCTGATCCAAGTCCATGAACTGTATGTGCATCTACTGGACATGCATACAAACCTTAAATCAAGGGCAAGCCTCTGTCCTTCCTCTGTTGTCACCTCCCTGCCAATTTCCAAGTCTGCTTTATTGGCTACCAGCACCGCTGGGACAGCTGAGTCACATATGCAGAGTTACTTCTTGGATGGAGACTTATAAATCTTTGTTCGAGAATTTCATGAATCGTGTCATACGTGGCTGAGTAAACACTTCTATCTCCACAACATGGTGAGTAACTGGCGCGAGCAAGTGTGTGCGTGTGTGTCAAGGTGACAATAGGCAGGCTTCATCCAGAGGATACACAGAGAGCCAAGATACACACTGTCCCTGCGCAGATCACGAAGGGCTGGTTCGAGTGTTTTGCTGGGTTAGTCAGTAGTCTTGATGTATTACCGTTACTAGTGAGGCAACCACGTTGCTGTCAAATACGCGTGAGTCAACTCCTTTCTTACCCAGACTCTCTTTGGTTTGGTCAATGAGTCTTTTGAGCCGCGAGACCTCCAGAAAACTTTGGCGGTGAGTGATGGAATAGAGCAACAGGAAGCCATCCGCCCACCGGATGGATGCCTCCGGAGAAGGCGCGCAGCTCTCCTGTCGCACACAACGCCAGCAGAACACTTGAAAGCTCTTGACACCAATGATTTTCCTTTCAGGATCAATATTTTCTATTGCATAGTATAACTATGAGATATTTCTGCAAATGTGGGACATTCACTTTAAAGATTTTTATTGGGCGCGCGCGCGTGCGCACACACACACACACACGAGTTACTTTTCTTACAATGTGCAACACTTCTAAAATACTAAACGCAGATGAAAGTCAAGCAAAACAAACATTTTTGATAAAATCACAAATTCACATGAATTTGACAACCGACGAGGCTTCTCATCAACACCATTTTGAAACTCGTTCTTGTGTGGACTGAAAATGGAATAATAAAAGCATACTTAAAGCACAAGTTGTGAAGTTTTTACAACGGGTTTTGGGGCGATATGACAATAACACCACAAATGTACCTCAGAAGCTGTATCCAAGATTTCAAGATCAACAGCTTCCTGGTCGACCAGCCGGCAACATCTATAGGTCACCTCTGCGGTGGAAGACATGAAGACAGTAAGATTTCCCCCCCCCCCCTTTTCTTTTTTAACATATTAACTTGCAACGCCTTACCCTTCTTGTGGTCATATTCCCCAATGAACCGCTTGGTCATGAAGCGGACGCACAAGGCTGTTGAAATAAAACAGGCAGAGCACACTTACAGTGCACAGAAATCACATAACCAGCTTCTAAGCTCTTTCTTAGCTGGCTTGACTGTTGGCTGTGGTGAGCAAATTTTCATTCTGATCTTATTTTCCCCACCATGTGATAGTTTGAGGAAAGACAGGGCAACAGATTGAATTTATTTTTACACGAGCAGTCTGCCTGTCTTTCCTGTGTTCGGAGTTCCCAAGATGAGGAGCTTAACCATTTCATAACACTGGGAGACTGTCCCTATTTAAATACCGGAGAAAATCATAAACACAAGTGCAGATAAAGGACGGCAGAAGCAAATTGACTTCACACTGACCTTGAGAACTGGCTAGTAGGACAACAAAAGATCCTTTCCTCTTCCTCTGCTGTTGCTTGCTCAAAGGAGACTGATTCCCAGGGACACGAGCCAGCTGGCCTAAGGACAGGCGCACAAAAAAGCGGCTTCCCAATCTAGCCGCAGACACTCACATAAACCTTTCACTGGGCCTTAAACACAAACTATCATTTACACACGGCTGCGCATTTCACATTCAACCACTTAATTCTATGTCATTTGCATCCATCCATTTTTGAATCTGCTTACCCTCACGAGGGTTGGGGGCGTGCTGGAGCCGATCGCAGCCGTCTTCGGGCAGTAGGCGGAGGACACCCTGAACCGGTTGCCAGCCAATCGCAGGGCACACAACAACCATACGCACTCATAATCACACCGACGGACAATTTAGCGTGTTCCATTAGCCGGCCATGCATTTTGCGGAATGCGGGAGGAAACCGGAGTACCCAGAGAAAACCCACACAGGCAAGGGGAGAATATGCAAATTCCACACAGGAAGACTGGAGCCGGGATCGAACCGTGCACATCTGCACTGTGAGGTGGACGTGCTAACCAGTTGTGTTATTTGAGTTTGTAAGTTATTTTCACATTTATATGCAGAAGAAAATATTTCCAGTTTGAGTTGACTTATTTTGGAATAATTCTGTCTGTGAGGCGGACCAGCGAACCAGTCGACCACCGTGCCGCCACTCTATATCATATCATTCTGTATTTTTTTTAAATAATAAATCTGTTAATTTAATAGATTTCAATTAAATAAACCACCCATTAAAAACAGTCTGGATAATATTTTATTCATTTTGTACATTTTTGAAAGCCCCATCCCAGCAAAGCTTGCTCTCAGGAGTGAAAACAATCAAGGTAGCTACAACGACAAGGACATATTTAAATTAAATGCTGCAATGCTGAGTTTACAGAAGAGTGTATGGACACGTGTTGGTGTTTAACAAATGGAGGGCTCATCGACAGAGGCGGCGCCTTCTGTGCTGGCTTTCACACACTTGGCCATTGTCTGTGAGGCTCTGCTGATGGAGTCTAAACAAGAAGAAGTGGAGCAGAAGAAAAGAAAAAAAAAAGGATTGACTTAGACAGCTGGACTCGACTTTGGCCTTTCCACCTGTGAGTATTGCGCTTACCTGTCATGTAGAAGTCCTTTATTGAAAGCTGAGGTGGTATCAGAGGAGCCGCGATTAGGTCCTGCTTCACTCCCTGATGGAGAAAGAAATGAAAGAGTCAAAATGTATGCGTGTACTTTTTGGAACTCCAACATGACTAAATGTCCTTAATAAATTACAAAATAGTTCATAGAGCTTTGCATTTATTTGGGGTTGTTTGTCCATCACTTTGTTACAATCTGGTTAATCGAGAATGGGGAACAGAGAGGAGGTGCCAGTATGATAGTGAGAGTCATACAGTTCCAATGGTGTTACACTAACTCATATGGTCCAAAGAAAAATGTCCGGAATACCAAAACAGATGCAATAAAATGTAACGGTTGCCCGATCACGCATCACTACTCTCCAACTTTTGTATCCTAAGTTGTGCAAACCCGCTGTATCCAAATATTTCACGGCATATTAACTCATGTGAAACGAGCTCAGAAAAACAAAGCTCGCAGAGGCGTAAGACAGGATCAAATACAATTAAAGCGGGCATACCTTCGAAAGTTCGTTTGCTTGCTTGAAATAGTTTGCCTCTTCCACGTCATCATACCGCACCAAGTGTGGAGACACCTCAGCAAGTCTGGATCGGACCTCGTCCAGGGAGTCGTAGGGCAGCGTCACACCTGCCAGCTGCGGGCACACAAGTGCGTCTCTGAGTGGCTGTGAATGTTTGTTTGAATTCCATTTGGCATATGGCGCATCGTCACGCTCACCTCCGCTACACCTCTGATGATCTTCCAGTCTTCTCGGGCCATTCCCGGCGGCGTCACAGCTACCCGTGTGTGTTGGCTCCTCCCCTCCGTGTTGACAAAGGTGGCATTTTTCTCTGTGTATGCAGCACCGGGGAGCACTATATCCGCCATTGTTGCGCCAACATCACCATGATGACCTGCAGGATTTTAAAAGGGACTCAAGTATACTCTGGCATTACTTACTGATGTTTGTATGGTGGGCGTGCATTTACCTTGGTAAATAATGAGGCTGTCTTTTGGAAGGTCAGCTCGGGTGATACACTCGCCATCAGCTCCCAGCAAGAACAAAACTTTGGGTGGGTTCGCCCTAATGGAATCCACACCTGCCTTGTAGCCCAGGTCCAGAGCCGCGACTTGACTGGCCACTCTGCTCAAGCCCAAAGAAGCTCAAATTTGGCATCCAATTCAGTTTTTGCCATAGCTGTGCATCATCAGCCTCTCATACCTGTGCAGGACGTTGAGGACTTTCCACCCTTCCTCCACTCCGCTACTGGTTCTGGCATTGTGAGCAATGGTGGACACTGAGCTCAAAATGGCAGCACCGTCTTCTCTCTGAAGAGCGCTACTGCCCACCACGACGACCGGGTGCTTTGCAGCTGCGAGGACCTGCGGGTGGAAGAAGTAGCCAGTCAGAAATGCATACGGCCCGGGGACATTGCAACCCCAAAGTGAGTGTAACGGTTACCTGGCAGAATGGATGCGTGCCATTGGCCAGGTCTGTCAGCACAGATGTCTCCTCTCCAAGATGGTCATAGGTGTAGCTCAGGTCAGTGTTGTGACCAACCAGGGCAACACGCAGCTCATTATGAAGCCAGCTGGATCAAATAGAGATAAAAAGGCATGGCTGAGACATTTGAACGGTTTTTTTTTCTTCTTCATCAGGGCTTACAGTGAATCTCCTGTTTGTGTTCTTTTCATCTTGAAAGAAAAGCTACAGTAAAAGTAAGCCTACACTACTTTCCAACAAGCCGTATAGCATAATGTTTTTGTTTTTTGTTTGTTTGTTTACATTGGAATCAGCATATTTTAGAGGGGATTGGCAACCCAGTGTTGACCTATTCGACCCGGAAAAAGTGAGGGATATTGGGCTTTAGGGTGAAATTTTGGGATAGTCCGAAATTCAACATAAGCTTACAGGGGAACGTAATTTGACCTTCGTTGTTTTCTGCCAAGGAGCTGAATGGTAACATTCACGTGTATTTGATTCATGAATCAATCAACTCTTATCATGCTATACACATTTTGACCTGAGACCCAAATGTCGAACAGATGATCAACAGTCCCTAGCCATTGCGAGGATAAAAACAAGAGATTCAGGTCTCCGCATTAACGGTGGCCTGATGGTCCCTGGCCAGTGCACCACTGTGTTGGGCCATTAGCCACCTTCAAATGCTGGTCCGACGGAGCCAGTTCAAATCCAAGTCACAGCTGACTTGATGACCCCAAAGTACAATTTTCTGCTTTAGACCGAATGTCTGAACACCAAAAAAACTGGGCAGAAACAGGATGTTGTGATGACGGAAGAAAAAAAATGTGACCGGCACACGCTTGACGAGACAGCGTGAATTGAGGTTAGCCTCATGGCGGCTGCTTCGGACAATTTGATCATAGTTAGATGCAAGACATTCATAGCAGCAAGAGAACAACAAGGGCAGCGCAAAGTAACATTTTGCCGCCAGATCATGACATCCAATAACACACAGACAATAACGACGTGTTAAAGAGAACTTTTTTCATCATCAAAGTTTTAGGAAAGCGCGCACAAACACCAAGACACTGGCACTGTATATGTCGTAACACTGGTTTGAATATGACACCCAACCAGGCTTGATGTGTAGCAAATGATGAGTGATATTTTTAATTGACTGTTTCTGTCTATGCTAGTCCTTCAAAATACAAAACATGGAAACGGTCAGTGGCAAGCACCGGCTTCAGAATAGGAATTTGATTTTTAGTCGGTGTACTGCATTATAATTATTTATTGGTAGGGCTGTCACAGTTATTTTTAGATGATATTATTTACCCAGAAAGTTTCACAATAAACGATTTCTTCTTCTTGTTTTTTTTTTAAATTTCACTGATATAATGATGATGTTACAGAAAAAATAAAACTAGGTTCCTTTTAAGTGCATGCAATTATGTTTCATTTCTCAACTATATGGAACATTTGCATTGAAATAAATACAAATAAAATATTTGCGGGATTTTAACAGCAATGACATTCAAAACTATGAAAATAACACATACAATAAACAAAGGGGCTGAGTAAAATGATCTGTCTTCTCTTTCCTTCCTCACTAAACAATTTACCTGAGTTCTACTATTTTTAAAATTCTGTCAGGAACAATCGAGCAGGACTGCATCCGGAGTGTTTTATGTATGCATTTTTAACATGAATGCTTCAAAGAATAAATCACCCCCTAAAATTATTTACTCTGCAGTGATCATTCAACAATACACACAGCACACACACGTTTTCGTGCGAAGGGTCATTTTCAAGTACCAACATAATAAATAAATAAATAAATAAAATATCACTCATCATAGTTACACTTCAACAAGCTGTGACAATATTCCAACAGGTATGAATGTGATGACAAAACGATACAGTCCCATAGCGTTTGCTATTCATCCATCTATCCATTTTCGGAACCACATTTTTTTTTACCAGGATGGCAAGCAGGTAATAAAGTTGTTCTGAGTTGTAATCTGCACATTGGACATGATAATCTGACGATGAAACTTCACTTTGTGCCACGTGTAGTTGCACTGAAGCGTGAGTAATCTGAGCGTGTGGCTAGGTTTCTGTGATCAATAAAACGTAACAGAACCGAACTTCGCCTGCAGTGAAGTCAGTCTCCACTCGAAAAAATGAGGTCAAACCAGCCGCTCCTAATTTCTTTCATATTAGGAATTACGGTAATAAATTGCCGACGAGCAGCAAAAGAAACCTTCAAGATAAAAGAATCCCAATAGCCCTACATCAGGGATGACCAAACCTTTTTGATGGCAAATAATTTTTTAAGATTACATACACACATAGACAATCATACACACACTTTCTAGCTGTCCATCATGTCTGATGATGACACTTGCTCCAAGGGAGGGCAGGATGGGTAGGGTGGGAGGGCAGGATGGGTAGGGGGGGGGGGGGGGGGTCAGCGACTCTGTCGCTGGTGCCACTTCTCGTGGGCATGGAGACCGATTCTTGAGCCGCAGACTCGACCACAGATGGAGCAAGGGAAACCGGGTACCAGGGGGGTACCAGCTGCCCGCTGGTGTCGTTGAATGCGTTTCTCGGTTCGTCTGGCTTGGTTAATTTTGTGTATTTCAGAGATTGCAGTGGCACAAGTGATCTGCCAGGTTGGTCTGTTGAGTGCAAGTGTTTCAAGTTGCGTGGGGTTGACGTTGGCTCACTTTAGGAGGTCCCTGCTGTAGTCCTTGAGGCGCCGCTTTTGCCCCCCAGAAGAACGCTTTGCACCTCTCAGTTGGCCATAGAGGACCTGGCGGGGCAGGCGGTTGTCTGGCATGCGAATGGTGTGTCCAATCCACCGAAGATGTTTCTTCGCCATGGCCGCTTCCATGCAGATGGAATTGGTGCTTTTGAGGATGTCTGTATGGGGAATTCGATCTTCCCAGGACAGGCCAAGGATCTTTTGCAGGCAGCGGATGTGGAAGGCTTCCAAGGTAGTAATGTGCCGGCGATATGGAGTCCATGACTCTGACCCGTAGAGAAGAGTGGAGAGAGACACTGCGTTGTACACAGCCATCTTGGTACAGGTCTTCAGGTTTCGGTTTTCAAAGACCCTGCTGCGTAGGCGACCAAAGGATGATGATGCTTTATTAATACGGGTGTGGACTTCAGTGTCAAGGGAACAGTTTGAAGATAAAGCCGAGCCAATGTAGGTGAAATGGTCCACTACGTTTAGTGGAGTGCCATTAATGTGAAAGCTGGGGGATGTGGAAGTTGGGGTAGCGAGTTGGAACATGACCTCAGTTTTTTTAATGTTGATCTGAAGACCAAAGGATTGGTACAGATTGGAAATGGTGTCCAGGGCGTGCTGCATAGAGTTTGAACTGTGAGCTAGTATAGTGCAGTCATCAGCATACTGAAGCTCACAGATCTGACAGATTTTTGTCTTTGTGTGAGCCTGGAGCCGTCTGATGTTGAAGAGGCTTCCGTCTAGGCGGTATTCCATATGGACACCGTCTTCATGTCCCATGCCACGGTGGAAGAAGCACGTGGTGGCAGAGAGGAGGATGTTAAAAAGCACTGGAGCCAAGACACAGCCCTGCTTCACCCCGACTTTCACCTTGAAGAGCTCTGACTGGAGTCCTCCGATGAGCACTCTGGCTTGCATCCCATCATGCAGCTGCTGGAGGATGCAGAGAAACTTGGGTGGCACCCCAAGTTTGGAGAGGTGTTTCCAGAGCAACTCACGGTTGATGGTGTCAAAGGCTTTGCTGAGATCGATGAAGGCTATGTACAGGTCCTTGTGATGTTCTCTGCTTTTCTCCATTAGCTGTCTTAAAACAAAGATCATGTCAATGGTGGATCTAGTCTTCCGGTAGCCACACTGGGTTTCTGGAAGCACACCTTCTGAGATGTGCTCGACCAGCCTGCTGAGCATGATTTTGGCCAAGATCTTTCCTGCGGTGGAGAGGAGAGAGATTCCTCGGCTATTCCCACAGGCTGCTCTGTCCCCTTTCTGCTTATAGATCACAACGATGTTAGCATCCTTCCAATCCTGCGGGACGGTCCCATGTTCCCAGATGTTTTGAATCAGGAGGTGCAGTCGGCGCGTGAGGAGATAACCTCCGTGTTTGATAACCTCTGCAGGGATGCCATCGGGTCCAGCGCTTTTGTTGTTCTTTAGGCCCGCAATGGCTTGCTGGGTTTCAGAATAGGATGGTGGGGCGTCGAGGCTCATGATTGTTGGCAGGTCTGGAAGATTGTCCAGAATGTGTGAGTTGACAGGGTTGGTATGGTTGAGAAGATGTTCAAAGTGGTTTGCCCAACGGGCAAGGATCTCATGGTGGTCCTTGAGGAGTGCAGAGCCATCAGCTGATCGGACTGGAGCAATTGCCCGCTTCTTGGGACCATACAGTGCTTTGATGGCATTGTAGAAGCCCTGGGTGTTGTTACAGTCTGCCAGATTTTGGATCTCATTTGCCTTCTGCACCCACCAGGTGTCCTCCATGATACGGAGTGCTCGCTGGGTCACTGTTCTAACTGCAGAAAAGGTGGCTTTACGGGTGAGAGATGTAGGGCAGGACAGGAGAGCTTTATGGGCCTCATGCTTTGCTTTCAGAAGTGTATGTATCTCGGTTGAGTTGCAGTCAAACCAATCCTGGTGGCGTCTCCTTGACTGGCCAAGCACCTCCGAAGCTGTGCTCTGGATAGCCTGGTGCAGAGCTGGCCAGTCACCTGATTCCTCCGTGATCTTGTCAAGGTTTTCAGCAAGGAGTCGCCGGAGGTTGGCTCTGGTGGTGGGGTTGTTCAATGCTGCACAGTTGAGCCTTTTGTTGGGAGCTGTCCTTGGATGACGGGGTTGAATGCTCATGAGGAGTTTGGATCTGACCATGAGATGGTCAGTCCAACAGTCAGCTCCGCGCATGACACGGGTGATGAGGACATCCCGTATGTCCTTTTGACGGACAATCACATAGTCCAGGAGATGCCAGTGTTTGGAGCGGGGGTGCTGCCAGGTGGTCTTAAACCTGTTCTTCATTTGGAAAATGGTGTTAGTGATGACCAACTGATGTTCTGCACAGAGAGAGAGGAGCCGAAGGCCGTTGTTGTTCATTTTTCCCACTCCATGCTGGCCAATAACTTTACTCCATACCAGGTGTTCCGTGCCCACCCTAGCATTGAAATCTCCCATGACTATGAGCTTGTCCGTAGCCGGTGTTTGCTGCAGGATGGTGTCCAGAGTTCTGTAGAAATCCTCCTTTATATTGTGCTCGGCATTCAGAGTTGGTGCGTAGGCACTGATGAGTGTGGCGAAGCGTCCCTTTGCCAGGGGAATGCGCCATGTCATCAGCCTTTCATTGATGCCGGTGGGGGATTCTGGGATGCGCTTCAGCAGTTGGGACTTCACAGCAAAGCCAACTCCATGGTTTCGACGAGTGCCTTCAGGGACCCCTTTCCAGAAGAAGGTATACCCTGCACCAACTTCTGTCAGGGAGTCCTCTCCATGTATCCTGGTCTCGCTGAGAACTGCGATATCGATGTTATACCTCGCGAGCTCTGTGGCCACAAGTGCTGTCCTCCGGTGGGGCCTGTCAGGAGTTTCAGCCAGGTCCAGCAGTGTGCGGACGCTCCACGAAGCTATGCATAGATTTTTTCTATTTCGTTTATTATCCTTTCGACCGCAAGGGGGATGCTCCGACGATTGCGGTTTACCGTCCGGAGTGTGGAGAGCAGACAATTTTTAGACCATTTTTTCTAGGTCCCTCCCCATCACAGGGGTGAGCAGTGTGGAGCTGCTCAGTCACAATGGAAGCTGCCGAAGAGATGCGCTGCTCCATCCCGCAGTGTCAACGACCATCACTCCATTGCCGCCTGTATGCATGGTTTGGCTAGGCACTCCCAGCCACATCCTTGGCCTGTGCCCACCGCCATTCCACATCACCACAGGACTTTGGGGGATTAGGGGGATGCAGGGTGGGGGATTGGGTGTGGGGTTGGGGCAAGAAGCTTGCGCAGAGGTTCGGATTAAGGTGAGGGTGTGGGTGCACAGTCCTCACTCCCACCATCTTCACTCCTGCCAGGTGGTTTCCGGTGGCATGAGGGTACCTATGACGACCTTCTCCTGGCAAGAGTTCGACCTGTTCGGCTTGGGTGACCCTGCCAGGAGTGCGGGACTCCTGCCGACATAGCTCTAGGGGTCATGGAGACGCGCAAAGTGCCTCACCACGATAAGGTGGTGATCCCATCGAGGCACATACACACACACACACACACACACGCACACACACACCTAAAACAAGATATAAAAACCAACAACACCTATTGTCAATTTTGCCACTCGGCTTCTTATACGAGCAGAACAGTGCGACATACAAAAAGTACTGAAACAGGTAACAACTGCACATGGCCATTCAAAAGTTTAAAGAAGGTCAAATAAAGGTCACCTCTCTAGATTACAGTGCATTTGAGGTTCCCCCTGAGTTCTAGGGATTAGCACTTTCAGCTGGTTAAATGAAATGAAATTTATAATACCAATGCTCAATTTACTAATCTTCAAAAATATAGAATTCTATATAATTAAACTACACAGGTTTAACTCAAAAGGTTTCTTTCGAAGCGAAACGTACATGCAGGTAATCTGGTTTTACCTCTTGCGGATTCTGGCATTAAACAACGGGGCTTCATAACGTGGATTAGTCCCAACCAGCAGAAGCAGGTCACAGTCCTCAATGCCGGCGATGCGGGAGTTCAACAGGTAGTTGGACCGCAAATCAGTGCTGAAAAGGCAGGGGGAACAAAGGGAAATAGATGGCGACACATGGGAGCTCCGTGCCTTTTTTTTTTGTTTCAATTTTGTACATACCCAGCTCCAGCCATAGGGAAGACCTCCTCAGTGCAGAGGCTTTCTGAGTTCAACCTGTTGAGGAGATCTTTAAGGGAGACGAGAGCTTCAGCATCTGCCATGCCTCCGGCGATGGCTGCCACTTCACTGCCCTGTACACTTTGCAGCTGAACACACAGGGTGGATCTCATGTCTGTTAATTGCAACTTTCCAAGCTCCTCTGCGCTTTAACCGCAAGCGAAAACTTGTTCTCAAGGTATAATACTGAAAAGCATCGAGGAGCAAGATGGGTGTAAATGAATTATGCCAGTCATGAAGTGTGACGGAATCCACGTGTGATGGACTAAGCATGCTAAGAAAGCAAAAACACTTACCGCTCCAGCAACGCGAATCAGCGCATCCTCCCAGCTGGCTGGAGTCAGTTGACCCAACTCATCCTTGACCAGTGGCTGAGTCAACCGCTGCCTCTTCAGACCATCATAGGCAAACCTAAAACAACACATTATGAGCTTTTTCGTTCTCTTTTTTCGGAACTAGGTGTGCGGTGAGCCGACGTGAATCCTGATCCAGCAGCCATTTTACCTGGTCTTGTCAGAGATCCATTCTTCATTAATGTCTTCATGCAGCCTGGGCAGCACCCTCATCACCTCTCCTCCTCTCGTGCTCACGACAATGTTACTGCCCACGGCATCCAACACGTCAATCGACTCCGTTTTCCTGCAGTGTCGTCAACAAGACAAATGACCGCCTGCTTTTGTGTCGGTTCAGCTGTAACTGGACCTACCTCGTCTCCCATGGCCTTGCGGTGAAGGCGTACGGCTTGGAGGTGAGAGCGCCGACAGGACAAATATCAATAACGTTTCCCGACAGTTCTGACATGAACATCTTCTCCACATAAGTGCCGATTTCCAAGTTGTTCCCTCTTCCTGTAGTTCCCAAGTCTTCAACTCCAGCAATTTCACTGGCAAAACTGCAAGAAATCAAGATTGAATGAATACATTTGTTTTTCCAGTTGATATATCTCATCCCCAGGGTTCTAAATTAACTTTTTTGATCACCAGGCAATCCATTTACTTATGTTTTGATTTATCATTGTTGATTTGATCTACCTGCCTAACACTATACAGTCAAACCTCGTTTCAACATACCTCGAGGGACATAACGAATCTGGACAACGGTAGTTCGCCTTAACCATTTCCAATACAAACAGCCACCAACTACAATGTATAATACAGTATGATTTTATAGATGTAAAAACATGAACATGTAATACAGTATTAACATGTCAATTACAAATACGTGGATAAAGTTTCAAGAAAAAATGATTTTATGAGACACAAAACGAACAACTGTAGCGTTCCTACTTCATCTATGAAAACATCCAGTCAGCAAATGAAAATTGCTTTCTCCAGTTCAGGATGTGCCGCACCCCGAAGCCGTTCACGATCATCTTTCAATCTGTTGGCCTCGAACTCTGCCATGATTCTGTTGCCATTACAGATGATCATCAAAATCATCGACTTTGCCAATCGGTAGTCTTGGCTAAGCTTCGTCTGCGATACAGTACTTCCTTTCGAAAGCGAGAGACAATTTAAGCCTTCACAGACAGCAAGATTTGCTTCCGTTTACCGGACTTGTTTTCAGACCACATGCGCCGTGCCTCCAGAAGTACAACGGTTGTACGAGTCGATCAGCAGCGTTGCTAGGCAACGGAGAGGAATCCCACGCTGTACATTTTGTTCAGAAGCAAAGTCGCGGCAACAGTTAGCTTCCTACGGTTTGTTGTCACAAAGGCCTTTGCCCAATTTTGTGGGAAAAATTTGACATTATAAAGGTGTTTGTTGGAAGCAAAATCGACAAATGGAAAATGAATTTCGTGAAATTGTGACTTTGAAACGTGAATGCTATAAGGGTGATAACGCTGTAAACAAGTATGTTGAAGAGGTTCGACTGCACCTCTGGTCATTTTTTGCACTGGTAGCAGTCTAGGCTGTAGCGTGCACCGGCATTGGTGCAGCAAGTGTTGGGAAGCTCAGTTGACAAATTTGGAAATGAACGAGTTCGGTTCACAGTTCAGAAATCAACATTTTAAACTAAGTTCCAAAATTGTCATACTTCCAAGTTCGTTCTTTTGTTGGTGTGAGCCATTACCCTCAAAATACTAGAATTCCCCCAGTGTTGCCACCCATTCAGTCCATACTAGTTGACAACTTTCACCCTACAATCTCATGAGGGAAAACTAGTTGCTTGATTGCTCTTTTTTAAATGAGGAATACATTTAAAAATAACAGCACTGTAGTCTTTAATGTGCATGTAAAAATACAATCTACATTTGGAACTAGGCTGAGGTAAGAAAAGAGTTGTCACGCATACTAACTTAAGGCCCTCTTGTCTTCAAGCGACTGTAAAACAATGACCCACCTGCAACTTCCAGCTGCTTGATGTCAGAAAACTATGACCAATCGCCACCAAAACTCATGTGCATGTCTCTAGCTATTTGCATATCAATCTCTGAAAATATGAAATCAACTGCCCCAATAGCCCAGTGGCTTGGGTTGCCATATAAGGTTCAATCTTATCCCCCTCCATATGAAGGGTCATTTACCATGCGTTTAACTGGGTTTTCTCCCGGATCTCTAACCTGGCACCCATAAACAAAAATGAACTGTGGTTCAAAAACCATTCACCGACGCCAGAATGAGAGCATTCACAAAAACGTTCATCTGGCACAAATACACATTCCCTGGACAGTTGCCCAAAATATCAGGTACAACGCTGTGCAGCCAAGAGGGGTGTGAAACTTCATTATGGCACAGTATTTATTGAAAATATAGGAAGTCACTTTTAGAGGTCGAAATGACCAAGAATAAAATATAGCGTACTGTAGAGGATAACTAGAGACACAATTGCCTTGTGCATCACTGGTCAAACTCAACTCAACTCAACTGTATTTATAGAGCACTTTCCAACAGCCATCGCTGCATACAAAGTGCTGTACATGGAGCAATTTAACATATACAATAAACAGTAAAACAAATCGGTAATAAAGACGGTAGAACGCACCGAACAGTAGAACCAAGAACAAATCTAAGTCATGCTGAGTCGAATGCCAAAGAATACAAGTGAGTTTTGAGGAGGGTTTTGAAGATGGGCAGCGAGGAGGCTTGCCGAATGTTAGTAAGTTTTTGTAAACAACCGCGAAAATGCCTTTTAACACACAATTAGCAGAATGGCAAGTGTTAATTTAGAACCCTGATCATCACATAATTTAAAACGTCCTCTTACCGGACACAACGTGTACACTGGATGCAGCGAGTCATGATTGTTTTGATAAGCGGTCCAATGTTCTTGTCTTCCACTGCTCGCTTCTTTTCTGTGAAACGACTGCGGTCGGAACCAAACTGCATGGACTGATCCTGGAAGCACCACAACCAATAATGCTGAGTAGTAAAAAAAAAAAAAAAAATCTCCTTTTGCTTCCAATACAATAGTTACCTGCAAGTCGCATTCTCCTCCCTGATCACAAATTGGGCAGTCCAGTGGGTGGTTGGCCAACAGGAATTCCATCACTCCCTCTCTGGTAACACAAAAGTTCGTTAGATCTGTTTAAATTGTTGCCTACACTGTGAAGACTGTTCAGCAGCTATAGTTGGACTGATTTTTGCACCTGGCTTTTCGAGTCTTCTCTGAGTTCGTGAGGATATTCCAGCCCTTCATGACGGGCATGGCACAGGCTGCCACCGGCTAGAGGCAGAAGCAAAGTTGCAACAGCCATTCTGTTGTCAGGAGTAAGATATGTGTAGATTTCTGACAGATCAAGTTGACTATCTTACCTTTGGAGCTTTCTCAATCTCTACGAGACACATGCGACAATTTCCAGCCACCGAGAGGCGCTCGTGGTAGCAGAACCTTGGAATCTGGACTCCTACCTTTTCACATGCCTGATGGGGAACACAAGACGTTAAGAATCTGAAAACACATACTGTACTTGCCCAAACCTACCAAGTTAGACTCTGTCCTCTTAGAGTGCATTAGATGAAATAAAATATTCAGAATACTCATGCATTACTACATTGTTAATCCTGTGAATAAGCAATTAAATTAATTAATTATTTACCTGTAGAACAGTAGTACCAGGTTCCACCTCCACTGGTTTCCCATCAACAAACACCTCCACCATGTTGCTGGCAGCACGCACTTAAGCAAATGCACATCGTTTAATCGATATAATTTACATTAAAATGTTAATACACAAACCTACACGCACAAAAACAACTGAAGATAACTTACCAGTGTAGGATGGAGCCATGCTGCCCTTGGTGGCTCCAGCCAGAGCTCGCCCAACATTTGGCAGACGCAACATGATTCTTCATGAAATGGGGAACAGCGTATATATATTGGGGGGAAATTATGTTTGTTAAACATTAAAAACAATCTCACAGCGCATTACAAAAAAATATTCAATTTTTACTCTCAAATGTACATATTCAGTAAGAAATCTTGGTCTGCTTCACTCAATACAACGCTGATAAACTAGCAGGAAGTCGTTACTTTTTCTTTTGTACGCGTGACAACAGATGGTCACACGTTTGGCATACAGTATCGTCTGCCAATAAGTGCGTTTAATAGTTCTTATCATTCGATGTCGCTGGCATGAACCGATGAACATGGATAAGTCTGTGGTGAATAAATAATAATTTTAGGTCATACTACGTGACATTGGGATCTGATGATGACCTCTGATGATCTCACCAAAAACTAGTATGTTGACTCGTTCAGTACATCTCCCACAGTCAACAACAACAACAACAAAAATTGCGTTTTGGACGTGACGTACAACAATCTTTCAGAAATAAATCTAAGGTCATAACATCTGTGTTTTTGGTGCATTATAGCATTCAAAGAAAAAAAACCCTCACCACTTTATAAGAGAGAGAAAGCTAGTAAGTGGCAACCAAATGACACCTTGCTGGAAGGAGAACGGCATTAGCTAAGCGCACTATTCAAGGACGTAGTGTTATAACTGCGTTTCTGGGGACTGCGCTAGATAACACGTCATTCTTTACCCATTTTAAAACCAGGATCATAATATTTACAAATTTATCGGATTTGTCCAAATCTTACCTGTCGCTATTTGGCCTTCTGGACCAGAACAGCGGTGAAGATATTCTTGATATCCACAAACAACGACGTAGTTAGCGGAAGTGGCTAAGTCCTTGGACTTCCGTTCCAGATCGGAGTTCGAATCTCACATTAAAATTCATTTTGCCATCTAGCGGACGAACCGAGAAAAAAACTAGAGAACATTTACCCTTTTGGCGCCAAGGTTTTCGCGATAAAATATTTTTATATCGCTATTTCAAAATGTTGTAGCTTGAAAATGGTTAGGGGAAAAGTCATACTCTAAACGGTGCCTGGTGCAATTTTGCAAGTTTTGTCCGTAAAAGGTTCATATATTACAAATTGATCTAATATTATAAGGACAGATCATTTCAATATTTAAAGTTAACTTGTGTACTGTATATTGATCCTTAAATTTGTCGTTCTTGATTTAGTAAGCACAAGCGAGTGGCGACCAACTACATTACCCACGGTGCGTTTCGTTATTACCGGAAGTTTCTACGTGTTCGGTTTCGCTTGAAGCATCTTAAACAGCTACATGAAGAGGCGAGAAAAAGTTGCCGTCCTTTAATTAAGAAAGGTCACAAACAAAAAGGTAGATCCATGCAGATGAAAGTGAATATCATTGTAACCGCGTTCAAACCGCCTCTGTCGGCATCACTGGAACCTTTTTTTATAGTTGTTATTGTTATTGTTAGCAGGAAGCTAAACGCGTCTGTTAGCAACAACATATTAGCATGATTTTAAAATCTGGAAACTCGTATGTGGCGAAATAGATATTGCATTCATTCATTCGTAACTCCTCTTTCCGTCAGTATTTATTGAACACGTTTGTTTTGATTATGAGACGCCCTGTTGTGCGAGATTTGTGTTTAGATGCTACAGTAAATGTACAGTAAAGTGTAAACGGACTGGTTTTATGTTTTTTGTTTGTTTTTGATGTTATATGTACATGTTTAAAAGAAGAACGTTATTACTGTTTAATACCGATGAATGTGTTATGTACGATCTTTATGTGTAGCACTGTTTTAGTCAAGTGCTCTATAACTAAAATTTTGTTAAATGTCTGATTAGCCTAAGTACGTCTGATTAGCTTTATGTATTACAATACAATACATCCTGATTTATATGGCGCTTTCATAACAGCTGCAGCTGTAACAAAGCTCTTAACAAAACAGTTAACAAAGTAATATAATAAACACAACACATAACATAAAAACACGGACAGTCGTGCAATCTTAACCACTTTTCCCTCATACGCTTTATTTGTGATTAGCTTAGATGCATCCTTATGCATTCACATACAGTATAAGAATAGTAATATGCAAGCATAATCTACCTGCATTTTGTTTCTTGATGAGTTGCCGTTTAGCACGACTCTGCATTAAAACACACACGCACACGCACGTAGACACAGACACACACAAACAAGTCCTCTCTATACTCCCAAGAACGTATTTCTGCTGTGACAGTTATTTTTAGGTTCATGTTGCCAACGACCAGCCAACACAGCAATGGTTCCCTTGGTTCGAGGGATGCTGCACGTCACACAGCAGGCGCCAAGCGCTACAAGTACCTGCGAAGGCTGCTCCATTTCAGGCAGATGGACTTTGAATTCGCCGTGTGGCAGATGCTTTATTTGTTCACGTCACCGCAGAGAGTCTACCGCAACTTCCACTACAGGAAGCAGACGAAGGACCAGTGGGCCCGGGATGACCCCGCTTTCCTAGTCCTGCTCAGTATCTGGTTATGCGGCAAGTCTTGCATCGTTTGAGTACTTGATGATGTTACTTGGTAACGGTAGAATGATTAATGTTTGGCCTCCTTGCATGTGTACATGTAGTTTCCACAATAGGCTTTGGTCTGGTGCTGGACATGGGAGTTCTTGAGACATTGAAGCTACTGCTGTGGGTGGTCTTTGTTGATTGCATAGGAGTGGGTCTCCTTATATCAACCCTCATGTGGTGAGATATGCCGATGCAATAAATGCTATGTAAAAAAATCCCCAAAAAACTAAATTGTTGAGCTGTGAAAGTAATTGTTTGTCTTTTCAGGGTGATAAGCAACAAATATTTGCTGAAACACCCAAGCCGCGAGTTTGATGTCGAGTGGGGTTATGCTTTTGATGTCCACCTCAATGCTTTCTACCCACTCCTTGTCATTCTGCACTTCCTACAGCTGTTTTTCATCAACCGTAAGTGTATCAATCCAATCAGTCATTCCCAGTGAAAAGTTTTCATCATCACAAAGGGACTAGTTTTTTTTTCATTTTCACACTAAACTGGAACGACTAATACAGCATTTTATTGAACTCAGAGAAAATCGGGCCTTCCCCTGTGAAGTTTGCATGTCCTCCCCGTGCCTGTGTGGGTTTTCTCCGGGTACTCCGGTTTCCTCCCGCATTCCAAAAACATGCATGGCAGGTTCATCGAACATTCTAAATTGTCCCTAGGTGTGATTGTGGTTGTTAGTCTATATGTGCCCTGCGATTGGCTGGCACTTAGTTCAGGACCCACCTACTGCCCAAAATCAGCTGGGATAGGCTCCAGATCGCCCGCAACCCTTGTGAGGATCAGTGGATTAGATAATGATTGGGTGTGTAGTGTTTGTTTTTTTTTTTTAAACGATTGCCCAAAAATAGAAAAATAACTAAATACAGTACAGAAGCAAACATGTTTTGAGTGTGAGCATTTGTAGATTCTGTATTCATTCTATAAACTTTGCGAGCAAAAGTCATTTGGTTGTAAATTAATACGAATAACTCCACACCCTTTTATTTCTACACTCTTTTCCCGATCTAACCAAATACATCATCTGTTTACACTGAACTCGCTACCTTGGACTTCTCTGTCTATCGCTTGGACATCTCCCCTAAGAACAGAGTTTTACATAATTTGAAACATGAATGTCTGAGTAATACATGGTTTAGCCAAATGAAATGTTTTGGGTTTTTTTGTGCCATTTTCAAATCTGCTGTCCAGTTGGTGTTTTCATAGCGAATGTCCTTGAAAGAGCAAGTGTTGCGTTCTTCTTTTTTTTTTTTTTTTTTTCTTGACTGTGTTTGAGAATATTCGAACATGACAAAGTCATCACCAGCGTTTGATGTGCTGTATACGGTACTTGTTGGACAGAGAAAATTCCTTTCGACACAGCAGGGTGGGAGACTTGAGTGTAGCCCTTTTCCCCTTTCACACATCAACACTAGGCCTCTGGTGCTCCCTGAAGCCTTCATCACCCTCATTCCTTTTCATTGGCTTTCACACAAAATATCGACCGAGGCAGGGAAAAAAAAGGAAAAATCTCATTTTGACGAACAGCGTATAAGGGGTTTAAGCTGAATTTGTGGTCTTTGTGTGTTTTAGATGTGATAGTGATTAAATCGGACTGGTTCCTCGGCTACTTTGTGGGGAACACCTTGTGGCTGATAGCCATCGGTTATTATCTCTACATCACCTTCCTGGGGTACAACGGTGAGGCCTCTTTCCATTTGAAATACACACGTTCTTGCAATTCATTTCAGAAAACATGACACCTGGTGAGTATTTTATTTTTTGTGTGTGAAATGCTGTATTGTTGCACTGTCATTGAGGTAATTTGACAAACCAAGTATTGTCAAGTGTTTTAAGAAGTTCCATCTGCATTTACCTTTGGAGAAGATCACATGGATGTTGCGATGTAAACAGGACGTCCTCCAAGGAGTGTGATGACAGTTTTTGGACGATACAATTAGTGCTGTCAAGCGATTACGAAAATTGCGATTATGATTATGATTTGTAATTAATTTATCTAATTAATCTATATTTTAATCTCATCTAAAAAGTGCTGAGAAACCCCCTATTTTCATTTTTAATTCATTACATTATTGAGGCAGATCAAAAGACAAAAAAAGTGGCATTATAAAGTCTTTCATTATTTGTAAACAGACTTGAACAGATGCAGGCCTAGCCATTCACTTGCTGCTGTAGTTGAGACTAGTCCCAAGTCCTACCTGCAACCTTTAGTTTCGACCACCAGGGTGAATATCATTGTTTTGTTAGTTTTTGTAAATATCCAAACAGTTACAAAATAAAAATAGAACATCAGGTCCATAAAAAGTGCTTAAGTTAACATATCAAAAACAGTAAGAACACTTTTCTGAGCAATACAAGTACCCAACACTGAACTTGCTTTGGATCATAAAAAATAAATAAGAGACCCTTAAATCACAGTGGAGCGGCCCGGTAGTCCAGTGGTTAGCACGTCGGCTTCACAGTGCAGAGGTACCGGGTTCAATTCCAGCTCCGGCCTCCCTGTGTGGAGTTTGCATGTTCTCCCCGGGCCTGCGTGGGTTTTCTCTGGGTACTCCGGTTTCCTCCCACATTCCAAAAACATGCATGGCAGACTGATTGAGCACTCTCAATTGTCCCTAGGAATGAGTGTGGGCGTGGATGGTTGTTCGTCTCTGTGTGCCCTGCGGTTGGCTGGCAACCAATTCAGTGTGCCCCCCGCCTTCTGCCTGAAGACGGCTGGGATAGGCTTCAGCAACTCCCGTGACCCTAGTGAGGATAAAGCGGTTCGGAAAATGGATGGGTGGATAAATCACAGTGCTGTAAGTTAGCACTTCAGAAATAACACTGTTCATCATGAGAAAATAAAGTGCTGAAATAAACATCAACCACTTCTGGTAGGCTACTGAGGACACAGCAAACTCCTTTTTACAAATTAGGCACAACACTCTGCTTCTATCAATAGTGCCGTCAGGGCGTTTTTGAAAAGTAAATGTTCCATTCATTGTGCCGAGAACTTTCAGCTCCTCCATTTTCACTTCTTCTCTCCTTACCGCTGCTTACTTAGCCCGCACAACTCCAATGGGAGCCAATCATCTTATGCTAAACAAGTCCAAACAAATATGACAGCCAATCAATGTCCGCTTCAGGCTGTGACTGACAGTTGTTTCCCCACCCTCAACTACTCGAACACAGGAAGCGAACACATGAAAAGGGATATTATAAAAAGGCAACCCAACGACAGAAACAATAAAGTTACAGATTAAAATTGAGATTAACTTGATTAAAAAACATAACCCGCTAAATAGGACTGTATTTAATTATTCGCAATTAACGCGATAAATTGACACCCCGAGATACAACACAATACATCTTTATTTATGTAGCTGTGTTGGACACAATGACATTTCACACCTTTTAGGTGAACCTGAGATGGAATCACGCCCTCTTTGTGGTGATGACATTTTGGTTTTGAATAGATGTACGGGAGCCCTTGCACAACATTAGTTTCAAGTTAATTGTTGCTTTGTTTTTCATAACTTTTTATGAAATATTTCCTCCGATCATTATTGCATTCATTTATATTATAGTTTTGTCGTTTTTGCAATTTAAAAATTCAATAAAAATATATTGTTGAAAATGATGTGTGATTAAAAATAAAAATGAAATCCAGTAATCCCTCGCTACAACATGGTTAATCTTTCACGGCTTTGACTACTTCAGGGATTTTCAGTTCTCACAGATTATTTTTGGAACATAACCTCCACGATAAACGAGGGATTGCTGTACACCATTCCAACGTCCTCGATTGTTAAAAAATGGGGGAGCGGGGGTAATTAAGAGCAATTGACGAAAATCAAAATTTTGAGTTTTGATGGAATGAAGGAAGCATGTTAGCCACTTTGATTTCAAAAAGAGATTAGGATGAAACACCAGATTAAAAGTGAATTAGTGATGGCAGCCTCGTGACAGTCAGTGCAGCAGATTATCCACTCCAGTCCAAATGTGTCCAAGTGGTGAGCACCCTCACCCCCATATAGTCTGCAAATCGATTACATCAAAACAAACTAGTCTGTGTTTGTCTGTCTGTCTGTCAGTGCAATGTGTAACGTGTTCAAACCTGTTCAAACAGCTCTGCCATTCCTGAAGAACACAGTCGTGCTGCTGTACCCCTTCGCCCCATTGGCGCTCATCTACATCCTCTCCATCTCGCTGGGCTGGAACTTTACTCAAGGTCTCTGCTGGTTTTACAAGTACAGAGTCCAGTAGGAGTGGTGCGATGGAAGATGGGCATCGGGTTGGTTTGCACACAGCTTCAAAGTGACAATGTATCACTTCGCAGGACTGGTTCTGACTTTGGAATGACTCCCATTTGTTTTGTGTTTGAGTCAAAACCTCTTTTTGCATGTGGCGACATTGCAGGAAATGAGGAAATGATCATTTAGTTCTTTTTGTATGATTTGTAAATACAATGATGTGAGGTTGTAATATATACACACAAAGAAATGAGAAAACATTTGTTGTGCTTTTGTTTTTCTTGACGTGAGGAAGACAACTTTTTTTTTCTTGAGGCACACATTCCAGATCTCTTTCAATAAAATGTTTTCTTGAATTTTGACTTCCTGCTGAGAATTACTTCGTCCCATTCATCTTTACAATGGATAAACTAAAGTTTAAATCCACTGGTCCATAATAATATGTCAGAGGCGGGGTAGTTGAAGGATAGATGGATGGGCTGTGCTGATTCATGAGGCAGTTGTGTCAGATATTTGAGGTCCCTTCAATAAGTTTGACATGTGGGTGTATCACAGGTGTACCCACCCGTCACCGATCACAAGTGGGACTTAACTATGTTCAATTAAATGATGAGTCACCTTCAGTGCAACACTTCCAATAACGTTATATTATGCAAAGGACGTTGCATGATGATTATAAATTAACGGAGTTACGTGCTTGGTGTATGGGCTGAACTATGTGCCACCAGACACTGGCTCTGAATCATTTGTATTTGAATTTGAATCGCTAAACTTGAATAAATGCACGAAAGAACTGTACAATTTGACTTTGAACTCCTCACGGAAAATGTATCCATCCACTCGGGTCAGTCGGCAGGATCCACCCTAAACTGGGTGCCAGCCAATTCAGAATATTTTTTCACATTCAGTTTTACAAATACAGATTAAAATCTTTTCAAACAGACTCAGATGGCTTGACTTTTCACGCTTTGTTTCACAAGTAAAAATACAGATTTTTTTTTCCAAATTCAGTTCATGTTGACCAAAATCCAGCTCTTTGGGGATGAGCAATCGATTGCAGAGCTCAGATCTCCTCTTTGTCCATTCCGCATCCACAAAAAAATAAAATAGATTTATCTCAACGACTCTGGTTGCAATCTGGGATTGCAGACTGCTGACCGCTAACAACTTCCTGTGAGACAGCTCATACGCCAATGTCGGGTAAAGGTGACCACAACACACCTTGCTGCGGGGTATGTGCCACTATTCAGAGGCGCACTGAAGTGACTACTTGGCACACACGTGTCCAGAAAGGTTGGCCTTGCAGACCAAGTCGGGCGTGGTTCACACTGGTGGCTTTTTTTGCAATAAACTGGCTGCGGGACGAAGCGCTTGGCACACAGCAATAACCAATTGTGTATTGAAAATGATTAGACTCCAGAGAAGTTCCTGGCATCGAGTAGAGGCAGGAACCAAGAAAGGAGCTGACCCAGAGGACCGGCGTCCCGTTGGCACGTGGAGGGCCGAGGAAGGAGGAGAGCTCACAGCAGATCTGGCATCTGGCTAGAGCTGCGGCTCAGGATTGTGGAGGGAAGAGAGAGAGAGAAAAAAAAGAAAAAGCAGAGGACAAAGGCTCTTCTTGCAAACTCAAAATTAGGCCACTCCCTCAGTTTTGTGTGGCAGCTTGGGGGAGATGGGAGTGACATAGCCATCCCAAACTTTCCCTTCGAAGAAAAAGGGTGAGATTAACCAAAAGTGCCCCACCTTTGACTATATGTCTTAAAATTACATACGTTGCCTATCATCAATCTTTGAAAGTTTAACAAATATTCAGTCAATCACACATGATTCTGAAAGAAAATAGCACATTGTAATTCAAAGTTGTGACACTTCTACATGCAAACTAATGAAACTTCATAATGCAATCTGTAGACTATAATGAGACACAAAACAAAAACATAAAAACACATCTGCAACTTGGTGCTGCTCCTTTTTTTGGGAGGGGCGGGGATGGAGTGAGAATCTCGAGTCTAGAATGTGTGTGTCCTCTTTGGGGAGTACGAACAGCTCTCTTTGTGCCTTGTGGAATGTTCAATCTGGAGAACTGTCTTCAAATGTTACACCGCACATGTCCACAAGCATCGGTTTGTCTCAGAGAGGGAGCAGTCTGTTCCACATGCCCTGTCTATATCTGAACTGCAAAAGGTGGGGAACATTGTGGAAAATGAATAGTTTTCCAAAATAAAAGCCAAACTGTTTGGCACAAAAAATAGTTTTCATCTGTGACATAATAAATAGAATGTCTCTTTGGTCCAATCTGCAACTTCCTTCATTGTCCACTAGACCTTTAGATAACACAGGCGATATTTGGCCCTTTCCCACCGCGCTTGTGCTCATGCTAGTTCCGGGCCACTGCCCAGGTTAGCACCAGTTCTTTCTTTTTCCACCACCGAAATGGGCTCTAGCTCTAGCTCTGGCTCAGTTCCATAATGAAGCCGCTCCTACTTTGCTCTTTGCCGGTGGAAAACCATACACGTTCTCTGTAAGAACGTGTGAAGCACCAACTACGCACAACACTGGCCCTGGCACCAAACAAGCACCAATAGTTTTGTTTTGTTTTTGGGGTGGAAAAGGAGTAATTGAAAGCCTGCAACATGTCATGACCAAATTTGAAGGACTCAGATGTTGGATTTGTTTGCTGTAGTGCAGCAAGTATGTCTGTCCTCTGACAAAGGGCATTGGATGTGAAGGATGTACAGTGATTGACAGGAAAATAAAAATATTGGGATTCTTTTTTTGGTTGTTTGTTTTTTATTCTTATAGGTCCTTGAGTATCCTAGGCCCCTGGCCGTTTTCAGCTCAGGTGAACCCTGTCTGAAACGCATGAAAGAGCCTCATATAAGGGGCTCATAAACCAGGCCCGTGTTTGGACATCCTGATTCGAGCGGTCCGCATGTCACCTCCAGTGTCTCATAAGTGCTGTTTGTCAGTCTGTGTGTGTGTGTGTGTGTGTGTGTGTGTGTGTGTGTGTGTGTGTGTGTGTGTGTGTGTGTGTGTCCAACCTTTGTAGAACAACTGGCACCCTCGTTTGCACATGAGAAACTGCAAGGGAAGTGATCGTAGATTAACCTTGGGTGGAAATGAAGGAATGAGTCTAAAAATGTACCGGTAATGCATGTGCGTGGTGCGCGTCAGCGTCACTCTTTGCGCTGAGAGGAGTACACGATTTCTCAAGATCGGAGTTTAGAGGGAACATTTGTTAGAGCTATCAATGACAAAAATCTGTATTGCCCAAGATTATATCGGTCAAACTTAAAAACAAAAAATGAAACTATCTCAAAAACCAGATGTGCGAGGAAAAAAAAGCATTAAAAAAATCTGCATCAAACAAACCTTCAACAACACATAAAGTCATCACAGACTAAAATTTGCTGTTGTCCACTGTAATCATTGAATGTACCGGTAAATATTTTCCGAATGTTGGCCTACTTGTAATTATTTGCACAAAACAAAGGGGAAGCTTTTGCAAGCCACAAATGTATGCATTGGTCCTACCCACTTGAGATTAAATTGTGGTGAATGTGTCTTGTGAAATAAAGTGAGTTTAAAAAAAACTAATTTTGACATTTTTTTCTTTGGATTTCAAATTGAGACCAGGCACTCTAAGTTTCGGGAAAGGGTTCCAAACGATTGTATAACAGAAAATGTGAATTGCGTTAGAAAGGGCACTGATGTAATAACTGCGGTCAAATGATAATGAGAGTGTCTCGCTGCGGCATTCTCTGTTGGGACAAGTCAAAAGTTGCAACATCTTTGTTTTTTACTTTGGGAATTACTGGGGAAATGTTGGAAACAAAATTTGTACGACAATGGACAAAAATGTTGATCCGTTTTCCTAAGTCTGAGCTGATGATTGATTGAAATCAAGGTTTTAGTCTTCCTAAAATATCAAAAAAGTGATTCGAAACCTTTTCTCACTCTTTTCAATTTGTGTCCAACACACTTGCTGGTGTCATGATTGTGTTCTTGTGTGTCTCCACCAGGTATCAGAGGAAGGCCTTCCCTCCAGCGTTGTTTTATAGACCTCTCGAGCTCGTCATTGTCATGTTTGCTCTCTAGTCTCTTGCTAATAAGTATTGATATTATTTTGTTCTCTCCGTGTCAACGTTGGTTTTCTCCAGGTACTCCGGTTTCCTCCCACATTCCAAAAACATGCATGGCAGGCTGATTGGGCACTCCAAATTGTCCCTAGGTGTGAGTGTGAGCACGGATGGTTGTTCGACGATGTGTGCCCTGCGATTGGCTGACACCCGGTCCAGGGTGTCCCCCGCCTACTGCCCGAAGACGGCTGAGATAGGCTTCAGCACCCCCCGCGGCCCTTGCGAGGATAAACCAGATCGGAAAATGGATGGAAAATAATAAAGCAGATTTATTTGGAGTTAATAATGTACATTTATCACTTTCACTGAACTTAATTCGAAGAGGCGTGCTTAACAACTGTTGGGCGTTTTGCGGAAAAAAAATTGGTCAACTGCATAACGCATACATGTTACTAGCAACCACTATTGCCTCCGCTTCTAAAATGATGGCTAAGCGGCTGCTACTTCAGTGCATTCATCAGCAGTTGCTGGAACACTTGGAGATCCACTTTCTTCAAGATGGTGACCTTATGCTCCTTGTGCAGCGCGTCAATGTAGTCCAGGACCATCATGCCTCTGGTGTTTTTTCCCTCCAGCTCCACCGTAACGGCCACCTGCAGCAGCGACGCCACGTATGTTTCTTCACATCTCATCTTTCTCATGGAGCTGAATGGACCTTATTAAGAATCGAAGAGAAGCGCTGACCTTCTCGCTTTCCGTCACCACATTGTCACTGATGGCTGCAGCCAGAGCATAGGTGTCACACGTGTTGAATCCAGGTCCTGACACCAGCTCCTTTTGATACCGATCTGTCTGAACCATCTACAAAGCCAACAGGTTAACTTGTAAAAGTGGGGATCTATCGAGTCTCTCCAATGTGTCGTAACATTGGAGGCTTAAACATAGTTGACATGACGTGTAAATAGGTGCTACGCAAAATCATCTTTACCTTGCGGGTGTGTGCATAGATGGTCTGCATAAAACGAGCCTTTGGAGTGTCTTGGGCCAGCCAGGTATCACAGAAGGACTTGGGCACACAAATACAGGGAGATATGATTTTTTTCTCCGACCATGGACCGCTCATAGAAAAAATGTGGCTTCCTTTCAGATATCACTACAAGTGACATATGCTCCTCACCCACGGCAGGCTGTTCCTGCAGCTGAACTCCCATGAGGCGATTGTGGTGGGGCAGGTGTAGCGTTCCAGAACAATGAAGGCGGCCTCAGGGTCAGCCAGAAAGTTAAATTCTCCACACACGGTCGTGTTCCCTCTTGCTGACGTGTAACAAAACACAGGTGTCCGTCATGCTCAACATCGATTGCAAAAGCAGCATAAATTGCAAACGGTTTAACAGGCCAGTTACATTCTATGTTGCCTCCCATGATGTAGATGCCCTTCAGTCTGGCGGGCAAGGACGGGTCCATTTTGACAGCAAGTGCCAGGTTGGTGAGGGGCCCTGTTGCGACCAGGATCACCTGCACAGGGAAATCGCATTACGCTTCACATTTTTACATTGTATTACTTTACAAAGGACGACCCTTTAAAATGAATCTGAACTGTAAATTGAATGATGAATTCATCTTTTGTGGAAATATTTGTCACATGATTGTAAAAGGCAGGGATCAAACCTCGGAATACTACTCTGGGAGGGGAAAAAAAAGTATATAACATAGCCAGAGGCTCCAATTTAATCATCCATGCATGGTTCATGTCGCTTGGCCTTATTAAGGTAACGGGTGAGCTGAAGCTTATCGCAGCAGACGTTGGATGAGAGAGGGGGTACACCTTGCCTGGACTGGACAATTTAGCATCTTAACTTTACTCAACTCTGTTTTATTTGTGTAGCACCGACACCAAACATATCTGGCTGTATACCAAGTGCTATAGGCTACATAAGATCAAAGATCATCAAGAAAAAAAACATTTATGATCCTAGGAAATTTTGAATGGGACAACTGACTCTTGCAAGGGGGAAAGCATTGTGGTTCGAAGTTGGAATGCTTTGAATCGAGCACGTGACACAAGAACTGGGGTGTAACTAATATTTTGGCCGATATGGCCACACCATTGGGGAGGCCTATGGACAGGAATCCTGGGTGTACACAATATTTTTGAATCTCAATTAGAATCTGTGGTGTACCTAATGGCCAACATAGCCGCCAAGTGTTGGGATTATTCATCCATCCATTATCTGAACCACTTCACCTCATAAGCATCACGGTGCGTGCTGGAGCCTATCCCAGGCTTCGGAGAGTAGATACACTTTCAACTCGTTGCCAGCCAATCGCAGGGCACATATAGACCAACAACCATCCGCGCACCCAATCACACTTGGGGAAAATTTGGAGTGTCAATCGACCTACGATGCATGTCTTTGGAATGTGGGAGGAAACCGGAGTACTGTACATGGAAAAAACCTATGCAGGCACGGGGAGGGCATGCAAACTCCACACACATAGCTTCTGCACTGTGAGGCGGGCGTGCTAACCAATCGACACTGTGCTGCCATGCTTGAATTAAGGCAGGTTAAATTTACAGTTAACCTGAAATACCTGAAGCAACTTGCTCTCCCAATTTAACAGTTTAAGATACGGATTCCACAATGGACTCGTTAGCATGACATGGTTTTGGTGAATGCGAGCATGTTGTCTTTTTTTTTTTATATCGGATTAAGAAAAATAACTGAATTAGGGTGGGTTAAATTGAAAGTAAATCAAAGGAAAATGTCAGAAAAATGCAGCAAAGTTCACATTGAGGTCAACCAAGGTGTTTTTGTGACTTCTCCTCGGTTCAAGTCAAATTAAAGTTACAAAATTTTGTTTTGGTAACACAAGTTTTTTTCTGAAAGAGCACACTTAAGACTAAGAAATGTACAAATATGTGAATTGAGGAAATATTCTCCCCACAGTAATGAGTTAATCAGAGATTTTTAGACAGATTATTCAGTGATTTTTAGATAGATTTTCCTGGCAGCTCCAACTGCAACTTAATTAGCTCCACTCTAGCCCATGGGTGACACACCAATGTACATATGTCTTTTTCTTTTGTTTTGTTTTGTTTTTATATTTCACTCACTGAACACTCACATAATTTTTCACAGCCCGTTTTGTTCAGCGGAAATGTCGGTCCTGTTGGACAGTCTGCGGCTGGATGGATGGATGGCTTGTGCAGCCGACGATGAGAAGAAAGGAGGGTCATCGCAGAGCGCAGATGCGTATGTGGAACTGGGAGTCCCCGCTTGGAATTGAAGCGAATTTACATGATGTGAGCCAATCTCTTTTTCATCAATGGACGCAACAGCTTCTTGTCTGCTTTCAAACTTAGCTTGTAGCAAACGTGTATACATTTTCAGCATGATGTCATGATCCACTGGTGAAAGGACACTTTGATTCTCTCCTCTTGCATCTATAACTGCTTCAAACAACAAAGTGTATGCAGAAAAAGGGGTTAAGATTGCACCACTATCTGTGTCTTATGTGTTGTGTTGTATTATTTTTTTCATTTTATGTTAACTGTTCTGTTGATGGCGGTGCGGGAACCTGCAGCGGCTCCTCTCTCTCCTGTGGTTGAGAGGAAATAAATTTCATCTGTGCTGTATGTTGCATATAGAGCACATTTGACAATAAAGTTGACTTGAACTTGAACATATGGGCGTGTGTACATTTTCAGAAAAATTATTATTATTATTAATTAATACAGCAACATTTTTTCCTTTATCCTAGTAAAGCTTCCTGGAGATTTGCAATTAGCAATTTGGCATGCGATAACATTGTCGGTAATGGTGTAGTGGTACACTTGCCCGACTTGTATGTGGACAGTGTGGGATGGGTTCTCACTCACTGATGGTTTGGATGTGAGTGTGAATGGTTGTTTGTTTCTATAAGTGCCCTGCGACTGACTGGCGACCAGTTCAGGGTGTTGTCTGCCTTTTGGCAAATCAGATGGGACAGGCTCCAGCAACTTCCCCTGACACTCTTCGGAATAAACAGTGTTGAAAATGGATGGTATGCGATAACTTGACCTAACATGCATTCTTTTGGAATGTGGAAGGAAGCCTGGTCCACTGGGCGCGTGGTTGTTCATATCTGTGTGCCCTGTGATTGGCTAGCAACCGGTTCAGGGTGACCCCGCCTACTGCCCGAAGACAGCTGGGATAGGCTCCAGCACGCCCCGCCACCCTTGTGAGAATAAAGCGGATCGGAAAATGAATGAATGAATGTAATACATATGGTGACACTGTGCTGAACTGGTTAGCACGTCCACTTCACAGTGCAAAGTTTGTGGTTTCAAATCCGGCCCTGGCCTTCCTGTGTGGGGTTTGCACATTCTCCCCGTGCCTGTGTGGGTTTCCTCCAGGTACTCCGGTTTAGTCCCACATTTCAAAAACATGCATGGCAGGTTAATGGAACATTCTAAATTGCCTCTAAATGTGAGCGTGATGTTTGTCTCTGTGTGCCCTGCGATTGGCTGGCGACAGTTCAGTGTGTGCTACGCCTACTGCCCGAAGACAACTGGGATAGGCTCCAGTACCCCTGCAACCCTCATCAGGTTAAGGAGTACAGATAATGGATGGATGTGGATGGGTGGATGTAATAGGTATGTTTGTTTGTTTTTAGATTTTCCATCCACTCACCTCCCCAGGATTTTGGTTGGAAATGGAAATGATGGCCTCCGCAGCATTTGTCTTCTGCACCAGTTCCAGGCCCGGGGCATCTGGATCGGGGGCATCACCCAGCCCGTCCTTCCCATGAAAATCTCCTGCATGTATTTTGTTGCACAGTAGAGGCTCCTCAAAGCCCGGGTACACCTTTATCTATGATGCATGACATTGCTAAGTTTGAGCCCAAGAACTGGCAACTATTTAACATGCATGCAAGTAAATGCTCACATCGAGCCTGTTGCAGATTTTCAAGACGCGGAGGGTGTTCCTCAGGGCGTTCTGTAGGGGAGTGTTGCCGTGAGTGCAGGTGATCCCCAATATCTCCACGTTGGGAGCTGCCAGGGCCATCATGATGGCCTGAGCATCATCCACTCCCGTGTCCACATCGAGGATCAGCCTCTTCATTGTTTCTGGAAGAAGCAGAGCGAGGATACTTGGCAATGACTCATGGCCGCAAGGTCATGAAAATCCTCTGTGAATACACATTCACAGCTGCAACAAATGAAATCATCTCGAGGAGTGTCAATGCAGGTTGGCTGCTCACGACAGCTCTGCGCTCTGGTCTCTTTGGGTCACATTTGTGTTTATTTGGTGACCAAAGCAACATTCCTGGGATGGATATCTTCAGGAAGGAATGTAAAAACAGCTCACGGTGGCTTTAACTCTGCTGAAAATGATGGGGAACAGCCTTTTTTGTGTGCAACTTTACATCTCAAAAGCACTCAAGAGAAACACCAAGAGACCTCCAGACTATGAAACAAACAGATCGCAAAAAAGAAAGAAAGAAAAACAATAAAATGTGAATGAACCACATAAAAAGATCATAACTCACAAACTTCGCTGGAAGCTAAGTTGAACCTTTGCATGCAACCTGTAACCAGATAACATGATAAGATGTCCATTGTAGGAACCTCTGTCCCTGAAAGGGTTAATTTATGCATATATGTTTTTTAATCTATGCCAGTTTGGACCACAGATATGTGATTAGTCCAGAAAGGGTTTGAAAAGAAGTTATTCAGTAGGTTGTTGAGAGAGGGCTGGGAAAATAAATCAACTCACCTGCCAGGCAAGATCGTATGATGGTATAGACTACCAGGGTCTCTCCAGTGAGGAAGTAGGTCTTTCTTGTGCGACATCCTGCTTTTTATACATGGGTGGGGCTCGGGTGAGGAAATGGGGGGAGGATTGCACAACAGCCACCAGTAAACACAATGTATGCTGGCCTTTGAGGAAAACTTGTTTAGCAACGAAAAAAAAAAGCCTGAAACCGTTAATTCAAGTTACACATAATGAGACTCCACATTCTCTTCCGATCATAATTACAACGATTTAAGTCATCTGAATAAACACACCCTAGGTAAAGACAGTTTGGTGCGTAGGAGCAAAGCGGAAAGTGAGCCTGTCATTCTTCAAAACCACAAAGTGCTTTTTCCATTTCTGAATTCGCAAATTGGTCTTGTTGAAAACAACACGGTCTAAATTGAACACTGTATATTTTTGGAATGCTCGGTTGGAATGAGAATGAAAGTGTCATATCTGTTCAACATACAGTTACAGTACATGTGGCGCCCTGTTTTTCTACAAAGCCACAGAGGTTTTATTCTTCTGAGTGCTCATATGACGCTCATGCTGCAGCGTCCGACTAGAGAAGCTGTCAGGCAAATGTACAGGAGCGGCGCCTTGCCTCTGCCAGACTGCCACATCAGCACATAAGGCCTGGCTCTCATGCCCCACGTTGACTGGACAGAATTCACAATCTGGAGCCAATCAGTTCTCCTACTTGCAAGGCATCAAGCTAAATGAAAGCTTTATTTAAATTTGTTTCTTGGAGAAACTATTGGGAAACATCCTCTTTGGCAATGTCGCCTGGTGTGCCCCACTCTTACCCAGAGTCAGCTTGGACAGACTCCAGCGTACCCGTGATCCTAATGACAAAAGTGCTATTAAAATATGGATGGAATGGACACGACAGATATCAGATTGACATGTTGTGAGTTATATATGGTTATGTTATGCTTCGTGATACCTGCCATAAATCTGTGTCCTTGCATGATACAAGGACCCCTTATAAAGAGAACCTGTGGCCAGTTCATTCCACAGCTGCTTGTGTGCAGCCAAGCAGGAGCACACATCTGTTTTGGTCATATAACAACCACACCTACATAGAGTTTCTCAGTTCTTGACTTGAAAGCGGGACTCGATGAAATTCCAGAGCAAAAGCAACACTTTAAATGCTGCATCCAAAGCATCTCTCAAAGCCACAAGTTCGGAGCTCATCTGTGTGACAGCGGGAGCTCATCCCTCAAGCCCAAGGCTTTGGAACGACACGGTCGTATTCAAGTACCCTTGTTGACAAAATGTAAAAATGTCAACCAGCTGTGACAGATGCTAGTCTGCTTGCTGGATACTGAGCATTGAGTAAGGCACCCTTCCCCCTGCTCAAGAAGTGCAGCATTCTTTGCTAAGGGACCATTAATCACAGGCAAAATGCTTTCACTCACTCACACTAGTGGAATTCTTTTTCGCTCACTCCCACAACGGAAATGCTCTCACACGCATTATTCTCACATGACAACTGTTCCCCCCTCCCCTCACACACTACTAAACCGCTCTCACATGCACTCAAAAAATTTTGGGCTCACATACACGTATGGGGCCCCAAATTCAGTTCACGAATATATGATTGTAAGGCCCCTCAGGCACGACCGATGGGTGAAGATTTTTTTTTTGTACTTCCTGCAGCCCCAAAATATGAACTAGTGAGCAGTGACAGTGATTTAAAGTCTCATCAATTTTGTGGTATTAACTAAAGAGAGACAAATGATGTGGAGCACCAAGGCACTTTGGGATATCATGGTGAAACTTGCCTAAGGGAACTTGGTATAAACATGATACCATTGCACTGCCACTGAAACAAAAGAAGACTACAATCCTTTCATTATCATAAACGCAATAAATATGATGCTAGACCTTCTCTTCGTGTTCACATTTTTTTTAAATATGTAATAGTATACTGTATTGATCAGAGATGTGTTCCTCAAACCAGTCCTTGGCCTCAAGGACCGGCCTGAGGACCAAGGGGCGGTCCTTGGCCTTGGATTGCCGGTCCTCGGACACAGTGAGGGATTAGAGCCTCAAATCCCTTGTATAAGGACCACAATAATCACGAAGGAATCTAATATATTCCATCCAAGGAAACCCATATTGATGGATTAACTCTGGGGCTTTAAGAGGGGCGGGTCTGCCTCTAACTGATAACAGTTAGCTCAACGTATAAAGAGCGGCATCACAGTTAGTTTCAATCACGGTTTGTTGCGTTCGCGATCGGCAGTTTAAATAGCGTGTAAAGCCTTTCTGTAACAGTGGTTTCTTTTATTTAGTTATTTTTGCACAGTCGTCACGTTTGTGCGGTCGCACTAGAATGTTTGTTTGAACCAAGTAATTTGCGTTACAGCTGGAGTCAATAATGTCGGCAGTTCACTTCCGGGTTTGGCCCTTGGGATTTGGAGTCCTTTTGCTCGATTCCAGTTATGTTTGCTGAATGCTTTCTCATGTTTGGAATAATGAATATTGATAATACATAGTTTAAAATCATGGTTGATTTAATTATTTATTATTATTATTGTGAAGTTGAAGGTATTAATTAATGTAGTATTAGTGGTAGTGGTAATAATAGAAGTACTCAGAGAATGGTTCGAGATTCAGCCATCTCGTTACCTCTGCGTCCCGCGTCCTAGACGCATTATTTTCCCACGGGACGCACAGTTCCAAACAATGTGCGCTTTTGGGACGCAAGGAAATTTCTCAGTCAAAACAAACAAACAAAAAAACTACGGCAAGCCTGAGGATTTCACAGTAACAATCGTTACCGGTAGCGTGTCGTTTCCGTGGCGCCATTTTCACTGTACCAAAAAATGGTTTAATTATAAAAGTCACCGCACTTGAATTGACTGTGTGATCCACGCGATTTCACTGCGCCTGTATGTGTGTTTGTGATGTGGTGTGGTGTGTGAGTGTGTTTCTTCTAATTTACTTTCGTTTTGTTTTGTTTTCAGTGTTGGGGGGACACAACAGATGACGTTATGTGCGCATGCGGGTTGTTATTTTAGTCCGCAAACTGAGGAATCGCGTGGATGAATGTTTGAGATGGCGGCGAAAAAAACTCACCAAGGTCTACTAATTACGATATTTAAGAAATGGGAATGCTTGTCTGATTTTTCGTATGAATCGTCCAAAGGGCGTATCACAAAACTCACCTGTGACGTATGCACGATTACGAGGCAAATTGGTCATTAGATTTGTAGGCTAATCGCTGTGAAAAATATTATGAAACAGTATTGGTTATTCTATAATTTACTGGTTGTAGCATGGTAACTTGATGAATAAAACATTCGTCACAAGGTGTAGTAATGCTAATGTTAACTGTTGGTAGAACAGTATATATATATGTAACGTGTGTTAAATTCTTTCGTCAAATTGATCTGGGAAGAGGATGTCAAGCCACATCAATACTTACATTACCAGTCAATTAATCTTTGCAGTGTGAGATTGGAAAAAATACTCTGATGATGCCACATGAGTACACCAGTTTTTGATCCATTTATTTTTTGGAATAAACCTGGAGTACACAGCTGCTGATGTAATGTTCATTGTTAATGCATAGTTTTCAAACATTGACCCTTGAAACATTATACTTTTGAGTTTCGGAATTCTTGATTATCAATATCAGTCAAAATAGAAAAATGGGTTCCCATGATGAACGTTTACGGAACCCAACATTTGTTATCGTGGTTTCCCATTGGGTAATCCGACGGAACCGAAAAACGGTTACCGTGAATTTCCGAAATCCTCCGGCCTGCTCCTGAATTATTAAAATTTTTGCAGCATTTGTTTATCATTGTATGTATATGTTGTTGTTTGTGTTATTATCATATGCAATTGAATAAGTAGACCCTTTCAGAATTCGAAATTTGGGACTCTCTCAATCCATAATGGCACTCATACTTTTCTGATCAGCGAGTCCCAGGGACTCGCTGCCGGTAAACTGTAAAATTATCACTGAGAGATTACCGCTTTTTCTGCAGTCAGTGATTGACTTCTATGCAGTCATTTCTCAACTTGTGTTCCGTGCCACGTCATGCCTGTTGAGTGTTGATTTACTTCATATTAAGAAACTACTGCACTAAAACATTAATTCATAAATGTATACCATATGATTTTATTTTTTTTTCTCAGTATAAATAACACGTACCCTGACTGTTCTACTCTTTGAATAAAAACACTTCATTCAAGCGTTAGGGAGTGCAAAGGGTTATGATGGAGGGGTGTTGCAAATCATGAAGACCTGCCAAGTGGTATGATAGCATTGTTTTATACATGTCCTCGGCTAGGCCTCAGTTTCAAAATCAGTCCTTGGTCCTTGGCCTTGCCCCGGAAAATTTTCCAAGTCCTTGGCCTTGGCCTTGGCCTCGGAGTCAAGTCCTTGGCCTCGGGTTGCCGGTCCTTGGACACAACACTGGTATTGACTTCCGAACCCCGCTGTATATATATATGTAACGGAGTGATATATTGCTTTTATTAAATTATGACGGAAGTGACGCAACAGCGCACAGTATGGCACCAGCTTCCCGCCGTAGTTCAGGCAGAGCTACCAGGGAAGTTACAGGGTAAGTCAGGTTTCATTGATGGTCCGGATTCATTTCTAGTTTAATTACAATATGTCACTTTGTTTTTCCTTTTTCTACGGTGCTGTGTATTTAATTAGTTCCCTGATTTGTTCCGAGTCCACATTGCTTTTTGTGTCGTCATTTAATTTAAGTTTTGTCGAATGAAAGTTTTTATCCATTGAGTTAACAGGTGGCTTTTTTTGTTGCGCAGTTATTTTTGAGACTGAAAAGCCCCGTGACTTCACCTATCCCTCCCGCCATACTGTGTTGCAGGTAATGCTTCTTTCCTTTTGGTTGTACTGTATATAGTCTTTCGTGTCATTTTTCATTTGGCTATCAGTGTGGCTGGCGTGTACCCGCGCGGTTCGTCGCGGCCGCCATTATTGTACATTGCGCAGCCGTTCTGCTGCATGTGATGCGTTCAGTGGTATCACGTAAATACCAGTGGAAGTGTGTTTTTTTCCCCCTTTTTTTGTAAATAGTTAATATACGATCACCTATGTTGTATATTTTGTTTTGTTGTGCATTTAGTTTTCTTATGGATGATGTTTAGTTCAGGCAGAGCTACCAGGGAAGTCACAGGTTATTTTTGAGACTGAAAAGCCCCGTGACTTCACCTATCCCTCCCGCCATACTGTGTTGCAGGCAATAAAAAAAAGAGAAAAGCCACATCCTAGTGTCTGGTGTTCTTGAGGCGGCAGCGACGTGGAGCTCGAGACCATCATAGTTGTGACCTCGTCACATATATATGACGTCCACTTGTCCAAGGCTGAGCTACACTGCAGTTGTTTGCAGAGTAGCTAGTGATTAGAGGACAAGTAGGGTAACATTTCCTGACACTTACCCAATATCGTATGTGCTACGTGGGAATTTATTTTTATTTTTTAGTAACTGTCCACAATCTGCACTTTTGGGTCCCGACCCACCAGTTGAGAATGACAAACACGTTTTGTTTGCGTCCAGACCTCATTGGCTTTTGGCATTTTTGACATACCGGTACTTGCAGTTGTGCTTCATATGGATCTCACTCCTAAAACCTACTGTGCTCTCTTTACCTACTGTGCCAAAACCCTCCTCAAAACTCACTTGTATTCTTTGGCATTCGACTCAGCATGACTTCGATTTGTTCTTGGTTTTACTGTTTGGTGCTTTCTACCGTCTTTATTACCGATTTGTTTTACTGTTTATTGTATATGTTAAATTGCTCCATGTACAGCACTTTGTATGCAGTGATGGCTGTTTGAAAGTGCTCTATAAATACAGTTGACCTGACTTGACAGCCTTGCAAGATGTGTTCGCCGTGTGGCAAAATGTCATCCACTGGCCTTTAAAACAAGATATAAACCAAACGACAACCAAGCCTTCCTTGAGACAAATGTCTCAAATGTCTCAAAAACAATCTTTTTTTTTGTTTGTTTTTTTGTCTGAGACTTTTTTCATCACCAGTGAACAGTTCTTCAAGAAATCTTAGCGAATTTAATGAAATACCTGAGGGGAACAGCTGACAGCATTAAGAGTGCAAAGCAGGAACATTGTGTTAATTTGCGGAAGTATGTCAACAAACAGCAATCTTTCTTTTTTGAATCAAGATTTTATTTGGCTTATGAAACACATTTCAATGTTCCCATCTTGGCTGTTGCTAGTCACCCTACTTGAGTGAATTGGTAAGCATCTGCTTAAACTTCTCCAAGTCGATTTTCTTCATGATGGTGACCTTGTGTTTCTTCTTCAGCAGGTCCATGTAATCCAACACCATCATGCCTCGGGTACAGGCCCCGTCCAGCTCCACTGTCACAGCCACCTAAAATACCAGCACAGGCAGTGAAAAAAACTAAACTCAACTGAGAAGGAAAGGCGGCTGCCTTTTACCTGCTCACTCTCTGTGACGAGGGAGTTATCGATGGCGGCGGCCAGGGCATAGGTGTCGCAAGTATTGAAGCCTTGTCCTGCTGTGATTTCCTTCTGGTAGTCCGCTGACTGAGATTTCTGGCATTGCGTGAAGAGTAATATGTCCTGAGCTGATCCATCCAGCTCATTTAATTTTCAGGGCAGGGTTGAGCGAACTTGAATTATACCGCCTGAAAGCGGACATACTATGGAAAATTGACTTATTAATTGATTGTATATAGAACGTGTTGTACAAGCAGGAGTGCCTGGATGCCCACCAAATTTGAAGAAGCAATTGATTTGTTTGCTGCCTCTTTCTGAAAATATGTCTGCGTGAACCTGCATGTCCCTTTTAACGCATGTGCTACAATGCAGCCCTGACTCTTACCGTCCTGGAGAGGCATGAAATGTTTTTCATGAAGGTAGCTTTCTCAGTCTTGATAGAAAGCCACTGGTCACAAAAGGACTGAGGAGGGAAGAGAGAAGGCAAAAAAGTCAAAGCATCAAAAAAAGTGACCTATTTAACTTCAAGGTGAGGCGTACCCATGGCAGGCTGTTACTGCAGGTGAACTCCCAGGAGGCGATGGTGGTGGGGCAAGTGTAGCGTTCCAAAACAACATAGGCGGCCTCTGTGTCGGCAACAAAGTTGAACTCCCCGCATGTTGTGGTGTTACCCCTGGCTGTACGCATCACATGACATGTCATGCAACAGATCACCGAGGGGGAAAACAAAGGTTCAAATGCATGTTTGGAGAGGAGAGAGCCGTACACTCAATGTTGCCTCCCATGATAGACAGAGCCTTTAGCTTCTTGGGAAGGGAAGGGTCTAGTTGCACTGCGACTGCAAGGTTAGTCAACGGTGCCGTGGCCACCAGAGTCACCTGCGGTATAATTACGACACATCAAGCTGTGACTCTCACTCTGGCATGTAATAATGACGAAAACGAGCCTCGCTTGTCTTACCTCTCCTTGGTTCTGCTTGACCATTTTGATTAAGGCCTTCACACCATTTTTCTTCTGTACCAGCTCCAATCCCGGTGCATCTGGATTTGGGACATCACCCAGCCCGTCCTTCCCATGGTAATCGCTGGCATGTTGCTTGTTGGACAGGAGGGGCTGCGAGCATCCTGCGTACACTGGGATCTTTGGATTCGATGGCTTATCAAAGCTCCAAAGCATGTACAAAGTTCAATCACGCTTGAAATGTGGAGCTACTTACATCCAGCCTGTTGCACGCTTTTAAAACCCGGAGGGTGTTCTTCAGGACTTTCTCAAGGGGGATGTTTCCATGGCAGCAGGTGATCCCCAGTATCTCCACATCAGGTGCTGACAAGGCCATCATGATGGCCATCGCATCATCCACCCCTGTGTCCACATCGAGGATTATCTTCTTTTTCATCCTGCATCCAAGCACAAGAAACCAGTCATTTGCTGGGTCTGTAAGTCTCTGGGAAGTGAAGGGGCTTCATGTTCAACTGACCTTAAAGTGTCACGGACAGGGAGATCTCAGCTATATGACAATGTGGTTAAAAAAAATGCATTTCCAAAAGAGGCAAAAGGGAATTCAAATAACCATGCATGCAGATTCACCTGTATTTAGTATGAATGCTCACAGAAGGGAAAATCCTTCAGGTGTAACAGAAATACATAAGGAAGTCCAATTCTGACAGTAAATAAAAAGACAAACGGTGGAAAGCCTGTTGAACAAGCAAGGGTTATTCAATTGAAAGGAATCCTCACCTGGGGAGAAGTCGTTGGTCGTTGGAGAATGATCTGCAGTTGCTGCCTGGAAATGTGAAAGACCCTCTTACAGGCAAAACTTGCACAACCTCTTTTTATGAGCTTGAGTTTCTTGTGCAAAAGGCACCACCCAGGCCTGGAGGGTAAAAAAAAATTCTTACAAACACTGAGAAGCTTCAGAAATTCTGAAGCTTTCAATATGTATTCTGAATCAGAATACATATTGAAATCATACATGTGGTGCTTCATTTTAAATGATTCATCATGTTGAAAATATAAATCAGCATGTATTGTAAAGTAGAGTTTATTCAATCACCTCTCACCATGGTGCCTGCAGTACTTACGCCAGTGTGTCCCAATTCAAAACCACAAGAGAAATGTGAAGTAAGGTCTGGATTTGGTTTGGTGGTGCAGATGCAGAGATGCATGCCTTTTCCATGTAGAAGATTACAGATAGCCATTTTGTTTATTGAGATATCTTAATAACCTCCTGCACACACTTACTGCTTTAGAACGGTCGTGCAAACAGGATCTTTCCACACTATGTTGGCAGCCTGCCAGTTGATGACAATGAGAAGCCTTGTTTTTCATCTTCTTTTCTTTATACCTCATTCGGTACAGCTCAGAGGTGGATGACTCTCGTCACGACTTGGAGACGTGTCAACTTAAGTCGCTAATTGTTAGGATCTGGACCAAACCGGATGTTTTTGGATTCCACAAATGCAGGCTCAGACAAAGCGTCATAACAAAATATTTATTACAGAAAAACGCATCGACAAAGTACAAACTGAAATCGCTGGTCACAAGAAGCCAAGAAAAACAAGGCATGAACAAAAAGCGCTTGCAAAGGCAAGGTACAATACAACACTGAGACCACACAAACAAAATATCAAAAGTCCAATAACGCACAACCAAGGATCAAGCTCAAATTAAAGGAATAATGATTACTTATATTGATTCTATGACAAAACGAGAGCGACTACGAAAGTTATCGAGAGGTCTAGAATACAACACTTGAAGCACAACAGCGAGCAAGGTCAATAATCCGACAATGGCGAGGCAGCTTGGCAGTACAAGGCTGGATTGGAAAACGCAGCACAGGTGCGCCTGCTGGAGGGAAACGCCCTTCACTCCAGCTAGAGCTGGAACACAATCAAGACAGAACATGACACAAATTTTAGGACATGCTTGGCGAAAACTTATGATAGACTTAATCGACTTGGCATTCATGCGAATTTACTTGATTTTGGCTTGACCTCCATGGAGGGGCATGCAGAGGGGGAGGCCAACGGGATGGGCATCCACTGGGGGAGAGTTGCGTTCACAGGTTACCCCCCCCTCTTCCCACCCCCACCCACTCACTCGACAACAGAAATGTAATCAGATTAACCCTTTCAGGGTCAGCGGACACTACAGTGGACAGTTTATCATGTTATCAGGTTACAGGGGTGCATGAAAGGGTTAATAATTAAAAATCACAAACACATTAATGCACATGTCGGCGGGCCATCCCGCAGGGATATAGGACTTTTTTTTTGTCTGGCAGAAGCCTGAAAATTGAATCTGAACAGTTTATAATTCCCTCCACATGTTTCAGTCCCAGCAAAAGAAAAACAGCCCCAAAGCATAATGCTGTCAAAACCATACTTCACTGAAGGTCTGGTACTCTTTTGGTGAGGAGCAGTGTTGTGTTCGCGCTCAACATGCGTACCTGTAGGAAATACGGCCAAAAAGTTCTACCTTGGTTTCCAGCAAGGCCAAGTTGGCCTCTCAGTAGACACATTTCGTCTGTGGTTTATGAGATGTCCTGATAGGGCGGCCCGGTAGTCCAGTGGTTAGCACGTCGGCTTCACAGTGCAGAGGTACCGGGTTCGATTCCAGCTCCGGCCTCCCTGTGTGGAGTTTGCATGTTCTCCCCGTGCCTGCGTGGGTTTTCTCCGGGTGCTCCGGTTTCCTCCCACATTCCAAAAACATGCATGGCAGGCTGATTGGACGCTCTAAATTGTCCCTAGGTGTGAGTGTGGGTGTGGATGGTTGTTCGTCTCTGTGTGCCCTGCAATTGGCTGGCAACTGATTCAGGGTGTCCCCCGCCTACTGCCCGGAGACGGCTGGGATAGGCTCCAGCACCCCCCGCCACCCTAGTGAGGATCAAGCGGTTCGGAAAATGGATGGATGGATGAGATGTCCTGATGCCAGCATGTCTGTGCGAAAGAATGTGAATACACAAATTGCCTGTAGAGGCTTCTCAGATGACAAGTTCACACTCTTTATCAGAGATTTGCGTTTTCATACTTTGCTGAGAATTAGCAGGTCTTTGTCAAAACAAAGTGGAGAGATTCTCTGGTGATTCATTTGCTTTGAAGTTAAGCGAGAACATACATGATGCGAAGGTCTGGGCTGTGGGGATCTTGGAGAGGAGGAGACATGGTCCACTTGTGGGATATTTAATAAATACATAATAGAGTCAAAGACGACCTCAGCTACAACAATGCTGAACGTGCATCTAAAGCACCTAGCCCCCAGGGGATGCACAACAACAGGATGTGAGCGAGCGCAGCATGCAAGCACAAAGTTTCACAAGTAGCCATAACGAAGACTGGTAATATGCCGGATGGGCCGGGCGAGCACAAGATATGGTACATATTAAAAACTGCATATGTTGACAGTCCATACCAAACATCAACAGAACAAGCATTAAAGTATGAACATACTTTTTTTAGTGAGAACAATGAAACAACTATGGGATCTGTCCTGTATGAACGTCTAAGTATGTTAAAAACATACGTGTGACAATACAAGCAACAAAGTGCAACAATATATCGCCCAAAAACTGTTTATAACACAAAAACTGCAGTACAGTACAGTACAATACAGTACAGCAGGGGTGGCCAACCAGTCAGAGACGAAGAGCCAATTTTTTTACTGTGTTAGTGCAAAGAGCCACACCATACCCTTCCTCGGGCACGCGCGCGCGCACACACACACACACACACACACACACTTTTTGGCCAAAGATCGACTTTTGAAGCGATCAACTTCTCACGAACGACCCGATCGCGCACGTCCAAGCATACCCACACGCACACACACACGCGAGCTCGCACACACGCACTCATACGGGTGCCCACCAGTGCACTCGCGCACATATGCACGCACACCACGATGAGCAACAGTCGGAACGGGCCGAAAATGAATGAACGCTAAAGATACAAACAAACAAATATTTTTTTTCCCACCCATTTCCTCCTCCCACCCCTTGCGGTCGACTTGGGACCATTTCGCTAGCTCCCGGTCGATTCTGATCGACGTATTGGGCACCCCTGCTTTAAAATCAGAGCTAATTCGCTGACTAGCTTAGCGCTTAGCGCCGTTGTTTGCGCATAAGCGGTGAGGCAGTCATCTGATTGGTTGCCCTCATTGTCAATCAAGTAACGGGATTGATGATAGGCTGACGGAGTACGTTCTGTGAAGTTAGCGCCTTGTTTGAATGGCATCGCCACTGCCGAGGCGTTTTCGATGCTTGTCGTGTGAGAGCCTGGGAGCCGCATTGAACCAGCCAAAGAGCCGCATGCGGCTCGTGAGCCGCGGGTTGGCCACCCCTGCAGTACACGTATATGAACAAAATATAACAAAGTTAGGACTATTTGCTACAAAATGAGACGAGCAAGGGACCTGGAAGCTTTTCTTTCCACTCACTCACTGTCTCTAACTTGACCTCCCCTCAATCACCACCAAAGACAGCGTTGCTCAGCTGATGTCGTGCAATGAACTTTTGAAGTCAGCCACTAGACGCTTCGAAGTCTTCAATGCTCATAGTTAACGCTATGGGACTTACCTCCTCTCTTATTAGCGGTCCAGTTTGCGTAAAGTTTTTAGCATGATAACAGTCAAACCATTCCAGGAAACGTTCACTTACTCGACTGTCCGTCGAGCAGCAAGCGATTCACTCTGAGCATGGAAATTGCCAGAATCGGACTGAGCAAGAATCGCTTCCTTGCTTTTTCCAAAGTCTCGTAGATTTGAGTCTTTCCGTCTCCAAGCGTCTCCTTACTGTTTTGGACTTTGTAACCCGCTTCGCTTCATCGGATACATTTCACTTTCCCTTCTGCGGTTATTACAGTTCCTCTTCATTTGGATGCCATGATCTACAGCAGGGGTCCCCAACCGCCGGTCCGCGGACCGGTACCGGTCCGCAGGGCATTTGGTACCAGGCCGCACAGAAAAAACTTGCCTTAATTCCGTTTTATTTATTTCGGAATACGAAAGATGTTTTATTTTGAAAAATTACCGGATTCACCGTTACATCCGTCTGTGTCACGCTTGACACACGTCAAGCCACGCTTCTGCGTCACGTGACCGATTACGCTAAAAACACAATGAGTAAAAAATGAGTAAAAAAACTGCTGGAGATCGCAAATGACAGCGACCTTAAAAGTACATTCGAGCCAACTGGATTAAAGTTATGGCTGAATATTCTGAGATCGCCACAATAGCACTGTTGCTATTTCAGACATGCTACCTGTGTGAGGCGGGGTTTTCTGCAGCAACGGCGACTAAAACAAAATTACGAAGTAGACTGGACATAAAACACACACTTGAGGTGTCATTGTCTCCTATTACCACAAGATGGGACCGTCTGGTTGCAGAAAATCAAGCTCGGGGCTGTGGTGAGTCGTCATTTTCATGCACTTTGAATTTGCATTGTATCGTATTTTGAAGGCATTAAACATGACCATCGTGACCATGAGTGTTGCGGCCAGATTAGACGCTCCTTGTGTTTATTATTATATTTCGAAAACACCATCGTTTTCATGCAGCTCATACCATATTATTTTGTCGTATTATTTCCGCCACACCTTAAATGCCGGTCCCTGAAAATATTGTCTGACATAAACCGGTCCGTGGGGCAAAAAAGGTTGGGGACCCCTGATCTACAGGACGTAAATGTAAATGAATGAAATTAAAAACTTTAGCAATTCCAGTAAAACTCACTGCAATAAGCTTGTGCGGGAGTTTTTTGCCTCACTCAAATTATCCTCAAAATGAGGGTAGTTTGAGTGTGGATTTTTTTTCTCCCCCTCTCCCTCCCTTGTGGTTTCTTTCTGCCTTCCGGGTTGAGTGAACGCTGGCGCGTTTTGGCTGCCGCTGCTCAACCTGTATTGTTTTGTGTTTTTTGTTATTGTAAAGTGTCCTTGGGTGTCTTGAAAGGCGCTTATAAATAAAATGTATTATTATTATTATTATTAATAAAGAGTCACTTACATGTCGCCGTTTTGGATCCAATGATAAAAAAGCAGCGGCGCGAACACATTTATTCTGTCGTATCGAGCGGGAGTTGCTTGAGTTGGAGCTACTGCGGGCTTACATATGGCTTCCGGGTACCAGAACTTCTGTTGTTATGAATCGATTGTTAATGTAATATAGTAGTAGAAAAATTCATGCATAAGGTTTTTTTTTTTTTTTTACCGGGTTCGGGAATTTCCGTTTGACAGAGTTCCGCAGGTGGTATATAAGATTTCTCCCTCTATCTCTCTCCCTCTCTCTCCGTCTCCCAGTCCCTCCCTGTGCTCTGCAACTTCAATTAACTGCGCCACCTGGCGTTGAAATGCCTGTCATTACAAGTCCAAATTAAATGAATGCAATCATTCACATCGAACCTTAACTGTGTACCAACCATCAGCGGGCCGGATTAAAAAGACATGCGGGCCGGATCCGCCCCGCGGGCCATAGTTTACCCACCACTGGTCTAGAGGTTTAAGGTTAATATTACATTTGTTGTGTTATTTCAGTCTGGGTCTTAATACACAAAGAAGGGCATTCCGTCAGTACTTGACGGAAGGTCAAACAGTCTGTCACTGACCGATGCCCGTTTTGATCACGAACGAGGAATAACGGGAAATTCATAAAATTGACCGACTCAGCAGAGACTGAAGTGTGTTTTCATCCGTCCCCTGAATTATCACTAACCAGATCAGTACTGAAGAATCTTCTCCTGTTTCACTGACGACTGACGGAAACGCACCGTGTAGCACACGTGTTTGTTCGCGGTGGAGAATAGAACACGGTTGCTTCTAACGGAGCAGAGAACTGGCTCCTCGTCCTCCAACAGGTGAAGAAAAGAAATTGGAACATCACTTATCCATCTGGTTTGTTCCCATTCGGGCATTTATCACCCCTGCAATGCAATGAAAGCTATAGGCCAACGGCAATATCGGTTTCTTGACCATTGACCAAGTTTTCTTAGCAACCGTGTAGCAAAATACAAATACAAGACATTTTGGACCGTGAACTCATTGACGGACCAAGTGACAAAGAATCTTGCATGAAACGTTGCTATGTGTGTTTCCCTTACAACAAAATCCACTGTAGTGACATGCAAAAGCAGCCATGCAAAATTCACAGAGAAACAGCACGTTTTGCTTGTGCAGAAACGGAACACCAAGAGCAAATAAGTACTTGCAAGTCGTGTTTAAACTTGAGCTTATGCTGTTCGATTTTTCAGACATGAACCATGAGAGAGTTCCACCCCATTAGAGACATCTGTTTGCACTACAAATGGTTGGTTTTCTAAATATTTAACAATACTTTGTTTGTATAATGTCTTATGTGCATTATTCCATAATACATGTATTTTGATCTTTTGAATAATTATGAAATGAGAATTGTTAAGTCGAACCGGAGAACATGTGTTCAGTGTTAAGGACCATCACAATTCTGTATTGAAAAATGTTGGGGAGAAAGTGGCCTTCTTTCCCCTGCGTGTTCGTTGAATTTCGGATGAGGAGGATGTTGGTTATCCAAATACAGGCTGGAGTCGATGAACAGTTTCGTTGAAGCTTTTAATAACAGAATATTCCGGGCACCCGCGGCTTACAGACAATGGCTGTGGTGGTCACGAGTGCAAAAAAGGAAGGGATTCACCACGTATTTATATCATCAAAAGGGTGGTAGCGAAACTCAAGATGTGACATCAGAACTTTCATTTCTCCTAAACTGTTTCTTAGCTTGTATCAACTGGTGCATCCCTATGACTGTGCATCTCTACAAGGTCTCCAGGAAGGAGTGTTCCAATTTTAAGTGATGATTGCTTCAAGGACGCAGAGTATCGCTGCGTGCATGTGAAAGTTAAACATCATGACTCAATATGAGCAGAATACACACTTCCAATTTATCCAAAAGGTGACATGGTTTGATCTGTTTGGTTTTGTTTCAGCCTGGCTGGAGTGGAGGGCATTTCCCCCGGTGGCGAACCTGGCACTCTTTGCAATCACTGGACTAGAAAAGGACTCAGTTGACAGCCGCACTCTTTCGGATTGTTAACCTTCCTCACTGTTTCTGCTTCAAGTGTTGTTTTCTAGACCTTTTGTCCATGCTCATGGTTTGCGCTTGTCCGTACTGATCTCATTTTTGTAAGTATTTTTGGATCTTGTAATTCCTCCTCAGTTTTGGTTTTCGCGTGAATTGGATACTCTTGCTATTTCCTTTTCTAGTGTATTCTGGTTTAACTATGACTTCGCCTTTTGCAAGCACTTTGTGCTTATTCCATGTTTTCTTGGCTCTTTGTTGCCAGCGACCTTTTTCTGTACTTTTTCAGTTCTCCGCTTTTCTAGAAATAAACACCACTGTTTAACCTTTTATCTTGTCTACGTTTGTAGGATCAAACATCATTTGCTTTGTTCCCGGACCGTGTCAAAAGGGTAAATATTAGCAAAAACGCCCAGAAAATCAATGCTGTTAATCCCCTTTCTGATCTGGGTATTGACAAAAAAAGCCCCAAAAACATTCAAGAATATTTGATCAAGTTGGTATGTTACCCACGCAGGTGCAGGAAGACCCTGTAAAGTCCATACAGGAAGGCTGGAGCTGGAATCGATCCCATGAACTCTGCACTGTGACACGGAGGTGCTTACCAGTCGACCATTATGCCGCTACAGTCACACAATCATTCATAAATATTGAATTCATGAGAGGAAATCCACTATTGTGGAACCTATCAGACCTATATGTTGCCAGGTTTGTGGAAGGAATTAACCAAACACAAAATACTTTTTATGTGGGCTTTCTTCCCGACTGAACATGAAAAAAATGTATGCATGCACAGCTATCTTCGCAGGCATTTCGTCCTCTCTTCACTTCCTAGTTTGAGTCTCACTCACACTTGGTGTTTTCATGGGACTTAACCCTGCGCTACTCTGAAAGTGACAGTGCTACATTTATGAAATGAGGCAGCATTCACTACAACAGTCCAAGTATGGTTCACCTGGTTACATATATAAAATTGTTAATAAATAGCGGGAACCTTAAAACTGCTGTATTAGCTCTGGGAACATATAACTCACCACAGTATGTTGGCAGAATAAGATAAGATAAGATATCTCTTTATTTGTCCCGCAATGGGGAAATTACAGTCAGAATTCAGAAAGGAAAACGCTGGGTAGGGAGAGGGAAAAAAAAACACGCTCAAACTATCCTCTTCTGAGGATAATTTAAGTCCAGGATAAAAAAGACCCTAGCACATAAATAAGCATATGACAGTTACAACAAGTCACAAGACATAACATGTAATAAGGGGGAGGATGAATGGGAAGGGGGGGGGGGGGGGGTGACCGCGACGCGGTATTCCTGACCAGCTGCACGGACACGTGCGCTCTGCAGGTCCAACCACGTCACGGGGGAAAAGAATCGGAGCGATGAAGACGGTGATAATAAGGATGTGTATGCGCGTGTGGTTGTCCAGTTGTGTATGTGTATGCGTGTACAGGTCATAGCTGCTTCGTCGAGGTCTGTCTCATGAAGACAGTCCCGGCTTATCAGTCCATGGCCGAGAAGGAGGGGGGTGATGGTGGGGGCCCTAGCTTCCATGCATACTTCCATCCAGGGGAAAAGGCCAGATAGCGTTGTTTGTTTTGGAGGGACGGCCGCCAAAAATTTCAGACAGCCTTGAGTCCGTAGCCTGTATCTCTTCACTGGCGCCGATCAGCCAAATCCTCAATCTCTTCGTCGAAAGAATTTTTGTCGATTGCATCGAGAGACCAGCCAACTAATTCCATGGTTAGTTCTTCGGATGAAAATACGGTAGGAGGCTAGGAAAAGTTAGACAAAGACAGCACAAAGACTAAGTGGCGAGCAAGGAGATGGTGGGGGTGAGGGCAGGAGCTGAGCAAAAAGCGTCCGCCTTCGTCGAGAGCCAAGCAGGAAAGGAATAAATAAATATAAAGCCCAGGATCTCTAACATAGGGTAATCTTCCTTCTTTGCCGTGTGTCTTGAACTTATCTTCATGTCCTCATTTATTTTCCCCCCTGCCTCCCTGTATTGCTGTCATTTCTCCCTGTCTTTCCTGAAATACTCTTCACTTCTTTTCAGATCGGCTTCAAATCTCTCCTCTCTCTGTAGCAACACTGCATCCTTGCTGCACTTAGCAATGGAACCATTTTCTAACCGTTATGACTATGACAAAGTTTGTCTCTTTCTTTGATGTTGTTAGTTGCTTTGTTCCTTTATTTGGTCACACAGGGCTGGGCTTGTTTTTCTCGAGGTAAGCTTGAGTTAATATTCAGTTTCCTTCCATGCCCTGCTGCATCCAGCCCTGTGTCCATCCCAAATTCAGAAACATTGGAATCATATGCATCTGTAGTGTGAAGTCTTTCATCAGCACTTCAGTAATCAGTCTTCAGGCAAACGGCTAATGTCATCATGTCAGGCTCTCATTCAGCAGCAGTCAATGCCGTCGAGTTCAGGATTTTTTGCCTCTGCAAGTGGATGGAACGTGGCTGGACAATAAACAGCTTTCGTTTGCGGACTTTCTGAGGAACTTCAAGATCAGCTGTCTCCTCGGGATGAACCAGAGTCTCGCAAACAGTTAACCTCAGAAATTGCGATGGACAATGGCATCAGAGAACGTCGTTGGAGTGCCACACTTGCCTGCTCTTCATCCCCTTGCACTGCTGTTCGTCGACTGGTCACCCAGTCTTTCAGAAGCCCCAAGCCACCTGCTGCCACCGGGGAAGAACCCATGCAACTCGGCAGAACCCGCCTCTCCTTGGAAAAACATGCCCAGCAGGTTGCGTAGCGTCTTTGCATCTATTGTGGAAGATCCTGGGACTTCAACAATCAGTCAATTGTTCAGACATGAATTGTGAGAGAGTTCCACCCTCTGAGAGTCATTTGTTTGTACCGCAAAGTGTTAATTATGTAAGAATTTAACAATAAGTTTTGTTTATAATCCCTCATTTGTCCCATATTTCATGATACAACTTATTTTTATCTTCTGAATAATAATGAAATGACAATTGCTAAATTTTGTTTCAGTCCCGGATGCTGTGGAGGGCATATCCCTCCAGCAAAAACTGTATGTACAGTTTAACAGTCCTAAGGTATGTATTCTCTGTTTCAATAGTTGTGTCTCTAAAGTTAAACAAAAAAAGTTGTATTTGCTGATGACACAATTTTATACCGCTTCAGAGAAAATCGCGTGTGGCTTCTGAATACTGTGGAAAAATAATTAAATATATTTTGAAATGGTTTGACATTAATAAATTCTCTTTGAATGTCAACAGTACAGTATATAATCTTTGGTCCCCGGCAAATTAAACACCAGGTCAAAATTATCATCAATTCAATTCCGCGATCGTCGGCCTCATTACGGACAGAGATGATCGGGAGTACAGGGGACTGACAGAGGACTTCGTGGTCTGGTGCCCGCAGAACCACCTGGGTGTTCTCAACAATAAACTAGGCTGGTCTAACAGCTTGGATGCTCTGATCAGGAAGGGACAGAGCCTGCTCAGAAAAGTGAGGTCTTTTGGGGTTCAGGGGTCACTCCTTAAGACTTTCTATGACTCTGTGGTGGCCTCAGCCATTCATTATGGCAAAGTCTGCTGGTCAGGCAGCATCTCAGCCCGGGCCTGAGGGAGACTGGACCGACTGGTCAGGAAGGCCAGCTCTGTCCTAGGCTTCTCCCTGACACTCCGGAGGAGGTGGGCAACAGGAGGATGCTTGCCAAGCTCAAGGCTATGATGGACAGACCCTCCCACCCCCTCCAGGCCACCCAGACAGCACTTGGCAGCTCCTTCAGCCAGAGACTGACACACCTGTGCTGCAAGAAGGAGAGGTACTGCCGCTCATTACTGCAGACTGCTGTCAGACTATTGAATAGACAGACCTGAAAACCTGGATTCAGACCCACTCACGCATTTTTAATATGCTTATATTTATATTGTATAATTAATATTTATATACTTTTCGTTTTATATACAGTATATATATATATATATATATATATATATATACTGTATATATTAGAGCTGTCAAACGATTAAAATATTTAATCTAATTAAAAACGCAACTGTCATAATTAACTCAAATGAACTAAAAATTAATAATGATTACTCATGCATTTTTTATCGTTTCTGAATTTCCTTTTATGTTTTTTGTCCTATTTTTCCCCATTATAATGCTCTCATCAACATGGAATCAGTTTTCTATGTGCAAAATGCAAATATTTACTGAAATAACAAGTTTGATTTTCAATTTTACATGAACATTTTTCACTTGGAGCAGTTATTCACACATAATCTCTCACACAATATTACTGTCCATCAACAACAGTGAAAAAAATATTTCGTCACACGACAGCTGCTTTAACGGCTCTTTTTATGGAATTAAAACAGAGCAATATAAAATGATAAAGTGCATATCTAAGGTAAACTAGTACTCAGCCTATAGTGGATTTAAGCCATGGTTGCATACTTCGTTTTTCTCAAGTTTGCTTTGAACACAGCAGTCAGGCTATAAGATATCCTTTATTTGTCCCACACTGGGGAAATTTACAATGTTGATTCTGTCGGTCCTTCTTGCGCGCAAGTCTCTCTACGGTTTTGTGTAGACATCATTTCGAATGACTACACCTGGTTCGATGACAACACTGGAGACGTTTTATTTTCGGTGTGTTCTAGTGGTGGGAATTCCGGCTCTTTTGGCTCGGCTCACTAAAAAGAGCCGGCTATTTCGGCTCTCAATTGGCTCCTCAGTTTTTTTTGTTGTTTAAATTAATTTATGACCAAAAATAATGTAAAATTAGGTGTAAAATGAATTACTAATGTAAAAAATATACAGAATATTAAATATTTATTATTTATATGGCTTTATTTATATTCTTCTGAACATACTCAACATGGAGTACAACATGGCGCGCTACAAAAAATAAATTACAAAGTACAAAAACAAAGACCCATCTCAAAACAAGGTCAACAAAAAGTTCCAATCTCTGTGTATATGGTTGAGTGAACGCTGGCGCGTTTTGGCTGCCGCTGCTCAACCCGTATTGTTTTGTGTTTTTTGTTATTGTAAAGTGTCCTTGGGTGTCTTGAAAGGCGCTTATAAATAAAATTTATTATTATTATTATTATTATATTTACAAGCTTTTAACTATTTACAGTAAAACGACATAAGTAAGCTGATTACCACACAACAAATTATAAATTATAATTTGATATTGGATATTTTAACCCTGCACAGTCTACACGCTGCCTTTGAACTATCAAATAAGTTGAAATTAGTCCAAATTTCACTGCGTTTCCCTATCCATTTTCTCACCTTTCCACTTTCCACCGTGTTGTTTTTTCTCTGTAGCGCTATCGAGCTCTCTCTCTCGTCTCGTCTCTTCTGTTTGTGTGCTGCTCACAGTGTGCTGCTGTGAATATATCTAACTCCTCCCCCTTCTCTTCACTGCAGCGTGTGTGTGTGTGTGTGTGTGTGTGTGTGTGTAACCCTCCCCTCCCTCTTCTACCACGGATCTTGACCAATCACGTGCGGCTTTAACCGAAAGGGGAAAAAAAACCTGACCAAAAAAAGTCGGCTCCTATTAGACTAATAAATGTGTTCTTATCTTATCTTATCCTATGAGCGGCTCCCTATTAGGAACCAGCTCCTGTCGTTCACTTCAAAGAGCCGGCTCTAAGAGCCGGTTCGTTCGCGAACGACACATCACTAGTGTGTTCGCTAGGTCGCGACCACCGCACCGCTGAACTCTCGACGTGCTTCAGCGCACCGTCGCTGTCAGACAAACACAGAGAAGCTCCACCTCCATGATTTATATGGACGCGGAACACGGTAACCTTCCACACAAAATAGTTGGGAAAATGAGCGGGAAAATGAGAAGCAGTCCGCAGAGAAGGAAATTACCACGACACGAGTGCTATTTGCGTGTGTGTGCGTGTGTGCGCGCGCGTGTGTGTGTGCGTATGTGCGCGTGTGTGCGCGTGTGTGTGCGTGCGTGTGTGTGTGTGTGTGTGTGTAACTTTTTTAGTCTCCCTTTTTATTTTAATTTTTATTTAACAGGATCAATATATAAGACATTGTCTTTTAAAATTTGGATAATTATATGCATGTAAAACATCTAGCTTCAGTGTATTTGCAATTTTTGTCCCCGGCAGGCTGGTACCATATCATCCCCTGGCTTGAATATTCTCAACAGACGTATTGTTACGCTTGCAGACATTTTAGCCCTCCTAATACTGTTTTTTTTCTCATCACTGTAATGTTATGACTGCAATTTCAAAGTCTGAAGAAATAAAAAGTCAAATAAGATTTCGAATCTGTCTTTTTAGCCCTGGGTTGAATGTGCCCCCCATCAAAACCCCTGGCCCCAGCCCGGCCCCCTCAGTGAAATTGATCCAGAACCGCCACTGGGCATACATCGAACTCAACGTAATGTCTGCTCTTTATTCACTGGAGGCTCATCAACCTAGTCTCTTATTTCGCACCCGAAACAGTGTCTTCTCCCGCTTGGTGTAACTTAGCCTTCTCCGCTACGTACAATTTCTGTTCATAGCTTGTAATGGAGGCTCTCGCTAGCAATCCGTAGTGGAGTCGTTCGATGCAATGCGAATGATTTCAGCTTGAGTCTGGCTGTGGACAATGTTAACAGGCTTGCATGCAGTAGCCATACATTTAGCAATGGCTTCAGCAAATTTGTTCTTCATCGTGTTATCCATTTTCTTCACTTTGAAATGATCCATAGCTGTCTGTCTTAGACGAGGGGGCGGAGTACTCACATCAGCTGTGTGCTTGGCCATTAAGTGGTATTTCAGACTAGACGTGCTATGATGATCTTGTAGCTCAGTTTACTACTGCAAAACATCCAGGTAACTTTGGTCTTGTCAGTGGAACAATCTGGCAACTTTTTAAAAGTAAACTTTCCATTCATAAACTCTTTAAGTATCCGTTTTCGGTGTCTCGCGCTGCCGTGGCTGGCAAAACAAACATGTGCATGGACCTGTGCAGCGTGCTTGTTGTTTTGTTTTTGGTTTATTTATAGAGCAACGTAACATCCGCTGTGACGTGTGCCGTGTTAATCTCGCGAGAAAAAAATTAATCCCGTGAAAATTCATTTAAATTAATGCCAATAAAAACGCGCTAAACTGACAGCTCTAATACAGTATATATATAAAAAATCCTTGTCTCACCCCTCGGGTGGTGTCTGTCCCTCATTCAGCTCGGGTTTTGTACAAAGCAAACAATAACCAACTTTTCCACAGTATCCAGAGGCTGTTCGAAATTTGACAGGGTTGTTGTAGTTTTAGGGGTAAAAGTGTCTTGAAATAAATCAAGGACAAGCACATCCATCCATCCATTTTCCAACCTGCTTATCCTCACAAATGTCGTGGGCATGCTGGAGCCTAACTGAGCTGTCTTTGGGCAGTAGGTGGGGTACACCCTAAACTGGTTGCCAGGCAATCGCAGAGGACAAGAAAAAACTGAGCATATGTCAGTTTCTGTAAAGGGTGTTAATTAATAGGACAATTTTGAAAAACTATTGAAAACTTGTGAATCAAAATTGTAAAACAGGTTTAAAAATACATAATAACATTAGTACTACAAAAATATAAAAAATTGTGTATTAACATGAGAAACGGAACTTAATCTAGTATTCTCCAGCCATTAGGCTTCAATTGATGAATAAGATTATCTATCCAACAAAACAATACGATTATTTGCAAATCATGTTTAACCTATACAGTATTAAATTGAATACACTATAAAATATTGAGGATAAGATAACTTTTATTTGTCCCACACTGGGGAAATTTGCAGTCTACAGCAGCAAAATTGGGAGCGGGGGGAGGAAAAAAACTGTTTCATTGCACAAAAAAAATGTTTCAGAAAAGAACTGTTCAAGTTCAATATACCGGTAAGTATAATATAAAATATAGCATTAGCATTTGAAGCCGATCAACTTAATTTTGAGCAAATAATTATATCTTAGAATTTTATGGCAGCAACACGTTCCAATAAATCTGGGATTTAGATTTAGGATGTATTGTGTTGTTTACGTGAACCCTTTATTTTGGTGGCCCAGAGGCACGCTGCGAGTTGCATACGCTTCCTGGCACCCAATCTCTTTCTGGAATTGTCGTTTCCGGTTTGGAAAAACAATTCTATAAAATTGTGTTAACGTTTAAAAAACGTTATGAAACATAATGAAAAAACTCACTTAACTAGGTACATTCTTGTTGCGTATTAGCAGTAAAAAAAAAAAGATCTAGCACAGTCGTTTAACCGAGAGAGTGATACGTTATATGCTTTATTTTGAAATAAAGCTTGAAGTCCAGTGGTGTCGTTACTACTGTTAACTTCATTCACTAAGGCTGGGTCACGCTCCAAAGCGGATGTTTTGTGCGTCGCCACAATGTGACAGAAACATGTGTTACCTTGATATGGAGGCGCTTGGCAAAGGACCCCAAGACAGCCACCTGCCGGGTAAGCAGGCGTTTGGAGCTTTAGCTTAAAGCGATGTCAATCGGCCGTGTAGGAAAGCTGCAGGGAGGTCGTGACGGTTTGGTTTGCAGTGACCGTGGACGCAAAATGCGCGCTCCCAACAAGCAGCACCTTTGCTCCTCAACAGGCCGAATTTGCATCGGTTTTAAAAGTGTACAAAATGTATTTGAAGTAATGTTGTTTGCTTTGAATGCGTCCCGCCTTTTATTTGTTGTCACAGGTGATCGTGACCCTGTGATGTCTCATGCATTGCAGCATCTGCGAGCCTGCAGGTGCCCCGGAAGATGTGAGCTTTGCGATAAAAGTATGCCAAATATCATCCGTACAAACAACCCCAAAACCTTTATTGGCTGCAAGTCACCGGAAAATAGTCAAAGTGGACATGGTCTGTTGAGAGAGCCTCGTGGACAAATGCAGTAGAAGAAGGTACTCTTGTATTATTGACAGCAGTGGGCAAAGTATAATAATGATCGAGAAATTGTAATTGGTTCAGGTTTGTCGGACAATGAGCGAAAACAGCCCACTGCAAAGTATGTTCAAAGGCTGTTGAAACCAAAACAAGTACAGTGAAACTCCTCTAGAACGAAAGCTACATGGGCGAAAATACCCCCTAATGTGAAAAATCTTCATGTAGTAACACCATTCCCATTCTCCTTTCCCCCATACGATGAAAAAACCTCCTGTTGCGTTATACAAAATCATTTTCTCTGCTCCTGCCTCGTGAAGACATTCACTACAACGAAGTCTGATCCAACTGCTTCGTTCGGAAACGGCAACAACAACCACCACACTGGTTTACATAGTGAACGATGTTTATTTCGGTCACAGCTGCGAGTTTCCTGAATGCAACATACTCATAGCTGCTCTGCCATTGGCTTAACGAGCATCATCCTGGCCTCCAATCGGCCAAGAGGGACCTCACTGTCTATGTGTGTAGATACTGGAGCTAGATCCGTGGAAGATAGAGTGGAATGCATCCGATTAGCTGCACAGAGTAAATTGCTTATGGCTTGACGGACATTCAAATAAATGAACGTTTCCTCGAATGCTTTACTTGTTATCATGCTAAAAACCTTACGCTAACTGGAGCGCTAATTAGAGAGAAGGCAAGTTCCATCGCGCTAACTATGGCCATCGATGACTACGAAGCATCCCGTGGCTGGCTTAAAAGTTCATTGTATGACATCAGCTGAGCAACGCTGTCTTGGGTGGCGATCGAGGGGAGGTCGAGTTAGAGACAGTGAGATGGTGGAAAGAAAAGCCACTGGGTCCAGGAAGTATTTGTTATTGTTAGATTCAGACACAGCATGAACGTTGCTTTGCTAAAATGGCTACAAAACGGACCTTTGGATGTCAAGCAGCTAAGACAAGAAGAGCTCTGATAAGATAAGATAAGATATCCTTTATTTGTCCCACACTGGGGAAATTTACAGCCTCCAGCAGCAAGAATGTAGGCAGAAAGAAGAAGAAAAAACAAACAAACACCGTTCAATTAAGTGCAATATAAATACAAAATGGATAAATCACAGTACTATTTACAGTTGTTTTCCACATCATTTAATTATTATTAATATTATTGTTGCTCTTTTTTATTCAGCAGCCTGACAGCAGTTGGTAGGAACGAGCGTCGGTATCTCTCCTTCTTGCAGCGCGGGTGTAACCGTCTCTGGCTGAATGGAGTTGCGTGTGCCATCGGGATCTCCGTTCACAGGATACGTAAAAAGATTAAAGCAAATAAAGGAGATGAGCAGAAATGAAGCTGCCCCTCTCCCCCCCGTAGGTTTGGGGTACAAAACCACGCAAAACAAAATGGGAAGAAGAAATAAATAAAGTAAAAGGACGAAAAGAAACTCAAACAGGGATATGCGCTGCTGGAGAGGCAGCCACTCAGGGGGCGCCATCATAAAAAAAAAAATGATGCAGGAAGAGAGGGTAAAAGTGATCAAAATGAAAGACGGAGCAAACAAAATAAAATACATTATCCAAGAAATTGATGAAAGTGAATGCTGATCGTAAATTTCGCAATTTCTTTCCCTTTTTCTCTTTCTACACTGACAATATGAAGTGTCAAATAAGTGTGTGCTCATACTTATGCACTATTGGAATAAAAATAGAGTACAGATACGTTTGTGTGTGCGTGTGTGTGTGTGTGGGGGGGTGGGTGGGTGTGTGTGCTTACATCTGAGATCAAATTTGCTACAGTGAAAACCCCTTGTTGTGAAAAATTTCTTGCTGCAAACATGATTTCGTTGTAGAGGAGTTTCACTGTAGTGTGAACAAATAATTTCAGAAAATGAATTGGAGACACTGAGCAGTGTTGACATAGAAGGTAAAACCCTTGCTCAGATATTGATGACATAAGTATAATGTTTTTACGATGTTTTACAAGAAAGGAGCCCAGTGGAATTCAGTTGATTGCTCTGATAAATTTTGGACATATACAATATACAAATACAAATACTTTAAACAAGGACTGAATATAACGAAGTGCAAAACAAGAAATAAATGTTTTCTACTATTACAAATTATAATCCCAAAACATGTTCTCTGATCTTTCATCTCCACTTATTTCACTGCTTTGTGCAGACTAAGAAAGTGCCCATCTAACCTTCACTCTCAGAATATTATTGTTCATGATAACCGATGGAATTTGCTCAATAACAATGTTCAACATCATACTTTTTATCCTTGTCATGCATTTTCTGTTTTTATTTTTGTAAACTGGATATCAGATGACTTTGACCTTTTCAGGATGACACCAACTTTCATTACCTTTAATGGGAAAATTGCCCGTACCAGCATGGCCGCCATGGGACTGTCTGTTGATTGTGCCACAGTGCCGTTTACTGGCAGTGTGGCCGATTCTGGAACAAATAGATTTTTGCTGTTTTTCCATCCATCCATCCATCCATCCATCCATCCATCCATCCATCCATCCATCTATCCATCTTCCGATCCGCTTTATTCTCACAAGGGTCGCGGGTGGGGGCGGGGGGGGGGGGTGCTAGAGCCTATCCTAGCTGTCTTCGGGCAGTAAGCGGGGTACCCCCTGAACCGGTTGGCCAATCGCAGGGCACACAGGGACGAACAACCATCCGCGCTTGAACTCACACCTAAGGACAATTTAGAGCAGGGGTGGGCAATTATTTTCCCGGGGGGGGGGGCCAAATGAGAAGCAGAAAATATTGTGGAGGGCCGGGTAAAAAGTTAGAAATAGAAATAGAAAATAAAGAAGACAGCACAATGTCTTTGTATGCCAGTAATAATGTAACATTCTCCTCCACCATCACACTCAGCACCGGTTCTCCTCAAGGATGTGTACTGAGCCCCCTGTTGTTCACGCTCTACACATTTGACTGCTCTCCGACTCTTATTAGCGGTCCAGTTTGCGGAAAGTTTTTAACATAATAACAATCAAACCATTCTAGGAAATGTTCATTTACTCGAGCCACAAGCAATTCACTCTGAGCATGGAAATTGCCAGAATCGGACTGAGTAAGAATCGCTTCCTTGTTTTTCAAAGTCTCGTAGATTTGAGTCTTTCCAACTCCAGGCGTCTCCTGAATGTTTCGTACTTTGTTACCCGCTTCGTTTAATCAGATACATATCACTTTCCCTTCCATGGTCATTACTCTCTCCCTCTTTCTTCATCTTCCCCTCCCTCCCTGTGCTCTGCAACTTGAAGTAACTGCGCCACCTGGTGTTGAAATACCTGTCATTACAAGTCCAAACGAAATGAATGCAATCAAACCTTAATTGTGCACCAATCTTCGGCGGGCCGGATTAAAAAGACAAACGGGCCGCATCCGGCCCGCGGGCCGTAGTTTGCCCACCCCTGATTTAGAGTGTTCAATCAGCCTGCTGTGCATGTTTTTGAAGTGTGGGAGGAAACCGGAGTACAGGGAGAAAACCCACGCAGGCCCGGGGAGAACATGCAAACTCCACACACGGAGGCCGGAGCCGGCACCGAACCCACGACCTCTGCACTGTGAGGCCAATGGGCTAACCACTCGACCCCTGGGCTGCCTGCTGCTTTTCCATGAGCCCAGTGCACGGTGCACAATCCAGCATGTCAGGTTCCGCCATAACATTTCTCAAGTGGCGAATCACAATATGGATTGCTGTGTCATGATGTGGCGACGCTGCAAAGTGCAGCCCATCAAATGCACAGAAGCTTTCCCATCAAGAAGAAAAATCACTTTCTGGGTTTAAGATAGTAAGATACAGCCACCGTCAAGACAAAGATGCAGTTTTATCAGTGCATATATTTTGTTTTTATGGCAATATTGAGCCATATGTACAGTTTCATATCGACCATGGATGAAATTGTGTAAAAGTAACTTCATGACTAACCTCTCATTCAAGTCAATGCTGAAATTCGAAATTCGCTTGCAAAAATGTTGACCGCAAGCTTCTATATTTAATCACCCAGATGCCTCATGACCAATCACTGAGTATACAATATCACACGACACGGGTTACGATGCTTCAAGACAGATCAAAATCAGTTATGAGACACTACCTTTGTTTGCGACATGTCTGTAGGCTCAAAATAGGGCTGCATTTGTATAGTCTGGCTTTGGTATTAGGGGAGTTTGACTTTGAAACTTGCCGGCAGTGACTGCGTTAACAAATCCATTAGTCCTTTCAATCTCATGTGCTGCAGTGTCTAGAAAAGTAACCCCCCCCCCAACCCCACCTATAGAGCAATATATGTAATCACGAGTGAGGTAAACATTGCTAGGAAATCCGTGGTTGCTTAAAATGCCGTTAAACACGGATGATAATGTGCACATCGGAACTCATTAATGTTGTATTGTTTGTGCTGCTTTTGGAACGAAAAAAAATATATTTTAAAAGGCTCATACTCGGCATTTTACTTTAGACTTTACATTGAGGGGAAGCTGCGAAATCCCCCGCGGAAATGGGCGTCACAGCCATTCCGTGCTAATTCGGGGATTAAAACAAAGCGGCAGTTTGAGTCTTGTCCGTAAGAGGGGGTCATTTATTTAATTTAACGCCTTCCAATGAGGATGGGCATTGCGCCACCTCCTGGAGATATCGCTCATATAAAAAAACTCGCCACTGATTTTCACAGACGTGATGGCCATTTATTGGTTGCAACATACTGCTTTAATGTAGAGTGCAACTGTTGTGATGAACTACCTTCAATATGTTCTCTAGCTTGTCCAGATGAATTTGTTCTTTTTACTCGTACAGCTTTTTTTCAGTGTGTCACTTTTTACTGACTTCCTCATAATTACAGTTTAACAAACATTACCGTGGCATGATAATTAACATCTCATGGTTGTAAACATCCATTCGGTAACTACAACCAAAAAGGCACAACGTGAACACAATTATTTCTCCACATTGACTCTTAAGATAAGATAAGAGGAAAAACTTATTTATCTCACAATGGAGAGATTCACAATTTACAGCAGCAAAATTTGGAAAGTAGAAAAACATGAAGTAGTTGCATGCACAAAATAAATTAAAAAAATGAACTGTACACAGTACAGAATGCAATATAAAAGATAAGATATACACATATATGCAACTGCATAGCATCCTCCTGTTGCCCACCTCTTCCAGAGTGTCAGGGAGCAGCCTAGGACAGAGCTGGCTTTCCTGACCAGTCGGTCCAGTCTCTCTCAGGCCCGGGCTGAAATCAGAATCAGAATCATCTTCATTGGCCAAGTATGTAGAACACACAAGGAATTTGTCTCCGGTATAACACGCTGCATTAGTATCATCATAAACAAGGACATGACAAATAGGTATGGAAGGACATTCCGTAATGTAAGTGAACCGTAGTGCGGTGGTACCACTCAGTGACAACTGTGAGACAATGTGCAAAGTATCAAGCAGAGCTAAAGTGATCAGTGGTAGAATACAATACTATGACAGTTGTACAGTTGGTGCAGAAAATCATTGAACCATTTTAGAGTGACCAGTCGCAGTATTTGTTGTACAAGAAGAGTGACTACGTCAGTGACTGTTTAGGGAGTTAATGGCTAGAGGGAAGAAGCTGTTCAAGTGTCTGCTGGATTTGGTGCGCATGGATCTGTAGCGCCTGCCGGAGGGGAGTAGCTGGAAAAGGTGGTGGGCAGGGTACGGGGGATCCAGGAGGATTTTCCGTGCCCTTGTTTTGATTCTTGCAGTGTGCAAGTCCTCAAGAGTGGGTAGGGCGGTGCCAATGATTTTTTCCGCCGTCCTAACTGTCCGTTGAAGTCGGTTTTTGTCCTTTTTTGTGGCGGCCCCAAACCAAACCGTGATGGAAGAACACAGGATTGATTCGATGACTGCCATGTAGAACTGACGTAGCACCTCCTCAGCAGCCTCAGGAAGTACATCCTCTGCTGGGCCCTTTTCAGGATCGAGATGGTGTTGACTTCCCACTTCATGTCCTGGGAGACTGTGATTCCCAGGAACTTGAAGGTCTCGACAGTTGACACAGGGCAGTTGGATAGTGTGAGGGGCAACTGTGGAGAAGGATGTTTCCTGAAGTCCACGATCATCTCTACAGTCTTTTGCGTGTTCAGCCCGAGGTTGTGTCGGCTGCACCAGAGCTCCAGCTGCTCCACTTGTTGTCGGTACGCAGACTTGTCGTCGTCTTTGATGAGACCAATGACCGGGGTGTCGTCTGCGAACAGAGATGTGTTCCTCGAGCCGGTCCTTGGCCTCGAGGACCGAGGGGCGGTCCTTGGTCCTCGGCCTTGGCCTCGGAGTCAAGTCCTTGGTCCTTGGCCTTGGCCTCGGGAGTCAAGTCCTTGGCCTTGGCCTTGGCCTCGGATTGCCGGTCCTCGGACACAGTGAGGGATTAGAGCCTCGAATCCCTTGTATAAGGACCGCAAAAATCACGAAGGAATCTAATAAATTCCATCCAAGGAAACCCATATTGATGGATTAACTCTGGCGCTTTAAGAGGGGCGGGTCTGCCTCTGACAGATAACAGTTAGCGCAACGTATAAAGAGCGGCATCACAGTTAGTTTCAATCACGGTTTGTTGCGTTCGCGATCGGCAGTTTAAATAGCGTGTAAAGCCTTTCTGTAACAGTGGTTTCTTTTATTTAGTTATTTTTGCACAGTCGTCACGTTTGTGCGGTCGCACTAGAGTGTTTGTTTGAACCAAGTAATTTGCGTTACAGCTGGAGTCAATAATGTCGGCAGTTCACTTCCGGGTTTGGCCCTTGGGATTTGGAGTCCTTTTGCTCGATTCCAGTTATGTTTGCTGAATGCTTTCTCATGTTTGGAATAATGAATATTGATAATACATAGTTTAAAATCATGGTTGATTTAATTATTTATTATTATTATTGTGAAGTTGAAGGTATTAATTAATGTAGTATTAGTGGTAGTGGTAATAATAGTAGTACTCAGAGAATGGTTCGAGATTCAGCCATCTCGTTACCTCTGCGTCCCGCGTCCTAGACGCATTATTTTCCCACGGGACGCACAGTTCCAAACAATGTGCGCTTTTGGGACGCAAGGAAATTTCTCAGTCAAAACAAACAAACAAAAAAACTACGGCAAGCCTGAGGATTTCACAGTAACAATCGTTACCGGTAGCGTGTCGTTTCCGTGGCGTCATTTTCACTGAGTTTGTGATGTGGTGTGGTGTGTGAGTGTGTTTCTTCTAATTTACTTTCGTTTTGTTTTGTTTTCAGTGTTGGGGGGGACACAACAGATGACGTTATGTGCGCATGCGGGTTATTATTTTAGTCCGCAAACTGAGGAATCGCGTGGATGAATGTTTGAGATGGCGGCGAAAAAAACTCACCAAGGTCTACTAATTACGATATTTAAGAAATGGGAATGCTTGTCTGATTTTTCGTATGAATCGTCCAAAGGGCGTATCCCAAAACTCACCTGTGATGTATGCACAGAACGCGAGAGCGAAATACGAGGCGAGGCACGATTACGAGGCAAATTGGTCATTAGATTTGTAGGCTAATCGCTGTGAAAAATATTATGAAACAGTATTGGTTATTCTATAATTTACTGGTTGTAGCATGGTAACTTGATGAATAAAACATTCGTCACAAGGTGTAGTAATGCTAATGTTAACTGTTGGTAGAACTCATGATGACGTGTGTTAAATTCTTTCGTCAAATTGATCGTAGATTACACATGCATCGTCTTGGGAAGAGGATGTCAAGCCACATCAATACTTACATTACCAGTCAATTAATCTTTGCAGTGTGAGATTGGAAAAAATACTCTGATGATGCCACATGAGTACACCAGTTTTTGATCCATTTATTTTTTGGAATAAACCTGGAGTACACAGCTGCTGATGTAATGTTCATTGTTAATGCATAGTTTTCAAACATTGACCCTTGAAACATTATACTTTTGAGTTTCGGAATTCTTGATTATCAATATCAGTCAAAATAGAAAAATGGGTTCCCATGATGAACGTTTACGGAACCCAACATTTGTTATCGTGGTTTCCCATTGGGTAATCCGACGGAACCGAAAAACGGTTACCGTGAATTTCCGAAATCCTCCGGCCTGCTCCTGAATTATTAAAATTTTTGCAGCATTTGTTTATCATTGTATGTATATGTTGTTGTTTGTGTTATTATCATATGCAATTGAATAAGTAGACCCTTTCAGAATTCGAAATTTGGGACTCTCTCAATCCATAATGGCACTCATACTTTTCTGATCAGCGAGTCCCAGGGACTCGCTGCCGGTAAACTGTAAAATTATCACTGAGAGATTACCGCTTTTTCTGCAGTCAGTGATTGACTTCTATGCAGTCATTTCTCAACTTGTGTTCCGTGCCACTTCATGCCTGTTGAGTGTTGATTTACTTCATATTAAGAAACTACTGCACTAAAACATTAATTCATAAATGTATACCATATGATTTTATTTTTTTTCTCAGTATAAATAACACGTACCCTGACTGTTCTACTCTTTGAATAAAAACACTTCAAGCGTTAGGGAGGGCAAAGGGTTATGATGGAGGGGTGTTGCAAATCATGAAGACCTGCCAAGTGGTATGATAGCATTGTTTTATACATATCCTCGGCTAGGCCTCAGTTTCAAAATCAGTCCTTGGTCCTTGGCCTTGGCCTCGGAGGCAGGTCCTTGGCCTTGGCCTGGGAAAATTTCTCAAGTCCTTGGCCTTGGCCTTGCCCTGGAAAATTTTCCAAGTCCTTGGCCTTGGCCTTGGCCTCGGAGTCAAGTCCTTGGCCTTGGCCTCGGGTTGCCGGTCCTTGGACACAACACTGTCTGCGAACTTTATGAGTTTGACAGCTGGACTTGTTGAGGTGCAATCGTTTGTGTAGAGGGAGATGAGCAGTGGAGAGAGGACACATCCCTGTGGGGCTCCAGTGCTAGTGGTGCGTGTTGATGATGTTGTTGCTCTCAGTCTCACCTGTTGTGTCCGTCCCGTCAGGAAGCTGAGGATCCACTGGCAGATCATAGGGGACACACCGAGGTGGAGAAGTTTGGGGGTGAGGAGTTCCGGGATGATGGTGTTGAACGCAGAGCTGAAATCCACAAACAGGATCCTTGCGTAGGTCCCTGTGCTGTCAAGGTGCTCGAGGATGTAGTGCAGACCTATGTTGACTGCGTCCTCCACAGACCTGTTTGCCCGGTAGGCAAACTGAAGAGGGTCCAGCAGGGGTCCGGTGACGTTCTTTAGGTGGTTTAGCACAAGGCGTTCAAAGGACTTCATGACCACAGACGTCAGAGCGACAGGCCTATAGTCGTTCAGTTCCGATGTTGCCGATTTCTTGGGAACTGGGATGATGGTAGACTGTTTGAAGCAGGATGGGACCTCACACAGCTCCAGGGATCTGTTGAAGATTTGTGTGAAGACACCAGCTGGTCAGCACAGCCTTTCAGGCAGGAGGGGGACACTTTGTTGGGCCTCGCAGCTTTCTTGATCTTCTGCTGCTTGAAGAGCCGTATCACGTCCTGTTCGTGGATCTGTAGGGGAGAAAAAGAGGGTGGTGGGGTAGATAGAGTAGTTTCTGGTAGAGGTGTGTGTGTGTGGGAAATGGGGGTGTCCTTTTCAAATCGGCAGAAAAACATGTTTAGTTCATCAGCAAGACCCTTATTGTTCACTGTTTGGGGGGATGGCATTCTATTGTTTGTGATTGCTTTCAGGCCATTCCATACAGATGCAGAGTCGTTAGCAGAGGACTGGTTTTTCAGCCTCTCTGCATAGCTTCTCTTAGCGATGTTAATTTCCTTTGTCAATTGGTTTCGGGCGTGTTTGTACAGTGCCCGATCTCCACTTGTTCGTACCCTGGATGTTCATCGGTTTAGGTGAGGGCTGATTCCTGCAGAAATCCACAACCAACTCCTTAGTTTTCCTGCAGTTGATTCGCAGGCACCAGTCCACAAAGTCCTCCGTCAGTCCCCTGTACTCCCGATCATCTCCTCCTGTAATGAGGCCGCCGATTGCGGAGTGATCAGAGAACTTCTGAAGGTGGCAGGTTAGAATGATGTAGCTGAAGTCTGAGGTGTAGAGGGTGAACAGGAATGGAGCCAGGACAGCCCCCTGCGGTGCCCCGGTGCTGCTGAGGAGCCTGTCTGACTCACAGCTCTTTGCCCTCACGTACTGTGGGCGGTTTGTGAGATAATCTGTAATCCATGATATGAGGTGATGGTGCTGCAGTTTGTCCCCCTGTAGGTTGGGCTGGATGGTGTTGAAGGCACCGGAGAAATCAAAGGACATGATCCTCACAGTGCTCCCAGCCTTCTCCAGGTGTAACAGTGCAGAGTGTAGGAGGTAGATGATGGCATCCTTCACGCCGATGCCGGACCGGTAGGCAAACTGCAGCGGGTCCAGTGACGAGCTCACCGGCGGTCGCAGGTAGGCGAGGATGAGTCTCTCAAGCGTCTTCATCAAGTGAGATGTCAGCGCCACCGGTCTGTAGCTCTTGAGCTCCTTTGGGTGGGGGGTCTTGGGCACTGGGACCAGGCACGAAGGTTTCCACAGCTGTGAAACTCTGCCCAGCTTCAGGCTCAGGTTAAACATGTGCTTGACAATGGCTAAATGGTGCATGCATAATTCATCATGTAAATTAAATGTGCATAATTTGGAAACGCAAGATGTGGCTCTTGTTTGGGGAGCGTGCTGCCTTTTGAGGAAGGGTGTTTTTCAAATAGCCCTAACTTTGTTATATTTTGTATATTTTTATGTACTTGTACTGTATGTTGAAGTTTTTGTGATATAAAAAGTTTTTGGGCAATATGTTGTTGCACTTTGTTGCTTGTGTTGTCACACATGTACAGTATGTTGTTATCATACTTGGACGTTCATACAGGACAGATCCCATAGTTGTTTCACTGTTCTCATTAAACAAAGTATCTTAATACTTAAATGTTTTTGTTCTGTTAATGCTTGGTATGGACTGTCAACATAGGCAGTTTTTTATATGTACCGTATCTTGTGCTGACCCGGCCCACCTGTCAAATTTTAGAAATCAATGTGGCCCCCGAGCCAAAAGGTTTGCCCAGCCCTGCCCTAGAGCATTGATGTCAATTAGCAATGGTGGCATCACAATTTTGCAAAATTCTGAACGGCTTGCTTCAAGACATTATTTTCAAAGACGATATACTTGATGGCTTGATGGTCACTTGATGGTTGGACAGGCACCGCTAAGACCCAACTACTTGTATACAAGCAGTTAAAAAGTCATTTCTCCAATAAGATGTCCCTTAAATCTTGTTCTTCACCAAACAAAAAAGGCAAAGATGTCTCTTTCCGAGTCAGCGGCCTGAAGTGTGCCGCCACAATGAGGACCTCACATAAAACTTTGTTAGCCCCCCCCCCTCCACCCCCAACACGCACGCACACACACACACACATTCGCCTTCCCTCCCTTTGAGCTGAGCCACACTCCTCTCTATTCTTATATATACTCTTAAAGGCCACGTCTCCTCTGTTTCTGCTTGACCCCCCCAACTTACCCCCACCCTTCTTCTAGGCTGAAACAAAGAGGACAGAGACGGTGGCGCTCTGTAGCCAGGTGTTCGCCACTGCTGCCCTGGGCCGTAAAGAGCACCATCCCTCACCCTACAGCTGCCCTCGCCGCCCTCCCATTGTGCGCTTCTATTGTGCGGCCGCCCGCCCTTCGTTGATTCATCGGCCACACAGGGGACGCTCATTCAGATGTTTGTGTGTGTGTGTGGGGGGTGGGGGGGGGGTGTTTGTGCATGCATTGACTACGCGTGCCTTGGAGAACGTCGCAGGTCTCCGACTCCTCCCGCCGTTATCTGCGTGCCTCATTGTGACACAGCCTCCCTGTGATTGGTGGACATGCGGGTGCTTGCAACAGGGGAATGGCTGACATTGTTCCTCCATCTGTTCTGCTTCTCACTGTCCAACGTGCCTCTGTAGGGAAAACACCGATCTGCAACCGTCCCATTCGGAGTCCTTCTACACTTTCACCTGCAGACTTCTATCTAAGAATCTAAACATGTGGAAACTGGGTTGGAGATTTTTTTTGTTGTTCCCATCTTTGTACGCTGATGCACTGATGATCCTGTAAGTGAGTATGTGCGAGTCATGATATGATGCATGCAGGCCTTCAATGTGATGTTCATGCACAGACATGCTGCCTTCCTTTGTGAGGCTGTGTGTTTTAGAAAGTGATAGTGGAGCTGATGTGATGTTCTTCACACTACTTTGAGATGTAAAGTAATGCAGCTCGGAATGAATGAAACAAAGGTGACACTTGAGGTGAGCAGAGTGGCAAGTTTACATGTTGACAAAAAGCTGGATGTACACTGCAGGTCCAACAACCCAATTTCTATTTCATGCCCATGTCAGATTTTTAAAAAAATATATTTTTTTACTATGCTCTCATGTACATTTCAAGTGATGTGTAGCGTATCAGATGAGTGTCTTTACATTCACAGTAAACACGGCCAAATTGTATGTAAATAACTCCAATAGCAATAAAACACATATTAAACATTACAAAGCTTTTGGATGGCCTCAGCTTAACTCTTCCCATCATTTATTCAAATGAAAGTAACTATAGAGTGCAGTTTTTCACTCACATCCCACGAATGCTAAAGCTATATAGGCTGTATATAAAGCTATGCTTTCTATTTTATTTTGTGTTGTTTCGGCAGAGCCATGTGTGTATGTCTAATGTATATGCACTCTGCATTGTGATGACATCAAGCTAGCATGGTTGGGGTATTTGCGGTCTGTGCGTTTATGCTGCACTCACATTGGCAGATATCTGTTCTGTCAGATTTTTCTCCACATTTGTAAGAGGCCTGATACGATTCCATGTTTGTTTGTTTTTTTTCCCCCGCTATCTTGCCGTCACACATATTCCAAAAGAGCAGAAAAAATGTTCACTTAAACCATGCAGTGTAAATATAGCCTGTTTGAAAAAGGCTTTGTGTGTGTTCACTTTTGGCAGTGCACTTGCCCGAAGTTAGCTTCACTTGGAAGTGTGTGTGGATGTGTGCGCGCTCATTCGTTTGGCTGTGGAGCGTTAGTGTCACTGGGGAAAGCCCAGTAGCGCCATAGTTGGGTTATCTCACCGTGGTGGGCAGTGCCAGACATCCCCCAGTCTTTCCCGATGACACCCGAAGAGCCCCCCGGGCCCCTCCCCAACCCGCACAATTTCAACCGCCAACCTCAGGGCTCCTAAGCGCCAAGCGGTATGTTGCATACTGTATGAATTGCGCCAGATGGGAGGGGGAGCGGCTCAAGTTTGAAAGATGCAACTGCTCCTCATGTCACAATGCTCGTCAGTGTTGTTCTGTTGAGACGAGTTGATGTTGTCAGTGGTTGCTGGAGTGGAACTAGAGTAGCTCAGGATTAAATTGATTTAAAATTTAAATCTTAGATTTATATAAAGTGTATTATTTTGTACATTTATTTAATTATTATAGTTGCACCATGTTTAACCTTCTAATTGAACTTGTTTTTTTCTTTTTTTTTTTTGCTACACCAAAATTGTTTGTGGGTCAGTGTTGAATGCATGAAAAAAAACATTCTATAGTTTTGTTTTTTACATGTAACCTTATTTGTAGTGTTGCAACTTAAAAATTTAAATAACAGGAGGGATAAATGTGTTGGATGCCAATCAGGTCAGTGGAATACTGTATTGCTTTCATGAGGCACACATGCACAGAGAGTTTGCAGTGCAAACGGTTCCTTTAAAAAAATAAAAGATAATCGTGCTCAGAGGGTTCTGAATAAAGATGAGGATCATCATAAGACAAGCTTCCAATATTTGGAGATCGTCTTTAGGTAGCACAATCAAAAGTGTTCCAAGTAATATTGATGGTGATTCTATGCAAATCCATCCACAGTAATACCTCTGGGAGTGAAATTTAAAACTGAGCATTGCTCTTTTTTGGCTCTTATGAGCTTGTGCTGCTGCAATTAGTGAACTGTCGTTGCCTTGAGGTGTGAAGGTGGTTGACCGATGTGTGGCAGACAAATGTAGTGGCTTGTAGCCGATTTTGCGTTGTCTTGATGCATCGTAGCCCACGTCGTGTGACATACTCAACGATGCCTCATTGTCATAATGGCGAAAGTCTTGCATGTCAATATTTTTGTCCGTCTTACGGCATAGTGTGACATGTCCTACGTCGTCTATTGATTGGTCTTCGGCATTGACCAATTGGAAGACAGCGCCCTCCGACTTATGATGAGAGACTGGGATGTGGTGCACACAATCACAATGTGGTGTACTGTACAGTATTTAAAAAGTGACTTGAACAAAAGGGGAAATATTGGAAAGTATATGGAGCATTTAACTCATGCTAGGTTTGCTAAAAGCTAGTAACTATTTGGCATATGTGGTGTAATTAAACAAATTTGTTACTTGAAGTTCTTTTTGGAGAATAAACAGTCCATACTTCCATCTCCCCACTATCCAAGAATGAAAGGGTCCATATTCCTGCCCCCCCCATCCCCCTCCCCTCCACTTTTCTCAACATAAAATCAACGCACATGCACATAATGCCTCCATCGACAAGAATTTGACAGCTGTTTGTCTCATCTCCCCGACCGACCTGCGCCGGTGGACTGAATCTTGACAGAAGAACACAATGATTGGGCACGGTCTGGTCGGTGACAAAAATGTTTCTCTGCGAGTCTGACAGCGCGACCGTCACGAACGACAACAATGTTGTCGTCTAGCCGAGTCGTGCGGACAAAGCCATAAGACATACTCTGAGAGCCCGCCCCCCTTTCTTCCCCCAGACACCGCCTGAACACACGCCCCTGTCTGGGCGGTTTGAGCGGGCTTTGTGTGTATGGGGGTGGGGGTAGGGGTTCAACAGCTACATCTTAGCAACAGTGGCTTAGTCATTTTGCCACATAGCCCCCTTTTTTATTAAATGCAGCCCGTTGCCCCTCCCCTAATCTCCTCCCAGCTTGTCCCTCTGCTTTATCCAAATGACCTTTTCTGGGACGTGCTTTTTTAATTAATTAATTGATTGATATTAATTTAAGTCTCTTACTTGTCTCCGTTGTACACTGATTTCCATGGGCATGAATGATTGTCATCTTTCGTCGCCCATAACTTCCCGTTTTTTCCATCCAGTTTTGGACCAGTGGGCCCACCGCACACTCACATGCAAACAATACCAGTCAAAATAAGTATCACGACATTAAAAGCCAAAAGTTTAATTTGCGAATGGGGAGGTGAGTTCTTTACTTCTGTCCGAATGTAAAGAGCTTGATTTTCTTTCTTTCATCGTTCATACTATGCCCTCCGTGAGCCACCACCTGACTGTGGTGGAGGGGTTTGTGTGTCCCAATTATCCTAGGAGCTAAGTTGTCTGGGGCTTTATGCCCATGGCAAACAGGTCCTAGATGAGGGACCAGACAAAGCACAATTCATACAATCTTTTCTGATTAATAACACAAAAGGACTTAGTTTTCCCTTGGCCGAATACGGGTCAGTGAGATTGGTTGAGCTGCTGTTAACCTTAACAAGGAGTCCTATTGTACCTTTTTGGCCTTTGGGACTTGGAGGCAGCCGATAGATGCTGACTGGCCAAGCAGAATGTAGCATTGACCGTCACCGAGGCAAAGACTCGGGGGAGGACTTCGGTGACACCAATTTCCTTACGGCTTTGAGGAAATTCTGGTTTAACATCCGGCATCTCAGCAGACATAAGCAGTGCCCCGTTAACACTGCGTATAGTTAAGATGCTGCTGACTGCGACTCGGGACGTTGTGAATCGGCGGGGAAAATATTTTGAAGACCTTGTCAATTCCACTGACCTGCGCTTACTGAGACAAAGCAGAGTCTGGAAACTCTGACTTGGGCTCTCCTATCTCTGGGGTTGAAGTCACCAAGGTGGTTAAAAAGCTCCAGTGGCATAGCCCACCGGGGGGTGGATGAGAACCACCAGGAGTTTCTTAAGGTTCCGGATGTTGTGGGGCTGTCCTGTTTGACACGCCTCAACAACATCACATGGACATCAGGGACAGCGTCGCTGGCTTGGTAGACCAGGGTCGCGGTCCCTCTTTTAACTCATTTACACCCTTTGACGTATAAATACGTCAATTTGCGCATAGCCGTTCCCTCCCCATGACGTATTAATACGTCAATCACGTGTTTTCATGGGGGAGGGTGCAAGAGAGTCCGATGCAACTTCTCACCACAGGATTAGGCTTGGCGGCAATGTTAAATAGCAAAAAAATGGCCATCGGGTGGCAGTGGTGCAAAACTCAACCAGGATCACGCAGCAGAAGTAGTAGAAAGGGCGTACAGTGAAGGAGGGGCGTATGTGGATAGTGGATTGGAACATTAGCAACTAGCAACGATGGAGAAAAGGAAATAACTAACTAAAAATGATTTATTTTTCGGTATAAAAGCGTCCTCGAAACAAAACAACAAAGGAGATGGTGTTTGTGTGGAAGAGAAAATGACGCTTCGGTCACTAATCGAAAGCGGCACCCGTCAAACGAACGTCGGCCTGCACAAACATGGCGTGCTACACGCGGCCCGCATAGCTCACGCCGAGTTTCGAGTTCATCTGATGAAGATGAACTTGCTCCACGTCAGCGATCATCGCTTGGCAGAGCATTTTGTGCCTCCCGATGCCCCACATCGCCCACAAATCGTCTCCCCGGCGACTTCCAGCGATGACGGCAAAGAGGCTGCATTGCTTCGCATGGCCGACGCCGGGCACACGTCAGCGATTCGTTGGAATCGTCTCGTAAAGACGACGGCGAAAACGATGAATTGGAGAGCGATTTGGATCCCGATGTCGGACGAATATGTGCCTTCGGACATAACGGAAAGCAGCTGAGAGTCCTCGCCAGAGCCGCTGGAACGAGGAGGTAACTGCTGACTAGCTTGCAAGTTCCCATTCAAAACTTCATCACTTCTTATGCCTCCTCAGTCACTTTTATGTACCGCTACATTCCCCGCTATACTATGAAGTTGCCAGTAACACTAATCATTTATGTACGGTTGATGCGTCTCGTAGATGTGGATGAAAATATGTGCCGTAAATGCGCTGACTTGCATGTCGCCATAGGTTTTCAAAAAACAAACAGGACACATTTGGTCCGCTCAGCTCTGCTAAAACCACTCGTGTTAAATTCATATTCCATTTCATTTCAAATTGGATGCTGAACAACGTGGAATGAATGGTGTAAATAGCAGTGTGCGAGCATGTATGTGTGTGTGTGAGAGATGTTGAAATGTAAGTGGAAAGCAACAATAAAAAAAATAGAAAAATAAAAGTGTGGTAATTGTACATACTTCTATAAATTACAGATTGTCCAACCAGAAGCCAAAAGATGACGACTCCTCGCTTTGGTGGTGGAAAGAAAGGTAAATAAAATTATTGTACCTCACTCTGCAGCAAGATATATTTGCAACTTTTTATGTTTCTATAATTTATAGGTCGTGCATCTGGACGTGGTGGGATGAATCGATGTGGTGACAAACTGGATGGAAGCCAAAAACCATCTTCTCCACAGCTGCACTTTTGTTCATAGTTCAATAGTTTTGTTGTGTGCAAATAAATTATTTTGCGACAAAAACATTATTTGTAATGTTCTTTTGTAGGAGGAACACATTATTGAGGTATTTGAGCTGCCACAAAAGCAAAAAATAGTGTAAAACTTGAAATGCATGCTTTTACAAAAAGCTCATTTTCTCTGGATTTCTGCAGAAAATCTGCATTTTCCATCAAACTTAGCAGTTTTCTAATGCTGATTGCCAACGAACGGAGAAAGCTAGAAACAAACTTTTTTTTCTGCTGAAAGAAGAGAGTCTCGCCTTTCTTTTGACAGGTTGCATGTATATATAGCCATAGAACAGAAAATTCTGTGGGCCTTGCAAATCAGTCAAAATTCAGTAAAATGTGAGGGATTGAGGGGGTTGCTCAAGTGAAAAGGGGTGGTATTCAATGAGTTAAAGAAGGGGGACTGGAGAGTGTGTTGCACCTACAGAGGGATCATGCTTCTCACCCCCCCTGGTTAGGTCTGGGAAATCTAATCACATTTCAGGAGGAGCGGTGTTAGTAGCTCTGCACCCTCAGAAGGGTTGCTTCAGCAGTATGGGGTACCAAACCCTCTCATATGGGCTATTCGGTCCCTATACCACAGATGTCAGAGTTTGGTTCGTCTTGCTGGCAATAAGTCGGCTTGGTTGACCGCCAAGGATGCTCTTTGTCACCAATTCTGTTCATAACCTTTATGGATAGAATTTCTAGGCACAGCTGAGGCACTAATGGGGTTCGGTTTGGTGGCCACAGTATTGCATTTCTTCTTTTTGCAGAAGATGTGGTACTAGAAGGTAAACGACGGCCCGGAGGGTTATTGGGGGTTGACATCCCACAAAATAAATAAATAAATAAATAAATAAAATATATACACACACACACACACACACATTGATATATATCTTTTGGATCTGTCTCTGTGCGTCCTGGTACTGGTGTTTGGGCACCTCTAATCTCGGGTCCTGGTAGCTCGGCCGCCTCGAACCTTGGCCACGGGAGTAGTTTTATCTTGAGGAATTGCTTATGTTACAAAAGTGAAAATGCAGTTGTGAAATGTAGTAGGTACAGTTTTCAGTAGTGTTGTAGTTAGAGGTGTCAATTTATCGTGTTAATTGCGAATAATTAATTGCAGTCATATTTAGCGCATTATGTTTTTAATCACGTTAATATCAATTTTAATCTGTAACTTTATTGTTTCTGTCGATGGGTTGCCTTTTTATAATATCCCTTTTCATGTGTTGGCTTCCTGTGTTCGAGAAGTTGAGAGTGGGGAAACAACTGTCAGTCACAGCCTGAACTGGACATTGATTGGCTCTCATTATGTTTGGGCTTGTTTAGCATGAGATGATTGGCTCCCATTGGGGTTGGGTGGGCTAAGTAAGCAGCGGTGAGGAGAGAAGAGGAGAGGTGAAAATCGAGGCGCATGTGAAAGTTCTCGGCACAATGAATGGATTTGATAAAAGTGTTGTGCCTAATTTGTAAGGAGTTTGCTGACCACCGAAGCAGCTCAAAATTAACCTCCGACATTTATGCAAAGCACCCAGTCGCATGTGCATCCACAGCTAACGTTCGCACCGAAAGCATTATCAATATTGTGAGCTAAAGCAAAGCTCTTCGCCAAACTAAACTCGAGGAGAACACCCCGCGTACGAGGTATGAAGTCAGCATAGCTGCTGTGTCCTCAGTAGCACATTAGAAGTGGTTGATGTTTATTTCAGCACTTTATTTTGTCATGATGTTGATGATGATGATGATTGTTATTTCTGAAGTGCTAATTTACAGCTCTGTGATTTTTTTCTTATTTATTTTTTATGATTGAAGCACTTTCAGTGTTGAGTACTTGTATTGCTCAGAAAAGTGTTCTTACTGTTTTTGATATGTTAACATAAGCACTTTTTATGGACCGGATGTTCAATTTTTATTTTTATTTTGTAATTATTTGGAGATTTACAAAAACAAACAAAACGGTGATATTCACCCTGGTGGTCGAAACTAAAGGTTGCAGGTAGGACGTGGGACTAGTCTCAACTACAGCAGCAAGTGAATGGCTAGGACTGCATCTGTTCCAGTCTGTTTACAAACAATGAAAGACTTTATAATGCCACTTTTTTTGTCTTTTAATCTGCCTCAATAATGTAATGAATTAAAAATAAAATTAGGGGCTTCTCAGCACTTTTTAGATCAGATTAAAATATAGATTAATTAGATCAATTAATTACAAATCATAATTAATTGATCGCTTGACAGCATTAGTTATAGTACAGTTATAGTAACAGAAATAGGATCAAGTCACACATTTTTAAGTCACAGGTCATTTTGTCTTGGGCAGTAAAGTCAAATCAACAAGACTACACCATTTGTCCTTTTGCGCAGTATTTCAACTTGTCATTACCATTTTACATGGTGTTGCCTTTGCCAATTATGGGATTGAAAGTTTTTTTTTTTTCCTCATTTGTCTTTTCTGCGAGCTGAGTTTGATGTGGCTCCAATCAATGTTCCCTCTAATTTTTCATGTCTGGGCAAACAGACAAGCTCCCTGAGCACACCGAGGACCACTGTGAGTAACATCATAAGTGTTCACTGTTGCCACACACTCGTATCACACTTGGGATCATAGAGAGTTAATGGCTTATTAAAAGAATCAAATTACGACATCAATTTCCATAAGTTTACTTTTAATATAACTAATTTGGCCCACTTAAAGTGAAAAAGACTACACTCATTGATAATTCGTGAGAGTCTAACTTTGGCTTTGGTCAGTGAGGTCCAGTTTTGGCCTGGATGAGGGTCTTGCTCTGGAAGAAATGAGGCATACACACCTTTCAGACGTAACATTTTGTTCACATTTTCCACAATGTGTGCTGTATCTTGTGATACAGTGTCTTTTATTAGCATTTATACTACTCATAAAGTAGGCTCCGATGGTGGGGGAAGATGCCGGTCCGTCCTGGCAGACCCAAACGTATTGTGAGGGTTTGTTGGGAGCGTCTGGCGGAATCCCCTGTCAGAAGGAGTTTCAACTCCCACCTCCGACAGAGCTTTTCCCATGTTCCGGGAGAGGCGGGGGACATTGAGCCCGAGTGGACCATGTTCCGTGCCTCTATTGTTGAGGCGGCCAATCTGAGTTGTGGCCGTAAGGTGGTTGGTGCCTGTCGTGGCGGCAACCCCCGTACTCGCTGGTGGACACCAGCAGTAAGGGATGCCGTCAAGCTGAAGAAGGAGTCCTATCGAGCCTTTATGGCCTGTGGGACCCCAGAGGCAGCTGACGGGTATCGACTGGCCAAGCGGATCGCAGCTTCGGTGGTCGCCGAGGCAAAAACCCGAGCGTGGGAAGAGTCCGGTGAGGCCATGGAAGCCGACTTCCGGACGGCTTCGAGGAAATTCTGGTCCACCATCCGACGTCTCAGGAGGGGGAAGCAGTGCACCACTAACACTGTGTACAGTGGGGATGGGGCGCTGCTGACTTCGACTCGGGACGTTGTGAACCGGTGGGCAGAGTACTTCGAAGACCTCCTCAACTCCACCAACACGCCTTCCTTGGAGGAAGCAGAGTCTGAGGACCCTGAGGTGGGCTCTCTTATCTCTGTGGTTGAAGTCACCGATGTGGTTAAAAAGCTCCTCGGTGGCAAGGCCCCAGGGGTGGATGAGATCCGCCCGGAGTTCCTCAAGGCTCTGGATGTTGTGGGGCTGTCCTGGTTGACACGCCTCTGCAACATCGCGTGGTCAACAGGGAGAGTGCCTCTGGATTGGCAGACCGGGGTGGTCGTCCCTCTTTTTAAAAAGGGGGACCGGAGGGTGTGTTCCAACTACAGAGGGATCACACTCCTCAGCCTCCCTGGTAAGGTCTATTCAGGGGTGCTGGAGAGGAGGGTCCGTCAGGAAGTCGAGCCTCAGATTGAGGAGGAGCAGTGTGGTTTTCGTCCCGGCCGTGGAACAGTGGACCAGCTCTACACCCTTAGCAGGGTCCTCGAGGGTATGTGGGAATTCGCCCAACCAGTCTACATGTGTTTTGTGGACTTGGAGAAGGCGTTTGACCGTGTCCCTCGGGGAGTTCTGTGGGGGGTGCTTTGTGGGTATGGGATACCGAACCCCCTGATACGGGCTGTTCGGTCACTATACCACCGATGTCAGAGTTTGGTTCGCATTGCCGGCAGTAAGTCGGAATCGTTTCCAGTGGGGGTAGGACTCCGCCAAGGCTGCCCTTTGTCGTCGAATTTCTAGGCGCAGCCGAAGCGTTGAGGGGGTCCATTTTGGGGGCCTCAGTATTGCATCCCTGCTTTTTGCAGATGATGTGGTGCTGTTGGCTCCTTCAAACAGGGCTCTCCAACTCTCACTGGAGCGTTTCGCAGCCGAGTGTGAAGCGGTTGGGATGAAGATCAGCACTTCCAAATCTGAAACCATGGTCCTCAGTCGGAAAAGGGTGGAGTGCCCCCTCCGGGTCGGGGAGGAGATCTTGCCCCAAGTGGAGGAGTTCAAGTATCTTGTAGTCTTGTTCACGAGCGGGGGCGGGAGGGAGCGGGAGATCGACAGGCGGATCGGTGCAGCTTCTGCTGTGATGCGGACGTTGTATCGGTCTGTCGTGGTGAAGAAGGAGCTGAGCCAAAGGGCGAAGCTCTCAATTTACCGGTCGATCTACGTTCCAACCCTCATCTATGGTCACGAGCTATGGGTCGTGACCGAAAGAACGAGATCCCGGATACAAGCGGCCGAAATGAGTTTTCTCCGCAGGGTGTCCGGGCTCTCCCTTAGAGATAAGGTGAGAAGCTCGGTCATCCGAGAGGGGCTCAGAGTCGAGCCGCTTCTCCTCCACATCGAGAGGAGCCAGATGAGGTGGCTCGGGCATCTGATTCGGATGCCTCCTGAGCGCCTCCCTGGTGAGGTGTTCCGGGCATGTCCCACCGGGAGGAGACCCCGAGGAAGACCCAGGACACGCTGGAGAGACTATGTCACCCAGCTGGCCTGGGAACGCCTCGGGATCCCCCGGGGAGAGCTGGAAGAAGTAGCTAGGGAGAGGGAAGTCTGTGCTTCCCTGCTAAAGCTGTTGCCCCCGCGACCCGGCCCCGGATAAGCGGTAGATGATGGATGGATGGACTACTCATAAATGATCTAGTCATAATAGAATTTAATGATTAATATCCATAAATAAAACATCTTCATAAATGTCACGAGAACTTAAATTTTACCTTATTTTTCACGTCTGTCCTTCTCACTTCTCCAGTGGTTCTACACTTGAGTCTTTGTATAATTCCAACAGCATTAAAATGACTTTTCTGCTGAATGTGTCGCTTGAGGTAGTCCAGCTTCCATTTCGTCCACTTGTTGTAAGCCAGGGGTGCCCAAACATTTTTGACCGAAGACTACTTTTTGATCAACCAACCTCTCGCGATCGACCCGTTATCGCGCACACGCGCGTACAGACACATGCATGCCATGATGAGCAAAAGCCTGAAGTGGAGCCATGTGACACAGTATTGCAGCCTGTTAACTATCGTAGCTCACGCGTACCGTTTTAAAATGCTTCTCTCAGCCCTCCAGATTCCTATTCTTTGTGCGTGCCCTCTGAGAATTGTACACGAAACAAACTCTGAATGAGAAAAATGATAATGATAAACGATGTAGCGCAACAGCTTCAATCACAAACTGCAATTGCAGACTGCTGAGCGCTAACAACTTTAAAAAAACTTTTTGTGAAAATGAGACTGATGCGATGATTAGGGTGCAGTGTACATTAACACAAAAAATATATTACTAACATGCACAAAGACACACAAATCGTTGTTTGTGTTTTTTTTCTCCTCTACACCCCTTGCGATCGACTTGGGACCAGTCCGCGAGCTACCGGTCGATCGCGATTGACGTAATGGGCAGCGCTGTTGTAAGCGAATTTTCCATCGGAAATTTCCATCGGAAAATTCGCTTCCAACTTTAGCCTCGCTGCATGTTTTACAGAGCAGACCTTTCTCACTCGAAAAAAAAATATCTCACCGCTTGTTCTTTTTCATTTGTTGATTAATGTGCACTGTCCCAATGAATTAAGAAAAAGTCCGACAGCCATTCCAGCCTAAAAGAAAGGCAGTTCGTTTTTATTTCGGTTTGGGGAGTCGACGTATAGCATTCACTGCCCGTTTGTTTCGCCATGATAAGGGGTTAGCATTAACGTCACTTTTCTCTGCCACACTGTTATTATGGAGCATGGATGAGCAGAGCACATGCGCCAGTATTGCCAATGCTGTGATTGGCTGCATAGCGTCATTGCATCGTATCGTATGATTGGCTGGACACATGTCACTCACTGAATTACACAGCAAAATGATGCAGAAAATGTTATATATTTAATTCGTTCTGCGCTGGACAGGGTTTCTCGTGCGCTGAGAGTGTGCGACCAGTGCGCAGTTGCGCAACTTAGAGGGAACATTGGCTCTAATTGCTACAGCCCTGACCAAGTACCGGTAGGATGCTGGTAACTTTCACTGCAAGTGCTGTCATTGGGCCACATTCACTTCCAATTGCATATGCATGTTTGAAACACAAATCTGTGATTCATTCATATGTTTGTACTTGGATCCGTGCCTACTCTACGACGAAATATAGCACCTTCTCAGACAATAAGCCTGCATTAAAAAAAAAGAATGATAAGCTTTTGAAAAAAAAATCATCAAAAGATACACAACGTATTGAAACTCCAGCCATTATTTTAAAAAAATGATACGTTTAACTATAATAAATTAAATCAGAACTTCGCTAATGAGTTTGCTAATGTCATAAATAACGGAATAGGACACTTCTCATCACTTTTCCCCTGCTTTAGTTCAAATGCTTGGAAGTGTGTATGTACTGCATGTGTGTATCTGCCGCTGTCTGTGTGTTGGCACATGATTGCTTCCATCAATTGAAGGCTTTGTTAGATTAGGCCTCTTTAGCGCATATGATTAGACAGTCAGTACACTGGGTACCTTGCCCCTCGTTCAAAGTGAACTGGGTTAAACTGCGGTTCACCCGCAGTTCATTTCTGTTAGTGTCAAGCACATTCTTCCTTTACGTGTCTTTTTCACTGAACAAATGCCACAGTGCTTCAAAGTTAGTGACACTCTTTAACTGTAGGGCTAGTCCCGTCGACATGACCAGTTCTTTCACTTCTTCTTCAGGCATCAATGACTCCAGGATTGAGGTGGCTACAATTTACCGGATGTCCGAGAAAGCTCCATGGGCCAGAAGAATCATGCGGAAGCAGGACCTGGCCGCATCCTCGATTTGGGGCTTGAGTATCTCCACGTAGCAGGGGCTGACCGTCAGGCTGGCAGCGCTGACGAGCCTCCCGCCATGGAGGGGCAGGGGGAGAGCGACGCCGGTACCACCCCTACTCCCCTTGCAGCCGTGGCAGAGGAAGATAGCTGTTACGACCGAGAGGGCAAGCCACGGGCTTCTCCCACTCCCCGGCTTACTGGTGACCTCAACCCCCACAGAGGAGAGAGCGGCTCTTCTCACAGCAAAAGCACCCACCAGCCGCTCTGTCGGACCCCGTGTGTGGACTTGGGGACCGAAGGACCACCCGAGCCGCCTGTCGAACTTTCGTCAGAGGGCCGACGAGACGGGCCTGCCCTGCTCCAGCACCCACCCTTGTCTCAGGAAAACCCGTCCAATTCTGGGCCCGCACTCGCTTTTGCCGACGAGCAATATCAGGCCAAACTGGGATTTGCGCTCAAACTGGGCTATTCCGAGGAGACGGTGCGGCTGGTACTCTCCAAGCTGGGACCGCACACTTTGATCAACGACATCCTGGGAGAGCTGGTCAAACGGGGCTCTTCAGATGGCGAGCAACCCGTCGGGTCGTCTGCCTCCACTTCGACGTCATCGTCCTCTTGTTCCTCTTACAGTTCCTCCGATTTGCCAGCAGCTCTGGGATTGGACTCACCGTGCCTGCCAGACCCTCTGTGTGACCAAGAAATCCTGCGGCCTGTCGTGGTGGACGGCAGTAATGTGGCCATGAGGTGAGCGGGCTTTGTGGCCATAGCGAATAGTCAGCACTTTTCGGGGGAGATTCTTCATATTCGTATGTTGGCTCTTCCCTGTAGCCACGGCAACAAAGAGGTGTTCTCCTGCCAGGGCATCCAGCTGGCTGTTGACTGGTTTTTAGAACGCGGCCACCATGATGTCACGGTTTTCGTTCCAGCATGGAGGAAGGAGCAGTCTCGGCCAGACGCCCCAATTACAGGTCTGTTCTCGAGTCTGGACAGAAGATTAAATGGAGCTGACTGTGTCCCGCCATCACTTTTCTCTGCAGACCAAGAGATCCTGCGGCGTCTGGAGAAGGAGAAGATCCTTGTGTTCACTCCTTCACGCCGCGTGCAAGGTCGGCGTGTGGTCTGTTACGATGACCGCTTTATCGTCAAGCTAGCTTACGAGTCGGACGGCATCATCGTGTCAAACGACAACTACAGAGACCTCGCCAATGAGAAACCTGAGTGGAAGAAGTTCATCGACGAGCGACTACTCATGTACTCCTTTGTCAATGACAAGTAGGTCTGCGGGTTGAAATCATCCAATTAAAGCCAATAATTGTTGGCACTAGGTATATGCTAAGCAATCCTATGTACGATTCAATTAGAAATTGCAAACAAACAATTTACATGCATGCAAGACCCCACGAATTGACCTTTAATGGCGGAGATGACAGGAATACATTTATTATTGGCTAGCCTCTTTTTAATCATTCATCCATCCATCCATTATCTGATCCACTGATCCTCACACACCTCAAGAGGTCTTCAGAGTTTCTCCCGCAGTTCAATAACTCGATTTAAACGTCATGACACAAATACGACATAACCAACTCAGAAATTCTTGTAGTACGCTCTTGTTTCTGGTCATCCTCCCTCCCCGTCTGTCAGATTCATGCCACCAGATGACCCACTCGGCCGACACGGTCCCAGCTTGGACAACTTCTTGAGGAAAAGACCTGTGATGCCCGAGCAGAAAAAACAGCCTTGTCCGTATGGTGAGAACACAGTGGGATCATGTCAACATCATTTAAGGATCTGATTTGTTGACTCCACATATGTTCCCAATTTAGGAAAGAAGTGCACTTATGGCCACAAATGTAAGTACTACCACCCGGAGAGAGGCGCTCAGCCGCAACGCGCTGTGGCCGATGAGCTGCGGGCCAGCGCCAAGACCTGCGTTTCCACCAAGAACCAGGCCGACGCCGGGCTGGTGAAGAGCCACAGCATGCCAGCTCGCAGCATCGAGGCAAAGAAAGGTGTGGCAAAACGGCAGTCTGACCCTGGTGTCCGAGCTCTGTCGTACAGCGACGCAGAGGAGAAACTGGCAGCAAAAGACAGGACAGAAAGTCGGAGGACCGGCGTATCAGGCGCTGTCGGTAATTGCAGCGGGACCGCAAGCATGTCCGCCGTCCTCCCGGGAGGCCAGCCCCCCGGCGCTCAGCAGGACCAACAGTCCCGAGCAGGCACCCCTCAGTGTGTCCCTCCAGCCCCCAGTCACGACCTCTACCCACACTGCGAGTCCCCAGACCTGAGCTGCTACTCGGCGGCGCACACCAACAGCAACCTGCGCATCTCATCCAGGCAGAGCCCAGACAGTCGCATCCCCCATGACGGCGACCTCAGGCTGGGCTCCATAGGATCGGCCGGCTCCGAATGCGGCAGTGAAAGCAGCACGAGTTGCGGCAGCAGCTGCGACTCGTACAGCGAGCGGCCGTGTCACGCTTGCCAGGACAGCCTGGTTGAGGACGCCGGCCATTACGCCAACAGCCACGGTCGGCTACATTTCTGTCCAGCTGCAGGAAGCCACGAACTGTGCAGCCTTCATTCGGTTGATCCTACCAGTGTGCCACACAGTAAAATGACGAACCCGGCAGCGCACGGCTATGGTACGAGCGCAGCACCAGGCCAAAGCTGGGATCACAGTCGGTCTCTCTACGCATTACCCCTTCATTTCCACCACCAGCCGTTTGCTACACGTTCGAGCTGTCCGGCCGACTACCACACGCTCGCTGCGTCTAACACACCTGACTCTCCTCTGTGCCGCCGCGTGGCTCCTACCAGAGCAGAGAGCGGATCAGAATCTCGTCTTTACGATAATCTGTGCATATTCCAACATCACCACCGAACGAAAGCTTTGCCCACTTGGGATGCGTACTACAGGGAGCCGCCGGCGCTTCCTCGGTACGGGCCCGGTGCCTATCCTTGCCTGTCGGACACATGCCGGGCATTGTGGCACTCTCCTCAGTGGGCACAAGATGGCTACACATCACGCCACTTGTCTCATCTCTCTCTCCACTCAGCTCCGTCGCACTATTTAAGTCACCCCTCTGCGCAATCTTCTCTCCCACCCCACCTCGCCCCGTCCTCTTACACCTCGCAGCTTCCCGAGTCCCCCGGGCACGCGAGGGAGAAAGCATACGCCAACCTGTGCAATATCTTCCCCTCTGAACTGGTGAGTCGGGTGATGGCCAGGAGCCCCCATGTGACGGACCCCCAGCAGCTCGCAGCCGCCATCCTGGCAGAGAAAGCGAATATGAGCTACTGAAGCAAGTTTTCAGCACTTATGTTGGGAATCCACCATGAATGACCAACGGCAAAATGCTGATGGATCAGCCGTCAAGATCTGTTTTGATGACTAAATCACTGAACATGTCAGATTTTGTGAAAAGTGTCACCATTACATACCCGTTAAGCAGCACATTGTGGGCAAGTTAAGTCGAGGTTGCACACCAAAATTAATTTGTGTGCGTTTTTGGCTTTGTTTTTGCGTGCTGATGACAGACGGCTCGTCATCTTGTTGGAGAATGACGCAAGTGTTTTGGGCCACGTGGAGATGTTCGATCCTGTGGTGTGTACCTTAGTTTTAGTAAGGGACATCTCTTTCTCATATTGCGCTCTCTGAGTATACATATAAATGTATGTACCTATAGATATACTACACCACACAAACACACTTATTTATATAGATCTATGTGGCCCTTTCTGTTGGGTTGACTGGAATCTGCTACTGACAGCATTGCTTGTGTAAATGTGTCACGTAAATATATCGAAGTAGTTATCTGTAGCCGATTCCAGCGCAATCACCAATGAGCCATGTTTGATACAAATTGTATCCGGAACCGAGTCGCCGATGTGGTGCAGGATTTTAACTAGTCACACTCTTGATGTAGTAAATATGTCCCGGCTCATGTACTCCTGCGGTGGACAAAGGCAGTTCGGGACCTACGTTGTGTTAGGTACGTTAGCTGCTTTTGGGATTTTTGGTTCGAGACAGCTTATTTTCTGCAGCATCTCCTTGAAAAGAAATGTGGACGTTCAGCTTTGTGGAGTGGGTTAGTCTTTCCTGACCAGTGTGGATTATTGAGAACAAAAGCTGCTTTTTTGCAGCCCGTGTCGCTGAACTGGGATGCTGTTGAAAAGAAGCACACTCAAAAATGTGTGTAACCAAGAAGCGCCTTCGCTCAGGCCTGCTGGCACCGTGTGTCAGCGTGGCACCCGAGCGTGGGCCCAAAGTAATGCCTCTTCATGGCATTGTGCTTACGACACATCCGATACTCTGAACTATGTTCAGCTAACTGTTGTGCATGTTTTCGCGCCTTTTGATTTCTGCATGTCTATTTGTGCCGACTTGACTTAGCAGCATTGAAAGTTCACTCCAACAACTCTTGTCATGATTTTTACTGCTGTAGCCGTTGCTGTGAGTGTTCATTAAAGGGTACCACCATGAAATCAAATGACTTTTCTTTGTTAGTATGTACGTCTCTGGTGTGTAAAATTGATGTCCAGGCTTTAACCGCGGCCCCTATAAATTTGTTTTGGGGTTACTCCATTCAGGAAGCAGGTATAATGCATGCTCTGTTGGGTTCAAGTTTGGAGATTGACTTGGCAACATTTGCAACCTTTTACAAGCCCTGACGAAAACCCCAAATTCGCTATGTTCGCAAGCATTTGCCACTCCGTGAAATACCATCTTAAAACTTTCCACTTCTTTTCTCTGGACTATCTTACTCCGTTGGCAGTGTTAATGTTTTGGTCTTCTTGCTTGCATCTTTGTGAATGATCAAGGGGCTACCACTCAGTTTGTTTGCATATTTGTTTAAATTGGCTGAGAAAATGTTTCCTTAGTATTCATTGTGCTCTATATCACTAGAGGAATGAGACTCAAATATATATATATATATTATAATAGCAGTTAAGGGAGACTTTAAATTTAAATGAAGCCACTTTGAGAGACCAAACACAATACAGTAATCCCTCGTTTATCGCGGTTAATGGGGACCAAAACCACCCGCGATAAACGAAAATCCGCGAAGTACAGGTACGTCCGCAAACGGTCTGCGAGAAGCTGCAAAACAACAGCGAGTCACATAGAGCAACATATACAGTACTGTACTCCATGTATATGTAAAAAAAAATAAAAAATTAATATGTTTGAAAAAATCCACGATGCACTGAACCCGCGATAAACGAACCGCGAAGTAGCGAGGGATCACTGTATTTCCTTCAATGACTTAACCAAAACCCTCCTGTGTTTGCATACATGACCCATTTCACTCTTAGGTCCTCTTGGGCCACTTTTGCCACCCATGTGACTCAAAATATCCTCACTTCCAATACTACTCCAATCATACAGTGCCTACATTGATTGTCATGTAGCACAAGCAAGATGACTCTCTGGGGAAAAATATGCACATAAAAGAAAGTAGTGTTCACAATATTAGCCATTTCATATCACAATGATGATATACCACAGTACATTGAGTTACTTCATATTTTTCTAAAAATTCAATAATCACACTCTAATCGCTTATCTTTATCGTCCTTCCCTCATACATGAAATCTGCACATTCAGTGGTCTTTGATTGTGGGAATGTGCAACAATCATCTTCTTGATATGATATACTTGTAAAGTGGCTGGATTATTTTGGTCAATAAAATCCAATGAGAATTAGGCCTTTTGTGAGTGACAAAAAAAGCCTTATCGCTTCGACTCCAACTCATGAAAAACGGGAGCAAAAATTAACGGGTCATAGTAATAATTTGTTGAGTGTAGCTACAGCTCGACCCAGTGGCTTGCGGCACAGATTCATGAACACAGCATAGTTTGCTTTTCACAATAAAAGACCGAACTCCGTATTTGCCTGCTCACTTCTCATCTGCACAACACGGGTCAGGTGTTTACTGTATTCATGATTAATACTCTACTTTGTGTTTTGGTTCCCTTTGTTGTGGTTACGCCTAGTGATTTGCTGCTTTGTTGCTCAAAATAGAAGACATATTCCAAGTGAAAGGGCACAAATTTAAAACATTTTATTAGTGATCTGACGCCAAGTTTTTCAAACCATATATCAAACAATCCTAACATACTGACTCTGAGATGAGTAACAAAAATAACGGCACACTGACAGCTGGTGCCCGAACATCATAAAAAAGCTGGCTTAGGTGGGCGGGCCAAAAACATGAAGTAGCTCAAATCAACTTGAAAAGTGCCACCCTCGTCCGTGGAAATGACTGGCAGGTCAACTCAGAAGCACATCCTATTATTATTATTTTTTTTTCCTGCTATAGCAAACACTTTAAACACAAAGGGCAGGCCAAGTGCTTTAAAAACACCTCAACTATTAAAAAAAAAAAAAAAGAAAACTCAACCTGCACCAGCCGCCAAGCAGAGCATAACCAACGTACTGTATGTGTTTGCAAAAAATACAGTACCGCACTGTCGTACTGTTAATTAAAACAAAAAAGGTCATCTTCATGTCAATTTCAAACATGTCCACAGCACTTTGACTCTGCACAAAGGATGTTGAATGTTGACTGAAATCATCCAGAAAGTGATCTGTTGTAACACTTCCCATTGTAAGAGGTACCCACATAGCAATACGCCAGCTCCAAATACTAATATCCCCCCTCTGTAAATTTTGCATATTACGGCACATCTTGAGGCTTGTCTCAAGCAGAGTTGGAGGTTCACCTCCAGATTTTTGGGCAGGGTTCGGAGACGGTTTTCTTCCGGGCCTCACGTTCTACATTTTCACTTGCCGAGACCACCACTTGGGATTCCTTTAGGAGCTGCACACTAAACACTTGAGATGCGACGACCAACTAGCTTATGCTGCAAACACTTTCAACCTGGAGCTGTGTAACAGTTTCCCTTTGACACCTTTGCTACATTCATCCATCAGCCGCTCAAATGGACATACTGGGTGTCTTTTCCCCCAACACAATCTGAAAATCTGCTCTACTCTCGAAATCCAGTTTGAAATGAAACAACTAAAATATGGGACAACCATCTTAAATTAAACACGAACTGACGATACGACCTTGTGGTGTTTCGCCTCGGAAGTGTGGGACGGTGGACTAAAAACAAGGCCTTAGCGATAAATCAAAACATAAGCGGAGCACACAACAGAACTAGCATACTGAATTGAAGACATGCGATCAAAGATGTGTAGCATTCGAGGGATCGGTCTGAAAAGAACCCCGTGTGTTCGTCTTTGGTGTGACAATGTCTTTTCCCAAACGCGGCAGGCCTCCCACAAAGAGAACAACTTTGGCAGACTGACAAGATTGAAGGTCCACGTTTGGTGAAGGGGGACTCGAGGGGACGGTGAAGGGTGGCTGCAATCAGTTGTCCATGAGAAAGCATGCGGCCATTTTGGAGAGCATCGAGTCTTCTTTTCACATGGACTCAAATTCATCGATGCGCTGCTTGGTGTTGCCCTGCCGGATCTGACGCAGCGTTTTGTACTTGTCGCGGCCCGCCTTCACGTTTTCAGCGTGCAGGACGTCATTCGCAGTCTTCTTGGTTTCGTCCCTGGCTTCGGCCAACTCGGAACTTAAAGTCTGACGGCGCACGAGAGGAGCGGTACGCATCGGATGAAATTCTTCAACTCATTTGGGATGAAGAGAAACAAAAGGTGAGGAGAACGCACCTGGAGCTGTTTCTTGACCCGCTCGTTCTTCTGGGCTTCGGTGATGCGAGCCTCTTCGCTGCGCAGATCCAGCTGGCAGACGCCCTCGTTGGACAGCTCGGCGCTGGCCTCGGCGTGGTTCTCATCCTGCTCGTCGTGCTCGCTCTCTGCGTGGCCGCTCACGGGCGTTGGCACCGTGGTTATGGCCGTCTTCAGTTCTTCTTTGGTCTTCTCTAGGTCCTCCTGGGCCGACAGCGCCTGTGGAAGGAGAAGCGGAGCGCGTAAGGGCACAGAGCGAGCGGTCGGCGTCAACATGCGTGCGGACTAAAGTGAGGTGAGGCGAGCCGCACCTTGTGTTGCCATTCGGTGGCCTCGTCCTCTTTCTTCTTCTTGGCGTCTTCCAGCAGCGCGATCTTGGCTGTGAACTCGGCCAACTCTGCAGCCTGAGACCAAATAACAGACAACGCTTTCATGGTGTTGATCAGGTTCACTAAGTTTTTAGAGCAGAGTTATGCGTTTGATTTTTTTTCTGCAACACTTGGTTTTAATTTCATTTGGATTTGTTTCAGTATAAGTTTTAGTTTTTTTAACATATAGTTGCTTTCAAGCTTAGCTTGTAGCAGACGTGTGCACATCGCAGCATGACGTCTTTGATCCACTGGTGAAAAGGACACTTTGATTCACTCCTCTTTCATCGATAACTGCTTCAGACAACAAAGTGTATGCAGGAAAGTGGTGAAGATTGCACGATTGTCTCTGTCTAAAGTGTTGTCTTGTATTATTTTGTCATTTTATGTTAATGGCGGCGCGGGCACCCGCAGCGGCTCCTCTTGTTTTACGTTGAGAGGGAAGAAATTTCATCTGTGCTGTAGCACATTTGACAATAAAGTTATACTTGACTTGAATATTTGTAGAGTGAAAGATTTAAAAAAAAAAAAGTCACCAAGTATTGTTTGTATGGACAAGCAGCAATAGCAAAATTCGTCAAAAATGAATTTCGAAAGCTCAAGTGTGATAATTGACGGAATAGCAAAATTGTCCTTTTTTGCTATAATTACAGTTTTATTAATCGAAGACATAGTTTCAGTTTCTTTTCATTTATTTTTAAGTATTTTTTTTGATGAATGGAAAAGTTTCAATTTGAGTTTTTTAAAACATTTTTGTTTCCCAATCACCAAGACACACACCAGTTGCTCCTGGTTCTTCTGCTGGTCTGCAGCCTGTTTGGCCAGCTCGCCTTTGGCCTCCTCCGCTGCTTGTCGCTCCTTGTCCAACCTCTCAGCTTCCTCTCGCGCCTTTCTTCGCTCTTGCTCCAGCGCCATGGCCCGGCGTGTCTGCTCCTCAAGCTCTGACGACATACAAACATGACAGGATTTCGACTTTGCAAAGCGTCCCGATTTCATCACTCACCCAATCGTCCGTCTTTGATAGATCACTGCCATAAAGTTCTAACCAATTCTAAAAAGTGTCACTTTTCATATTTCATAATCTCTCTGGCCGTATGAACGAGTACATTGTGGCTTTGTAAGATTTTGTGTTTTTACTTACATTCCACACAGCGTCCCGGTTCTAGGAAATTTGGGATTGCAAAGCGAATGTGGTACCTTTTTGGGCTCTTGTGGTCTGCTCTTCAATCTGTCTCAACCTCTCCATGAGTTCATCTTTCTCGCGCTCGATCCTTTCCTTCTCCTTCTCTGCAGCCTCTCGCTTCTTCTTCTCGCTCTCCAGCTGGGCCCTGACACATTTCGGCGTGGAGTGGATGAATGCATGCGCACAAATCAAGCACCCGTGTTGCTTTTGTTGTCACTTCTCTGGAGCCTTGCTCCTCTACTGTACATCACATCACCGACGTCCGTGTGGGAAAGGCACGTCCCTCAAGTGGAGAACAGCTTGTGAACAAGGGCTACTCGACCCGAGAGCAAGTGCGCTGTACGTGACCCTTTTCAAGGGGAACAGTGAAGTACCTCTCCATCTGCTTGTGATGCTTCTCCTCCCGAGCCTGAGCCTTCATCTGCTGCACCTCGATGGTGTCTGGCTTCCTCCTCCTCATGTACAACTCATGGTTACCCATACACAGCGCCAAGATGCGCTTGTTGATGCGCAGTCGGGGTGCGTAAAACACAAAGTCCTGCGGATGACGGTGAAGAGCGGCACATTGACGAGACCCGCTTCCCGTGTTTTGCAGGCTGAAATTGTGCTCACCCGCTTTGACACTCACAGGTGCTTTCTTGTCAATGGGTTTGATGACAAACTTCTTGTCGTTAAAGGAGATGTTTCGAATCTCGCTCCAGGGGAAGCCAATCTTTGGTGTTAACCTGCAAGAGCAACACATTAAGGACGGCAGATTGCTGTCCACTGCCTGATTCATTAAGCCTCGCCTAAGTTTCAAAACATTTTTTTTCCACGATCGTAACGGTGACGCAATAAGGATTTGTCACGTACTTGTCTTCGTGCTCATAAATGTTAAGGCCGAGCGCATCTACGCCCAGCCAGAGCTGCGTGGCCTTCTTGTTTTTGATTTCAAAGTAGTTGACTCCATACATCTCCAGGTCCTGGGCTATTTTCAAGTACTCCATCATAGAGTCCTCTCTGGTGAGAAGAAAGCACCATCATACACTACACACCCAGGATGTGGTTCTTGTACATGACACGGCATGTCCAAAGCAGCCTTCACAGACCTGAGCATTCCTGTGTGTTCCTCATGCCAAGTCTGGATCCTGTCCTCCCACTGCTCCTTGGTCAGCTTGTGCTGCTCCAGCACTCTGCATGCATACACACAAAACAACAACAACAAAAAATTGTGGACCAACAAGCTGTGCCTTTTATTGGGAATTATTCAGCGAAGCCAATCTGTATCATCGCCTCAGGAACATGCGGGATATTTTGTCAGCTGCGTCTGAGCCAAAACAAACATATGCCATCAAAAAGACTCCGAACAACGCAAATATTTTCTTCGTCTTTTTATGATATTCTTTTTCTTAGAATAGTTTTGAGCGACATATTATTGACAGATTCTTTTATTTTCATGTCAGTTTTGATTTATTCAATATGATGTCTTGGCACTCTATTTCTATTCGAAAATACAATAATGTAGTTACAATTTTATTTACAGAATGACACATTAAAATGATTATCAGGTTGAGTGAAAAATTTTACCGTGGTAGTATTTCTGAATGGGTTGTATGGACCTTTAGCAAAGCGAAAATGATTGAAGGAGAAAAAATAAAAATCACAAATTTGAGAACGTTTATTGTGCATAAGACACTGTAAGTGTGAATATATTTTTAACCTCATCTTGGCTGACGTATTCGATAACGGATTAATTCTGCAGAGTTCGACATCTACGGTGGCCCTGTGGCAGTATGCCATTGTGTCAGGCCACCACCTACGGATGCTGGCCAGGCCAGACCAGTAAAGATTTTTCAGTCAGTAAGAAAATGGCCCCATGTCACTAGCTTTGGAACAAGGGCAGCAACACACAGTGAAGCTTCATCGCCCGATTATTATGTGCAGCATTGTGCGGACAACAGCGGTATACAGTACTAACAAGAACTACATTTGTCATTAAAATGCAGATTTTAGGACAATTCGTCCCAAAACAGGGTGACACATTACAGCACTGAGTCGTTACTGTCATAACACTTGTTGGAATACGGACGGTTTGTTGAAGTATTCCAAGGAAAATGAGACAGTAGGCTATTGCAAGACAAGTCTCTCTTCAAAATAATGAAATAGCAACAAGGAAAGAGAAATGCTTGATTCTTTGGAGCGAGGCCGCTATGTGGCATCTTACAACACACTGTGCTCTGGAGGCCGGCTCGTTGTAGCGTAATGTTGGCCGACCATTTTCGTCATTTCTTTTTATTTGTCGCCATGCCGGTCAATATGTCTTCACATGAAAATGATCGAAAGTTTAAGGACCGCTGCCTTTATGACAAAACAATATATAGACACTGTGCATTGTTATAATGTCAGTGCCAAGTAAATTTGAATAATTCTGCAAAATATTGTTTGAAGAATTGATATTCCGAGTGCAATTCCAATGTGAGCGGGCCATCGCAACTTGGCTTGTCACCGCTGCACCGGCTGTCTGTTTTCTCTCGAGGGACATGCTGTTCATAGTCAGTCACAAATGACTTCCAAATGGAATTGAATAAAAACTCCTTGGACTTTTCTGAAATGAAGACAAATCATCGTCCAACAAATAAAAATGTAATTTGATCAAAACGGTAAATGAAGTGCACTTACAGTCTGAATTTGTAAGATTGCTTTGACATGCCAACTCGAATCACCACTGCCTCGTGGACAGCCCTACTGACGCGCTTTTAGTGAGACTTAAGTAAAAGGTGGACCGTGGCAACAGATACCTGATTGCTGTGTTTCTGACCAGATTTAACAATAGCATAGTGCAGGGGTCGGCAACCCAAAAAGTTCAAAGAGCCATATTGGACCAAAAAAACCCCCAAAAAACAAATATGTTTAGAGCCGCAAAATATTAAATATTGAAGGCAACACATGCTGTATTTGCCTACTATCAAAATGACTAAGGTGGTTACAAATACACAATGAGCCTTCACGATTAAATGGTTTTTTTCCCCTGCAGTGCATCCTGTAGAGAAGGGGTGCCCACCCTTTTTTGACAGAAGATCTACTTTTCGATCAACCAACCTCCTGCGATTGACCCGTAATTGCACGTGTGCATACACACACATTTACAAACACATGCCATAATGAGCAACAGCCATAACCGCCGCTAAGATGATCGAGGCATAGGAGGCACTTTTGCAGCGTGTTAACTATCGTAGCTCACGTGTTGCGTTTAAAATGCTTCACTCAGCCATCCACATTCCCATTCTTTGCCAGTACCCTTGGTGAATTGTACATGAAATGCTGTTTTTTTTTTTCTCACGACAGCCACCTGCCTGGCATCCCGTCCTGCTCATAGAAACTGTGTCGCAGGCTACGGCGCAAATTCTCGTTGACAGAAATGTTGACATTTAATATTTATTCTCCACATTTTTTTAAAGCATTGGAAAACGTGAAGAATGTTGGATTGGATTTAACTTTATTGTCAAATGTACTGTATGTGAAACATACAGCACAGATGAAATTTCTTCCCTCTCAACACAAAACAAGTCATGTTTGTCCTCCTACAGAAACCGTATTAAAAAAATATATATATATTTCCCTCCCCCATCTTTTTCCATTTTCAAACATTTTTCAAAAAGCTCCAGGGAGCCGCTAGGGCGGCGCTAAAGAGCCGCATGCGGCTCTGGAGCCACGGGTTGCCGACCCGAGCTGCCCACACTGCCAGATGTGCTTGAAGCCGTTTTTTTTTTTTTTAACGCTGAAGAAACTGCCGTGACCTCAATACAAAACACCATTGTGATTGGTTGACAGCCAGTCGCAAGCCACAGTACTCTGAGGAACATTTTCGATTTCCGTAAAAGTGGAACACATGGTAAATGCCCGTCACAAAATACACACAAATCGGAACACTCGGCATCTGTGGCTATAATGAACCTCTGAGGCAGCAGTCGGTCGTGGGTGAGGTATCCAGGCTTGTGGACATCCTTGCTGTAGTCTCCATATTTGGCCTGGACAGCGTATGAGGCGAGTAACACTGCTGTTTCCGGGGGACAATAGTTCTCATCGTTCAGGATGGCTTCCTTCACCTGATACAACAGGAAAGACACCGAATATAATACAGCGTCACTGTAATAGTTATTGGACCAAGCGGAGCAAAGGCACAGTGACTCGAGGCTGAGACTTACCTGAAGGAAGAAGAGCCTTTGAGTGATCTCCTGGATGAGCTCCTCTGAAACGTCCTCAGGAAAGAACTTTGCTCGGAACTTAAACTGCAGGGGATTCTCTTTCTTTACATCTTGTTGAGTCACCTGAACGACATGTGCATGTGAATAAGGAGCAGCGTGGGTTGGAAACAAAACAAAACAAAAAATAGGATTCTGACAAACCGTACGAAAAAGAGCATTTCCGGGTTGTGCAGCAAGGAACTGACCTTTTTATTTAATTTGAGCCAAGTGATGTAGCCCTTACTGTCCACGTACTGGAGGCCAAAAAACCAGACCTCCCGTAGCCCCACCGTTTTCACCACCTTCACAACCGAAAGAATGACATCAAACCAACTCTTTCAATCATCTGTGGGGAAAACACCAATGATTCTTTTAACCTGATCAAAAAGCTGTTTTCCAGTCGTGTTTGGCTGAATGGCAAACTCCAGCTCTGCATCCATGGTGGTCACACGAACGTTTATCTAAAAAGACACATTCCACAGACATTTTAAACTGCCTCATCTCAACTCAATGTTCATCAAGAATTATGATCAGACTGGTTAAAAAGGCAGAGAGCTTCATATTTTATACAGGGAAATGATGTGTGAAATTATTTGTGGAGTGGACAGCACACCTACTTTATGTTACAAAATACTCCTAGATGTATTTATTTATTTACTGACAAGGTACGAGTCTACTTCCTTCAATTATCAACTCAGTTTAATAAAATAAGGAAACTGTCTCCCGCTTTCCATGTTATAGCCTCTCGCCCACCTTTCATAGCGGCTCACTGGTGAGTCAGGCAGAGGGATGTCATTGGCTAATGAGCTTGTCTGGCAGCGCAAAAAAAAGAAATTGTTGCACTCTGACAAAGGCGTCTTCCTCCCCTGCATACATACTTGGGCCCTGAACCACATGTTGCCTCTGACGGTTAATAACGCAACAGGTGTTTTCAGCAGCATTTGTGTGACATGCCCACGAGTAGCATGCCGCTGTGCCGCTGATTGGTGATCTTGGGATAGGGAGAGAGGATGGGGTGGGTTAAAAAAAAGTGTGTTGGGGGCGGGGGGGCTTATCTTATTTGTAATAACATATGCATTTGAATGTGACTTTTATTTGGTTCCCGTCAGAGAAACTTGTCTCGATGGACAGCCCCTCTGTGCTGCTACATACGAACGTACACATACACTACACAACATAAATTGGACAATTACGTACATACAATACATTAAATACTCTACACACAATGGACACAGCATTTTAAAAACATTTTATATATGCCTTTTCGCTTTTAAGGGACCAAAGGTAATTAGACAAATAGCTGCTCAGCTGTTCCACAATGTGTCATTGCCTCATTATATCACTGAGAAGATGATAAAAGGCCAGCCAGAGTCATTTCAAGTTTGGTTCATTCGTTTGGAATCGGATGAGGTCGTCTCGCACAATAAAGGCCAAAGAAATGTCACGATCAGTGAAGCAAGCCACCATTAGGCCGAAAAATCAAAACAAACCCATCAGAACGCAAAGTCATTAGGTGGGGCAAAAACTAGTACCTTCTTAATAAGAGAGAAGGCACTGATGATCTCAGCAACACCAAGAGACTTGAAAGATCATGGAAAAGAAGTGTGGTGGTTAAAGGCGTTCTGAGCAGGGAGTCAAGGCTTAAAGGATGACGTGACTTGTTTTCCAAAGTGTGTTTTGGGGGTCGTTTATTGCCGTCACAAACATCGTGTCTTCCGATGACAATGCAACATCCTGAAATGATGTTCAACTGTCAATTAAAGGCCAACTACACTGACAACTGTACTGTATTGTGCTCTACCAGGCTGAAGTTATATAAGGCGCTTCGGATTATAAAATGCACCTTCAATGAATTGCCTGTTTTAAAGCTGTTTTTATATATAGGGCTCATTGCATTATAAGGTGCATAGAATAGAAGCTACAATAGTGGCTGCGGTTACGCTATGCATCCACTCGATGGAATACAATACAATACAGCTTTATTTACATCGAGCCTTCACAACCGCTGCAGCTGTAACAAAGCTATGAGAACTGGTCACAAACACAGACAGGAAACATAAATGCAAATGGTATTACAGAATAATCCATGAAAGACAAGTTATGAGGATAATTGATTCGATAAAAAGGCACACAAGCCTCATGGGCTCACATCAACAAGGCGCTAAATATCCTTCGAAGTCTTGCTTGTCACCTTCTTCCTCGTTTAGTCAGTAGCTAATGTTTGGTCCCAGTGGCCCTTGTACATCCCATCCTGTAGACTTGGGGCCCCCTGTCTCCTTATCTTACGTCAACAGTCTCAAACTTGGGCCTTAAACTGGACAGTGATTTCAAACTTGACCGGCAAATTGCTGCCGTTGTTAAATCCAGCTTCTTTCACCTTAGACAGCTGGCCAAAGTAAAACCTCTCCTCTCTCATTAACACTTTGAGACAGTAATTCATGCCTTTTTCACATCCCGGCTCGATTACTGCAATTCCATTTACTTTGGAGTCAGCCAGTCCTCCATGAAGCGCCTTCAGCTGGTCCAGAATGCCGCTGCCCGCCTCTTGATGCCTCTCCAGCACCGCATATCCCTGTTTGAGTTTCTTTTCGTCCTTTTACTTTATTTATTTCTTCTTCCCATTTTGTTTTGTGTGGTTTTGTACCCCAAACCTACGGGGGGGAGAGGGGCAGCTTCATTTCTGCTCATCTCCTTTATTTGCTTTACTCTTTTTACGTATCCTGTGAACGGAGATCCCGATGGGCGTTTGTTTGTTTTTTCTTCTTTCTGCCTACATTCTTGCTGCTGGAGGCTGTAAATTTCCCCAGTGTGGGACAAATAAAGGATATCTTATCTTATCTTATCTTGACTGGTACTCGTAAGAGGGAGCACATAACTCCTCCTCTGGCATCCCTTCACTGGCTCCCCATACATTTTAGAGTTATTTTCAAGATCCTCTTATTTGTTTTCAAATCTCTAAATGACCTCGCGCCACCTTACCTCTCTGAGCTCATCCGCCCCTACACACCTGCCCGCCGCCTCGGGTCTGCGGACCAGACATTATTGGAAGTACCAAGAACTACACTGAGGCTCAGAGGGGATCGAGCCTTTTCTGTTGCTGGTCCCTCTCCCTGGAATGACCTCCCACTGAACATTCGGTAAGCCTCCTCGCTGCCCATCTTCAAATCCCTCCTCAAAACTCACTTGTATTCTTTGGCATTCGACTCAGCATGACTTAGATTTGTTCTTGGTTTTACTGTTCGGTGCTTTGTACCGTCTTTGTTACCGATTTCTTTTACTGTTTATTGTATATGTTAAATTGCTCCATGTACAGCACTTTGTATGCAGCGATGGCTGTTCAAAAGTGCTCTATAAATACAATTGAATTGAAAGTAGCTAACTATGCTTTTGGTATTATCAGTTTCATAATGGCAGCGCAGAGCTCACAAAGTAGTTGTCTGTTTGAGTGTGTGTTGGTGAATGCACGTCAATTAGTGTCGGGCAGAATCCTTTTCAGTTACAATTGGTTCCTGCTAATAATCACCATTAGATGGCATCGGAACACTAACAGGGAAACAACTCAATGGGGAACATAAAGACACCGTTAACACCATATATAAGGTGCATTGGATTATTGGGGTGCACTGTCGGCTTTTGGGAAAAATGAATACTTTTAGGTGCACCTTACAGTGCGGAAAATACGGTAATAAACATAAATGACTGTGCACACTTTGATGCCGACAGTGTGAGAGTTATATGTGTGAGAGAGCGAGAAAGAGAGAGAGAGAGAACTTTACCTCAATTTATAAACATTTGATGTTACATAGTACATGTACTTCAGCCAGCAATTGTTGTGTTGTTAACTGTTATGGGGGATTTCAGAGGTGTTTGAATGCAAATTACTTTTTATTTTGAAATTCTCACCAAAGATGGTGGCTCCTAGTCACCTCACTGTAGTAATAACAGTAATAAGTATTTAACTCTGTTGCTGCTTATACTCCAAGACTTTACATTTAGTCATGCTGGTTACCAGCTATCAATACATCTTCAATGCCACTTATTCCTCACTGCGATCGCAGGTGTGCCACTGCTTATTCCAGCTGACTTTGGTCAAGAAATAAGGTACATCCTGGGTTGGTCGTCAGCCAATCACAGGACACTGGTTACATCCAAACAAATCTAACAGACCCCAGCCTCATATGCGGAGGTAGTAACATGACAAGAAAGGTGTTGAATTTTACTTGCGCACATCCTTTCACATTCTTACCGGTTTCGGCATTGTTGCTTCCTCTCTTCTTTAAACAACAAGATGAGAAGGTACTGTTCGTTGTCAGAGGATGACAACACCTCTATTACAGGACCTGAGAAAGGGTTAAACAAACGGTTAAAGCTGAGTAATCAGAGAACTGAAAAAAAAATTCACAAAATGCTATTCACATTAGAATTCATGATAACATTGGAGTTGCACTCCCAGAGCAAAACATATGCTTCATTTTGATCTGGCTCAACTATCATTTTACCAGTATCCGTTTTAAAATGCTGCACTTTTTTTCTATACGGCTATTAAACGTGAGGTCATGAACAGGTATGATGACAAATCATGCCGCAATATGAGTCTCCAAAAGATGATTGCATCACAGACAACGCTGTGGCATTATGCCCGATGGTGGCATTTTTGTACAGCACGGGTGTGTCAAGTCAAGGCCTGGGGTCCAGATCTGGCCCGCCACGTCATTTTATGCGGCCCGTAAAAGCAAATCATTTGTGTGAACGTCCATGATTCTTGCTAAAATTGTACCAAGATGTCAAATTGCCATGTGTAAGAAATAACGGTGAGATAACGGTGAGAACCTTGAAAAATAATTGAACAAGCAACAAATAAATTGTTGACTGATTTCAAAACGAGTAATTTATCAGTTCCAAGTCATAATGTGATGTGGTGATTTAACATTTATTTGGTTTCACTGTCATGATGGCCCTTCAAGCGAAGATGCTAACAACCACCAAGTGGCCCGCAACAAAAATGAATTTGACACCCCTGTTGTACAGTATTGGGGTGTTGCTATGATTTTGTGTGGTGTACTGGATCAACCTTCTAGTCCAAAAAAAATTTCTGAGCATTCTCTCTCACACACACACACACACACACACACACACACACACACACACACACACACACACACTTTTAGCTCATGCAATTTGTACTCAACTACCAAAAAAAAAGGTCAAACTTGTATTATCACGCGTTCCTGCTTTCAAGGCGCAACCGTTGGTGTTAAAAAAACCGGGAAACGTCATAATAGAGTCCACGTAGTATTAAATGGCATTCATTTACTGTAGCTGTTAACTGAATATGAGCATGTTTCCGCGTGGCGACTCAACATGTGGCTTCTGCGTTAGAAGTGACCACTTGTTGCTCGTCAGCAATTAGTACATTTGGTTTTCTCCCAGAGTTCTGTTCCACAGTAACGTAGTCATGATTTAAACAAACTGTAGGAAATATCCCAAAAATCTAAACGCTTGGAGCAAACAATCCAACAGCTCAAAACTTACAAGGCTACGAAATCATTAAAGCAGCACGAGTGACACTGACAACCAAAGCATTTCTAGATGACATCTTAATGTAAGCTTGAAGTGAGTTTGTTCAATCAAAGATATTGTACATTAGTCACGGGGTGTCCGTGAAAAGGCAAAACATTTCCTAGCTAGTGGGTGTAGTCTAAATAACGGGACAAGTCAAATGGTAGCCAAGGCTGCCCCGCGCGTGCACGTGAAGTTTAGAGCGGAGAGAAAACATGTCAGTTACCCAAGCGTAGTTTTGTAACTAGACAACCATACACGAATACATTTTCTCCAATTCATACAGGTAACGCGCTGCTGAGGAAAAAAACGCCGCGCACCATGATTTCCGCTATGGCATCAAACTTGAGCGGCTCGTCGTTGAGAAGCAACTCACCGGGGGGAGTGGGAGAAGAGTCGTATGTCTGTGAAATGAGAGAAAAGCTTGGCGTCTTTTTGCGAAGAAAACTGCGATCGGTGAAAAGAATCCGGGATGCTTCTTTCCTCGTGTGTGGCTGTTGCGTTTACACACGCAAATTCCCGCAGACATAGAAAACTGTTGATGACTAAACAACCATAAGGCGATTTGAGAGTCTCCAGCCTACCGGAATACACATCAACAGCTTCCGGTAGGAGCTTTGAAAAATAAATAAATAAATGACACGTTGGAAGACGGGCCGTCAGATTAACAACTAACCAGTTAACATCCATTAGCCACCATATTCAGAAGAAAAGAGTAACTTTTGCATCAAATCCGGTCCTGCCTTTGAAACACGCCGTTGTAGTCAATTGTTCAATTATAGCTACAGACGGTACAAATAATGTTGCCTCGGGCGTTTTATACTCGTTTTAACTAGTATATCCTACTGTACATGGCACCCAAGATAAATCAATCACTGACTCTATTGCACAGACCTCTCGATACGAACGTTTAAAATCTCACACTGATCGAATCACTTTGACAGTGTTTTCACAATTTCTGTCACGCCAAACACTTGTTGATTCCATCTGCATTTGTCCCTTTAACCGCTGGATGTCACTATTTCCCTTCAGTAACTAGCTGACAAAAGCATATCATCAATCAGTCAATGTGTTCTACCTATCCGTCTATCTATCTATCGATCTGTCTGCTTGCTTGCCTGCCTGTCTGTCTCTCACTCCATCCGTCCATCCATCCGTCCCTCAGTTCATCCATCTGTTTGCTGCCTTCCTGTCCTCGCACAAACAAACACTCACATGCAAGCTGTTAGACATTGAATTTATGACAACTGGACTGTTCTGGTTGTCATAAAAGCCGTTTAACGTCTCATCCGTGAAGTCTTTATCAGTTCATGCTCCAGGCTTGTGCATGAACTAGTGAAAGCATGAATTGATGAAACCTGCTCGGATGAGAGGCCAACCATCTTTGAAAACAGCCAGACCAGTCCAGTTGAGCTCAATTCAATGACATGAGAAGAGAATACTCACACTCACATTCATATTTATAGTCGATTTAAAGGGTCCATTGAAACTAGCTTGAATGCATGCTTTTGGAATGTAAATCCAACCATCCATTTTCTAATTCGCTTATCCTTACGAGGGTCGTGGGCATGCTGGAGCCTATTCCAGCTGTTTTCAGGCAGTAGGTGGGAAACACCCTGAACCGGTTGCCAGCCAATCGCAGGACACACAGAGACGAACAACCATCCATGCTCACAATCACACCTCGGGACAATTTATAGCAGGGGTCTCAAACTCATTTTTTTGTCGCGGGCCACATTGTAGTTACGGTTTGACTTGGAGGGCCTTTATGAATTTTGGGACACCATATAAATGTTTAATAATAATGACTATTGAATAAAAAAATAATGTTTGAAAGTGCTCTATAAGTACAGTTGAGTTGAGTTGAGTTAATCACCTCTACATATTACATAGCACACAACAAATTGATGAATAACTAGTTTTAAAATCAGACGTCAAGAACAATGACTGTTATTGTGGATTACGTATGACAATTTGAAATTTTGGTTCAGACTTGGGCAAACGTCATGGAACTTCACATGCTTGATTTGCTTTTGTGGGCCACATTAAATGATGTGGCGGGCCAGATCTGGCCCCCGGGCCTTGACTTTGACACCTGCGATTTAGAGTGTTCCATTAACCTGCCATGCATGTTTTTTGTTTTTGGAATGTGGGAGGAAACCGGATTACCCGGAGAAAAGGCACACAGGCACGGGGAGAACATGCAAACTCCACACAGGAAGGCCGGAGCCAGAATTGATCTCTGCACCTCTGCACTGTGAGGTGGACGTGCTGACCAGTTCACCACTGTGCCGCCCTGGAATGTAAATACACAGGGGAAAAAAAGGTGGAAGTAATAATTCATCACCAAGACCTTCGACATGAGCATGACATGGCCGATCTCACAGACTGGACTAATTGCCAGTCAATCGCAGGGCAGACAACCACAACTAAAGACAGACACCCATTGACACACCCCTACAATGTCTAGACAGAAGTCATCTGAGTGAGCCACTACACTGTGTGACTTTCCTAAACTCATTTCAGCACTTAATTTATTTTGAATATCCCCGGCAGGTGTATAGCTATACAGTTCATTGTTGTAAGCCACTGTGAAGACAATAGATGGCTTGTTTCACCAACAGTTTGATGGTTTCCATGGTAGATGTCCGTTATCAATGTGATCAATAACGTCACACGACCACAGCCGACATTAGCTTTTGGCAATGCGCCAGGCAAGAACATTGTTCCCATAACAACAGGAGCGGAGAGGAGAAAGGCGTCTTTGTTGAGTTATCCTGACTAAATTGACAAGGCCTTTTTCAGCCTTTGATACAGAACCTTGCACAATGGATGGCATATAAATTTGCAGATGTCGCCTGCAAAGCTCAAATGTCAAAGCTTTTCACAGCAGCAAGCGGAGCAATTGATTGACTCACTTATTTGTCTCCTGCCAAAATATTCATCCCGCAGGACAAAAAAAATAAAATAAATAAAAACATTGATTGGGTTACCTTTTGTCAACTGCTAATATAAATATATGTCCCACAGGAAAAAAAAAAGAATTGAAAGAATGGAAGCGTCAACGTGTTCCACTTCCTCTCATCTAGGTGACCTTGCGTGAACATACACCTGCCAAAAAACACTCACGATAGCTTTCTGATTCAAAATTGTATCACTTGGCCTGCGTAGTGGTCTTCTCCCCATGTTCAATAGCCGTTGATCATATCTTTTGGTTGGCCTGCAACACATTGTGTCTGTCTCTTCCCTCCCATTCATTTGCCATTCATTTCCAGCCACTGCAATTTTCTCCAGCAGGAACTGAATAGACAGATGACAAGACAACACCGGACTCTCCTCTTTCCCTAGTTATTGTAGAAAATAGCCCAGCAATAATTTCTTTTTGTGTCATTGGTAGACTTCTAAAAGCCCAATTGACGTCAGCTCGGCAAAGAAAGCCATAAAGAAACCCTTTCAGTGGCTTTGAATGAACGCAGGAAAGAGGAATGAATCCCTCTGGGGTGCTGTGACTGAGCGGGCCTTTTTATTTTCTTTTGCTCTGCTAATCAAATGGAGCTGGAATGAAAATGGAGTTTTCTATGAAAATGGGGCCCTTTGTTGGCTTTGCGAGGCTGGTAATTCATAAACAATAAGCAATCTCCTTTTGTTTGGGATATAATATATTCGGGCTGTTCTAAAAGAGGTCTTTGCGCGTGCACACGCACACACGCACACACACACACACACACACACACACACACACACACACACACACACACACACACACACACACGTGTGCTCAGACTGAAGCCAAGCGCGGTGGTCGGGTAAGAGAGGAGAGTATAAAAGGAGGCAGAGGAAGACTTTCCATTCATCCTCCTAGCTGAGAGACGGCAGGACCTCTCTTGCTTTCTTCAGCTTCCTGAACCTCGGACTCTCTCCCTCTCTCAAGAGAAGTTCGAGTTCAGCAGGGATTTTTCAGGCTTCCAGCAGGTCCACTTGCTCGGAACTCTTTGTGATGTGCACATTTTTCCCGGGCACATATGAGAAACTAATGATGTTTCATCCAGGCCTTGCACCTCCTGAAAGACAACGAAAAAGACATTCACGCACGCAGGGAGACAAGTGACAACAGAAAGGGAACACAAGGTGTTACCATGGGATTCAACTGGTGACAGGAGAAGCAAAGTGCACTGTGGAGGACCTTTTCCTGTTGAAGTCAAACTTTGTTGGATGTTTCCTCAGAAGGAATTACGTTCATAATTTCACACAGAGGAAAGTGAGGATGAGGATAAGGTCATCCATCCTCTGTCATCCACTGGGGCCAAGTTAAAGGAGTGCTGTTTACATTTGTACGGACATCAACAGATGTGGAATTGGTAAGTGCGGCTTTTTGTCCAGCTGAAAAACTTTCCATAAGCTTGGCAATGTTGTTTTATGAGACATGCATGTCACATGATGCGCTTTGTTCTTCATACTGAAATACAAGCGAGTCAATGTTGCTTACATCGCACAAGTTCACAACACATGGAGCAAGTCTAAAATGACCCAAAGGAGGAGAAGCGTGGCAGTCAATGGATGGATTGGACCGTTCAAATGCAGCGTTGTGGCTCTTTCAATAATCCGCTAGATGGCAGCACCACCTAACCAACAACTCAATGGCAGCAAAGTGTCCTCCGCGTGCCCTTACAAATGCATAGTTTGTATATTGTGTACACAAACACACGCATGCGTACTCTTCAAAGTGCTTTAAAGCTACATAAAATTACAAGGAGGTAAACACAAATCACTCCAATAAACATACATTTATTTCATGAAAAAATAGTTCACTAAATAAAAGCATGGTGTGCAAGCTCAAACACTTTGGGTTGTCATACGCACCACTGAATAAAACTATTTTCAGCCTGCAGTATCGTCCAAGTTGAGACTGTTTCAGATTTTAGCAGCATAAAACTCAAACACACGCCCACTTTGTTTCGACCTGACTCTTAGGGCCCTATTTCCTCGATAGGCACAGGAGGGCAGGAGGGAAGGCAGTCTCCAATTGCCCATGCCATATGACTACATCATTCTCAAAGGGACATTTTGCAAGTTAACTGCATAAAGGCACTTTTGCGGGCGCCAATCTCAGGCACGGACCCAGTGAGTCAATTTCTGCTTCAACTGCCCTGATTTTAAAGGGAATGAGGGGAGCCGATTTGATTCCATTGCCATGTTTTTCATTCATCAGTTTGATCGGTTTCATCATAATTTGAACTGATCGAGTGCACAAGCGACAACATGTAACTTGTTGATTGACCATCTGAATCGATTGACTGGAAGTCTGCTGGTTCCATCCCTCAACGATAAACAACACTGGGTACAAAAATAGGCCCCTTGGTATCAGAAACCATTCACTGAGATTCTCAGAAGTACCTTTGTACTCGACAACGAGGAGGCTTGTGCTCAAGAAGAGCTGTTTTGGACAGCAACATAAAACCAATGCAGAAACCTCTCCGAACTGCATGGGCAAGTATGGTCATATTTCCTGCAGGGTCTAGTTAGTAGGACTAAAACCACAGCATTCTGAATGTACTGCAGCTGAATTTTACTGCACCTCAATGAGCAAACCAGTTACAGTCGTCAAACTTGCTGGAAACAAACGTGGATTATTCTCTCCTAGTCATCTTTAGAACTGATTCATTTGATTTTGACAATGTTTTTGATTGTAAAAATGCCCCAAACCCAAGCTTTTGAGTCTCCTTTTGGAGACACCAACAATATACTGACATTGTCGAAGTGGCATGATCACAATTTTTGACAGCTGTTCTAAAACTGAGTTGAAAAATTCAGCTGTGGCCTCCAATTTTCAAGCAGTCGGGGTTTCTAAGGAGGCGTTGGCTTCCACTCAGGGTCCTGATTTTGAACAGCGGTTATAAAATTGAGTAAAAAAATCATATGTAAGGATTTGTGATCTCGGGTTTTTCAACAGAGTTTCAAAGGAGGGGTTAAAAGGTGAATTTGGTTTTGAAGCAGCATTCCCAGCGTTACTACTTTTAAACCCGAATTTGAAACCCAAACCCGAGTTTGAGACCCCACTAATTTTAAACCCCAAAGCACTTTGAAATCCTTACCGTCCATTGAAACGCCACTTTGAAACCCAAACGCTAATTTAAATACCTACTTTGAAACCGTGGACCTATTTAAAAATATCAGTCGCCCTATGTATGCACTTTAGCCGTCGAGATGCCCAAGGACCAGTTGCCCCACAATCTATCACGTGGAAACGGATCGTGATGAATACCAACGCACACTCAAACACACCACTTTATAGTTTGACGATAGCTTGAGGGCAGTGGACAAAGAGGATGTTTTTCCTCATTTCAAGATGCTATTATTCTTATGAGTTGCGGTGCTTTTGAAAATGTATAAATGAGGCTTTCTCTCGAATAGTGAGCGAAAATGGAAATTGTATGTCTCGGTTGCAGCATATGTATAATAAATGACCACAAGAGGGCGCTTGAGCTCCAGCGACTTGAACAGGCCAGACACTGCTGGTGGTTTGGAACAGGTCGCGCTTCAGTGTTTTGGCTCGTGATCACATTGACTTTTGCATCGTGTTACATTTCATATAATATCATCTAAATATAATCCAAAGCAACAAAGAACTTCGAAATTAGATATTTAGGCTGGTCACTATTATAGGGACTAAACTGATTGATGATATAGCTCAGATAAATCTGAACAGAAAATGTGTACCAGAAGCATTGCAACAAGCTTTCCATGTCCACGAATCTCACCCAGGCCCACTCACACAAAAGCCTTAGATCAAATTTTTTTGTGGTGTTGGAGACACAATTAAAAAAAAAATTTTTTTTTTGCTTTCCATTACAAAAACTGTCTGAACCACAATTTCAACTAATTCGATCAAACTAAAAGAGAACAATGAAGTAGCATGAATAAATATATTTCCAAAAATATAGAAGTATAGATTTTTAGATCCCTCCCTACTCCAACACACCTAACTCAATTGATCATGATCGTTTTGGGCTTCTACTGAGCTTGTTTGATGAGCTGATCATTTGAGTCAGGTGTGTTGAAGTAGAGAGGGATCTAAAACAGGCATGATATGGTTCTGGAGGAACCAGAGTTGCTTACCCCTGCCTGAGGAGTTCACCTTGTAGTACCCCCCCCCCCCCCCCCCTTAAAAACCTATGAATTTAAATATCTAGTAAACTAACAGTTTCTTGTGGCGATGAAGCTTCAGCACCATGGCCAGCGACTGTCACACCATCCACAAAGTACTTTCAACATAATTTCTGATCTTTTGGACAAAAGTACTTGACACAAGTGTCAATTTAACAGATTTGTGATCTCCCTTGCCAACTTTGCCTCAACCACCCACGGAGGTCAACTTGCAGCACTTGTGCTTCAACCTCCGATATGGAGTCCAGCAATTCAGTTGCTTCTTCCGCCATGTTAAGGACTATGTGCCTCTCGTGTACCGAGAATGAGAGGCAAGGTCGAATTGATGGCGAATCAAGTGGGCCGGGGTTACATCCACACCGGCGCAACACGCCTCTTTTTGAACTACTCAAAGCTACAGTACATGCGTCGGTGAAAAACATAAAACTTGGTCTCACTTACCGCTTCACAGAGTTGGACTGCGCCTTGTGCTAGCCTTGCACTGGACCTGAAAATAGCGTCCCACAAGTTTTTAAATCAATTCATGTGATCATGCTGTATTTCTGTGCTTTTCTTCTAATAATTTTTGTACGTATAATCATTGAAGAATATTTTGGATTTAGCAGAGAATTACCTTCGCCATTTGGGGTTTTGTTTTACTAGACGTGATTGAAGTTTTTCTCAACCAATCTAGACACATGCTGCCTTCGCAATTTCGACCTAACCTTTATAATAGGTATCACATGAGCAAGACAACAAATGATTTGCACGCCTCTCATGCTCAGCAGCTGCATGCTTCTTTGTTGTCTCAGCACTCACTAATTAATATGATAAATAAGATGCTATTTAATTGGAGGGAGTCATGACTGGCACATGCATGAGGACAGGCAAAGATAAGCGAGCTGTTTGAGGCAGTACCCCCCCCCCCCCCCCACTTCCTGTCTGATTGATGACTTTTTTTTTTTTTCTTTAGATACCGGACAGCTAGGAATAGCAGCTTTGCATTCAGCCACATTTCTATCAAGCGGTACAGTTGAGTTTATGGATTTGCAGATTTGGAACGGCTTCAATGGACAAAAAAGCAATATGGCACGGATCAATTGTTTTGGTGAAGTGTAATAAACCAAGCTACTGTTTAGTGATAATGGAGTTGTAGTTTAATTACAATTTGGACACATCTATTCAGGGAAAAATTGGACTTGTGCAAATTTCGGACAAAGTTTTCCCTGCATATCGCCTCATCTACGGAGCAAGAAAGTCGGTCATATCGCTGACAGCTTTGCCTCAAGCGTCCATGTAGTATAATAGAAGGAATGTACTGTGATCTCCTCATCCTCAGATAATCCCAGCTCCATCTGGATCCCAACAAGAAGCCTGCGGGGAAGTCGCTTCTGTTTTTCTGCGCCACCTAATCCCCCGCACCATCATTCCCACATACCGCTTGTGTCTGACAAGATCAACATCGTTGCACATGTGTGCTTGTTGAGAGAAAAGAAGAGTATTCAACACATCTTGGAGATCTATTTTAACAGCGTCTGGCTGGACACTCCCAACCTGTCCAGACAAATGCTGCGCCTCCACAATGATTTCCTCCTCCTGACATAAACTGCTTGTGCGCAAGCGGCAAGCGGAGAAGAAAGACGAGGAGGCTTGGCGAGCAGAGAAGCGAGGATATGAAAAGAGATTAGTGGTTGAGAGGAGTCAGAAAAGAGTGGTGAAAAAGAAGAAGAGGAGCAACGATATAGACGATGATTGCGAAGAGCTGGTGAGGCTGTAGATGAATTGTACAGAGAGAAGAAAGATTACACAAATGTTCAACCGTGCAACAAGTTGTCAGATGACACGGTACACGGAGGGTGTAGCAGTAGATGGCAAGGAGAGGAGGGATCAAGAAAACCGAGAGCATAGGACGAGGACAGCGGCCTTTTAAGCTGTAATGAGAGGCCAGAGAATGATAAGAGACTCTCATGGGAGAAGTGACTGTTGCTGCACTCCTTGGCCGGCTGACAACTGTAATTAGCCAAACTCCACTCTGGCTATTATTGATCGTCCCCTGCCCTCGCCTCCCCCGACACTGGGCCTTCGTGTCACCTCGACGCGCTCTTGCTGGTTGACGGGGTAGTGCTTGATTGAACCCTTCTCAGCATGAGAGTCGTTCACACCAGCGACGAGCATCCGCTCAAATAAAGGTACGTGGTGCCTGCAAAACAAACACAGTGGGGTCATGGGACCCATTTTCCTCAAGTAGGAGTGTGTGTGTGTGTGTGTGTGTGTATTTGGGTGTGCTTGAAATCTGCATCAAAACACCTGATTTGGAGAGTGTGTCGGCAACATGCGGGGTGTTTGCATATTCTCCTCATATATATACATACATTATATGTTTAAGAGGGTGGCTACTCCTTCCCACTCAGTGTTGGGACATAGATTTTAGCTATGCCAACTTCACACACACACACACACACACACACACACACACACACACACACACACACACACACACACACACACACACACTCACACTTCCTTGTCGTAACTGTCTGTGTACACGAGCTATATCAGACAAAGTTGCTCTTTGCAGTGGCACTGCCAGGGATATTGGGCCCATGAAAAGAAATCTTCCTGGACTCCGCTACAGCCAGTGATGAAGAACTAAGATTCAGGGGAAAATGAGAGAACCCCTGCTTGTCTCCAAGATGGTCATCCAACTCCTGAATGATTAATAAAATGGCTGAATGAATCCATCCAATTCTTTTGTTTGTTTGTTTATTTTATTGAACATATAAAAACACAATACAACAATAAATTGACAAAAGTGAAAGCAAGCAAAAATTGTAAAAAAGCAAAGAAAAAACCAGTCATCATCACAATTCTATGTTCAAAGGAGTAGGAGGAAGTAAGAAACTTATCTAGTCCTACCCCTTGTTCTGTAGCAACATATGAGTTGATCCTTTTTCAATACAAAAATAAAAGAAAAATCAACATTTCATCAATGCTTTTATCCTTATATGTACTGTACTAATCTCTCTTTACAGTTCTTGCATATTTTTATATCGATTTTCTCATATTCATAATTCTGATGTATTACTATATGTTATAGATATATCAAATTTATCAGCTTAACTCTGATTTGTGTAGTTTTTTTGTACTAATCTTTTGAATTTGTTTTTGAACTCGACAAGCAATTTACTGATTTTCAGGTCCGTTTCAAAATTATTCCACAGATTGACACCTATTACTGATACACTCCTTTGCTTGATGTTTGTTCTTGTTTTGGATTTTTTGTATAGGTTAGTACCCCTTAAATTATAACAACTTTCTTTAATTTCAAAAAGCTTCTGGATGTTTTGGCATAGGAGGTTATTATGTACTTTATACATTAATTGGGTGATTTTAAAGTCAACCAGGTCATATAATTTCATTGTGTTTGATTTGATGAATAGTGGATTTGTGGGTTCTGTATATTTAGATCTATTGATTATTCTGATTGCTTTTTTTTTGTAGTTTTCAAAATTTTGTCCCATCTTTTATTTTAGGAGACGTCATACATACACAAACATAAACTGTATGGCTAACACCTGACTGCATGGTTGTTTCATTGTTAGAATGTTTGCCTCACCATTTCTGAGAACATTTGGGTTTGGTATTCATACCTCAACTTCGGCCTTCCTGTGTGGAGGTTGCATTTTCTCCCCCTGCTGGTGTGGGTTTTCTCCAAAGAGTCCGTTGGAGAGACTGTGAACGTGAATACTTGTTTGTCCATATGTGCCCTGCCATTAACTGGCAACCAGTCGAGTGTGTGCACTGCCCCTCGCCCAAAATCATCAGTCAGCCCGCATAGGCTCCAGCATCAAATGAGGGAAAATAGAAAACGAATGACTGGCTCCTCCTTAAATCAAAAAAGCTCTACTAGGAGGGAAAATTCAACATGCCCTCATTTGTCTATATTTTTGTGTTGCACACCGCACAGAAAATCAGATCACACACATACAGGCATGTGATAAGCGATGCTAGACTGAAAAGTAAGTAGTGCTGCACTTTTTCAGCAAGAATTGGAAGGGACATTGCTCAAGCCTTGCTCCAGGGCACCTTGACAGTGGTCAGAAAGCAAACAAGCATCCCTCTCAGATCTAGTCATCTTATCTATCGATCTATCTATCTATCTATCTATCTATCTATCTATCTATCTATCTATCTATCTATCTATCTATCTATCTATCTATCTATCTATCTATCTATCTATCTATCTATCTATCTATCTATCTATCTATCTATCTATCTATCTATCTATCTATCTATCTTTTTTAAAAGGTCAATAGATTTTCTTTCATTGGGCATCTTCAAATGGCGGACTGCACATCATGCGCACATTGTTTTCTCACACGCGCCGCAGTCACAGACTGTGTACATGCTACTCAGCTTCAGTACCGTCATCGTGCTTGTTGAGCCAATTAAGTGTCACCTTTTAAAGTCCACAAACTATATGCCACCTCTTAACCACTAATTGTGTTCTTCTTTTCCTCCTCTCCTTTTTAAAACGAATCTTGTGTATTTGATCTTCTCAGCATTCTCTATACACACTAAGAATAAGATGAGTTACTTGGCTTCTCCTCACTTGACCACAAACAATGCAAAGAGAGCAAAACTCTAGTAATAACAATTATTAGTGTGCGACAGACGGGCCTTCTTACTGTGACAAAAACCCGAGGAGGACTCAAGTGAAATTGAAAATGTCAGCACTATAAGTGTGGACGCTAATCAGACATGCTGCCATTATAACAGCAAGGTTAAATACCTGCTGGCATCATCACCTTCAGCCAAGATAACATCCAAGCTACAAGACCTTGCACGCACACACACACACACACACACACACACACACGCACACACGCACACACGCACACACACACACACACACACACACACACACACACACACGCACACACATGCACACACACATACACACACACGCACACTCCGAGGATAAATATCTGATTGTGTGCCCAAGCACTGACAAAGGACCGATGAGGGATCTCCAACATTCATGCATCTCCTGTCGTCGCCGTACATGCAGCGTCCCATCGTGCCATTGAGTAAGGGGGAGGATTTACAAGTCACGCCAGTGGTCTCCATACGTACACCAAAGCTCTCTTTTGTTCCCCCCATCACCTGTTCCAGATTTATGACACCCAATTACGAGCAAGTGTCCTAACAGCATTCCCCATTAGCCTATCAAATGCTTTAGTGCTTGTTCCCTCAATGGGTTATCTGGCCTTTCAGCATGGCCATAGCCAATTTACGCCTCCCCCACAAGACCATGCGAACAAAGACCTCGCCGCTCTTCTTTTTGTTTTGTTGCAATGCTCCTCCAAGACAGGTAATTAAAAAAAACTGAGTTTGTGGTTAATTTGTGAGATAATTATCTAAATTAAACTGCTTTCTCCTCACATGGCGGGCAGGGGTGTGTGAAGAGAGGGCTCTTTCTATCTCATTCTCTTCCTCGCCTGACGAGGGTGGTCACAAGAAACAAAGACGCTAATGACACCTTCTCCTTTCTCTCTTTTTGTTTTCTCCGCCTTATTTTGCCTGCTCTTTTGTTTTATCAGCCTGACAATTAAATGAAGATGGAGGAGTGGATGTTTTACTTCCAGGTGCCTTTGTCCCATCTGCATTGTCTGGTAAAGCCAATAAAATATCAATTCTGCAGGTGGCCAATGAAAGCAGCAAAAAAATTATTCAGGACCCACACCAAGGTGGCATTTGACCTCTAGCACCTCGATGTAAAATACTGCTGTCAGCAGGAGGTCCATACATGGCCCTTTGTAGACACAAATTTCACAGAGAAGAACATAGAGATGGACACTGGAAATATTTAGAATTCTTTTGAATTAGCCGTTACTGTGTTAAAGAATCTGATATGGAAGAATCTGATATCATATTTGTATGAACATGCCAGCATGGAGATGTAGCTGGTGACTGTCTGACTTGCTCAATCACCCCTCCACCACACACACACACACACACACACACACACACACAGATAATTGATGAAGGAATGAACGCTCACTGTCAAATGTGGTGGCACGTTGCCATCAGGCCCTGACAGGAAAATAACACTCTTCAAGGAAAATAATACACTCATTCTGCTGTCGGCGCTCACAGAATATGGCTCGCAGACGATGCTCGCGCGTGTGCGTGTCCGCCTGTGCATTTGTGTCTGTGTGCATGAGTGCATATGTCTAAAAGCCCTCGTCACTGCTGTCAACCTGAGTACAAAGGATCACTTTATATGATTAGTATGCATCTCTGAATAACATACTGCACAAAAAGCCCTGCCCCACTGGATGCTCCACGCCAATTAATGGATTAAGAAATTATTTCCAGGCAAGCCTTGTTGTGAGACAGCAATGATATGTGGCTGTTGTGGCTGCTACTAGCCACATGGCCAATTTCTCACTCAGCAACTTGGTGTTGAATTCCGAAAGTAACTTCAAGTAGGCCGCCTCAAAATGTGTACATTCCTGTGTAACACACTTAATAGCAAGTGCGGGTTGAACAAATTCAATCCGTATGACAGTGTGAGTCTCATATTTGGTCGAAAGCCAAAGGAAAAAGATGTATCTTCAAACGAGTTTTAAAAATGGACAGGGATGGGGCTCGCCAAGTATTTGACGGAAAGTCAAATATTTGCATTCATTTGTGCTTTTCATTGACTGTTTTTCAATTTCTTATATTATTAATTAATGTCATGTGTAAAGTACCTTGTAACAGCTCCAGCTGTTGTGAAACACGATTTGTCAATAAAGTTGTACTGTACTGTATTGCATTGTGTTGTGTTAATTTCCTTTAAAAAAAAAAAAATTGAAACATTTGGATTATTGATAGCCGCAGGACACAAGCCCGCAGTTGGGGGCCCCTCCATAGCAAATTGAGTAAAAGTCGAGGAATAGGTCACCCGTCGGCAATTGCCCCCCTTCCGCTGATAATACATGAAATATTGCCGGAATATATAAATGTAGCGCAGGTAGTAATACACAAGGGATGAAGAGATTCGTTACAATGATGTCATAAACAATTTTGCAACTCTGAAAGTAAGGACGATAAAGCACCTAACTCACTGAGTGACACAGGTTTGCAAGTGTGTGGACACCTAAGGAACGTGTTTTTTTTTTTTCGTCAGGCTCGTTCAGTGCCACAAATGGTCGTTTTCTTCGTGGCTTTTTAAACCTGACATGGAATGAACTTAAGTGGCCTCCAAGTACGGAGAAAACCTTTAATCTGAGGGGAGCAAGCAACATATGTAGCATTATTCCAACATGTGGTTGAAGCAAATCTCTGAAATAATTCAGGCTGTATTTGTCATTCCTATTTAAGAGCGAGAGCGTCAGCTCAGTGCTGCAGGCCAGTATTTAGCATGCGGCGGATGAATGGAGAAATCCTATCCATCACATTAACACACTTTGATAGCAGCCTGGCACTTGGAGGCAGCTTCGTCTGCAGGAAGGCTCTCATATGCCAGCGGCCCCGGCATTTGAACTGTTGCACGCCACTTATGTCTTCCGCTTTATTTATAGAAACTATTTCAGTGCTGAAGTGTGGGTGGCAGATGTTGTCTTTCATATGTTTTTTTTTTTCAGCAAGACTGTTTGCTCTTGGCCTTTCCCCTTTTATCAAACATTGCATTTGAAAATTGACTGTGACCACACCATTTGTTGAACTTGAAATATCCAACGCAACTTCCTGATGCTGCACAAGTAAACCGATTAGTGACGAAACGTTTCTATGGAAAACCCATGATTAAACAATTAGTATTACCCGTTTCAAACTGTAATTAGCATTCGTAATGAATTTGGCTTCTCTGGGGGTACCCGGCTCATGAGCCAGCTCCTCTGGAATGCAATGCAGGGATGTCGCGCTGCTTTTTGTGCTCACGGTTTCCTTCGGAGGGCCGTTATGTCTCTCAACCCATATAAATGTATGATCGCCTGATGTTATCGCTTTTACACAACAAATTGATGGATAACTTGTTTTGAAATTAGAAGCCAGGAAATTGTTTGTTCAAATATGTTTCTGTTTATTTTAAAGGGGGTATTGGTCACCCCAAACAATCTTGCAGTAGCTCATATGTCATTGTTGTGAAATGAAGACAATTTGCAAGAAGCATGAAATCAACGGACATGATTTGCCTTCGCGGGCCACATAAAATGCTGTTGAGGGCTACATCTGGCTCGCAGGCTTTTTTGACTTTGACACCTGTGATGTAATGTGTCCAGGGGTATTGTGGCATTGAGTAAATTCAGGACAACTCCTGAACAGCCAGAAATTCAAAGCTGACATGGTCTGGTGTTACTTTTTTTTTAAAAGGTCAATAGATTTTCTTTCATTGGGCATCTTCAAATGGCGGACTGCACATCATGCGCACATTGTTTTCTCACACGCGCCGCAGTCACAGACTGTGTACATGCTACTCAGCTTCAGTACCGTCATCGTGCTTGTTGAGCCAATTAAACCGTTTGTTTTCCAGAACAAATTTGCAGCATGCCTTGCTCTAAAGTTCGGAGGCCAGCTCAAACCCGCTGCGTGTCCTGTGTTGCAAGACAGTGATTTGAATTACACTAAGCATCCCTTCCATACTTTTACTTTTTCTTCGACCAAACATATCCATTGAACCTGGCGGTCAGAACCTCAACAACATAGCAGAAATGGCAGCCGACTGCAGCAAAGTTACAGAAAAGAAGAGCAAATGAATGTTCCCTACTAATAGCATTGACTTGGGTGGCAAAGTGAAAGCGATAGAAAATAATTTTCTTTTTCACTTGAAATATGCATCGACCTGTTGTGATTGTTATTTGAAAGTGAGGTATGATTTTGAAGACGATGAAACCGAACCGTTAGAAATAGAATCCCTCCCAACGTTTAAAAGTAACTTCAATATCATTGATGGATCAATGAAAGCTTTCATTTTTAATTCGATGGTTAAATCATTCATTGCCCTCAAGTCATTTTGCTTTTGTCTCCAAACACACATGATCCAAGCGTGCCCAATATAAGGGTCAACAACAACATACTGCCACTGTTCCCATCAGTCGAGCATTTTCATCACTTTCCTGATGGAATCTCCTCTTCCTATTTTGTTGCGATAGGTTGTCATTCATCTCCCTCTTTGTCATTCCTCTGATCTTCTGCTCCCATTTGAGCATCAAAGGTGTTGAAGAGGTTGGCCATCTTGGGATCCTTCCTCACAATTCCCTTCATCTTCTTCAAAAGGAGGATGGTGCAAAGGCCAACTGTGTGTGTTTCAAATCTCTTGACTGAAATACTCCTCACACTTTGCAATGCTTGAAACCTTTGGAGCCTGTCGTACACACACACACACACACACACACACACACATGGTATTAAAGGTCAATGAAGAAAGACTTTGGAAAACTGTCATGGGTGACGATTTCTCAATCTGTTTCCTGTCCTTATGCCAAAATGATAGAATCACCGATCCTGGAGGATGATCATTTTGGAGAGTTAAATATACTTTATTCAAAATAAACGTGTTTGGCAAAACACTAACAAAATCAAAGCAAGAAAGAAAAAATTAGGCTAAAAAAATGATATACCGGTATATAATTTATAGCTCACTTCTTGCTCATTTTAGCAGATGGCAGCAATGAACTCTTTTGTGTGTCTTGCGGGGGGCTACACATACCTCCCAATTTTTGTAGCTCTAGACCAAACCTACCAGGATTGGATATTGTTTTTCCAATGTAGGTGGCGTGACAAAGTCTTTGGGCAGTATGCAGGGTACACCCTGAACTGGTTACCAGCCAACCGCAGGGCACACACAGACGAACAACCATTAACGCTCACAATCACACCTCAGGACAATTTAGAGTGCTCCATCCATGCAAGGGAGGGAGGAAACTGGAGTCAATATTTATTTATTCATGTTTTATTATTTGGGGGGTAAGAGGGATGAGCCAACCTCCATTTTTTGCGATAAATATTTTTGGTCAGTTTTTCCCCATTTTTTGGGGGGTGGGGGGGGGGTCGATTACTTCTTTTCAACACATTTATAACGGGTGTCATTTCATGTGTGGATTTTTGCTATTTGCAGCCCAGCCTAGTCTCTATCCCCTGCAAGTAGTGTGGGTTCTCCATATACTGCAATATGTACAAATTCAATCAATCAATCAAACTTCCATAAAAATGCAACTCAAAGTGCTGTGCAGTTAAAAAAAAAAATCAAAATTACAACACAAGAGCAGGACACACCCTGGCCACAACTCACACAGATATACAGTGAATCCTCACAAGAATGCCAATGCTTGCGCGCGCGTGCGTGCACACACACACATAAAACATGCACACACATCCCGATGGTGGATGGGGAGCTGATCCACGCTGAATGACTGCAACCACCCCTCCCAGCATGGAGGCCCCCCAAGATGAAACGGTGAATCTTAAAAAAAAAAAAGTAAATTCATAAAATAAATACATCAATAAATAAAAAGACTTACCTTAAAAGAATTAAGATAAGTATATAAATAAGTTATTCGAAAGCCAAGCTAAAAAGATGTGCCTTAAACTTCCTCTTAAAAACATCAACAGTCTCTGCAGACCTAATAATCTTCCTTTCAATGATAATAATAAGAACAATTATAATAATAATAGTAGTAAAACAGTTATCGTATCTATTCAAAGCAACAAATTAATCATGTACTGTATGTCGTTATGTTAGCATTGGGACTTTAGGGTCACACTGCAGACATCAATTTGTCTGTTGGATAGGATCGAGGTCAGATCATTTTCTTTCCACAATCAAACTGTTCAAAGACTGAGACCATATTTTTATTATCTATTTTCATGCTGACACAGAAGAAGAAAGCATGAGCAATTTATTTACCTTTTCCAAGCTGCCCCTGCGGGAGGTCAGATGTTTACTCAAGACAACACCACAATGACACACTTACAAGAGATGCAGTATTGCAGGCAGAAGTCTATTGACTGTAAATAAGTACATCGAAGCAGCATTACATTGGCTCATGGTACATTTGCCACTTGAAGCCCTTTAAAGGCTGTTTTTTTGTAAGCGAGCAAGGCCAGAACTTGGACAGACACTGTGCACGAACACCAACACACACACACACACGCGCACGCACGCACGCACGCACGCACACACACACACACACACACACACACACACACACACACACACACACACACACACACACACACACACACACACACACACACACACACATTCTAACCTTGAGCCTAAACCTATTCCTCATCTCTGCGGAAGTGCGCTGAGTGAATAACCTCGATAAAGGCTTTTTAATAGACTGCATTGTATGGGTACCCTGGTGTGGGGTGGTAATATTGTGGGCGGGGTGATTCCCGATGGGAGAACCGGAGAGGGGAAGCAAGTGAGAGATGGGAGCCCGGCACACACAAAACTCCAGCGGAGCATCGCTGCTCAAATTGCTGTGCCTGCGCTCCTGATCCTTATATACATGTAAATGCCTGTTTGCAATCCAAAATGAACAAGGTCTTGGGCAAGAACAACCCAGATACGATGAGCTTGGTCAGAGGCAAACGCTACAACTCGGTGATGTACTGGCGTTGTCTCTCGGATGTGTGAATGAAGACGTTTATTACAACAGACTTGGAGGATTAGCCAAGGGCTTAGGCCATTCTCATGGTAATGTTCACAAGGCTGCGAGTGCACAGATAAACGCAAGCACTTACCTTATCGAAATACACAGAACTGTAGGAGTTTTGCTTCACTGCGGTGACATACTGAACATACAAATATACGCTCACAATTCTAACTAAAGAATCGTGCGGCCATCAATGGCACCTGAATGTAGCATAGGCATCTGGGTTTTGTGGGTTCTGCTGCCTCACAGCAAGAGGGCTTTGCCTTTGAATCTCAGCTCAGATCTGCATGTTGAACTTCTCTCCAGGTACTTCGGCCTCATTATACAGTCACAAAAAAAACTAAACAAAAACAAACATTTCGCATATGTTAAACCTTGTGTTGTGTTCCGATCAAATTTGACCGTTTTAAAAGTTTTATCTCTGAAAGTGGGTCGCTGATGGTGGCACTGCGGGATCAGTGGTGGTGTGGATGTGGATGTGAAAGGTTGTTTGTCTCTGTTTGTAACCTGTGACTGACTGGCGACCAGTTCAGGGTGTGGTCTGCCTTCTGGCCAAAGTCAGCTAGGCTCCAGCAACTCACCGCGACCCTGTTCGGGGTAAGCGGTGTTGAAAACGGATGAATGGATCTCTCAAAGTTGTAGTTCATTTGTTCAGACTGACCTAAGATTTCATGACTTCATCTCACGAGAGGGCATACAATGATATAAGTTGTGTTTAACTTTTGTACACTTTTTGTGTTCCCACTCAGAAATGACTGTTCATTATAAATGAATGGGGGAGACAACGATTAGTGTAATAACTGAGCTCAGGCACACACACACATGCACAGAATACTCACACAACTCATTCTATGCTTTATTCTCCTTTTTATGCCTGTTGTATTTATTGCATGTGATAAAGTGATGATGGCAGCCTATCAGCTTTCACATAATAATGAAAGCATTTCAAAACAAGGCAGCGGACGCTCTCAAGTTACTTAAGGGGTGTTCACATGGCGCACATTTGCATCCGTGCTGCACCCATCGATGTATTCTGTTGCGATATATCTTACACCGGTGTAAATTTTGTGGAGCGTTCACACATATAAAGCTGCTGACTAAAGAGAAGCGTGTTGACCCTGGTGCATTCACACGGCAGTTTCTGCGGCCGTGCAATACGATAATCCATCCATCCATTTGCCGAACCGCTTGATCCTCACCAGGGTCGCGGGTGCAATACGATAATAATACGGAAATAAAACATGCACGTGCGTAATGTGTACTTCCTTTTCCCCGCCTTGTTTGTGACATGTTAGTGTCTACTTGAGCTGCTTTTTACTTCTAACTGGGTCAGTTCAGGTGGGGGACAGAGGTGTTCAGGTCAAAGCTAGGCTAGAGGGTCTAGTTTTGACCTGATTACTGCGCTCACTTAGCTGCTTTTGTGTTAGGAATAGGATTGCCCTCCCCACCCCCACCCCCATTGAAAAATAAAATCCATTGGATTTAGTTAATTTGAACACGTACTGTACATTGGCTGCAAATGATTTTAAAATGTTGTCACGTTTAACGTAATTTTAATCACGAGCAACCGAAAATCAAGTACTTTTTTGTTCAGTGCATCAACTGCCAGACTTTCCCGCAGGGGTAGAAATGTAACGGTTGGATATACGGATGTCTCCCCTGCCACCTTCGATTAAGGCCACTGTGGGAGAAGCGCACCTGCACAGCTGATGGGAGACAATGCCAGCGCTTCCTCTGTGAGATTGATTTTCTCCATTAAAATGGCATCTTTGTCTACCAACCTTTGTTATGCTAAAGAGAAGATGGAAGATTTCCAATCCAATTTGGACTGAGTTGCAGGCCGGTCAGCAATATGGGCCTCCATTGTCCCGACCAAGTCCACTGGGATGGGCGCGTGTGTCTCCTGAACGCCAATTAAGGTGGACAGAGAGACAAACAAGGTGAATTGACAGGCAAGAGAAAGGTATCCATCGTCCTCTCCGTCTCATCGCTGAAAAAAAAAAAAATCAAAGTGTAAGAGAGGGGAAGGAGGATGAAGAGGAGAGGCGAAATAACCCGTAACTCACCGCGTTGGAGGCCCTAGCTCTAGTAACGACGTTCAGCAATCTTATCTTAACATTTAATCATGTGCTTCTAGACTTTTGAATGCTGACATGTCAGAGCAAAGGTTTTTTTTATGTGTTATTGCATTTTTTTCTTTCAGTTTATACAGTTGTTAGTTTTGCACTTGCAATTTTAATCCACTTAAACACCTTCTAGTGTTGTTGTGTGCGTAGGACTGAGATTGGTCGCCTTGCCAAGAGGTTATTTAAAAAAAAAAAAAAAGACAAGCACCAAACCTTAACATTTCTACAGGTGCTATTGGAAACTGCAGTATTGTAGTTTCTGAGACTCCCTCCCAGATACAGTTGGAGCAGGAGATGTCCATCCCTCTGATTCTCAACTGCAACTCGAATTCACCGGTGGCTAATTTTCAGCGTCGGCAATAATGGTATTCTCGGTCGGTAATAATTCTATTCTTTTATTCATGGAGTAATCTAAAAAGTTATTTTTCCCGTAGTTGAAACGCCATTCCGTCTCATTTTTAGGGGTGTCAAAATTAGCATGGTTAAAGCAAGTCCCTTATTTGGAAAGCCTAGTATTTGAAGAATTCTGGTCTCAACTCAGCAGACAATTCTTCTCGAGTAATGCATTGCACAGCAGCCAATATACACAATGTTTGAAGAAGAAATAGGAGGAGCCAATTGGACTGTGAGGTACCACCACCTCTTCCCAGCTTCAGCGGGATGCACCTGGTAGGCTGCTCTTTAGCAGTTAGCACCAAGCTAGGTTTCTAGAGCTCCCAAAGTGGTCTGGATGGGCACTCCCAGACTCCTTTGAGAGCCAAGAGCCAAGTGCATGTCCATCTTGTCACTTGAGTGACACCAAGTCATGACTGGAAGTCATGCAAAAGTTTATGGGGTAGAGGAATAAGGTGGATTTTATTTAGTAACTCCAGAAGATAGCTTGTGCAACATCATCAATTTTATTTATCGCTCGTTTGATGGAAAGCTGCATCACTAATGTCAATGCGCATTTGTATAAAACCTGACAAAATAAAGGAATACAACACTGCGCAAAAGCTTCATCCATCCATCCATTTTCTGATTCACTTATCCTCAGGAGGGTCGAGGGGGGTGCTGGAGCCTATCCCAGCTGTCTTCGGGCAGTAGGCGTGGGACACCCTGAACCGGTTGCTAGCCAATGTTTAGCACATCCACCTCACAGTGCTGAGGTGCAGGGTTTGATTGCAGCTCCGGCCTTCCTGTTTGCATGTTCTCCCCATGCCTGCGTGGGTTTTCTCCGGGTATTCCGGTTTCCTCCCACATTCAAAAAAAAACATGATTGGCAGGTTAATTACACATTCTATTTTGTCCCTAGGTGTGATTATGAACGTGTATGGTTGTTTGCCTATGTGTGCCTGCGATTGGCTGCCAACCAGTTCAGGGTGTCCCCCGCCTATCGCCCGAAGTCAGCTGGGATAGGCTCCAGCACCCCCCGTGACCCTTGTGAGGATAATGGGTGAATGGGTGGCAGTCGGGAACAGGTTATTATTTGCAATGACTGCCTGCGGACAGCAAGTAAAAACTCAAATTCAATTGTATTTCTTTCGATTTCACTGATTGTTTCTGGCATGTCAGTACTGACAACTTCCAATCAGTCCACGCTCTTTAATTTTATTTTTCCTTGAATCGTCATGTTATTGATCGAGTGCTCAAGCAGTAGGATGTTTCTTTGGCATCGCACTTGACAGACATGTTGATGTGGACAGGCCTTTGATGGAGACCTGGCAGTTGAAAGAAGTATCGTCTTCCAGCACTTCACTTCAACACATCTCAACGTCACTTTTTTTTTCACTTTATAGCGCTGCGTTCTACACCCCCAATCACAACTGCGATCCCCCCCACCCCCCTCCCTCTTAGCATGGCTGGTGACAGACGGCTTAATAGGATTTAATAAGGCCCATTTGCATGTCAGCCTTTTAGAGGTTCTGCAAGAAAGAAAGGCAATGGGAGGGATGCGGTGGAAAGAAGTAGCTGCTGTGAAAGGATAGAAAGTGTAGAAAAGGGGGGGGGAAACGAGGAAGGAAGGAAGGAAAGATGGATAAATGCATTGATTTAAGGACCCACTTCTTGTTTCATTAATGCTTCAAGGCTGCTTAAATAGATGAGCAGCGACACCATAAACTTTAGGGTGCAAAATATCATATGTTATGAGTTTTCAACATGCATTCTTATTGCCATTTAGCAGAAATGTGAAAAACGATCCTTCTCTAAAAATGGATAAAATACTGTGAGGCAAAATATTTGCATTTCGCCCATTTACTTTATGACAGCTGCTTTTTGTCTGTGTGTGTGCGCATGTAATTTAAGATTTCTGATGGCCGCTGATGTTTGTTTGTGACGCGTGTTGTTGTGAACACACACACACACACGCGCGCACACACACACACACACACGCGCACACACACACACACACACACACACACACACACAATTTATGGAGTGTTTCAATGAATTATAGCTATCTCTAAATTTGCACGCACAATGTGATTACTCAAAACTATCTAAATCCAGCATGTGGTGGCAGGTGCAAATGGCACCGCGGTGTGTCACCATGACAGGGTGCTCCAAGCGATGCGATGGGTAGAAGGGATCTTTATAGCTCATGTACACATTTTTGAAATACCAGAAACAACAATTATTGCATCATATCATCTCTCAGCAATGCAATTTTGGAACTTGTGAATGACCTCAGGCAGGGGTCTCAAAATCATTATTCTCACGGTTTCTTGCAGACTTCGAACCCAAACAAATGTTTCATATCCTCATATTATTTCATAAAGGCTCCTAAATTAACAAGCGGTAAGCCAAACAATGCGCGTTCAAAATCATTTTCACAGGTGTTGATAAAAATTTACCAGCAGCCTGTTTGGCCGCTGATACATGAGGTAATGGACGCTGTCCATGCATCATTGACACATTTGAGGAGACGTGCTCACTTCCAGGTGCTAATCTAGCGCAGCGGTTCCCAGCCTTTTTTCCAATCATGTACCCTTTTCTGCCAAGTACCTCCTAATCAGTGACAAGCATTTAAACTTAAAGTGCTGTGCCATCAGTGTCTGATTTTTAAAACTTTGAAACTCCATTTGTAGTCATATCTGGAGAACTACTTGGTAATATAGTAAAAAGAAAGACAAAACAAAAAAAAAGAAACAATTAACTTCATCATCAATAAAGATGTTTGCACATAAAAATAATCATACAAAATAAAGTGTTCTCCTTAGGACAGATCTGTTCTCAAGGTGGAAATCACTAACTTAAACAGACACTGAGAAAAAACAAAACAAATATCGAAGTATCCATGTATAATTAAAAAGAAGAGTAACAACATTACCAATGGTCAACACTGCACATTTTTGTACAGAATTTATTTTTTGGGCCTTTAGTGGGACAGTTTAGTTAGACACTTGGGCTTGTGCTTCACTAAGGATCTTTGTCATTCTTGGTGGCAATTGTTCTGATCAAGCTCTTTTATTTATTTTTTGCCTGGATATATTTTCAGTATAAATATAAATATATTTTGAAAACCCACGTATCCCAGAAGTGCTTTAACGCACCCCCTGGGGTACACATACCCCTTTTTGAGAGCCACTTGTCTTTGCCATCACGTAAAACTTTTCAGGAACGACGTTGTTAACACAAATGACGAATTAACTTCTAATTTACTGCGGTTATCCAAGTGACAGCAAAAGGATCAAAGCATCATATCTCATTTATTGAGCCATTTGCTGTAACATAGTACATGCAGGCCACTGTGAGCATTGACTTGCAGTGCTTATTTTGGCACACTTAACTCTGTTCAGAAGACACAATAACCACAGAATAGAATAGACACCCATCCATCCATCCATCCATTTTCCGAACCGCTTGATCCTCACTAGGGTCGCGGGGGGTGCTGGAGCCTATCCCAGATATCTCCGGGCAGTAGGCGGGGGACACCCTGAATCAGTTGCCAGCCAATCGCAGGGCACACAGAGACGAACAACCATCCACGCCCACACTCACACCTAGGGACAATTTAGAGCGTCCAATCAGCCTGACATGCATGTTTTTGGAATGTGGGAGGAAACCGGAGCACCCGGAGAAAACCCACGCAGGCCCGGGGAGAACATGCAAACTCCACACAGGGAGGCCGGAGCTGGAATCGAACCCGGTACCTCTGCACTGTGAAGCCGACGTGCTAACCACTCGACTACCGCCCCAGAATAGACACCCAAAAGGGGAAAAAAAGACAGTTGTGTGCAAAAAGGAAACCTTCAACTAATTTAACCATAAGTAGACAAGATGAACTTCATAGCGCAAGCCTTTATTGTCACAACAAATTTGAGCTTTTGAAAACATCATAAAGAACCCATAATCAAATAATAAGAATGACAAGCATATGCTACTAACTGTAGGATGATGGTAAATGTTCCCACGAATGTTCCCCGTGGCTTCTCTCGTGGCCGGGTGCCTCGCATGGGCGGTGCGGGAGAGGGAGGGAGAAAGAGCGCCGATTTGTGACTCGACGGGGGAGCCAAGCATTGAAAAACAAAGAGAAAGGTGGACAAACTACCTTCATTGATTCAATGATGCAATAGTTAAGTCGTCTCGCCGAACGTATAAACTCCTTTGTAGAACTGGCTCACTGGTAAATTTTGTTTAAATACAACCCCCCCCCCCCAAAACAACAACAACAACACAATACATAATACCAAAACCTGCACACCAGAAAGTTAGCTTGAATAGCTTACCCTTCGTCTTTAAGAAGTCACAACTTTAGATGACATTCCCACCTTGAAAAGCATCAGTTCCGTGCGACTGAAAATGCCTCTTCAAAAGAATGAGGTTACTGTATTTTTCCTTCAGATTATGTCCTGTTAGCTTGAATCCAACGGAAACCGTAAGCCTCCGAATCTTCCCACCGGAAATACATAAAGAGCCGCTGTTCATGGAGTATATTGTGTCAGTCAGATATTCTGTACGCAGAGTTGGGCATCGAGTCTCGAGAATCGATTGGAACAGGACTACATGTATTCACCCGGAAAATGATGGCATTTAAAATGTCCTCATCCTAGGTTGTGCAAATGCCTGTATTTCCCACTACACTCTAGAGCACTCGTTCTCAAGCAGTGTGCCGTGGCGCATTAGCGTGCCATGAGAGATCATCACATGTCATTCACGTCTGTGGGACTGAAAGGGATATGACGGTGTTTCATTTGTATTTTTTTCTTTTGTATTTGGCTGCGTGTCAGTTTGCTGATGCCGTTTGACTGTCGCCGACGACTCGCACGGACTGGGCTGGCATGAAATACGGCAGCTCACTGACGGACTCACGGGACGCATGATGCCCACCTTACTCTGAAGAGGGGGGCTTGGTAACAAAAATCCCGTACAATATTTCCACGTTATTATTTCTCCATATGACATTTTGAGGAAATTTTGGTCGAGATTTTAGCAGCAATCATAGAAGTTGACAAACAAGATTTGTTTCCGCAGGCCACATAAAATGAAGTGGTTCAAAAGCAGTGATCGAATGGCTGACTTGGAGCCAGTCTCCTTTCACAACAGTCTCCTGTCAACTCGGAATTTCATTGTGACCATTTTTTTTTCTCCACACACTGTGAGGATGGTGAGGGATTGGCTACGACCAGAGGAGTTGTTGTGTGTTTATCCCAAATTTAAATGCAAATTACACATGATGCGCACTTGTGTTTGCTGGTTTAACCAAATTATCAGAGTGATTTATTTATTTTCTGTAACTCAGTATTACATTTATTTGTCTTCCACTGACACTTCCAATTCCATCACTTCATACTTCCCTTTGGGGTACTGTCCCAATTCTCCCTAAAAAAAAAAAAAGAAATCATCACAACTACCCTCTGATAGAGAAGGCGGTCGGTCTCCAACATTTTTGCACCTGCTGCCAACTTTGGCCCATAAAGTTTCCCTTTAGAGTCCATTTCCAGTGCTTACAATACTGACGTCTTCAAGCTGAGGTAACATGAATTCATTTCCTCATTTGTACAAACACACGGCCCACTTGGCTTCCCTTTCTTCTGTTGTGAACTAAACCATTGTTTCTCGACTGTCAAGCACAGAGGCTGGAGCGGCACACAACGCCGCCTCCGGAATTTGATCGATCAAAGTGCGAAAAAGCAATTTGGTTTCCAATACAATACGCTTACCAAAGGTATGTCCATTTTAAGAAAAATTTAACATGGCCGGATTAAGATTTGGTTTTACATGCATTAAAAAAATGCTTTTATTCGATGGACTGCATTTTTATGTGCATGGAAACATATTGACTATGCTCCAGTAGAGATGGGGGACTGATCCTTTTCGTGTTCCAAGAAGACTCCACCTCTCTTTTTTCGTGACTGACACCCCCTCTTTGAATACCCTCTCGCCATCTGTGATTCGACCACATTCCACCATCCTCCAATTTTGTCACTTTCACACAATGTCAAGTGCAGCGTGCTCGAATCAATGAATCGAAATATATACACGGCGAGTGTATTTTGTGTCGACAGTCGATCCGCCTGGTTTGCCGAGAGATTAACGCTGGTAAATCCTCTCTTTTTTTGTAACACCCCTCAAGTCTTCTTTCCCACAAATGCGAATGCTTCCCTTCCGTATGAGCTGATGAGTGGCACATTGATGCTTGTGTCTGATATGGACTCAAACGATTATGGGGTGGGCTCAATCGCCAGCTTGTCTCAAGGCCACGTTGAGCTCGGTGTCATGCGCAAAACTGAGAGAGCAACAGTATTGACTCCCTGACTGCACTCGCATCGGTCCCTGGGCATGGAACATCTGGTGGACTTCTTGGAACCTGCTCGTCATGCTGTACGACGGAGAGCTGCAGAAGCAAGATTCTTGGAACTACCGTACTCACTGGTGCAAAAGCTCAGGCAGACAACCATGTTAAAGACTAATTGACAAGCACTTAAAACAAGTCGTAATTAGTGCATGGCTGGTAATAATTGGGCAGGCAGTCTGAGCACTAATTAGCATTAGAAGAGAAAGAAAATAGCCTGCGGTGTACCTTAGTGTGTGGATAGATGATCCCCACGGGAGGGCACTGATGAAGTTGCTACTTTCAAGAAACACACTGGGGCTGGGGGAGAGTAGAGGCGAGCAAGGGGGCGAGGAGGAGGGTGGGGGGTCTTTTGTCATGGTGCATGGTCTGCGGGTGGCCCTCTGCAGGGGGGGTTGGGGGCGATGGCAGGTGTATGTGTGTGTGTGTGTCTGAGCTGAACTTCTGCTTTACAGAACTAATTGATTCTGCGGCCCCTTTTTTTTTTTTTTATCCGCCCCCATTCATCCCACATGCCAATTGTTTTGCACTCAAACATTACTAATACATTTCCCACCTGCTGCAGGGACACTCAAGTCACAAACTTGTGTCTTAGCGGGTTCCTTTCCACCCCTGCTTCCACAAAGATCGCCACTCATATCGTGTGCATTTCCGAACACGCTACAAACTAATGGTAGCAGTTTGAAACTAAGCTGTATGCGTGGAGAGAACTTTGCCACTGTGCATTCTCTAATTGTTGGTTAATTAAATGAAGTATCGGGCGGATTTGGTAAATTATGAGCAATTGTCCCCGAAGGAGCTTTAACAAGGTCTTGATTGGTGCCTCCAGCCACATCCAGTGGCAGCAATGATCCTTCAATTAGTACGGAAGAAGAGTCCCCGCCGTGGATGAGGGAACCACAGGTCCTGGAAGGGAAGGAAAAGGTTCAGGGAAAAAAAGAAACACAGCTCTTAATTAATCAGTGGTGGGACTTGGGCAACGTAGTTATCTCGAAAATTTGCATTTGTTCATCTCTTGAAGACTTTGTTGGAAATGTTCCCCCTTCTTCTGCTCTAGCATGTCAGGGTCCATATAGACCGGGGGTCGGCAACATGTGGCTCTCGAGTCGCATGTGGCTCTTTAGCGCCCCCCAGTGGCTACGATAGTTAGCACGCTGCAAAAGTGCATCCCGTGCCTCATTCATCTTTGTGGCTGTTTTGGCTGTTGCTCATTACGGCATGCGTGTATAAGAGTGTGCGCGAGGTTGGTTGTTCAAACAGTAGATCTTCCGTCAAAAATGTTTGGGCACCCCTCCTCTACAGGATGAACTGCAGGGGGAAAAAAACTATTAATTATGAATGCGCATTTGGTATTTGTAGCCAACTTAGTCATGTTGATAGCAGACTAATACAGTAAATATTCCCATCCCCGGAATTCTATGAAAAGGAATATCCTTCGCCCGTAATAAAAACCTACGCATTAACATTTTGACTATGATGTTACGTGTTACCGGAATTTGCGTAAGCGGAAATTCCACTAGCCGTAACCCGGATGGAGGCGTAATGCCGCGGGAGCTTAAATACACGCAACGCCCACAGGATGCGACGGAAAAGATACGACGCTGAGACACGTTTTCACTTCGCGTTTTTCGATCATCAGATTCGAAACGACGACGTGTGAGTTTTTATTGCCGTGCGTTTTACTGTAATTGTGAATGATTTTAACTTTATTCACTTACGTCCTGTCGAACGCGGCACTCGCTTAAAAGCAGCACCCACTCGACAGGACCAAAGAAACGTGTTCGCTTTGCCGTTTTCATTCATCAGATTCGAAATGAAGACGTGTAAGTGACTTTTTATTGGCGTGCGTTTTACTGTAATTGCGAAAGATTTGAACTTTATTCACTTACGTCGTGTAGATCATGGCATCGAAACGTAGAAGAACTGTAATGACCGGAGCGGAGCGAGTGAAATTCATCCGTTTGAGCGAGGCTGGACACAAAGTTAAAAAGATCCAGCAGACACTTGGGGTTGGGAAGACGCAAATCTACGAAACTTTAAAAAACAAGGCATCGATTCAACTCCTGATGACAAGCCACCATCCAGCCAGGAAGCAATGCAAATGGCAACAAAAATCCTTCAGTATGCACAAGAATCACCAGGCATCGGTGATCAACGGGACAGTTACTTGCAACTAGCAAGAAAACTGTATGACACGCAGGCAAACATTGTCATAAACCAAAGAATGCATCCAAGAAAACAATCCAAAATAGACACATTTTTTTTCCCAAGACAGAAAAAAATAAAATAAAAATAAAATACTGTACATATTGTACTGTTGTGATTTTTTTGGATACACCTGTATTGCAGTTTTTGGAGGGTATATTTTTGTATTTTATTGATTGTGTTGTTACACGTGCATTTTGTCAACATACTGGCAGGTTCATAAAGGACATGTACCATGCTCATTTCCCAAATGAGGAATTTCTGTTATCAGGACAAATTGGACAGCGCAAACTCAAGTCCGCACTAGAGAATAGTTACTGTATAGCTCATATCAATAGATTTTTGCAGCTCCAGAGATGTTTGTTTTTTTGTTTATTTTGGTCCAATATGGCTCTTTCAACATTTTGGGTTGCCGACCACTGATATAGCATTGGGTGTCGAAGAAATTGACCCGAACCTCAACAAATTCCTTTGAGAAGGGTCATGCTAACCCCCCCCCCCTCCCCCACCACCACCACCACCACCACCACCACCCTCACCTCCGACTCATACACACACAATGTACAAAGCAGTATAGTTGTTCACCGATTCACGAGACAAATGTAAACAGGCACTGAATAGGGACCGAGCTTGCACCACCTGCATTGATGTAAGCTATGTGAACCACTACGAGACCATTGGCTCTGGATGTATTCATCCATCCATCCATTTCTAGGAAGATTTCCTTGGCCTATGCAGCCCTGTCAGACCGAAAACTGTCGCTCTCTCATAGTGAACACACGCATGCGTGCACAAACGCAGGGGGAACAGAGATAGCAAGGTGGCTGACATTTGTACAGTGTCGACCGTGGACATTTCTTGTGGCCAATCACCCAGACTGAAAGCGGAGCAGGAGATAAGGCCTTTTGTCTGACCTGACAATGGCCTAGTGAGGCTGCCATGGGAGACCATTCAGTGTGTCCAATAGCCTTCACGTAAGTGTGTGTATTTGTGTCGGGCCTATCCTGGCCATCTATGACAGAGAAATCATTAAGATGGAGTCTTCACCTCATGACACGCTACGTCTTCAAGTTTCAACTTGATTTTCAGTGCAACCAATGTACATTTTATTTTTGACTGCCCCTGATGTGTAGCAGCACTTCACATGGAGTGCGGACGGGCAATGCAACCTTACCTTTTACCGGATAATGTCGCCTGGCAGCCAGCGGCAACGAGAATCACCAAATCTCTCAAATGACATTCGCACTTTGAGGCCTTCAAATGAGGAACTTGTGCGAGGAGCATAATATGCGAGACCATCTTCATAATAGCTGCAGCGCCACTTAAGCGGGTGCGAGAGTAATTGGTGCTCCGAAAATCTTTATAGCATCATATATCCACGATTGAGCTTTTAAGAGGGTATCTTGCCTTCCCGTGCATGCATGCTCACGTGCACGCACATACGGGAGTATGCATGCGCACACACACACACACACACACACACACACACACACACACACACACACACACACACACACACACACACACGCACACACACACACACACAAACGGGAAATGTGTTCGACGGCTTCAAGCCTTCTTGAAATTCCCAAGCGTATTGGGACACCACATGCCATAATGATCGTCTATAAGTGGAAGGTGTGGACTGCTAACTTTGTAATGGTGCAGATTGGGACTAATGCACTGCCAGGTAATGGGGTTGGAGTTGGGGAGGACTGGAGGTAGATTACCCGTCTATTATACGCTGACACTATGACAGAGCATAGCAAATCGTCAGGAGGTGAATGGGACGAGAAAGATGAGGAAGATGAACAGGATCAAAGTTGACAGTGCAGAAACTTTCTTTTAGTTCTACTGTTGCCACGGTGACAAGTCCTGCCGTGATGTCATGTTTGTCCATCAGAACTATCGACAAAAAGTGTCTAACTTTGTACATGTGAGTAAATGTCCACAAAAGGCCCATAAATGTTCTGAAGAAGGCAGGGCTGGACTGGCACAATCAATCAAGCCATCAATCAAGCAATCAATCATCCCGGGCTTTTTAATTTATACCGGCATATGCCCAAAAGCGTGCATAGGTACGCACTCGAATGCCTTCGCATGGTTGGGACAACCACTGTAATGGAGAAGTCATTGTTTGACATGCCATCCAAAGTCAGGGTTTGATGAAATAATATGCACAAATATCCAGGACCTTGCTCAACACATCCATAACAACACACTCATAACACAAACAGGGTGGAGTCAAAGTAAAAAGCAACATTTTCTCTGAGCATAATTTGAAGGATAATGTCATTTTATTTGCCATTGCTTTCTGTATGTTTAGCAGACTGCGTTTAATGGCCTATTTGTACAAATCTTATCTAAATGCACAATGACAAAAAAAAAGGCATTTTATGCACAATTCTAAACATTGCTTTTTACTTGTTTTTTTTTTCCTGCTTGTTTTATGAATGTGTTGAGCAAGGTTGTGATTACGTAAGCATTTTATTTGTGGATAGTATGATAAACAATTACTTCGCAGCTAGGTTGTGTGCTTGCTGTGGTGTGAAAATAGACGTGAACATTGATATTGATGGCACAAATCAAATGTTGTATTGTAAAGACAGATACTTATGAAATTTGTGTTTAAATAGGACTCCTGGCTACCATGTAGCTCTGCCGCTGTTGTTGATTGATTCACTTTGCTGTCTATATTCTAAATGGATTCTCTCTAAATTGTGGGCTAGTCTCTTGGTGTAAAAAAAGTAACATAGCAGCGCATCGGCCCCAACAGACAGCCTCCCGCCGGGCATCTGCCCTGTAAGACAGCTGGCCAGTCCAGGCCTGTAAAAGAGCCATTCATGGAGTATTTTCTTATAAAGCATTTTGTTGGATTGATTATTTTTAGTCATCATACATTCGCTTATGCCTGACATGATACATTGATTATGCTTGCAAAGAAGAACGCTTATGCTTGCAATCATTAATTGACTATGCCTGCAATGAAGAACGCTTCTGCTTTTAATAGAGATACATTCTTTATTATGTACTCACATTTTATCCATTATATACTCACTTTTATAATCAAGAATGCTTGGTGCACTGTGTGGAAGTTTAGGGACGCAACCACCTTTCCGAGGACGTGGTTGGGAAGAGATACGTGTTAAGACTAAACAGTGAGCAAGGGTGAACAATGAGTGGAGCCATCAACACCAGCTGTGGCGTGATGTTTTTGTGACAATTGCACACATGTACGTAATTTGCACTCACATACACACACATAGTCAAACAAGTTCAGTGTGTGTTCAACAGCCCCTCGCCCTTTAGGTTGGACACACCTATGTAGTAGCTTTCCCAATAAATGAGGAGGTGAAGGGGGAGATCGTTAGGGTGACGTGCCGAGAACTGAAACCGAATGCTTCTCCTCGTTCCCTCCTGGTACCAGAATCGAGTCTCCTGTCTCCTCCTTTTGTTTATTCCTGAGTGTCAAATTGGACAAACCTGACATTTTGGGGGGCTCGTCCGGGATCGCAATATACCTGACGCCTCCAGACGCTGAGTCGACGGCCGGGATACCAAATGGATAAAATGGATCCTAAAATGAAGTTAACATGTACGGACTGGAAATTCGTAGAGAGCCAATGTCCTTCTAAGATAAAACATCTAAATTTGTGGATAAAAAATGTATAATTTTGCTGACCGGCTGAACACACAAACATTACTGCACCTGCAGGATAATATTAGAACTATGTGCGAAAATGACAGAGAAAAAATGGATATGGATGGGTTCGAAGACATTGAGTTCTGGATGTTCTTGGCTGAAAAGAAGCAGAAAGTGAATGAGGAAGAGGGAATAGAGAAAGTTGAAAGAAGGGAACGCGTCAGTGAGATGGAATTTAACCATGACAAGAGCGATGGAAACGTTATGTTTCACAGGAGAGAGGATGATGAGTTGGGACCGGTAGGTTTACGGACAGGAGTAAAACAGAAAGTGGAGAGAGAAAGTGAGCTTGGGATGACATCCACAAATCCTGTTACACCATCATTGTATTCATCCCTTCCAACTTCGACATCTCCTTTTCCACCATTATTTTTTAATAAGTAATAATTCTTATTTGTTGGTGTTGTGGGGCAGAAGGCCACATTTCCCGTGACTGTCCCAAGAGTAAATTTGTAAGTGCATGACGAGACATTCCTGCTTCTCAGCAAGAGATAGCAACTTTCCTTGTTGGCTTCTTGATGGAAGGAAGTTTCATTTTGAAGGAACACGGAAAGTGATAGCGGCTTGTTTGACGGTAAATTGATGTTGTATATCGATATTTGGATGTAGTGAAGTGTTCTAGCAGGTGACAAAAGTTTGTAGATGCTTAACTTGGTTGAGAGTGGTAGCAAGGTGAATATTTTGGTTTGTCTGTAGAGTTGTGTCTGCGAATATGTGTTCGATTAGTCTTTGTGTGTGTGTAGTCTTGGAGCGACTCATGGAGTCTTGTTTGTTTTATTTTCTGGCTTTTGCAGTGTAGAAGGTTTGTATGGCATCTATTATAATTACTTGTAATTGTAACTGTTTTATTATAATTCCTAACGCCACTTGAGCTTCATTATTTCAATAATCTAGAGGAATCTAGATATAAACAAACGCGTTTTGCAGGCTATATTTAGGTAGGTTTGTGCGACTTTCGGCGAATCTCTGTAAAATGGCATTGCAAGGTGCACTCATTTCTGCAAGCCTGAATTGAACGGAAACTGCGTAATATGTTCATGTGAATACTGTTTATTTCCCAACGTGGCAATATAAGTTGGTGTGCCCTTATTGTGTTTGTACAGCCAAACACAATAAGCTTCATTTACGCTTCCTCGCTTGCTATTATGCAGAATAATGCTCTATTTGATGTCTGCACGTGTTTTATCTTCAAATGAGCCATTTAAATGTCATTACTGCGTGTACGTGTGTATGTGTGTTTTCATCTTGTCTTACTGTTTATTGTGCATGTTAAATTGCTCCATGTACAGCACTTTGTATGCAGCGATGGCTGTTTGAAAGTGCTCTATAAATACTGTTGACTTGACTTGACTTGACTTGACAAGGGAAGTGACCAACATTCTTATACAGACGCTGTAACACTTTTTTTTCATATACAGTAGAAAAAAAAATTCACAATTGAAAACATCTGTCTCATTGTTTGTGTCGTGCAAAAAACAGAAAAAAGAAAGATCTTTTATTTTTATATCTCTGCATGTATCCTGGCGGCCGGGTATTCGAGTGGTTAGCACGTCAACCTCACAGTGCAGAGGTCGTGGGTTCACGCCTTTCTGTGTGGAGTTTGCATGTTCTCCCCAGGCCTGCGTGGGTTTTCTCTGTGTGCTCCGGTTTCCTCCCACATTCCAAAAACATGCATGGCAGGCTGATTGGACACTCTAAATTGTGCCTTGGAGTGAGTGTGAGCGCGGATGGTTGTTCATCACTGTGTGCCCTGCGATTGGCTGGCAACCGGTTCAGGGTGTCCCCCGCCTACTGCCCGAAGACGGCTGGGAGAGGCTCCAGCACCCTGTGAGGATTAAGAGGCTTGGAAAATGGATGGATGGTTACATGTGTCCTTCGTAGTAAAAACTTATTACGATTGAAAATAATGTTTATTTGTGTTTGCGAGTTGTACTCAACAAGATTGTTTTTTTTTTTTAACAGTGGTAAGCATATGTTTAAAGAACTATGTTGCTAAAATGCATATGCCTGAGCCTGTGTAGGTGATGAATAAGGACGATTTGACGATGCAATTTTTTAAATACACAAAAACATATGAGGTTCACGGCTACGTCTGCGGCGTTTTGAGGGAGAGCTGTGGCAGGACAACTCGTGACTGCTTCCCCATGACAGCACCGTGCTTTCAATGCCTTGAGCATCTGACAGATCCTGGCTGTTAAAATCATTGCCATGCTGGTGCAACCTCCCAACTCACCCGACTTGGCTCCGTGTGATTCCCAAACTCAAGGTGATTATCAAGGTGGCTGAACGACATCAAGATGGCCTCCTTAAAGGAGTGCGCGTGGGACTGAAGGCTAGAAAAGTGTTTGAGTCCTGGAAGATTACTTTGACGGGAAAAAACTAGTACAGTAATTTGGATTTGAAATACAGGGTGTCCATAAAGTCTGAGTAATCTTCTGACATAATCATACACACACACACACACACACACACACACACACACACACACACACACACACACACATGCACGCACACGCATACACACACACACACACACAGATATGTTTTTTTTTTCTTGTCACAGGTCAACAACAGCATATTTAGCAGTGGCTTTAAATTTGGTCATGTTTGACACCTCAGGCAAACATCCCCATGCTCCTATTCCATGGCCTGCTTTTGAAAATGATTTCCTTCAAGTGCAGCGGTGTGACCTTGGTGCAGAGGAAGCCGTGACAGTCTCTCTGCCGGAGTGGCAGGCGTGGTTGCAGGGTAGCCTGCCACGCACTCTACTGTATTTCAGGAAATCATTCTCGGCGCATGACAAGGACACTCTCTTTTTACCGACGCACTGTAATTAGCTTGTTTCGCAATCCACCATTGAGCTGACACACTGCCGGTTTGTTTCTCTCTGTCTCTCTATCTTTCTCTCTCTCTCTCTTTGCTTGCTCACTTGTTTGCTCCCTCCCATTGTTGTTGCTGTGCGTGTGGCCTGCTGGCACTGTAGAACATCAGCATTCATCAAATAACCCTTATGACAAACTTTTTCTTGAAATTGACCGTACTTTTAATAAAACATGACGTAAATATAAATATTGGGACAGCTAGAGGGTTGCTGATGGTGTTGTGGTACACTTGCCTGACATGTGTGCAGGCAGCATGGGATCGGTTCCCACTCAGTGGCAGTGTAGATGTGGGTGTGAAAGGTTGTTTGTCTCTATATGTGCCCTGGGACTGACTAGTTCAGGGTGTCGTCTGCTTTCCACCTGGGAAGCAGCATTGTGTCAAGTGGTTAGCACGTCTGCCTCACAATTTTGAAGTTTGGGGTTTAAATCCACGACTCTAATGAGGATAAGCATTATTGAAAATGGATGGATGGGAAATTTTGCTGTCACACTGACATGAAATGAAAATGGGTGTGGGGGTATTCACTCGAAAACTATGCATTAAATATACATATTATTCAATCTAACAATCAACATCAAGTGAAATTCCTTCTTGCTATGACATATCTTTGTCTGCAAATTGTACATGAGTGCAGACACACTTGCATGGGTGTTGTATTCGTGTGTGTGAAAACAACTTGCCCTGTTCGCCATGGTGACGCCAAACCTCTGTGTTCTCCCGTCTCTACGGCAACTGGGGCCCTGAGTTCCCTCTTGCCGGAGGAGCCATTGAACTCCCCTGGCGAGAGACAATAGACAAGGACCTGGCGCTGCTAATTTCTTATCACTAAATCCCATTTATCTTTAAATCCCACGGAAGTAAAGTGAAAAACATCGCTGCTCGTGAGCTCGGTCCTGACTGAATGCCTGGCTCATCCAATGCTATAGCAATATTGCACACAACATTTCATTAACAAATAATATGAAAAACCTTGCTCAAAGTACTGCATCGACATAGTGGAATTTGTACTGTCTCAGCCTGGTTTGGACCGTCAGCTAAACTCATCTTCTACACCATGACTCTGAAGATGTTACTCTAGGTCCACAGGGTTAATGATGCAGAAAAAGGTTTCCCATTGCAATGAACTGTAACATATAGTCCGAGGGGATATTACTTTCAATTCACACCATGCACAGATATTACAATAAAACAAACTGAATTCACTGTGTATATGAATTACTTTTCATTCACAACCAACTAAATAAGTTATACATAATTAATAACATTACCTCAACCGCTATGGTAACAAGAGATCATTGTGCTAACGCAATTAGCTAGCACTAACATAAATCTTAACATTTTTCCGGTTGCAAACTCTGCTGCTCTTAGTACAACTTAAATGCAACATGTGAACTTCAATTGACTTTAAATTGCGAACAGAACAACACTGTTGGACCTTAACAGGGACATTTTATCATTTAACATTGGATTCCCAATTTAAAACGATTTCCATGTGTCTTAATAGTAGGCTTCTGACAGGATCGCGAATTACAGCATGCTGAACACCTAGTTCGGAAACATCCACACTGATTGAAATGACTCAGTTTGTAAAAGCTTTTGATGGAACATCCAGGGCAGCCCTTCTCAAAATCTAGCCCCAGAGCCAATTTAATTCATGTCATATTATCAGGTTTCAATTGATAGCACACAAACAGCCGGGTCTTTGGAGGATGCAGAATTGGTTACATTTGTCATGATTCTGTTTGTGAACAACAGGTGGCAATGTAGGGCTCCCCCTGCAGCTGCACACCTGTTGGTCATTATGTAATTAGTGGTATAAAAGGACTCCCGCCCGGCCACTCATTGTCGGGTCATTGTTTGTTTGTGTGTTTGCTTGTGTCAGGTTTGTTTCAGTCATGTTTCGGTTACTGTTACGTTTTAGCTTCAGTCATGTTTTTTGTTTGATACTTTGGACTTTGTTTGTTTAGGATTTAGTTTTCTCTGTGTTTTAATACAATCTTTCAAGTGCACCCTGCTCCTCCCTCCTGCCTGCTTTTTGGGGTCCAACACACCACCTCGCATCGTGACAAAATTAGTTCTAGCTTTGCACAACCGACCCGCAGGAATGAATATCTCTTGCTCTGGAGGAAGTCTCTGTCTCCAGAACTCTCCAATAATCTATAAGTACATCTAGCGGAACCTCAAATTCTGGATTTAATTGGTTTCATGAGTCCGCTTGTAACTTGAAACAGTCATAAATTGGGTAATGTTTCCCAGTGCAATGAACAGCAATAGAAATACTGTAATCAGTTCTCACCCCCCAATCCCAGGTTATACTTACCGGTTGTTATTTTGTATAGTTTTTTATTTAATTTTTTTTAACCAGACATTGTCAAAGACACCGAGGAACTGTTTTAAATTGTGAAAAAAGAGCTTCATATGTTTTCTTTAAGGTTAATGGCCATGTCTATGTCTATGTCAACAACCCACAGCTTGAGCAAGCAAAATAATAATCCATCCATCCATTATCCTAGCCCAGGGGTAGGGAACTTCCTTGAGAGCCTATCCTAGCCATCTTCGGGCAGGAGACGGGGCACACTCTGAAGTGGTTGCCAGCCAATCGCAGCGCACACAAACAACCATTCACACCGAGGGATAATTTTGTGTTCCATGAACCTGCCAAGCATGCTTTTGGAATGTGGGAGGAAAGGGGAGTATGCGGAGAAAACCCACGCGAGCACGGGGAGAAGATGCAAAAGAAAGCCAGAGCCTGGAATCGACCCTGTACCTCTGTGCTGTGAGGTGGACATGCTAACTACCGTGCCGCCAATATTAATAATAAGATAAGATAAGATAAGAAATCCTTTATTAGTCTCGCAATAGAGAAATTCCCAATTCACAGCAACAAAGTTATGAAAGGATTAAGTAGAAAAATAATAATTATGATAATAAAATGAAGAACAATAACAATGCCTCCGATTTATCTAGCGCTTTTCTGTGACACACTCAAAGCAACATTAACTTAGCTGTGAGCAGTGGCGAAAAGATTTGATACTGGTGCTTAAGAAACAAACACAGCCCGCCAAGCATGTGTGTCAATGCATGCCAGTGAACACCTTCGCGTATTATTATCAGTGCGCTCTGACAGTAGGTGCTTTTGACGTGGACTTGCTAGTACGCTTTTGCGGAGACAGTTCAGTTGTGTGTGTACGCGTGTGCGTATTTGCACTTGCTTCTTGACTGACAGACAAAGGCCTAATCGCTCCTCCGTTAAGGCAACAAAACAGCTCGAAAGGAAGTATTGATCCGAAAGCACCGTAATCCCCCTTCAGCTAATACGGCAATTTCATGTAATACCTGCAATAACTCACATTCGTCAGTCAAAAGAGCATCGAACATCGGATTTTAAAGGCAAGCTCTCTGAATAAAAGGGGTTTGAATTATACCTGTAATAATACTGTGCAGACACACTTTTCTGACGAATGGTCAACCCTTTGGCTTGAAAGATTTCATTTTAAGAATCCAAAAATTGACTTCATTCCGGGACTCTGATGCTTTTCCTTTTGGCTGTCAACCTGCATGCCACGAGCACCTTGTTTTCAAGAGAAACGGTGCGCATGAAGGAGCAAGAGCTATTCCTTGTTTGCGTTGAGCTTCACATAGAAGCCACGGTAAAGAAACAGCTTTTGGAAAACATCACATCAAAACCCACGTTAGATGAGAGTTGCTGTGAATGTTTTCCGCCCTAAACACATCATTACTGCATTGTGATATTACTGTAGACGTACAGTGTTGTGTTATTTGTGTGTTCAATGATGAGACTTGGTTGAATTTTGACGTTACTTTGACTACTCCTGTTTCAAGCTTCTGTGTATACTGAAACTGGCCTAGGATAGCCTAGATTTCGCTTCACTTAGGGTAGTAAACAAGTTTGTTCCATATCACAACATCCCCCCTGTTTGGCTTGAAACATAAAATTGTGGAATACATACCAAATTATTGAATCTCTAATAATAAAGCAGTTTGCCACATACAAATCCCAATTCCACAGAATTCCTAACTTCCGAATATAAACAACCATGTCATATCTAATTGCAGCAACTTTGTGGAACACGATAGCGTATCCAAAAACATGGGTACGGTTTCATTTAAAGCACGGGTGTCAAACTCATTTCACATTGTGGGCCACATACGGCCTCGGTCGATGTCAAGTGGGCCAGACCGTTAAAATGTAAATAACCAAAATATCACGTCTTTCCTTTGTTTTGGTTATAAAGAGGCACAAGAACATTAGGAAAATGTTGAAATTTAATCAACATACCTTTCACAAAACATTTGACAAAATGACTTGACTCTCTGTTTCATTTGGCTGTCTAAAATTTGCTGATAGGTCCGAAGTGCTCTCTGGTATTCCTCGTCAGGCTAATATTGGCAAAAGCTTGTCGGTTATTGGGACATACAAGTTCAGCCGCCTTTATCAAGCATCGTTTCACAAAGTCACCCTTGGAATATGGTTTTGATGCTAATGCTATTTCGCTAGCAATTAGGTAGCCGGCTTGACTGCTGTGTTGGGTCTGTCTCAGTGACAGACTGAGACTGCTGTTACCTTCTTCTCTGCTCAAAACAGTGTTCCTCTAGCGGATGATCCATGAATTGCAGCTTATTAAAAATATTAATTCCGTGTCTTTTATGTATTCTCTCACTTTTAAATTATCCCGCGGGCCTGATCGAACCTCATTGGGGGCCGGTTCCGGCCTGCGACCGTATGTTTGGCACCCCTGATTTAAAGGGTCAATATCATGCTAAACCCCACCTCTCTCCATGTTGCTGCCATACCCGTTTTGCGACACCTTAAAGTCGGTTGCTGCATGCACCGCCCATGAAATAGTTAAGAGTAATAATATGGAGAAACATTGTTTGAGCCTTACCTCACCTGACTTTTGAGCCATTGATCCAAAGTCAGGTGGACATTTTTATACAGCATTGATGTACCATACTATTCATCGGTGCACATGATAGTGTGTGTAACAAATACGTTTAGTTTTTATCCAACAAAACAACCTGACCGCAACAGAAACAAACAAACAGAAATAAATACCTTATTCTCCAAAAGGAGATCAAAATGGTCCCACACAGCAGACAATTTGCGTTTCCCCAGGAGCTGCTCCATAATATGCACATACTTCGACAAGTGAGCGAGGGTGAGGTCTGGTTTGTTTCTTATATGCTTGGTTTTTATGTGTTTGGGGTTGGGTATGACTTCTTCTTTTGTCAACCAACCTCTTGCTTTTGTTGTTGTTTGTTCTTCGAACAGCAATGTGCCCAATGTCCTCTCCCACCACAAGCCTTGCAGATGTCACGGATGATTTGACATATGTGATTCCTCTGTATGGTGTGCTCATTTTCTGAGTTTTCTGATTTAGACAATTCCAAGGTGTGGTTAACTGTGCACTCCCAGCTGATAATAATAATAATAATAATACATTTTATTTATAAGCGCCTTTCAAGACACCCAAGGACACTTTACAATAACAAAAAACACAAAACAATACTGGTTGAGCAGCGGCAGCCAAACGCGCCAGCGTTCACTCAACCCGGAAGTCAGAAAGAATAAGTCATTTTCAGTTGTTTAGATTGGTCAATAATTCGTAAAAATGTATAAAGAAAGGAAATAACAATAACACAGAATCGTGGAACTGCTAATGAGGAGTAAACAGTTTGGACTGGGCTATTGACTTGCACATGTGCAGTTGTCCACTACAGGCACTTCACAGGTGAAAAGGCTCAAGCTCACAAACAGTGAAAATTAAGTATTTTGACATTGCTTCCAGAAAATGTTGATTCCTGCATCACTCTGCACATTGTCACACAGCTGTCATCGGGTGGTACCACGGCACAATGGTACCCTTAGACTGCATGTTTTTCCTATTCTTTACAAAAATATGTTCTTCCAGAGTCATTTTATGATCATAACAACAAGGGAAAGAAACTTTGTTGAATTTAGTCTCCTCCCTCAACCAATGTCATGTCCTAAGAGACATGAAATACAAAAATAATAGAGCGCCCCGACACTCCCGAGTTTTAATTTTGTGTCAATTTATTCTGTGTAGAATGTCTCCCTCTGGCTTGCAAGCCAGTTTTTTGTTTTGAAAAATGTGAAAGAAGACAACACCCTCGCTTCATATTTGCAAGGATTAAAAACAACAACAAAATAGACTCACCATGGACATGAACAGGAGGATTATTCGCATGACTTCGGAACGACATGTTATTAGGACTTAACCATACTGAAATATTGATTTCACTTTGCTCTCTTCGTGGAGTTGTCATGAGCATTCGGACATTAATGCTTATCATCCTATTTCTGTCTTTCTTTCAATACTTCTCCCAAGGGGTAGCCTTGGGGTATTCCATACAGGTAGTCTTTCAGTGCAATCTGTGGGGTACTGGCATTTAAGAGTTCAGTGAGGCGTTCATTTGACTATGTCTCAGTGAATTGACATGACAGCGCCAAAATTCTAGTTCTATTCACAAAATCATCAATGCTGTCATCCAATTTTTGTCTGAATTGCATCAAGTGGAGTCAATGAATCTCAAAGTTCACATTTATCTGAAATCTGGTCTTCAAGACAAAGTCCACATCTTGTGTGGGTTCTTCTTGTGTGGATTATTGCACTTAAAACAAGTAACTACGAATATACAATAATCACAAGTACCCTTGGTTGTCTGTTGTTGCTATTTGTTTGTTTATTTTTATTTAACATATTTATATATTCATGTCTTATGGAATTTTAACGTAAATTTTAGCTGTGTGTGTTCAATACACTACATGTTTCCACTGTGGTTGAGAGAGGAAAGTAATTTCATCTGTGCTGTATGTTACACATAGAGCATATTTGACAATAAAAGCTGACTTGACTTCTTGTCCTCATCACTGAGGCCGCCAGCATTCAGTTTCTGAACCCCTCATCGTCTACATACTTTCCTAGGTCGTTAAACGTTATAAATTATTCCCTTCTCGTCCAAATAGAGACACATTTCACGCTGTCATGTTCTAGCATCACTCAGATCCGCCTCGGACCAGTTCATCATTGCTTATGCGATTCCTTTGGGTTCAGAGAATATCACTTGATCAACCGCACCTCGGTTAACGTAGATTGCCTCCGTTAGCACTTAGCTTTGTGTTTCTCACTACATTCGGCAACAGATGACGTATCCTGAGACAAATGCTTTCCTCAGCCCGTGTAAAGAGCAGACATTCACGTTACACAAGCAATCCATTAGTGCTGCCACCATGTTATTGGTGAGTTCAATGATGAGACTTGATTGACTGTCGATGGAACTTTTGCTCCTCCTGTTTTCATCAACCACCAGAATAGAGCCGCTATGTATCCTTACACTGTCCCAGTAGACGGTAAGCTGTATGCATACCACTCCACCTAGGAGGATAAACTAGTTCGTGACCTGTCTCAACATCCATGTTGTTTCTGCCGAGTTGGTCATTATTAGTGGAAGATGTTTGTGTGTGTGTGTGTGTGTGTGTGTGCGCGTGTGTGTGCGCGTGTGTGTGTGTGTGTGTGTGTGAGTGTGAGTGTGAGTGTGAGTGTGTGTGTGTGTGCGAGTGCGTTTTTGCATGTGAGACAGCTTTCATCAATTTGCATATCTGCATATTAGCACTGGACCATTCCTTTAATTTCCTATTGTTACTGATAAGCATCAATCCCTCTGTGTCGTCCTGTGTGTGTATGTGTGTGTTCGCACGCGTGCATGTGTGTGTGCGTTAGTGTCAACCTGGCAATGACAGATGCGTGTTACATGAGGCCCATTGACAGCAAGGGGCTTTAAAGACCTCTGTGAACCAATGTCTTCAAAGGCCAGTATATTGATCACTCACGAGTATGATTTGAATCGCCACCTAGAAGCTGATGGGCCCATCTGTCAGTGCAGGGCAACATGATGATTAGCACTGTTGTCTTAGAAGTTCAAGGTTTGGCAATCCTAAAGGGCACATTTTTGTGAAGGCGACATATTTAATAAGGTGCATATTAACCAACAACAAAATAAGTGCATAATAATCATTTTACAATATGCATTTTATATACATAATATGTCATGCGGCGGCCCGGTGATCCAGTGGTTAGCACGTCAAATTTACAGTGCAGATGTACCGGGTTAATTCCAACTCCGTCCTGCCTGTGTGGAGTTTGCATGTTCTCCCGTCAGTGTGTGGGTTTCTCCCTCTGCTCCGGTTTCCTCCCGTATTCCAAAACATGCATGGCAGGCTGATTGAACACTTAAAATTATCCCGGGGTGTGAGTGTGAGCGTGAGCGTGGATGGTTGTTCATCACTGTGTACCACGCGATTGGCTGGCAACCGGATCAGGGTGTCCCCTGCCTATTGCCCGAAAATGGCTGGGATAGGTCCAGCACTACCCGCGACCCTTGTGAGGATAAGCCGGAAAATGGATGGATGGAATATGTCATGCCAATACAAGAAGAAATATGGGCATCTGAGGAACTACCTGTCTGCGGGTAAATGAAATTAAATATGGTTCACATTGAAAAATGACAGATTTATGAAAATTCCGATGACATATTTGAACGAATAGATTTTATAGCTTGTCGTCTTAACTCTGCAACGTGTGAAGTCGGCCAGCGACGAGAGCCCCAGCCATCAAAGTGCCAACTTCGTGACACGCTGAGGAGCCGAGCAAAGAGAAACACAGAGAAGACAGACACAATACTTCCGTCGATTCAATGTTGCAAGAATTAAATTGTCTCGACTATTGTATAGACTTTCTCCTCTCTAGTACCCGCTCATTGGTGAATGCATTCAAATAAAAAAATGGAACGTAATGGCTGGCACATGTCATGCCCTGCAAATGGGGGGAGCTGCTACAATTGGCTGGGACATTCAACATTCAATCACACAATAGCACCCAATGGCGTAAAGGCCGCCTGATGCCCATTTCGGCCAGTCCATCGTCTAGGAAAATTCCAGAAGAAAGTAAATTCCCCCATCCGCACGGTTAGACTGCACTGGGCAAGAAAAGAGGGGCCAACGTGTATAATGAGACGTCAAACTGATGAATGCCGGTGTTTTGTTTGCAAATATTGTTTAATCTTGAATTTGATGCCTGCAAGTCATTCCCAAAATGCTGGGACAGGGGCAAGAGAAGACTGGAAAAGTTGAGGAATTCTCAAAAAAAGGACCTTTTGGATTTGTCCCACCGTTTTTTTTTCACAGTGGAATGGAAGTGCAGAACGGCTCGTTCAGAGAAAGATTTTCAGAAATAGACTGATAACTGAAGATATGGTGTACTGTTCAATCTCAATCATTTCCATACAAACATTCTTATTTTTACATAATGAACCTCTTTAAGTCAATGGGCCATTTTGCCTGACCACATTCGATATTTGGAGATTCAAATAATCATTTGGAAAATGCTGTTTTAGTTTCAAATTCAATATGTCGAGATATCCTTAAACCGGCCAAAGAATAGCAAATGTGAAAGCACAGAATGCGATTGGATGGGTGACCTTAATAAATTTTTTAGGTCTCAGTGAATGGCCTCGTATGTCTGCGCAGCACTGATAATGTGCGACAGGCCATTATTCCTCGGGACCTTGGGTGAGATGAGATGGTGAAGGTAGAGACGACAGCGCAAGTTGCGGCTAGCGAGATTTTAAAGGCTGTTTTGTGTGTCAGCTGTGGTTCAAGCTCGGGTGCAAAATGGGTATGACAAGAACGTTGTACGCCTTGACACACACAGAAAGAAAAAGTAAAGCTGGACGATGACATTTTGAGCATCTGAGTCTCACCAAAGTCAAACAGATTACTTTGAGAGAATGTTCAAAATATGTGGACAATAATATTTGTATTGTTATGGTTTCGGACCAACTCAGAACAGAAGCAGATCCCAAAAATGCAGACCAGGAATGGATCGGATACAAAAAAGCAATTTATGATGACAAAAATGGTCGCCACACTGACATAGTACAACACAAATCGTTGGGAGCAACCCAGGGTAAAATCACACGATTAACGAAAAGATCATGCAAAAGGCAAGAGAAAATAATAACGCAAATTCACATGTCCTAAAATGACAAGACAAAGCCAATCCACAGGTAAAACGTAAACACACCAAGGACAGCAATACCAAAAATTAACATGAGATCACAAGAACAACAAACCAGATATATGACAGAGAAAAGTCCACAAATCAAGAGCGATGGGAGACGAGAAAATCAGCACTTGCACATGAGACGGGAGCAAGGCGAATATTTCCAAAACTGTTGACGGCTAGACACTCTCTTAAAACAGGTGATCAATAATGGCATGATAAGAGACAGGTGCGGAACGGGAGGATGAGCCCTCCACTGCCCCCTGCTGGAGACAAAATAAAACAGAACCATAACATCTATGAGTCACGCACTTTGTTTGGTCTCATTACTTGAAGAAAGCTTTGCTTTTGCCACTGGGAAACTAACACCAAAGCAAACCAAATCCATGTATGTATGTACCAGATGACGGCATGAAATCACAATTGTTGAAATTTCATAACACATTTTTCACCATAGGTCGGGATTTTATACTGTAGTGGTTATTGCCCTGCGTTGTGGCCACAGCAATCCTCCAAATCCTGGTCACGTCATGTGCAAAGGGCATACTGGCCTTCTTCATTTTTTTGCAGCTGACTGGACAGGAATAATTTCTTCGGGGCGGTCCAGTCGTTAGCGTGTCGACCTCACAGTGAATTTATTCATTCATTCATTTTGCGATCCGCTTATCCTCACAAGGGTAGCGGTGGGTGCTGGAGCCTATCCCAGCCGTCTTCGGGCAGTAGGCGGGGGACACCCTAAACTGGTTGCCAGCCAATCGCAGGACCTCACAGTGCAGAGGTTCAATTCCAGCTCCGGCCTCCCTGTGTGGAGTTTGCATGTTTTCCCCGGGCCTGCATGGGTTTTCTCCGGGTACTCCGGTTTCTTTCCAAAAACATGCATGGCGGGCTGCTTGAACACTCTAAGTTGTCCCCGTGGGTGTGAGCGTGAATGGTTGTTCTTCTCTGTGTGCCCTGCAATTGACTGGCAACCGATTCAGGGTGTCCCCCGCCTACTGCCCGAAGACGGCTGCGGTAGCCTCCAGCAAACATTGAAAAATCGATGGATGGATTTTTCACCATGAAAATTAATGAATATACCGGTAAATGTATTTATGATCCAGTCCAATTCCAATCTGTCTCCATCATAAAAACTTGATTCAATGCACATGCAGACTTTCAAGTAACATTTTAACGCCGAGCCGCTAACTCTCACTACTCTCTAGAGCACAGGTGTCAAACTCAAGGCCCGGGGGCCAGATCCGGCCCGCCAGGTCATTTTATGTGGCCCGCGAAAGTAAATGATGTGTGTGAATTTGCTATAATCTGTACCGAAATGTCAAATTGTAATGTCTAACAAATAACGTTGAGATTTAGCACTCATTTTGTTACCCTGTTTACACTCACTTGAACAATAATCGAACAAACTATTATAATTGACTAATTTGAAAACTAGTAGTCAATTAAATTTGTTGTGTACAACGAATAATTTTGTGCTTTCACTGTCATAACGGCCCTGCATAGGAAGATGTAACTCCATATTGGCTCGCAACTAAAATGAGTTTGACACCCCTGCTCTAGAGTTTTCCTGCAGCGCAGGGAAAAGTACAAACATGCATGACAAACACACAGTATCCCATGGAAGGTTTAGACCTTTTACTGCAGCTGCCTGCGCTTACTTCTTGAATTAAGTTGAATTTGGAGCTGGCACTGCATTCTTCCCACTGTCTCTTCTGCACTCCATGCCGCACTCGTGATCACGCCATTGTCGCCATGTCACCGCTTTTATCTCGTCACCCGGAGCAACCTCTCCATCTTATTGTCCTGCCACCGCTATCTGTCTCTTTGTGGCTCTGATGAGGGTCACGAGGTCAGGCTGGGAGGGGGATTGTCATTAGCTGTGTGTGTGTGTGTGTGTGTGTGTGTGTGTGTGTGTGTGTGTGTGTGTGTGTGTGTGTGTGCACGCAGGTGAATTGTGTACATGTGTAGGCCACACAAGATAACAAGAGTCTTTAATGATCAGTGTGAGGAGATGGGTGCAAACGAGAAGCAACGCTGCTTATATACATACACAAAGTACCCCCCCCCCCACACACACACACACTTATATGCTGGCTGTGGTGCCGTACACACCAGACGGTGCACTTGGAGTCATTTTTCTGGCCAATAAGAAATACTAAATGTCACATTCAATGTATTAACCAGACTGCTGAACATCAGAAAATGCATTTTATTGGCAATGTCATGAGTATAAGTATATGCTAGCCTGAAGCATGAAGGGAGCAATGACTCACGTGACTCTTGCAGCTGTTCTTCCCGTGCATTTTTTTAACAGGAAATGTGCTAATATTAATGATAAAATCAGTGAAATTGTTAGATTGAAAAAAGCAAAATCAATGAAAAGCACAGACCATCGAAATAAAATCAAACGTAATCTATCTATCTATCTATCTATCTATCTATCTATCTATCTATCTATCTATCTATCTATCTATCTATCTATATGAACAACCATTTGCAGTGGCATTCCTAAAGTGCATGACAACAGTAACACACACAGACATTTCCTGTGTGTTTTTTGCAGACACCCGTTGGGCTTTTTCTGCCTTCCTTTGCTTTCCATGCTGACTGGTGCTTCTCTCGCGGGTGCTGTCTCTCCCAATAGCAACAGCAAAAATGCTGACACAGCGCAACTCGTAAACAAACACCATCCAGTGGCGTCCCACCTGCCTGCCAGTTTTTCCCCTCTTCTGCTATTCACTCACAGTTGGTTACAAAACTAATCCATCCATCCATTTTGTGTAGCACTTGTCCTCATTAAGGCTGCGGAAGAGTTTGTGCCTATTCCTGGTGACTTTTAGCGAAAGGTGGGGTAAACTCTGGATGGATCATAAGCCAATTGTAAGGCGTTGCACACTGGTGGTGACAAGAGACCCGAGGCCAGTGCCGCCACCAGGCTATTTGCCGGGCCTATTTGTTTCGGTGTCGGTGCCCTGAGCGTGTGTATTTACATCCATGTGTGGGTGTCATGTGCATGTGTCGATGCCACTATTTCTTCAGCTTTCTCAGGGTTGCCTCATCACAGTACATTTGTGTGAATGTGTTTGCCAGAGGGGAACAGATTCCATAGCAAAAATGTGCCCTCGCAGCTGGAGTGGGATGGATGAAAGGAATGACAGTCAGTATATCTACATGCATCCAATGATTCTCACCTATCTTACCGAGCGCCAAAGGTTTGTAAGAGTGTCCGCACATAGCAAATGTTTTTTCCATCAGGCCAACAATTTGAATGGTCTGAAACAGTTGTACTTGTTGCAGAGGGATTTTGTTCAAACATGTTCAAAATGTGATGGTGACAAGAAAAACTGTTTAAACAAAACATTCTAACGGTTTGGGAATGTTTGGTGAATGTATTGGCAACTGTTTGCAATTTTAAACCAACCCAGACAAAAAAAAAAAGGCAATTGACCGATGACTGTCATGGTTTTATTTACAGTTCCTGCTGGAGTGGTGGGTGTTCCCTCCAGCGGCGTACCTGTCATGAGTTAATGGACTATGTAAGGACATCCATGCCAACTACTAGCTGTCGGATTATCCGCCTTGCTCACAACTCTCGTACCAAGTGCTAATTCTCGAGACGTTCATGACCTTGTTCTTTCCGCTCTCGTTCATGCCACATTTTATTCCTTATGTACGTAGTGTTAAGTTATTTATTCATAGTGACTATTTTTGCTTCTAGTAATTGGGTTTCCTTGTCTTTTTATGACTAGCGATGTACATTATTTAGTCATCATTACCATTTGCAAGTGCTTTTTGTTCATTACGTGATATCCTGGCTCTCTGTACCAGCGACTTAAGTCATGCTTTGTCGGGCCTGTGCTTTCTTGTGAATAAACCTGTTTCGTTAAAACTTCGTGACGTTTCTGGGATTGACGCCTATCCTATCTGGACTACATCCAGATCCTAACAGTGAAGTTTTGGCTTTATTTCGTTCGAGACACTTGGGATGGGCTCCAGCACAACTGTGAGCCTCATATGGATAAGTGATTCAGAGAATAGATGGATGGATGAAATAGTCATAATACATTGTAGAATTCTTATTTAAGTAAATAAGAAATGCAAAAAAGAAATGCTACGGTAAAAACCAAAACAAAACAGTTTTTTCCTGAAAAAACAAAGTTGTGACTATTTCCACTCATATTTTAAAGTATATTTCAATTCAGCAAGTGGTGTGTACTGCACCTGCTGCAAGGTAGATCTTGCTAAGATGACAAGTTTCAAACATCGCTGGAAGATGGTTCCTTTTATCTTTCACTTTGAGCAAACGCCTAATTTCTTTACTGTATGAGGAGACTCGTGACCATTGTGATGGTGTGTTCGGGATTTAGTGTATGCAACATTGAAAAATTAATACTCATATTAAAGTGACGATTATTCTGCACAAACTGCTGAAAGATTCACAAACTCGCCACCACATGTACAAAACAGAGGGGCGATGCTACAAACTGTTGTGATCACGTCGCACTTCTTCCACGCCTCGTTCTGTCTGAATAGGGAAGGCATAAAAGTCCTTTTCTCCACCCCGCCATGCCAGGCAACTCCCAGCGGCCTCTTTGTTGACACAGCCGCCACAATGGTAGCTAAAGGCCTCCCATTATGACACTAACCCCAGGCCCGGTCGAGGCCTTGCAGGGTGATCCAGTGCACAGCAGCCAGCGCTGCCCAAAACCCCCCTTCAATATCAGCTTGCGTGTATAAGACTAAACCCCCTGCCCCCAGCTGCATTGTTCTGCATTATTCTGCCTCGACAATAGGAAATCACACTTTGAAAGTCATTTTCAAAAAGAGGGAAGCCAATCAAAATTTATTGTTTCCCTTTGGCTGAGCGGCCTGCCCCTCCCCAAAGCCCGGGTTTCATTCACAGCCATTATACAGACAAATTAAATAAAAGCGAGTATGGGGTCGGAAGAGGGCTGAGAGTTTCGCTGACATTCGCCAGAGACATTCAGGCTCAGGAAGATCTCTTTCAAGCAACGGGAGAGGGAAGAATTGAAAGATGCTGATGCAAATAACACGGCACGACCCCTCTTATTGCAGCGGAGCACAAGTTAAACGACAGATGTGAAGCAACAGATTGCAATTTGGTGGACTTCACGCTTAGTCCTTTTCTTCTTTTTTTTTCCTTCTCCAAAGCTCCAGCAGGTGATAACAGTATAGTGGAGGCCTGTTGAGAAGTAAGGTACGTTGCTACCCCTAACATACAGAGGCTTCACGTGTGTGTGTGTGTGTGTGTGTGTGTGTGTGTGTGTGTGTGTGTGTGTGTGCGCGTGTGTGTGTGTGTGTGTTTGTCAGATATGGCTGAAACCTATTCCGTAATAAACAGCTGTATTTAAATTTTGGTGCACTGTTGGCGCTGCCACTGCTTCTGCAAAGAAGGCTCTCGCAAAAGGACATTTCAACATTGGCTGAAAAGAAAATGTTGTACGGCTGCTAGGACGTTTCATGTGTCAGAATAGCCTGCTGTGTTTTTGTAGTTGAAGTCGCTCCGTTAACGGGAGTTCATATGTTTTGTACAACTGGCTGATTGCTTCTTCACTGATTTGCCTAAACACGACTTGTGCCTGGATTTGATGTTCCTCCTCGTGTCCATCCTGCGTTGATCAAGCCAGTAATTGCATTTATTATCAAATAAGCAGTCCAGTGACATGTTCTATTGGTGTGACCAAGCACACGAGAGACTGAGTGAGTGAGGGAGCAAAAAAAAAAAAAAGGATGGGATGGAGAAAAGGGTAGTTGGAGGGGTGCCGCTCTTTGAAAGCAGGAGAGCTTGGTTGAGAGCTAGACCCCATTTAGGATGAGCGAGAGAACTCTGGAGCAATTCAGGGAAGTGGGGGGTAGGGGCTCCTTAGACCTGCACTTAAAGGCCCTCTGCAGGAAGTCCTCATTCTTCCTCCTCTTCAGCAGCAGTGGCAGCAGCAGCAAAATGCCTAATTTAGCATGTGGGAGGATGGGAAGGAGGGCGTGAGGGAGGGGGAGTGAAGGGAGGACCCCCATCCTCCCTTTAAGTGGTATAACATCAAATGTCAGCAAGAACACAAGAATTAGTGTATATTATCAGTTATTTGTGTGTGCGAACCTTGTTATCCGCTCACTGTGACATTTGACAGAGGAAGCTCAGCGACCGTGTTTTGCCACGCAATGTTACGGATGGAACAAACACCATGCCTCACATCATCACCAAAACCTGAAATAATTACTCATGCTATGAAAGAACTACTACTGTTTGTTTGTTTGTTTTACAAGCACTGTTGATACAAAGACAGAGCGGTCTACATATAAATAAAATGAACTATCCAAAACCATACTGGTAACTGTTGTCATAATAGACACCATATGTCTCGTTATGAGACAGAACTATTTGAGTTTGAAAGGTAAGGGAAATAATGAAAGCCTTAGTATTAAATTACAGAAAAAAAGAGAAAACTATGTTGTACTGATAAAGAACTATGAACAAAACAATGCTTGTCAGCCATTTTAAATCTGCTGCTCTGAAAATCATGTCACTTTATTATATCAGGATTTGTAAAAAGAAAAAACAAAAAGTTGCGAATAGAGGGTTCTTTAAAAACATCTCCGTATTCTGTTATTATTATTTTTTATTTTTTAAACAATCTGCTGGAACACTTAAATTTTCCAATTGGGTTTCAAGTAAAGGTTATCGAATATTCTGCTGCATTGAGAATGACTAAACAATTTACAAAACTTTGTAATGTCTTCTTGTGATGCATGAGAAGGGCCATTCCAACGATTGGGTGATATTTGCCTGTGGGAAGACATTCACATAAATGTACTGTGACGAGGTAAACTTGAGTTTTTGTCCAAAGTTAGCTGGAATAGGCCCTAGGACCCCCCGTGACCCTGATCAGGATAAGCGGTGTTGAAAATGGATGCATGGATGAATTTCATTGCTATGGTTGGTTCCACATCTGTAAACGAGTCAATATACTCACCAGATATGCCGACTTCAAGGCTCCCCATTCTCCAAGCATGCTCCTTTTTCACTTGGTCTCGGTATTACAAGCTGGTTTTGTTATATACCTCTCAGTGCTCACAGATGGGAATCATATTGTCCTACGTTGTTTTTATTTCACCACGCTGTGTGTGTGTGTTTGTGCTTTGGGATGGAGAGCGTGACATAGTAATTACCATAATTTCCTGACTACAGAACACACCTGATTAAAAGATGCAACAGCTAAATTTAGCCATATAAACACATTTGTACGTACATACATTAGCCGTCTTGTGTCAATAGCCACATGTCTCCGCGTTATAAATGGGTTATTTGCAAAGGAAGAGGTCACACAGAGGGATTTTTATTTACCTCAAACACCAATAAGAGCCTCCCCTACCTCCCATAATCAATACCGAACACAGCTAGCTACACAGTCGCATCCGAGAACCTCTCATTCGCTCACGGTCACATTAGGCAAATTCTCCAACAGGCTTTCCCACACAGCAGTGCAACCTTTGGAAAGCAGTTTGTTACGTGGTGGGTAGACAGGGGGATGTACGGACTTCTATTTTTTTAATGTAACACAGCACATGGCGGCCCGGTAGTCCAGTGGTTAGCACGTCGGCTTCACAGTGCGGAGGTACCGGGTTCGATTCCAGCTCCGGCCTCCCTGTGTGGAGTTTGCATGTTCTCCCCGGGCCTGCGTGGGTTTTCTCCGGGTACTCCGGTTTCCTACCACATTCCAAAAACATGCGTGGCAGGCTGATTAAACACTCTAAATTGTCCCTAGGTATGAGTGTGAGCGTGGATGGTTGTTCGTCTCTGTGTGCCCTGCGATTGGCTGGCAACCGATTCAGGGTGTCCCCCGCCTACTGCCCGGAGAAAAGCTGGGATAGGCTCCAGCACCCCCTGCGACCCTAGTGAGGATCAAGCGGTTCGGAAGATGAATGAACACAGCACATTACACTTTTTACTGCCGTAGGAGTGGAAGATGGCCAGCTTTTCCTTGTAGTGTAATCCGCCGAATGTTGCTGCACCACATTCGTCCTTGCCCGGTTGGATCGATGGTGCCATTTCATAAAACGAAAGTTCGTTGATATTGAATTCTCTCGAGGTTGTTCGATTCCCATGGTCCTCCACGTAACTAGCTTGAAGTTCAAACCGCGGGTTCGTTGATTTTGAATTCTCTCGAGGTTGTTCGATTCCCATGGTCCTCCACGTAACTAGCTTGAAGTTCAAACCGCGCTTCATAAGCGTGTCTCTTCATCTGTGCCATTTTCCAGATGTTGTTTTGCATAATGCATGTACTATATACTTCAGTATATACACCAAGTAGGGGTGTCTTCTTTCACACCCACCCTTCCCACTTTAACATCTGTATGCTGTCCTCTGTTACATCAGCCTTTCCTTCTCATAAGTAGCATGTCATTGCAACATCAGTCAGTCAAGCGGACCCCTCATCCAAGTCACTTAACAGCACTCACAGATTTTGTAACTTGGTGAATACACAAGGCCACCCGCATTATTAGGCGGCCCGTCCATTTTGGAGAAAATGTAAGACTTTTAAGTGTGTCTTTTGGTTGTGAAAATACGTTATACATAATTCTCTGAAAGCATGTCACTCCATAGCCAGACTTGCTGACGTGTCGTCTGTTTCCACCAATGGCGGGAGTCAGTTGCCAAACAAACAGCAGAGACAGAGGTCACACTGCAAAGATGGCTGTATTTATGGCACTTGTTCCGTAGGCGGACAAACCATTTTTCGCTTCAAACTCTTCATCCGCGGAACCCAGCAGACTGTGAGAACAATTATTGAATATACGGTATTGGGAAACGCAACACCAGAAATGCTCAACTCACAATCAGTCTGACTGTAACATAACACAAATATATAATTTATATCAGATCATACAGTTTAAAATATACACTTCTAAAAGATTTAAGGTATTATATTTCATGTTAAAGACTAAATTTTGGAAGCGGGGATGGGCAACAAATGCTATTTCTCCAGTGTTCAAGGAGTTTAAATTATGACAATATTTTAAATGGTTCAGTTATACAGGCAGATTAATGTGCATGATACTTTGCTTCATAAAAAATGAATTTTACTGTTCATCTTCTAAAGCACTGCTTGTGTTTAGTTTGTGTGTGTGTGTGCGTGTGCGTGTGTGTATGTGTGTGCATGCAATGTCTGCAACTTTCTCAGGTCCCTCATAGGGACTATCATCGTTGGTAATCCTTTTCTCGCTCGACTAATCTGTTTTCGCTGGGGTTACAAAACACCCGCCCATCAACCCAACAAAAAGCCCCCCGCCTCATCCTCATCACCTTCCCTCTGTGCAGGCCCCCCTCCTTCGCTGCTTACCCCATTCTATCAAGGTTACATCTTCATCCTGCCTCTTCTCTTCTTTCAATAATCTTATTAGCGGTTTCATGTTTAACTCCTGGAGATGAGAGAATCTGACCAAATAAATACACCGAGTGTAGGGCTGTATGATATGGTCAAAATTTCCTCCTGCGATATGTTTGCCAGATACCTGTGTCCCGATGTGATATTGATCAGTGAAAATAAAAAAATAAAAATAAAAAAAACACCCATATGTGACTATGGTTATGTATATGCATTGATGAATTACATGTTGATGTGATGTGTGGACTCCCAGTGACTATACCAGCCTGGATTGCGTTTTGAGGCTCCCCATACAATATGTTGCATTGTATGACTTTTATTAATCCACATAAAGATGGTGGCAGTCAAAGATGACAGACATAAGACGTGGTTGATAATGATGAGGAAAGTGTGGATATAATGAAAGGCGAGGCTCACTCCCTTTGGAGCGGCGAGGCGCAGGCTGCCTGTACATTTTCAAACCAAGTTTTGCAATTTTATCCGCTGGTAATTCTGAAATTAAAAATATGGTCACATAATGTTCGAAAACACCATATTTGTGAGAGCGAGCGAGACAATTGAAACTATGCAATGTCAACAACATGCACAAAAAGTCCACACGTGACAGCTTAGTTTCAGACTGAATTTAACAACATTCACATCCAGTACATGGATGAGAAAATCTCCAAGTATTTCCAAAGCATCGCCCTCTGGCAGACAGACAAACAGCCATTAATGCAAATGCAAAGTGAGAGCTGACGATTCATTCAACATCAATTCGAGGACAAGGTGTGATGATTACGTTTTGAGTGTACATGCTTAAAAACTCTCAGTACATGTGGCTTGTTTAACACAACGCAGCACAAGATAGGTTGAAAAACACGGATTCATTCAGATGTTCACATTCTAAAAAAATTATTGAAACTGAATTTTTGCTTCGGAACATTGTTGATTTCACACAGTTGACTTAGAAAGGGGAGATTCCCATTGCTACTGAGAAGTCTTCCTCTTGGCTCATTGGAAAGGGACGGCCTTTCAGCTCTGCATTGACCTCGGGATCGGGAGTTTTTAAACATTTTGTGTACAGGTTACAGGGGGGACATTTTTCCAAGGCTCCCTCATAAACCCAGCACCAAGTCAACTAAACGAAATTGACTTACAGTGACTTTTCCAACTGCTCTAGCAACTGATTTTAGCGAGTTTGATTCCCGCAAGGATGGCACGTTGGCGACTGGTTAGCACAGGGGTTGGCAACCCAAAATGTTGAAAGAGCCATATTGGACCAAAAAAAAATCGAAAAACAAATGTGTCTGGAGCTGCAACAAATTAAAAGCCTTGTAACGAAGGAAACACATGCTATATGTAGCTATGTGAGCTATATTAGCTAACTATCAAAATGGCGTTGGCTACAAATACACAATGAGCCTTCCCGATTAAACATTTTTTTTCCCCTGCAGTGCATCCTGTAGAGCAGGGGGGCCCAACCTTTTTTGACCAAAGCTCTAACTTTCGATCAACCAGCCTCATGCGATTGACCCATGACCGCACACGGCGGCAAAAGCAGGCACTTACACACGCATGCCATAATGAGCAACAGCCATAACGGCGGCTAAGATGAACGAGGCACGGGACGCATTTTTTCAGCGTGTTAACTTTCGTAGCTGACGTGCACTGTTTTAAGATGCTTCTCTCGGTGCTTCAGATTGCCATTCTTTGCCAGTTCCCTCAGTGAATTGGACATGAAACGCAGTTTCTTCTTACAACAGCCACCTGCCTGGCATCCCTCTCTGCTAATAGAAACGTGTGTCGCAGGCTATGACGCAAATCTTTGTTGACAGAAATGTTAAAATGTAATATTTATTCGACATATTTTTACAGCGTTGGAAAATGTTCCGAATGTCTGTCCTCCAACAGAAACCTTATTCAAACAAAAAATATAATTTCACTCCCCCATCTTTTTCCATTTTGAAACATTTTAAAAAGAGCTGCATGCGGCTCCGGAGCCGCGTGTTGCCGACCCCCGGGTTAGCACGTCCACCTCACAGTACAAATATCCCAAAAGAAATGATAGCAACAGCTCTCCACGGCACAGTGGAGAGCCACTTCTCAGAACCATCATGAGAAGATCATTTAATGAAATTTAAATTCCACAGCACTCTATTTTTGACTGTCATTATGTTTCTTGACACGGGGGCACCATACAGTACGCTGCTGTGACATAAATGACAAATGAGATGCTAGTGTAAAGAAATGCAGCTTACTGCTATTCGAAATTGAAAAACACAAAAAAATTGGTCTTTATCATTTGCTTTCATATTTAATCTCCCTTGACCCTTGTCCGCCACTACCCTCCTTTATTTTTCAAATGATTATAACACTCAGGATGTTAAAAGGGCCTTTTATTTTGTACAGCCTACAGCATCTCCCATGTTAAAATGAGTGGATGAAGGACATTGAGGTCAGAGCGCGAACCTCGGTGTGTACGTGCGTGTGTATGCTCTATCAGTGCAGTTGAGCTCCACAAGTTGACAGTTTGCTATGACAGTGAGTCACAAACCAACTGGCGGTGTCCTCTAATGCACAGCAGATATTCCTTTGAAGTGTGTGTATGTGGGATTATTATTCGTAACATCTGTTCGATCAGTTAACCCCTTCTAGGACTCAGAAAGCCGATTATCCCACCTCCGTTACACAGAGCCATGTCATGCAGCATTAATTAGGAAGTATCCTACTTTTGTAGTTTTGGGTATACCCGCGAGTGGCTGGCAACCAGTTCAGGGTGTACCCTGCCTCTCGCCCATGGTCAGTTATGATAGGCTCCGTCCAGCACACTCGCAACCCTAGTGAAGATAAGCAGTACAGAAAACGGACAGTTTTGGGCACTTCAGGTAAAAGTCAGACGTATATGTGATACACGAGGTGCACTGCTTTAGCAAACCACAAAAGCATCATGCTATACTGTATGTGAGGTCATTAAGTAGCACTGACGCGCAATCAGTCAACCAAAAAGTAGGTTGCAGTTTATGTTTTGCAAAAAACAGCAGCGCAGCAATGAACTATGGAAACCAGAATCCCGGATTACTTTTTGAAAATGTTGTACCATTTTTCTGTTCTTTGGCCATAATTTACTTTGTGTTGTTGCTGTTGTTGTTTTTACAGAAAGGTATTTTTCCAACCGCCACCCTTGCAACTCAGCCGTCCAAGATTTGGGGAAATGTTGGAATGCAGATGGCCGAGCAAAACACACAAGAGGAACCATTTTGATGCAACAACACAAATTCACATCATCTGTGCAGTCCCCTGCCTACCTTCATGTGGCCTACAGCAAAGTCATGAAACACCAGGACACTCAGGACAACTGTCTTCTTCCACCGCGGATGTCTTTTCCGAAATAGAAACATGTTGACAGAATTAAGAAGAAGAAGAATAAAAATGACTCATTGTGTGTTGAACGTTTACATTTCCAATCTTATTGAAAGCTTCATGTCTGGTTTAAGCGCATGCAGATGTGCTTTTTCTAATGAGACCGAAACACGTCTGCTGCTGAGAAATACCACTGGTCATCATTCACAACAAATCAGGATCAGTTTTCAGGAAGGCAGAATCTCAAAGCTCGTGCAGTGAGTTAACCTTTGTCTAGTTCTTTGTCACAATGCCAACAACAAAAACAAACAAAAAGTCAAAAAAAATGTGACAAGCTGACGAACAGCGCAGCTCCGACCCAGGCACTCAGCAGCCAGCAGGTGGGAGAGAACGGAGGGAAAGGAAGCACGCGCAAATGGCAACCGGCATGTTCGAACAGTGTTTCCCAACCTTTCGTGAGTCATGACACATATTTTACAAAATCTCACGGCATACCACTGAGCAAAACGATTTACAAAAAGTGCATATACAGGTCCTCTAGTAGAAGAGCATTTGATTGTTATGCTTGTTCCTAAAAGTGGTTGGCATATGTAACTAAAACAGTTTTCTTGACTTTTATGCAAACAATTTTTTTGGTCAAAATAATTTACATTAATTAATGTCTCGTGGGTTAGCACGTCGGCTTCACAGTGCAGAGGTACCGGGTTCAATTCCAGCTCCGGCCTCCCTGTGTGGAGTTTGCATGTTCTCCCCGGGCCTGCGTGGGTTTTCTCCGGGTGCTCCGGTTTCCTCCCACATTCCAAAAACATGCATGGCAGGCTGATTGGACGCTCTAAATTGTCCCTAGGTGTGAGTGTGGGCGTGAATGGTTGTTCGTCTCTGTGTGCCCTGCGATTGGCTGGCAACTGATTCAGGGTGTCCCCGCCTACTGCCCGAAGACGGCTGGGATAGGCTCCAGCACCCCCCGCGACCCTAGTGAGGATCAAGCGGTTCGGAAAATGGATGGATGGATGGATTAATGTCTCGTGGCAATGTCACAGGGCCTTCAAAAGGCCTGCAACAGTTCACATGTATCATTAAATTTCTTTTAAGCTTCTTGATATGTTGTCGGTCACTTTGACGCATTTTAAAATCTAGATTTATTTTTCAGGTTCGCTGAATAATAATCATCATCATCATAATCATAATAATAATTGAATTTGCTTTGTGTTATATTTTGGGTATGATGAAAACGTAGTCACATTGACCCATGAACATTGTTGCGTGTGTGTGCGTGCGTGCAAGTGCATGTGCGTGTTAAATGGCTTTCTTTCTTGTTCACCGCAGAGCACTGGAAGGAAACAAAAGGGCGCTTTGAAAGCCACGTGCACCGCGCCGTCACTCAACCGTCTCCTAGCAACAGAAAGCAGAAATGCACCTGTGGCTCTGGATGGAAGAGCAGATCACGGAGCCTGTCGGTTGTCAAAAGCGCCGAGAAATTTCAAACATTCCACTTTCAGCGGTTAATTATTGATTTAAAACGGAAGCCCTATAATTCTAACTGACAATTTGTAGCATAGATCGGTCGAACTTTATTGTCTAGGAGAATGTAGCCTGAAAGGTTATTTTCTAATGTTTGGGAAACCCGGACTATTCATGAAAAGTCATCTGTTTTTATGGAGACGAAATCGATATTCTGCACTTGTCTCGTCATAAATAGGATCGAATAATGCAGGCGTTGATTTTTCATTTACACGGCAAAGGAAATGAAATCCTTAAGAAGCGTGTTTTGGGGTTCCGAATAATCGTGATATTCATGCTAAACAAGATCTAAATTCTCAGGGTTTACTGTATGTTTGATACCCACAAACACGCACGCGCGCGCACACGGCCGCTGTGACGTGTACAGAAGCTCGCTCCCGCGCATGCAAATCAGGTTCTCCCTGGAGCCTCTCCATTGGCCGCCCGCGCTCATTTAGCGGCTGTCAGCGCGCGGCCCGGGCAAGCTGCGCCAACTTTTGCCAGCGCAGCTCGGAGCAAAGTGGCGCACGCACGCACGCGGGGATCCCAGGCCGCCTTCTTCCGAGACGAATGACAGCAAAAAAGGGCAACGCGGGGAAGTGAGGAACAAGTTTGCCTCTGAGACCGCTACCGCTCTATACGACTCTCAGCATCCTCAAGGGAGGGAGGGTGAGGCGGCCTGAATGTTTCTTCGTGTCTGAGTGATTCGGCCAAGACAAGGTGAATGTACAGCATCATGATGGAGACGGACCTGCACTCCCCCGCGGTGCAACAGACCAACCCGTCCAACCCCGGGGGGCACGGTGGCGGCGGAGGCAAACTCCCCCAGGAGCGAATCAAGAGACCCATGAACGCCTTCATGGTGTGGTCGCGTGGCCAGCGACGCAAGATGGCCCAGGAGAACCCCAAGATGCACAACTCGGAGATCAGCAAGCGGCTGGGGGCCGAGTGGAAGGTGATGACCGAGGCCGAGAAGCGGCCCTTCATCGACGAGGCCAAACGGCTGCGGGCCATGCACATGAAGGAGCACCCGGACTACAAGTACCGGCCGCGGAGGAAGACCAAGACCTTGCTCAAGAAGGACAAGTACTCGCTGGCCGGCGGGCTTCTCGGCAACGCGGCGGCGGGGATGGGCGGCGGGCAGCGGCTGGAGAGCCCCGGTGGGGGGTCCCTGGGGTCCAGCGCGGGCGTGTACACGGCGCACGTCAACGGTTGGCCGAACGGCGCGTACTCCGCCGCGGCTGCGGCCGCTCACGCCATGATGCAGGAGGCGCAGCTTGCTTACACGCAACACCCGGGCGCCGGCGCTCACCCGCACCACCACACGCACCAGCACCCGCATAACCCGCAGCCCGTGCACAGGTACGACGTGAGCGCCTTATCTTACAGCCCCATCTCGAACTCCCAGAGCTACATGAGCGCCTCTCCGCCCGTCTACGGGGGCATCACGGGCTACACGCATCACCAGCACCACAGCGCCGGCGTGTCACCCGTGCCGGGGGCGCTCGGGGGAACTCTGGGGACCCTGGTGAAATCGGAGCCGAGCGCGAGCCCTCCCGTGTCCACGGCGCGCCAGCCGTGCCCCTCGGGGGACCTGCGGGACATGATCAGCATGTACTTGCCCACCGGGGACGCGGCGGGTGACTCGTCCGTGCAGGGGCGCCTGCACGTGCTCCACACGCAGCACTACCAGGGAAGCAGCGCCCACGTCAACGGGACGGTTCCCCTGACGCACATTTAAATGTATTTGATGTTTTGCAAGCACTCAATCGCAACCAAATACTCCAAGCAGTGGTGGGCCACTGCCACTCGCGTATAAATTAAGGCGTTTAAAGCCATAAAAATGCAATCACCTTGAACAAAGTTTCACCCCCTCCCCGCTACCCATTCCCAAATGTTTTCTTTCTTTTGTCTGGCCAGGCTTGGCGGAACGCTCACGCTGATTTATTTGAGCCCACGGTAACAGAGGTTGCCAAGTTTTCACACAGTTTCAATTATAATCCTCCAAGTCTGGTGCATTATACTTTTTTTATTTAATTTTTTTTTTTTTTTTTTACGTTTGTGTGCAATTTGGCGCGCTGGAAAATGTGTTTTGGAAAAAGTTTCCAGACAGCAATATCAATTGATTTTAATTTGTAACCCATCCTGTAAACGCGTGAGTCTGGCGGTGTAATTTGATTTTGCTGTTGTAAATGTTGTTAACGGTGAATAAATATGCCAACTGAACACGCTTTCTGCAACTGTATTGTCAAAAGGAGGAGTAATTCGCTTTTCATTTTTTTTTTCATTCACCCCAACATTTTTTTTGCTTGAAGTGGGCTGTCGCCGAACGAAATTGTAAGAGCATTTCAGTCTGCCACGAATACAGAAAAAGTGGTTGCTTTGTATTATCAATGCTCCCTCCTTTGATGTCCTGCTATTTATGCTATATCTGATTAGTTCTCGATTCGATTTTTCTGTCAGTTTCGTTTACCCTTAGAGGGGAGTGAATTGACTAATTGATTTTCAATTGGAACATAAATTATTGTTTTATGTGATGCCGCATTATCAGAGCAGTGCTTTAAAAAAACGTTTTTAAATGTAAGATTATTTTCTTTTTTCCATATGGATAGAGATTTCAAATCTGTATGATCATTTTAATCACATTGTCGGGTAGTTCAGTTGTCACACATTCGATGTCTTATTTATCCCTTCATTTGATTAATTTCCAACCGTTTATTTTCCCCCGTTAAAATCACGTAACGTTGCGGAAGAAAAGACACGTGCAAGCCAACACGCATTCTCATCAAGCTTTGCTCCAACCGCACTTGCGTTCGCTTTCTCCTCCCTTCAACCAAACTGTTCGAATGTATTAATGGGTTCGGGAATGGATTTATTGAAACGCGAAATGAGTGTTTTTCAAAGGGCAGTATGAATGGCCTTAGGCCATGCAGCTCGTTCGTCTTTTATTTCGTTGACGTTTGTTCATGTTAAAATCAGTTGGAGCCCTCGCTACCATCTCGATGATGACGTCAATCATAGTCATCCCAATTCCGGAATAAATGCTGCGCAACATCCGTTGAACTCTGGTAGAAAACGCTGCCGTTGTTCAATTTGGAAGCCCCGAAGGACGGCGTGGCCTGCCCGCGTGTTGCTTCGTGAAACAGCGGAGCAGGGTGAGGCAAGTTGAGGAGTGTTTGGTTGCGAAAGGGGATTTGAGTGACAGCGTTTCAGGCTTCTCGAGGGTTGGGTTTGGGTGGTTGTTGGCAACATACTCCTTTATTCACTCCTACCCCAAGATTCGCAAACAACATCCCTGGAAGTGACCTACATTTCCTTGACCCCCCCACCACCCACCCCTCAAAAAAAAAAATCCGTTTGCGATTGGCCTTGTACTTTTTGTTTCGGTATTTCCCGAATTACATTACATTAAATTAACATCAACAAATTTAATTAGGTGAGGAAAAAATGTGGGCATATATACGGTATATATATATATATATATATACTGTTTATATATATATATATATATATATATATATATATATATATATAAATCAATATGCGAAGATGCAAATGAATATTATTTCAGAAAATTAGGTCCTACATTTTTATTGCATTTTAATGCTGCATGGTTGAGCTCTGTTAATAAATGTGACTGATTCTTTTCTCATTTTCTCATTATTCAAGGGAGACCTTAGTGTTTGTGTCGTACATATTGACTGATTATTACTTTTGAAAAAAAAATCATACCAAAAGCCATGACTGATTAATTAATTGAAAACTATAAGTTAACTACAGAATTTACATTTCAATAGTTCCAAAGAAATAAACGAAGATCAGTAAATATACCACAAGGCTAAAATACTAAAATACTTGATGACCATTTTTACATTATTGGCTAATGTGATTGCTTTACTAAAGAGTGCCAGTGTTGGGCCATAAACTAAAGATCTCCCTTCAAAAGCACAGATGAAGAAGAAACTGAGCTGCACCGCCATCCTCGAAATGGCTCAACTTGTGCTTTCCTATTTTATTGCCTGTGTTAAGACAGCACCATTGTAATTAGCAATTAATACCTGTGGCACAAAACCTGCAGCGTTTCAACACAGCAAATCCTGACAATTAATTGTCACAACAGCAAATCTAAGGAGAAAATAAGAAGCAGTAGTGCAAAATCCTGCCCCAGAAACTGAAATCGGCCGCTTAAGTGCCTACACAGGAAGGCTTTGAAAATTGCAGAAGGTTTGTCAAAATGCAACATTTTGGCACTGGACGACCATCTTTTTCAGCAGTTGAGAAGAAAATAATTTGGCTCCCTGCACTCTGCTCCTTTGCTGCGCACAATCGTCATCTAATTTTAGAGCGGTCTCATCACTTTGGGGGTCATGGACTTCAGACATGGGCTCTTGCAAGTAAGTCAGGTTGTAGGGTTTGTTTGTTTTTTCCTACTGCTTAAATGTCTTGAATAATGCACTTGTTTGTATGCAATCCACGGACATTTTGCCTCGTGTATATAAGCTACTGTAGTCTGGTACCTTTCATACTCAGTGGAAATCGACGACAAAAAGAAGCATTTGATTTAGTGACTGTTTGCACTTCATTTAAAAGTTGCACCTATTTAATAAGCTTTTCCCCTCAGTGTTCTGACTTGATGATTTGGCTGAGTATTCAAATAAATGAAGTTGGTCAACTCTATTTATGGCCTTTTTAGTGATGAAAATTAAAGAATATGAAAAACCTGACGGGTTATCTTGTCTTGCCACATTATTGTGCTTGATTTAAACCAGTCAATAAAGGGTTAAACAGCACCTACATGGCCACAACTCATCTCTTGACAAACATGATTGTCAGTAATGAATACGTCCATCCATCCATTTTCTGATCCGCTTATCCTCACAAGGATTGCAGGGGGTTGCTGGAGCCTATCCCAGCTATCTTCGCGCAGTGGGCGGAGGACACCCTGAACCGGTTTCCAGCCAATCGCAGGGCACACAGGGAAGAACAACCATTCGCGCTCACACCTACAGGGACATAGAGTGTTCAATCAGCCTGCCATGCATGTTTTTGGAATGTGGGCAGAAACCGGAGGACCTGGAAAAAACCCACACAGGCCCAGGGAGAACATGCAAACTCCATACAGAAAGGCCGGAGCTGGAATTGAGCCCGGTACCTCTGCACTGGAAATCAAATTTGGATCCCAAATTTCCCCCACAAACCAACATCCAGTGAGGAACTTCAAGCATCCTCTTAATGGGGCCAGAAGGGATGACAATGATGTGATAAAATCATGAGGTTTTCTGCTGACGTCATGCATCCTACACAGGGTGGGTCACATTAGGACCGTGCTCCTCTGGCACCCCGCCCCCCACCCCTTCTAAATGCACTCAACACCCCCACCCCATTCCTGCATGTCCTAAACATGGATAATTGTCATCAGTTTATCACGCCCACGCATATCCCCCACCGCTTCTCCTCCTACAAAAGCTTGCACCTCCGTCGTTGGACGCCGTCCTGTCACGGGAGATTACGGGGGGCCGATTGCACAAAACCGAATGTGGCGCGGTGAGATTAGCTGGGCCGTCATTGAAAATAGCAATGGGGCAGACAAATTCTTCACGAGGGGGCCTTATCATGCAATTACACGTTGACACGTTTTAACCATTTTCCAGCCTCCTAATCCGAGAGCCCCCCCCCCCCCCCCCACCCGCTTCCAAATGGAGAACTATTGGAGCTACTGGCTGGCTGACTCCCGCCGGATGCCTGACTTTCTTTTCTCACGAGCAGACCCCACAAACGCAATTGCTTCGCTCGCCGCTGCCCTTAAAAACTGCCTCAGCAAAATGAACGTTTTCAACATGAGGCCCTGATCCGTGTGATGGCAGGGAGGATAAATCAGGGAACATCTTGAATGCACCATGAAAATCACTTTCATCTCAATCTATCTCAAACCCAATAAATCAGTTCATTCTGTTTTGAGCCGCCACCTTGACGGGATTGAACCAAGTCACTAAGCATCAAATGGAGTGCAATGCGTATTGTTCCATGTCTTCCTATTCAATTAGAGCCTTCCATGACAATCAATTAGGGGGCCCGCCCTAAATCTCCCCAGGGGGCCAATAATCATCATACACCATCTGCTTACATGGGCACAGGGGAGCACCGCTCAGCAGTAACAAATACTGTTGGGCCAACACCATGATGAATCGCAAAAGAATGCTCATTGAGACTGGAAGTAAATGACAGAATGACAACTGAATGACTGAAACCAGTACTAAGGGACAAGTGCACGATCCAGTGACTGGTTGTCAATTATTGATTGATTTATCTATTGACTTATTTTTAAAGGGACAGAGTATCTCAATCAACACTTTCTAAAAAAGTAAATACACCCAAAATAGCTAAAAGCTAGGTTTTTTTTCTAACCCCTTTACCACATGTTAATAGACACGTCAATAACAATACACAAGGGACAGATCATGAGGCATCATAGAAACAGAAGAATGAATACAGTGAAAGGCAAAACTAACTACTGAATAAAAAAATAAAACATATGCACATTTCATAGTAGTCCCCCTCGTGTTTACATAGTTGGGGATCAACAAACCAGTTCTCTATATTAAATGGATACATGAAATAAATATCCATTCATCCATTATTTGAACTGCTTAATTTTCACAAGGGTGCTGGAGCTTATCCCAGCCGTCTTTGGGCAGTAGGCAGGGGACACCCTGAACCAGCCAATTCAGGCACATAGAGACGAACAACCATACACGCTCACACTCACACTCACACCTATGGCCAAATTAAAGTGTTCAATCAGCCTGCCATGCATGTTTTTGGAATGTGAGAGGAAACCCACGCAGGCCCGGGGAGAACATGCAAAATCCACACAGGCCGGAGCCGGGATTGAACCCTGCACCTCTGCACTGTGAGGTTGGCGTGCTAACCAGACGAACGTCAGGCCGCAAATTAAATCAACACTCAAATATAAAAAAAATAATCAAATAAGAAATAGATGAAATAAAGCAGGATATGATAGAAACTCTCTGATTCGTTGGTGCATTCTATTGGTGTGATGCTTTGAATGAGAATACGATTTGACTGAATGCTGTTCATCGACGGTCTTTTTCTAGCTGCACCTCCGGGAGCGGAGGAGTCGAATTTTATGAAACTGCATCCGTTTTTGTCTATGTAGCTGATATTGGAGTAAAGACTCGTTTTATGGGAAACTCAGACACGATGGCATAATTAAAGATAGAGCTCAATACATGATACCACACCGTACTCACAAAGTGTTTATTTTGGTAACCGAATGATCACAAGAGTCATTAAACTGAACACCAAATTTACTTTCGGGATCACAAAATTATGCACAGGAAGTTGGTAAAACACTCATAACTACTATGACACAACAAGAGAACTGAAACAATCATCAACATCATGAAACGTGTCATTAGCTTTCAACAAAGTCGTTAGAAGGCTATAAGTGTGATCATTGCGGCTAGGCATCCTGGGAAAGTCCTCCTCTTTGTTGTTCATTTCAAATGCTGTTGCCAAACAGGTTGCATTTCTGTGAAACGAATGGAAAGCAAATTCAGAAACTTTAACGACATTAATTTGAGTTCATCTACAGCCTGCCATGTTTAAACGATATTCATCCGCTTAAACGGATTCTTTTTCAAAGTCAACACTGTGTTGCAGCCATATTTTGTGTTGTGCTGCACAGTGGCAGATGCTGACATTTCATCTGCGGTAAATTATTGGAGTGATTTCAAGAATATAGGCTACTTCTTTCAAGGTTTACATTTCTAGTGATTCAGTCGATCAGTTGAATGTCATTTCACTGTGCATGCGTCACGATCATCATGATTCATTTCTGTTGACCGCCTTCAAATAAAAAGTGTCACTGCCACATCATGAGCTCTGCCAGGTCAATTTAGAGCACGAACTCGGTTCCTTCCTTAAGAAAGGTTCAAAGAAACTACAGTACTAAATGAGGAAATTGGCTATAGTAAAGGTGCCAACAAGCTCTCTCTGAGAAAATGCAATATTATGGCGGGCGAGCTCAAAGTCACTTCTAAGTGCAGGAGCAATTACCGGCAACATTTCCCTGATGGCTTAAGACAGCTCCAAGCGAAGCGGTGGGGGTAAAAGAGCTCCAGAGTAAAGAGAAACAGGAAACACTCACATAATTATCACAGCAACTCAGGCTCCGGCTAATCACTGGAGTTAAAAGGTCTCCTGCCAGCCCGGAGGCCAGTGAACCACCACAGTGGCGGGGAACTTGTGTCATTTACAACCTGCAGGTGACACCCGGTTCACGTCTCTGCGACCTCCCATCGCTGTGGCCGTCATAAACACAGCTCAATTACTGCCAATCACTGGCAAGTGTCGAAGAATTACTTGCCGTGTGTGTGTGCGCGTGCATGTGTGTGTGTGTGTGCATGCAGGTGAATTGTGCATATGTGTAGGCCACATGCTCTCCATTGCAAAGTACAACAACAAAACAACAAAACAACACAAGGAACTTGTAATTGAATGTTGATTAGTGGGCTGAGAACACTGCCATCCAGCTAACTTTACATCAAACTGCTGCAATATCTGACCACATAAGAGAACTTCAAGTCTTAAAATATCCCTGGTTTGGAGTCCAATCAAAAAATCTGATTAGGAGGCTGGAAAATGGTGTGCGTGTGTGCGTGAGTGAGTGAGTGAGTGAGTGAGTGTGTGTGTGTGTGTGTGTGTGTGTGTGTCTACAGTTCATTCACTCATAACATGGCTAGCAGAGGCGATCCACTGTCAGTGTGTGTGAATGTCTAATGAAATTACTCAAGTACCATATTTTCAAGCACTTATTAACTGTTTATCTTAAGTGGCAAAACAAAACATTTAGCTCAAATATTGAGCTCCAAATATTACGATCTCCATTGCATATATGGTAGGCAAAAACATCAAACAGTGAAAGCTCAATCTTGAAAAAGTACTGGCCCCGCACAGGGTGTGTGTGTGTGTGTGTGTGTGTGTGTGAGGGAGTATGTGTTTAGTTTAAACAATATACTAATCTCTGGCATGGAGTAGAGGGATTTGCTGTATCAAAAGGAGCGAGAGACAGGCATGCTTGTTAGTGATATCTTGGCTAAAGATTCCCACACACACCCACCTCGGTGATCCACTTATGTACTGTCGGCCTGCGAGTCTGTGTGCCTGTTTGTGCGTGTGTGTATTAGTGTTTTCTTGAACCAAAAAAAAATGCAACAAAAATATTTTTGTCAAGGCAGATTTTATAACGCTTGACTATATAGGAGACTAAAATCTCTATGAAACAACCTGGTTGAAAATAGCCACCTCTCCGACATGCTTCCATACCTGTGCAGGTATGGAAAACAAAAATTAAACATACACACTGCTGAAAGATGGGCAGCCAAGAGAATGGCTGTGCGATGAAGAAAGCGGACCGTTGAAATTAAATTAATACATGACAATTTCGATGGAGTTGGGAATGTATGTCACTGCTTCTGATAGTGTTGAGGCCAGCAACGAGGGCTTTGAAGGCCCTCACTACACCCCCCACCCCCACCCCCGTTGAATTGTAGGGATTGTTATTCATGACAGCCATGTTGTCCTCACATCATGTCTTCGCCACAGCATCCAAAGATTCTTCATGCTCTGTTCACTTTTTGGCACTTGTCCTCGCACATCTAACGAGACAGATACCGACTAGGGGTCGGCAACACGCGGCTCCAGAGCCGCATGCGGCTCTTTAGCGACATCTAGTGGCTCCCTGGAGCTTGATAAAAAATGTTTGAAAGTGGAAAAAGATTTTGATAGTAGGCTAAGATAGCTTAAATAGATATAGATACATGTTGCAGCTCCGAAAAAGGAGAGCTGTGGTGTTATTTTTTTAAAACGTACACTTTATTTTTACTTTTAAAAGTCTCGACAAACACAGACACGTCTGCGTCCGACTCCGTGCCTTCTCTCTTCTCGTTCGACTCAAGAGGTGTTCAAAGACAGCTTCAGAAAGACGGAAATTAATGATCACTTCACTGACACTAAGAAAAGCGAAAATAATGCACCAAAACAAAAAATCAAGCGAGGAAATTACAAAATAAATTCTATGGGGGCGTTTGTGAACACACAACAAAGGAATGAATAACAAACAATTCTGAGACAGTCCAGTCTCCTACATACATAAGCATGTGTTTCCTTCATTGTAAGTTTTATATAAGGCTTTTATTTTTTTGCGGCTCCAACATATTTGTTTTTTGTTTTTTGTTTTTGTCCTATATGACTCTTTCAACATTTTTCGTTGCCGACCCCTGGTCTATACCGATTATTCATACCGAGAAAATGACCATCACTTCAATTACGGGCCTAGATTATCCTCCAGATCTCAAACATCCAAAATGGTGAGCAAATACCGATCACATGATCAAAACGTATCTATGACTGCATTCCTGAGGGGACTTGACTAGGAGGGCATGATGTAGGACAGGACTTGACTTGAAATAACCTTTGGGCAAACCGACCTGAGACATGCTTGAGAATTGAAGGTTACAAATTCTGACATACTTGTGACTTGATCCTATTTCTGGCTCCGGAACGGTCTCATATGTACTCAGATACATTATTAATAATAACAATATTAATAAGAACGACTTGATCTGATATAGCATCTTTCATGAAAACTAAAGACACTTTACATCAAAATGTCAAAATTAATAAACAAACAACAACAACACAAAAACAACCAAACCAAGCGCCAAAGCCCTTTGTAGTGTCATATCAGTCAAGATTCGAAACAGTCCAGTGTTGGTGCCTGCCGAATTTCAAAGGGAAGAGTGTTCCATAGGGTAGGGGCTGTGACGCTGAAGGCTCTTCTTGCCCCAAAATTTCATCTGATGGTGCAAGCGACAGTGGGGAGGCTTAGATTGACACACAAAGAAAACAAGACATAAAATGAAACAAAATTGCATGTAAAAAAGAAAGCAGATGATGATAGTGATGATGGATGACATCAGAAAGGTATGAGGGGGCAAAGTCGTGTTGTGCTTTATGGGTGAGGGGCAGCCGGTTATATTTGATGCTGAATTTGAATTTTGCACTGCTCAGGCAGCCAGATGTTGCAACACAAACTTTTTAAGTAGGGAAGAAGACGACGAATGATGCAGCACAGTAGGAAGAGGATCGCGGTGCCCAGACACAATGGAAGCATTCGTCCTTTAACTGCTCGGGTGTTATCATCCGACCACAGAGACGCTCCAAACGCTTTAAAAAGCACATTTGAAGATGTATTAGTGCATCCCAGAAACCACTTGCTGCCAATAGGGGGCTGCTTGCTGCGCTTTGTGCATGCCACTTTCGCGCCTGTGTATGCGCTCGTGTGTGTGCGTGTGTGTGTGTGTGTGTGTGTGCGCGCGCGCGCGTGCATGTGTGTGCGTGGTTCCCACCAAATTCTCTTAGTGAGCGTTGCTAAGGTGCTTTAGGCATGGGATTAGCTGGAGGCTCATCGCACATTCCCTGACTGATAAAAAGGTACAAAGAGGAAGTGCAAAACAAACAGGAAGTTTGAATGAAAACATTTTAAAAAAAACAGCAGAGAGCACCAATGCGATCGATAGGACAACGGGAAAAATAGAAGATTGCAATGAGGACAAACAAGGAAATTAGGGGCAGAGGTGAGGACGGGGGCGAGGGGCTGAGGAAGAGGAGGTGGGCGAGAGGCAGAACACGATTGCATATGGTTGCATCAGCGTGCTCACCGATGGCGAGATGGAGAGAATAAGCCGCATAATCAAGCGTGGAGGCAGCCGCTAAAAAGTGTCCAGGACGTCACCTTACCACTGTGAATCTTGGAAAGCCTTCAGAGCTGCGCGTCCCAGTTTGTGCGAATACCAATGACTCAACCGTACACATCCTTGACACCCCTGTTTATGTTTGTCAGCTGTTAATCAACCTGACATACATGCAGATGAACTATTCTTAAAACATGACTCTGATGCAAAATAAAATGAGGAGCTTCTTGTTCACATGAGACAGCTATGTGGACTTTCTGTGTGGAGTTTGAGTGCGATCTTGCTGTATCTGATGCTCAGATCCAACAACATGCTGGCAATTGTTTTCATAAAGGGTCACATGTAGGCTCCATTATTCACAAAATGTGACTCGAGAATGGGAGACTGAATGAGTCACAGGAACCATAGAAATGCATGTCCTGAGAAATGTTTTGATAGATTCATGAATGAAACACCTGTTGTGAATTTTGCTGTTCTGCTCCTAATTCTTAGATGACAGCAGTTTGAGCAACGAATAGAATTGAAGAGTTGGACGCGTGAATTTAAGAGTTTAGAGAAGGTCAAACTTATCTTGAAAGATGATCATGGATTTTGGAGTCAAAATGAAATTTCACCCAAAAGTCAAATATATTTTTTGGGAGGAGTGTATATTTAGATTAGCTGAATGAATAGAAAGAGAGAGGAAAGATAAAAGTTCCTTGTTAATTTTAAGTCTTTCTTTATTTTTTAAATCTGCAATTAGTTGAGTTATTCATGCTTTCGACATTATAAAAGGAAAATATGAAATAGATGGATGGATGAATGTTTCAACTCTATGGTAGGATATCACTGCCTTTGATTAATTTTTGTATCAATAACAAGATGTCTTTTCTTCAAATGTTTCTACAATGCAAAGCAAAAGCCATTTATCAAACACACCCACAAAAGCCTCCAACCTTTCTGGATCCGAGCTCATCTAAGATGGACTGGTGCAAAGTGTAAAAGTATTCTAATGTGGTCTAATAAGTTCACATTTCAACATTAAAATTCTTTTTGAAAATTGTGGACATCGTGTCAAAAATGCCCTTTTCAGGCATGCTGGGCATGCATTCAATTTATACACGCATAGCAGTTTTTATTTTGAGCCTCTTCAAAATACTAAGAATAGCAAAACTGATTTTTAAAAAACTTTCTTCAATAACTGAACCAAAAAGGTTTGCTGGGCTGCAGCTGGGTAGTCAGGAGGATCAAGGTGAGATGCTGCAGAAGCTGGCGATAGGCAAGTTTAGCAACGGGCTTGGCTGCCTACAACTGCCTGCGAAACACATTGCGGTTTTGTGCTTCATTCGGTAATCAAAGCCTCTTGTGTCTTGCCTCCATGTCAGCAAATAAGATATACTTCTTACAATTATCATTCTCAAGAAGGGATTATGCGGACTAATTACCAGAGGGAAGGCCAGTGAAGCCATGCTGAATGCAAAGCTAACCTAATGTCATCATGATAGACGGGAATTAAAAGTGCTTGGGTAACTGAGTACACTTTAGACAAGTCTCGTTGGAACTATGTTAAAGCAGAGCGTATCCAACTTTGATCAGGCAAAATAGCAGGCAATCTAAGAAGTGTCTGCTGAGAAAATTAAAACAAAACAATGCAACGCACTCGGGCAAACCGGAAATGTTACAGCATCCCGTACATTAACTTTAAAACGATATTAATATGGAGGATAAGCGATTCAGAGAACGGAGTGGTATACTGTAGTATATTGAATGCATATAATTTTACAAGGGCGGCTCGGTAGTCGAGTGATTAGCGCGTCGACTTCACAGTGCAGAGGTTCAATTCCGGCTGCGGCCTTCCGGTGTGGAGTTTGCATGTTCTCCCCATGCTTGCGTGGGTTTTCTGCGGGTCCTCCGGTTTCCTCCCACATTCCAAAAACATTCATGCCAGGTGAATGGAACACTAAATTGTCCCAAGGTGTGATTGTGAGTGTGAACGGTTGTTCATCAATGTGTGCCCTGCAGTTGGCTGGCAACCAGTTCAGGGTGTCCCCCCGCCTTCTGCCCGAAGACGGCTGGGATAGGCTCCAGCACGCCCCGTCGTTCAGAAAATGGATGGATGGATGGATAAAATTACTCCTGAACCGTACAAACTAATCTGAGAAATATTTTTATTGTAAAAGAAAGAAAGTCCTCATCTGTATTACTTTTGTATAAAGTTTCACTTTCCATAAAAACTCATAAATACAAAGTTTTTTTGTAGTGAAACTGTTAGTGACCATTTAACTGCTATCACAGGAAGGATGAATTTTCACAGACTTGGAAGCGAAACAGCTGCTGCAAGATGAGCCAAACACCGTTCAGTCACAACAGCTGCTGAAACCACCCTGCGCAGCACATTATGTCTTTTTTGTACATAGTTTCGGAACCACTGTTGACATGAGATCGTCAATCACTTTCATGCACACAAAAACAACGCCTAAACAGACTCTCTTAGTCTTACCTTGCATCAACTTGGCATTTTCAGCTCCCGGTAATCACAAGGCAAGACTCAGTCTATACATATATAAGGTCTCACAAACGCTTGGAAATGATAGAACTCTTAAGAGCACATATCCGCAGGATCACTGCAGTATTTTTTTGACTTTCAAATTCATCATGTGGGTGGTCGTCAATGGTGTACCCCACTCACCATTAACTCAAAATCAATTTGGATAGTGCTCCAGCTCACCTGTGAGTGCTATATAAGATGGATGGAAGATGCATCTGATATAAATCATTTACCTGGCACGGGTTGTAACAGTTGGCTTCTCAAGGATTCATCTGTCACTCTATATTTTGTGAATATAATACAGACTTTTGTCAATAATAGCTTGTGGCATCGTAACCATGAATGGTGAAGTCCTACAGCCTCATACATATATATATATATATATATATATATATATATATATATATATATATATATATATATATATATATATATACATATAAAATAAAAATCCTCGTCTCACCCCCCCTCGGGGTGGTGTCCGTCCCTCATTAAGCTCGGGTCCTCTACCAGAGGCCAGGAAGCTTGAGGGTTCTGCGCAGTATCCTTGCTGTTCCCAGCACTGCGCTTTTCTGGACTGAGATGTCCGATGTTGTTCCCGGGATCTGTTGCAACCACTCATCTAGTTTGGGGGTCACTGCCCCGAGTGCTCCGACCACCACAGGCACGACTGTCACCTTTACCTTCCAGGCTCTCTCCAGCTCCTCTCTGAGCCCTTGGTATTTCTCGAGTTTCTCGTGTTCCTTCTTTCTGATGTTTCCATCACTTGGGACCGCAACATCCACTACAACGGCTTTCCTCTGCCATTTATCTATGATCACGATATCTGGTTGGTTCGCCATTACCATCTTGTCAGTCTGGATCTGGAAGTCCCACAGGATCTTCGCTCTGTCATTCTCCACCACCTTCGGGGGTGTTTCCCATTTTGACCTTGGGGTTTCCAGTCCATACTTCGCACAGATGTTTCGGTATGCCATCCATGCCAGCCACCTGGTTATGGCGTTCCATGTAGGCTTTCCCTGCCAGCATCTTACACCCTGCAGTTATGTGTTGGATCGTCTCAGGTGCCTCTTTGCACAACCTACACCTTGGGTCTTGTCTGGTGTGGTATATAAGATAAGATAAGATAAGATATCCTTTATTATATCTGGGCCTCAATGGCTCTGGTGCTCAGGGCCTGCTCCTGAGCAGCCAGGATGAGTGCCTCTGTGCTGTCCTTCAGGCCAGCCCTCTATAGCCACTGATAGGACATCTTGAGATCAGCCACTTCAGTTATGGTCCGGTGGTACATCCCGTGTAGGGGCTTGTCCTCCCACGATGGTCCCTCTTCCAGCGCCTCATCTTCTGTTCCCCATTGTCTGAGACATTCTCTGAGTACATCATCCATTGGAGCCTTCTCCTTGATGTATTCGTGGAGCTTGGATGTTTCATCCTGGACAGTGGCTCTCACACTCACTAGTCCCCGGCCTCCTTCCTTTCGGCTTGCGTACAGTCTCAGGGTGCTGGATTTGGGATGGAACCCTCCGTGCATGGTTACGAGCTTTCGGGTCTTAACGTCCGTGGTCTGAATCCCTTCCTTTGGCCACCTTATTATTCCTGCAGGGTATCTGATCACTGGCAGGGCATAGCTGTTTATTGCCCGGGTCTTATTCTTGCCATTGAGCTGGCTTCTTAGGACTTGCCTCACTCACTGGAGGTATTTGGCCGTAGCCGCTTTCCTTGTTGCCAGTTCGAGGTTACCATTGGTTTGTGGTATACCGAGGTACTTGTAGCTGTCCTCAATGTCTGCTATTGTTCCTTCAGGGAGTGAGACCCCTTCAGTGCGGACTACCTTTCCTCTCTTAGTCACCATCCGACTACATTTCTCAAGCCCGAATGACATCCCGATGTCGCTGCTGTAGATCCTGGTTGTGTGGATCAGGGAGTCTATGACCCTTTCGCTCTTAGCATACAGCTTTATGTCATCCATGTAGAGGAGGTGACTGATTGTAGCTCCATTTCTGAGGCGGTATCCATAGCCTGTCTTGGTGATTACTTAGCTTAGGGGGTTCAGTCCTATGCAGAACAGCAGTGGGGAGAGTGCATCACCTTGGTATATGCCACATTTGATGGACACTTGCGTAAGTGGCTTGCCATTGGCTTCAAGTGGGGTTTTCCACATCCTCATCGAGTTCGCAACGAAGGCTCTTAGGGTCCTGTTCACCTTATACAACTCCAAGCATTCAGTGATCCATGTATGTGGCATCGAGTCATAGGCTTTCTTGTAATCAATCCAGGCTGTGCACAGGTTGGTACGTCGGGACCTGCAGTCTTGTGCGACTGTTCTGTCAACCAGGAGCTGATGTTTGGCTCCTCTGGTATCTCTACCAATGCCCTTCTGTGCTTCGCTCATGTATTGATCCATGTGTCCACTTATCTTAGCCGCAATGATGCCTGACATGAGCTTCCATGTTGTGGAGAGACAGGTTATTGGCCGATAGTTGGATGGGACTGCACCCTTTGAGGGATCCTTCATGATCAGGATCGTTCGCCCTTCGGTTAGCCATCTTGGGTGAGTCCCATCCCTCAGCAGCTGGTTCATTTGTGCTGCTAGGCGCTCATGGAGTGCTGTGAGTTTCTTTAGCCAGTAGGTGTGGACCATGTCCGGGCCTGGTGCTGTCCAGTTCTTCATATCTGAGACACTTTCCTGTATGTCTGCCACTGTTATGGTAACTGGGTTCTGTTCAGGGAGGTTGCTGTGCTCCTCTCTCAGGGTCACCAGCCATTGTGCACTGCTGTTATGTGCAACCTCCTTCTCCCATATGCCTTTCCAGTACCTTTCAGTTTCCAGTCTTGGTGGGTCAGCTCTGTTGTTAGGACCCTGCCACTGAGCGTACACTTTCGCAGATTGTGTTGCGAACAGCCTGTTTATTCGTCTGGCCTCATTCTCTTTCGTGTACCGCTTTAGGCGGCTGGACAAGGCTTGGAGCCTTTGTTTGGCAGTTTCGAGTGCTTCAGGGATGGTCATCTGGATGTACCTCTCGGGTATCGGCCTTTTCATCACACCTCTCTGGGCCTCCGTCAATTGACTCACATCTTTCCGAGCCGCCTTGATCTTAGCCTCCAACCGTCTTTTCCATGGTGGGTATACTGTGTATATATATATATATATATACACAGTATATATATATATATATACACAGTATATAGTCCTATTTTTCCCCGTTTTAATGCTCTCATCAACATGGAATCATGGATCAGTTTTCTATGTGCAAAATGCAATTTAAGATAAGATAAGATAAGAAAAACCTTTATTAGTCTCGCAATGGAGAAATTCCCAATTCACAGCAGCAAAGTTATGAAAGGCAGAAGCAGAACAACAAAATATAGGAGCTGCTGGAAAGGCAGCCACTCACGCGGCGCCATTTTGAAGTCTACAGATAAGAAAAGATAAGAAAACCTTTATTAGTCTCGCAATGGAGAAATTCCAGATTCACAGCAGCAAAGTTATGAAAGGAAGAAGTAGAACAACAAAATATAGGAGCTGCTGGAAGGCAGCCAGTCAGGCGGCGCCATTTTGAAGTCAAAATAACAAAAATAACACAACACAACACATAGGACACAGACAGTCATGCAATCTTCACCACTTTTCTGCATACACTTTGTTCTCTGAAGCAGTTATAGATGAAAGAGGAGAGGATCAAAGTGTCCTTTCACCAGTGGATCAGAGACGTCATGCTGAAAATGTGCACACGTCTGCGACAAGCTAAGTTTTGAAAGCAAACACGAAGCTGTAGCGTCCATTGACAAAAAAGAGATTGGCTCACATCTCCTGTCCCATGTAAATCCACTTCAATTCCAAGCCGCAACTCCCAGTTCCACATCCGCATCGGCGCTCCGCGCTAACGCTCCTTTCTTCTCATCGTCGGCTCCTCAAGCCTTACATCCATCCAGCCGCAGACCGTTCAACAGCACCGATCTCTCCGATCTCTGAACAAAGCGGGGCTGTGAAAAATGCTGCCCATAACAGGCGCAAGACACAAGCGCCCCGGGACTGTCCAGCAACGACAGTCAAATGGCGCCGACATTCCTCCCAGGCAAAAACAGTGCTGGTATACCCATGCTGCCGACAAGGCGCAACCACCAAGCACAGAGTTTCTTCCTTGATGAATGTCGTGGCCAAAAAATGCTGAAAAAAAGTCCACATCAGGTCCACATGACGTAACAACAAACACAAAGTGACAAAACAAACCAAAAAACAAAAAAAAAAGCAAGGCTCATGAGAGCACTTGCCGACGGCTGCCTACTCGGGCGCCATCTTGACTTCAAAGTTACTGAAACAACAATGCAATTTACTGAAACAACAATTTCGATTTTCAATTTTACCTGAACATTTTTCACTTGGAGCAGTTATTTACACATAATCTCTCACACAATATTACTGTCTATCAACAACAGTGAAAAAAATATTTTGTCACACAACAGCTCTTTTACCACCTCTTTTTAGGGAATCAAAACAGAGCAATATAAAATTATAAAGGGCACATCTAAGGTAAACTAGTACTCAGCCTACAGTGGATTTAAGCCATGGTTGCATACTTCATTTTTCTCAAGTTTGCTTTCAACACAGCAGTCAGGCTATGTTGATTCTGTTGGTCCTTCTTGCGCGGAAGTCTCTCTATGGTTTTGTGTAGACATCATTTCGGATGAGTACACTTGGTTCAAAACAACATTGAAGACGTTTTCTTATTTTCAGTGTGTTCGCTACGACTGCCCCGCTGAACTCTCGATGTGCCTCAGCGCACCGTCACTGTCAGACAAACACAGAGAAGCTCCACCCCCATTATTTATATCAGGGGTGCCCAAACTTTTTGGATCGTGACGTCGCGTATTCCGTTGTTTGGATGCAGAATTGCAGATGGCGGAAGTAATTTCTCACCAGGCTTGTGACGGAATTAGGGAGGTGGATGAAGTTGAAGGCTGTCCAGATTAAAGAATGAGAGACGGATCCAAAAGTGTTGGCGAGCTCCAGGAATCGGACGTGCTGGTCTCTTTGATTACACTCTTCATGTTGACATACGCGGCTTTCGTACCAAGAAACCACCAGAAATTGTGCTTGTACTCATTCCAGTCACACCAAAAGTAAATCAACTTTGCTGGCACCAAAAGCAACTGGCAACAGTAAGGAAGTCAGCCCCGAGTGTAAATGCTTGAGGAACCAAAAGTGGGCTCGTTCGGGATTTGAACCGGGGACCTCTCGCACCCAAAGCGAGAATCATAACCCTAGACCCGTCTTCCTGAACTGGCGGACCGCGATCCACGAATCTGTCCGGACCGCCGACCTCTGTCCGAAACTCCTCTGTCCGGACCCTCGGCAAATTGTATAAAATAATAAATTATAAAGTGATTTTTACGTTATACATTTTATATTTTTGGACTATAATCTGCGCATTACCGCGATCGCTTGTTAAAATGATCCGTTTTATTATTTGCGTGCATGAACAGATGTATTGCAGAGGACGCAGCAGCGCGACTGTGTGTGTATAATGTTTGACGAACTGGAGGCCCTGGCTGAGCAGGGCATGTCGGCGATAACGATGCGCTGATTGGCTCCTCTGAACTTAAGGTGTGCCCATACATAAGCGTCACACATTCAAAATGGATGATTGGGTCAGGAAACAGACACATGCGCGACGCCACAGTGTGCTCACAGCTTCAGCACAGGAGAGCCGCACACGGACAATTAGACAAGACGAATCGCGGGAGGTTTTGATCGTGTGCAGTTTTGCTCCCGTCTACCCGGGGATCTTTGCAGCTGTTTAACAGCAGAACACCGCATCATGGTAAATGAACATCCCAATGGCGTCCTCAAATAATATTTGCATGCCTCAGACATTGCATTCACCTTTAGTGGAAGAACAGCACTGCACATTCCTGTGCTCCCTTGTGTCAGTATTTAAAATGGTTCTTAACTCCTCTTCTGATATATTTTTCAATGATTTCAGAGGGGATGTGAAAAGGGGAATTGTACAAATGAAAATAATATTTTTGTTTTCATGTTTAGTATTTATTTTGGTAAAATGAGTATTTTGTTTTGCGTTTGTTAAATTAAGGGCTTGACATTGAACAGGTTCAATGTCAAGCTTCTGCAGAGCTTGCTCATGATCTGTTCATTTGAATCAGGTGTGTTGCAATAGGGAGACTTGGAAAACATGCAGGGCAGCGGCCCTCCAGGACCTGAGTTTGACATCTATGCCCTAGACCAACAAGGCACATATGCTTAGGTAAAATTTAGTAACTTTATGTCCTTTCAACTGCGATGTTTTGCACTTCAGGACGGAGGCAAGGACGAAGGTAAGCCATCGCAAGCCTGTCCACACTCGGGTCCTGACTAGATTGAAGAAATGCTAATTGAATAAAAACCTAGTATATCTTTGGATCTCAAAGCAAACACGGTGAAGCAGCATTTAGCTGTTATGCTCCACCCCAGTGGAATAAGCTGCCACCAGAATTGAAGTCGGCCCCAAGTGTAAATGCTTTGAAGCTTGGAGGCAATCCCAAGTGTCTTTGGGTAGTAGGCGGGGTACACCCTGAACCGGTTGCAAGCTAATCGCAGGACACACAAAGACAAACAACCATTCACGCTCACAATCACACGGAGGGACAATTTAGAGTGTTCCATTGACATGCCAGGCATGTGGGGGGGAAACCCAGAGAAAACCCACACATGCACCGGGAAAACATGCATAACCCACACAGGAAGTATTGACTCCTTGGCTCAGGGAGGAACCAAAACTGGGCTCGTCCGGGATTTGAACCCGGAACCTCTCGCACCCAATGCGAGAATCATACCCCTAGACCAACGAGCCTCCTGTCTAAGTTAAGAGTTTAGTACTCTATATCCTTTCAACTAATAAGTGTTTCCAAGGACAGCACTTGGTTTTGTGGTGTTTGCTTCAGGGCGGAGCAAGGACAAAGACGAGCCACCACAATGTGTCCATACTTGAGTCCAGACTACATTGAAGAAACGGTAATTGAGTAAAACTCTAGCATGTCTTTGAGGACTGCAGATTCAGCCCAGGTCTCAAAGCAAACATGGTGAAGCAGCATTTAGCTGCTATGCTCCACCCCAGTGGAATAAGCTGCCAACGGAAGTGACGTCAACCCCAAGTGTAAATGCTTTGAAGCCTATCCCATCTGTCTTCGAGCAGTCGGCAGGGTACACCCAGAACTGGTCGCCAGCCAATCGCAGGGCACACAAAGACAAGCAAGCATTCGCCCTCACAATGACACCGAAGGACAACTTCGAGTGTTCCATTGACATGCCAGACATTTTTTCGGTGTCTGGGAGGAAACCCACGCATGCACAGGGAGAACATGCAAAGCCCACACAGGAAGTATTGACTCCTTGGCTTAGGGAGGAACCAAAACTGGGCTCATCCGGGATTTGAACCCGGGACCTCTCGCACCTAAAGCGAGAATCATACCCCAAGACCAACGAGCCAACCGGCTTTGAGGCAATTAATTAAATCTATATCCTTTCAACTGCTCAGTGTTGTCAATGATTGCACTTGGTTTTGTGGTGTTTGCTTCAGGACGGGGCAAAGACGAAGAAAAGCCACCACAAGCGTGTCCATACTTGAGTACTGACTACATTGAAGAAATGCTAATTTCTGGTTTCAAAGCAAACATGGTGAAGCAGCTAGCAACGGAAGGGAAGTCAGCCCCGAGTGTACATGCTTGAGGAACCAAAGCTGGGCTCGTCCGGGATTTGAACCCGGGACCTCTCGCACCCAAAGCGAGAATCATACCCCTAGACCAGGGGTGCCCAAACTTTTTGGATCGAAGATCTACTTTTCGATCAACTAACCTCCCGGGATCTACACTTACCGGAACGCACACACACACACACACACACACACACACACACCACGCGCACATGCACGCCATGATGAGAAACAGCCTGAAACTGGGGCTTGCGACGCACTTTTGCAGCCTGTTAACTATCGTAGCTCACACGTACCGTTTTAAAGTGCTTCCGTGGGCCCTCCTACATTCCTATTCTTTGCCCGTGCCCTCGGCGAATTGTACACAAAGCAAACTGAATGAGAATAATGATGATAAAAGATAGAGCGCAACAGTTCTGATCACAAGCTGCAATTGCAGACTGCTGAGAGCTAACAACTTCCGGTGACATAATCACGTGCCACCGTAAATTCAAGATTTACAGTACCTGCTTTATTTTATTTTTTAAATATTTTTTTGGTGAAAATGAGACTGATAAGATGATTAGGGTGCAGCGTACATGAACACAAAAAAATATGTTACTAACATGTACAAAGACACACAAATGGTTGTTTGTTTTTTTTCTCCTCGACACTCCTCGGATCTACTTGGGACCTGTCTTAGATCTACCGGTAGATCAGGATCGACCTAATGGGCACCCCTGATTTATATGGACACGGAACACGATAACCTTCCACACAAAATGGTTCCAAACAAGTGACAATCGCATCAGTGGCATACATCGTACTCAACAGGCTACCTGCTCTTTATTCACCAGAGGCTCATCAACCTAATCTCTTATTTCTCCCCTGAAACAGTGTCTTCTCCCACTTGGTGTCCCTCAGCCTTCTCCGCTACGTACAATTTCTGTACAGAACTTGTAATGGAGGCTCTCGCTGGCAATCCGTAGCGGAGTCGTTAGATGCAATGCGAATGATTTCAGCTTGAGTCGAGCTGTGGACAATGTTGACAGGCTTGCATGCAGTAGCCATACATTTAGCAATGGCTTCAGCAAATTTGTTCTTCATCGTGTTATCCATTTTCTTCACTTTGAAATGATCCATAGCTGTCTGTCTTAGACGAGGGGGCGGAGTACTCACATTATCTGTGTGCTTGGCCATAAAGTGGTATTTCAGACTCGACGTGCTATGATGATAGCTCAGTTTACGACTGCAAAACATACAGGTAACTTTGGTCTTGTCATTGGAACTATCTGGCAACTTTTTAAAAGTAAACTTTCCATTCATAAACACTTTAACTGTTTTCGGTGACTCGCGCTGGCAAAACAGACATGGGCGTGGACTTCTGCAGCACGCTTGTTGTTTTGTTTCCGGTTTATTTATAGAGCAACATAACAACCGCTGTGACGTGTTGCCGCATTAATCTCGCGAGAACAAATTTAATCACATTAAAATTCATTTAAATTAATGCCAATAATAACACGCTAAACGGACAGCTGTAATATATATACAGTATATATAAATATATACAGTAACTATTCTCTAGTGCGGACTTGAGTTTGCGCTGTCCAATTTGTCCTGATAACAGAAATTCCTCATTTGGGAAATGAGCATGGTACATGTCCTTTATGAACCTGCCAGTATGTTGACAAAATGCACGTGTAACAACACAATCAATAAAATACAAAAATATACCCTCCAAAAACTGCAATACAGGTGTATCCAAAAAAATCACAACAGTACAATATGTACAGTATTTTATTTTTATTTTATTTTTTTCTGTCTTGGGAAAAAAAATGTGTCTATTTTGGATTGTTTTCTTGGATGCATTCTTTGGTTTATGACAATGTTTGCCTGCGTGTCATACAGTTTTCTTACTAGTTGCAAGTAACTGTCCCGTTGATCACCGATGCCTGGTGATTCTTGTGCATACTGAAGGATTTTTGTTGCCATTTGCATTGCTTCCTTGCTGGATGGTGGCTTGTCATCAGGAGTTGAATCGATGCCTTGTTTTTTAAAGTTTCGTAGATTTGCGTCTTTCCGACTCCAAGCGTCTGCTGGATCTTTTTAACTTTGTGTCCAGCCTCGCTCAAACGGACGCATTTCACTCGCTCCGCTCCAGTTAACAGTTCTTCATGCGATGATCTACACGACGTAAGTGAATAAAGTTCAAATCTTTCGCAATTACAGTAAAACGCACGCCAATAAAAAGTCGCTTACACGTCTTCGTTTCGAATCTGATGAATGAAAACGGCAAAGCGAACACGTTTCTTTGGTCCTGTCGAGTGGGTGCTGCTTTTAAGCGAGTGCCGCGTTCGACAGGACGTAAGTGAATAAAGTGAAAATCATTCACAATTACAGTAAAACGCACGGCAATAAAAAATCACTTACACGTCGCCAAGACAGAAAAAAATAAACATTAAAATACTGTACGTATTTTACTGTTGTGATTTTTTTGGGATACACCTGTATTGCAGTTTTTGTTATATAAACAGTTTTTGGACAGTATATTTTTGTATTTTATTGATTGTGTTGTTACACGTGCATTTTGTCAACATACTTGCAGGTTCGTAAAGGACATGTACGATGCTCATTTCCCAAATGAGGAATTTCTGTTATCAGGACAAATTGGACAGCGCAAACACGAGTCCGTACTAGAGAATATTTACTGTGTGTGTGTGTGTGTGTGTGCGTGCGTGCGTGCGTGTGTGTGTGTATATATATATAGAGAGAGAGAGAGATACTTTGAACCGCACACTTTGGTTCCTTGACCAGGAAAAATGTGAGCAGTAGCGACTGATGCAGATCAATGTTATGCAGCAATGGCAAAAAAAAGGGACAAGAAGGGCTGGTTATAATCGACTGAAGCTTTGACCTCTCAGACGCCACCGCAGGTTACATTTTACAATAACAATTGGCCCCCTACTCATGCACCCCTCTCCACTGTCCTCTCCATGCGGCCGCTCGGCCGATAGGTTTGAGGCAAACACTAAAAGCTCTCGCAGAGTGAGTGACAATAGCAGGGCAGGAAAGTGCTCGCTGGATTTCTTCTGTGCCCTCTCTCTTTCTCCACAGGAAGGCATGATGGAAGTCATTAGTGTGGGCCTCCAAGTCGCTGCAGAAGCATTAGAGGTGTTCACATGGCAACTTTTACTCCGGTGTAGCACCGAGGCTGCCCCCCATAGAGCGTTCACACCTACAAAATTATACCGGTGTAGCAAATTTAACCCTGCTCAGGAGGTGGTTTAAAAATTTACTCCGGAGTAAATGCGAGTTTGCGGGGCAGCACCGATATAAAATGGGACGTGTGAACGCTACAGGGGTAGACTTGCTACGCGTGAGAAGAGCTGATTACATACGGGTACTGAATAGGTAACCGATCCGTTGACAATTCTATCCCACCAAACAGAACTGCGTGTCTTCATCCATGTTGTTTTCTCGGCGTTTGGTGATGCCATGGCGAATGTCCACATGGCCATGAACGATGTCCTTGATTTGTCGCCGAATGAATCGTAGAATGCGTTGCTTTCGTGCTCTGTTGTACTTTCGCCATCTTTCTTTTCTGAAACTGCCAGAAACTGCCGTGTGAACGCAAGTGGGGCTGCACCGGGGTTAACACGCTTCTCTTTAGTCAGCAGCTTTTTACGTGTGAACGCTCCACAAAATTTACACCGGTGTAAGATATATCGCAACAAAATACATTGGTGCAGCACCGAAGCAAATGTGTGCCGTGTGAACACCCCTATTGTCTTTGACCTACTCAGGCAGCATGCTTGAGCGTGCACGTGCGTCTGTGTGAATGTGTGAGTGTTTTTTATGTGCCTTTCCTCTTCCTTGTTGAGTGTTAAGTCGTTAAGTTATTGTAGATATGCGCAGCTTCCCGAGATTCATTCATCCACAAAATATTGTCTCACGACTTTTTTCAATGATCGCGCAACGTTTTTCTTTTGTCGCTTTTTTAGTTTAACATTCAGTAATGTCACAGTCCATCAAGTTTCCTTCCTTACCAGGCACAGCGCCTGGGCTAAGCTTGACCGATATGTTGGGGCGCTTTTCTGTCTTTCTTTCTTTTTTTTTTTAAATCACAAAGCGATACATTGCTGAGATGAAATTCACTCTGACGTCCGTGCACCACTCTGAGAGCGCATGAGTTCGGATAGACGGGGTGCGGAATAATTTATTTTAATGTAATTATATTGGGCGGCCCGGTAGTCCAGTGGTTAGCACGTCGGCTTCACAGTGCAGAGGTACCGGGTTCGATTCCAGCTCCGGCCTCCCTGTGTGGAGTTTGCATGTTCTCCCCGGGCCTGCGTGGGTTTTCTCCGGGTGCTCCGGTTTCCTCCCACATTCCAAAAACATGCATGGCAGGCTGATTGAACACGTTAAAAATTGTCCCTGGGTGTGAGTGTGGGCGTGGATGGTTGTTCGTCTCTGTGTGCCCTGCGATTGGCTGGCAACCGATTCAGGGTGTCCCCCGCCTACTACCCGGAGACGGCTGGGATAGGCTCCAGCACCCCCCCCCCCCGCGACCCTAGTGAGGATCAAGCGGTTCAGAAAATGGATGGATGGATAATTATATTGACAGTGTATGTAATGAGAATTTGTTTTGAACAGGAATTTGGTGCTCCCTACAGCAGATGGCACCTAAGACTGGTTCACCAATGCTGGGGGCCAGTCCTGAGGCAGACTCTCAGTAACTCGGTACCAGAGCAGGCTAAATTTATCGTCTCCATGACCAGGGTTACAAGAGTTTCGGATATTGTAGTGAAGACCTGAGAATAAGTGACAGAAAAAAAATGCAGACAGGTTAATTTATGAAGCTCAATTTCTAGGTGGGGCTTCACCATAGACTGATTGGTTACAAACTCACACCTGTGGAGGTTACCCTCTGTTATACCATCCAATTGTGGGGATGGGGGCGGGGGGGGGGGGGGTCATCACGTTATGTAACATTTATGTCAAGTTGAATATATGTCTCATTTATGCATAACTGTTTACTTAAATGGTGTTACCGCCTAGTGATGACACTTGTTCATTTATTTACATCTCCAATTTGAGTCATTGTGCATGGGGCTGTTTCACATGGTCCATGACTGTAAACACAGTCGATGGGATCACTCTTGAAATGTAAATAACACAGAAAATTGGATAGAGGCATTAAATTGGAGTTGGGCACTTCGACGGGGAGTGTCAATGCAGCCTTAAATTGGTTCTTCATTGCTTGCTTCATTGACATTTGTTTTATATTTTTTCATCTTGCCTGTTACGGTTTTTCCATGCAAAAATGACTGATGTGAAAATCGACATGCCATTCACGAAGCTATGGTTGGCCTCACATAATTACACAGCACTAGATACATATGTACAAGTACAAAAAAGATTCATGATATTGTCCTATTCAACCGTCAATAACCTAGAACCAAGATGCACACACTGCACGACGGTGCGAATGCACCAGCCGCAACGTGCGGTTGTTGGATTCATCGCATGAAAAGTGATTGCAAGTGAGGTATGCCCTTGTTTGCCATGGTGGCAAAAAAGACAAGATCAACAACTTTTTTTCGTTTATTGTGTTTGTGTCCTTGCCCCCTCATGCGATCCTTTATGTTGATCTTTCATATGTCTTCACAAAGAAGTCAAGAATTCCGCTCACATTCGCAGAGTCAAAATAGGAATTCTGACAAAGAAAAGAAACTATTGATCACACTAGCCATTGTATAACACAAATGTTTCAGTCTTGACCTTTTTGCCTTTGACTCGACTCATTTGTGGCTTGATGAGAATGTGGTTGCAGCAAAGAAACGAAATGCATTATGATCACCACTACACCAATCACTTCACGTGATTGATGCAAGGTTAACCTCTGATTATAGTCTCGCAAGAACCTCCAGACTTGCACAAAAATGTGTCTCAAAATATTCACAGCTTATACACACGTTGATGAGGCCAAAATACACTACTTTGTGTTTGGCACGAACCCAACCGAGGGTGCGGATGTCGAGTGGCGTTGGGAGGCCTTTGCTCTAAAAGCAGCATGAATGAATCTTCAGCAATTTTGTCGAGCTCCAAAACTAATGGAAACAACATACTTTGTACAGTGCTGTGAAAAAGTATTCCTGATTTCTAATTTTCTCGCATATTTTGAGAAATATTGCGTCGACTTCCTGACTACTACAGTCACGTGACATGAGGCAAGACGGTAATACAAGGCAAGGCGTGGTCAATGCAAAATACAGTAGTTCTAACATAAAAATAATATTAATGCCTTTGATACAGATATCTTCTCGTTGGACTGTATTCAATTAAATATAGGTATATGTAATATAATGTACAGTACCTACGACCACAGCACAATGTGTAGATGTAACAAAGTATTACATCGTCTTTGGGCAGCGAATGCACTTTTATTTTCTGATAGCCGCACACATATTTTCTCTCTTGAAACTATATTGAACCATGTTTACATTTTCATATGCACTGTACCATGGTTGAGACAACGGAGAGCAGGATGCAAAGCTGACTATCATCACTCATTCATTCTGAAGGGGAACTCACTCGAATTCATACGGCCGCCTCTCCGAATCACAGGCTTGTCGCCCTCACTCTGCGGCGTTGGAAGGTCTCTCCCGCTGCTGTAGTCCTTTCATCCATTGAATGGGACCCGGCAAGCAAGCGGTGCGTGCGTTCGATTGTGATTTTCTTTTAAACCATCAATCATCAAAAAGAGTATCCATTAGTACGGATGAAATTATAAATATGGTTCAGTGTTGTTGTCAAAAACTATTGTCTTTATCGTAGACTGTATTTGTGTGAATTTGGCAATGGCTGGGGAATGGGCATGTGCGGCATCGCTGTCGGCCAATCAGATAACAGTGACACTTTAGCCGTAACAGTGCTTTCGAACCACCGCCGAGTTGGTTTTGAAAATCGATTCAATCAAAAAGGGAAGGGCCCTTTCGAGCGACGTTTAACACTGTGGTTCGGGTCTTCAGAGCGCACCAAAAACGGCGCTAGGCACTCGGCCCTTTCCCTGGGAACACGGTGTGCCAGTGCTGGCTGGGTTTGGAAACTTCTTTTTAAAGGCAAGTCAAACATTTTGGAATGGAGTGTATTCATTTCATTAATTATTTTGCAAATGTGGGACTAATTGCGAAAATGGCACAGTGCGTGACCTGCAGTTGTACTGATAAATCTGGGAGAAACACTTTGAGCACATTTCATCGTGAAGAATGTGATTTTAGAATTTCGCTCATGAGGTCTATTCCTGAATGCTACTCGAAGATTCGTTTGAATCATGTCGTCTGAGCCATCAACAGTGAAATGACAGTAAAGCCCATCGGGACAAAATATGAAAGGTCAACATAACCTTTGTCAGTCACAATTCACGATCTTGCGATAATATACTCTGAACAGTCGATGCAAACAGTGAAGTTTGTCCTTTGAGAGCCTCTCATTATATAAGATAAGCGAAATCCTTTCATTCAGCCAAACAACGGACAGAAGGGTGCAGTAGCCTATGTTGATTTATTGGGCGGCCGGATTCTTCATGAACGAAACAAACAAACGAAAAAAAATCAAATTAAGCCAAAAAATAAGGGTTTCTTGATTTTTTTTTCGGGGGGGGGGGGGTTATTAATACTAAATCTATGCTTCATTTATGGCCATACATCAAGATATGAATGAATGTTTATTTATTTTTTTAAAAAAGCATGCTCTTCATGTTCTCAGAGTACGCGGTCTATGCAATTATCTGCAGCTTACATGTGAGAATTCAATGACAACGTTGGGAGAAAAAAAATGTAGTGAAGATTGTTCACAATGGAAGGCATCCTTAGCTCTCTGCTTCAAGACAGGCTTCAGACTCTGATTTTCTGGGATGGTATCTGAGTCTATTGTGTGTCAAGACAGTGATGCATGTTGAAGACATGACAATCTTGAACTGATGGAGGAAAAAAAATGTTTCTGTACAATTTCCCTTCTTTGAGAGGAGCTGCCAAGGCTACGGAATGCTGCCAAAGAATAAAGGAGACATTTTCTTCTTGTTGAAAATAAATCTGAAAGGCAAACTTTCACATGAATCAGACTGAAGTTTTTCTTTGCAATGCATGCCGAACGCGTCTCAAGGCAAGTCTCAACTCATCGTTTTCTCAGCGAGGTCACGAGCGATATGAAAGCGGCAAACAATCAGCCGGGCTGCAAAACAGTTCATGGAAAATGGCCACAATTTCACAGATTTTTTTAACACCATTGGCTGCCTCGGTTGGCCAAAAGACATCCCGTATAGGTGCACTGCCTCTGAATATTATGTGCTCTTTACCTACCTCTGTTCCTTACTATTCAGGTGAAGATGGCACCGTTATTATGCTATAGTCAACGTGTGTTCACCACTTCTTTTCAGAAATGTCAACCATAATGTCACCTACTGTTTTTTGGGGGGAGGGTGGGGGGTTGTATGTACAACAGCTCAGCATCGTTGTCAATGCCATGCCATTTTTTTTAAGGGTTACTGGGAATAAATGTCTTCGAGTCATCACCATTTCACTTCTGTAGGACGTAAGGCCCCGATCTCCATCTCTCAGTGCTGACCTTTGACCCCAGATCGACCTATTCCTCCATCCTTACTGTTTGCACGACTCCCAGCAGGGAGGAGAGGAGCACAGAGAAGGGCTCTGATGATCCAATTGATGGAAGAAAGAACATGGTAAAGTCCCTTTTTATTCTTGAGACTTTATTTCAGTACATTTTAGTGCGTGATGTAGTTGTGCATAACTTGAAAACGTTCATATCTGGAAGAGAAACTCTGGGTAAAAGCTTATTTTAAACAATACTACTGTGCTGCACCCTAGTGGAGAACCGGTGAATTGCAGCATGAAAGCACAAGAATTATCTTAGTAGGGTAAAAAGTTGCGCCACACCCGCGTCAAATCCGACCTGGCCTGTCCAAATAATTGTTGGTTTGTTTTTACAACTGATAGGGAAGCATGGCGTGATGATTTGCTCATCATTTATGTCAGCATCTTAACACTGTCAGTGGGAACAAAAGCTATATATGCGGGTCCTTTGAAACCATCCATCCATCCATTTTCCGAACCGCTTGATCCTCACTAGGGTCGCGGGGGGTGCTGGAGCCGATCCCAGCCGTCTTCGGGCAGTAGGCGGGGGACACCCTGAATCAGTTGCCAGCCAATCGCAGTCCTTTGAAACCGAAGACAAATTAAGTTTGCTGACTCAAGAACAGCAAAAGAACTTGCAATAATTACAGTTCTCAGATGACTTGATACATTTGTTGTTCCAAATGCCACACCTGTCTGCGGTCAACTTATGTTAAAATAAATGGCACATACGGTACTTTATACTTTCAATGTTATCCTTTCAGAAATGGATTTTCTTAATTTACTACTCATCTAAATCATGATAAATGAAAAGGCATTCGTATCATAGCATGATGAAGCGAGAATTGAGTTTATTTTTTGGGTGACTAAAGACACCTTAACAGTGTTGGACTGACTGAAAGAAAAAAAGTTTGACACCCAACTTTAGCGGGCCAATTGTGTTTTCAAAGGAGCGGCACACATGGTTGGCAAGCACCCACAAGACGACTGTTAAAAGAGGCGCACAAAAGACCCCAAATTGCACACAAAAGAACAAAATATTTATTCACTTCTCTGTGTTGTGTATTTGAGTCGACATTTACTGATAATGTCTGCGTTGAGCAACACGGGACACTAATTCCACAATGTTTTAAAATAAACACTCAATTTGGAAGCTGTCTGTTTTTGAGACTTTTGGTAGGTGAAGAGAGTCAGGACAGGTTCAATTGGTGCAATTTTGAATTCCAAATACACAAAAGGCATTGGCATTTTTTATTGTTATTGTTTTGGGTTTTTTTTTTTTGCAAAAGGCAAATAAAAGACAAAGACAATTTTTCTGCAGTGTCCGTTCACCATTTTTCTTAACCTTTTAAAGGTATTCCGCACACACGGTCAAGTGCTTCATCCACCCCAATCCACTTTATTAGTGTCATATCTATACTGTCGTGCGGTCATAAATCAGTTTCAGAACCGGTCTCACTCGCGATACATGAGAATAATAGATACAAAGGTAAACGAACTGCTTCTTTCATTAGCTAGCGGCAACACAATTTCAAATAGTGACGCTCGGGGTAGAAATACATGTACATCATTTAAAAACAAAGTCACAGTTTGTAACATTGGTCGACGGCATTTAAATAAGTCCTGCGGCATATAAAACATAAAAACGATACATACAAATAGTGAAATTATACGCAAATTGTCCAACATTTTGTGCAGTTTGTTGTTTGATAGGTTTCCAGTGTTGTTCGGCGTGAGATGCGTTTTTACATTCAGCCACACTCTGCACTCTGCATCGCAGAGATATCAGCTACACAAGGCACCTAACAGGAAGCAGCTACAAAGATCCGAAGCAGTGACAAGGCTGCGGTTCAGAGACAACAGGTAGAGAGAAACATTTCTTCTACTTTCTATTCATGTACTGGAGCGGCAGCGACGCGTGAAGATGAGGAGCCGGCAAAAGCAAAACTGGCGGTCACGTGGGATGGACCATATCGCAGCGTCATCGCCACAGAGGCAACGACTGGAGGATAGCGTGAAGGACAAGGAGAAAGAAAGAAAACAAGAGAGGAGGAAGGGGAATATTTTATGAAAAAAAAAAAACCCCTGCTCTTCTGTGACCAAGGTAACACCATAACAGGCATATTGGCCGATTTACAGCACAATAAACCAGCTGTAGCCTCCATGATGTCACATTGTCATTCTGCACCTCTGGTAAATATGAGCGGTGCAGTATTCACTCCACAACATCAAAGGCAACGAGACAGCGAGCGCAGTCACACAAGTACCACTGCTAGCAGAATATTCGTTGGAAAAAGGGCCACGACGAAAGGTTGACTAGTCAACGGCTGGCAGGATACATGCTATTAGAATGCCTACCACACAAAGGCAAAACACAATACACACTGAAATATATGCAAGATGCTAGTTAGACTAGGGACACGGCGAAGCCTACAAGTGTAAACACGCAGGCCCCTGCCCTTGAGACACTTTTCTTACAGCATTGCAGTGTGTCCTATGAAGTGTTTCTGGACAATGTGTTTGCACGCAGAGAGGACCAGTTTGTCCTGTAGAGACACAGAGCACACGGACAGTGAGAAAGAAAGAAGGAAGGAAGGAAGGATGGAGATGTTTGCTCAGGTCATAGGGGCTAGAAGTGCTCTCATGGTCATCATCATCAAAATTTCAGTCTGCATAGAAGACAATGGCTGGTTAACCATCATAATACAAGAAAATAAAAACCCAACATACCCCAACAATCCAATTGCACTTCAGAATTAAAGATGATTCCAGTGCTAATGTTGAGCTGCAAAGCTGTGACACTGAGCCCTGATCGGAATGTAGTCCTCTCCATAGTCATCCCACAATGCTTTGTGTCATGCTTGACTGCTGACTTGGCAACAGTCAACCCCTTGCAGTGTGGTGACGCATAGCCGCTATTCGCGACATGTTCTGTTACTCCAGTGTAGTGACATCGGGAAATTAGCTTAGCACAGCTCGACTTGGAAGCCATTTGGTCCATTTGAACAGGATTCAATTAGTTCTGCTCACGACACTGTTTTATGACAATTCAGAAATTAGACCAAAGTCTCTGGTCCAGCCCTACTGAAGGTTTGGCCCTGCTTTGACGTGCGGTTGACATCGTTGAATCCCAGCAGGGGCGCGAAGGTGCAATAATCTGGGGGCCTCTGCCAGCGTGTCACCATGGCTTTCTTGGTAAAAGGTTCAGACCTTGTAGGGTTAGGCGTGTTCCTGTGGATGCCGGAACCTCGACGGCGGCTGCCAGCATTGGGAGCAGCGTGGATAGATGACAGGGGGGTGAACTCGGAAAGCTGACCCTTGTATACTTTATCAGCATTCTGTGTGGGGATCAGAACGGAGAAAAAAAAGAAATCAATATAAATATGGAAGGTTGCCGAGGAGCTACTGGACACTAACATCCCAGTTGGGTTCAGTTTCAAAAGCGTGCCTCCGACTAAATCCCTCAATGAGCAGCACTTGATGTTTTTACTTTGATTGATCAACTGGGATATTTCGTGTACTTTTGCAGTGTCCTCGTGAACAATGAACCATGCAAATAGAAACCCAAGAGTGGTGAGCCCCGTGGGCGTTTTGGTCGGAAGGAAGCACTCAAGTCACCAGAGGGCCCCAGAGATCAAAACATATCAAACCACCGAAACAGCCAACACACATGCACAACCCCCACTCCCACACACACACACAATAGAAGCTTTACCATGCTGAAGCCCTCTAGGCTTGTGTGACAGCTAGCCCACCTAGCAAGGAGTCAGAACTCAGGCAGGCTTCGGCCTCCTCATAAGCTCTACTATCCGTCACATGCTGCATACACGAACACACACCACACACACACAGGTTTATATCAACATGTTTTTCTCTTCATAGCTGAATCCAGACGTGACTTCTGTTTCATGCAAATGAGCAGAGCAAAAGGAACGTGGTCGGGAAGAGGAAGTGAAGGCCGGCTGAAAGGAAAGGCAGCGGACGGGTCACCTCAGGGCAGGATTAGAAACTGATTCTGCTGGAGGTCTGAGACAGCATAAAGATGGTGGAAGGCTGAGAGGCTAGGCACCGACGTTTCATCTGCCAGGGGAGCGGAATTGCAGGAGGGAGAAGGAGGAACCAGGAGGTCAGGTAATGAAGAAAAGAAGGGAAGGGCAGAAAGTTCACAGCTCACAAGATCACTAAGCTCTATCCATAGATGTGCATTATTTTAGTGATCAAGTCATTCAAACTGAAGGTAAAAGTGAGAGAAACATTTTAGGATCAATCAGGTTGAATGAAGATTAGCTCGCTTCAAGTCGAGGGGGAAGAGAAGGTTTTGATCACAGATCGTATGGAAGAAGCTCACTGCCGCAGCGAGTCAGACGACATTTCTAACTGGCCAATGAATGCACCGGGGCTGAAAGGATTGGACAAGGTTAAGAAAACAATTTCAAAATCAACACTTTCAGTACCAAATGTCAATCGCGCCTACAGTGTAAGTGCAAACACAAATTCTATTGCACTGGTCTGAAGTGAAGTCAAAGAGCAGAGGCAAGCACGCAGACAAGGCTGACTGACTTGGATCCGCGAGAGCAGGAACATAGCTGAGTCCTGCATACATCTGCTGAGCCACAGCCACCGATGAGACACAACGTTGTCACGGTCTTACCAAACTTGAAAGCGCACAATTAATGCTGGAAGCCAATCTGCTAAATTGGGCAAAAGGAAGGTGTTACCCGCTCGTGACTCGTACAACCAGGGCAGAGCTTACCTGTATACGTTCAGTGGTAGTGGGCCAAAGAGACCTCCAGATGACCTTCTTCAGAACATCTGGCAGAAGACTGGATATAATCAACAGTACTATGCTCAGCCATGCAGGGCCACTAGACAACATCTGCATGAATACATAGTACATCCTTTGGTAGTTGAGGAAGGGCCTGCGGGACACAAGACATTTCGGGACAACCAGTCAATCAGAGAGAACAGCTCTCAACATTACAGAGCAAAATGAGAAGGGGGGGGGGGGGATTGTACAAAGCCTACCAGATGATTCCTCCCCACAGCAGAGAGAACACCACAAAGAAGATAAGCGAGCCCCATATTACAAAGTGGTTGATCCAGGTCCAGTAATGTGTATCGAGGGCCAACTGGAGGCAGGCAAGACATGTCAATGTGTGTGAGCGCTTGTGTGCATTTGTGTGGATATGGGGTACCTTGAATGTAACTATGAAGACCAGCACTGTAAAGACCAGCGTCCCAAAGGTCCAGTTTCCAAACATCTGCCGGGAGAAAAACAAAATATTGTTGCTGTTTGCTGTCTCAAATCACTTTAATTCGACAAACACAAACGCTGAACAGTAAAACAGACAAGAACATATCAATGACGAATGTGTGCGTAAAATCAACACGAGTCAATCAATCAACAGATGGTCAACAGCGACATGAGGGAGGGACAACGGGGACTTGAGTATGCAGTAGTCATGTTGACACAATGTTGGGTAATTAAATAAGCAACAACCAACAATAAATAACCCTGCTATATTTTTTGCTTTTTATTGTTTTGTTCTACACAAAGTAAGAAAAGACATTTTGCAAGTCAAATCCATTTCAATTGTCTCATCATAAGCGCTAATGGCCATTAGTGGATGGAATAAAATAAACAACATAAAGGTGCCAAGTGGGCTTTCACACTTCGCTTCCCTGTACTTCATCAACAGCAACAACAAGAATCCTCCCCCAGTCCTAACATCTTTTTGTTGAGAATGGATGCAGGCAAACAGCTTCTCATTGGCACATGTAAATACCTAATCATATTATGTTCTGTCACACACATACACTGTCAGAAAAAAGCGTGACATTTATGATACCTTTTAGGGTCCAATGGCTTGTCACTGGGGCAGTACCTTGTAGCATTCACTTCGGTTGTATCTTTTAAACAAGGTCCGTATTGGGACCCTTAAAATTTGTACCGTTTGTGGAGAAATGTGTATCATAGAGTAATTTTTTTTTAAAATCTTAGAGTAGATATTTGTACTCATTTTAGGCAAAACTGTAACTAAAGGTACAGTACATCATATTTGCCTGCAAAGGGCGCTGTCTGGATCGAGGATGGGCAACATGATAAAAATGATTCCCCTACCACACCTGATCATTTTCAAGTTGTAATTATGTGCTTCATCCATATCAATTTGTGTAGCACGAGCACCTATTCACCTCTATAAGAGAAGAAAATCACGCTAGCGACAACCCTGTCAACATACAGAAAAAAGGAAAGCATCCACCTTGTATATATCAAGATGTTCACAATCACATGTACAGGTGTAGCACTACATGCTGAGCGCATAGTGAAACATGGGTAGTAAACACGCTTAAGAGAAAATGATTATTGACATTAAGATGGGAAATTTTCCGTATAGCGTACCACAAAGGATCCTGGGAACCGAAGATTGGTCAAAAAATACTAAAGTACTGTACACAGACAACAATGTTTTCTTCGCAAGAACCGTTGTCAGTTCAATGAAGTTTCCCATTCCCAGTCTATATGACCACCCTTACTGCTTTTTTTTTTTAAGAGCATTCAATACAACAGTGAGCTCTTTTGAAAGACATCCGTCGAGGCCTTGCACTTGTTTGCACCCTTACATGCGACCATAAAGGTAAAGAAACGGTCCTTTTACCAATTTCAACAATTTGTGTACCTTTCTAACCATAAAAAAGAAACTAATTGTCCCTAGGGCTAGGTGAACCCGACAAAAATGTGTACCTTGGCGAACAAAAAGTGGACCACCTACAGTACCCGTTTTTCTGACAGTGTATACAAATTGTAAAAGGGAGGTTTGGAATAAGAGTAAACATGGGTGTGAGTGAATATGCACCTAGCCTACAGCTGTTGTGTCTACAGCAAGCACTGAGAGAAGGGACATGAGATGAGAGGTGAGTGAGCGGGCAATGGTTGGTTCTGTATGAGGCAGTGTGACTGGGTCAGACTGGGACTCTTGGAGGGCCGACAGTGAGTCGTGGGCACGCTTACCATCTGTGTGTTGGTTGTCATTAGCTGGGAGGAGGAAAAGAGAAGCATAAAGAAAAGGCAACAGAAAGGTAAGAGGAGAGGAAAACGAAGGCCAGAAAAGGAAAATCATAACAGCTAAACCACAGTTTGGCGCCTGGAGGAAAAAAAAAAGAACTGATGCAAAGAAAAATAATCAAGAAGCTGACAAAGTTTGAGGACGGTAACATTGGTTACGAATGAAAGGTGGCAGACAGATGGTGGTGACATTTGAGCAGACAGTCTACTCTAAATGCTCTGACATCTAACACCCATCTGGCATGACAGCAGATCTGCACCTGGACATTGAAACCAAGATTAAACTAGTTAAGACAACAGACTCAAATTGTTTGTGACTTGTCGCCTGACATTGTACTACCTGCTATTATTCCATCCCCATCCCACTTTGTCTTATTTATTATTATTATTACTATTATTATTATTGTTGTTTTGGTAACCTCAATGGTAACTTAAACTAGACAAAGCAAGAGTGTTGTTGTGGACACGCTGGTGCTACCTGTCCGTTGCTGGTAAAGGTGGTGTTGTCAAACAGGAAGTAAGCACCAAAGAATATCACAATGGCATCATATACACCTAAGAGAGTCCAATAAATGAAGATGGGCCACCGCAGTAATGAATTCTTGGCAATGTCCCTGTGAAGGTAAGGAAAAACCATGACCATGAGCAAAAACACACCTACCGGTACTCATCAATACTTCATTGACTCCTGATGGAGAAGCTCCAGATCAGGATGTGATGTGTTCATTTGACAGAGTTACTTTTGATTCATCAAATACAGTTCATTCCTGTCTACGGTATTCTTTGGAACAGTTACCGTTATGTCCGAAATGACTGGACAACGCTTTCAAACGAAGCATTTCAAATATAGTAACTCAAGTGAAATTGAAGAGTAGATTTTCAGACCAAGAAAAAAAGTGGTAGTCACAAATTACAGTCCATTTATGCACAGTATGTGGCTTAAAAGTGGTATTTCCGTTCTGGTTTATTTAATTATAGTGGTGTGTGGATATAGACAAAATAACCAAACTATTTTTCACTGTCCAATCACTTCTGGAACTACAGATATTGGTAGCTTTTACTGGCAGTGCATGTGTGTGTGTGTGTTGTAGTCACTCAGAAAACACCCATGTCAGATGAGCACAGTCGGTAAGCCAATTATGGTGAGCTCCAACCTGTATAGGGACGGGTCCTTCTTCAGGATGTCCATGTTGATGTGCTGTTCAATGAGACTGTAGACCAGAATGGGCAGGGAAGTGAAGCTAATGTTGTACAGAGTCAAGTAGGCTGTATCATAGAGTGGCTGAAAATGAGGAGAGACACGATGAGTGAGACATTTGATCATTTGTGGTGTCTTTGCGTGCTTCGCTGTGCTTGTGCGAGTGCATCCCTACCTGTTGTGAGAAACCACAGAAGAACTGGTATAGAAATTGCGGGAAGATGAAACAGACATTCTGCAGGAATAGAAGCATAAACTCGGTCGGTCTATCCCGCACCTTGCATGAAAAGAACACGCCATCCACACTACAGGTACCCATACCTTGTAAAAGAAGTATTGTACAAGTTCAGAGATGCGTATGTAGTAATAATGTCCATGGACAAGCAGAATCTTCTTCAGGTGTTTGAATTTGGGAATGGCATAGTCGCTGTTCCTCACTGCCTGACGTCCCTCTTTACCCATGATACCTGAGGGACAAGGCCCGTTATTTTGTCCCCTGAACTGATCCTCAATTTTAAATGCTTAAAAAAAAAGTGTTCACCTATGCCAACATGAGCTTCGAGGATCATGCTGACATCATTGGCTCCGTCTCCAATGGCAAGTGTGATTGGATGCTCCTTGGAGGTCTTGATCAGCTTCACAATCTAGAAAGGTCAAAAATCAGAATAACGCCACCTTTACGAGTGCAAACCAGTGAGCCTTGCTCTTCTATTTTAGAATATGAAATTGGTCAATTCAGAGGCAGAGGTTGCCTTTGTACCTGCGCTTTCTGAAGCGGTGCCATTCGACAGCAGAGGACAGCACTGCAGTTGCGGCAAATTTCTAGGAAAATCTCTTTGTAGTTTCCTGAGTTGGAGTCCTCCTGGCCTGGCTTCATTACCGTTGAGAGGGTTGCTCCGTCGATGATGAGGCCGTAGTCCATGTAGTCACCTGATAAACTGCACAGTCACAAGACCGCAAGATCACACTCTGTGTGCTACCAAGCGACTTCCGGCTGCAATTCTCCAAAAGCCGCCGACATCTTTCAAAACACACCCAGAAACGTCCCTGCTCATGCCGCCATGCTGCCTGAGGACGGTTCTGCTCAGATCAAACAGAACATCGTGAAGGCTCTGCTCCTCTGTGCGCTTGGTGGTCAGCTCCAGGATCTGCGTGTTGCGGTGGAAGAGCTTGCTGGCATAGCAAGTGGCGGCTGCCGTCTCCATCTTGTCACCGGTCAGCACCCACACCTTCATTCCAGCTTTGTGCAGGGACTCAATGGTGTCTGCCGCTTTTTCTTGGAGTCTGCAAAGGTCAAGTTTGAGGAAGGGTCAAGCAAGTCGCACATCAAGAGGGTTGACTATTTCATTTGCCGTGGCTACACTGAACAAAATTATGAGCCCTTTTGGCAAAGATCGAAACGTTTTTCTACATCCACAAAAGGCCATTTTCCTGAAATGTTGTTCCCAAATCTGTCTAAATCTGTATTGGTGAGCATTTCTCCTTTGTCGAGATAATCAGCTCGCAGGTGTGGCGTATCAAGATGCTGAGTGGACAGCCTGATTATTGCAAAGATGTGCCTTAGGGTGGCCACACAAAAAAAAAAAAGGCCACTCTGAAATGTGCAGTTTAGCACGCTGACACAGATTTGGACAAGTTTGGAGGGAGCGTGCAATTGGCATTCGGACTGGAGGAATGCCCATCAAGAGCTGTTGCCTATGAATTGAATATTCATTTCAAGCCTTCTCCGAAGGCGTTTCAGACAATTTGGCAGTACATCCAACGCAGGCCGCGTGTCACCGCAGCAGCCCAGAACCTCCACATTCAGCATCTTTGAGTTTACCTTGTGAAAAATGGGAGCATAAATGAAAAGGTGTTGCATTTATATTTTTGTGTAGTACACTAAACAAGAAAGAAGTGAAGGGTGCAACGCAGGACAATTGTCTCTCTGTCTCACTCTGCAAAGTAGAAGCTGCCCTGCAATGCCCTCCGAGCTAACAAAGTCTTTGCATGAACTACCAATTGCGTCCTTCAGAAAGTCGTTAAGGCAGTAGCATTCCTGAAATCAAGAACTGATTCTGTGGAATGATGGGAGAGAGAACTCCGAGACAAGAATACCGTTCATTCATTTAATTTTTTTGCTGCTTATCCAGTTTAGGGTTATCCATGAGCTGAAGCGCATTTCAGCTGACTTTCAGCAATAGGAGGGCCACACTCTGTACTGTTTGCCAGTCAATCGGAAGGGCACATGCAGACAAGACAGTCATTGACACTCACGACGGGCTTGAATTTAACCTATGGCATGCATGCTTTAGGCTCAGGTGAAGAGAACATTCAAACGCCACACACAGAGTTCAGAGCCACCATTACCAATATTAAATCCCCAAATGAGTTAAGACGAGCCCAAATTGAATGCTGTCACCTACCTGTCTTCCACAGCAGTGGCTCCTAGCAGGATGAGGTCTTTCTCAATAATGTCATAAGCCTCCGCCAGACGTTTATCCCTGTCCTGTAGTGCCAACTTGGCTCGACTCAAAAGTAAGCACACCTCCTGGTACTGCGCTGGACTGAGCGGCCGGTATGCCACACAGAGTGTCCGAAGACCCTCCTTGGAAGAAATTCAGTTGTCACATGATGAATGCAGAGTGGATATAGAGTGCAGTATGTCTTTTGAGTATGCGTGTCTGCTCTCACCACTGCATTGTGCTCCACCCGAGCTCTGACTTGATCCACCTTGCCTGATATAACCCTTGGGAAGATGGAGGAGTCTGCTCCTTTGCAGAAAAGGTACAGTTCACCTGGAGACATGGGCAAATAAACAAAGAAGAAGAAATATATAATATATACGGTACATAAATCTGATGAGAAACCCAAACAGAAGATCCTTATTACCGGTGCTGGCCCTGACAATGACGCTCATCCTCCTTCTGACCGAGTCAAAGGTCAGAACTTCCAGGAGTTCAAACCTGATTGGGGGGAGATGGGGAAACAACATTGCATCCAATTAGCCATTTCATAGATGCAGATTAATAAATCCTCTGCATGCAGAGAGATTGACAGATTTTTTAAAAAAAGTATCAAGGAGAGACACTAACCTCTCAATCTCCTCCTCCCGGTTCAAGATTTCCATGTGACTGTCTTTGAGTCTCAGATACGTGAAGCCAAGTCTTCAGCACAGCAAAAATATTGCAACACACAAATTGTAAAAGAAGAGTTTTTACGCAAGGTCGCATAATATTTTTGACCGAACGATTCATGTGCGTGTAAGGCACCTCTTCATGCCCTCTACAAGCGCCACCTCATCCGGAGATGACGAGATGTAGAAGGAAGTGGACTTGCCAAGGCGGATGCCCTGCTTGATGCCATCTACCGTCTCCTCCTCTTTCACTTGCACAGTGTGGCATAAGCACAGCGCACGGAAAAACAACTCCTCGCGCTGCTGTTGTTTTGAGAGGCAACACAAGTACTCTCACTTACTTCAAGACAAATACTGCAGACAGACAGTCGATATGTGTCCTCACTCACCCTGGCCTCAGGACCCGGTGATGTGTCAATCATGTCCATGCTGTCTGCACCAGGCAAAACCTAAATACATGAAATAATGAATGGAGGCAGTAAGGGATGCCGAAATTAATTTCACAATCGTTTGATGAAAAAAAGAAAATACAAGAGTTGTATTATCACCTGTCCATTACAGATAGCTTGGGCGACATAAACATGTCCATCCACACAGCACTCGATGAACTCCATGTTGTTCTCTGTCAGCGTCCCTGTCTTATCAGTAAACACATACTCCACCTGGAGAGAAGAATTCAAGGCTACATCGATGAACGTGCCAACTGGAGAAATGTTTTCACAAAGGGCAAGACAATGGAGAACCTGTCCCAGCTCTTCATTCAGGTCTGATGTGTTGACCACTGCTCTCTCGCCAAGCTCCTGGTCAAACATCTCATCATCCCACATCATGAAATAGGAGCCCAGGAACTTCTGCATCTCCACAGTGACGTACATGGAAACGGGGATAATGTAGTTGAATAAGACCATGAAGGCCAGGAAGTCTGTGAAGGCTCTGATCACCTGCGGAGGCAAGAGGAGACCGTGAGGAGCGTAAAAAGGAATAGATAACCCTTAAAGATAAAGAAATAACCAGCAGTGTGGAATGCTGCGTTTAACAGACTCACAATGTTTCTCTGCCTCGCTGCCTCAGTTCTCTGGTCGTACCAGGGCTCGTCTCTGATGGGGTCAGCCTGCCACGCATATTTTAGCACTGTGTTGACAAAGGCCTTGCTGATGAGAATGCATAGGTAGACCACCAAATAGGCGTTCATTGACCTGCCAATACAAAACCTGTTAAATCCCCATACTAATCCTCTGCACCAAATGTGTTTGGATATTAAAGCCGATGTAAAGGTAACGGTGGATGAGGGGGTTAGCCGAACTGCCTCACAGTTCTGAGGTTTGCCGTTCAAATCCGGTCGCTGGCTTTCTTATGTGGTGAATGCATGTTTTCCCCGTGCTTGTGTAGGTTTCCTCTCATATTCAAAAACACGCCTCAGAAGGTAAATTAAATATTCTTAATTATCCGTGGGTGTGAATGCGAGTCTCAAGGGTTGTTTGTCAATATGTGGCCTGCCCTCGGCTGGTGACCAGTCCAGGGTGTATCCCGCCAGCGCAACCCTAGTGAGGATAAGCGCTATGGAAAATGGATGAATAGAGAGAACATTCCACTAAAGCGGGTTGAAAAATGAAGGCTCCAGATTTCAGTCGGTGTAGCTCCAGAAGTTGCGTGGATAGGAATGGAAAGAAAAGCTTACTTTTCTACTGCAGAGCGTTTCTGAGACTTGGACTGGTAGTTAAGAGCCATCTTTGTTTCCATCCCAGTGTAGATGGCAACTGCTGAAATAAGGAAATGGCAGCAATATTGGTTCGATGAGAACCTTCTCTTAAGGGAGTACTGACAAACAACATTAACAAATATGATGGTGAAATCTTCTGCCTTTTTGTTAAATTACCATAAATGTACTCTGTGTTCTTCAGTGTGGCTCCTCTGAGAAGCAGGTTCTCCGATCCCAATGGCCTGTGAACAGTCACAATTGTAATTATAGCCTTTTCAGGTGCATCGGAACTTTGTTATGCGGGAAAAACTTGCAATGTATATTTATTGTTGTAGCACAACGTTGATTATAAAGCACGCGAGACAGCAATATATCCTGTATGTGAAAGGTACACACGGTAATATTACCTTGCCACTGGCTCATTGTTCATGTAAATGTTGATGCGACCAACAAACCTATTCAGAAAAATAAATAAATAAGAAGAAATATGTTTGGGAAAATGAATTCCTGGCTGGTGTACGCAGCAGCAGGTTTCACTGACTTGTACAGGTCTGGCTGTGGTTGTTCACATTCGATGGTCGCGTGGATTGAGTCCACCTCCTTCTCAGCGTTGTAAGCTTTGGTGTCCTGCACTGCATAGTATGTCTGTGGAAGAAATACAAAACATTCTCGGCACGGTCAAACACTTGACATGAGATAGGCGGGCCGTGTCAAGTAACCGTCCAGCATGATAAGAAATGCTCACGCACCTTGTGACTGCTCTCGCCATCCAGACTGGCTGTGGTGACATGGCAGGTTCCATCATCCCGGGATGAGGACAAGAGAATGAGATCGCAGGGGAATGAATCATCTTCCTTCACAAAGACTATGTCTCCCACCTGAGGCAAATCCAACCAAGAGGTATATATTATCTCATTCATTTGCAATGTGTCTGAGTGCATTTGTGACCCAAAACCTGAGACACACATACAAGGGGGTGCAAAAGTACAGTAGGCCCAGTGTACACTTTTTATCATGAAAAAACAGGAGCTTTATCAATGGCCTTGTGAATATAATGGCCATTCATCGGGCCCCCGTAACCGATACATCTGTGGGGTGGTTCCATTTAAGGTGAGATAAAGAAGGAAAACAACTCGGTACAACTCTCACACCTTTGTACAGTACATACTTTTGCACCCCCTTTGTATATGTGTATGAGTCAGAGGGCGAAACCTTGCTTTGGTATGAGGCAATAGAATATGCTGTTCGGCGTAAGAGTGACTGATTTGGACACACATATGCACACAAACACACCCGCAGTTTGCGACTCGGCTTGCAGATCACTTTGCCATGTTGCAGCACGTGGACGGGACACTGGTTGACAGCGTTGTCCGCTTTGTGTCTCAGCCAGTCCTCGTAACCCTGAGAAATAGAGATGGCGGATGGTGACAAAGGCCATGGCATGGCATGACATCAGGCTTTCGGGCTTCCCACCTGCTTGATAGCTGTAACTGTGATGACAAAGAAGAGCGGCAGTCCACTGGTGACAGGACTGGTGGGTGTGTCAATGATCAACTAAAAAAAACAATGGAAAGACGTTTCGCAGTATGGAAATCGGCCGCAACAGTGACATTAGCTCAATGACAACAAGCAGTGCCCTTTAGTTCCATTCCACGCAGTACAAATTTTCCTCAAATTCAAAGGCTACAAAATAACTGATCCAAATCAATATGACTTTAAAGAACACTCATGATGTGCCAACCCCAATACAGTGCCTCGTGGACCAAAATGGTGATGTGAGACAAACTGGAGGACTGGTTTGGTCAACAGAAATTCATCACTTCCATTTTATGATGGGGATGGAATGGCAAGAATGCAATAGGTACATTTTATGACACAAACTTGACAAAGCCAAGAAGAAAAAAAAACATCTAATGTTGGATGACTTTGGTTGCAGTCGGGCAATTACCGGTAATCGAAATTTGAAATATCGCAGAAAAATGATTCATGTGCCAAACGGCTGCGTGTGTGGGCATTTTTCCGATGTTATGTAGGTATCCTGAATGCATGTTCCTTGTGCAGCAAATGTTTGATGTTATATACTACTGCCGTCCCTGAGCAGGCTTTAAGCTGTTTCATGACACCCCAGTTGGAGTTTACTGTAAAACTAGTGACTATAAAAACAAATACACATTGTATATTTAAATACAAGACATGCTTCCTTTTGAGAAAAATAAATGATCATCATCTAATTGCCCCACAGAGATAAATAAAGTTTTCTGAATCTGAATCATTGATGCTAAAGTCAATGTAAAATCCCATTGACATGCTACCGAGAAATTAGTGTGGAGTTCCAGGAGTGATATTCCTTCAAATACCGGTAAATATTCACACACAAACGCCACAGGAACACACACATACAAGCAATATAACAGGACTCAAAGAGACATTTCCTTCCCAATATGTTACAAAGTAATTATATTAATAGAGCTGGGACAGCCGACATTTATTTTTATTTATTCATTTGTTTAAATTGTAGTTATTTTGATACATTTTTATTTATTACTCATTTATTTTTTGGTTTTTCTTTCAAGTTACGTTTTAAAGTTGAGTTTAAAGTTGGAGCAGGACACATTTCCACATGGTATGGCATGAAATAGGGCCCCGAGGTCGCATGTTAGCCCAGTAAGTAAATAAAAATCTGAACTACAAAATAAGATGAAAATCAAAACAATTGAGAGATAAGGGAGATGCTAATGCACGATAGCAATGTGTGGAAAGATGCATTGCGGCAAAGGTGTGGATGCATGAACATGTAAGAGGCCTGAATTCCAAATGATATTTAGAAGTTTATCTTGTTCTTGTGTTCAAAGTGCAGGGATGAATGGGCATGAGTCGAGGATGACAGTTTTGCTAGTTGAATGAATACAGTTTTTTGAAATCAATAAAGTAGAATTTTCATTCGCCAGTAATTTCGATATCAATTAAAATAATCATGATTATCAGTATTACTTTTCCTATTTTTTTCATAGCCTTACTTTGTAATATTCTTACAGACGCCTGGTGCCACACTAATATGATGTCATGCAATTTACACAGAGGATGCAGCTATGACCATCACGTCTATACAACCTGATGAGGGTTACTGTTATTGTTCCAAACTGAACCATTGGTGAAAGACCTTGTCATATAAATGCAACCAAATCAATGTAATGTTACCTGAACCAGAAAGATGATGAGAAAGTAGAAGTTGGCAACTCTCCTGAACTGCTCAAACATATTCTTGGGGATGAAGTTCCAAAATGTGTACTGGGAACACAAAACAGCAGTCAGTTCAGGCATCTGGGACAATAAAGTAAAATGCAAAACCGCTTAAATGCCGAGAAGTCTCGACGAGTTTTACACCTGTTGCCAACAGCATGGGCAATCCATTAGAATGAGTGAACAATAAAGTTCACTCATTCTAATGGATTGAGTGGATTTGATTAAGATTGTAATCTCTATTGTGTTGACCACAAAAATCGGTTGATCCGAAAATGTATGCCTTGTAACCATTCATTCATTAATCACTAATTATTATTTAGTTTGTTTATTTCTTTCTTTATTTATTGCCATGCTCGCAACCAATGTTCTGGGTTGCCGCGTGCAGCGGGAAGCTTGAACCTCTCTTCTGGCAACAGAAACAGCTATCCAAGGATTATGCCTAATGTTTTCATTCTTTAAACAGTCAAAATTAAAGTTTTATGTCATGACTGCAAAATGAGACACACATGTAGGTAGGTGCAACAGGTTACCACTGCACTATGATGGGTAAGGTAGGTTTATTTCATTCATTCCTTTTTACTCATTCAGCTCGGATCACGACGACGGAAAATTAGCCCCAGAAAGACTCTCCACTTAATGTCATGGCTCAAAAAGATCATTTTAAGAGATATTGCTGCTGCGTGTGGTGTGTTCAGGCTGATCTGGAAGGACATTTGGGTCGCTCTGATCTCAAATTGGGGGATATTCAACATGTTGGATTGTTTAGGCCTGAGACTTTACGCCGTGTGAGGTGTGCCTCGAGGACAAACAGGCAGCCATTCGGAAAGCGAGTTGACGAGGCGGCGAGGAAGCACGGTGAGAAATACAAAATCAAAACAAACATGGCTCCACAGAAAGGCTGTGCTTGCGCTCTCTCTCAACCCCTCCTTTTCTTTTTATGTTGCTTTTTTGGGGGCTAAAAAACTATCGCCACTGCCGCCTCTTTGTCCGCCATGCTTGTTTCCTCTGAAGTGACGTTTAATCTCGAGAAGCTTTGTGTGGGAATATCTGTCAATGCAATCGGTTCGTGTGTTGACATATTGTACAAATATTGTACCTAAAAACTGGTATACCCGTGATTTCTTTGTGTGTGCGTGCGGTCGGGGTCAGGGGCGATTCCTTGAGTGGTCGATGGAATAGAACAATGGATAATTAATTCCAAACACATTTGCATGTGACAGCCTTAAGTGCAATCTTCGGCGATCACGCACAACGCACACACCAACAGTGCACGACGTCTGTCTCAGTGAGCACGCAATTTAGCGTCTCCCATTTGGCATCTTAAATCGGGTCCTGTGTGACTGGCCCTCATGTGCTTTCACTGACCTTAGAGGAGACTATCCTGTTGTCTGGGAATCTTTGTTGTATGAAGGCTTCCGTCCCTGGAGGAGGCTTCTTGTGTCCAATGTAGATTGTCCTACTGTCCACCCAGTTCTCCTCACCCACACACTGCAGGGGAATTCATCATAAAATATACAGATTGTACAGCTCATTCAAAGAAGCTTTATTGTTAAACTTATATTGAGTGGCCCACATATTAAAGCCTCATTTCAACAGCAGTATGTCATGTGACGCCTCACACTTTTCTGTCAAATAATCAAGATGAAGGAGCTATTTGTCCTCAATGAACAGCCGCTTTTGTTTCCAGATATACAGTCGCGTGTGATCAATTCTGGTATGTCGACGATGCCAACTCTCATTCCCGCAGTCGCCCACAAACGGCAAAGTGTAAAAATTGCAAACGAAACTGCTATTTCTCCCATTTTGAGCTCATCTTTGTCTTTTCTTGAATGGAATCGTTCTCCGGTCCCATTAATAACTAGCACAATGCTTACACAGTTTTTGCCTCACAATGACATTGCTGTATGCACTAACAACTACAGGTGTGCTGGGTGCCGTATACTAACACTGCTCTTCAACCTGAACTATAGAATCAGATGTTAACATGAAAATGGAAAGGTGTATAGACAGCAGCCTTTTATGACCGGATGAATTTTGCTCAACTCAAAATGTGCAGTGTGAATGTGGCAAAAATGCAAATAGAATTAATACGGTGGCGGGCATTGTTCCTGTTGCACACCAGTCGAAATAAAGCTGACTAATCCCTCTTTGTCTCACTTCAAATCAATCAATCTTGAACATAACAAATACTTGTGAATGCTTGCCAGTGTAGCAAAATTGAGGTTTTTGTCAAAAGGTTGCAAAAGGTTTCTTGTCGCCAAGAAAAACAGTTTGGGACAAGTAAAAACTGTCTGTGAATGCAAACATCAGACTTCTTTTCCAAACCCTGACGAAAACCCTAAATTCTGAACGTTCGCGAGTATTCGCTGCTCAGTGAGACACCGGCTTTAGATGAAGAGCAAACTGTGAGAGAGATACGCATAGACATGGAGAGGAAGTCATTGCAAAGCAAAGTTGTCATTCATATTTCCTTCTTCGCTGTTCGCATCTGTTCCTTGCTTGGTTTTGTGCTGTTCATTTGAATGCAAAAGAGGTTTGTTCAACGTGAACCTATGCATGCATGGCTTTTCATTCGCCGTCTTTTCGGGTAAGTGGTTAGCATGTCTCCCGCCTGGTTCAAAGATTTGGGGGTTGAATCTCAGTTCTGGCCTTCCTCGTGCACTATGCATATTCTCTCTGTGCTTCCATGCGTTTTCTGGCCGTACTGTGGCTTCCTCCCACATTCCAAAAACACGCATGGCAGGTTAATTGAAGACTTATAATTGTCCACAGTTGTGAAAGTGAATAAATTTTTTTCTGAACCTGTCCTGTGACTGACTGCTGACCAGTCCAGAGTGTACCCTGGGTGCACCTAGCAGCATACTGGGATATGCTGCTAGGTGCACCCACGACCCTGATAAGGAAAAGTGTTTTAGGAAATATATGGATGGATGGCTTTCTTTCATCAAAATAAAATGATTGCAGTTTGTTCAGGGTCAAAGGTCTCCACTTTGCTCGACTCAGCTGAAGCGCTTGACTTCATTTTGTACTTATTTATGTTGTTAAGAAAGTTACATCAAAAATAACATAACCAAACTCTTAATGTCTGCCTGTAGCGTCAAAAACTAGGCAGGTCGCCCGCTGCCGCACCATCATTGTTCCTCGTGGACTATGCATAAGCTATTCTACAGCCCTGGAAAGTAGTCACGACAAAATTAGTTAATTTTGTCACAATTAGCAAGTAAAATGTCTCACGAACTGTTTTATTAAACACTGCGTTTGTGGGTGACAGTGACACTTGGACTGATGTACCTTGCTGTGATTTTGATGACGAGTGATTGATTGTCCATTTCCACTGCCGTCTTAGGGCTGCGTGTGCTTTCCATCATCGGCCTCTCTCTGGAAGGCTTCTAAGGTCATAGTCGCCCCGCTATCGATTGAGTTCAACGTCCACCGGCAGTCAAGCTTTGTGCAAAAAAGCCTGTCTGAGTTTAATCTAATCAGATGGCATCCTTACAAAATAAACCTCTTCTTATACTCTGAAAACTGCCAATGTGAGATGTGATCATGAGACTTTGTGTGTAACTGGAGACATTAGGCTATTCTGAACCCTGGTAATCTCTTTGAGTGGCGTTTCATGTTCCAGGGCATGGTGGCTTTCAGAAGTTTATTTATAGTTTGAGGGGAAGCGTTTGTGGTCAGGATGGAGGGAAGATGGATGATGGGAGCTTGCAGACTTTATATCTGTCTGCCTCAATCAGTGCCACACATAGGCTTACAAACAAACATCCCTACCTAGCATTGCCTCACTAGTTAGCTATATTTAGATGAGGAAACAAGCTCCACCTCTCCTATTGTCTTTACAATTCAGTTTCCTCACATCTTGAATGGGTAGCACTGCAAGCAGGACATGGATCCACCCATTTCAAGGAGTACACACTTCCTAAAAACGCTAACTTGATTCTAACAGCTCTAACGCTACCACCAACGTAATATCCAATGAAGCCTATATATTCATTCTACAAAGCAAAACAAAAATATTTTTGGGACAATGCTATGCTTTCAACATGGGAATAGTTTGGGGGAACCTTTTGGGAAGGCCCCTTTTTGCTCCTCTGTGACTGTGGAAGCCATTATGGATGAGTTTGTTGTGCTTGAGCCTTGGCCTCAAACTCATAAAACAACTTTGTGATGAACTTGAACAGAGATAGTGAGCAAAAAAAAGAGCCTTTCTGCGGGCCAACATCAGTCAATGCTTGTCAGGGTGACTAAAAATCTGATGCAACATCTTCCCAAAAAGTCTAAGCAGAAGAGTGGAAGTGGTTCTAGGTGTAAAGGTGGGGGCCAACTGGTCACATATTTTCACTTGCTGTACATGTAATCACCAGGTGCCCCAATATGTTGGTCCAAGACGTTTATCAACAATATACGCTAAGTCAGGGGGAGGGGACTGCGGTTCCTCGAGAGTGATATCCTGCCTATTTTAGATCCCTTCTTACTCCAACACACCTGATTCAATTGATCATGATCGTTTCAGGCTTCTCCAGAGTTTGCCGATGAGCTGATCGTTTGAATCAGGTGCGTTGCAGTAGGGAGGGATCTAACGCGGGCAGGATATGGCTCTCGAGTAACTGGAGTTTCCCTACCTCTGCGCTAAGTGACGCACACATTAGGGCTGTGTGACACCTGGCATGTAAAGATAACCCACAGGACACTTGAGTCACATAAACAGATGACAATTGTTTCGACACAGCTTTTGAAGTTGAGTCATTGTTGTCAGCGATAACCTCCATCTTTTATCTCTTTATGTCTCTTGCCAACAGACTGTGACAGAGGCAAAGTCATCTTAGGCAAATGATGGTGGTCTGTTTTGTGTGATACGGCCACACACACACACACACACACACACACACACACACACACGAAGGAATCAGACATGCCATCTGAGTCTGCTCCTTTGTTGTGCGTATTGGACAACAGAGCATGTGCACATGCACAGACACTTAACATCATATCACTCTCAAATAAAGCTGTCTTGGTAAACAAACTAATTTCTGACATTAGCATCGATCTATTCGTCTCTTTGAGATCCGGCAAAGTGTAGATGAATATTTTAGCCTAAATGAATGCACTACCCCCCACTCATTAACTCTCGCACACTCGAAAAACTGTACAGGTAATAGGAGTCATCCAAAACCCAAATGTGGATGTCGACAATAAGATTGTCCCCTCATCATTTATTTATCATTAGTTGAAATTCTCTCAGCTAGTCGATGGTGTGAGCCAAGTCACCATCACATGCTTGACCTTGTTCTGACATATGGCATTGTCCTAACATACTAATATACACTTTTTTATTTTTTGGTGCTCGGCAATATGGAAATAAATCTTCGATCACAATATGGGCAATTTTATATCTTGATAACGATAGACTGTGCCACATTTTGAGTGATATAAACAGACTATAACTATATTAACAACTATACAACATACTCAGCACATTTACCTCTTCTCACTTTATTTTGAAGTGACATTTAGCAGACCCGTATTAAATGATGAATGCATCTAGTAGTGTTGCTACAAAAAGAGAGGCTTAGCTTACAGTCGCTTACATATTTTTGCACAAATGAAGATAATTCAAATAGGAGTCCAAAAAAATAGTTTGACATTTTCAGTAATTCAATAAAAGCAAGGAACATTTTTTTTCAAAGTGCAGTTTCAAGGTTCTGATATTTGTAGCCTTGTAGTGCAGCCAAAGGAGACGGTCAACAGTACCAATATTGCACAAAAGTGGCAGTGGTAAGCGATTGCTCTAAGACGCTCAGGTACCTTAAAAAATCCCCCAAAAAAGTGCTGTGTGTACACTTAATTGACTAAATATGCGCTCAAACACCTTAACCTTTTGGTTCAGAATCAGCTTCTTGTCACAACTGCCACAGCTTTCAACTCAGGCATTGCCACGACACTTTAACACAGTCAGACACTGAGCATCTACTGCTTTGTAAAGAGGGTTTTTCCACTGTGCGAAACTGGATGGTCATTGGATAAATGCTGAGAGTTTTATCCTGCCAAACTTGAAAGGAGGTATGTAGTTGGGTAGCCTGAACTGCAATACAGCGCTAGTGTGGAAAGTCCATAATTTGTTATCATTTTCGATATTACTATCTTGAATGTTCATATCCCAATGGCAATACAATAACGATACATCACCCAGCCCTAATAGGCGGTATGGAGAATGGATTGATGGATGTGTGGAGAATATATATATATATATATATATATATATATATATATATATACAGTCATGTATATATATATTTTTTTTTTGTAATTTAAAAAAGTTTCATGTGCAGATGAAAAAAAAATTACTGTGTTGACAGAGACCTGCAAAAAACTAGTGAAAAAGCTGTAAATAGGCAGGCCAGACCAATTGTTAGCTATGTCAGACTAATTAAATAAACAAAAAACAAATATGTCTGGAGCCGCAAAAAATAAAAAGCCTTATAATGAAGGCAACACACGCTGTATGTATCTATATGAGCTATATTAGCCTGCTATCAACATGACTAAGTTGGCTACAAATACACAACGAGCATTCATGATTAAAAGTCCCCCCCCCCCTCCGCAGTTCATCCTGTCGAGGAGGGGTGCCCAAACTTTTTTGACGGAAGATCTACTGTTCGAACAACCAACCTCCCGCGATCGACCAGTTACCGCACACGTGCGCATACGCACACACCTCCGCACGCATGCCGTAATGAGCAACGGCCGCTGAGATGAACAAGGCACGGGAAGCACTTTCGCAGCGTGCCAACTATCGTAGCTCACGTGTACCGTTTAAAATGCTTCTCTTGGCCACCCAGATTCCCATTCGGAGCAAGTACCCTCGGTGAATTGTACATGAAAGGCAGCTGTTTTTTTGGTTTTTCTTTTACAACAGCCCCCTGACTGACATCCCGCCCTGCTTATAGAAACGTGTGTTGCAGGCTATGACGCAAATATTCGTTGAGGAAATGTTGACATTTAATATTTGACACATTTTTACAGCATCGGAAAACAATGTTTATCCTCTGACAGAAACCATATTAAAACAAAAAAAATTATTTCCCTCCCATCTTTTTTCATTTTCAAACATTTTGGAAAAAGCTCAAGGGAGCCACTGGGGGGGGGGGGGGGGGGGGGGGTCTCTAAAGAGCTGCATGTGGCTCAAGAGCCGCGTGTTGCCGACAGGGACGGACGGACGGGCATACTTTACATTTTGAAATACAACAAAAAGATGGCCGACAAACAGATCCAGCCCAACCACATCACCAACATGGATGACGTGCTGCTCACTTTCGACATCCCAGTGAACCACACTATAGAGAAGAAGTGGACCAGCATGGTAGCTATACGCACAATGGGCCACGTGTGGGGTCGACTTTTACTGTTGTGCTTGGTTGCCATGGTAATGGATAGAAATGGCCAAAATTAAGTTGTGAGCAGTGTCGGAGCGATGAACACATCGCGAATACAGTTTTACTGAGACTGGGAGGCAGCGCCGGGTGAGTGACGCCACCATTTGTTCGTAGATTGTGGATGCTTGAGCTAATGTGTCTGCTTGCACTGGTGTTCGAGTTTACGCAAAAGCTGGCATCAGCAAAAGACTGACTCTGACAATGATGTGAGGGAGCCTGGTGTGTTTGATTGTGAACTTGCCCAGCTGTTCATTTCGGATACAGATTGGGACTCGGATGGATTTGAGGATGAGGACCGATCAAAAAATGAGGACATTTTTAAATACAGGGTGAGGCAAAATGATAGGACACATTTGTAGGTGAAATAAAAGGCAAATAAAGCACCCATTCTCGCGGCGCCATTTTGAAGTCAAAAATAACAAAAATAACACAACACAACACATAGGACACAGACAGTCGTGCATCTTCACCACTTTTCTGCATACACTTTGTTGTCTGAAGCAGTTATAGATGAAAGAGGAGAGGATCAAAGTGTCGTTTCACCAGTGGGTCAGAGATGTCATGCTGAAAATGTGCACACGTCTGCTACAAGCTAAGTTTTGAAAGAAAACACGAAGCTGTAGCGTCCATTGACGAAAAGAGATGAGTTCACTTCTCCTGTCCCACGTAATCCGCTTCAAACTCCAAGCCGCAACTCCCAGTTCCAAATCCACATCGGCGCTCCGCACTAACGCTCCTTTCTTCTCATCGTCGGCTCCTCAAGCCTTACATCCATCCAGCCGCAGACCGTTCAACAGCACCGATCTCTCCGCTGAACAAAGCGGGGCTGTGAAAAATGCTGCCCATTACAGGCGCAAGACACAAGCGCCCCGGGACTGTCCAGCAACGACAGTCAAATGGCGCTGACATTCCTCCCAGTCAAAAACAGTGCTGGTATACCCATGCTGCCGAGAAGGCGCACCCACCAAGCACAGAGTCTCCTCCTCGATGAATGTCGAGGCCAAAAAAATGCTGAAAAAAGTCCACATCAGGTCCACACGACGTAACAACAAACACAAAGTGACAAAACAAACACAAAAACAATAAAAAAAAAGCAAGGCTCATGAGAGCACTTGCCGACGGCTGCCTACTCGGGCGCCATCTTGACTTCAAAGATGCAATGCATGCTCCTGCTGTTTTAAAAACATACGCTAGCTTGCATGCATGCTATCGTATTTTCTAAGCTAGCATACGTTTTACCATGCCTGCGTCCAATAATACAATGTGTCTAGTGAAGTGGTTCTCAACCTTGTTAGAGGTACCGAACCCAACCAGTTCATATGCACATTCACCGAACCCTTCTTTAGTGAAAAATAAAAATATTATTTCTTTACAAATTCAAGACATTAAAAAAACATATTTATTAAACACAGAAAAAAAGTAAATAAAATTACATGGCCAAAGTACAGTTTTTTAAAAATTGAATGACGTACTATCACGACAGTCACACGGTGCTGACTGAGCGAACTAAATTTCCCGCAACACTGATTGGACAAGCAATGTAATGTGATCATCTGCAGCTGGTGATGGCCAAGCGGGCATGTCACAACTAATTGACACGTTGAGTCGGGTGTGTTTTAACCTCCATGGCAGAGGCTCCGTCGAACCCCTGAGACCGATTCACCGAACCCTTAATGTTCGATCGAACCCAGGTTAAGAACCACTGGTCTAGTGTATGTGCTAAATACAGAAACAGCACCCGTAACTGACACGATGCCTTTTAATCTGGTGCGCCGTATGGTCATGAAAATACGGTACTTCTGCTGTGGGAAGAGACACTTTTTGTGAATACCCTTAGTCGGCATACTTGTGACATTAGAGTTGATATAAATAACTAATGCTCCTCCGCTATGCACATTAACTCCACCTTAAAAGTGCATTTTGCTGCAGAAGCATTATCAGCACAAACACTGTCAATAACACTCCGTCCCACACACAAGCAGACCACCTCTGTATTCCCAAACACACATTTCAAATTTCCTCTTTTCAAGAAAACGTGCATCGTGCAAACGATGCACGTCATTTCAACAAGTGGCCAAATAATTTTTTTTTTAAGTTTAGTTTTTAATCCATTTTGAAATCAGAAAATAAGAGGAACTACTATTTTGGCATTTCTTTAGTCTTCAGAAGGTCAAAAAAATAAATAAAAAGAGTGTCTTGATGACGTTTCATTGACCCGGCACAGATTCAATACACACTTGAGGACCACAAAAAATACCTAATATTCATCTTTTTTTCTTCATGATTACTTTGTCGTGTTAAAGTTATTCCAAAGACCATTTTAGTTTTTTCTTTCTTGAACAGAGGGCTACCAACAATTTTGTCCATGAGTGTATTGTGCGCGTGCACACACACACACGCGCGCGCACACACGCGCACACACACACACACACAAACACACACACAAACACACGCACACGCACACACGCGGATTTGAGGACCCATATAACCCACAATTCTACTGTAGTCCCCCCCCCCCCCCAAAAAAAAACATGAGAAAGTGGCGTCTCCATTGGGTAACTGCTGCAGATGGCCTTGACAGATTTTTGTCTCCAAAGTAGACAATATCATGATCTGAAATTTCCTGACAATAAGGGCGGTAATTGGAATCAACCAGACGGGGCTCATACTTTGGCTCATTGTGCTCAGCGAGCAGGAAGAACTGCTGAGAGTCACATGATTCACCCCCACAACTTAACTTTCTGAGTTTGTCATGTGGGAATACATGTTTGGCTAGGAAGCATTAAGGAACACAGCTGAAAAACAGCAACATCATTTTGGTCCCGGAAAGTTATTTATCACACATGATTTATAATATTATGGAACAATCCTGATACAACTGGAACAAACCCAAAGCATGGATTGGTGTGATTGTCAGCATTTAATTAGGATGGTGTCTTTTGTTATAGTCAATGGTAGTGGTTGCCATTAGCGTTTTATACACTTAGTTATACATCACTTTCAGTCACAACTTTCACTTCCTACTGTCACTCAATACCTTCTACATCTCTCACAGGAGCCCACGAAAAAGAACCAAAATGGTTTTTTCATCTCCCCGTTTCCTGTTTCATCTCCCACCAATGTGTGTGTGTTTCCCCACTTTACAGTGCTCCGCACATTAGTGGAAGCGCTTCACACTCATCCATAATGTTTGTCTCATGGGGAGACTTGTGTGTGTAATGGTCTCTATCACATTGTATCGCCAGTAATCACCGGTGCACAATGCAAATACAAACCAAACAAAAAGTTATGGTCAAAACTGCATTTTTGTCAATGAAGTGATCACAAAACGTGGAAAAAGTCAATCCAATTTTTGCTTCCTCTGCTCATCAACTCATGGGCAGAAAGCAAATAAAGCATCCACATTCAGAGAGCCGCCATTTAGGGTATTGCTACCTGATCTTAAAAAACAGGCCTTCGTGGCTCATTGATGACCTCCCTCCATCTCTGGCTTATCACCATTCTATAGTTTTCTGTTTGCCACTCGTACGAGTTGCGGGTCATCATGAGCCACTCAACGCTGCTTCTCAGTTTTGGCTTTAGGGGCTTTAAATACTATTGACCACATGATGATCAACTGAGGAGCTTTGGTCAAATCCTGAAGTCTTGCTTTCAGAAGTCATTCCCTCTTTGTTTCAACTGAATGCTCCATTATCAAGCAGCTCCAAACTTTAATTTCTGTTGTATGTGGCACACACAGCACATTGGTATGATTGTTTATTAGCCCTGACATATAATGCTCCAGTTTTGCTCTGGTTCGGCATCAAGTTCTCTCTCCTGTTATCATGTGGTATCCTCCCTCTGCAACCACTGCAGCGAAACTGTATTTGCTTCTACAAATTCAGAGCCCGCGGGTTTAATCCAGGCCACAATGTGAATGTGAAATTGAAAAAAAGAATATACTGGAGCAGCTCTGCAGCTTTCAGTTGTTGGAGGAGTTACATCATTCCCAACACTTTGTGAGGCTGTAAATGTGTATGAATGGGTTGCCTGCTCAAAGCAGACCAGGAGAACCTGATCCATGCATTTATCTCTGGTTGTCTAGAATACTGTCATGGTCACCTGAGTGGACTCCCTCAAAAGAGCATAAAACAACTGCAACTCCTTCAGAACTAAACATAATACTCCAGTCCTAAAGGCTTCGCACTGGCTGCCAGTCAGCTGTCGAGTAGACTTTAGTTCTGCCTAAAAATCATGAAAAGGTTTCAGCCCTGAATACATGAAAAAAACCCAGGGGTTTTCCTGTGTTCAAAATTGCGTAGCGGCCACATCCGGCTAATTTTGGGCCGCCCTCGATCATACTGATTGATATCACTTAACAAAGCGTAAAGCTTCAGCTGTGCCGATTGAGGGATTGATGTCCCTCTGCGGCAGCTTCGTATTTTAACTGAAGTTGCAGCATTGCACCACTATGGAGTCCATATCAACAGCAGTGCACAGGAAATATCTGAAGCAGCTAACGAAGAACAAACAGATCGAATCGTGTTTTTCCCCCGCTAGTCGGTGCCATCAGCGTCCTGATTTTCCCTGGCGAACGGTACAAACAGGTAAATATTGACGGTTTATTTTTTTGCATCCATCACGTCGTGTTTATGAAACTAAAAGTTTCCTTTGTGTCAAAGTGACATTTATGATTTTTAGCATTGCAGATATGGAAGGGAAAATCCGTTTTTTTTTTTTTTTTAGCTAGCGAGAATGAAAGCCAAATCCAGGTGAAACGGATCAGAGAAATGAACATAACAGGCAGTTAAAGAGTAATAATTCATGGTGGTGTCAAGATGTGGAAATTTGGTCTGAAACACTGGTGATAGCGAGGGTCGGAATGCAGGACAGGACAAGTCGTGAGGCTCCATAAATCAGTTTCCAATTAAAGGCATAACAACGCAATGTCAACGTGTATGTGATTGAAACATTTTTTAATCCTCTTTCCATCTGGTCTTCAAAACACAAGAGCCAGTGGCTTTGACAAGCTGTGGCAAAATGAATTTACCTGGCTCAGGCATACTGATGAAGGCATGCACTGTTATTTATGCCAAAAGCATTGCCACCTAACGCAGCAGGCAAATGCTGCCTCGCTTCTGAGCCATCAACCAACTACAGGCTGGACTGATTAAAAAAAGACAGAAGCTAAGGTATTCACAGAGCCGAGAGAAGCTATGCAGAGAGGCTGAAAAAAAAAAAAAACAGTTTTCTGCTCACGACTGCATCCGGGTGGGACATATATATGAAGTATTCAACCTGTTATACCATGATTTTATTAATTTATTTTTAATAGCTGTAAAAGGCAGCGTTACGGATGTAATGAGGTAGAGTTCAGTGAATTCAATTAACAAAATACGGACTCGTTAACATTTGGCAGCTGATATTTTGCAAATAACAAAAACTTTTGCAGTCGATTACACTGACTTCTATTTTTTTCCTCCATGAAGTAATTATGCTTCAGTTACCAGTTGTGTCCGTAACAGGTCAGAAAATATGGAGCACTGTTGATTGTTTCCCCAAGTACAAGCCGGTGTATAATTTGGATTAAACACAAAAAAAAAAAAATTATCAGTCTGCTTTCATGAAGAAAGGTTACAGAAATCAGAGGTTCAAATCAGAGATTTGGACAATTTTATTTGACATCAAATTGGGCTGCTGAACAAAAACCAGAGGTCAAAGAGGGCAACGTTGTAGCTACAATTTGTCACATTCAATGAAACACCCTACATGCTGATGGCTGAAGAATACTAGTAGTACAGTATCATACAGCTAGCTTGAATCTTCAGTGTTGGACATTAGATGAGCTCTGTGAAAATTGCACTTCTATTGTGTTCATGATGCGACACCACAGCATGTCCATGAATCCTGCTGCCCTTCGGTGTCGCCATTGGAGACAAATTCACAAAAGAGAACATTACAGTGTGCTCAGGTTGTTCTTAATTACCCTCTTGACAACCACAGGATGAATAAGGTCTATTTTCCTTCTCATGCATCTTATGTCGCTGTTAATTCAATATTTGCTTGAATGTTTTTTTTCTCCATACTGCACTGCTGGAACTTGTATCATGTCATCAGATTGTAAAACGACTGGGAATATCAAAGGGGAGCAATAACAGAATGACATCATGTGGTCGTCATGAGGCTAGACACATGACCTGGGTCGAGTTCCACAGTGGAGATGGATTTTACAACTCATGAGTTGCTCGTAAGAGCGTTCCAACACATCCAGCCATGAAGTTTAAAATAAATGGAGTACGAGAAGTGGCTACCGTTTTACACGGCCGCAGTACAAAATCACTTAGCAGCAAACAATAGTAGTCAGGGAATGACTAACAAAATGGGAGAAAAATATAATTGTTTGGGTTTGGTTTGTTGCACCAAAAGCAGGCATTTGGTTCCATCATGACAAAAACTGAACAGTGTAAAAAGTAGAGGCCAAGTTCATGACACGTGGGGGGTGGAATAAAATTCAGCAGTGGCTGCTTTCTATATCGAAATTACAATCAAACATTAATGCAATGATTATTTATTCATGCTTAATGCTTCATGTAGTGCTGTTAAACAATCATTTGGATTTACAGTGAGCAATGCTGCACTTTGTTTCATAATTGATGCTGTCCTCTGTCATCATAGTGTGTTTGTATGGCCTATTTTCCATAACCTGTGTAGGTGAGTTTCCAGTGCCGCTAAGTGCAAAACTTATAGTTTAGGGCCGAACAGTTTCATTACAATTTGTATGACAGAAATTGCGACTTTGATTCAATTCGAATTTACTAACCCCCCCGCCCCAAAAAAAAAGCTTCAGGGCACTATTCGCTATGTCCATTAATGTTAACAAATATGACAGAAACTTGTATCATACCATCAAAATGTTAAAAGCTATTACTCGAATTAATGTAAGGACACTAAAGCAGGTGTCTGAAAATAATAAATAAATACATAAATAAATTCACCCCCAGTTTGCGAGCAGCATCTCTGAGCAGCTTTGCACGACCTGTCATGTATTGCATGCACATGACTGCATTGTCTGGAACCGTGATTTCATTCGAAAAACAAGAAATCATGTTCAAAGTCTAAGAAAATGGTGTCCAGAGAGGTGGCCATAAATTGTATTTACTGTATTTATTTATTTACCCAAATAATTCAATAAAGGACATTGTAGAACTCTGATTTTAACACGTGATACCTGATACTCCTTGATATTTTTGCTCTGTCCGAATCTCAGATTAGCCCTCCCTTGTTATATCAGAGGTCATCAAGGATCACATCATGTCTTCATGATGGCTGCCGGCATGGCTCAATTTTATTACACAACAATCAATGCCGATTTGCGCACAAGTTGCTTATGGTTGGTGGGGTAGTCTGGGTCACTTCAGCGTACAGCTGCATGCATTCACGCAGCTACTCGAGCTTTCCAAGGTCAGTATGATACTTCGTACGAAAGCTTTTAAGCAAACACATCGAAGAGAGTTAGTGTATGAGTCGGGTGCACAGTCAGCATTTGGGAAGATCGGCTGTATATTATCACTGGGCTTTTATTTACTGTCTGGAACTGGAACTGGGAATGCTTTGTTCCAGTGAGTTGCAGCGCTATCACTCCCAATGCCAAGGAGAACATTACGGTTGGAGAGAGCAACGATATTATGACAGGCAAAGTTCAAACATATCTCTCTCTTTGGAAAAAGGAGTCCATGTGTCATTAACCCTGGCCTATCTATCCTCTGTCTGCTTGTTCTATGGGTTGCAGCATCTTTGAATGCAACTGCAGCGGTGCTTACACAAGCCCTGAACAGCGCACCAGCTCTGCGCCATAACATGAAGTTGAAAGTCCTGACAGTAATGTGGTGGTTGATACAGTATATCCTGCAGGCGTCTTAAAAGTTAAACCAGGGGTGCCAGCCTCAGTCGCACAGCGGGGCCCAAAACACAACTTAGGTTTGGGATGAACAGGATGAATATTTATTGAACGGACTCGAATTTAACATTTATTTAACTTACAAGTCGATCAAAACCTACAGTATAGAACATTAATCCAAAATGAGTCAATGTAAATTTGAAATATTTTCCTCTGCATTTAAATGTCAAAATAAATTACAAACTCAAATAACATGCTACAAAAAAAAAAAGAAAACTGAATGTGAAGAAAATGTTTGGTTTTTACATAAAGGCTCAAATAATTTAAACGTTCAAGTTCAAGAGTCTGCCATTTGTCAAATATTTTTGCAGATGTGTCTGCATACTGAGCCGGATGTGGCCGGGAGTTTGACGCATAGTGCGACATGCTCAGAACACCTCACCAGGGAGGCGTCCAGAAGGCATCCTAACCACATGCCCAAGCCACCTCATCTGGCTCCTCTCACTGTGAAGGAGCAGCGGCTCAACTTTGAGCCCCTCCCGGGTGACCGAGCTTCTCACCTTATCTCTGAAGGACAGCCTGGACACCCTGTGGAGGGAAATAATTTTGGCCGCTTGTATACGAGATCTTGTTCTTTCAGTCACGACCCACAGCTCGTGACCATAGGTGATGGTAGAGCGACGGATTAATCGAGAGCTTCAGGTTTCGGCTCAGCTCCTTTTTCACCATGACAGACCGATACAAAATCTGCATCACAGCAGACGCCGCACTGATCCACCTGTAAATCTCTCACTCCCTCCTACCCTCACTCGTGAACAAGACCCCAAGATACTTAAACTCCTCCACTTGGGTTAAGATCTCCTCCTCGACCCAGAGAGGGCACTCCACCCTTTTCCGATACTATGGTCTCTGATTTGGAGCTGATGATTTTCATCCCACCTGCTTCACACTCAGCTGTGAGTCGCTCTAGTGAGATCGCGGACAACAATATCACATTATCTGCAAAAAGCAGAGATGCAATAATGAGGCCAACAAAACGGATGGCCTCAATGTCTCGGCTGCGGCTCAAAATTCTGTCCACAGAATCGGTGACAAAGGGCAGCTTTGACAGACTCCAACTCTCAATGGAAACAAATCCGATTTACTGCTGGCAATGCAAGCCAAACTCTGACCTCGGTAGTGCGGGGTAGCAAGAGCCAGGATCGAATACCTTCTGCAAGTGCACAAAACACATGTAGACTGGTCAGGCCAACTCTCAGGCACCCTCGAGGACCCTGCTGAGGGTGTAGAGCCGGTGCTCCTCCTGAATCTGAGAGTCGTATTCGGTAATATCTCACTTTGCTGATCCGATCAATGAGGTCTTTGATAGATTGCGCAAATTATAACATTACAGTTGATCATTGATTTTGCAAGAAATGCAACATGTCGACCACTTTTGATCCACATGATCAAATTGTGTAAACGGCACGTAGATAGGCTCAAACTTGTAAACCTTTGACTGAGATGACACTGCTAATCACTCTTAAACTGTTGATTCTGTAAGCCAGGGGTGCCCAAACTTTTTTGACCGAAGATCTACTTTTCGATCAACCAACCTCCCGGGATCGATCAGTTACCACGCGCGCGCGCATACGCACGCCCGTACACATGCATGCCATGATGAGCAGCCTGTTAACGCTCGTAGCTCACGCGTATCGCTTTAAAATGCTTCTCTCGGCCCTCCAGATTCCCATTCTTTGCCCGTCCCCTCGGTGAATTGTACAAAAACTCTGAATGAGAATAATGATAACTATAACAGATATAGCGCAACAACTCTGAGCACAAGCTGCAACTGCTGAGCGCTAACAACTTCCGGTGACGCAGTCACACGCCACCGTAGGTTGAAGATGACCTGCTTTATTTTATTTTATTTTTAAAATACTTTTTGTGAAAGTGAGACCGATAGAATGATTAGGGTGCAGTGTGCATTAACAAAAAAATATATTACTAACATGCACAAAGACACAAATGTTTGTGGGGGGGGTTTCCTTCTACAGCCCTCGGATTGATTTGGGACCAGTCCCCGATCTACTGGTTGATCACGATCGACGTAATGGGCACCCCTGCTGTAAATGATGCAGCTTGACTCAGCTGACTTTGACACGCACACACAATCGTATGTGTACTCTTTATTTTTATTTCAATAGTGCATAAGTATGAGCACACACTTATTTGACACTTCATATTGTCAATGTAGAAAGAAAAAAAGGGAAAGAAATTGCGAAATTCACGATCAGCATTCACTTTCACTTACATCAATTTCTTGGACAATGTATTTTATTTTGCTTCCTCCGTCTTTCATTTTGATCACTTTTACCCTCTTCCAGCATCAGAGCGCTTCTTGTCTTAGCTGCTTGACATCCAAAGGTCCGTTTTGTAGCCATTTTAGCAATGCAACGTCCATGCTCGTCTGAATCTAACAATAACAAATACTTCTTGGACCCGGTGGCTTTTCTTTCCACCATCTCACTGTCTCTAACTCAACCTCCCCTCGATCGCCACCCAAGACAGCGTTGCTCAGCTAATGTCATGCAATGAACTTTTAAGCCAGCCACGGGACGCTTTGTAGTCCTCGATGGCCATAGTTAGCTCTCGAAGGCTAAAAACCTTACGCTAACTAGAGCGCTTCTCTCTCATTAGCGCTCCAGTTAGCGTTTGTTTTGTTTTGTTTATTGAACATAAAACATATACAGTAATAATTTGACAGAAAATAAGGTAAATAAAATATTAAAAAAGAAAGAAATCAGTCTTCATTCAACACAGTTATGTTCAAGGGAGTAGGAAGAAGTAAAAAATGTATCTAGTCCTACCCCGTTATGTGTTTATATCTAATAAATCATTTTTATATCAATCAGAAAAGAAAGAAAGAAGAAAGAAGTCTCCATTCAGGCTCATACTTTACCCTTAACCGTGATATTTTTACAACTTTTGTATCGGGATTATATAAATCCACACCCTGGCACTCTTGTGTCAGCGTAAGGTTTTTAGCCTGATAACAAGTAAAGCATTTTGGAGGAAAATGCTTTACTTGTAATACGAGGAAACGTTCGTTTATTTGAATGTCCGTCGAGCCATAAGCAATTTACTCTGAGCATCTAATCGGATGCATTCCACTCTATCTTCTACGGATCTAGCTTCAGTATCTACAGACATAGACAGTGAGGTCCCTCTTGGCCAATCGGAGGCCAGGATGATGCTCGGTAATCCAATGGCAGAGCATCTATGAGTATGTTGCGTTCAGGAAACTCGCAGCTGTGACCGAAATAAACATCGTTCACTATGTAACCCAGTGTGGTGGTTGCTGTTGCCGTTTCCGAACGAAGCAGAAGAGGTCGCTGTTGGATTAGACTTGGTTGTAGTAAATGTCTTCGCGAGGCTGGAGCAGAGAAAATGATTTCGTATAACGCAACAGGGGTTTTTTTTCGTCATATGGGGGGCAGTAGAATGGGAATGGTGTTAATGCATTTAGATTTTTTCACATTAGGGGGTATTTTCACCCATGTAGGTTTTGTTCTACAGGAGTTTCATTGACCCTGAGGTGGGCTCTCCTATCTCTGTGGTTGAAGTCACCGATGTGGTTAAAAAGCTCCTCGGTGGCAGGGCCCCAGGGGTGGATGAGATCCGCCCGGAGTTCCTCAAGGCTCTGGATGTTGTGGGGCTGTCCTGGTTGACACGCCTCTGCAACATCGCGTGGTCAACGGGGAGAGTGCCTCTGGATTGGCAGACCGGGGTGGTAGTCCCTCTTTTTAAAAGGGGGGACCGGAGGGTGTGTTCCAACTACAGAGGGATCACACTCCTCAGCCTCCCTGGTAAGGTCTATTCAGGGGTGCTGGAGAGGAGGGTCCGTCAGGAAGTCGAACCTCAGATTGAGGAGGAGCAGTGTGGTTTTCGTCCCGGCCGTGGAACAGTGGACCAGCTCTACACCCTTAGCAGGGTCCTCGAGGGTATGTGGGAATTCGCCCAACCAGTCTACATGTGTTTTGTGGACTTGGAGAAGGCGTTTGACCGTGTCCCTCGGGGAGTTCTGTGGGGGGTGCTTCGTGGGTATGGGGTACCGAACCCCCTGATACGGGCTATTCGGTCACTATACCACCGATGTCAGAGTTTGGTTCGCATTGCCGGCAGTAAGTCGGAATCGTTTCCAGTGAGGGTAGGACTCCGCCAAGGCTGCCCTTTGTCGCCGATTCTGTTCATAATCTTTATGGACAGAATTTCTAGGCGCAGCCGAAGCGTTGAGGGCGTCCGTTTTGGTGGCCTCAGTATTGCATCCCTGCTTTTTGCAGATGATGTGGTGCTGTTGGCTCCTTCAAACGGGGCTCTCCAACTCTCACTGGAGCGTTTCGCAGCTGAGTGTGAAGCGATTGGGATGAAAATCAGCACCTCCAAATCTGAAACCATGGTCCTCAGTCGGAAAAGGGTGGAGTGCCCCCTCCGGGTCGGGGGAGAGATCTTGCCCCAAGTGGAGGAGTTTAAGTATCTTGGGGTCTTGTTCACGAGTGAGGGCAGGAGGGAGCGAGAGATCGACAGGCGGATCGGTGCAGCGTCTGCTGTGATGCGGACGTTGTATCGGTCTGTTGTGGTGAAGAAGGAGCTGAGCCAAAGGGCGAAGCTCTCAATTTACCGGTCGATCTACGTTCCAACCCTCATCTATGGTCACGAGCTATGGGTCGTGACCGAAAGAACGAGATCCCGGATACAAGCGGCCGAAATGAGTTTTCTCCGCAGGGTGTCCGGGCTCTCCCTTAGAGATAAGGTGAGAAGCTCGGTCATCCGGGAGGGGCTCAGAGTCGAGCCGCTTCTCCTCCACATCGAGAGGAGCCAGATGAGGTGGCTTGGGCATCTGATTCGGATGCCTCCTGAACGCCTCCCTGGTGAGGTGTTCCGGGCATGTCCCACCGGGAGGAGACCCCGAGGAAGACCCAGGACACGCTGGAGTGACTATGTCACCCAGCTGGCCTGGGAACGCCTCGGGATCCCCCGGGGAGAGCTGGAAGAAGTAGCTAGGGAGAGGGAAGTCTGGGCTTCCCTGCTAAAGCTGTTGCCCCCGCGACCCGGCCCCGGATAAGCGGTAGAAGATGGATGGATGGATGGATGGAGTTTCATTGTATATATATATATATATATATATATATATACATATATATATATATATCAGTGGCGGGCCGTGCATTTCAACCTTAGGCCTTCAGTGACGTCACATACATTAAGACAATACAGTATAGGCTCGTTAAGCAGCGCTTAATTTCAGGAGCATTGAAAACCATCAAGTATGCCAGTCTTCCTCAACTGGCGGACCGCGATTCACGACCGGACCGCCGACCTCCTCTGTCCGGACCTCCTCTGTCTGGACCCTCGGCAAATTGTATAAAATAATAAATTATAAAGTGATTTTTACGTTCTACATTTTATATTTTTGGACTATAATCTGCCTATTACCGCGATTGCTTGTTAAAATTATCCGTTGTATTCTTTGCGTGCACTAACAGATGTATTGCAAAGGACCGCAGCAGCGCGACTGTGTGTGGATAATGTTTGACTAACTGGAGACCCTGGCTGAGCAGGGCATGTCGGCGATAACGATGCGCTAATTGGCTCTTCTGAATTTAAGGTGTGAACATACATAAGCGTCAGCACGCGTCTATCCCAATACACACGCATTCAAAATGGATGATTGTGTCAGGAAACAGACGCATGCGCGACGCCACAGTGTGCTCACAGCTTCAGCCCAGGAGAGCCGCACACAGACAATTAGACAAGACGAATCGCGGGAGGTTTCGATCGTGTGCAGTTTTGCTCCCGTCTACCCGGGGATCTTTGCAGCTGTTTAACAGCAGAACACCGCAACATGGTAAATGAACATCACAATGGCGTCCTCAAATAATATTTGCATGCCTCAGACATTGCATTCACCTTTAGTGGAAGAACAGCACTGCACATTCCTGTGCTCCCTTGTGTCAGTATTTAAAATGGTTCTTAACTCCTCTTCTGATATATTTTTCAGTGATTTCAGAGGGGATGTGAAAAGGGGAATTGTACAAATGAAAAGGATATTTTTGTTTTGCTTTTGTTAAATTAAGGGAAAAAAAGACAACTACTGTTTAGCAAAGTTAAAGTAAAAATGACTTATTTCCCTAAAAGGGCTATTTCTATTATTAAGCAGGCACAACTTAACAAAATAAAAGAGTTCCTGTGCCTCAACACAATACCTCTCATTATTTGCTGTGTACTGGCAAAGTGAATAATTGTTATTTTCATGCACCCCATTATTGGTTGGTTGTGAGGAGTGTTGATTTGTATAAGCTTGGCTTGACCATACTAAATGGGCATATAGCCCTGCTCCCCATGACCGCGCATGGGACCGAACCTTGGTCTTATTAACTCATTGAATACCACCCCTTTTCACTGGAGCAACCCCCTCAATCCCTCAGATTTTACTGAATTTTGACTGATTTGCAAGGCCCACAGAATTTTCTGTTCTATGGCTATATATACATGCAACCTGTCAAAAGAAAGGTGAGACTCTCTTCTTTCAGCAGAAAAAAAAGTTTGTTTCTATCTTTCTCCGTTCGTTGGCAATCAGCATTAGAAAACTGCTAAGTTTTATGGGAAAGGCCGATTTTCTGCAGAAATCCAGAGAAAATGAGCTTTTTGTAAAAGCATGCATTTCAAGCATCATTTCAAGTTTTACACTATTTTTTGCTTTTGTGGCAGCTCAAATACCTCAATAATGTGTTCCTCCTACAAAAGAACATTACAAATATTTTTTTTGTAGCAAAATAATTTATTTGCACACAACAAAACTATTGAACTATGAACAAAAGTGCAGCTGTGGAGAAGATGTTTTTTGGCTTTCATCCAGTTTGTCACCACATCGATTCATCCCACCATTTTTTTTTTTAAACCTATGGCGACATGCAAGTCAGCGCATATTTTCATCCACATCTACGAGACGCATCAACCGTACATAAATGATTAGTGTTACTGGCAACTTCATAGTATAGCGGGGAATGTAGCGGTACATAAAAGTGACTGAGGAGGCATAAGAAGTGATGAAGTTTTGAATGGGAACTTGCAAACTAGTCAGCAGTTACCTCCTCGTTCCAGCGGCTCTGGCGAGGACTCTCAGCTGCTTTCCGTTATGTCCGAAGGCACATATTCGTCCGACATATCGGGATCCAAATCGCTCTCCAATTCATCGTTTTCGCCGTCGTCTTTACGAGACGATTCCAACGAATCGCTGACGTGTGCCCGGCGTAGGCCATGCGAAGCAATGCAGCCTCTTTGCCGTCATCGCTGGAAGTCGCCGGGGAGACGATTTGTGGGCGATGTGGGGCATCGGGAGGCACAAAATGCTCTGCCAAGCGATGATCGCTGACGTGGAGCAAGTTCATCTTCATCAGATGAACTCGAAACTTGGCGTGAGCTATGCGGGCCGCGTGTAGCACGCCATGTTTGTGCAGGCCGACGTTCGTTTGACGGGTGCCGCTTTCGATTAGTGACCGAAGCGTCATTTTCTCTTCCACACAAACACCATCTCCTTTGTTGTTTTGTTTCGAGGGCGCTTTTATAGCGAAAAAAAATCATTTTTAGTTAGTTATTTCCTTTTCTCCATCGTTGCTCGTTGCTAATGTTCCAATCCAATATCCACTTACGCCCCTCCTTCACTGTACGCCCTTTCTACTACTTCTGCGGCGTGATCCTGGTTGATCTTTGCACCACTGCCACCCGATGGCCATTTTTTTGCTATTTAACATTGCCGTCAAGCCTAGTCCTGTGGTGAGAAGTTGCATCGGACTCTCTTGCACCCTCCCCCATGAAAACACGTGATTGACGTATTAATACGTTATGGGGAGGGAACGGCTATGCGCTAATTGACGTATTTATACGTCAAAGGGTGTAAATGAGTTTAAAAAAAAGTGGACATACAGCATTTCTAGTTGAGGATCACTGAAGTATGCATTCACAATTAAGAGCAGGAAACTAAATTTATAGATATTGTCAAAAATAAAACCATGATTTTAAAATGCCACCCAACTTACGCTGTGTGATCTTAAACAAGTCTGTCCAATTAATTGCGCAATGTCGCAGTTTCATATAAGACACCAACCAAACAAAACAAAACAAACCATTCTTTGAAAATAAAGTTAACAGATCATTCGCATTTTGAGAATCGGCTATACAACAGCAAATCACTGATGATGTTGTTTAGTGCACAAAGGTGACTACAATGCGCGATTATAAATTTCAGGTGAGCGGATTTATTTGATACATTTTTGTATCGTTGTCATTTTATTTCATTCCCATTAATTTAATACTAACGAAATAAAATGACAAGAAGAAATGTAAAATAAAATTCATTTACTCACCAATGTAGTGCCTGTTCACTGAGCTGCACATCTACGCGAGTGTCCACAAACGTTTTTAAACGCACTGTAGTTTGTAAGTGCCCAGCCGTGCTCTGATGTTTCCTTGCTGCCTTGGTAAAACAACTTAAATGGGTAAATCCAGTGTGGCTCCAAACACCAAATCGGTCCGTTGCAAGCAATAGGCATTCCCAGCAGTACAATTTGCAGCGTTTCTCAGAGGTTGTGCGCCACGGGTACCGTTCATAATTGCTCGTCTGAAAATGACGGACAAACCCTTTTCCTTGCTGGGACAGGCTCGCGCAGGAGTTGGGCGACATCTTCGCACAATATCTAGCTTTTCGTGGAAGGTCCGTTTTGAAAATTGTGTGGAAAGTAGTTCTGCAACCAGGTCAACGTCTTCTTCTTCGGCCATTTTGGGTTAAAATGCAGTGATAGCTCCCTCTAGCAGGCGCTAATCCAATCACCGAACGCGCACGTCCAGTCTCAACATAAGGCATTCTAGCTGGCCCCGGTGCGCAGACTCGTGATCTGATTGGCTATTGCAACCTGACTGTGCCGGTTCATTTACAGCGCACAGGGGCCTGCACTGTTTAATCTGAAAGCCCCGAGCAAGTTTAATTTATCTGGCAACACAAGCTAGCTGAAATATGATTGGTTAAAATCTCTACCATAATAAATAAGTTATTTATCGAGTGGCTTTCAATGTTATTTAAAATAACATTGAAAGCCACTCAACTAAGTGGAAGTAATATGACGTAAAGAATACAGAGAATAATTTTGTTTACATATTTATGAAAATAAAATAACATTAATTAAATGTACAGTATGTTATTGTATGAATGTTTAGGCCAGCAGAGAAGGCCTTGCTGGCCCTGAGGGTCCGCCACTGATTATATATATATATATATATATATATATATATATATATAATGTATTTTCACGACCATTCGGCGCGCCGTATTGTTGGGCGCAGTCTCATTAACGGGTGCTATTTCTGTATTTGCCACATAGACAAAACGCACTGTATTATTGGGCGCAGTTTTACAGTGGTAAAATATACGCCAGCTTAAACATACGGCATGCATGCGCACACGCTAAAAACACGTTAGCTTGAAGCATACGGTAGCATGCCAAGACATACGGATACACGCTAAAAACACGTTTTTAAAAAGGCAACGGAAGCAAAACTGAGTTCAGTTGTATTTTGTTTAGCCATCATACAATGTACTCACGTTTTTCGATCAATCATCACCCAGAAATCCATCAAAGTCCTCATCTTCTGTATCAGAATTGAACAATTGTGCAAGTACCGGTAATCCATCAAAAACGCCGGGTTCCCTCTCGTTGTCAGAGTCACTCTCATTGCCATGTGGCTCCACAGAAATGATGCCGGCTTTGCCAAAAGCTCGAACAACAGTGCAAGCAGACATGTTCGTCCAAGCAGCCACAATCCATTCGCAAATTGTGGCGTAACTCGCGCGGCGCTGCCTCTCACTCTTTGTAAAGTTGTGTTTGCCATCGATCATCCATTGTTCCCATGCCGCTCGCAACTTTACTTTGAACGCCCGGTTGTTCTTTCGTCAAGCCTCCGGGAATGACGGCAAGCTCAGAGTTCATTTGCTTGACTTGGTTTTTCACCGCTGCTGTGAGATGGGCATGCATGCCAAAAGCATAACCGATGGCTTGAAGTTTGAACTGAGCTTCGTAGGTGTGTCTCTTTGTAGAATTTATTTTCAGATTTCTTAGAAACCAAAACCGAAGTTGTTTTGCAATAATGCACATAGCCACACTTTATACAGGTGTTGGTACCTGCTTGGGGCGTCCCTTTAGCGTCCACCCTTCACTCATTGGCGGACTTCTTCGCCGCATGCCTGTCCTCACTCACGTCCGCCTTTTCTCTCTCTCTCCATATATGTATATATACACGCCCACCCTTCACTGATTGGCCGACTTCTTTGCCGCATGGCTGTCCACACTCACTTCCGCCTTTTCTCTATATAAACAGCGTGTCGGCTGTCAGTCAGGTTTTGGAACTCAGTGCATACACAAGACGCTCCGCATCATAAGGCGTCCTGTCCATTTTGGAGAAAATTTAAGACTTTTAATGGCGCCTTATAGTCGTGAAAATACGGTATATTGGGCACTTGGAGACAGCCTTCTACACCGTTTGTGCATCTGTCAGTGACAACGTCCCTCCAGACACTCCTCCCCACCACCAGTAGTGGTGCCGCAGTCACAGATGTGATCATAATACAGTAATATGAATAATAATATTACTCATAATGATCATCATCATAATTGGCCGGGCCGGTGGTCGTCTGGTTAACACGCTGGCAGTGCAGAGGTGCCTGGTTTGATTCCGGCGCAGGCCTTCCTGTGTGGGGTTTGCATGTACTCTAGTTGCTTGTGTGGGTTTTCTCTGGGTACTCTGGTTTCCTCCCACATTCCAAAAACATGTGTGGCAGGTTAACGGAATATTCTGAATTGTCCCTAGGTGTGAGTGTGAGCGCGGACGGTTGTTGGTCTATGTGTGCCCTGTGATTAGCTGGCAACTAATTCAGGGTGTAGCCCGCCTACTGCCAGAAAACAGTTGGGATAGGCTCCAGCACGCCCTGCGACCCTTGTGAGGATAAGCGGATCAGAAAATGGATGGATGGCTTATAATAACCATTTGTTCAATTAGTTAATTTCTACAATGATTCAGATAAAAGGCGGCCCGGTAGTCCAGTGGTTTGCGTGTCGACCTCACAGTGCAGAGGTACCAGGTCCGGCCATCCTGTGTGGAGTTTGCATGTTCTCCACGTGCCTGCGTGGGTTTTCTCCGGGTACTCCGGTTTCCTCCCACATTCCAAAAACATGCATGGCAGGATGATTGAACACTCCAACGTGTCCCTCGGTGTGAGTGTGAGCGCGGATGGTTGTTCGTCTCTGTGTGCCCTGTGATTGGTTGGCAACCAGTTCAGGGTGTCCCCCGCCTACTGCCCAAAGACAGCTGGGATAGGCTCCAGTACGGCCCGCGACCTTTGTCGCGACCTGCCTGCACCTCGGTCAACTCCACCTGTGCTACAACTTAGAACTGCTTTTAGCTCGTCTAAATACTAGTCCACTTTGTTACCAAATTGTCAGGGGCACCATGGGCGTGTAATAGAAAATGCTCTCAGTCCACCGGAACGCCCAGCAAGGCACAACACACTCTATCAAAAACCCAAACACAGTAAACTACACTTTCTCCGGCACAAAAATGAGTGTGCCGCTCTCCGAAAATAGGGTCCATTGCGGCTGCATTTACCTGCTCTTCATGTGACCCAATAGATTGGCCTGAAGCACTCTAGTGTCTCCCAAAGCACCCCATAGTCCATCCCCTCCCACACACCCACACACCCACACGCACACATACACACACCATAAAAGATTAGGAGACTCCACAAGTACTATCATCTTGTCTGCTCATGAATTATTGACAAGCAGACAGCGCCAAGGAGTGCATGTAAACCATTGGCCTCCACCTCACAAAGCTACAACTCCATTCCCTACCCCGTGGTGTATGGCGTCATCGAAACTGAGGGACAAAGATATCCCCGTTACTGTAGCTTCTTTTCATGTTGAAAACTTTGTGCCAACTGCAAGGTGCAACAGGTGGAATACAAGCAGCAGAAGGCCAATGATTGTCTCAGATTCCTCTACCAGATTAAGTGTGTGAGGGTAGTGAACACCAGTAACCCTTTAATCCCCAAGCAGAAGGAGGATATTTTGCTTCCTGTCCAAGAATCGCGATTAGTCAGTGGCAGAGGAATGTTGCTTGGCTGCAGATGCACACACACCTCAACACAGAGGCGGGGCAGTCATGATATTTTACACACTAAAGCCCACTCCTGTTGCAATTATGTATCATTCTTTGAGGGTGGTTCACTGAGAAACATTTTGAGTCATTGTACAAGATTTTAAAATTGTTCTATTCCTGTGGAGTCGTTACAAAATTAAAGGAGGATTATTAAATGTAAAGGTGAACAAGGTCATCAGCAAGGCCTCAAAACTGTTGGACTCTACATTTAAAACCTTCCCAAATGGTCTTGTTAAGACCGTTACAGCGGAAGATACTGTTGGATAAATGGGAGGAAGTGAGCCGGCGGCATGACTGGACCACAAGTGAATTCATACTTGTCACATTTTATTGTCATTCTGCGCCGACAGAGATTACAGTGTACATTACACTTGAGAAGTGATCTTACATAACCATCTTCTACTCTTTCCATTTTATGAGAGATGGCAGCAATTGGAGTTACTGCTATGTTCTAACAGGGCAGTGAGTGAGCAAGACGTATTGTATTTGTAACTGAATTATAGTAAACACACACACACAATTACAAACTGCCCTGGTTTCAACATAAAAAAATCCAACTTATTTTCCAGATGACCTTTTTCATATATATGTGGTTCAGGGGATAATTCTTCATTAGCTTGCCCTCTCCCATGTGTTGACTTATATTTCATGAGAGTACACTGCTGACAAAGAGATAAAAGCTCCTAAACCAAAATAAAATATTCAAATTTCGTATTACTGTACATGCACTGGTATTACAATCAATTTAGCCTAAAGCCACTTTGTCTTGAGCTGTTATCCAGATCAATTACACCGGCAGACCTCATCAGCATCCCGCAACCAATCAGTCACAGTCATCTCATCCTGCATCCTACTACGCAGCTCCATTTCAGATACCATGCAGCAGGGATTTCATTTTATTGCCCATTAGCAACAGTTGGGAGGCCGGACCTAAGCCTCAGCTGAGCAAGGAGCTCTCTGACTCATATGAGCAGAGCTCGTTCGCGCAACACATTAGAGTGGGGCATAATGCAAGAGCCATACAGGATAGTGGATCCATTGCAGCCCATCGATTTGGCTAGCAGGGGCAAAACAAGTGGATTACATAATTCATGTGACTGTTCCATTTGTAGTCCTTCTCAAATGGGAGATGTCACAAAATATCTGAGACTGGTTTGCATACCCTCACTTTTCCGAGAAATAAGAATTTGTTTTGTAACATACTATATATCGAAACAATTTACATTTTCAAAAAAAGTGGATTTATGCTCTAAGAAATGTAATTATTATGGGACTTTATAACTAGGGTATGTCTTGCTTGAGCATGATAACCTGCACTTTGTGACTAGCCGGATGCTTCTCTGAGCAAGTTGTAACTTGTCTAAATATACAGACCAGTTGCTAAAAAGGGTGCATCAACGCACTTGCTAACTTCTGAGGTGATTATTTCACACAAATGGGAGATTTATTTTTTAAGTGACACACATTTGACATGGATGTGTTTACAATGCAAGCATCTAGACAACCCCCCACCCCAAGAAAAAACATATAGTGGAATTGGGCACTTGGATCTGAAGAGTTTGGTTTTCAGGTCCGCGTGCGGCTGCTTGGTCATGACAGTGTTTGTTGAACATCTAATTAAATACCCTTTTTACGAATTTAACTTCCGCCAGACTGCAATTCCACTGAACCGAAAACGAATACTGTACTTTCAAGTGACAGTATTAAAAATTTTAGTTGAAAACAAGTCCAGTTTAAGTCAACGACAAGGTTTGCTCCCAGAACAGTTTCCTATATACCTTTTTGTGTTTTCCTTTCTCGAGTGAAACTTAATCCGAAATGAGCGGTAGAAAGTATCAGTGTTGCTCTGTATATGTTCAAGTGCGGTTTAGTTAGTGTGTGTTGAAAGAAACGGCAATACACTGATGGCTTACATATCTGCTGATGAGGGTCCGGAGAGTGCTGAGATCCAGCCCCATCCTGTCCCTCTGTCCAGCCCGTCAAATTCTTTTTCTCTTCTTCTTCCCGTCTCGCTCTCCGCACGGACGGCGCTAGCTTGTTCTTAATTCTCCACCCGGGTCCATTACTTTTCTCTTTTCTCTTCGTCTCGGACTGGAAAAAAATGCTCAGTGGCGCTCACCTGGAAGGAGGAGAAAAGGTGGCTAAAAGTTGAACTGTATGGCTGGACGGAGCCAAACGACGTTGTAACACCTCTCTGTTGCTTGCGGACGTTTACTGTACTTTTCTAATCTCCTTTCCTCGCGCGTTCGACAAAGGAGCTTTCCTCTAATGGGCGTCACGCGCAGCCAGGTGTTTGCGCATGCGCTTTCGCGTGCTGTTGGTGCGGAATTCGGTCCCAGCAAATGACAAAAGTGAACAAATTAAAATAAAACGAAGTACTAAACGAGTGAACAAAAAAGAAGACCAGCAGTAGTTTTCTTTCTTCACTCGGTGTTTTCAATTATGTTTTTGAACTGGTGAAATAACTTTTGCTCTCTCTGTGCCTCGCTCTTGTCGCCCCCTCCTTCTCTACTGGCGGAGCCAGAGGGAGGGTGGCTGGTGGTTTTCGGGGTGAGGGTGGGGGGAGGGTGCCAGCTCTGTCAACTGCTTGGACCCGTCAGGTGCCACTAGAGATAATTGACATGATAATTGACACGTCAGGGTGGCGCACGTCTTGAAAACTGTTCATTATGCTTCTTTGGCCCCTATATATAAAACTGTTATTTGTCGATTAGCACCCTCTACTGGTTTAAAGTTTATACAACTGCTTCGCGAAAATTACTTGCACATGTCAGCTACTGTAGCTGAAAAGGATGCTCAACTTGACATTAGCAGCGCCCGATTTGAAATGTTAACTAATAAATGGCAGAATACAATTGTGATTCAATGTGAAGGAACTGGCACAACAGAAGATATCTAAAAGATATGTTGCAATTGTATTAGCATTTCACCTCAAATAATTGAACAATTTCAAAACTTGTTTTATGAAAACATAGGATTGGTCTCAGATTTTGACAAAAATATTGAGTACAATTCATAAACACAATATGGAAACATACAATGCATTTATTCGGGAATTAAGGAATGCCAGCCTGAGTATAAAACAGATGTCTGACTGGACAACTCATCCCCACCCCACCCCATCAATTTTTATTTATGAAGTGTGGGTAACTGTGAGCACAATAACTGCGTGCAAATGCAATAAAAATTCAATAATTCAATATAATATGGATGTTGACTGTTGATAATGATATTCACAAGTTGTTTTTTGCGGACACCTTGAGACAGCCTTCGCCAGTCCAAGGGAAAAATAGTGTAGCTCCGCCTCTGCATCTCTCTCTGTCTTTCAATTCCTTGCCTGCCCAATTTTGCAGTCATTTACCTTCGATAGTGACTGACTTCTTTTCAGGGGTTCGGTGAGGCAGTATTGTACGAAACACTATATTGAACTACTAATTATAACGTAAATTATTTAACGAAATAATTAACAATACAGTAGTTTCAAATACGGAGAGGCTACATGGGTAAGAACATTACTTTGCTGTGCAATTTTAATTTAATGTTTCGAGACGGAAATATTTTCCCACGTTCGTCCGTCTCGCGTTTCCTCCTTTTCGGCGGGTTATGTTGAACAGCGAAGCGTTAAAGTAACTGTCAAGTAAATCAATATCCGGTTATTTTCAATATAAGGTTTTACCCGAACTCTGTAAACGTGACTGTTATGATTGAACTTGCTTGTGAATTTTCTGAATGTTATTATTAATCACTCTAGTAGTGTTCTATATGTTTAATATTTAATTGAAAAATAACGGTATCTGTGGAAAGTACATAATACTTCTTACTTTGAAGCTCTCGCTCCAAGTGTGGTCCATTTGTTTTAGTTTTTTTTTTGTCTTAACGCGAGCTTGATTTACTTTGGCAAAATGGCGTTGCTAGTAATGGGCGGTTGAATGCATTTCTGCGATATACACAGTGACATATATTCGCATTTTACACCACACGGAACGTGAGACTCGGATAGAATGGCGACCCTTGATCAGAAATCACCCAACGTGCTTCTCCAGAGCCTCTGCTGTAGAATTACGGGGAAAAGCGAAGGTACATTGGCACAACTCGAATCAGAACCTCATTCAAATTTATGACTATGTCGCCGCATAACCAAGATTTTCACTTATTCTGAATGTTTGTTTGTAATCTTTCGGTACATTAATTTGATCGCTTCTCTGTCAGATGACACACTTTCTGACAACATTCTAGTCATTTCCCAATGCATACGTTGGGTGTCCCGTTGTCCGAATGATGAAATACGTCAGAGTATTACGGTCACTCATTATTATTAGTAGTAGTAGCATTAGTATTATTTATATGCTATATGTCTTAAGATGTCTGTGCGTTTAATAGCTTTTCTTAGTAGGGAAACCCTTAAAATAAATTTAGCCGGTTCCATGCCACGACATCATGGCTTGCATGCAGGCAAGTGGAACATTTGCATTATTAGAGCAGATCGGCAACTATAAATGTCAATGACATGTAAACATAAACAGGCAAACGATTCCAACGTTATATTTTCAGGAGCGAACAATGTGACTATCCTGTAAAAGTTTTTTGTGACTAATTCGTCACTATTTATTTATCTGGTCAGCTGAAGTTGCCCAACAGTTCCAGTATGCAGTGCGAGTCATTGGCAGTAACTACGCTCCCACTATTGAACGGGATGAATTCCTGGTGACGGAGAAGATCAAGAAGGAATGTAAGTCGAGGTTTCCCCAAAACTATCTGTAAATAACAACACAGCAGTGTTACTCATTTTAGCTTCAGTGTCTAGTCTCTAACGCTGTCAAGTGCTTTTTGAGATGTACGAAAGCTTTTTATGTTGCACTCTACAGAAAATGCTGAAACACTATCAGAGTAAATTCCCAGCCGTCCCATCAAAGTTGCCTGCGTTGTACCATTAGTTGGAAAACAATCAATCAAAGCTCTCATGTAAAAATAGCACTCCATTTACAGTATGACATGTTTATTAAGCACAGATTGTCTGGCAAGCTTTGAGGTGATGTTGTATTGCATGTCGTCACTGGCACTTTCTAAAATTACTCAGAGTTTCAGCAGATTTGTAAATGAAGAACAAAGTGAAACAGCTAGTTTGCAGCCATGTTTACCGCTTCAGTTATTAACTTGTTTTCTTACTCTACAGTGCTGAAGCAGCGGCGAGAGGCCGACGCTGCTCTCTTCTCAGAGCTGCATAGAAAACTGCAGACACAGGTTAGTACTGTCTACTGGCACATTCCCATATACTGTACAGTAGGGGTGCCACAAGCGATTATTTTGATAGTCACTAACAGTGGTCAGTATTAATCGACTAATTAGAGCAGGGGTGCCCAACCTTTTTTGACCGAAGATATAGTTTTTGATCAACCAACCTCCCGCGATTGACCTGTTACCTACCGCACACGTGCGCATACACTCGCACTTACATATACACTTACACACACATGCCATGATGAGCATCAGCCATAACGGTCCCTAAGATGAACGAAACAGACAAATAAAGTAGACACAAGAGTTTGTGGGTTTGTTGAAAGGAAATCATTGCCAACCTTGGTCGAGACCTGACGCGGAGGCATGGGACGCACTTTTGCAGCGTGTTAACTATCGTAGCTCACGTGTACCGTTTTCAAATGCTTCTCTCGGCCCTCCAGATTCCCATTCTTTGCCAGTACCCTCTGTGAATTGTACATGAAACAAACTCTGAATGCGAATAATAACAACAAGAAAAGAGAGAGCGCAACAGCTCTGATAACAAGCTGCAATTGCAGACTGCTGACCACTAACAACTTGCGGTGATGCAGGTCACGGACCACCGTAGGTTAAAGGTGACTTTTAATTTTATTTTATTTTGAAAATACCTTTTGGGAAAGGGAGAATGATAGGATGCTCAGGGTGCAGTGTGCACTAACACAAAACTATATCATATTAATAACACGCACACAGACACATAAATGTTTTGGGTTGTTGTTTTTTTGTTTGATTGTTTGTTTTTCCCCGCTACACCCCTCGCGATCGACTTGGGACTAGTCTGCGAGCTACCGGTCGATCGCGATCGACATCTTGGGCACCCCTGGATTAGAGCACAGGCGTCAAACTCAGGTCCTGGAGAGCAGTGTTCAGACTTGTAGGATGCCTAGTAAGATAAGATAAGATAAGATAAGATATCCTTTATTTTATCTTATTAGATAGATAGATTTTATTTATCTTAGTAGTCTGAACATGGCATTCTGATGAATATTGCGAATGTAGAAAATGAGTTAAGCAGAAAAATCCACTTGTTTTCGTCCATAATATGGCACAAAATGTGATTCCCAAGGTCCCAGGTTAAACGGGGACAGTGCTGGGCGATTTGGAAAAAGTTTTCAATCACATTACAGGCCATTTTATATCACCACATACCATGATGTATTTTTAGTTATACCGTGAAACTTGCTATCGCTAGCTGAGGCGACGGTGTCCCGCCTCAATCTACCGACTACCCAGCTGCAAGTGACATAAGCATTCCAGTGAAGCTTGTTGAGACGGTCTCATGATTCTCAGTTTTGCTGTTCTTTGTGTTTTGGCAAGGTTCACAGCAAAAACTGCAATAGTTGTATCATTTGAATGCATACCCAGCATGGGTACAGGGCTTTTTATTTTATTTTTTGTAAATAGTTAATAATTATGGAGTTTTTTGTTGTTAATTTATTCCTTCCCAATGCAGTAGAAATTATTTGCATTCACCTTGTTATTTATTGATTATCAGTGACAGTAATTTTGCGTTGTAGGTTTATGTACGGCAGGGGTGCCCATTAGGTCGATCCTGATCTACCGGTAGATCTAAGACAGGTCCCAAGTAGATCCGAGGAGTGTCGAGGAGAAAAGAAACGAACAACCATTTGTGTGTCTTTGTACATGTTAGTAATATATTAATGTACACTGCACCCTAATCATCCCATCAGTCTCATTTTCACCCCAAAATTTTTTTTTTCAATCAAACAAAGCAGGTAAATCTTGAATTTACGGTGGCGCGTGATTACGTCACCGGAAGTTCTTAGTGCTCAGCAGTCTGCAATTGCAGCTTGTGATCAGAGCTGTTGCGCTCTATCTTTTATCGTCATTATTCTCATTCAGAGTTTGCTTCGTGTGCAATTCGCCGAGGGCACGGGCAAAGAATAGGAATCTAGGAGGGCCCAGGGAAGCACTTTAAAACGGTACGTGTGAGCTACGATCGTTAACAGGCTGCAAAAGTGCATCGCATGCTTCAGTTTCAGGCTGTTTCTCATCATGGCGTGCATGTGTGTGCGTGTGTGTGTGTGCGCGCGCGTGTGCCGGTAAGGGTAGATCCCGGGAGGTTAGTTGATCGAAAAGTAGATCTTCGGTCCAAAACGTTTGGGCACCCCTGATGTACGGTGACTGTGTACAAGGGTGACACAAAAAAGCGGAGATTTTTAACAATCCAATAAAACCAAGAGTGATGGAAGAAAAACATTTTATTCATAGTAGTTAAAACCTTAAAACATGCCAATTAAGAAACAATTATGTCTTCTTTTTTTAATTAGTACGTCCTTTAGATTTCGCCCTCCTGTACAAATACATTATTGAATTCTGTTGTTAAGCTTCCTCATTGACCTCATTGTAATTTGAAATCTGATTTTCTTAGGTGAACACAAAAGCCTTCCCCAAAAGCCCCCCCCCCACACACACACACACACGCATGCATGAATGCTGTCACGCAGCAGGTGTGTCCCGAGAAGAAAGACATCTTTAATACCGCGGGTCGGTCAGCGAGTACAATGACCAGATCGAAGAAATCACGGGTAATGGACATGCCCAGCTGCAGCAGAAGACGAAAGAATTTGAATTATTTTCATGAGCACTGGATGAGACCACGGACATGCAGGACACAGCGCGACTGCTCATTTTTATTCGTAGAGTTAACGCAAACTTTGAGATGTGCGAGGAGCTGGCAGCCCTCCAAAGTCTCAAAGGGACGACAACGAGGGAGGATATTTTCGGCAAAGTACACCAAACTATGGCTGAGTTAGACCTGGACTGGTCAAAGCTGGCCAGCAACACAACTGACGGGGATCTGAGTATGGTGGGCGCCTCTCGGGGTTCTAATAGGACGCATGAACCGGGAGATGGAAGAACGGGGTTTCAAATTCACTGCCTAATTCACCAGCAAGCACTGTGCTGCAAATTATGAACTTGGGATTCTGTCATGAAGGTTGTGGTGTCATGCATAAACTTTATCAGGGCAAAGTTGATTATTATTTATTTCGTAAATTGCGTAATTTATTTCTGGGCTTTTTTCTGTGAAGAACCCAGTGAGGGTTATTTAGTTTTTATTTATTTCATTAATAGTGTTATTATTTATTTCCTGACTTTTGTTCGGTGAAAAATCCAGAAAAGGTTATTTGATTTTGTGTGGGTTTCTGCAAAACAATACTTTTTTATGTTTAGGTACTCTTGCAGTCACACTTTTTCTGTTACAAACCGACCCCGGCCCCCCGTCAGAGAAGCGTAAAGTTATGTGACCCTCACCGGAAAAAAGTTGGGGACCAAGTAGTCAGTTTTGTTTGTTGTTGCAGCAAGTTGGTAGTTGGTTACTCGCCATTTGACAATCGTTTTGTCCAATTCAACTGATTAAAGTCTGGGATGACATTGTAAATGTTCGTTTGTTCATGCTTTTGAATATTTGTCCTTTATGTTTGACAGGGTGTACTGAAGCATCGCTGGTCTGTTCTCTACTTGCTACTTAGCCTCTCTGAAGATCCCCGCAAGCCCTCCAGCAGGGTGCGACTACTTTTCTGGCTAGTCTGCACTTGATGTTTCCACTGTTATAGTCGAATAATAACAATACTGTCTCTCCTTCCAGGTTGGAAACTATGGGGCTCTTTTTGCCCAGGCTCTCCCGAGAGATGCCCATTCCACTCCGTTCTACTGCGCCCGGCCCCAGAGTCTGGCCCTTGGCTACGGGGAGAGGAGCAGCGGCTTGTCAGCCAGCATGGCCACCAGTGGGATCTCAAGTCTCGGAGTGTACGCACTCAACGGACCCACGCCAACACCGCAGTCACTTTTGGCCGGGTGAGACTTGTGCAGACAAATAACTGATTTTTAATTTTTTTTTTCATAGACACATGGATTAAAAGCCTTTTGTCATCTCATACTCAGATCTCATTGATTTTACACCGGTCAACTTGAGTACAGTGCCGTGTAAAGTTATTTGCCCCCCTCTCAAATTCTTTTTGCACATTTTTCCCTCTTTAATGTTTGAGGAACATCAAACAAATGCAATGATTAGACCGGGGATCGGCAACCTGCGGCTCTTTGGTGCCGACCTAATGGCTCCCTGGAGCTTTTTCAAAATTGTTTGAAAATGGAAAAAGTTGAGGGAGGAAAATATATTTTTTGTTTTAATATGGTTTCTGTAGGAGGACAAATATGACACACATTCTTAATGTTTTCTAATGCTGTAAAAATGTATAGAATAAATATTACATTTCAACATTTCTGTCAATGAAGATTTGCATCATAGCCTGCGACACACGTTTCTATAAGCAGGACTGGATGCCAGGCAGGTGGCTCTTGTTTAAAAAAAAAAAAAAAAAAAAGAACCGGCCTTTCATGTCCAATTCACCGAGGGTACTGGCAAAGAATGGAAATCTGGAGGACCGAGAGAAGCATTTTTAAACGGTACACGTGAGCTACGATAGTTAACGTGCTGCAAAAGTGCGTCCCATGCCTCGTTCATTTTAGCGGCCGTTTGGCTTTTGCCCATAATGGCATGCATGTGTAAGTATGTGCGTATGCGAGCGTGCGGTAATGGGTCGATCTCGGGAGGCTGGTTGATCGAAAAAGTTGGGCACGCCTGCTCTCCAGGATGCACTGCAGGGGAAAAAAAACATTTAATCATGAAGGCTCATTGTGTATTTGTAGTCAACTTAGTCATTTTGATAGTAGGCTAATATAGCTAATATATATACATACAGCATGGGTTGCCTTCATTTTAAGGCTTTTAATTTTTTTGCGGCTCCAGACATATTTGTTTTTTGTTTTTTTAGTCCAATATGGCTCTTTCAACATTTTGGGTTGTCGACCCCTGGGTTAGACAGAGACAAGATGAGATGCTCTGGTAGACTACAGAGTTACTTGTGAAGACCAACCAGTAAAAAAACACTCTTTTATGCTGCATGTCGCACCTTTGTGGGATCAGAAGACCATTTGATGGTATTCATCCAAAGTAACAATGAAACAGTTACTGGTTGCTTTTAGCAAGCATTTCCTGAGCTTACCAAGTCTGCAATTGAAACCAAATTAATGGCAACTCTGATATCTGGGCGTTTCAGTCATCCTCCCCAGTCTGCGGCGGGAGTGGCTCCCCCTCTGGGGTCTCGACTGGCCTGGGCTCTTCCTGCAAGCTCTTCCCCCTCCTCAGCTCTGGGCCCCGCCACCATTCGGCCACCCCTTGGACCGTCGCATCCCAACACCAGAGCAGTCCGCCCTCGGCAGGATGGTGATGCCGCTGGTGGGTTCCCATATGGGACAATTTGGATTAATTTCAGTGGACTCTTTGAGATTGTTTTGTGCAGACAGTTTGATGAAAAGGAACCGGGTAGCCTTGGATGAGGTCTGACTCTGACGTCTCAAGATGGCACATTGAACCGCAATGCAAATGTAAATCCTCTGTGCTTATTGTTTTTTATTTGGTCATCCTTTGTCTGCTGTAGGCGAGGTGAGCGAGGCGGCACTGGTGCGGGACATCCTCTATGTATTCCAGGGGATCGATGGCAAGTTCATCAAGATGAGCACCCAAGATAATTGTTACAGAATAGACAGCAAGGTACCGTAAGTAAGATGAGCACAACACCACGAATCCAAGTGTAGTGCGTCACTGAGGCTGTCCCCACGAAAGTTTTCAACGATTGAAATTATTTTGAGCAGATTTTGGGGTGTTGACAACCTGCAACCCTTAAAAGCCACACCATCCAGTACATGATTTGAGATGCAGACAATCTGGGTTGACCGTAAAGCAGCAACAGATCAATAGGGAGCTCTTTGGCAAAGAGCCACATTGACCTTGGCCCGTCTCTCCTCTGTGCTCATGGTGTTCATGTACAAACCCAATTCCAATCAATTTGGGACGTTGTGTTAAACATACATAAAAACAGAATGCAATGATTTGGAAATCATGTTCAACCGAGAATTAATTGGATGCACTACAAAGACAAGATATGTCATGTTCAAACTGATAAATTGTATTGTTTTTAGCAAGTAATCATTCACGTCGAATTTTATTGCTGAAACGAGGTCCAAAGAAAGCTTGGACAGGTGGAAAAAAAAGTTGAGGAATGCTCAACCTGTTTGGACCATCTCATAAGTGAACAAAGGCTCACAGGTAGGTGCCATGATAAGGTATAAAAGGAGCTTCCCTGAATTGTTCACTCATTCACAAGCAAAGATGGGGCGACGTTCAGCTCTTTGTGAGCATCGGCGTGAGAAAATCGTAAAACAGTTGAAGGACAATGTTCCTCGACGTGCAATTACAAGGGATTTAGAGATTTCAACACCAATGTCCATAATAACATCAAAAGGTTTGGAAAATCTGGAGAAATCACGCCATGGAAGCGACAAGGCCAAAAATCAACATTGAATGCCCGTGAACTTAATCCCTCAGGCAGCACTGCATCAAAAACTAACATCAACGTGGAAAGAATATCACCACATGGGCTGATGAAGACTTCAGAAAACTGATATCGCTAAATACAGTTCGGCGCAACATCCGTAAGTGCAACTTAAAACTCTACTATGCAAACAAAAGCCATTTATCAACAACATGCAGAGGAGCTACCATTTTCTCTGTGCCCGAGCTCATCTAACATGGACTGATGCACAGTGGAAAAGTGTTGTGTGGTCCGACAAGTCCACATTTGAAATGTTCTATGTGTTATCCTCCAGGCAAAAGGATCTGCGCTCTTATGGACGCAAGGTTCAAAAGCCAGCATCTGAGATGGTGTGGGGCTGTGTTAGTGCCAATGGCATGGGTAACTTACACCACTGTGAAAGTACCAAGATGCTGACTTTGTTGTACAAGAGTGCAGGTACTTGACTGGCCTGCCTGCAGTCCAGACATGTCTCCCATCGAAAATGTGTGGCGCATTATGAAGCGTAGAAAATACGACAACGGAGATCCTGGACTGTTGAACAGCTGAGGCTGGAAATCAAACAAGAATGGGAAAGAATTGCACCTCCATAGTTTCAACACTCGGTGTCCTCACTTCCCAAACATTTATTGAATGTTGTTGAAAGAAGAGGTGATGTGGAACAGTGGAAAACATGACCTCGTTCCAGCTTTTTTTGGAACGTGTTGCAGCCGTAAAAAAAAAAGAATGATTATTTACCAAAAACATTCAAGTTTATCCATTTGAACATTCAATATCTTGTTTTTTTTCACGTGTACAATAAAATATAGGTTGAAAATGATTTGCAAAGAGTTGTACTGTATTCTGTTTTAATGTTGAACACAACGTGCCACCTTCATTAAAACTGGGTTTGGCAAAGTATAAGATGTGAGCTAGCCATTTTGCGTCATTGTTTTCTGTGTCTCGTGTTGCGCCTCACCAGGTGATGGTGAGCAAATCCCTGAGGGACACCAGCAGTAGACTTTCTGAGCTTGGCTGGCTCCACAATAAAGTCCGCAAGTACACAGACGCCAGGAGTCTCGACCGGGCTTTTGGACTCGTTGGCCAGGTGTGTTTTTGTAATGGTCATCCTTCACTTGCAGTTGACCTCCACACAAACCAAAGCAATTTGTCCAACGTCTTTCCTCCCGCTACGGCCCAGAGCTTCTGTGCATCGCTCCACCAGGAGCTGAAGGAATACTACAGACTCCTGTCTGTCCTCCACTCTCAGGTGTGAAAGCTGATTGGGACGCATATTTAGTGAACACTATTAGCTGACACGCTGCTGTTTGCTGACCTGCATGTACATTTTAGATGCAGGTAGAGGATGACCAGGGAGTCAACGTGTGTACAGAGAACAATCTGACCCTCAGAAGACTCCTGGTCTGGATGTATGACCCCAAAGTCCGGCTCAAAACACTTGCCGCCCTCGTCGACTTCTGTCAAGGTAGCGTTGGCGTGTGGATTGTGCTGTGACTCGTTCCGATTTGGGTCTTTTTTAGTATGTCAGTTGGCATTGTGTTGGTGTCAGGCCGGAAAGGTGGGGAGCTGGCTTCAGCAGTGCACGCCTATGGGAAAACGGGAGACCCACAGATGAGGGCGCTGGTGCAACACATCCTCAGCCTGGTGTCGCACCCCATCCTCAACTTCTTGTATCGGTGGATCTATGATGGAGAGCTTGAAGACACTTACCATGAGGTGCATGCAGACACAACTGGAAAAGCAGACTGAGTTGTGCATGAACTAACTGCGCTTTTGTGTGTATCCTTGTTTGTAGTTCTTTGTGGCATCCGATCCAAATGTGAAAACCGATCGCTTGTGGCACGACAAGTACTCTCTCAGGAAGTCAATGATCCCCTCGTTCATCACCATGGACCAGGCTCGTAAGGTATACACACCCGTTGGTTTCAAATCCCCGTGCTGAGTTTTCATCCCCAGGCAGTTGTGTTGTCATCAGCCGCTTTGTCATTGACACCCCCTGCAGGTTCTGCTAATTGGTAAATCCATCAACTTCCTGCACCAGGTTTGTCATGACAGAACGCCACCAGGCAAAATCACACCAGCGTCCAAATCTACAGATACACCCAAAGATGGTAGGAGTTGTTCAGAGATCTTGATATTTCTGTGTCGATACATTCCGGTGGGTGTAAACGATATGCTCTTACGGATCAATGTCCTTGCCTTCTCTACCAATGAGGCACACTCGGCTCATGACGCCATCCCAGCGATTTGCAGCTTTTGCTGTCTGTGTTGAAGGGTGTAACGTGTGCCTCATTAGTATTGCAGAACTTTGCCAAGACAAAACTGCTAACAAAAGAAGGGGTAAAACACACAGCAGACCTTTATCTGCTGCTGACCGGTTCTTCTGGTGCCTGTGGCCATCTCACGCAACCACATTAGTGGAGACGATCATGTTCACTTTGGGTTTTTGAAGGAAAAGATACCACTGTACTGATTATTATGGCTGTATTCATTCCGACGGGTGTTTCAATTTTATTTGAGAAATATAATTTTTGTATTGGAAAATATGACCAGGTGCATCTTATAACATTGACTACTCAAATAATAAATAACGCCAAATGAGTTTTAGACAGGTGCTATAGTGAGATGCAAAGTTGGAACGCTGACAATTAGTAAGATGGCAACCTGAGCACAGGAAGTCCGGAGATAGAGCAAAATTGTGCTCTGTGCCAAGCACCATTTCCAATGAGATTTACTAACACATCTGTTGATACGTTAACATAAAACAAGAGGGGAAATTACATTTAGAAAGAGCAAAAGCATGTGAACCACAGCTTGAAAGAACCCAGGGGGTTGCCACATTTGCTCTTGTGTATCCTTGCGGGAAGGCGGGGGACTCGTGATCACTCTTTGAAGGGCTCTCTCTCCATTTTATTGGAATCACATGACCATGGTTCCACAAAATGTTTCCAACACTAAATATGTCAGTCGGTGCAATTGCAACGTATCAATTGAGTCCTCACTTTTGAGAAGACATTCAACACTGTGGACTGTCTCGGTAGGAGTGAAAGATTGTGCATTGCAGGCCCGTAACTATGAATGCACAATCCAGTGTGTCGTGAGACAACCCAGTGGTGAGACTACTACCGTATTGGCCCGAATATAAGACGGCCCTGATTATAAGACGACCCCCTCTTTTTAAAGACTCAAGTTTGAAAAATGACTTTTTGAGCACCAAATAATTTTTTATACAGAAAATAATTACAGTACATCTGAAACAAATGATGAAACAATATATTTGAGAGAAAAAGCAGGATATTTTGCCACATTCAAATCTTAATATCTGAACATTCAAATATGTAAACGAAAGTGCGATCACATTCGTAAATGAATAGCTGGTTTTTGAAATGTAAATTACATCATAACTTCTCCTCAGCTGCCGGTTAACCTGGCCGATCTTCGACCCACTTTTCTCCAGATTGTCGCTACATTTCTCCATTTTCTGTTATCTCTTCTATTATTTTTTTCTTTCTTACCGCTATTTCTTATTTTTCTTCTTCGTGTTACCGCTACTTTTATTTTTATTCTTCGTGACGGGTTGACTTTGGCCTGGGGAGTCAAGTTCAGCATTCGCTTTGATGATATCTGGCGCCATCTAGCGTCGTGGATGGGTATAATGTCTAGACCCCGAATATAAGACGACCCCCACTTTTTCAGTCTTATTTCAATGCAAAAAACACTGTCTTATATTCGGGCCAATACTGTACTTCTTTGACAGCGTCAATCAACACTGAGCAATATTCTCCTATTTTGGAGTTCTATCTAATCAGTGACCGCGGGTGAATGTGTGCAACGGTTTGCGCATGTGTTTGAGGCACTGAAAACAACAACCCAGCCTTCTCTCTTGTAGCAGCAGAACTGCTGTCAGACCTGGAGGGGGCATTTCAGGAGAAGATTGACGCCGCCTACTTTGACACCAGTAAATACCTGCTGGATGTCCTCAACCGGAACTACCTGCTGCTGGAGCACCTGCAAGCCATGAGGAGATACCTGCTGTTGGGCCAGGGGGACTTTATCAGACACCTCATGGATTTGCTCAAGTAAGTAGTGCTTGCTTTTTTTCTGCTTCTTCTGAATAATAAAGGAGCCATTAAGTGGGATGAATTTGGACAGCTGCAATTTTTCAAGTTCTTGCATTTCCCCCCACCCCCCAGACCAGAGCTGGCGAGACCTGCCACCACTTTGTACCAGCACAACCTGACAGGTATCTTAGAGACTGCCATCAGAGCGACCAACGCCCAGTATGACAACGTGGAGATCCTCAAGCGGCTGGATGTGCGATTGCTGGAGGTGTCTCCTGGCGATACTGGCTGGGATGTATTCAGTCTAGACTACCATGTTGATGGACCAATTGCTACGGTAAACACGTTCACGTGGTTGTTCACAGTTAGTTGGTTGTGTGTCTGGCTTTTGTGTTCATAAAGCTGTGCACAACAGGTGTTTACTAGGGAATGTATGGGCCACTACCTGCGTGTTTTCAACTTCCTGTGGAGGGCCAAGAGAATGGAGTACATATTAACCGACATCTGGAAAGGACAGATGTGCAACGCCAAGCTGCTCAAAACTATGCCTGGTTTGTAAACACCATGAAAGTGGTTGAATAATCGCATCATTTACGAAGTTGATCTATGGCACTCGCTTCCCTTCCAGAGTTGTCGGGCGTGCTGCATCAGTGTCACATCCTGGCGTCCGAGATGGTCCACTTCATCCATCAGATGCAGTACTACATCACCTTTGAGGTCAGGCCCTTAGTGAGGCTATTGCAGTCACGTCATTAAAAGGGCATTTTAAATCAAGATGAGTCCATCAACTAGGGACCCCTCTAGACTGTACTGAGCTGTGACCGTTATTAATAGGGCGGAGGCTTTCCATTGCAATCTTGTCTTCGTAGGTGCTGGAGTGTTCCTGGGATGAATTATGGAATAAAGTCCAGCAAGCACAGGACCTCGATCACATTATTGCTGCGCATGAAGTCTTTCTCGACACCATCATCTCTCGGTGCCTGCTGGACAATAACAGCAGGGTAATATATATAATACCGCAGTACTGTATGTGGAATGTGTGACGTTGCTAAAATTAGTCACACTTGATTTCCACCCATCTCTTGAAGTCTCTTCTGAACCAACTGAGGGCCATATTTGACCAAATTATCGAGTTCCAGAATGCTCAGGACTCCCTGTACCGCTCTGCGCTGGAGGAACTAGCCCTCCAGTTGCAGTTCGAGGAGAAGAAGCAGCAGAACGAGGAGGAGGTGAGACGGCCAAGAGAGAGAAACCACCGAAAAGCTGCTCCGCGCGCTGACCAGGAACCTTGGTGTGTTTTTCAGGGTCTGTGGAGGGTGACTGCCGAACAGGAAGCGGAGGAGAAGAAGAGGATTCGAGAGTTTCAGGAAACTATACCAAAGATGTGCTCCCAACTCCGGATCCTCACACACTTTTACCAGGTTGCAGGCTTTCCCACATGTTGCTCCCAACTGCTTGTCCGTTCCCTTTGTCATTTTCTCTGTGCCTTCTGCTCTTCTCAGAGTATTGTCCAGCAGTTCCTGGTGCTGCTGACCACCAGCTCAGATGAGAGTCTTCGCTTCCTCAGCTTCAGACTTGACTTCAATGAACACTACAGGTACGGCTGAGCCCATAACTGGACGCAGCACTTCCTCAGTCTGAGGAATCAACAACACATGCCTACCATTTTTGTACTCAGGGCCAGAGAACCAAGGCTGCGAGCATCAATCGGAGCCACACGGGGGCGACGGATGTCCAACGTCTGACCTCCAGTTACTGGAACATTTTGTATGACATGGCCCACCAGACAACCAGCACGTCATTCCAAGATAATGTCATGCCTTGGTGGAGCTCTCTTGCGCTGCACTCAACCATTTGGCTTTAAGTGGAAGCCAACTGATGACAGCTGAGTGCAAGTCAGCTCCCGGAATCTCAAACAGCCTTACTGATGAGAAAATGTCTTATGCCCCAACACACGTGTCCTGTGTATATATGCATGTATGTTACATGTATGCCTTATTGTTTCTCAATTTAGTTATTGGAGCGGTTTTGAAGACAAATGTATCAAATCATTTTTGTTACAGTTGTGCATTTTGACAAATCAGGTTGTCGCTGTGGTGACAAGTAGCAGCTTGTTGGTCAGACCTTACAGTGTTGGGCAACACTTCAATGCATACTGGAGCTACAGGAGTCGCACTAAGACATTGTCAGGAGTCATCACGACAGACTCCAAACGCCAATGCAATCAGATGTGCTCAGATTGAACGTGAAGAGAGGACCTTCTAGTTCCATTTTGTATGTGCAAACGTGGAGGGAAAATATTGATGAACTCATGTTTGTATGGAATTTTTAAAATATACATTTATTCCACAATGAATGAAAAGACTACTTTGAGTGTGAGTGTCCTTTGTGGCAATATTACCGGTAAGTTAAAGGTCAGCTAATAATTAACTTTACCTCGGATCAGAAAATTCTCATGATTTGTCATCAAGTTCTGCTTGATTGGTTATCTTAGTTTTTATTTTAATGCCTAAACTCTGGTATTTGTCATTTTAAAACTGATTGGTGCCGCGTGTGATAAGTGATGTGGCGCTGAAGTTGGCTGTGCTTTGACTCTGTCCTTTACATTGCACATCCTGGAATGTGAACTGAAAACAGAATAGAACTGAAGCAACGCACTGTGCGTTCAATAAAATAATGTTTTTTTTCTTTGGGCTCTATTCATCATTCCTGGCACCTCACTTGGGACAAAATTAAACATCAGCTTAGGCCGAATCATTAATGATGATATTTTTGTTCATCAGAACAACTGATATAAAATGGATAACATGGATGAAATCTCATGCTTTCCATAACGTGCCCATTAATGTACGCCACGGTGTTCTTCGAGCAACAGTTGCACATCTTACCGAACGTCAATGCTGCACTCAAAACACCACCAGAGGGAGTTGTGGTTTCTCCTAACCGCCTCACACACATGCTCGGCAATAAAAATGAAAACCTGTTGGCGGACTTCTGGCATTCCGAAGTGGATTTGGGAGGACACGCACCTTGTGTGGCAATAACTTATGAAGTGAAAAGAATCCTAGCAACATATATTTCGGATAGTTCAGTGGTTGGGTATTTAAATTCTTGTCAGCCAATCGCGGCAAAAGTAATCATTTTTCATTAAATCACCTGTGCCACAATTATTAGCAACCCTGATATCAATACTTTGTACTACGCCCTTATGTTGACAAAATGGCACCTAGTATTTTACACAAGAAAGGATAATACAAAAAGAGGTAACTTCAACCGAATTCCTCTTTGTCCATTTTTTTCACCAATCTCTCTGAATCATCCAGTCCTCTCCTCTGCAGTCTTCTCTTAAGCCAACTCCACAGCTTTTCAATGAGGTTGAGGTCTGGGGACTGCCATCCCTGGGTATGACACAGAGGACATTTGTGTTGCGCTCTTTCTTTCAGGCACTCTCAATTGAAATAAAGACCTCCATTTAGACAAGTGCGGATGCGACAGGTTTGGCTTCAAAGAGGATCTCAGGGACAGATCGATGCGCACTGTTAATTGGACATTTGTGGGTTTTTTACTTAGGGTAATTCGGTATGTAGACTGAACAGGAGTCAAAAAGCAGAAGTGATAACTGCCTCAGTCTGACATTATGACAATATGGCACAGAAAAACCTGGCAATGGTTTCAACAAACAAGAGGTTCAGTGAACAGAGGACATTGTTGTGTTCTTTCTTATTTTTTTTTTAATCCGCACTGTTGCTGTTTATTACACTAAAAAGATGTAGTCCAAATTTCTACAGGTACTCTCCCTAGCACATAGCAAAAACATGCATTTTAGCTTCAGTGACGACTTTTGTTCTACGTAGGTGATAATGTGATTGGCTGTCTGTCTATTCTACGTCTTGCCTGACAACTGTTCCAGGGACTACCCCACCTCTCACCCAAAGTGGAGGGGCACTGAATTACACAAGTGGTAGGTAGAAAATGGATGGAACATGGCAGACACTTGCTGTTAGATACAGCTGGTCAAGGTAGATGGCCACCCGTTCTTCAGTGCTGTTTGTGATTTCTTCCTAAACTGGGGTGCACACTTAGCTAATACCCGAACATATGTGTGCAATATTGGAGACCTGCCACATGACAAGGAAAATGTCTCCATGAGTGACTACTCAAGATTGCCAACATTCAACCACAATTGCGAGTCAACTTCCACAGACCAGTTGTTGTCGTACAAACCACAAGAAATTTCAAAGAAGAATAGAAGTAGTTGTCATCGTCGTAGTCAAGCTGCATTGAGGCTTCCACTTGAATGTCCCCTTTCCCTAATAAATAATAGATGAAAGTGCAATGTGAGGGGTTAAACATCCCTCCATCCATTTTCTGCGCCGCTTTTCCTGTTTGGCTCGCAGCTCACACACACACACACACGCACGCACACACACACACACACACGCACACACACACACACACACGCACGCACACACACAGTGGCGGTTCTGGGGGGGGGGGCAACGGGGGCCAGTGCCCCTGTAGCACCGATTCTGGCCCCCCCTGTGCCTCCCCCTCCGAGCGCAGATTACGCAGTCGTGCCGAAAGGTGGAACTAAAGTGCGTGATTTAACATTCTAGTCGGACCCTCTAGTGCGCTGCGCCACTTAAAAATGAGCGGGAAAATGAGAAGCAGTCCGCAGAGAAGGAAATTACCACGACACGAGTGCTATTTGCGTGTGTGTGCGCGTGTGTGTGTGTGTGTGTGTGTGCGCGTGTGTGTCTTCGTGCGCGTTTGTGTGTGCATGCGTGTGCGTGTGTGCGTGTGTGTGCGCGTGCGCGCGCGTGTGTGTGTGTGTGTGCGCGCGTGTTTGTGTGTGCATGCGTGTGCGTGTGTGAGTGTGTGTGCGCGTGTTTGAGTGCGCGTGTGAGTGCGCGCGTGTGTGTAACTTTTTTAGTCTCCCTTTTTATTTAAATTTTTATTTAACAGGATCAATATATAAGACATTGCCTTTTAAAATTTGGATGATTATATGCATGTAAAACATCTAGCTTCAGTGTATTTGCAATTTTTGTCCCCGGCAGGCTGGTACCATATCATCCCCTGGCTTGAATATTCTCAACAGACGTATTGTTACGCTTGCAGACATTTTAGCCCTCCTAATACTGTTTTTTTCTCATCACTGTAATGTTATGACTACAATTTCAAAGTCTGAAGAAATAAAAAGTCAAATAAGATTTCGAATCTGTCTTTTTAGCCCTGGGTTGAATGTGCCCCCCCATCAAAACCCCTGGCCCCAGCCCGGCCCCCTCAGTGAAATTGATCCAGAACCGACCCTGCACACACACACACACACACACACACACACACACACACACACACGTTCACTCCTCCACAAGAGGGCTGAAGCTGGGATTCAACCCCCCAACCTCAGAACGGTGAGGTGGATGTGCTAACCACCTTTTTCCCACATCGCTGAGGATAAATATGGTGGTTCCAGTTTCCTTCAGCCTCTTGCGTGTGACACACACGCCAAATCAAATGTTTGGTCCCACTGCCAGTTTCCAAGGTCAGCAAACCCAAAAAAAGTGGGGGTTTTATTTGAGTACCTGTATTGGGTATTGATCTTTTTGTCTGGCTGCTTTCCTTCAGTCCATTTCCTCCTTCCTTGCCTGAAAAATGGGCACATAGAAACAAAGCAACCAGTTTGTGGGGCGCTGGGAGGGGTGAGGGTGGGGTGTACTTGGAATTAAGGTCTCTCCCGTTCCTTCCGAGTACAGTGGCTTCTAAGATACTTCAAACAGAGTGGGAGGAAACGGCTCGATATTGCATTTTTATCAACGAAGCAACAGGCGGCGCCGTTCTCCTGATATGGTCCTTTTGTGCAGGGCTGAAAAGAAATACAGTGTCAGATGGATCTCCATATTGACGTCTTTACAATTCATTAATATCTGGTAGATTTCCTGCTTTCACAACAGCAATAGGCTGAAATACGTCATATCATAAAGGTGGGGTATGCAATAGAAAGTCCATCCACACAAAGGAATACACTTTGTGTGTGTGTGTGTGTGTGTGTGTATATATATATATATATATATATATATATATATATATATACACACACACACACACAGTATATATAAGGCTCAGATAACCAGCCTGGCTAAGACAGCAGAGAAGGTAATAGGACAGCCCCCACCCCCTGCTCCCCAGGACATATATGTGCAGTCCGTTATTCAACAGGCAAACAACATTTCAAACAATCCTTCTCATGTGCTACACTCCCAATTTGAGCTCCTGAACTCAGGAAAGAGGTATAGGACTCTTCTCTGCAAATTAAACCGGTATAAAAACTCATTCATACTGCAGGCTATCATTTTAATCAACAAACAATTAGAGGGAGGCAGACAGACAAGCGGAAGGATATGCGTGTGGTGGGGGTCAGGGGGTGCATGTGACTGTAATGTAGTGTCCAATGTGTGTAGAGTGTATACTGTCTTGTCTTGTATGTAATTGTCCTAATTATGTTGTGCTGTATATGTGTATGTTTTTTGCTCAATGTATTGTATGTAGCAGCACAGAGGGACTATCCTCCAAGACAAGTTTCTTCTTTTGGAGACTTAATAAAAAAGTCCAAAAAATATATACAGTATATATATATATACACACACACAGTGGGGCAAATAAGTATTTAGTCAACCACCAATTGTGTAAGTTCTCCTACTTGAAAAGATTAGAGAGGCCTGTAATTGCCAACATGGGTAAAGCTCCACCATGAGAGACAGAATGTGGGAAAAAACTCAGAAAATTACGTTGTTTGATTTTTAAAGAATTTATTTGCCAATTAGAGGGACAATAAGTATTTGGTCAGCTACAAAGAAGCAAGATGTCTGGCTGTCAAAGAGGTCTAACTTCTTCTAATGAAGTCTAATGAGGCTCCACTCCTTCCCTGTATTAATGGTGCCTGTTTTAACTCATTATTGGTGTAAAAGACACCTGTCTACAACCTCAGTCAGTCACACTCCAAACTCCACTATGGCCAAGACCAAAGAGCTGTTGAAGGACACCAGAGACAAAATTGTAGACCTGCACCAGGCTGGGAAGACTGAATCTGCAATCGGTAACACACTTGGTGTAAATAAATCAACTGTGGGAGCAATTATTAGAAAATGAAAGACATACAAGACCACTGATAATCTCCCTCGATCTGGGGCTCCATGCAAGATCTCACCCCGTGGGTCAAAATGATAACAAGAACGGTGAGCAAAAATCCCAGAACCACACGGGGGGACCTAGTGACTGTCCTACAGAGAGCTGGGACCACAGTAACAAAGGCTACAATCAGTAACACAATGCGCCGCCAGGGACTCAAATCCTGCACTGCCAGACGTGTCCCCCTGCTGAAGCCAGTACACGTCCAGGCCCGTCTGCGGTTCGCTAGAGAGCATTTGGATGCTCCAGAAGAGGACTGGGAGAATGTGTTATGGTCAGATGAAACCAAAATAGAACTTTTTGGTAGAAACATGGGTTCTCGTGTTTGGAGGAGAAGGATTACTGAATTGCATCCGAAGAACACCATACCCACTGTGAAGCATGGGGGTGGAAACATCATGCTTTGGGGCTGTTTTTCTGCAAAGGGACCAGGACGACTGATCTGTGTAAAGGAAATAATGAATGGGGCCATGTATCGAGAGATTTGGAGTGAAAATCTCCTTCCAGCAAGTGCATTGAAGATAAGACGTGGCTGGGTCTTTCAGCATGACAATGATCCCAAACACACAGCCAGGGCAACAAAGGAGTGGCTTTGTAAGAAGCATTTCAAGGTCCGGGAGTGGCCTAGCCAGTCTCCAGATCTCAACCCCATAGAAAAAAAATAAATATATATACAGTATATATGTGTGTGTGTGTGTGTGTACAGTATATATCTATAGTTATATCTATATCTATATGTATAGATGTACCTGTATATTTTTGGATGATTGCCGATGTCCTTCCGTTTCTTTATTCCCACATGTGCGAACACCATGCACATTGATTTCATTCTTTATATATATATATATATATATATATATATATATATATATATATATATATATATCGTATGTTGAGTGACTTCGTGTGAGCAGTGGCCAATAGCAGCTCCGGAATGAAATCAATGTGCATGGTGTTCGCACGTGTGGGAATAAAGAAACTGAAGGGCATGAGCAATCATGTCATCCTTTATGCACAAACAAGGGCACTACGTTCAAATACTTTTCATTCCCACCTCGTTTCTCTAACTGAAAAGGATTTTGATCATTTATTCTTCTTTCGTGTAGTTTCTTGTGAGGGTGAATTTGATGCTTTTATTAGCTGTCAGCTGTCATCAAGCGTTTTATATATAAGAAAGAAAATAGCTTGCGCTGTCATGACAATCAGTTGGCATTTCTGTTAACAATGTTTCTTGCAGTGTGAGATGCACCTTTATGAGAGCCAGTGCTAAACCTTTTCTCATCAGCTTTTCAATATAAAGGGCACTTTCCCCCATGTGTAAGTTCATGTGTAAAACTGCATTTTACTTAGCAGTGATTTTTACAATTGCAATTCCAGAGATGACAATTTTCAGCTTGCTGGAGACTGATCGTTGCAGAAGTTATTTTCCTCATTCTATGCGCACATCCATTCTTAGTGAGAGACTTGGCTGAGGCTTCTTCGGTTGCCATGGTACCAAACAAGCATCTCTGGTGCCGGGCAGAAGCAGGCCCTGATTGGTTCATCAGCATTCAGACTGTGTGTTTCCTGGAAGGTACATGACTGAACCTGTGTGTTTGTGTGTGAGAGTGTGTGTGTGTGTGTGTGTGTGTGTGTGTGTGTGTGTGTGTGTGTGTGTGTGTGTGTGTGTGTGTGTGTGTGTGTGTGTGTGCGCATAAACTAAATGTCACTTATCACCTGAGAGATAAATGATTGCTGTCTCACCTCCCATCTTCACATTTGTTTTTCTTCATAAGCTTTCCATTCTGAAAGAGAAGAGAGGTGATAGATGGGGGGAAGGAGGTGAGTGACTGGAGGAGGAGGAGGAGGAGCTGGTGAAGGAATATGGAAAATTCAATGGACAGATAAAAGGGGGAAGAATATCGACCGGCACGGAAAGATCATGTTAAAAGATACCAAGAGGATCTCTCTCTCTCTCTCTCTCTCTCTCTCTATATATATATATATATATATATATATATATATACTGTATATACTGTATATGTATAAATTACATATCCTGATCTGAATTGACTGTCGCCAACAAGCTGTATCAACAAAGTTCATAAAGTCAATGTATACCATGCTTTATAATAATTATTTATTTATTTATTTTATAATAAACTATACAGTGCATTCTGAATTTATAAATGTACCAGTGGATGAAAAAGCAAAGCATGGAGATTCTCCTGTCATGGAAATGCACGAGTACATTGTTTAAATGCTGTCGACGAATCTTTGTCTTCTAATATGGCGAGAGCAGACAGGTCAACCATTTCTTCCTTGAAAAGCAGAGCATGTTTGCAATTCAATCAAAAACAAGCCACAAAACATTGTTTTTCAATAAGAACACCGGGTGTTGCAGTGATGTGATTTACATGTGTGAGGCCTTCAAACAATCATGCTGCTGTACAGAAACCCATTTTTTTTCTTCCACCCTGAGATATTTGTGTATAGATGATGCAATTTGGTCTGTGGTGACAAACGTCTCCCCAACATTGGCCAGAGTGACACTTGAAAGACACAATTGGATATGTAACTCTAAATGGTTCCATGTGGCAGCTGTGACGCTGAAAGGCAGTGGTTCTTAACCTGGGTTCGATCGAACATTAGGGGTTCGGTGAATCAGTCTCAGGGGTTCGACGGAGCCTCTGCCATGGAGGTTAAGACATACCCGACTCAACATGTCATTTAGTTATGGCACACCCGCATGGCCATAACTGACTGCAGATGATCACATTTACATTGCTTGTCCAATCAGTGCTGCGGGAATTTTAGTTCGCTCAGTTGTCAACGTGAGACTTTGGTGATAGTATGTCCTGCAATTTAAAAAAAGGTTTTAACATATGCAATGTCAAGCATAAAAAAAAAAGTGGTCGGACAAATGCGTACAACATGGATTCACGTACATCACGGAACGTGGGACTCAATGTTCTATCTGCATGATTTGTCATGCCAAGTGGAGCAACTCTTGTCCCGCATCGGCAAAACGGAAGGAACACTTTTTTAAACACATATTTTTCACTCAAGGTTCGGTGCAACTGCATATGAACCAGTTGGGTTCGGTACCTCTAACAATGTTAAGAACCACTGGTGAAAGGGCATGCCCGTGTGTATATGTGTGTGTGTGGGTGTGTGTGTGTGTGTGTGTGTGTGTGTGTGTGTGTGTGTGCTTGACATACATGGAAGTGTGCCTGTTTTCTTTGATGATAATAATGAAGCAGACAGACTCACCAAGCTCACAACGCCACCTGAAATTCAGAAATTGTGTGTGTGTGGTGGATGAAAGAACAACCTGTTTGAATAAAATAAACCACAAAAATGGTGATGACAAAATGTCATTGTGGCCAGCATGTTAAGGGGGAAAAATTGCCCTACACTAGACCACGAGAATAGTTGTGAATGACTTAAAACTGGGACTTGTCCAGTGAGAAGCAGGTATGTCACAACGACGTTCAATTCAAAGTCCAGGTGAAGAGTCTCTGTAGATTTGGAAACAGTCTTGTGGTGCCCCGTTTTTCCACAGATGGCAGGAGAAGGAAACTCACAGTGTTGATCTTGATGTAGCAAAACACCATATAGGCACAGGTGCAGAGAGACAGCAAGTGCAAAGGGATACATCTTGGCGATGAGGTGATTACCGAGAGAACAACGAGGTAGGGGCGGCAGAGGCGGCAACGGATGATCGAGCCACTAAATATTGCTGCAGTGTTGCATGGGAGCATAGAGAACAATTTGCAGCTACGCTTTTCAAACGAAGAGAGATGCGGCCTTTGACTACCGGTACATATTTTTTTATTCTTCTCTGCAAAAACAAATTAACCAGATGACATGATTGACCGGTGAGCCCAATTCATTTGCCCATGTGTGTTGAAAGTGCATCATCATCAGCTTATCTGAATGCATGCAAATGTGTATTGATTTATTTTTTTACCTGCTGTGATTTGTTGTATGAGCACATTAGTGTATTGGCAGGAAATACAAAAGTAACTTCAAACAAGTCATGCTTTCTTTCTATAAATCTTTTATTGAATATTGTTCTGATCTGTGTGTATACAATAAGTTGGACACAAACTGTACAATATTTGCATATTATGAATGTTAAAGAGAAACTTAACCTTACTTGAAAGACAATCAGCACTTGCCACATTTTGCTACCAACTCACTGTAACTGTACAGGATTAACACTGGTGCGCTGCTGGAAATCAGCTTGCTTTAATTACTGGTGCTGTTAATCTTTACCTGAACCTAAAACAAAAAGACATTCAAGACAACAAGTAAATACAAAACAAACAAACAAACAAAAAGACATCTGGACCGGTGCAAATCAGTAGCAGAAATGGACTACATCAGGTGTGTGTGCTCTGAGGTCACATACAGTACAGTATGACTTTTTAAAATGAACGGATGAGATTTTTTAAAAAAGTTTGTGTATTTGAAATATTTCATTTGAATAATAAAATACCAAATAATGACCATGTTTTCAACGGATTATTTCTCCAACCATTTTCGATATCGCTTGTCCTCATGAGGGTTGCCGGTGTGCTGGAGATGACACAAGTTGGCTTTGGACAACAAGCGGGGAACGCCGTTTTTAATTAATCAAACAAGCATGTTGTTTGGAATGTGGGAGGAAACCGGATTACCCGGAGAAAATCCAAGTGATACCCACAATAAATCAATTAACCAATTATTTAGTGAGAGATGTCAATTCAAAAGTGCATAAATATGAATAAATATTACTTGAACCAGGGGGGAAATTAGATAAATTAATGCAATACATTTCACAAGAATTCCAATGATGTAAATGCTTAGAAGGCTGGATTAAAAACTGGATTTTAGCCACCCATTGGCTGTACGCCACTTCATATTCATTACGTATTTCTGAACAAATGCGTTAGCCCCAACCGCCCCGTGTCACTGGGCCTTCGTTACAAAACGTACGAGTGGAAAGAGTGCAAGCAGTGAGGAGGTGGGGAGAAGCGCTCCGGCTAACTTCTATATAGCAACAGTGGAGGAAAAGGATCGTTGTATGCATGTAGTAAGGCGGTCTTCTGTTCAATGAACAGAGTAAACCTGAAGGAGACAGGCAACATCATGCGCACAGTTCTACCCGTCACATGCCCTTATGTCACTAAAACTGTGCCGGCATTGCTGATCGGCTACGACTGCACATCCACGCTATAACACGTGTCCCTGGCGGCAACACATTTGAATGGAAATTCAAAAGATGCCAGCTTTGTCATGGTCTCTCCTTTTTGTGTGTGTGTGTGTGTGTGTGTGTGTGTGTGTGTGTGTGCACTGAGCATGTAGTCAGTGCTCATAATCGTAGCTTTGATGCTAGGCAGGCTAACGATTCTCACCAAAATTGGGATGTGTGGTTAGCAACCCGGAAGACCCTGTTATATCTGCTTCTTTGGTCCGCGGACCGGGGAATTATTCTTGAATACGTGTGAGAGCTCTTCAAAAGCAGCAATCCCTCAGGTGCTAACGCAATAAAATGAGGATTGATAATTTAGTGCTGAATTGCACCGGGAAGAACATTCCTTCCCAATGAAAAAAAGCGAGTACTGCATGATGACCACAATGTATCCCGCCAGGCATACTTCAATTGAACGTGATACTTTATATGTACCATATGTGTCAGACAAGAAGGGTTTCAATGATAAGGTCAGCTCAAATGAAGATGTGACCTGAACTCCATTTTAAAAAATTAAAAAAGCACATTTTGGGCCTACAGGTACTGTATGTTGAGAACTCCGGGACAGTATCGTGTCAAGAAGAACACACACAATGCGTGTGATCTCTGTGGTGCAGGATGGACAGCCTTCAGTCCACTATAGCTCTCGAATTCCCTTGGTCGGATAACATGTCGATAGACAAGATTGTCAGGGCTTGCTTTCTGATCGTTTCCTAGCAACCGACACGAGAGCGCGACAATACACGGAAAAGATCGACAGTTCATCTACAAGAGACAAGCACAACACTGGCCAACAAACTCATCAAGGGATAGAACATCACTTTGAGAATGTTGAGAGCACTCGACCCGAGAGGCATGTGAATATTTGGTCGACAGTGGAACCTCTCAGACGCAGGTCGAATTTAGAGATAATTGCGAAGGTAAGTTTTGCCATGAACGCCGCTCATGTACCGTATTTAATGTGCAAATAATGCAAAATACTTTTGATGATTTTTAGCATCGTAAACATTGCTGGGGTAACATGTTTTCATAAGATAAAATGCAAAGTAAAAAGCAGCATTTAGAATTGTGAAGAATTGAGAGCCATCGTGCTCTTTATACAATATGAATGGATGTGCCATCAATTTCGGTATGCAAGATAGTGATCACGCTGATTGGAAGTTACCTAGCAAAATGCAAAGCGGGAGACACGTACCTACAAATGAACAATGTCGCTTCGTCTCGCAGTTGGGAGAAGCCACCGACGGCCATCTTACATTGCCACTCGCTCAGCCCCACCTAACTTGAATACATTGATTTCTGTGTGGCCTTGTCACATTTTCTGTGTCTACGCCACGGTGCAAGGCATACGGTTGTACCAATACATCTCAGAGAAGCGCAGCATACATATTTAATCGGTAAAAATATGATTTAAAATGTTCTTCTACAAGTGCTACTCAAAGAGTGATCTGCATCATTTTGCCCCAACCAACAACTATGAACGGAAAACAAAGCCAAGCGGGACAAATTCGCTGCGAAATGTAAACCTAGCCTCAGACAGTCATGATTCACGAGAGTAAGATAATATACACTGAATGGTCGATGCAAACAGTGAAGTTGGTTCTTTGAAAGGCTCTCATTAATCCATACCAGGATCCTAGTGCAAAACATGCACTGGTAAGTGTTTTCAGCCAATAAATTAAATAAAAATAAAAAGAGAATAAAATAACAGAGGTTGTAAGTACGAGAGGCAACGTACGATGACTGCCCTCTGGATTCAGCCGTGAGGGTTTTATTTATGGTCCATTCATTTATAAATCCAAGGCCAAAGACCTGTGCGGTCACAATACGGCGACCGCAATCCGACAAACTAAATTACGCCCCGGTAAGTAAGAGTCTGACGTGCTCGTTTATTACTTCCATTTTTTTGTTTGATTCACCTGAAACTAGGAGTGGGTGATATGGGCTGAAAAAAGATCTGGATATACTTTCTAAAAACTTCTACAAAAAGACTGTAAATCTGCACTTGCTTCACAGAACAATTATGACTCGGCAGCGTTTCGGAACAACAGCTCTTGTTTGTATTTTCAATTGCTTCGTACATCTGCAAAACATTGCACAGCAATATATGTAGCAACATTTGACACATAAGAAAGTGAGATTAGGTCCGGGCTATTTGGGTGTTTTCATTGATTTCTGTGAATATTTATGTCACTGAAATGTCTCCTATTTCTCCATACTGACAGGTAGGATCCCATTTTGAGCTGCAGTAAGTGCTGGACTACCATTGCCAACTACTACAGCAATTAGAGTGAAAAAAAACATTTTATATTTGCGACATGGTGATTCGTGCCACATACGTCACCCTGAATATTTATTTATTTATTCAACACAGATGGAAAGAGGAATAGAACGCCGATGCTGCATACACATTTGAAGTCGCACAAATTTTCGGAAAAAGTTCCTGCACATACTTCACATGACCGCTAATGTGGCTGTGATGCAAAGAATGAGCGTGTAGGAATTGAATGTTATGCGAATGTTAAACATCCTTGCTTGTGACGTCGCATCATCCTTCAAATGGTTCATGGGTGTGCAGAAGTGTCAGCAAATTGACGATCATTTTTCGGCGCATTTTACAATGTTATTTATGAGTTCCAGGCAAGGGACATATCTTGCTTTTAATTTACTCACTGAGACGAGACACGTCTTCATCTTTGAAACAAAGGTTTGGTTCCCTTGGCTGAAAAACGTGAGCTACCCGCTGATTGGCAGAATGAAGACCTTGTACTTCCTGTTCCTTTCCTGCCACTGCACACTGATTCACCGAGCGAGTGTGCTGTATTGTGTAATGCAGTTCAGAGGATTACAACTACCCGTAACTGAACTTTGAATCTATCTAGTGAGACCAATTATAAATGACCGCTATACTTCATCTATTACTATCATTTGTTAACACAATGATCGAGTATACTTTAATACATTTAAAAAAAAAATCCATTGTGTTATTGACAATAGGAATGTGTATGGGCAATATAAACTTAACCTTCCCATGAGTGGAATTTAATTTGAGTTTGTTTATAATTTTATTTATGGCATACAGTCTCTGTTTATTTATTTACCAGACCAGACAACATTTCCACGTTGTGTACTTAAAAAAAAATAGATCTTATTTTTACAAATATTAATCCAAGGCAGTGATCTCCCACCATAGAGTCGAAAGATTTAACATGATAGCCCACACTATATAGTTAAAGATCCTCCATTACAAGTTACCAGCCCTGTTGCGAATTTTTCATTTTCGTTTTAAAATGTTTAAATCGTGATGAAATCAATTAATCCCTGATTAAAAAGTCATTTAAATTTAGAGTACCGGTAACTTGTTATTCTACACTTGACGCTAATATTGTCACAAATGAAAGTAACTATAATCTGAAATGTATGACATTTTTAAAGTAAGATCAGTCTGATCTGAAACGATTTTTGAAATGCAACAGACCGTGATGAGGAAAACAATTTGCACATATGTTGGTACTGCTCTTGGAATGTGTGGTGAACTCATGGGATTGCGTGAGCATACCACGCACGCAAGCATATCGCCAGCTATCAAATCGCGAGTCTCCTCCCCCGATCTAGATGCCCGGCCGAGTACCAATATTGGCGAGAGAGGCAATCTGGTCCCACGTGGGCTCCAGATTGATGAAAAATCTAAAGAAGAGTGGTTAAAAGCTACAAAAGAGCCGGGCAGAACTCTGTGCTTTTGTGCGATTGTAAATATTGAACCTCTCTAATTGGTGGCATTCCAAGCAGAATGGGGGAGGAAAAACACTGAACACACCCCACAACACGGGATAACCACCTTGGATAATCTTTTATAGGCGTCCGATAATCAGGGATGGCGGGATCCAAATCGGCCCGAATATCGCTATTAAGTCCATGATTTTGGGTGGACACTATCTACACTTTTCGTGTTCTATTTCTTTTAAAAACTCATATTGAGGCCGTTGCTGCTTTGTGTAATGATTATTCCCTTGACGTTCTCTTAATTGCGATCTTGTGTTGAGCAGCTACAGACATAGTTGCCTTTTTTTTTCTTCTTTAAAACATGGTGTGCCAACGCAAATAGTACAACCGTGGCCAGAGGGGGTTTGACTTTAGAGGCTCCACTGTATAAACCCAACGGAATCAGATCAGAAAATTTACAACAACTTCTCATTGGGACGACAACAGAAATACACTTGACACTTTGCAAGATGACACTTTTGTGATGAGAATTCGAAGCTCGCAGTGATTTGATAACGGGAGATGGCGAGCAGATGAGCCATTGGCGCACAAACAATTGAACAAAATATCGCAGTACGAGAAATGAGGGAACGGCACACCGCATTGTCCGCTCAGGCATTTCTGCCTTGGGCGTCGCGACTTTGGCCCGTGGTACTGACGACCTTTTGCCGAGGCCATGTAACTAGTTATGCAGCGCTTGTTTCTGTCTTTGTGGCTATCTTCACAGAGTGCCTGTTCCAGTCTGGAGGGAAGAACCACTCCTGGAATCTGTGCCACAAATGCTGGGGGTGGGCAAACTTTGGTGCTCAAGGGTCACATTTTGATTTTTAATGGCTAAGACCGCTGCGGATGAGTTAAAAAAAACGACCACCCCTTTTATTCACACATGCGCCGCGCTCTTGCTGTGACTGATCTTCCTTCCTCTTCTCTCCACTGCTTACATCCAACTCTCTAGGTTCTTTTACGCCCGCTCCCCACGCTCACCATAGATCTCGATGTCAAAGATCATAGTTCACGCAGAATCTGACCTCTTCAGTCAATCTATCCATCACCAAAGCAAACAGGCGGACCCGAGGTGATCTCGATGAAGTTCTGCTCGCACTTCTGTCACTCCAGCCTCCACCTCACCACTGTTTTACTCTTTTCATGTTCTGGATTTGTCTAACATACCTCTATATTTTTCCCCCTACTCCATTTCGTCATAGAACACCACAGCGCCCCCTTGGCGCCGTATCATATGCGAGTCCTGGAATCCGCCATATACGGCTGCTTTGAACCACAGTGTCTGACCCCGAGACATTTTTATGGGTCCCCTTATGATAGACGTGCCCATATGAATTGATCATGCTGATCTGTGAGAACTGGTGTGCCCACCCCTGCTCTAATGCTCGAGCGTCATCCTGAGCCACAACGGCGCGCACATCTTTTTCACTGGCACAAACACGACAAGGAGTATCACAGTATTTTTACCTTCTAAAAGGGATAGTTTATAAGCAACTACCAGTTTAGTTCACTGGCGTCTGAACAAAAGGCCCGGTTCTTGAGCAAGGCTTCAAGTCCTGAACAGATTGGAGCCATGTTGATGGTCACAGTGAGGAATCTATTTGGTTTGCTGTCATTGAGCGGACGGTTACCCGCACAAGCTGGTTATGCGATATTCTGATTGAGGCTATATTTGCGGTCAAACCCTCGCGGACTATTTCAAGCCACCGTGTTCAAAAGCATGATCGCATCAATCAACCGGCACGTCACACATCCGCTTCACATCAGTGACATAGTGTGGCTTTGACGTGATTTACCCTGTTCACTTTCACCCTTCTACCTTGAAATTCAAGTTAATGGAAAAGGAGCAGAATGTAATACACCGTCAGAAATGGAAGTCATTTCTGTTCCTCGAGGTACAATCGCTACGCGTGGTGCACAAGACTTTTTGGGATGTTTTATCCTGTTTGGGGTCCTAGCATCGAGGGTACAAGCCCTCTGTGTGCGCTGAAAAAAAGAAAATCCTTTGGATTTACTTCATTCAAACGTGGAGCGGTTGCACATGATGAAAATGTGGTCAAACTATGTCATGTTCCCAACAAATGTATTACCGCAGTTGAGCCCATTTTCATCAAGTGCAACCAAAAATCAAGAACAGATTTTTTTTTTTCAGGATATTAACTATTTCCCGATCTCTGTGTGGAGCTTTGCGCGTTGACCTTCAGCTACACTTTACATGTCCTCTGCTATTCCACGTAAATAATAACTGGGCTTCATTTGTTTTGGGCTCCAAACATGTGGAACCTCTTCGGTTCTTGCTACGTGCCGATGCGAGCGAGGCCTGGCTAGAATTCTTGAATGGCTACACAGGGAAGAGGTGGGTAGCATTCATTAGGTGCTTGGCAGGGAGGTAGCGAGTGAAATCTCGTCTGTCTCTGCACAACCAGCGGTGTTTTTGCGTCCTTAAAACCAACTAGCAACAAAGAAATAAAGAAACATGCCTGACTGTCAAATAAGAACCGAACTGGTGGTGAGATACAGAGCGTTGCGTGTCCGATTGGATGCAGCTTCAACCCTTCATCGTATTTCTTTGTCAGGGTGGCTTCAAATCCACCGCGTGGAGCTTGTGCGCGTGCGTGTGTGTGTGTGTTTTAAACAAGCGTACCTGACAACCGAGCAAGATCGGAGAAGGACAAGCAGGCCTCTTACAGGAAAACACCAGCGGAGATGGCACATTTGTATCATGGTGTGTTTGTTTCATTTTCAGAACATCCTTTCTGCCAAGGGGAGCTCACACTCCTGCCACTTCATTTTCTTTGTGTTTGGCCCTCGGCCGCCGACAAGACCAGATCTATCTTATTGTGAGCAGCGGGGTGGCGCGTGCTCCCTCACTGCTGACCAGTCTCAGCTTGACTTTGAGTCTCTTTTGTCACCTTTGTTGCAGAATGGCGGACTTTTCCCGGCCTCTGGTTGCTTGCGGATGGAAAAGGGGATGCGGGGGTGGGAACGGTGGGCTATGTCTCCTCCTTGTCAGGTTTGCTGACGGGCTTACCGCCGTTCATGACCACTGGCTCGCTGGTTGTGCTTTTGGAAGGCGGGCCCCCGGCGATCTTAGGCGCCGCCTCCCCTACGTCATGCAGTGAAGGCTCTCGGTACATTGCAACTAGAGGGGTGGGTCGGGAAATGGGTGGGAGGGGGGGGGGGTTAGGATGAGGAGAGGATGGATGACAGATGTGTGACATCAAGGCAAAAGTGAGAGTTAGAGCGACTGATGAAAGAAAAAGAGAAGGAAAAATGGCATTTCATTCAAATCTTCTACAGTACTTCTAAAATCGGTGCTGCTGCTTCACTGGACATTAACTCATTCACTCCCAAAGACGTTTTTAAACGTCTTTTCAGACTTGGTCTAGAATTGGCTGGTCCTGAATGAGTTTAAAAAAGCATGTCAAACCATCTGTTAACATTCAGTAACATGGATACACACCCATTATTATTAGTAGTAGTAGTAGTTTGTAGCAAAACATGAAAACATTTGTTGCAAAACATGAAGGTGAGTGGGAGTTACCTTCTATAGGTTTAGGCAAGAAATGTGCAGCTGGTTTGGTCTTCTTGACTCTGTTGCCCTTCATGGCCTGCCCTTCCTTGTTGAGGCCAAGGAACCAGGCCCGGCCAGACTCCTTCTGCCTGTACAGCATGGAGCTGTAGATCACATAGTAGTTCTCGAACACGGACTCCTTAAATTTGCACTCCGGGGTGAACATTTCCTGAGGACACAGGCATGGAAAGACTTTGAACAATCATATGATGGAAGCACTGTTGTTACTCTTTCCATAATCTCATGAATCCTCGCACAAGATGAGGAGAGAGAAGAAATGTCACATCGTTCCAAAGAGGAATGAACGGGCGCTTGACAAAGAGCGCCTCTCATGAACACGTTCCGCTGTAGCTTGTTTTGACGAGCCGCAGTATTTAATCCGCCAGTCAATAAAGTGTCCACCTCGATTCTTTCAAAGAAGTCACCGGGCTGCCGCGAGGAGAACAAAATATGTCAAATTTGGATTAATGTTCAAACATTATTATTTGAGACAAAGTTTGACTTTCCTCTTTGTGTCCTTCTCTGTACCTCAAGTGACAAAGTTGCTCAGTCGGCCAAAAGCTTTGTTGCATGCCTTGCCTAGCTCCATCCGCATCACCGTAATGAAAGCTGGACTTGTCCTTTGCCTCCGAAAGAGCCGCTTTCCCCCAAAACCGAAATTCCGTGTACTGAAATTCCTTAGACCGAAATGGCCAAGACATTTTATGAAGACCCCTGGGAAAACTCTTTCATCAAAGGCCTTTGATCAATCAACTTTAACCTATTCATGTACCCTGTAACCTAATAAACTGTCCACTGTCGTAACCGCCGTCCCCGAAAGGGTTAATTGACTCCATCGTGCCCCATCCCACACATCCGCATAGTTTTCAGCGAGTCATTGCTTACTGTCACCCTGCTCACAAACAACTAAAAATGGCAATGAGTGTGGAGGGATAACATTCTGGTCCACTTTTCTATGAATGAACTGTCTGTGCAGATTAACATACGAGAGGACTCAAGTACCCTTCACATGAGGCCCACATAATCCCCGTTGGCTATGTTTGTCTGGGCTTCCTCTTATTGGCTGTTGTGGGCCTCTTGTCAGAGCCACAGACACATTGTCATTCAGCTCAGGTCTGCCGGTCCGAGTCTCATAGCAACATGAGGAAGAGAGGCGACAATGTAGCCGTGGCAACCAACCAGCGCTTGAGAGGGAGGGCTCAATGTGTGTGCATGGAGTGGTTGGTGGGCTGCAAGTCTGAGACGTAAAGAAACGGACACGACGACCACTCGCTAATTTAACATATAATTCTGTCCCATAAAAGATTGCTCTTCCAAAGCATTGCCGTGGGAAGTCGTCACTAGGGTGGCAGTAAGCAGCTGTGAGTACATCCTACTGTATGTACGCGCACGCATCACACACACACACACACACACACACACACACACACACACACACACACACACACACACACACACACACACACACACTTGTGGCTCCAGGGATGAATGGAGGGACGTTCAGGAGCATTTGCTCAGCTATGAAATGTGACAAAATAATTGTTTGGTGACAAAACGAGGCAGGTGATGAAGATCGAATGCTGTATTTATGACACTAGCATGCCGCCACCAATCACGCGTGGGTGACTGCTCGCATTCGAAACCGGCGCAGGATCTTTGGGGCAGCACTGCCTAGGTTGTAATACATATTTAGTCTCGACCTTGAGCCAAGCTTCATTATTCATTTGTTGAAGAAGACGATCTTTTGTGATGCGCGCAGTGCCCGGCTCATGTTTGCGCTGGTCAGGGAGGCCATGCATCATTCAAAGCCGCTTTTAGAATAAAAGCTGTTTGACGCTCAAGCTGAAGCCAGGTGAGTCATTTTGGCGGTGCTAGGCTGTGTGGTCCTGTCATCATTTTTAAGTAGCAGAAGGGGAAAAAAGAATGAATGAAAGAGCACAGAGCAGAGTGAAAGTGGGACATGAAGGAAAACGGGGTGAATAAATCACAATGGCAACAACAGCCTGCTGCTCGGAAAAACAGCAGGAGATTCTCATTCTCTTCTTATCGCGCATTCGTTATCTTGCATTCCCCCCCCCCCCCCCCCCATCACGCTCTTATTTTCTCTCACAGTGCACATAGGCGTGCTCTCTACTATCTTTTGACTTGGACGTGCTCAGTACTTCGCAATGCAAGGCTGAGTCCCAGCTGTTCCCGTACATGATCAAACACAAAAAGGGCCATGGATATGACAAGCGTCATGCTTCTTTGGTGCCCCCCTTTTTGCAGACAGCACCTTTATCTACAGACCTGGACAGAATTGTTGTTACCATTCAGTTCAAGAAAGACCCATGTAAAAATTGAAGAAAAAAAAAAGGATAACATCAATGAAACATACTGGAAATTAACAAATGAATGTCAGAAATTGTTTTTATTTTGGGGGGACAACAGATATATTGATAATAAGTTTAAAAAAAACCCGAATGAAACTGGCTAGAAAAAAGAGGGTCCTTTTAACGGATATTTTGCTGCACGGCCTTTTCAGGCAATCAGTCCCTGTGAGAAAACTGCTCCGGCCGACTCAGGTATGAAGGGTACCTCTCCAGACTGCTTGTTTCAGCACCTATGTCAAATGTTCATTAGAAATTAGATCAGGACTCTCCAGAACAGTCAAATATTTTGTTCTGAGCCATTGGAAGTATTTTTCACAGCATTGGAAATATCTGTTGAATATGCTCAATTTTATTTTGTCAAGTGGCTGCACACAACAGTATCATCATGGGGTTTTTTTTTCCAACATGTGTTTAGTCGACCTAACAAGTGTATCTGGATCCAGATGATTGTATGTCATGCAACCACTTGACGAAATACAATTGAATAAATTCAGCGCAACATTTTTTTCCTCAGTGTGTGTGTGTTTTGCAATTTAAATTTGACTGAGTGTTCAGCCCTACTAAAAACAGAGCACAGTTGAATGGCACTAAGAAACGTACACCTCCACCAAGGCCAAACGATTCTAATTGGGATTAGTTTACCTTCTACTCATCTCTTTCAAGAGAGAGAGGCGTTAATCACTGTTAACTGCTCTCGCCCCACACTAACCAAATGTTATGTGTGACATGGTTTCATATTTGTTCTGTGATCAAGCAGTGATGAAAACGAGTCTGAACTGTGTTTTGCTTCGCAGCAAGGATTAGTGGAATTCACCAACAAACTGTTAAAAGCAGCAAGCTGACGTTCGCGGCGACGTCAACCCGGGCAGCCTTTGAATGACAGAAAGGTCACAAGTTGTCCTTTCCCTGAGAGAGGCGACTGTGAGGGTGGAGAGGCTGAAACCAAACCGGCTGATTCACTGCCTGGGGCCAGATTCGTGCTAGTGACGTCTAGCAGGGGTCCTCCACCACCAAAAATTCGCTTTATATTTCAAGTAGAGCGAGAGACGATATTCGAGAAACTTGGTGCTGCTTCCTCCTTTTTCGGGGGCATGCCCAGGGTACTCGTATAGGAGACAATCGAGCGGGCAAAATGAGCTTGAAGCATTTTCTGATTGCAGCCCCCCCCCCCCCCCCACCCACTCCACCCTCAAATGTTGCAATTACAATTATTTTTTTGAAGGTCTTATGCATTTATTTGTACATACGCAAACAATAAATTATCCTGAATTCTCTTTTTAGTGTTCACTATGACAGTTTCACATAATGATTACAACAACCTGTGGCTTTATCACTGCACTAGTCGCCACCCCCACCTTCTGGAACTCTCTGCCACAACACATCCACAACTGTACTGATGTCCAATCCTTCAAATAATTTCTTAAAACTCACCTGTTGCGCAACGCGTTTAACACCTCTTCTAAATGTGTTTGTTTTAAATCATGTATGCTTGGCTTTAAAGTGTACATTTTTATCCCGTGTTTTAAACTCTTGTAAAGTGTCTTTGAGTACGATGAAAAGCGCTTTCAAAATAAATGTATTATTATTATTATGTGTCATGAAAGATTGATATGTAGACGTGGACTGCACTTCTTTAGCAATCAATTTACCAGATGCGATAGAAATGAATAAAATATACACAAATAGTCAAACAAATAAAATCTATCAACCAGTCAAAATATTGATTTTTCTTTGGGGTTTTTTTTTGTTTGAATTGCACCCTGTGTGTGTATTCTGTATATTTCGGCATCAAACTAGAATTCAATTGTTCAGCCCTGCTAAAAAGAACACACACACACACACGCACGCACACACACACACACACACACACACACATTTCCATCCATCCATTTTCTGATCCGCTTATTCTCACAAAGGTCGCGGGGCATGCGTGAGCCTATCCCAGGTGTCTCTGGGCAGCAGGCAGGGTACACCCTGAACTGGTTGCCAGCCAATCGCAGGGCACACAGAGACAAACAACCACCCAGGCTCGCACTCACACCTGTGGACAATTTAGAGTGTTCCATCAACCTGCCATCCATGTTTTTTTCAGTGTATGCAATGCCAATTTGAAAAAAAATAAATGTTCAGACCTACAATCAAGCTATCAAAACCGCTTTGGCACAAGGAGTCTGAAGACTCGGCTTTCAAAGACAAGCCTTTGGAGTATTTTGAAAGGAAACAAGATTACCCCCAAGATGGGACCAGCTTGTTGGAGAGAAAAAAAACTCCTATGACATCAGACCTCTGACAAGGAGCTATTTTTGAAGGCCGAGCAACTGACAATAATCATGAAAACTCCAGACTTATTTTGAATTACAATTATAGTATATTGGTCCATGATATTAAAAATGCATTATCGTTCAGACCCTCGTGTTTAAAAACGTGCCTTGCACTCTTTTCAGTTTGTGGGAATTGTTTTTCACCCCGACGTGTAGGCAAGCGCACGCATTTGTGTATGCGTGTGCACTGCTCAGTTTGTGGGTGTGTTTGTTTCCAGTTATTATCACAGCACTAATTACCCAGGGGGATTGTGGGTAAACAAATTGTTCCACAGAAAAAAGAGTCAGTGAGGAGGCAAGACAAAAGGAGTGAAGAGGGCTTTTGGAGACAGTTTTTGTGTAATTCCGCTGTCAAATAAACTGGCTCTAAGCGTAGCCTCCTTCGTGGAGGTAAGAACAGACCAAAACTTGTGGGTAATTGACTGAATTTGTTTCTGTGAAACGTGCAGTCTTGCTAAAAATGAGATGACAGGCCGCTGATTTAAGATTGTGTCAGAGTGGGTATTTCGTAAGATGACATCACAAGTTGATGACATTTTGGAACACGCAGAAAAAAAAATCACGTTTCAGTCACTATAAGTGTGACACTATAAGTGACACTCTCCCTCTCACCTCGCCGGATACTAAAATGACAGCTTTTGCCCATCTGAGTGCTGCAATCTCAGTGCTCTGAATGGCGACACCAGTGCTCTGGTTCCGTTTTGCACACAAACCTGAAGAAAACATTCCTATACTGTACTCAACAGGAAGTGCATAAAAAAAGCTTTTTTTTAAAAATACAATTAAAAGGCCTAAGAAGTACGTCTGATTAATGTAATATGTAAAATGAGGCCAAAAAGAGATCCACAGGCTCTTTGCAATACCAGGAGTGATGTTTTAAATATGCTGAAAAAAACAAGGTGTGTTGAAATTACTCAATTTTGCTTCATCAAGTGGGTGCAAAAAATAAATTGATGTGGATCCAGATATAATTTAACCCTAGAAGACTCGATTGTGTGCCAACACAAACCTTTTTTTTCAGTGTACCTTGGTTTTGGTGGTTTGTGTTTTTTACACACACACACACACACACACACACACACACACACACACACACACACACACACACACACACACACACATACCCATCCATGCTCTGGACTAGGGGTGTCCAACTCCTGTCCTTGAGAAGCTCTGAGAAGCCTGATGATTTGAATCAGGTGCGTTGGAGGAGGGAGACCTCGAAGACATGCTGGACAGGGGCTCTCGTGGACTGGAGTTGGACACCCCTACTCTAGACTGCTTACCCTACCATGGATCGCGGGTGTGCTGTGGAGCCTATCCCAGCAGTCGTTAGGCGCAGGGCAGCAAATGGGCAACTGGGCACAAATTGATAAATAATACACATTCACACCTCGGGAGAATTTAGAATCTTCAATGAACGTACCGTGCAGGTTTTCGGAATGTGTAAGGGAAAAGCCCCAGGCATGACGTTACTGAGATAAAAAGCGGCAGGATCAGCGCCAGGATAGAAAAGATGGATGAAAGTCAGTCACAAAATGATGGTGTCTGGTCTATGTCAGGCATACTGAGCCCAGCATGACGGAATACACTTCCTTTTGATACATTGTGATTAAAAACAACAACACAATGTGCATGCGGAACGCCAGCGTGTACTTGACACCCATGCACAGTACACACTCCTTTCTACTCCTTGTCTTGCTCACAAGCTAAACTCATCCCACCTTACGACATGGTCCATAATTATCAGGCTGCAGCTCATTGCACACTGAGCCATCTGTTGGTCACACCCTCAAACACACACATGCACACACGCACAAACACACACACACGCACACACACACACACACACACACACACACACACACACACACACACACACACAAAAACAGATGCTTGGAATCTGGGATTCATGGGACAGTGCGGCCATGTATAACTAAGTTTGCAGCACATCGTTAACAAATTACAAGAAGAGACTCAAGAATCTCTTGGAGAAACAATAATTGTGCAATTAGGAGTCAAAGAGTGACTCCAGTGCAATACGGGATGCAGACTCATTCTAGCTATTGATGAAACTTACCCTGAGACAAGATAATACAAAAAACACCAGTACAGTATTTAATGGCTAAAGGGGACATGGTGTTGAAAATTAAGGGGTTCATTTATCCCTTGCATGCAAATAGTTGGAGTGTATCAAAAGAAAAAAAAAAGTCTTTCATCTGACCTTTTCTAAAAATATATATATATCTCTGAGCAAGCTATTCAAAATGACAGATAATAATTCATCATCTTAATGATGGAGTGTTGCCTCAGCAAGCACAAATGTAATCAAATTTGTATGGGTGCTCCCATCATGGGGGCCAGTTGGGGTGATATGGCCGAATTAGTCATTGGTAGCGCCGCACAAGTGTAATTTACTTGCAGTCTGGGTGCAGGGGAGGTTGAACATCTCATGATATGGAGAGAGTCGCAGTCTTGAGGAGTCATCAAATAACATTTTTGCTCATCACTTCCCAAAAGGGATCCGAAAAGTAGCTACAGTCAATATAGCAAGGAACTTAATAAGTGGATATAGTGAGGAAACACTTGCTTTACCGCATACCCTCGCTCCGCCCCGATCGTCATGGTGACAAAAGCCATACTCAGCATTTGCATGAAACAGCAGTGCTACCGCCCCCGAAAGTAACTGATTTCAAGTGTGGGGAGAGTGTGTTAAATGTGCTGTAATTCTTCATCCTTTGGGGTTTTTTTAACAGAATGTCAAGGAGCTTTTATAAGGAAACCTGGGAATTATTCCCATTTGTAAAAAACATGGGCGGTCCGGTAGTCCAGTGGTTAGCACGTCGACTTCACAGTGCGGAGGTACCGGCTTCAATTCCGGCTCCGGCCTCCCTGTGTGGAGTTTGCATGTTCTCCCCGGGCCTGCGTGGGTTTTCTCCAGGTGCTCCGGTTTCCTCCCACATTCCAATAACATGCATGGCAGGCTGATTGAACACACTAAATTGTCCCTAGGTGTGAGTGTGAGTGTGCATGGTTGTTCGTCTCTGTGTGCCCTGCGATTGGCTGGCAACCGGTTCAGGGTGTCCCCCGCCTACTGCCCAAAGACGGCTGGGATAGGCTCCAGCACCCCCCGCCACCCTAGTGAGGATCAAGCGGTTCGGAAAATGGATGGATGGATGTAAAAAAACATACAAATTTACAATAAGGAAACATTTCCACCAAGCAGTGCGCTTAGGTTTAGCTGCCTTGGTGAGAGCATAGCTACTCAATCCAAAGGAAGGCTGTCAAGAAGTTTGCTGTACCATGCAAACTTTACAAATGAACCACCTCTGCTGGTCCCTTTCGAATTTGTGGGGAATACCGCCACAAAGTGAATCAAACAGAACCCCCAGGCAGAGCGAGACCATGTGAAGTTTAACTAGCATCTCTTCAGCTGCGCATGACAAGCTGCCAACATGCAGCGGCCAATTAAATGTCAAGCAATGCTGACATCATCAATCAGAGGCTGGATTTCGGCTGCGCGCACACACACACACACACACACACACCACTTTGACTGCGTTCTAAAATTCAACTTGTGTGTGTGAGGAGAGGCGGACTCCGCTTCAGTTATTTAAAGGAAGCCCCTATGGGAGCGAAAGATGGTGTGATGCTGCTGAAGAATCAAAATGTCAAAAATGTGTATTCAGCTCAAGCGCTTCTTCTCACCGAGGACAACTTGTCTTTTGTGATGACAGTGTTTTGATACGTGTCTATATATGTTTATATGTATTGTGTGTCAGCGCACATTGAGGCTCACTTACCGAGGAGTAGAGGTGACCCTCTCCGTTCATGGCGATGTAGAGACCGGACTTTACTGATTGGATGGCCACAACTCGAAGTCCCACTGGAATTAAGTTGAACAGAGCTGCAGAAAAAGATGAGACATCGAGAGGTTGTACAGTATGTGCCCATGAAGTTTTGAACAGTTAGTTGCCACAAGTAACATGAGACAATAGTCATTGAATAAGTCTTGGAAAATCAATTCCTGAATCTTGTCTTGGCTTGCGTTACCTCTCAGTACGTTCGTTTCGGACAATTCAACGCTTTGCGGAAAGAGCTCTTATGTCTTCCAGCATGTTTGAGTCCAAAAAGGCAAGCCTGACAGAAGAAGTTGAGAGCCCTGACCTCAACCCCATCAAACACCTTGGACGTAGAATAGCCAACATCAGTGACCTGGCAATCCTTTTGCTCGATGATTACACTTTAAAATCTTGCAGAAGAGTGGGAGCTGTTGTCGCTACAAGGGAACTCCATTTTCTTCCGTGTTCGCTTGCCATTAGTCTTCATGCTTTTGTCTTCAGAGTGTATCATTCATGGAGGTGGCTCTCGGTTATGCTGCAAACGGTATGTGTGCATATCATCATAATCACAGCCTATGATGAAAGGCATGACAGCAGCTCTGCCTTTTTTTGCCGTGCATCTTCCCTCCAATCGAGGCTTGATTACACGAGGGAAGGCAGAGTCCTCATTAATCAAGACTGCTTCCAAGTGCTTTTCGAATGACTCTCGCAGCCAACACACACAACATTACGCGCTGAGGACAAGAAATTTATGAAATGTGCAAGGGTGATCATCCGTAGCAAAAATGCTTCCAGCTGATTAGAAGAGAAATTTCAAGCTGCAAGTGATCAACGTGCCCTCACACCCCATTTTCCAGGAAATTCTCAACATGAGAATAAAAATTTGATGCAATGCTACAACCACATTAGATGGTGTAGGCAAAGAATGGGCTTGGCAATTTTGCGTTGGCCATTTATCGAGGGTACCCGCTTCCGATTGAGGCTCATTTAATTGGACTAATTCCCAAAGAGTTGAGGTGAGGAATTCACCCAAACAAAGAAAAATTGCCAACGTCCAGTTTGTATTTTGTGCATGGGTTTCTGGAGACTTTTTCATGCATCCCACCATGATAGCCGGGCACCTGATTTTATGTCCGTTAGTAACACTGGTGTCTGATTTTTTTTCCCCCTACTTTTCAAGGGATGCAACTAAGACAGCTTTATGTTGCTGTCATGTTGCGGACGCCTAAAAATACACATCACTGGGATGTGCATCCTTTCAAAAGTTGGTGTGTTAAAACACACCAATTTGAAAATGTCAAGGGTCCCAAAAAGCAAAATGATTTCTCGCAAGAATAAGAAACAGCCTTTTTCAGGGGACCTCCGTACCGCCTGGTGCTCGGCGCTAATGACATTCCTACGAGTGTCCAAAGCATCACAGTTCTCTCTGCCTACCGACAGACCAACAAAGGCTGAAAGTGAGAGGTGCCTCGCATCCTCTTAATCGACATGCCAAGCCACACTGTATGTGTCCAACTGAATGTGAGGCCTGCAAAAAGCCAAGCAGGTGGATATTTCTATAGAGCTGTACAAGGTTACCACTGCAACAACACGGCATGTTAAAAAATGACAACAAACGAAAACACTGGAACCAGCTTCGTAATTCAACTGGAAGCTTTGTCAGGTCCAATCAAAGGGCTCCACAAAAACCTGACACTTGTTGCATCCGCGCATGTACATGATGAGTGTTGTTTCTACTTACAAGAGTTGGTGCTGTCATCTTTGGTCCCATCCAGACTTCCATCCTGGCCCATCTGGAGATAGAAGCCTTGCCTGCAGAACAACCTGGTCACTATGCCCTTCAGCTGCGGTTCTAGGGGAAACAACAAGGAGGCCGGTTGGGCAAATAAATAAATAAATAAATAAGGATGTGTGCAGGGTAAATGCTGGAGAGAAATGAACACCTGTTTGATCCAATAGAGGAGCTACATCAAAAGTTATGTCTTTTCAAAAAGGCTCAGTTTTGATGGACCCTTGTATTACTTGAAGAATGTGTTAGGTTCACAAGTGAGCTGGATGACATCCTTAGCAGGAAAACACCCTAAATCATGCAAACTCCACACAGCAAACCCAAACCTAAAAATGCTTAATTTGCATATTGCATCTCTTTGTGCACCTCTAAATCTGAAACAATGGTCCTCAGTCGGAAAAGGGTTGAACGCCCTCTCCGGGTCAGGGATGAGTTCTTGCCCCAGGTGGAGGAGTTTAAGTATCTTGGGGTCTTGTTCACGAGTGAGGGCAGGAGGGAGCGAGAGATCGACAGGCGGATCGGTGCAGTGTCTGCTGTGATGCGGATTTTGTATCGCTCTGTCATGGTGAAGAAGGAGCTGAGCCAAAAGGCCAAGCTCTCAATTTACCGGTCAATCTACGTTCCTAGTCCCACCTATGGTCATGAGCGAAAGAACGAGATCCCGGACACAAGCGGCCGAAATGGGTTTTCTCCACAGGGTGTCCGGGCGCTCCCTTTGAGATAAGATGAGAAGCTACGTCATCCAGGTGGGGCTCAGAGTGGAGACGCTCCTTCTCCACGTCGAAAGGAGCTGGATGAGGTGGCTTGGGCAGCTGATTCGGATGCCTCCTGGATGTCACCCTGGTGAGGTTTTCCGGGCATGTCCCACCGGCAGGAGGCCCCCGGGAGAACCCAGGACACGCTGGAGGGACTATGTCTCCCAGCTGGCCTGGGAATGCCTCGGGATCCCCCGGGAAGAGCTGGAACAAGTGAGAGGGAAGTCTGGGCTTCCCCTGCTAAAGCTATTGCCCCCGCGACCCGATCAGCGGTAGAAAATGGATGGATGGATGGGTCTTTGTGTTAGTTAGAATTTTTGGTACAGTACTCACGAGACCGTAACGCTGGACTATGTGTTCAGTCAGGAAAGAATTACTTGTAGTTATGAAACATTTCTGACCAGGTTCAACATTTTGTTGAAGGGCCATTTGAGACATAGCCTGAGCACAGCAACAGCCTCAACACCCTATCCTGAGGGACGTCCTGCAGAGAGGAGCAGTCAAGCACATCAAATCCATCGCAGGACTCTCGTACTAATCCTTTCCTGACTGGTCATTGTTCCACTTGGAAAACTTTGATAAGGTTTTCGGATCAAAGGGAGCCACTGTTTCAAATCACACACTCAAAACGGGTATGGACAAACGCCTACAGCCACATCCACGGTTCCAAAGCATGCTGGGAATCCCCTTTGAGAGTGTGCCAGAGAGGCAGAGCGTAAAGGAAGAGTAGAGGTGATGCACAGAGACAAAACCCAGGCTGACCCAGTTATAGGAAGAGGGTCCGGGAGTGGGGGGTGGGGCTCCATCATTGTGAGGTGTGAAGCTTTGCAACAAAGTGTGCGGTGATGTTGCGACACGTTACCAGCGCTGCACGGAGCACCCTCGCAAATGATGACGTACATTAACACAAAATGGTCCGGCATCTTATTTCATTGCTTTGATTGTGATTACGTCTGTCTACAAGGTTTTGGGAGCAAGTAGATTCCCTTGTAATGCTGTGATAAAAACAGAAGAGCAAGATTGTGGGGGAAAAAAATGGGACAGTTCAGGGGGTTTCATTGAAATAGGTTTCCAATTTTGAAGACAATATGCAACCTTGCACTCCTGTCAAGGTCATGCTTTGAACATAGCTTCAGTTTTTGATGTTTCACTGAACATGCTCAGGTCTGGCCGTCAGGCGAAAACAAGCCCTCCCCAGGCCACCACACAGACTTGTGTAGCCATTTTAGATGAGAGGTATAGGGGGAGAGTTCGAGGTAAATGGGCTTTTTATAAACTCGGTTTAGATTGTCATCATTATTACAGATTGCCGATGGATTGGTAATGCTTGCTTTATAATTGATGAAAAAGAGTCAATGACAGTCCACAGGGGAACAGTGCCTAATCATCTGTAGTCCGTTCAATTGTGCAACATCCACTAAAAAGGCTTCATGCTGCAATTCTTTCCACATTCGCCAAGGTGATATTCCCTTTTCTTCCCAGCATCTTGTCTGTTACTAGGGAAATTCCCATCTTTGTGTTTCCATGACAACAGCCTCGTGATGCCACAATGTTCCAGTAGAGAGGTATTCCCCCATCCATACACACACACACACACACACACACACACACACACACACAACATGTGGTGCGTCAATCCGTTGAACTCTTGTCATAGTCTGACACGTCACTGTTTTTTGAGCCTTGATGCAGGGTTTTACAGATGTGCACACCCACGCACGCGCATTCCATTTTGTACGTGACACATGATAATCAAACCACTTGAGTGCCATTCTACCATCACAAATGAGACAACCACAGATGTCGTGCTGAAAAAAAAAAATGCACCAACATCACCTCCGATATGGCACCAGTGACGCACTCTGTGGCTGTCAAATGAGAAACGCCAGAACCATCTTTGACTCCAAGTCTTGCATGCACACTTGACAATAACGCAACGGGGTGGAGAGCGCTTCAGTCTGCCATCGACTTTCCATACCTGCACGCATTGATTTCAAGTCAGGGGAATAGTGGACAGAAAGCCCGCCCATCATTGGGAGGACATTTGGATAAGTCAAGGTGATGGAGCTGGCCTGCGATAAATAACAGCACAATATGCATTTTCTAATTTTGCTTTATTTTGCAGGTAAATAAACATGGACTACAGAAAGAGAAGAAGGGCAACCCCTGGCTTTTACTGTTATTTCATCGATCTGACATCAACATTAAAATGAAGATACACAAATTACATTTGAGAGCAGTGGTCTCACCCTTCTCATAACAAGCCAAGTGTGAGTCCATATCTGTTTGAATGTCTCCTTCCGAAAACCCCTGGAAGGCTGCTTTGTGTGTGTGCTGGGGGTGTTGGCTGGAGGGAGTGATGTAGAGATCTGAGGCAAAGCGGGAGGATTAGCGTGATACCAAATGGAGGCAGGAGGTGGGGATGTAAAGATCTAAGCATGAGAAGGGAGGTTTGAACTAAACGCATGTGTAATCATTGGGAGAATTCTAATGTTCATAATATGCAGTGAGAGAGGGGCCAGAAAAAAAAAATCTGAAGCTCCGACGAGGACTTGAAGAGCTGAGAGAAAACAGATCCCTTGTGAGACCCTCATTGTTGCGTTTCTCAAGTCCAAGCTGGACCCATGAACATGATACGTCATCTCACCCTCCCCACCCACTGCCCAGGCCGCCTTCCCACGAGCTCACCCACTGACTTTCCACACAATTGGTTGAGTACGAGCACAAATCACTTAAACGTCAGTATTCAGTCTTTGAGCTCTGCGTGAACAAAAACTAAGCCGAATACATTCAAACCAGATTTTTAAATTGCACATGCACGCATGCTCTGAGTCAGACATTGAAAGAGAGAGACGAGACAGACATATCTGTGGCTTCAATAATGGATGTACTCGGAAACTAGTGAACCATATGGCGCTCCAAGACATGACAGTGCATGTGCGCGCGTTTTTGCGTCCACGACAGAGAGGAAAGGGTCGAAGCGGTCGGTCTGGCTTCAAGCAAAAACTAAAGTGTGTGAGATTTTGTCTCCCAACGCGTGCATGTATGCCAGGCGAAGCGCGTAAAGGTACATTTGCGCGCCTCTGTCTGCCGAGCCGTGCGTGCGTGTGATACGCGTACGTGTCTGTGTGCATATACGTGTGTCCGCGCACACCTTGTCTCCGTAGCCTCCTCTTCTTCAAGCCAAATATTCGGACTTTAGAGAAGATGTCGACCAGGTTCGCGTTGCACAGCCCCTGCTTCTTGCTGGGGCTCTTCCGCCGCCGGTGAGTGGTCGGTCGGTGGGCGTGTTGCTCCCTCGCCTGCCGCTTCTGGCGGATCAAACCGCTGGCGATAGCCGCTGCCATGTCCCCGCCGAGACAGCCTACACAAAAGCAGAGGCGTCTCCGCCCGCGTCTCCGGTCTCGTCACTCGCCTTCTCCGGATCGGGGGCTCGGATCCCAGACGATGCCGCACCCCACAGTCGCGGCGGCTCTGCCGGCTACAACGGCCCCATCACTTCAGAGTCCGAGCGATTCACGCCCCTGCGCGTCACGGCCACGGGCCATTGGCTTCAAACGCACAGCGGTTTACCTGTCCGTCACGTCCCGCCGCCCCGCCTGTCAGCAGCGCTCTATGAATGGCACCTGCATGCGCCTCATCGAGGTGCCTTGCCGGTGCTCCTCCCCATGGCCGACACCCGAGACGAACGCGACCCTCTGAAGGACACAATCGGGAGAGCACTTACGCGACAAAACGTCCGTTTCTGTTGCGCTGCGAGCGGCGCGAGGCGCGCGTGCAGCTGCGAGCCGTTCCAGGTGTGTAAAATAAACGCGAGGCACACACAGTCTCGCCGGAAATCGAGCGCTTGGACTTTCAAAGTTAAGCAAATGTCCGCTCGGCAAGTGAATGGGCTTGCGTCTCCGCTCAACCACACGGGGCTTTACATGCAGGGTACGGGAATACTTTCATATTAAAACGTTCCGATATCGACGTTAAATTCGTCCTTTCCCAGCTGTTGCTTCTAACCCCAAGTTTGAGTCCTGATGTTTTTATAATAACAACAGTTAGTGTTAGAATACTCCTCGCAGCATGGTGAGCGTTGTGTTTGGCATATCCGCCTCACAGTTCTGAGTTTGGGGGTTCGAGGGCAGCCTCTGGCCTACCACGGTGGAAATTGTATGTTCTGTCTACACTTGCGACGGCGAATACTTTGTGGCTTCTTCCCACATTCCAAAAACATGCTTCTTAGAAACCGTGAAAACTCTCAATTCTCCTTTGGTGAGAATATGATATATGTGAATATGAGAATGAGAATATGTGAATGGTTGATCCAATTGTCTATGTGTGCCCGGCTGCGCTCTTGTCCAAATCAGCAGGGAAAGGCACCAACCCTCCCGCGACCCTCAATTGAGGATGAGCAGTTTGTAAAAAACGATATATTTTACTCGAGAGCAGCGCTGATTTACCATGCACACACCATGCTTCCTTGAAAATGCAAGACGGGGAATCTGCCAAACGTTTATTTTGAAAGCAATGAAAAGGATGCCATAGTGATTGTCCAGAAGCTGCTTGGACATTGCTTGGCCATCTGTGGAGACTCACAGCGTTGCTGAAGCCATGCGCCCAGCGAGCCTGAAAAGAGCTCGCCATCGTGGGTGATGTCTTCAGAAAACAAAATCCAAACATAAGTATTTTATTGATAGTATAAGCAGTTCAGAAAGTTAATGAATATGCATTATGTGTGTGGATATTTTTACCATTTGTACAAAAAAAAAATGCATTTGCACCTCGATTATGGGGTTTGTTCAAAAGTTTTCTTCATGTTATTCCCTGCAGTCTTCCTACGACTAAAGCTAAAAATGTTGTGGTCTTATTGTCTGTAGCAACAATGAGTAGAGCATCACTTACCAATTGATTCTGAAACTGAGGCCCATTACCCCTTCTGATCATAATCAGCAAAGTCACAAATATTGGATGTTTTAGGAAGATGACCATGTGGGGTGAGGTGTGCTGTCTCTGGAACCTGTTTGGGAAATGGTTGAGGCCAACAATCATAACTGTTAAACCTGTTCAATATTTACTATGGCCAATCTGACTCTGTGATTGACGTGAAACGGAATAATGGCCAAACAGGAAGTGAGCTAATACTCCTGCTGTTGCCAGACACAAATAGAGAAACAGTTATTCGTATTGAATGTTTGCATAATGTGTCTCACAAAATGACAAGAAGAAGAGTTTGGCACTGTAATGTCATGACCAGAAAGGTTAAGTAGCTTCTTCTCTTTCTTTTTCTGATGCTATGAGACACCATGCTGCCTCCCACAGGTCAGCTTTGGTACTATGACATACATCTGGTTTACAGAAGACTTGTGATTATATAGATATGGGTGTCATTTAATTTGTCAAATTGTAGCTTTCCAGGCCATCACCCCCCTGTTTACACTTCCTGCCGGAAATTCCATCAAGGAGGAGACTGACAAAGGAGCGAGGCAAGAGGAGTTAGAATTATTTTGGGGTCATGTGATGATCATTCCGCGATGTCGTCATTTCATGGAGACTACTCAAGATGATGTCACATCATGTCAAAAATGCAATGTCTGCATATCAGAAGTAGGACTATAACCACAAATGCCCACTTTATGCTTTATGTTTCAAGTGGGATTAAGCTAAAATCAAATATCCACACTGACATGGTTCACAACTTAAAACTGCAAAGACAAGCTCTGTCCCAATCGTGTCACCCACACACCCCCTCCACTACCAATGCGCACAATTCATATTTGGAATGACTCATAACTAATAATAATAAATAAATAAATAAGAAGTAGTTGCTGCCAATGCATGAGAATCAGGGGTGCCCAAACTTTTTGGACCGAAGATCTACTTTTCGATCAATCAACCTCCCGGGATCGCCCCTTACCGCGCACGCGCATGCACGCACACACACACACACACACACACACACACACATTCAGACACACGCGTATGCCATGACGAGAAACAGCCTAACACGGAGGCATGCGATGCACTTTTGCAGCCTGTTAACTATCGTAGCTCACACGTACCGTTTTAAAGTGCTTCCATGGGCCCTCTAGATTCCTATTCTTTGCCCGTGCCCTCGGTGAATTGTACACGAAGCAAACTCTGAATGAGAATAATGACGGTAAAAGGTATAGCGCAACAACTCTGATCACAAGCTGCGATTGCAGACTGCTGAGCGCGAATAACTTCCGGTGACGTTGGTCTCGCGCCACTGTAGATCAAAGATTTACCTGCTTTATTTTATTGTATTTTTGTAAATTTTTTTGTGAAAATGAGACTGATGGGATGATTAGGGTGCAGTGTACATTAATATATTACTAACATGTACAAAGACACACAAATGGTTGTTTGTTTGTTTTTTCTCCTCTACAACCCTCGGATCTACTTGGGACGAGTGCTAGATCTACGGATCGATCAGGATCGACGTAATGGGCACCCCTGCATTAGATTGAATGTGAAAAAAGGAAAGCCCCATCAACACGTTTTTAAATTATCTTTACGCAGCCAAATGTGTCTAAGAAATAGCATCCTAATTACTGCAGACCTAAGAAACAGATGTGGTTCAGTGTCGTCACCATGGGCCAGTGTAATCAAGTCTTTTTGGTATCAAGTACATGCACAAAATAGAACACTCAACAAAAATATATTCACACTGAAATAATCATGAAATGGCACAAGCATCAATTTAATTTGAAGTCCTGGGTCGTTGACGATCATGCTGGTACACGCCCGTTTTCATACGCTACCATTGTGAAGCTTCAGGGCTTCCGCAGAGGATACATCAATTTAAGCTACCCTGTGGAAGCGCCTCGATGCTCAATTCTTGCACCTCAATGAGCGTTTGATATGCTACTCAAAACAGGAGCACGAGAGCAACTTCCAGGTCCCATTCAATCTTTTGAGGAGCTTGTCACGTTGCCAGTAAGAGACATGAGATGTGTGGGATCTCGCACTTTAAAAAATGGTTGAAGATGTTAAAAATCATGTGCATCACGCTTAATTCCCATGCTAACAATTATATTCATAACCGAAAATGCATGGTCGTAGGTGACCACAATCTATCCCACACGGTTGCTCAATTATTTTCAACCCAACTACACTGTACGGGTAAGCAAGCTCCTCGTTCACTTGTTCACCTGTTACCAAATGCGCCTAGTGACAGTTGCTTGAAAGAAGTTTAGAAATGCAGGCCAAGAGCTGCCACTATACCCATGTGTTGTTGTATGTTCCACATACAGTACATTTGACAATAAAGTTTATCCAATCCAATCCAATCAAACATATTACTGACGTAACATCACGTGACAGTCACGGTCTAGGGCATAAGTACCTCCCATTAATGATCTCAACTGGTCAAAGTTTTTCCGCTTCTCGCTGTCTGGTCTTCAGAGTACAGTCATGTCGCAGAACAAACGCTTCAGCCCCGTGGACAGCGAGGAACACAAACACAATTTACTTTGAAGGCCACTTGAGAGCGCCAGAGTACATGTAAGCGCGGTGCCAGGCAACGGGGCTCGACAGCTGGACTGCAAGTCGTTTTTCTGCTTGCTTTCATGGCTGAATAAATCAGTGTCGTCTTGGCTGGAAATGTCTCACGGATATATGCTGATTTGCCTGATGCCATTCTATCCTGCAATTAAAGTTTCTTTTTTATTGCTGATACTTTGCTTATTATATCAGAATAGTGGAATGTACGTGTGTGCTGCATCCATGTCACACTCAAAGGGAAATCGTTGCAAACAAACCAAAGCTTTACGTACACTGAAATGCATGCCTACTGCTACTTTTTAGAGCAAGCCGATTGACTAATGACTAATTCTGCTCTCGGATTCATCTTTCATCCGCAGACATGCCTCATGCAATTTTCACTTGTACACACCGAAAGCAGACTACAAAGATGCTCACAAATGAGACACACTCCGTTTTCAATCGTGATAAACGGCTCCAGTTTTCGAATACACTCACACACGTGTCTTGTGATCTTCTTCTGCGGCGTCACAGGTAGAATAGCGTCGCCTATCGACCATTATTCAGAATGGTTCATTTTTGTCTTGCATCAATCAAAATCAGATGGTTATACACTTTCTGACATGTCCTTTTTGTTGTCGTAAAGTAGGCTAATTTGATTGAGGTTGAATTTATTGTAACAATGCTTCTTTGCAAAAAATCATATTCAGTTGGAAAGCCTTTTTACTCGCCTCCTGTTTGGAGGTGGTGCTCGGACAAAAACATGGTTTTGAGGAACGCAACTTTGACGCTGCTTTATCGTACAGGCCTTGTCCAGATTAATTAAATTTGGTATTCCCATTCTTGAAGCTGACATCAAGTGACAGCTGTAGCAAGGCCTCACCTGGCGATACTAGAGGCCCAAAAATAAATAAATGACAGAACAAGACCAAAATAACCTGTTGGGCAATAGAAGCAGAGATTTCGAAAAATGCTTTTGCACACAACGCACATACTCAACTCTGCTGCTCACCGGTCCCCCCTCCCCCAAATCTGACAATCTCCCAAGGGGTTAAGAAGAAGAGCCTGGCCCAACACCTGAAGGAGCACTAGCTGCATCTCATAAGTGCTTCAAATTAGCCTGCAACAAGCATTCCCCTATAGAAACAGGGGAAAACAGCGAGGTGATGCAGGCATACAATTGGGGCATTTCTGTCACATAAAACCTCTCCTCTCACATGAACACTTTGAGACGGTAATTCATGCCTTTGTCACATCCCGGCTCGATTACTGCAATGCCCTTTACTTTGGAGTCAGCCAGTCCTCCATTAAGCGCCTTCAGCTGGTCCAGAATGCCGCCGCTCGCCTCTTGACTGGTACTCGTAAGAGGGAGCACATAACTCCTACTCTGGCATCCCTTCACTGGCTCCCCATTCATTTTAGAGTTATTTTCAAGATCCTCTTATTTGTTTTCAAATCTCTGAATAATCTCGCGCCACCTTACCTCTCTGAGCTCATCCGCCCCTACACACCTGCCCGGCGCCTCAGGTCTGTGGACCAGACTTTATTAGAAGTACCAAGAACTAAACTGAGGCTCAGAGGGGATCGAGCCTTTTCCTCTCTGGAATGACCTCCCACTAAACATTCGGCAAGCCTCCTCGCTGCCCATCTTCAAAACCCTCCTCAAAACTCACTTGTATTCTTTGGCATTCGACTCAGCATGACTTAGATTTGTTCTTGGTTTTACTGTTTGGTGCTTTCTACCGCCTTTATTACCGATTTGTCTTACTGTTTATTGTGCATGTTAAATTGCTCCATGTACAGCACTTTGTATGCAGCGATGGCTGTTTGAAAGTGCTCTATAAATACTGTTGACTTGACTTGACTTGACTTGACATTGAACCCCCTTATGTGCACCCTCATAAGGGGGTATAAAGACATAATCAAATACAGTGGTTGGACGATAGGATCCAAATCTATTCCTTGGGGCAAATTTGAAGGCATGTCTACCACACACCACAAGTGTGTATTATACTTTTATTCAAAAAAAAAAAAAAAAAAGAGAATATGAAGTGAAATCACAAGAACCCATTTTTTAATCTCAGCCCTTCCACAACTCGGTCAAACACCTACAAACAGAAGAAAAATTTCAGAGAAAAATTCCTGCCACCATGACTGACTCTCATCCATCCATCCATTTTCTGACCCGCTTATCTTGACAAGGTGTGCCGTAACCTATCCCAGCTGTCTTCAGGGCAGTAGGCGGGGTCCACCCTGAACTGGTTGTCAGCCAATCGCAGGGCAAACATAGACAAACAACCATCCACGCTCGCACTCACACCTAGAGGCAATTTAGAGCATTCCGTTAACCTACCACGCATGTTTTTGGAATGTGGGAGATGCCAACTCCACGCAGGAAGGCCAGAGCCAAAATTGAACCCTCTGCATTGTGAGGCCAACGCACTAACCAGTTGCCCACCAGGCCGGCCTTACACTATACAGCACTTTTCTACCTCAGGTTTTACACTGTTACCACATTCACCTACTGAGGGACGCAGTATCAGGAGCAATTGGAGATTAAGTATCTTGCCCAAGGACATTTCAGCATGGTTGCAAAGGCAGATTATTGTCAAAGGTGATTTATTTATGTATTTTTGTCTGATAACAAAGCCTCCTGAATTCTTTTTGTGAGCTCTGAAACGAACCTGTCAAAACTGAATCCGTTGCCAGCATTTTTCTCTTTGTGACCATGGAAGGCATTGCGACACCCCCTAATACAGCAATGGTTCACCATTATTTGATTTGGCCAGACATATGACCATAACTCAGAGGGAATACCATGACAGAGCATCTCTTGAGTTGCAAACAATAGTTCGGAAGCCTCCAAAATGTCACATAGGGCAAAGATGGCTACACAATGCACATTACCTATTTCAGACCGCCTTGGTCTAATATGGAATAAGGAGGAGGAATAACAAATTTTTGGCCCTCCCTCTCATGCACCATGGGCCTCTATATCTTAAATTCCTGAGCTGAGTTTGGGCGTCCTTGTAAGTACCGCTTACTGTATAGTCGTGAGGATCACAGCTGTGTTTGAGCCTATGCCGGCTGTCTTTGGGCAATGATAAGATTGTAACAACAAAATAAATACTGTTTTCTAATTAAAGTAGTTTAGTAGGCAAGTAGGTAGGTCGATCCTAAAACATCCAGCCATCCATTCATTTTCGAATCCGCTTATCCTCACAAGGGCCGCGGGCCTCAAACAGTTGAGTCAAAAATAACCGAAACGATTTAAAAAAGTGACTGACCAAAGTTTTTGAGTTATTCATTTGACCCGAAAAGTGTATAAATGTACTTTATTTGATTAATTGATTTTCAAAGTGCATGACGATTGATCGCTTTAATCGCTTAATCAATTAATTTTGACACTCCCCCGCCCCAAAACAAAATCAGATGACGCTCATGGAAACAAATTGGCAGGGGCTGCTCTGTGCTTTTCATGAATTTTCTTTTAGCCAATACTGTAGTGTAAATGATTTCACCATTAAAAATATGAAAATAGAATTAGAGTATTTAATCCCAAGGGAAATTACACATTGGTCTGTTGCTTAAACTTAACACATTAACACAGTTTTAATCTTCTATTTTGGATTCATATTTTTACATCCATCTCCTGAGGAGTCAGTACCTCCCCAGGCATGAACCTCAACACACGTCACTGGTAGTTTGATAAATGTGACAAAAGTGAGTAACAACCTCGCTAGCTGTGCGGCAGCCAGAGGGGCGTGATTTTCAGAATTGATAAAGTTGACATAAAGAACAATGCATTACATTGATTGATTTGTACGGTCGAGGGTTCGATGCACAATGTTGACATATTTATGAATGAACTATGATGACATCCACCACACACGCTGGCATGAGCTCAGAATCTGTCTGCCTCCATCTTGTTTAAATCCACCAAAATCATACTGCACCACAACTCAGACTTGCTTTTAGCAGGTCTAAAATGTCCTCTACTTTCAGGCCGTGTAAAAGAAAACACCCTTGGTCTGCTGGAACGCCCAACATTGGGCAATACAGGTCTGCCAAATTCTCAAACATGCTCATTGAAAATCAAGATGTGCCAGATTTTATGTCCGAGTACACATGCGCTCTCTATTAAAATAGAGCCCCGAGTTATCATAATGTGTAGTGAATATAACTAAGTAAAAATCTATTTTGACCTTATACTTTAACTGCATATGTTAAATGAGTCCTCTTACTTTTACTAGTCCACCAGCTTACCAGTGTTTACTCCGTCAGAGAGAGCATGGTGCTGAAATCAAGCGAGGAAGGGGGAGTTCAGACAAGGAGGAGACACCTTTGCATGGGTGTTCCCCACATTGGAGGAGTGTGAGGATAGCCACTGTGAAATGAGCAGGATGAGTCATAATTCACACTCAGACACCCGCCCACACGCACAGCTTCGCACAGGCATGGGGAAGTCCACTGTTACCAGGGTAACAAGTGGCAAGTGACGCAGGTGGATCTCTGAGTGAGGGAAGACAGCATTTGCTGAATGCCGAGAAGATGCGCACACACACGCAAAACGAATACGTCACACGTCATTTCAATTCACTAAATAGTCAGTTTTTGCCGCCGCATCTCTCCACTCTGCCGTGCTTCACCTCCCTCGTTTCCTTTCCTTCTGTCCTCATGTCATCTCCTTTCCTTGTTTTCCCATCCTGCTCCCTTGCCTCCTTTCACCTCACAACATCACCAGCCCACTAAAGGGAAGTAGAAAGAGAACAGTCAGACTAAATTATTAATCCCATGTTTTTTTTCTCCCCTCTATCTGTGTCTGTTCTTAGTAGTGTTCTGTCTCCTCCCTTATTCTTTCTGCTCTATATATGCATGCTTTTCTCACGAATCCCAGATTAAAAACTTTACTGCCAAGCAGAGATGGGATCAAATCTCATATGCGCAAGTTTCAAAACGAATCCCAAGTCGTTCTGTATTGGGCAAGGCTAAGTCACGGGTTATCTTAATGGCTTTCTCAAACTACACAACTTTTGGCATTCAAGATGGTTGCGCTGTCACACTCCCAGATAAATATCGTTGTTTGTCTTGGATCGGGTCAGACATCACACTACAGACCCCATCTGATCGTTGCGTGCTTCTGTCAAGAGTTAGTTAGTCCATCAGTGCGAGTCCGTCGGGGAGGCTAGACAAAACGTCATGTCAACAGAGGCATTATTTGCATGTGCGTTTGTTTTTTGCTCAGAAAAGGAAAAAAAAAAAGTAGGGGAGTATGGACGTGTTCCTGGATAGTCGGGCGAGGGTGTTATGGACTGACTGTTCTCCTCTTTCATCGATAACTGCTTCAGACAACACAGTGTATGCAGGAAAGTGGTTAAGAGTGCACGATTGTCTGTGTCTCATGTGTTGCTTTGTATTATTTTGTCTTTTTTTTTTGGTTAACTTTACTTTTAATAGCGGCACGGACACCCGCAGTGGCTCCTCTTGTTTTATGTTGAGAGGGAAGAAATTTCATCCGTGCTGTATGTTACACGTACAGTACATTTGACAATAAAGTTGATCCAATCCAATCCAAAAAGAACTTGAGGGAACAAAATAGTTTTCTTTAATGACACCACATTTGCTAATCTGCCACTAGCTTTGCCGTTAGCAAATGTGGCATGAATGATATGGATACTTTCCAATATTTTCCCCTTTTGTTCAAGTCACTTTTTAAATACCGTATTTTCCCCACGAAAAGGCGCACCTAAAAGCCTTCCATTTTCTTAAAAGCTCACAGCGCGCCTTAAAATCCAATGCGCCTTGTGTATGGTCATTACGCTAATATTTCAACCCCAAAATGGCTCCTTGCTAGAGACATGCTTACAACGCAGAGTTTAAACGCTAAGGCGATCGGTTAAGCGGTTGAACACGGAAATAAAGCAGCGGCAAGAGAGTTCATCGTGAATGAGTCAATGTTATAACTTGCTGTTGGTTAAGTGAACTGTGTCGCTGCTTTATTCAATACGTTTTCCTGACATCTGATCATTCTGTTGGCATTCCCTTGAGTGTAGCTCTTTTTAGTGGATGCATTGTAAATTGCATCTTATAATGCGGTGGGTCCAATGTATGAAAAGAAATTATAAAATAGGCCATTCGTTGAAGGTGCGCCTCATAATCGAGTGCATTTTTTAGTGTGAAGAAATACGGTACTGAACACCAAATTGTGATCTTGTGCACCACGTCCAGTCTCTCGTCATAAGTAGGAAGACACTTCTTGTCTGCGTGACTAACATGGTTTAACACCTCCGGACGCCTTGTGTCGAAGAGACAAAGACTTAGACGAGCTGCATGCGGCTACAATCATGCAGCCCAGTACTGCATTGGTCAGAATCCAGTGAGTTAAAAAAAAATAGTCTTAAGACAACATTCGGGCAACTAACAAGTTGAACTGTAACTACTGTATATCTTGAGGTCAACTTTTCCGCCATTTTTTGTGATGCCATTTTCGTGAGATCACGTTGCGCACGTCTGTTTTGCATCTCAGAAAAATTACCTCTGACTTGTTAAAAATGCTTTCCGCGTCTATTTTTAGATATGATGTGCAGTGGAATCTCCTCTGTCACATCGTTTCGGATTGAATCACTTTCATGCAGTATCTACGTTTATTGCACGCACGACGGGATAACTCATCTTCGTCGACCCAAAAATTGTTGGAAGCTAGACGCAATATTTATGTCTGCCTACACAACTGATTTGAAAGACATGAGAAGCAGAGCAAATGTCCACCGGGATAAGCTTGCGTACATTGCCGGAGATGATGTGGGAATTTCGGGTAGCCAAATGAAACAACAGGCAGAAGGGGGGGCACACTGCAGAAATGGCTTTCAAGGCACACATCGTTGTTCCCTATGTTATCTGGGCTCAAAATGCTTCTCTTTGCTCTTACTTGTCCCGAAACAGTCGCACGACGCTTTGCACAGACACTCAGTCACAGGCCATTCCATTGTAACAATGGAAAAAGTTACTGACTGTTTGAAGCCTTTAAAATATCATAACTTCCTTAATTATTTAGTGATGAACAAAAGCTATTCTTGTTTGATGTAAAAAAAAAAAAGCTCAATTTCAATCGATTGAAAGCTTTTTGGGTGTCCAAACTAAGCAAAATAAAAGATTAATCTTTTCTATTGTGGACTTAAATGTTCAAAATCCTCCTAATGTTGTTCGCTCCCTGTCTACTAGAGGTAAGATCTGAAGCCCAAACCCAAGCCCAATCCGACCCGACCCGAATTTTGGGCCTAAAATGTCTCTCTGCTTTTCTCTCTTAAAAGTGCCGCGCTCGATTCTTAAGGATGCACTGCTGCTGTGGTTTATGGCCCAATTTTCAACTCTTCAAAATGACGGATGTCCTTAAATATTTCCGGTGAACTCTTAAAAAAAATCCAGCAATGATGGAAAATTGTCGGTTAATGTACTGTCTGCAGAAACAGAAATATGAAAGATGTAAATGTTTATACAGTCTTGTTTAAGTCAGATTTTGTTACAAAAGGCATGCTTTAATTTGTTATCATAAATCACGCCTCCTCCTCCCAAGTCCTAACAAATAAAATATGAAATTTGGAGTTTGCTTCAGGCTCGGGTGTGCAAATCAAGTTAATTGGTCGTGCTCGGGCCAGGACGGTCTTTAATACCCGCTGGCCGGGTCGGGTCGGGCTGGATTTTTTAGGCCCGATCTTACCTCTAATTGTCATTTCAATTCTCACTGAGGCCTTATCACGTGTAACTAAGTTCCTGTCATCTGTGTCCAGCAAATCTGTGGACTTGTCAGTATCCTTCGAATGTGAAGAACATCACTCTCTCTTTAAATTTCTACTGCAAGTCAAGCAACGGACTTTGTTTTTCCCAGACAAATCTGCTGGAACTGTGATTTTGGTAGCACGTTAACAAAAATGTTAACGCCCAAGGAGCCTGCAAGGTCTCATAGCTCAGTGGTAAGAGCACTGGTCTTGTAAACCAAGGGTCGTGAGTTCAATTCTCACTGAGGCCTCATCACATGGAACTGACTTCCTATCGTCTGTGTCAAACAAATCTGTGTACTTGTCAGTATTCCTAAAATGTGTGCATCACTTTCTACTGCAAGTCAAGCAATGGACTTGGCTTTTCCCGGACAAATCTGCTGAGGACCCCACTATTTTTGACTCTGATTTTGGTAGCACGCAAATAAAAATGCTAACAGTCACCTAGCATGCAAGGCCTCATAGCTCAGTGGTTAGAGCACTGGTCTAGTAAACCAGGGGTCGTGAGTTCAATTCTCACTGAGACCTCATCGCATGTAATTGAGTTACTGTCACCTGTGTAGTTGTCAGTGTCCGTCATATGTGGAGAACATCGCTTTTCTTTATTTTTCGACTGCAAGTCCAGCAGTGGACTTGGCTTTTCCCAGAAAAGTCTGCTGAGACCAGACTATTTTGACTCTAATTTTCATAGCACGTGAACAAAAATGCTAACGGCCAGCTAGCATGCAAGGCCTCATAGCTCAGTCGTTAGAGCACTGGTCTTGTAAACCAGGGGTCGTGAATTCAACTCTCACCGAGGGATCATCACATGTAACTGAGTTCCTGTTATCTGTGTCAAGCAAATCTGTGCACTTGTCAATATCCTTCAAATGTGGAGAACATCACTATTCTTTATTTTTCGACTGCAAGTCCAGCAATTGACTTGGCTTTTCCCGGAAAAGTCTGCAGAGACCAGACTATTTTGAGGCGCTAATTTTCGTAGCACATGAACAAAAATGCTAACGGCCAGCTAGAACGCAAGGCCTCATGGCTCAGTGGTTAGAGCACTGGTCTAGTAAACCAGGGGTCGTGGGTACAATTCTCACTGAGGCCTCATCTCGTCCCATATAACTGTGTTCCAGTGAAGTGTATCAAGCAAGTCTATGTACTTGACAGTGATGTTGAAATGTGGAGAATGTTACTTCTCTTCATTTTTCGACTGCAAGTCAAGCAACGACTTGGCTTTTCCCAGACAAATCTGCTGAGGACTCGACTATTTTTGAGGCTAGGATTTTGGTAGCATGTGAACAAAAATGCTAACGGCCAGCTAGCATGCAAGGCCTCATAGCTCAGTGGTTAGAGCACTGGTCTAGTAAACCAGGGGTCGTGAGTTCAATTCTCACTGAGGCCTCATTGCATGTTACTGAATTCCTAACAAGTGTGTCAAGCAAGCCTGTGGACTTGTCAGTATCCTTCAAAAGTGGAGAACATTACTTTCGCTTCAACTTTCTACTGCAAGTCAACCAATGGACTTGGCTTTTCCCGGAAAAATCTGCTCAGCACCTCGAGGCTGTGATTTTGGTAGCACGTTAACAAACATGTTAACGGCCAATGAGCCTGCAAGGTCTCATAGCTCAGTCTTTAGAGCACTGGTCTTGTAAACCAGGGGTCGAGAGTTCAATTCTCACTGAGGCCTCATCGCATGTAACTGGGTTCCTGTTGTCTGTGTCAGGCAAATCTGTGTACTTGTAAGTATTCCTCAAATGTGTGCATCACTTTCTACTGCAAGTCAAGCAACGGACTTGGCTTTTCCCGGACAAATCTGCTGAGAACACGACTATTTTTGACTATGATTTTGGTACCACGCTAACATGCTAACAGTCAGCTAACAAAAATGTTAACGCCCAAGGCCTCATAGCTCAGTGGTTAGAGCACTGGTCTAGTAAACCAGGGGTCCTGAGTTCAATTCTCACTGAGGCCTCATCGCATGTAACTGAGTTACTGTCATCTGTGCACTTGTCAGTGTCCTTCAAATGTGGAGAACATCACTATTCTTTATTTTTCGACTGCAAGTCCAGCAATTGACTTGGCTTTTCCCGGAAAAGTCTGCTGAGGCCAGACTATTTTGAGGCGCTAATTTTCGTACCACGCGAACAAAAATGCTAACGGCCAGCTAGCATGCAAGGCCTCATACCTCAGTGGTTAGAGCACTGGTCGCGTAAACCAGGGGTCGTGAATTCAATTCTCACCGAGGCCTCATCACATGTAACTGAATTCCTGTTATCTGTGTCAAGCAAATCTGTGTACTTTTCAGTATTCCTAAAATGTGTGCATCACTTTCTACTGCAAGTCAAGCAGTGGACTTGGCTTTTCCCGGACAAATCTGCTGAGGACCCCCCTTTTGGCTCTGATTTTGGTAGCACGCTAATAAAAATGCTAACAGTCACTGAGCATGCAAGGCCTCATAGCTCAGTGGTTAGAGCACTGGTCTTGTAAACCAGCGGTCGTGAGTTCCATTCTCACTGAGACCTCATCGCATGTAATTGAGTTACTGTCACCTGTGTACTTGTCAGTGTCCGTCATATGTGGAGTACATCACTTTTCTTTATTTTTCGACTGCAAGTCCAGCAGTGGACTTGGCTTTTCCCAGAAAAGTCTGCTGATACCAGACTATTTTGACTCTAATTTTCATAGCATGTGAACAAAAATGCTAACGGCCAGCTAGCATGCAAGGCCTCATAGCTCAGTCGTTAGAGCACTGGTCTTGTAAACCAGGGGTCGTGAGTTCAATTCTCACTGAGGCCTCATCACATGGAACTGACTTCCTATCGTCTGTGTCAAGCAAATCTGTGTACTTGTCAGTATTCCTAAAATGTGTGCATCACTTTCTACTGCAAGTCAAGCAATGGACTTGGCTTTTCCCGGACAAATCTGCTGAGGACCTCACTATTTTTGACTCTGATTTTGGTAGCACGCTAATAAAAATGCTAACAGTCACCGAGCATGCAAGGCCTCATAGCTCAGTGGTTAGAGCACTGGTCTCGTAAACCAGGGGTCGTGAGTTCAATTCTCACTGAGACCTCATCGCATGTAATTGAGTTACTGTCACCTGTGTATTTGTCAGTGTCCTTCAAATGTGGAGAACATAACTTTTCTTTATTTTTCGACTGCAAGTCCAGCAATGCACTTGGCTTTTCCCAGAAAAGTCTGCTGAGACCAGACTATTTTGAGGCGCTAATTTTCGTAGCACGTGGACAAAAATGCTAACGGCCAGCTAGCATGCAAGGCCTCATAGCTCAGTCGTTAGAGCACTGGTCTTGTAAACCAGCGGTCGTGAGTTCAATTCTCACTGAGGCCTCATCGCATGTAACTGGGTTCCTGTTGTCTGTGTCAGGCAAATCTGTGTACTTGTAAGTATTCCTCAAATGTGTGCATCACTTTCTACTGCAAGTCAAGCAACGGACTTGGCTTTTCCTGGACAAATCTGCTGAGAACACGACTATTTTTGACTATGATTTTGCTACCACGCTAACATGCTAACAGTCAGCTAACAAAAATGTTAACGCCCAAGGCGCCTGCAAGGCCTCATAGCTCAGTGGTTAGAGCACTGGTCTAGTAAACCAGGGGTTGTGAGTTCAATTCTCACTGAGGCCTCATCACATGTAACTGGGTTCCTGTTGTCTGTGTCAGGCAAATCTGTGTACTTGTAAGTATTCCTCAAATGTGTGCATCACTTTCTACTGCAAGTCAAGCAACGGACTTGGCTTTTCCTGGACAAATCTGCTGAGAACACGACTATTTTTGACTATGATTTTGCTACCACGCTAACATGCTAACAGTCAGCTAACAAAAATGTTAACGCCCAAGGCGCCTGCAAGGCCTCGTAGCTCAGTGGTTAGAGCACTGGTCTAGTAAACCAGGGGTTGTGAGTTCAATTCTCACTGAGGCCTCATTGCATGTTACTGAATTCCTAACAAGTGTGTCAAGCAAGCCTGTGGACTTGTCAGTATCCTTCAAAAGTGGAGAACATTACTTTCGCTTCAACTTTCTACTGCAAGTCAACCAATGGACTTGGCTTTTCCCGGAAAAATCTGCTCAGCACCCGACTAGAGGCTGTGATTTTGGTAGCACGTTAACAAACATGTTAACGGCCAATGAGCCTGCAAGGCCTCATAGCTCAGTCGTTAGAGCACTGGTCTTGTAAACCAGGGGTCGTGAGTTCAATCCTCCCTGAGGCCTCATTGCATGTAACTGAGTTACTGTCATCTGTGTATTTGTCAGTGTCCTTCAAATGTGGAGAACATAACTTTTCTTTATTTTTCGACTGCAAGTCCAGCAATGGACTTGGCTTTTCCCAGAAAAGTCTGCTGAGACCAGACTATTTTGACTCTAATTTTCATAGCATGTGAACAAAAATGCTAACGGCCAGCTAGCATGCAAGGCCTCATAGCTCAGTCGTTAGAGCACTGGTCTTGTAAACCAGGGGTCGTGAGTTCAATTCTCACTGAGGCCTCATTACATGTAACTGAGTTCCTGTCATCTGTGTCAAGCAAATCTGTGCACTTGTCAATATCCTTCAAATGTGGAGAACATCACTATTCTTTATTTTTCGACTGCAAGTCCAGCAATTGACTTGGCTTTTCCCGGAAAAGTCTGCAGAGACCAGACTATTTTGAGGCGCTAATTTTCGTAGCACATGAACAAAAATGCTAACGGCCAGCTAGAACGCAAGGCCTCATAGCTCAGTGGTTAGAGCACTGGTCTAGTAAACCAGGGGTCGTGGGTACAATTCTCACTGAGGCCTCATCTCGTCCCATATAACTGTGTTCCAGTGAAGTGTATCAAGCAAGTCTATGTACTTGACAGTGATGTTGAAATGTGGAGAATGTTACTTCTCTTCATTTTTCGACTGCAAGTCAAGCAACGACTTGGCTTTTCCCAGACAAATCTGCTGAGGACTCGACTATTTTTGAGGCTAGGATTTTGGTAGAATGTGAACAGAAATGCTAACGGCCAGCTAGCATGCAAGGCCTCATAGCTCAGTGGTTAGAGCACTGGTCTAGTAAACCAGGGGTCGTGAGTTCAATTCTCACTGAGGCCTCATTGCATGTTACTGAATTCCTAACAAGTGTGTCAAGCAAGCCTGTGGACTTGTCAGTATCCTTCAAAAGTGGAGAACATTACTTTCGCTTCAACTTTCTACTGCAAGTCAACCAATGGAGTTGGCTTTTCCCGGAAAAATCTGCTCAGCACCTCGAGGCTGTGATTTTGGTAGCACGTTAACAAACATGTTAACGGCCAATGAGCCTGCAAGGTCTCATAGCTCAGTCGTTAGAGCACTGGTCTTGTAAACCAGGGGTCGAGAGTTCAATTCTCACTGAGGCCTCATCGCATGTAACTGGGTTCCTGTTGTCTGTGTCAGGCAAATCTGTGTACTTGTAAGTATTCCTCAAATGTGTGCATCACTTTCTACTGCAAGTCAAGCAACGGACTTGGCTTTTCCCGGACAAATCTGCTGAGAACACGACTATTTTTGACTATGATTTTGGTACCACGCTAACATGCTAACAGTCAGCTAACAAAAATGTTAACGCCCAAGGCCTCATAGCTCAGTGGTTAGAGCACTGATCTAGTAAACCAGGGGTCCTGAGTTCAATTCTCACTGAGGCCTCATCGCATGTAACTGAGTTACTGTCATCTGTGCACTTGTCAGTGTCCTTCAAATGTGGAGAACATCACTATTCTTTATTTTTCGACTGCAAGTCCAGCAATTGACTTGGCTTTTCCCGGAAAAGTCTGCTGAGGCCAGACTATTTTGAGGCGCTAATTTTCGTAGCACGTGAACAAAAATGCTAACGGCCAGCTAGCATGCAAGGCCTCATACCTCAGTGGTTAGAGCACTGGTCGCGTAAACCAGGGGTCGTGAATTCAATTCTCACCGAGGCCTCATCACATGTAACTGAATTCCTGTTATCTGTGTCAAGCAAATCTGTGTACTTTTCAGTATTCCTAAAATGTGTGCATCACTTTCTACTGCAAGTCAAGCAGTGGACTTGGCTTTTCCCGGACAAATCTGCTGAGGACCCCCCTTTTGGCTCTGATTTTGGTAGCACGCTAATAAAAATGCTAACAGTCACTGAGCATGCAAGGCCTCATAGCTCAGTGGTTAGAGCACTGGTCTTGTAAACCAGCGGTCGTGAGTTCAATTCTCACTGAGACCTCATCGCATGTAGTTGAGTTACTGTCACCTGTGTACTTGTCAGTGTCCGTCATATGTGGAGTACATCACTTTTCTTTATTTTTCGACTGCAAGTCCAGCAGTGGACTTGGCTTTTCCCAGAAAAGTCTGCTGAGACCAGACTATTTTGACTCTAATTTTCATAGCATGTGAACAAAAATGCTAACGGCCAGCTAGCATGCAAGGCCTCATAGCTCAGTCGTTAGAGCACTGGTCTTGTAAACCAGGGGTCGTGAGTTCAATTCTCACTGAGGCCTCATCACATGGAACTGACTTCCTATCGTCTGTGTCAAGCAAATCTGTGTACTTGTCAGTATTCCTAAAATGTGTGCATCACTTTCTACTGCAAGTCAAGCAATGGACTTGGCTTTTCCCGGACAAATCTGCTGAGGACCTCACTATTTTTGACTCTGATTTTGGTAGCACGCTAATAAAAATGCTAACAGTCACTGAGCATGCAAGGCCTCATAGCTCAGTGGTTAGAGCACTGGTCTCGTAAACCAGGGGTCGTGAGTTCAATTCTCACTGAGACCTCATCGCATGTAATTGAGTTACTGTCACCTGTGTATTTGTCAGTGTCCTTCAAATGTGGAGAACATAACTTTTCTTTATTTTTCGACTGCAAGTCCAGCAATGGACTTGGCTTTTCCCAGAAAAGTCTGCTGAGACCAGACTATTTTGAGGCGCTAATTTTCGTAGCACGTGAACAAAAATGCTAACGGCCAGCTAGCATGCAAGGCCTCATAGCTCAGTCGTTAGAGCACTGGTCTTGTAAACCAGCGGTCGTGAGTTCAATTCTCACTGAGGCCTCATCGCATGTAACTGGGTTCCTGTTGTCTGTGTCAGGCAAATCTGTGTACTTGTCAGTATTCCTCAAATGTGTGCATCACTTTCTACTGCAAGTCAAGCAACGGACTTGGCTTTTCCCGGACAAATCTGCTGAGGACCCCACTATTTTTGACTCTGATTTTGGTAGCACGCAAATAAAAATGCTAACAGTCACCTAGCATGCAAGGCCTCATAGCTCAGTGGTTAGAGCACTGGTCTCGTAAACCAGGGGTCGTGAGTTCAATTCTCACTGTGGCCTCATCGCATGTAACTGGGTTCCTGTCGTCTGTGTCAGGCAAATCTGTGTACTTGTCAGTATTCCTCAAATGTGTGCATCACTTTCTACTGCAAGTCAAGCAACGGACTTGGCTTTTCCCGGACAAATCTGCTGAGAACACGACTATTTTTGACTATGATTTTGGTACCACGCTAACATGCTAACAGTCAGCTAACAAAAATGTTAACGCCCAAGGCGCCTGCAAGGCCTCATAGCTCAGTGGTTAGAGCACTGGGGTCGTGAGTTCAATTCTCACTGAGGCCTCATTACATGTAACTGAGTTCCTGTCATCTGTGTCAAGCAAATCTGTGCACTTGTCAATATCCTTCAAAAGTGGAGAACATTACTTTCGCTTCAACTTTCTACTGCAAGTCAACCAATGGACTTGGCTTTTCCCGGAAAAATCTGCTCAGCACCCGACTTGAGGCTGTGATTTTGGTAGCACGTTAACAAACATGTTAACGCCCAAGGCACCAGGAAGGCCTCATAGCTCAGTGGTTAGAGCACTGGTCTAGTAAACCCGGGGTCGTGAGTTCAATTCTCACTGAGGCCTCATCGCATGTAACTGAGTTACTGTCCTCTGTGTACTTGTCAGTGTCCTTCAAATGTGGAGAACATCACTATTCTTTATTTTTCGACTGCAAGTCCAGCAATTGACTTGGCTTTTCCCGGAAAAGTCTGCTGAGACCAGACTATTTTGAGGCGCTAATTTTCGTAGCACGTGAACAAAAATGCTAACGGCCAGCTAGCATGCAAAGCCTCATAGCTCAGTGGTTAGAATACTGGTCTAGTAAACCAGGGATCGTGAATTCAACTCTCACCGAGGGATCATCACATGTAACTGAGTTCCTTTTATCTGTGTCAAGCAAATCTGTGTACTTTTCAGTGTTCCTAAAATGTGTGCATCACTTTCGACTGCAAGTCAAGCAGTGGACTTGGCTTTTCACGGACAAATCTGCTGAGGACCCCCCTTTTGACTCTGATTTTGGTAGCACGCAAACAAAAATGCTAACAGTCAGCTAGCATGTGAGGCCTCATAGCTGAGTGGTTAGAGCACTGGTCTTGTAAACCAGGGGTCGTGAGTTGAATTCTCCCTGAGGCCTCATTGCATGTAACTGAGTTACTGTCATCTGTGTGTTTGTTAGTGTCCTTCAAATGTGGAGAACATAACTTTTCTTTATTTTTCGACTGCAAGTCCAGCAATGGACTTGGCTTTGCCCAGAAAAGTCTGCTGAGACCAGACTATTTTGACTCTAATTTTCATAGCATGTGAACAAAAATGCTAACGGCCAGCTAGCATGCAAGGCCTCATAGCTCAGTCGTTAGAGCACTGGTCTTGTAAACCAGGGGTCGTGAATTCAACTCTCACCGAGGGATCATCACATGTAACTGAGTTCCTGTTATCTGTGTCAAGCAAATCTGTGCACTTGTCAATATCCTTCAAATGTGGAGAACATCACTATTCTTTATTTTTCGACTGCAAGTCCAGCAATTGACTTGGCTTTTCCCGGAAAAGTCTGCAGAGACCAGACTATTTTGAGGCGCTAATTTTCGTAGCACATGAACAAAAATGCTAACGGCCAGCTAGAACGCAAGGCCTCATGGCTCAGTGGTTAGAGCACTGGTCTAGTAAACCAGGGGTCGTGGGTACAATTCTCACTGAGGCCTCATCTCGTCCCATATAACTGTGTTCCAGTGAAGTGTATCAAGCAAGTCTATGTACTTGACAGTGATGTTGAAATGTGGAGAATGTTACTTCTCTTCATTTTTCGACTGCAAGTCAAGCAACGACTTGGCTTTTCCCAGACAAATCTGCTGAGGACTCGACTATTTTTGAGGCTAGGATTTTGGTAGCATGTGAACAAAAATGCTAACGGCCAGCTAGCATGCAAGGCCTCATAGCTCAGTGGTTAGAGCACTGGTCTAGTAAACCAGGGGTCGTGAGTTCAATTCTCACTGAGGCCTCATTGCATGTTACTGAATTCCTAACAAGTGTGTCAAGCAAGCCTGTGGACTTGTCAGTATCCTTCAAAAGTGGAGAACATTACTTTCGCTTCAACTTTCTACTGCAAGTCAACCAATGGACTTGGCTTTTCCCGGAAAAATCTGCTCAGCACCTCGAGGCTGTGATTTTGGTAGCACGTTAACAAACATGTTAACGGCCAATGAGCCTGCAAGGTCTCATAGCTCAGTCGTTAGAGCACTGGTCTTGTAAACCAGGGGTCGAGAGTTCAATTCTCACTGAGGCCTCATCGCATGTAACTGGGTTCCTGTTGTCTGTGTCAGGCAAATCTGTGTACTTGTAAGTATTCCTCAAATGTGTGCATCACTTTCTACTGCAAGTCAAGCAACGGACTTGGCTTTTCCCGGACAAATCTGCTGAGAACACGACTATTTTTGACTATGATTTTGGTACCACGCTAACATGCTAACAGTCAGCTAACAAAAATGTTAACGCCCAAGGCCTCATAGCTCAGTGGTTAGAGCACTGGTCTAGTAAACCAGGGGTCCTGAGTTCAATTCTCACTGAGGCCTCATCGCATGTAACTGAGTTACTGTCATCTGTGCACTTGTCAGTGTCCTTCAAATGTGGAGAACATCACTATTCTTTATTTTTCGACTGCAAGTCCAGCAATTGACTTGGCTTTTCCCGGAAAAGTCTGCTGAGGCCAGACTATTTTGAGGCGCTAATTTTCGTACCACGCGAACAAAAATGCTAACGGCCAGCTAGCATGCAAGGCCTCATACCTCAGTGGTTAGAGCACTGGTCGCGTAAACCAGGGGTCGTGAATTCAATTCTCACCGAGGCCTCATCACATGTAACTGAATTCCTGTTATCTGTGTCAAGCAAATCTGTGTACTTTTCAGTATTCCTAAAATGTGTGCATCACTTTCTACTGCAAGTCAAGCAGTGGACTTGGCTTTTCCCGGACAAATCTGCTGAGGACCCCCCTTTTGGCTCTGATTTTGGTAGCACGCTAATAAAAATGCTAACAGTCACTGAGCATGCAAGGCCTCATACCTCAGTGGTTAGAGCACTGGTCTTGTAAACCAGCGGTCGTGAGTTCCATTCTCACTGAGACCTCATCGCATGTAATTGAGTTACTGTCACCTGTGTACTTGTCAGTGTCCGTCATATGTGGAGTACATCACTTTTCTTTATTTTTCGACTGCAAGTCCAGCAGTGGACTTGGCTTTTCCCAGAAAAGTCTGCTGAGACCAGACTATTTTGACTCTAATTTTCATAGCATGTGAACAAAAATGCTAACGGCCAGCTAGCATGCAAGGCCTCATAGCTCAGTCGTTAGAGCACTGGTCTTGTAAACCAGGGGTCGTGAGTTCAATTCTCACTGAGGCCTCATCACATGGAACTGACTTCCTATCGTCTGTGTCAAGCAAATCTGTGTACTTGTCAGTATTCCTAAAATGTGTGCATCACTTTCTACTGCAAGTCAAGCAATGGACTTGGCTTTTCCCGGACAAATCTGCTGAGGACCTCACTATTTTTGACTCTGATTTTGGTAGCACGCTAATAAAAATGCTAACAGTCACCGAGCATGCAAGGCCTCATAGCTCAGTGGTTAGAGCACTGGTCTCGTAAACCAGGGGTCGTGAGTTCAATTCTCACTGAGACCTCATCGCATGTAATTGAGTTACTGTCACCTGTGTATTTGTCAGTGTCCTTCAAATGTGGAGAACATAACTTTTCTTTATTTTTCGACTGCAAGTCCAGCAATGCACTTGGCTTTTCCCAGAAAAGTCTGCTGAGACCAGACTATTTTGAGGCGCTAATTTTCGTAGCACGTGAACAAAAATGCTAACGGCCAGCTAGCATGCAAGGCCTCATAGCTCAGTCGTTAGAGCACTGGTCTTGTAAACCAGCGGTCGTGAGTTCAATTCTCACTGAGGCCTCATCGCATGTAACTGGGTTCCTGTTGTCTGTGTCAGGCAAATCTGTGTACTTGTAAGTATTCCTCAAATGTGTGCATCACTTTCTACTGCAAGTCAAGCAACGGACTTGGCTTTTCCTGGACAAATCTGCTGAGAACACGACTATTTTTGACTATGATTTTGCTACCACGCTAACATGCTAACAGTCAGCTAACAAAAATGTTAACGCCCAAGGCGCCTGCAAGGCCTCATAGCTCAGTGGTTAGAGCACTGGTCTAGTAAACCAGGGGTTGTGAGTTCAATTCTCACTGAGGCCTCATCACATGTAACTGGGTTCCTGTTGTCTGTGTCAGGCAAATCTGTGTACTTGTAAGTATTCCTCAAATGTGTGCATCACTTTCTACTGCAAGTCAAGCAACGGACTTGGCTTTTCCTGGACAAATCTGCTGAGAACACGACTATTTTTGACTATGATTTTGCTACCACGCTAACATGCTAACAGTCAGCTAACAAAAATGTTAACGCCCAAGGCGCCTGCAAGGCCTCGTAGCTCAGTGGTTAGAGCACTGGTCTAGTAAACCAGGGGTTGTGAGTTCAATTCTCACTGAGGCCTCATCGCATGTAACTGGGTTCCCTTTGTCTGTGTCAGGCAAATCTGTGTACTTGTAAGTATTTCTTTTTTGTTTGTTTATTGAACATAAAACATATATACAGTAATAATTTGACAGAAAATAAGGTAGATAAAAAAAGAAAGAAATCAATCTTCATACAACACAGTTATTATGTTCAAGGGAGTAGGAAGAAGTAAAAAACTTATCTAGTCCTACCCCGTTATGTGATTGTATCTAATAAATCATTTTTATTAAATGTGTGCATCACTTTCTACTGCAAGTCAAGCAACGGACTTGGCTTTTCCCGGACAAACGTTAACGACGTTAACAAACATGTTAACGCCCAAGGCACCAGGAAGGCCTCGTAGCTCAGTGGTTAGAGCACTGGTCTAGTAAACCAGGGGTTGTGAGTTCAATTCTCACTGAGGCCTCATCGCATGTAACTGGGTTCCTGTTGTCTGTGTCAGGCAAATCTGTGTACTTGTAAGTATTTTTTTTGTTTGTTTGTTTGTTTATTGAACATAAAACATATATACAGTAATAATTTGACAGAAAATAAGGTAGATAAAAAAAGAAAGAAATCAATCTTCATACAACACAGTTATTATGTTCAAGGGAGTAGGAAGAAGTAAAAAACTTATCTAGTCCTACCCCGTTATGTGATTGTATCTAATAAATCATTTTTATTAAATGTGTGCATCACTTTCTACTGCAAGTCAAGCAACGGACTTGGCTTTTCCCGGACAAATCTGCTGAGGACCCCACTATTTTTGACTCTGATTTTGGTAGCACGCAAATAAAAATGCTAACAGTCACCTAGCATGCAAGGCCTCATAGCTCAGTGGTTAGAGCACTGGTCTCGTAAACCAGGGGTCGTGAGTTCAATTCTCACTGAGGCCTCATCGCATGTAACTGGGTTACTGTCGTCTGTGTCAGGCAAATCTGTGTACTTGTCAGTATTCCTCAAATGTGTGCATCACTTTCTACTGCAAGTCAAGCAACGGACTTGGCTTTTCCCGGACAAATCTGCTGAGAACACGACTATTTTTGACTGTGATTTTGGTACCACGCTAACATGCTAACAGTCAGCTAACAAAAATGTTAACGCCCAAGGCCTCATAGCTCAGTGGTTAGAGCACAAGTCGCGTAAACCAGGGGTCGTGAATTCAATTCTCACCGAGGCCTCATCACATGTAACTGAATTCCTGTTATCTGTGTCAAGCAAATCTGTGTACTTTTCAGTATTCCTAAAATGTGTGCATCACTTTCTACTGCAAGTCAAGCAGTGGACTTGGCTTTTCCCGGACAAATCTGCTGAGGACCCCCCTTTTGGCTCTGATTTTGGTAGCACGCTAATAAAAATGCTAACAGTCAGCTAGCATGCAAGGCCTCATAGCTCAGTGGTTAGAGCACTGGTCTTGTAAACCAGGGGTTGTGAGTTCAATTCTCACTGAGGCCTCATCTCGTCGCATATAACTGAGTTCCAGTGAAGTGTGTCAAGCAAGTCTATGTACTTGACAGTGATGTTGAAATGTGGAGAATGTTACTTCTCTTCATTTTTCGACTGCAAGTCAAGCAACGACTTGGCTTTTCCCAGACAAATCTGCTGAGGACTCGACTATTTTTGAGGCTAGGATTTTGGTAGCATGTGAACAAAAATGCTAACGGCCAGCTAGCATGCAAGGCCTCATAGCTCAGTGGTTAGAGCACTGGTCTAGTAAACCAGGGGTCGTGAGTTCAATTCTCACTGAGGCCTCATTGCATGTTACTGAATTCCTAACAAGTGTGTCAAGCAAGCCTGTGGACTTGTCAGTATCCTTCAAAAGTGGAGAACATTACTTTCGCTTCAACTTTCTACTGCAAGTCAACCAATGGACTTGGCTTTTCCCGGAAAAATCTGCTCAGCACCTCGAGGCTGTGATTTTGGTAGCACGTTAACAAACATGTTAACGGCCAATGAGCCTGCAAGGCCTCATAGCTCAGTCGTTAGAGCACTGGTCTTGTAAACCAGGGGTCGTGAGTTCAATTCTCACTGAGGCCTCATTACATGTAACTGAGTTCCTGTCCTCTGTGTCAAGCAAATCTGTGCACTTGTCAATATCCTTCAAAAGTGGAGAACATTACTTTCGCTTCAACTTGCTACTGCAAGTCAACCAATGGACTTGGCTTTTCCCGGAAAAATCTGCTCAGCACCTGACTTGAGGCTGTGATTTTGGTAGCACGTTAACAAACATGTTAACGCCCAAGGCACCAGCAAGGCCTCATAGCTCAGTGGTTAGAGCACTGGTCTAGTAAACCAGGGGTCGTGAGTTCAATTCTCACTGAGGCCTCATCGCATGTAACTGAGTTACTGTCATCTGTGTATTTGTCAGTGTCCTTCAAATGTGGAGAACATAAATTTTCTTTATTTTTCGACTGCAAGTCCAGCAATGGACTTGGCTTTTCCCAGAAAAGTCTGCTGAGACCAGACTATTTTGACTCTAATTTTCATAGCATGTGAACAAAAATGCTAACGGCCAGCTAGAATGCAAGGCCTCATAGCTCAGTCGCTAGAGCACTGGTCTTGTAAACCGGGGCTCGTGAGTTCAATTCTCACTGAGGCCTCATTACATGTAACTGAGTTCCTGTCATCTGTGTCAAGCAAATCTGTGCACTTGTCAATATCCTTCAAATGTGGAGAACATCACTATTCTTTATTTTTCGACTGCAAGTCCAGCAATTGACCTGGCTTTTCCCGGAGAAGTCTGCTGAGACCAGGCTATTTTGAGGCGCTAATTTTCGTAGCACATGAACAAAAATGCTAACGGCCAGCTAGCATGCAAGGCCTCATAGCTCAGTGGTTAGAGCACTGGTCTCGTAAACCAGGGGTCGTGAGTTCAATTCTCACTGAGGCCTCATCGCATGTAACTGGGTTCCTGTCGTCTGTGTCAGGCAAATCTGTGTACTTGTCAGTATTCCTCAAATGTGTGCATCACTTTCTACTGCAAGTCAAGCAACGGACTTGGCTTTTCCCGGACAAATCTGCTGAGAAAACGACTATTTTTGACTATGATTTTGGTACCACGCTAACATGCTAACAGTCAGCTAACAAAAATGTTAACGCCCAAGGCCTCATAGCTCAGTGGTTAGAGCACTGGTCTCGTAAACCAGGGGTAGTGAGTTCAATTCTCACTGAGGCCTCATTGCGTGTAACTGAGTTCCTGTCATCTGTGTCAAGCAAATATATATGTAATATGTAATACTTTTCAGTATTCCTCAAATGTGAATATGACTCTCGACTGCAAGTCAAGCAATGGACTTGGCTTTTCCTGGAAAAATCTGCTGAGGACTCGACTATTTTTGAGGCTGATTTTGGGAGCGCGTGAGCAAAAATGCTAACGGCCAGCTTGCATACAAGGCCTCATAGCTCAGTTGTTAGAGTACTGGTCTAGTAAACCAGGGGTTGTGAGTTCAATTCTCACTGAGGCTTCATCTCGTCGCATGTAACTGAGTTCCAGTGAAGTGTGTCAAGCAAGTCTATGTACTTGACAGTGATGTTGAAATGTGGAGAATGTTACTTCTCTTCATTTTTCGACTGCAAGTCAAGCAACGACTTGGCTTTTCCCAGACAAATCTGCTGAGGACTCGACTATTTTTGAGGCTAGGATTTTGGTAGCATGTGAACAAAAATGCTAACGGCCAGCTGGCATGCAAGGCCTCATAGCTCAGTGGTTAGAGCACTGGTCTAGTAAACCAGGGGTCGTGAGTTCAATTCTCACTGAGGCCTCATTGCATGTTACTGAATTCCTAACAAGTGTGTCAAGCAAGCCTGTGGACTTGTCATTATCCTTCAAAAGTGGAGAACATTACTTTCGCTTCAACTTTCTACTGCAAGTCAACTAATGGACTTGGCTTTTCCCGGAAAAATCTGCTCAGCACCTCACTAGAGGCTGTGATTTTGGTAGCACGTTAACAAACATGTTAACGGCCAATGAGCCTGCAAGGTCTCATAGCTCAGTCGTTAGAGCACTGGTCTTGTAAACCAGGGGTCGTGAGTTCAATTCTCACTGAGGCCTCATCGCATGTAACTGGGTTCCTGTTGTCTGTGTCAGGCAAATCTGTGTACTTGTAAGTATTCCTCAAATGTGTGCATCACTTTCTACTGCAAGTCAAGCAACGGACTTGGCTTTTCCCGGACAAATCTGCTGAGAACACGACTATTTTTGACTATGATTTTGGTACCACGCTAACAAAAATGTTAACGCCCAAAGCGCCTGCAAGGCCTCATAGCTCAGTGGTTAGAGCACTGGTCTAGTAAACCAGGGGTCCTGAATTCAATTCTCACTGAGGCCTCATCGCATGTAACTGAGTTACTGTCATCTGTGCACTTGTCAGTGTCCTTCAAATGTGGAGAACATCACTATTCTTTATTTTTCGACTGCAAGTCCAGCAATTGACTTGGCTTTTCCCGGAAAAGTCTGCTGAGGCCAGACTATTTTAAGGCGCTAATTTTCGTAGCACGTGAACAAAAATGCTAACGGCCAAGGCCTCATAGCTCAGTGGTTAGAGCACTGGTCTAGTAAACCAGGGGTTGTGAGTTCAATTCTCACTGAGGCCTCATCACATGTAACTGAATTCCTGTTATCTGTGTCAAGCAAATCGGTGTACTTTTCAGTATTCCTAGAATGTGTGCATCACTTTCTACTGCAAGTCAAGCAGTGGACTTGGCTTTTCCCGGACAAATCTGCTGAGGACCCCCCTTTTGGCTCTGATTTTGGTAGCACGCTAATAAAAATGCTAACAGTCACCTATCATGCAAGGCCTCATAGCTCAGTGGTTAGAGCACTGGTCTTGTAAACCAGGGGTCGTGAGTTCAAGTCTCCCTGAGGCCTCATTGCATGTAACTGGGTTCCTGTCATCTGTGTGTTTGTCAGTGTCCTTCAAATGTGGAGAACATAACTTTTCTTTATTTTTCGACTGCAAGTCCAGCAATGGACTTGGCTTTTCCAAGAAAAGTCTGCTGAGACCAGACTATTTTGACTCTAATTTTCATAGCATGTGAACAAAAATGCTAACGGCCAGCTAGCATGCAAGGCCTCATAGCTCAGTCGTTAGAGCACTGGTCTTGTAAACCAGGGGTCGTGAGTTCAATTCTCACTGAGGCCTCATTACATGTAACTGAGTTCCTGTCATCTGTGTCAAGCAAATCTGTGCACTTGTCAATATCCTTCAAATGTGGAGAACATCACTATTCTTTATTTTTCGACTGCAAGTCCAGCAATTGACTTGGCTTCTCCCGGAAAAGACTGCTGAGACCAGGCTATTTTGAGGCGCTAATTTTCGTAGCACATGAACAAAAATGCTAACGGCCAGCTAGCATGCAAGGCCTCATAGCTCAGTGGTTAGAGCACTGGTCTCGTAAACCAGGGGTAGTGAGTTCAATTCTCACTGAGGCCTCATTGCGTGTAACTGAGTTCCTGTCATCTGTGTCAAGCAAGTATGTATGTAATATGTAATACTTTTCAGTATTCCTCAAATGTGAATATGACTCTCTACTGCAAGTCAAGCAACGGACTTTCGCTTCAACTTTCTACTGCAAGTCAACCAATGGACTTGGCTTTTCCCGGAAAAAGTATGCTCAGCACCAGACTTGAGGCTGTGATTTTGGTAGCATGTTAACAAACATGTTAACGGCCAATGAGCCTGCAAGGCCTCATAGCTCAGTCGTTAGAGCACTGGTCTTGTAAACCAGCGGTCGTGAGTTCAATTCTCACTGAGGCCTCATCGCATGTAACTGGGTTCCTGTCATCTGTGTCAGGCAAGTCTGTGTACTTGTAGGTATTCCTCAAATGTGTGCATCACTTTCCACTGCAACGGACTTGGCTTTTCCCGGACAAATCTGCTGAGGACTCGACTATTTTTGAGGCTAGGATTTTGGTAGCATGTTAACAAAATGCTAACGGCCAGATAGCATCCACGGCCTCATAGCTCAGTGGTTAGAGCACTGGTCTTGTAAACCAGGGGTCGTGAGTTCAATTCTCACTGAGGCCTCATTACATGTAACTGAGTTGCTGTCATCTGTGTCAAGCAAATCTGTGTACTTGTCAGTATCCTTCAAATGTGGAGAACATTACTTTTCTTTATTTTTCGACTGCAAGTCCAGCAATGGACTTGGCTTTTCCCGGAAAAGTCTGCTGAGGACCCGACTATTTTGAGGCTCTAATTTTCGTAGCACGTGAACAAAAGTGCTAACGGCCAGCGAGCATGCAAGATCTCATAGCTGAGTGGTTAGAGCACTGGTTTAGTAAACCAGGGGTCATGAGTCTGGCCGGGCTTCTCTCTCGCTGACTTTTTTAAAATAAATATATGTTTCGAGTCAATGCCGTGAATAGTTTTGGCCACGAGAGACCGTGGTTCGCAAAGAAACAGAAGTCGCCTCATCACAACACATACTGTACTAAATTCTTGCAATGACAATTCAAAAACTCCTTCCTGTTTATGTCTATTATCCACCCGTCATTGTTCTTCTCTGTCTTTCTGCTTCTCCCTCAAAGTGTCGCGCTAGATTCTTAAACAAGACTGTATAAACATTTACATCTTTTATATTTCTGCTTCTACAGACGGTCCATTAACCTACAATTTTCCATCATTGACGGATTTTTTTAAAGAGTTGACAAGAAAAATTTAAGGACATCCGTCATTTTGATGGGTTGAAAATTGGGCCGTAAACCACAGCAGCAGTATGTCCTTAACTTAGATTTTATTACAAAAGACAGGCTTTAATTTGTTGTCATAAATCACCCCACCCTGAGTCCTCACAAATAAAATATGAAATTTGGGGTTTGCTTCGTGCTCGGGCCTGCAAATCAAGTTAATTGGTCGGGCAGGGTTGGGCATTAAAACCGCGGGCCGGGTTGGGTCAGGCTGGATTTTTTTTGGCCCAATCTTACCTCTTCTGTCGCCGCACAATGAACCCAGGTAGATGAGTTTAATCAAATCAGTTATAAATTTTTGTATCCTTCCTTCCATTATGCTTGAAAGCATCATTAGATCATTGCACCTTAAACACACCGGCCTGTGTGCACGCGACATTGAATACTTCTTTATGCAGGACTGATGTGATGGCTTCCAACCATGATTTGGGTGTTTCTCCCCTAGATATGACATAGATAAACATTGTGTCGTACAGGTGTTAGTTCTTCCTTCAAGTTTTTATTGAACACCCACGGGAACATTTCCGTTCCAGGGGACTTCAAAATGTTCAAGGTTTTTATTGCATCCGGTATTTTCTGTTGCAAAATTGGACGAATACTTTCTGAGACGTCATCTTTCAATAGAGGTGGTATATGTAGTTTTTGAAGAAGTCTTGTGCTGCGCTACTATCTTGATCAGTATTCGAGTCACTGTACACATTTTTCGATAAAAACCCTTCTGCAATACTTTTAAGTTTTGCGACGATGTGTTGCCTGTGAAATCTGATTCATCGAAATAGTCACTTGTCTTACAAAGGCTAAATGAATTATTGAAATAAGCGTTATATACCACTCTAGATCAGACGATTTAATCCAATGTTGTTGTGAAAATGGAATTTAACCGTAGGAATTTGAAGAGCCAAAGCCCACTTTGACATCTTTCATTCATATAACAAAGTAAACCAATCCACCGGTTCAGGTAAAACTATGCAAAGCTTTATTATAAGCGACATATTCTCGCATTCACTCTACAGGCATTTTTTTATGCGCCTGGCTTGCGCACTTTTAAGAAAAAATGGCTGCGGGAGAGAAGTCTGTTTCAGAGCTACTCCGAGAAGTTGTAATCACGTGAGGCCTTAACCTCAGTCTCAGAGAGGATTGCAGCAGTGGGGTATTTTTGTTGAAGTTGTGGTGAAAAACAGCCTTATGAAATCAAAAAATAGACTTTGAGAAAAACGTTTTTATTGTTTTTTTTTTAAAGTCTTGATAAATAAATAACTTCTTCATTTAAAAAGTATGACAGTTGAAATAATCATAATCATTCATTTAATAATAATAAAATCATAATAAGTAGCTATAATTTTCTGCTGGCTTGTGGTGAAGGCAGACGCTTTTCTGCACTGCTCCTGTACAATAGCCCCCCTTACCTACTCTGCTTGCTGACTCTGTCAAATTTGCTGTCCTCTGTCTTGATATAGCCTCCGGCCGTATTTTTCCTTCCGAAAAGTACATGATGGAATTAGTCAGCTGGACTCTCATCACCACGGATACATTTTGTTGCTGCTGGATCCACCCTCGATCCTTGGCGGAAATGGAGACCAGTATGCCTGGCAATATTGTCCGGAGACAATGTGGAAGACATCTACATTGTTGTAGTGTTGGCAGTTTATTGATCTATCGCAAAATTCAGCCGGCGGGAGCAGCTTCACTGGAAGAGAATAAGCTGACGGCCTACTCGGAGGGTGTGGAGCGGGTGATCAACACTCAGACTCACGCGTTGACCGTATTCAATTACAAAGTAATGTCAACGTCTTAGCTGGATTCCTATTCCACTCCTATCCCGCAGCGCAGCTGGATGGACTTGAGCCCATCTCGAGTGCAGCCCGTCTCGCTGCTTGTGAAGAATAGGAAGAACGTATTTCCTAATAAAATTATCTTATCTTACAAGTTAATTGCCAGATTGTATATTTCTCTGTCATGTAACAAAATGGTATTCATTTCCAAATGCTGTTTTTATCGCGTTAATTTTGACCCCTTTGGACTTCCATAGAAGAGAAAAGATGTTTAAGGCTATGTCCAAATTCAGAGGCCACATTTCTGGCCGCATGACGTCACTTTTAGCGCAACTGGACCGCATGTGGTGTACAAATTCACATTAAGCCTGTCGCCACAGTGGTGGTTAAGTGGTCCACGGAGGCTACACGAGGAGGAGAATTTGAAGGCAGTGAAGGATCCAGCCTGCAAATTGACTTTCTAGAATTTGCAAAGCAAGTGCGGTGGAGTTGCGCCCGAAGTGACGTCATTCGGACGAAATCGCGGATGCAACCTGTGAATTTGGACACAGCCTTAGTCTCCAAGACGATATGCGCCCTGCAAGATTTGACAGGGAACGTCCTCATTTCAGGGTCGTACAACTCAAGAGTGTGCAAACATTTCTGAAAGGTGAATCGGTGACACACTTAAATTGATGGGAGGTTCTGTGCGGCCACAAAGGGCATAATAAATCAATGAGTCAATGATTTTTCAAGATGGTGGGGTGGCCAGTGGTCTTATATCCCACCTCATTGGATCCGCCCCTGCAATGAGCAGCAGCAAAATCACTTCACCACATTTAGCACCATAATGGGAGCAGTCTGCACTCAACTGACCTTGGCATCAAATCTTAGTGAATGATGTCTGATTGCCCAGTGTATAAAGTAAGTACGGTACGATGGTACAATGCAGGCGAACAACAAAAATGGACTAAAAATGGATGACCATGCAAACTTTTCTTACTCTGTCCCCTAAAATAATGCTAAACAAGAATCTTTTGGAACTGGAATCAATATGAAGGATCAGGACAGGGATCGTTCAAATTCAATCAAAGCCCACTCCTATTCTTTGCTCTACGTGGATTCTGAATACCGGTAATTGTATTTACGAACAAAATGCCTGGAAAGTGTTACTTTTTCAGTCGTAGAAATGAACTCAAACGTTTCGAAAAAGTAATTCAAAAGTTATGAAAAAATATTGATTAAAAAAAAAAAAGAGTATGAACCGTGATAAGGTGAAATAGCACGATTACTGGACAGTTTACCTATTTGGTATGTGTCTGTATGTACAGTATAACATCTCAAGATATTGCAGTCCAATTCAACACTATTTCATGCCACAATTCAATAGTACTCATGCAGGTTAATATATGAATGTCAATCAAAACACTCCCAATATCTTTAGCTTGTCTACCCCACCCAAAAACCGACAGCTAGACTATATCTGTCTGCTTGAAGCATATTTTCAATAAATCATTTCCTTTTAGTAAGTTAGTACATTTGCTAAATATGAGATTTGAAAGGGTCTGCGTTGAGTCAATGTGGCCTCACGATGTTTCCATCTTGGCTGAGGACCCTCTCAACTGGACTGGCACTGCAACACTTGCATTGCAACTCATTGCACATTTCTGTGTGAATGCTGAAATGTACTTTGAATATATTTATTTCAGTCATTCTTTTTTTTTTTAAATCATGTTCATACTATGTACTATTTTGAACTTAAAGTTATGGAAATTACATTTATTAACCCAAATTATTATTGAAAAGAACTGAAATCGAACCTGTTTTAAAACCATTCGTTTTCTTTTCCTGAATTTTAACTCACTGTTTCAATTGGTGGCTTGAGACCTAATGGCTGAATGCCATCAACCCCCGAACTCTGCATCTTAACAAGCCCACGTTGGTTGACTAACGTGGGCTTGCTGAGGTTAAGCACAGGTTTAGAAATGTACATATAGGGTTTAAATTAAACACATAAAAAGACTAACAGTGAATTTGGTCAGGTCACTACTCCTAGATTCAAGTGAAGTCGTGAGTTTTTATCTCCCAAGGCAAGTTTCAATTCAAAACTGTGACTCGAGTCAGCTCGAGTGACCCTCTCTGCTACCTAGAAGTCTCTGATTCAGCTTTTCTAGAGTCCTGAACTCGAAAGCCATTGCTACTGAATCCTGACCCCATTAGCATACCATGTTAAATTCCATCAAATTCTGTATTGAGCACACCAGAATAGACACTGCACCCACTTAATTAAAAAGGAACAGTGCAAAACTAAAAAATAATTTCCACAGAGCAAGGCGAATATGTCGGTGACTACAGTTTGATGTTTCATTTTTTGTGTTCCGGCCATTTCCATTGGCCTATCTATGGCGTTTCCCACTGTATACTAACATTAGGCTTGCCACTTAAAAGGATTTCAGAAATGAACAGAAACTGTTTTTCGGGTCTGTTGGATTACCCAATGGGAAACCACAGTAACCAATTTTGGGTTGAGTAAACGTTCATCATAGGAATCCATTTTTCTATTTTAACTGATATTCATAATCAAGAATTCTGATACTCAAAAGTATCATATTTAAAGGTGAAATGTTTGAAAACTGTGCATTAACAGTGAACATAATTACATCCGCAGCTGTGTACTCCAGGTTTATTCAGTAAAATGTGTTGTTTAACACTTTTATTGTACTTATATGGCATCATGAATACAGCATACCACAAAATCAGAGTATGTTTTCCAGTCTCACACTGCAAAGATTAACTTGCTGGTAATCATTAATATATGAATTACTATAAGATACTATGGCCATCGGTAACACATACAGGTATGTGGACACAATACTTCGGCTATATACCATGCGGGCCACAAGTAAACCTGACACTGTTAACATGATTATGTGTATGGACTATTTATGTAAATCAACATCAATGGCTACTCACCCCCTTTATTAATACAAAAGCATGTAATATGAATTGAATGATTACAATCATGTGATGATTTTTTTCAAAAATGAGCGTATCACTATATAGGGACTTATAGTAATGATATGGCTTAACGTCCCCTTTGCAACCTGTTGGGGGAAAGTGGCCATCTTTCCTCCGCGTGTTCATTGAATTTTGGATGGTGAGGATGTTGGTTATCCAAATACAGGCTGGAGTCGATGAACAGTTTCTTCGAAGCTTTGAATCACAATATATTCCGGGTATCGGTGAGTTACGGCTGCATATCACGAGTGCAAAGAAGCAAGAGATTCACATCTGATTTATATCATCAGAAGGGCGGTACTGAAACTCATGGCGTGGCATCAGGACTTTCGTTTCTTCGAAACCGATTATTAGCTTGTATCAACTGGTACATTCCTACGGCTACCTGATGAGGTAGTGTGCATCAAGGACACATCTGGCTACAAAACAGAGTTTCACTCCGAACATGAGAACGTTAATACTTGCAAGACTAAATATGGGCAGAATATAGACACAATATGTCGGCCCGGTAGTCCAGTGGTTAGCACGTCAACTTCACAGTGCAGAGGTACCGGGTTCAATTCCAGCTCCGGCCTCCCTGTGTGGAGTTTGCATGTTCTTCCGGGCCTGCGTGGGTTTTCTCCGGGTACTCCGGTTTCCTCCCACATTCCAAAAACATGCATGGCAGGCTGATTGGACGCTCTAAATTGTCCCTAGGTGTGAGTGTGGGCGTGGATGGTTGTTCGTCTCTGTGTGCCCTGCGATTGGCTGGCAACTGATTCAGGGTGTCCCCCGCCTACTGCCCAAAGACGGCTGGGATAGGCTCCAGCACCCCCCCCCCCCCGACCCTAGTGAGGATTAAGCGGTTTGGAAAATGGATGGATATAGACACAATATAGAACCCCAAGTCGATGCACTGTGTACTCGACTATCAATTTGACCAAAGAATCTACCTCACATTATCATTAGACCGACCGACAGTTTACATTAGTATTACTTCACCTTGTGACGAATGTTTTATTCATCAAGTTACCATGTCTACATCTAGTAAATTCTAGAATAACTAAGACTGTTTCATAATACTTTTTATAGCGATTTGCCTTTAGATCGAATGAGGAACTTCAAGTACTTGCCTCTCGGAATTGCGCCTCTCGTCGTATTTCTCTTTCGTGTTTGGTGCATACATCACACGTCAGCTTGGAAATACGCCCTTCTTTGGATGATTCGAAAGAAAAATCCGACTGGCATTCCCATTTCTTAAATGTAGCAACTAATACACCTTTCGTTGGAGGGGGGGGGGGGGGGGGGGTTAGGGGGGTGGGTTCGCCGTCATCTCTATCCATCATCCAGGTGCTTTCTGGGCATGTGGACGAAAATAGCAACCCAAATGCGCACACAATGTTTCCTGTTCCGACCCACCCCAAGCAAAACGAAAGTCGAATAAAAGAAAACCACGAACAATAATGACAGTGATGATGATGTGCTGAAAGTACTTTGAATGAACATTTATTACAAACAAATAGCTTGAAAAAAGCTCTCATTTGGAAAATTGCTGACTATCTGCCAGACTAAACGCTGCACATTCAAAGAGTGCGAATACATACAAATTCAAGAAATTAAAACGGCTAGCCTTACTGCAGGAAATAAACAAGTGAAAAGTGCAAAAACTAACAAATGGGAAAATGCTGCGAGCCCCGCAACAAAATAGGCATAATAAAACAAGTTTATGGTATGTTGAGGGTGTGGTTGATTAAAAAAGGTCAACATGGAGCTCATCGGAAAATTCAATTCAAGACAAGCTAAGAAAAGAACATGGCCCTGCTTGAATCAAGTACATTTCTGCAAGCGCTAAGAAAAAAGTCACGGCGTACGGTCCGAACGATGTAGTACATTGGTGATGCGCAAATCTTTCGTGAGGGGGACGTTCAATGATGTCCCATACAAGTTCCAATGAGAAATATGCAGAATCAGGCTTCTGCATTACAGTCAGCACATAAGTCCTCCAGATGATTCTCAGAAAACGGGGAACTTGAGCGGCAAGCGAGAACAGGCGAGTGGGGCGGATCACAGTACGCTACAGAGCTATCGTATTTCCACGACCATAAGGCGCACTTAAGTCTTTTTTCCCCCCCAAACTGGACAGTGCATACACTAGTGTATGCACCGAGTTCCAAAATCTGTGAATCTTGTTGTGTCACTTTGATGAGCGCGCCGCTTGACTGACTGATAATGAAAATGGCACCTACGAAGAGACACGCTCACAAAGCACAGTTTAAACTGCAAACTATCAGTTAGGCGGAGGAACATGGGAATCTAGCAGTCGCGAGAGATTTCAAGATCAACGAATCCATGGTACTCGGTGGTTTCGTTTTATGAACCGGCGCCATTTACCCATCTGGGCAAGGCCTATCATGGCGTAGCAAGATCCAGCGGATTACAAGCCAAAGCTTCATCTTCCGCTCCGACTGCAGTAAAAAAGATTGCCAACAAACACGTCCAGCCCAATCACATCACCAACATGGACGAGGTGTTGCTAATTTTTGACATCCCAGCGAACCACGTTGCAGAGAAGAAGGGGACCAGCACGGAAGCAATTCGCACAATAGGGCGCGAGAAGTCGGCTTTTACAGTTGAGCTTGATTGCCATGGTAATGAACGGAAACTGCCACTGGCTGTGAGAAACCAAGTGCAGCATATGAACTCGGACCTTGCCATCATTCTGGGAGGAGTGACAAAGGAATTCCAACCGCTGGACATCGGTGTAAAGAGGGCATTCAAAGTGAAGTTGCGAGCGGCGTGTGAACCATGACGAACACAGCCTGAACTGAGACTGGGAGGCAGCGCCGGGCGAGTTGCGCCACAGTTTGTGAATAGATTGTGGATGCTTGAGCTAATGCGTCTGCTTGCTGTTGTTCGCGCTTTCACAAAACCCAGCATTATTTCTGAGGAGCCGCACGGCAACGAGACTGACTGACAGTGACGCGAACCTGGCGTGAGTACATTGTTAAATACTTCAAAAAGGAAACTCAGTTTGGCTCCCGCTGCCTTTCTAAATTGGCTGAAGTGGCTAAAATATATATGGTAATCAAGCCAGTCTTCTGCTCAGTGCGACTCATCACTAAAACCTATCAAAGAAGGGTACACTTCAAAGGTACGAAAACATCTCCACATATTCAGAACTGTATTGAGAGAGTGTCCCATCTTCGACATTCCTGTGCTGCCTCAACTCCGGCTCCGACCGTCAGCCTCGTGCCACATCACCCGCACCAAAGGAATAACCGGGCAAGTGCAAATGCTAACATTATGAACCCTTCCAGGGACAGCGGTTACTACAGTGGACGGCGTATCATGTTATCAGGTTACAGGGTGTATGAAAGTGTTAAACAAGGTAGGCTGGAAGTACAACAGTGGCTCAACACACTAATGCAAATGCCCAGCGAATAATTACCTTTTAATACACAGCTACATGTATGCAAACAGCAAATGTGGGCGTAGACTGCTAAGATTAACATTTTCCTTCTGTGCCTCTAAAATGAAGCTTTTGTGTTTTTTCTTTCCAAGAAAAGCAACACTCGGTTAACTGACCTTCAGAAGCATGCTTGAAGTACCTGCTGCATTATTGTATTGTTTTCAGGTTCTCAAACAGAACGCCCTCTTGTGGGGAATTCAAGTTCATAAGTTTGATATTAATACAGCGGTTAAAAATGTCCCTTTGGGAGACGCATAGTTAAGTTTTCCCCATAAATCCTGAAATTAAAACACCTTTGCTTTCATCTCCAAAATAAGTCTCGTTAGCTCCCTTTTGTTTTGGTTTTTGCTTTTTAAGAATCTGAATTGAGATTCTTTTGATACCGGAATCAAGAATGAGATCGGAATGGGAACCGCAATCGATGCCTAACACTCGTGACAGCCTTTTGAGTGAGCTGTTCAGATTTTTGAAGAATTGTGACAATCCTTCCCTTAAGTGTACAAAGCATTCCAATATTTTCATCATGGTCAGTATTTCGCTCTTATCCCCAGGTTGCTGTCATATTTGGAGTCATAATGATTTTCAAAGTATTACGCAATTTGTCCAACAACATGTCAATGATAATTCACAGTTGGACAAGTTTGGAAAAAAATGCACACCCGCACACACAAATAACAAACACAAACATACACATTGTATCCACTTAGCATTTTGTGCGCCTTAAGTTTTCACCTGTTGATATTATCAAGCAAGAGCGTTCTGTTTTGGCGATTCCGTCGTCAGATAGACAAAGGCACCTTTTTCCACCCCACATTAAAAAGAGTCCCTTACCGGGTTCCGTTTGATTTAAAGCAGCCCGTATGCGCCTCTCTGCAACTTTTAGGATGAACTCAAAGTCCATGACTGACACGCACAGAGCAACTGACAGCATCATGCTTTTAAAAGCTCTTCAAGTCCGATTGGGGCCTCCCACAAACACGCGGTGATGTCACACACGGCTGTCATTGGGCAAAAGGTGAACGAAGCTTGAGTTCAAGTGTGAGTGATTGACAGGCCGCCTCCCCACACCTTGACGACATCATCAATCCAACACTTTTCTCCCAGCCAGTCGGCAAGAGACTTGCGAAGTCCTGCATAATAAATAACAATATGGTGTGTTTTATTTAGGGGCCAAAAGCTTCTCACGGTGGCAAGGCATGCAGAGATGGTGATCTGAATGGAGGAGGTGGAGGATCTGAAAGTACGGGCACGTTTCCCAGCTTCTTATCACCACGTCAGTGAAAACACCTCCTTGTGGATGGAGCCTTTGATGCTTGCCGCTCTTTCAGTGCCCTTGGAAAAATATCACTCAGCACTCTCTCCTGCTCGGACAGAAACCTTCTCACACACGTGTATGCGGAATACCTTGAAAATGATAGCATCGCCTTGCTTTCATTTACCATCAACGCACTCGGAAAATCCCCTGAGATGAATACTGTCCTTAAAAAATTCTCTAGCAAGGCGCAACTGGTGCCAAGACAAAGAAACAGGATCCATGCACAAGGACTTTAGATCATTATAAACTTAGAGCTTGTACTTTTGGTGGTTTAATTACATAGATGCCCTGGCCTCCGTGTGTGTGTGTGTGTGTGTGTGTGTGCGTGTGTATATATATATATATATGTGTGTGTGTGTGTGTGTGTGTGTGTGTGTGTGTGTGTGTGTGTGTGTGTGTGTGTGTGTGTGTGTGTGTGTGTGAGATGTATCAGTGCAAGTACAGACCACCAAAGTAATGCTGTGTTTTTCTGCAGAGTCAGGCTGCTCGGACAAAGTAATGAGCTCACTGACACACACACACACACACACACCGACGCACGCACACACGCTCAGGCTAACACACATGCACGCCATCTCTTTGGGATTGGAATAGAGGACACACATCACGATGGTTGTCGGTAGCCTGTCAGCTCAGCACCGCAGCAGCAGCAGCTCCAGAGAAGCTGCAGGGAAACTTTGCCATCTAATCTGATATTTGTCCGCATGCAAAGCAAACATGGGGGGAGCGGACTTGGTGAGCGAGCAGCTTTCTGGCTGCAAGAGTCAGAGCTGGCACAAACGCCATTGCTTAACGCATGAGCATTTGAATAAAATATGAAGCGCGTCGCCTTGATGGCAACTCTCCAGAGAAGGCAAGCGAGCATATGCACATATACGGCCGTGGGCTATAAAAGGGCGAGTCTCCAATCTAGGTCACACCACGTGGGACGCATGACACCGACTCTTTCACAATGAATGGCGCCATCACTGGTTGGCCGGGATGACACCAAGTCTTCAAAGTGTGTAACAATGCTTGCTCAAACGCACACCTTTTGTAACCTGAATGTTCTGGCTGAATGACTGACACCGTGTCAAAGTACTTTTTTAATGATCACTTGGCACACAAAAAGCAGTCATCCCATTATCTGAAGCACTCATCATCCTCAGGATCACGGCCGAGGATGGAGCCGAGGCCCATTTGCCTGAGGATGGAAAGCACCTTTGGCATCACACCGGGTGCCGGTCGTACAGTGATTGCAATTGGGGAATTGAGAAGGATTCGATCCAATGCCAAGTCGGCCGTAAACCACGCGTCTTTACAATACTATTCATCCTGATTTATACAGTGCTTTCACAACAGCGGCAGCTGTAATAAAGCGCTGAACAAAACAGTTAACTGGTGGTTGCGCCTTCTCGGCAGCTCGCCTGTACCAGCACAGATTTTGATTGGGAGGAATGTCGACGCCATTGACTGTCGGTGCTGGGCAGCCCCGGGGTGCTTGTGTTTTTTGTTTAATTCCAAATTTTCAGTCATGAGCACTGTACTCTGATTGAATCAGTACCCTGTTAGATGAGCCGCGCAAATCACTGGGCACAATCAGAACATAACTTCCAGATCTAAAGTCAATTTCACGTTGAAAAATGTATTCGAAACGGGCCTCATTGGAATTCATATTTCCCAGGGAAAGTCCACAATTTGGTAGTTGCAGACATCCTCTGAATTCAATGTGTCACACCTCTTCAGTGGCTATGCGACCTTTCAGCAGTTTTGCTGGTGGGTGTGTCAGAAGTCGAGACGGGAGACATGCCGTGCCTTCAAATTGCAGAAAAGAGAATTGACTGAAGCGCTAATGGGAAAATGTGACCTTATTTGCTTCCCAAAATAGGGCTGCTTGGTCACTCGACTGAGTCACATCCCAACTATTTATATGCTCTTTAGAGCATTACCTAATCAACTTATCTAACGGCAGTGGTGTTGTTAGGCTGATTCTAGAGGGGCTGAATCCCCCCTAAAATGCTATTAACCCCCCCCCCCCTCCCTGCATTTTTATCAATCCATTCATCCATTTTCTATTGCTTATCCGGGGTCGGGTCGCGAGGGCAAAAGCTTTAGCAGGGAAGCCCAGACTTCCCTCTCCCAAGCCACTTGCTCCAGTTCTTCCCGGGGGATCCCGAGGCGTTCCCAGGCCAGCCGGGAGACATAGTCTCTCCAGCGTGTCCTAGGTCCTCCACAGGGCCTCCTGCTGGTGGGACATGCCCGGAACGCCTCACCAGGGAGGCGTCCAGGAGGCATCCCACCTAATCAGGTGCCCGAGCCACCTCATCTGGCTCCTCTCGACGTGGAGGAGAAGTGGCTCGACTCTGAGCCCCTCCCGGATGACCGAGCTTCTCACCCTGCATTTTTGGGGTATTTTTATTTTTAATAAATGTATTCATTTGTTTCAAAAATGACCAAACGTTCAACACAACATTGGAGTTTGACTGCCGCAGTCGACCTTCACACAATTGTGCAGGTCAACAAATGCTGAGGAAGCAACACTATCAGATCGCTCTTTGTCAGTTCAGGTTGCCACCTGTGATGTTGAGTGTTTGGCAGTGATTTGGAAGCACTGGAAAAGTATGTATTTGACATTTGGATGCAGCCAGACATGGACACAGCATGAATGCCTAAATAAAAATAGTCATAAAATGTCCCACTTAGCTTTCTCTCTCTCCAATGAATTACTGAAGGGATGTTGTAGTAGAGGCGGCATGATGGGCGACTGGTGAGCACATCTGGCAGAGTTGGAGGGTTGGGTTTCTCTGGGTACTCCGGTTTCCTCCCACATTCCAAAAACATGCATGACAGGTTAATGGAGCACTCTAAATTGTTCCTAGGTGTGATTGTTGTTTGTCTATGTGTGCCTAGCGATTGGCTGACAACCAGTTCAGGATGTTCCCTGCCTCTTGCCCAAAGACAGCTGGGATAGGCTCCAGCACGCCCGCGAGCTTCATGTGGATAAGAGCAGATTAGAAACTGGAAGGATGGATGTTGCACAATCGCTTCAGAAGTGCAAGCTAATCATTATGATGTTTGTACCAAACTTCATCTTGTATGACAGCATCTTTTGTATGATTGCCAGCTTTCTGTTTTTAAAGCGGTATATTGCTGGTATTGGGCAGAATCCTGTCATCTTCTCAGAAATACAAAATTAACATTGCATTGCCAAAGAGAGACAGTCATTTTCAACACTTTGGATCAGTGGTGCTTTGACATGGGGAAACGAGCTCAGAGCCAAAATTCCCCCAATGAAACTATATATATAACACTTGCATGTTTTTGGTATGTGAGAGGAAAACGCAGAAAACAAATCCATGCAAGCATGTGGAGAACATGCAAACTCCACAAAGGAAGGCCGGAGCCTGGATCTCAACACCCAACCTCACCACTCGTCCACTGTGCCTCGGTTATTATTGTGTGTTTAAATTGTGTCTTATGTTCAATTTTATTAAAAAAAAAAAAAAATCCTCGTCTCACCCCTCGGGTGGTGTCCGTCCCTCATTCAGCTCGGGTCCTCTACCAGAGGCCAGGAAGCTTGAGGGTTCTGCGCAGTATCCTTGCTGTTCCCAGCACTGCACATTTCTGGACTGAGATGTCCGATGTTGTTCCCGGGATCCGTTGCAACCACTCATCCAGTTCGGGGGTCACTGCCCCGAGTGCTCCGACCACCACAGGCACGACTGTCACCTTTACCTTCCAGGCTCTCTCCAGCTCCTCTCTGAGCCCTTGGTATTTCTCGAGTTTCTCGTGTTCCTTCTTTCTGATGTTTCCATCACTTGGGACCACTACATCCACTACAACGGCTTTCCTCTGCCCTTTATCTATGATCACGATATCTGGTTGGTTCGCCATTACCATCTTGTCAGTCTGGATCTGGAAGTCCCACAGGATCTTCGCTCTGTCATTCTCCACCACCTTTGGAGGTGTTTCCCATTTTGACCTTGGGGCTTCCAGTGTGTTGGATCGTCTCAGGTGCCTCTTTGCACAACCTACACCTTGGGTCTTGTCTGGTGTGGTATATCTGGGCCTCAATGGCTCTGGTGCTCAGGGCCTGCTCCTGAGCAGCCAGGATGAGTGCCTCTGTGCTGTCCTTCAGGCCAGCCCTCTCTAGCCACTGATAGGACTTCTTGAGATCAGCCACTTCATAATATATATATATATATAGAGAGAGAGAGAGAGAGAGAGAGGGAGAGGGAGAGGGAGAGGGAGAGGGAGAGGGAGAGGGAGAGAGAGAGAGAGAGAGAGAGAGAGAGAGAGAGAGAGAGAGAGAGAGAGAGAGAGAGATAGATAGATAGATAGATATGGCGGCTGGATAGCCCAGTTGGTAAGGCATCGGTTTGGCATACGGGAGACGGTGGTTCGAATCCTGCTTGGGGCAAAAAATGAGCACATAACACCATCCAGTGTGGGTCCTTGGGTAAGATCCTTCACGCTAATGCCTACCTCATACAATGATGAGAGACAGTAAAATGAATGACATGAGACGTCGCCCGGCCAAACAAGGTCTGCGTCAGGTGCTGGGGAACCAGAGCACCTTGATGAAAAATGGGCTACTGGAACAAAGCAGAGATGGGCGAGATGCGATAACATGGCTCTGTTGGAATGCTACTACTCAAGCAACCCTAGTCAGAGGGGTTACATGCAGAGAATGTGGGCTAAATGGTTACTTCGAAACCCACAGTCACGGTTGACCAGTGTTCCAACATCCACAAACGGCAACTGCTGTCACAACTTGAGATTGATGAGGTACAACACAGGTTCCATGGTGAAGGGCCCCAGGCTGCCAGATCAGAGGAGGAGGTCACACCAGAGATTGGGAGGCAAACCCCAATGAATGCAGATGATGAGATTGGGAGGCCAGCCCCAATGAATGAAATACTGAGCGAGGCAGCAACTGACCTGAAAGCTAAGATCATGGCGAGAATGAAAGCCGGGCAACCTAGAAACGGCTATGTGAAGTACCACCTGAAAGTCTCATGGAAAGTGTGAATGCAGCACTGAGGGCGATCCCTACCGTAACGATCACGGAAACCAATGAGCTGATATACGCTTCAGCATCAGTGATCCTTGAGATGCTTGGCTATAAGAACAACCATGGAAGCCATGAGATACGTTACCCACCATGGAAAAGACGGTTGGAGGCTAAGATCAAGGTGGCTCGGAAAGATGTGAGTCAATTGACTGAGGTGTGATGAAAAGGCCGATACCCGAGAGGTACATCCAGATGACCATACCTGAAGCACTCGAAACTGCCAAACAAAGGCTCCAAGCCTTGTCCAGCCGCCTGAAGCGGTACACGAAAGAGAATGAGGCCAGACGAATAAACAGGCTGTTCACAACACAACCTGCGAAAGTGTACGCTCAGTGGCAGGGTCCTAACAACAGAGCTGACCCACCAAGACTGGAAACTGAAAGGTACTGGAAAGGCATATGGGAGAAGGAGGTTGCACATAACAGCAGTGCACAATGGCTGGTGACCCTGAGAGAGGAGCACAGCAACCTCCCTGAACAGAACCCAGTTACCATAACAGTGGCAGACATACAGGAAAGAGTCTCAGATATGAAGAACTGGACAGCACCAGGCCCGGACATGGTCCACACCTACTGGCTAAAGAAACTCACAGCACTCCATGAGCGCCTAGCAGCACAAATGAACCAGCTGCTGAGGGATGGGACTCACCCAGGATGGCTAACCGAAGGGCGAACGATCCTGATCATGAAGGATCCCTCAAAGGGTGCAGTCCCATCCAACTATCGGCCAATAACCTGTCTCTCCACAACATGGAAGCTCATGTCAGGCATCACTGGCATGGCAGGCTATGGATACCGCCTCAGAAATGGAGCTACAATCAGTCACCTCCTCTACATGGATGACATAAAGCTGTATGCTAAGAGCGAAAGGGACATAGACTCCCTGATCCACACAACCAGGATCTACAGCAGCGACATCGGGATGTCATTCGGGCTTGAGAAATGTAGTCGGATGGTGACTAAGAGAGGAAAGGTAGTCCGCACTGAAGGGGTCTCACTCCCAGAAGGAACAATAGCAGACATTGAGGACAGCTACAAGTACCTCGGTATACCACAAGCCAATGGCAACCTCGAACTGGCAACAAGGAAAGCGGCTATGGCCAAATACCTCCAGCGAGTGAGGCAAGTCCTAAGAAGCCAGCTCAATGGCAAGAATAAGACCCGGGCAATAAACAGCTATGCCCTGCCAGTGATCAGATATCCTGCAGGAATAATAAGGTGGCCAAAGGAAGAGATTCAGACCACGGACGTTAAGTGTCACGTTGGGCCCGAAGCGACAGAATAATCGCTTCGTGCGCAACTACTAGAGATAAGTGGATCCCCGAAATAGCAGACACAGAAAAGTATTTTGTCACAAAAAATGAGATTTAATATAACACAAAATCCCCGTCTAAACGGACAACAGAAAACGCTGGTCAAAAGAGGGCCAGGAAATAATAACGAAGCAACAGAAAACGCTGGTCAAAAGAGAGGACCAGGAAAATAACAGAAAACGCTTGCGAAACAAAAACGGCAAGGAGAAAGTTCTTAAGTAAAATACCAATCAAACACGAGAGGAATATTAAGGCACGCAATATAGTCAAGTAAGTCAGAGTTGTAACCGAGAGGGCATAGACGATAGCAAATGGCACGGCATGGAATACTCCGGCAGTGAGTTGACTGTCGGAGTGCCTAGATATAGCAGGTGCAATCGTCAACTAATGGGTGGCAGGTGTGCAGGCGGCAAGCAAGAACGCCTGCCCCCTGCTGTCAAATACGGAACGTGACAGTACCCCCCCCTCAACGGACGCCTCCCGGCGGCCCACCCGGCTTGGACGGGTGAGATGCGTGGAAGTCACGAAGAAGGGACGGATCAAGGATCCAGGAGCGGGGGACCCATTGCCGATCCTCCGGCCCGTAGCCCTCCCAGTCGACCAGATACTGGAAACCTTTTCCCCTGCGCCGAGAGTCCAGGATGGCCCGTACCGTGTACACCGGGCCACCATCGACGACCCGCGGAGGAGGGGGCGGAGTGGGAGAAGGAGCCAAGGGACTGGTCGCCACCGGTTTGAGCAGGGAGACGTGGAACACGGGGTGAACCTTCATGGAGGCCGGCAGCCGGAGCTTGACCGCGACGGGGCTGACGACGGACTCTACCACGAACGGCCCGGTGAATCGGGGCCCCAATATCGCGGACGTGCCGGCCAGGCGCAGGTCCCTCGTTGCCAGCCACACCTCCTGCCCCACTTCGTAGGTCGGTGCTGGGCGCCGACGACGGTCCGCAATCTGCCGGTTCCGGGTCGCCGTGCGGGACAGTGCGGCTCTGGCCTCCCTCCACACGTGATGGGCCCGCTTGAGGTGGCACTGCACAGAAGGGACCTCTATTTGTCCCTCCTGGGACGGGAACAGCGGTGGCTGATACCCGTAGGCCGTCATGAAGGGGGACCTTCCAGTGGCTGAAGAGACGAGGGTGTTGTGCGCATACTCCACCCAAGGTAAGTGGTCGGCCCAGGAAGAGGGACGGTGGAGACACACACAGCGGAGGGCTGCCCCCAGATCCTGGTTGGCGCGCTCCGCTTGTCCATTGGACTGTGGGTGATACCCCGAGGTCAGACTGGCCGTGGCCCCGAGGGACCGGCAGAACCGCTTCCACACTCGGGACACGAACTGGGGCCCCCGGTCCGACACTATGTCCAAAGGGATGCCATGGAGACGGAAAACGTGCTTGATGAGGAGGTCGGCGGTCTCCAACGCCGACGGCAACTTGGACAGGGGAATAAAGTGGGCAGCCTTTGAGAATCGGTCCACGATAGTGAGAACGACGGAACGCCCACGGGATGGAGGAAGGCCCATGACAAAGTCCAGGGCGATGTGGGACCAAGGTCGAGGAGGAATGGGTAATGGCTGGAGCAACCCCGCCGGAGGCCGATGCGAGGCCTTGCCGCAGGCGCAGGAGGAGCAGGCATTGATGTATTCCACCACATCCTTCCGAAGCTCCGGCCACCAGAACCGCTGGGCGATGAGATGCACAGTCCGGTTCACCCCAGGATGGCAAGCCACCTTGGACCTGTGCCCCCACTGCAATACTTCCGAACGCAGCGGTGGGGGCACAAACAGCTTCCCCGCGGGACAGTCAGCCGGGACCTGGACCCCATCTTGAGCTTCCTGTATCTTCCGCTCAATCTCCCACCTCAACGCCCCCAGGATGCAATGAGCCGGGAGAATGGCCTCCGGCGTTCGGTCCCTTTCCGCGGGGTCGTGGAGACGGGAGAGGGCGTCAGGTTTGGTGTTCTTGGATCCCGGACAGTATGTGAGGGTGAAATTAAACCGGGTTAATAGTAGGGCCCATCGGGCCTGACGGGAGTTCAGTCTCTTGGCGGAGCGGATATATTCCAAATTCTTGTGGTCCGTGTATACAGTGAATGGCTCCTTAGCCCCCTCGAGCCAGTGTCGCCATTCTTGTAAGGCCGCAACCACAGCCAGCAGTTCTCGATTGCCCACGTCGTAGTTTGACTCGGCGACACTGAGACGACGAGAGAAAAAGGCGCAGGGGTGCAACTTCTGGTCGACCGGGGAACGCTGGGACAAGACCGCCCCCACTCCTGAATCCGATGCGTCCACTTCTACAATGAAAGGGTGGTCAGGGTTAGGATGTTGCAGCACGGGGGGATTAGTGAATGCTGTTTTCAAATTTGCGAAAGCCGAGTCCGCATCCAAGTCCCATTGGAATGGGACTTTAATGGACGTTAGTCGGGTCAACGGGAGTGCCTTTTGGCTGTAATTGCGAATGAACCGTCGATAAAAGTTAGCAAACCCCAAAAAACGCTGTAGCTCCTTGCGGCTAGCCGGTGTCGGCCAGTCCACCACCGCCTTCGTCTTGATGGGGTCGGCTCTCAGCTTGCCCCGCTCAATAATAAACCCCAGAAAAGAGATGGCTGGTACATGAAACTCACATTTCTCTGCCTTGACAAAGAGCCTATTTTCCAATAACCGCTGTAGAACAAGTCTGACGTGTTGTTTATGCTCCTGCAACGACCGGGAGAAAATTAAGATATCATCAAGATAGACGAAACAGAAAATATTCAGCACGTCCCTTAACACGTCGTTGATCAGGCTTTGGAAAACCGCAGGAGCATTAGTCAGCCCGAAAGGCATGACTAAATATTCGAAATGACCCAGTGGGGTCTTAAAAGCCGTCTTCCACTCATCTCCTTCTCGGATGCGGACCAAATGGTAAGCACTACGTAAATCTAATTTTGTAAAAATGGTGGCCGATTGCAAAGGAGCGAAGGCGGAGTCTAACAAAGGCAGCGGATACTTATTTTTGATGGTGATGTCATTGAGCCCACGATAGTCCACACACGGTCGTAACGACTTGTCCTTCTTTTCTACAAAGAAGAATCCCGCACCTAACGGTGATCGCGATGGTCTGATTAGACCTGCAGCGAGCGAGCTGTTTATATACTCAGTTAACGCCTCTTGTTCCGGTTGAGACACCTGATAAAGCCGTGAACTCGGCAGCGGAGCGCCCACTTGCAGGTCTATGGCGCAGTCGTATGGACGGTGTGGGGGCAAAGAGCGAGCGCGATCCTTACTGAATACCTGTCGTAACTCATAATAGCAGTTTGGCACTCCGTCAAGGCAGATGATTTCAGGGGAGTCGTCGCCGGCACGTTCGCATCCCCCTACGGCTGATCGTAAACAACGCTCATAACAGTACGGGCTCCAAATCTCTATTGCCGGGCGCTCCCAGGAAATAACGGGGTTGTGAGTCTTGAGCCAGGGCAAGCCGAGAATAACTGGAACGGCTCGAGACCGCATTAAATAAAACCGTCTGCGTTCGACATGGTTTCCGGATACTTGGAGCTTTAGTGGTTCGGTTCTTTGCGTTACAACCGCCAGGAGGCGCCCATCGAGATCATGAACGCGCTTCTTCTCGGCCAACTCTTCGATAAAACAGCCTAACTCTGAGGCGAGGTCGTTATCGATAAAACAATCATCAGCCCCTGAGTCTATCAGAGCCCTGATCCGCCGCGCCCGGGACGCCCCATAGATCTCCCCTTCGAGTTCCAGTCTCTTGGGGTGCCCCGGCCGGGAGTCGGCTCGCCGAGGCTCGGGAGGCTCGGCGCGGGGTCGTGACTCACAGTACTCGGTGAAGGTAGTTGGCTGAGGTTCCGGAGGACCGGGAGCGGCGTGAGGTCCTTGTGGGCCGCTGTCAGACCAAGCCCGATCGTTGAACCGGCGCCGTCTCTCCTCCGATCTGGAACTTCCGCCACCCAGCTGCATCGGCTCCTCCCTGGTGACAGCATTCCAGGATCGGGGGTGGTCTCCGGACCCAGCTGCCCGAGGCGTCCCGCGGGATCCCCCGCGGTACGTCGCATGCCGGAACGGGAACCAACCACCTCCACGCTCCCGGCTTCTCTCTCTCATGCGGTTGTCCAACAGTAGGGAGAGATCTATTAACTCCTCTAGGTCGGAACTATTGTCGCGGGTCGCTAGTTCATCCTTGAGCTGGGTGTTCAATCCGCGACGAAACAATCCACACAGCGCCCTGTCCTCGTAGCCACTCTGGGCGGCCAAAATCCGGAACTCAATAGAGTAGTCCGCTACGGATCGCCTCCCCTGGTGGAGTTCGAGTAGCCGACCCTCAGCCTCTCTGCCCCGGATGGGATGGTGGAACACCCGGCGAAACGCTGCCACGAAGCCGGGGAAAGAAGATCGGAGGTTCGGCTTTGCGTCGCTCATCGCCATAGCCCATGACGCCGCCTGACCTGTCAATAAGCTCATTACATATGCAACCTTCGCGTCATCTGTAGCATAGACGGAAGGTTGCTGGTCGAAGATGAGCGAGCACTGGTGGAGAAAGTGCCCACACCGACCGTGCTCACCCCCGTAACGTGGGGGGTGTGGAAGCGACGGTTCCCTACTCATTGTGGGGAAGGAGACGGGTGCCTCAGTGGTGGTATGACGAACCACCGGGGGAGGTGCTCTCCGTTCCTCCAATCGTACAATACGGGGTTCGAAATGATCGAACCTATGAGCCAGCGTGGAGACCGCGCCGCGGAGTTCCGTAATGGCTTGGCCCTGCTGACTCATCTGTTGCTCTTGACGGGACAGAGCAGACAAAATCTTTTCCATGTCTGCGGGATCCATGGTGGCCGGAGTATTCTGTCACGTTGGGCCCGAAGCGACAGAATAATCGCTTCGTGCGCAACTACTAGAGATAAGTGGATCCCCGAAATAGCAGACACAGAAAAGTATTTTGTCACAAAAAATGAGATTTAATATAACACAAAATCCCCGTCTAAACGGACAACAGAAAACGCTGGTCAAAAGAGGGCCAGGAAATAATAACGAAGCAACAGAAAACGCTGGTCAAAAGAGAGGACCAGGAAAATAACAGAAAACGCTTGCGAAACAAAAACGGCAAGGAGAAAGTTCTTAAGTAAAATACCAATCAAACACGAGAGGAATATTAAGGCACGCAATATAGTCAAGTAAGTCAGAGTTGTAACCGAGAGGGCATAGACGATAGCAAATGGCACGGCATGGAATACTCCGGCAGTGAGTTGACTGTCGGAGTGCCTAGATATAGCAGGTGCAATCGTCAACTAATGGGTGGCAGGTGTGCAGGCGGCAAGCAAGAACGCCTGCCCCCTGCTGTCAAATACGGAACGTGACATTAAGACCCGAAAGCTCCTAACCATGCATGGAGGTTTCCATTCCAAATCCAGCACCCTGAGACTGTACGCAAGCCAAAAGGAAGGAGGCCGGGGACTAGTGAGTGCTCCATGAATACATCAAGGAGAAGGCTCCAACGGATGACGTACTCAGAGAATGTCTCAGACAATGGAGAACAGAGGATGAGGCGCTGGAAGAGGGACCATCAAGGGAGGACAAGCCCCTACGCGGGATGTACCACCGGACCATAACTGAAGTGGCCGATCTCAAGAAGTCCTATCAGTGGCTAGAGAGGGCTGGCCTGAAGGACAGCACAGAGGCACTCATCCTGGCTGCTCAGGAGCAGGCCCTGAGCACCAGAGCCATTGAGGCCCAGACAAGACCCAAGGTGTAGGTTGTGCAAAAGACGATCCAACACATAACTGCAGGGTGTAAGATGCTGGCAGGGAAAGCCTACATGGAACGCCATAAACAGGTGGCTGGCATAGTCTACCGAAACATCTGTGCGGAGTATGGACTGGAAACCCCAAGGTCAAAATGGGAAACACCTCCGAAGGTGGTGGAGAATGACAGAGCGAAGATCCTGTGGGACTTCCAGATCCAGACTGACAAGATGGTAATGGCGAACCAACCAGATATCGTGATCATAGATAAAGGGCAGAGGAAAGCCGTTGTAGTGGATGTAGCGGTCACAAGTGATGAAAACATCAGAAAGAAGGAACACGAGAAACTCGAGAAATACCAAGGGCTCAGAGAGGAGCTGGAGAGAGCCTGGAAGGTAAAGGTGACAGTCGTGCCTGTGGTGGTCGGAGCACTCGGGGCAGTGACCCCCGAACTGGATGAGTGGTTGCAACAGATCCCGGGAACAACATCGGACATCTCAGTCCAGAAATGTGCAGTGCTGGGAACAGCAAGGATACTGCGCAGAACCCTCAAGCTTCCTGGCCTCTGGCAGAGGACCCGAGCTGAATGAGGGACGGACACCACCCGAGGGGGGGTGAGACGAGGAATTATATATATATATATATATATATATATATATATATATATATATATATATATATATCACTTTTTTCTAACTGCAGTATTTTTAAGTGCTCTATAAATTCAGTGAAGTCAAGGTTTTTTTTGTGTTTATTGTGTTTTATGTTTGTTGTGTTTAATATATTTTATTTATGGATAACACTTTGTTTTCATTTGTATGTGGTTTTGTAAGTGCTCAATAAATAAAGTTGAATTGAGCTGAGGGGAGCAACTTAAACGTCAAATTTAAGGCTTCAGTTTAAACTTGAGGCTGCACATGGCAGACTCGACGCAATGTCAATATGGCAATAATGTTAATCATGCCCACGTCTCGGGGTGTCGCCAATGCCAATGTCTGCCATCCCAGCAAACTATTAGTTCTGCATGGAGCACACATTTTACAAATGTGATCAACTTTGAGTTGAGCATAGCTTGACAACATCCCAACCCAAATGGCATCTCTCATACAAATTTGAGTTAAGCAGGCAAAATTGGCCTGGCATGGCCAAATGAAAAAGTTGACAGCAACACTGTTGGACTCCGTGTAGTCCGCACCCGCACAAGCTCTGATGAGCGCACCATCGCACTGGGAGATGTTTGTAGTCACAGACAATGGAGAAATAAGCACAAGCAAACACACTTCTCGCTCTGCGCAGCTGTGTCTCACAGGGAGAGTGAAAATAAAGCCAGGTGCCTCTTATTTAGGCAGGTTGGTGGAGCCCGAATGACCGAATTCTAAATTAGATCGTATTTTCTGCAGCATCATTGCCACACATACTTTTTGAGCAAGTGCCACTGAATTAGGTTATCACACCGCCCCCTCCACACACACACACGCACACACACACACGCACACTCACACTCACACTCACAGTCCTCCCTCCTTTGCACTTGCTGCACAACTGCAGAGAAAATAGCAGCAACCAGTAGAATAGTTGTGCATGAAACACAGTCTCTCTAATTGGCTACGCACGTACACGCGCACACACACACACGCGCGCGCGCGCACACACACCGACTCAAACTTACCAGTTGGGTTCTTGGTTTTCTTGAGGCTCCTGCCACAAAGACACTGCAGCATATGCGATCCTTTGCTGAAAATGTTGCTCCAAATAAACCGCATGGATTTAGCCGAGAAAGGGGAGGAGTAGGAGTAGGAAGGAGAGCAGGAGGTGGGAGACGAGAGGCGCACCGGATGCGACAGCCTAAATTTTTGCCACCGCATGGGGGCCGGCCCGCCCCCCTGCTTGCATCCCAGCGGGAACAGCCAGCTGTTGGGCTCAGTTCGACTGTGCTTGGCTCCGCCAATTTGCACCATAGAAAGTAATAGAAGAAGCAAACCCGGGCCGTCACCCGGCGTCTCGCCCGCCTCGACGTATTTCTCCTCGTCGTCGTCCCTGTGCGGCTGGAAAAGAACGAGCTCCGCCTCGGGCTGCTGGAGAGGCCGGTGGTGCTCAGCAGTGGAGCTGGAGGAGGTGGCGGGCAGTGAGGAGGAGCGGTCGCTGCTGCTGCTGCTGCTGCTGCTGCTGCTGCTGCTGCTGCTGCCGCGCTCCCGCCGCGGCGTAAAGAGCCCCCGAGCGCTCCTCTTCAAATGGCGTCGTCGTGTGCCGCGCGGCGCGGGGAGAGGAGCGGCAGCGGCGGACAGGCATGCGGCGGCGCTAGTGGGAAGTCGGCGGTACGCGGCAGCTGTCGGCTTCTGCACAAAAAACATTGCATATTAGTGACGGAGGGATGGCAGGGCTCGGTGCGTCCGGGGCGTGGGGGGTGCGGAGAGGAAGGGCAGGTGGGCGGGATGCGGATCCCCGGTGTCCGTCAGCAAGTCGCTGGCATCTTGTACCAGTTGAACGGGCAACAACTGCAGCGGGAGGCTGCTTTCCAAAGGCACGCACACGCGCACCCACACACGCTAGAAGCAGAATCCACCAGCGGCAGCAGCTGCGGCCGCGCTGGTCCTCCTCCTCTGCTCACTGAGAGGAATCACTGCAGGGAATCTCTGCACTGTCCCACTCTGCGCTCCATCCCCACGCAAAAGTCCTCATGAATATTTGATCCGTGTTTCGGCCCCCACTTCTTAATAATCCATAATTCGCTGATACTGGCGGTGCCGCCTGCTCGCTTTTCCTCACACCGGCTGCACGTTGCGGGAGCTGCTGCGATCAAGTGGCCGGAAAGGGAATCCGTGGGCGGCCTCAGCCGCTGCTCTCCAGACAACCGAACCAGGGGTGTACCGAGTCGCTTAAAAGCAACCTGTGAAGGCGCGGGAGTGAGCAACCACTACATGATATCCGGTGGTGCACAACCTTCACAATAAAAGACAATTGACGCGCTTATCTTCCCCAGCAGGGGTAGGGAACTCCGGTTCCTCGAGAGCCATATCCTGCCTGTTTTAGACTTCTCCCTGGTCCAACACACCTAATTCAATTGAACATGATCGTTTCAGGCTTCTACAGAGCTTGATGATGAGATGATCATTTGAATCAAGTGTGTTGGAGTCAGAAGGGATCTAAAACAGGCAGGGTATGGCTCTCAGGGAACCGGAGTTCCCTACCCTTATATGTTCCACAGGGGGTGGAGGCACTTAAGTAGATCAGTGACCGTTTACGTTCATAAAACGTCTTGTTGCTATCAATGTGCAGTCTATCCTGTGTGATACACGCATCTGAGGGCCAAGTGATAAAGGTAAGATCAACGGCAACATTTTCAACAAGTCCTATTCAAGTGCACCCTCCACGCGTGCGACAAAACGAGGGAACGAGGAAGAGTGCCTTTTTGATTTGCTGCAGGTAGATACTTAAATTTCGACTTTGGGTATCGATAGCCTCTTTCAAATTTGGGTTTAATATGAAGAAGACTCAAACAGACATTGACTATTTTATTGATGCTCCAACCAAGCATTTATTTTCAGAATGCAAAATATTTTCATGCAACAATAAAGTTTCAGCTATTTAATACATGCAACAAACAATCCATCCATCCATTTTCTGAACCGCTTCATCCTCACAAGGGTCGCAGGGCGTGCTGGAGCCTATCTCAGCCGTCTTCGGGCAGTAGGCGGGGGACACCCTGAACCGGTTGCCAGCCAATCGCAGGGCACACAGAGACTAACAACCATCCGTGCTCGCACTCACATCTAGGGACAAATTAGAGTGTTCAATCAGCCTGCCATGCATGTTTTTGGAATGTGGGAGGAAACCGGAGGACCCGGAGAAAACCCACACACGGACGGGAGAACATGCAAATTCCACACAGGGAGGCCAGAGCCGGGATCGAACCCACGACCTCTGCACTGTGAGGTCGACGCGCTAATCACTGCACAACCGGGCCGCCCAAACAATCGTTTTTTAAAATTATTTATACAACACCCAAAGAAAAAAAAAGAGTGGAAATTCAAAATCTGTTAATTTGGGATTCAATTCATGTTCTGCTTCAATGCAGCTTTTACTTTCGATATGAAAATGGTATTGTGGTTCCCAGTGTTTTGTTTTGGGGGGTTTTCAGAGGTGGACAGCAATGGCTCGCTGAGTATTTATGGTTGCTGAGCCTTGGGCTTGCCTTATTTCACAACAGTAACCTGTGGCCCTACTTACAGTACATAGACAGGTGCCATGGCGCTTGGCAGGCGTACAAACAGATGCATCTTAATTTTTGTGCCAAGGCAAGTCTAGTTGACTGTGTTCAGGATCCCATTGCGCCTCACGGGGCATCACAATTCACGATACTGAGGTAATATACTCTGCTTGATACAAAAAGTGAAGTTCGTTCTTTGATACATTCTTATTAATCCATGGGGATCCTTGCATAAAATACACTGATAAAAGTGATTTCAGCGAACAAAAATCACAAGTTGTCAGTAACAGCATAAGATGACTGTTCTCTGCCTTCATCCGAGAGGGACCTATTGATAGTCCAGTCATATATATCAGAATGAGAATAATCTTTATTGGGCAAGTATGTAGAAACACACAAGGAATTTGTCTCGGGTAGTGCAGGCTACACTAGTATCAATATCAAGAAACTACGATAAACAACATGACAAATAAGTATCAAATGTTTTTCTGTAATGTAAGGGTACCATCGTGCAGTAGTACCACCCAATGGCAGCTGTGAGACAATGTATTGATCAATGATGGAATACAACACAAAAACGTCTTTTTAGTTGGTGCAGATAACCATTGCACCATTTTAAAGTGACCAGTAACAGTATTTGTAGAACAACTAAGTGTGCAATTCTACAGAAAATGCTTGTGCACGTTAAATTGGTGCTGTGGAAGAGAGATCAGTGACAATGTTTCAAGTAAGTACAGAGCTGGAGCTACAATGATTATCGCGGAAATGCTGTTTGGTTTGGTGCCGCCATGACTGCTGTGTAGAAACTGTCTTATTAGCCCCCGTGGCAGGCCGTGCTTCCTCAGCAGCCTCAGGAACTACATCCTCTGCTGTGCCTTTTATAGGATAGAGTTAATGATGACCTCTCACTTCATGTCCTGGGAGACTCCAATTCCCAGGAACTTGAAGGTGTCGACGGTTGACACCGGGCTGTTGGATAGTTTGAAAGCTCAAAACCGACAAAGTACAGACTAGTTCACTGGTAAACGGCGCCAGGAAAAAACATAACGAAAAGTCCTCTCAAAGGCAGTGCATGATTTAAAAAAGTACCCCCTCCGATCATCCGTTGTGAAATTTGTCACTTGATTGACATACAGAGCAGCCAGTCATACAACTGTTGCATGCCTCACCACACAGGCGCATATAACAGCGCTAAGTGGCAAATCTATCAGTTTTCATTTGTTCCGTCTACTCTAAACTTAATGTAAAAAGGTCAAAATGAATTGGGGAACATGTAATCCATTTAAATATTTCCATTTAGAGAATGATTTTTTTCCTTTGGCGTGGCCCGGTGGTCCAGTGGTTAGCCGCTAACCATTAGCGCGTTGACCTCACATTTCAGACGTACCGGATTCAATTCCAGGAATCCCTGTGTGGAGTTTGCATGTTCACCCCGGGCCAGTGTGGGTTTTCTCCGGGTACTCCGGTTTGCTCCCACATTCCAAAAACTTGAATGGAAGGTTCATGGAACACTCCAAATGGTCCGTAGTTGTGAGTGTGAGTGTGGATGGCTTTTTGTCTGTGTGCCCTGCGCTTGGCTGGCAACCGGTTCAGGGTGTCTTCTGCCTACCGAAGACAGCCAGGATAGGGTCCAGTACGCCCCCGCGACCTTTGTCGCGACCTTGTTTAAGAAGGTCCCTCTTCCAACACACCTGATTCAAATGATCATAATTGTTATTAGGCTTTTACAGAGCTTGCTGATAAGTTGATCATTTTGATCCTCGTGTTACATCAGGGAGAGACGGAAAACATGCAGGGCTGTGGTTCTCTCAGACCGGAGTTGCCGACCCCTGGTGGAGAGGTACACTTGACTGACTTGTGTGTGGGTTGTGTGAGATCGGTTCCGATTCAGTGATGGTGTAGATGTGGTTGCAAATGGTTGTTCGTCTCTTTATGTGTCCTGCGAGTGACTGTTAACCAATGTGGGTTTTGTCAGATGGGATAGGCTCCAGCACCCTCTGCGACCCTGTTCAGGAGAGCGGTGTTGAAAATGGATGGATATGTTGCATATTTTTCCAATATCATGCAACCCTATTTTAAAGTGATTAGTTATAGTGTATGGCAGCCTTCCTCAACTGACGGACCCTCGGCAAATTGTATAAAATAATAAATTATAAAGTGATTTTTACATTATACATTTTATATTTTTGGACTATAATCTGCGCATTACCGCGATCGCTTGTTAAAATTATCCGTTGTATTCTTTGCGTGCACGAATTGTATTGCAGAGGACCGCAGCAGCTGCGACTGTGTGTGTATAATGTTTGACTAACTGGAGACCCTGGCTGAGCAGGGCATGTCGGCGATAACGATGCGCTGATTGGCTCCTCTGAACTTAAGGTGTGCCCATACATAAGCGTCACGCATTCAAAATGGATGATTGTGTCAGGAAACAGACGCATGCGCGACCCCACAGTGTGCTCACAGCTTCAGCACAGGAGAGCCGCACAGAAAATTAGACAAGGCGAATCGCGGGAGGTTTCGATCGTGTGCAGTTTTGCTCCCGTCTACCCGGGGATCTTTGCAGCTGTTTAACAGCAGAACACCGCAACATGGTAAATGAACATCCCAATGGCGTCCTCAAATAATATTTGTATGCCTCAGACATTGCATTCACCTTTAGTGGAAGAACAGCACTGCACATTCCTGTGCTCCCTTGTGTCAGTATTTAAAATGGTTCTTAACTCCTCTTCTGATATATTTTTCAGTGATTTCAGAGGGGATGTGAAAAGGGGAATTGTTCAAATGAAAAGGATATTTTTGTTTTCATGTTTAGTATTTATTTTGGTAAAATTAGTATTTTGGTTTGCTTTTGTTAAATTAAGGGAAAAAAAGACAACTACTGTTTAACAAAGTTAAAGTAAAAATGACTTATTTCCCTAAAAGGGCCATTTCTATTATTAAGCAGGCACAACTTAACAAAATAAAAGAGTTCCTGTGCCTCAACACAATACCTCTCATTATTTGCTGTGTACCGGCAAAGTGAATAATTGTTATTTTCATGCACCCCATTATTGGTTGGTTGTGAGGAGTGTTGATTTGTATAAGCTTGGCTTGACCATACTAAATGGGCATATAGCCCTGCTCCCCATGACCGCCGTGCATGGGACCGGACCTTGGTCTTATTTAAATAAATAAAAAAAAGTGGACCTACAGCATTTCTTGTTGAGGACCACTGGTGTATGGTATCTTTGAGTATCGTTTCAGTACCTCGAGGCCGAGCCAAGTGTCCTATTGTTTGGGAATCAAAATATGAAAACCCTTGTTTGGATGAGATACGGGGAGGGGATGGGGGCTAGGCTCAAATAAATCACTCCCTGAAATGAAACGCGCTGTAATAAATACGAAAATGCTGCTTCCACTGTCTTACAGGAAGTCGCGCACACAATCATTTCCCCACGAGAGCCCTCAGCAACAAGATAGTGTAGAGATATTGTACTTCTTTTCCAAAACGGACTTTGTCTCCCCCTAGCGTGGCTATCTGACTCACTGACTTCCAGCAAACAAGAAAAAGGGGTTCCCAATCCACCGTATGAGTTTGTTTCATCCTACATATAAATGCTACGTCAGAGTTTCCCAATACTTCCAAGTCTTAAAAAACAGGTAATTACAGGTTTACATGGTATGCAGCTAGCATCAATTCTATGTCTCGTTTGTACCTCTGTCTTACTTGAGTTTGAGATCCGACCTCAGGAAGCGTGTTGACTACTTGTCTAAATTCAGACATTTTTTTCTGCAAGTTAAACAAGTCAATAGTTGTAGTACAACATACGCTAAGCAGGCTCCATGCCCGTTACAGTGGAAGAGGAACATTAGTCTTGTTTTACCGCTGGGGTTTTTTTTGTTTGTTTTTTTTAACTCCGATTTTTCGAGAGCCACTGCTCGCCTGTTTCGTTGCCTCCGTACTCCAACACACCGGATTCAAACGATCAGCTCACCAGCAAGCTCTTTTGGTGAGCCCGAAACGATCATGAACAATAATATCTGAGCCCGTGAGCCGCACGCACCTGACTTCGATTACACCCCAAGTGTTGCGTTCGTATGACGATCACACCGACGGCGTTTGGTGACGAAAGTGTGGAGATCTTTATATACACAGTAAGACGCGAAGACGTTTTCTCCACGAAGAAAGTGGAACATTTGTGCACAGTTGTGGCTCGCCGCATCGCTGAACACTCAGCGCAAGTTCATGCCGTCTCCCCAACTCCGATGTTGTAGGTAGGAACCACACTTCCAAGAATGTAATGCCCATGTGGACAAAACAAAAGTCCTGGTACCCGTCCGTTGAAGAAAGGAAAGCCCACGATGACTCACTTCAAATAACTTGAAACTGACCAAATAATGTCAATAAATGGCATACTTCAAAATTAACTACAACTAACAAATGAAAATAAAGCTTCTGCGGCTGTGGTGAAAGCGCTATAAAATAGAGGTGAGTTGAGGATTGCTACATATCTCTAGTTTCACACAATTAATGACCTGGACAAAAAATATGTAACTTGATATTGTCCCAAAGGAAATTGCTGAATTCAAATTGTTGCATATCGGAGCCTCCTTTGGCCCACTCTTGAGCAAACTGCTCCAGCTCGGTTTCAAGACTGCATGTTCCATCAATAGATGTCCACTCGGGGGCATGCAGTCACCTTTGAAGGGGCAGGTGTTCAATAATAATAATAATAATAATAATAATAATAATAATAATAATAATAATAATAATAGAAGGGCGGCCCGGTAGTCCAGTGGTTAGCACGTCGGCTTCACAGTGCAGAGGTACCGGGTTCGATTCCAGCTCCGGCCTCCCTGTGTGGAGTTTGCATGTTCTCCCCGGGCCTGCGTGGGTTTTCTCCGGGTACTCCGGTTTCCTCCCACATTCCAAAAACATGCATGTCAGGCTGATTGGACGCTCTAAATTGTCCCTAGGTGTGAGTGTGGGCGTGGATGGTTGTTCGTCTCTGTGTGCCCTGCGATTGGCTGGCAACTGATTCAGGGTGTCCCCCGCCTACTGCCCGGAGATGGCTGGGATGGGCTCCAGCGCCCCCCGCGACCCTAGTGAGGATCAAGCAGTTCGGAAAATGGATGGATGGATGGATGGATAATAATAGAAATAATCTTCTTCTTCTTTTCCTTTCGGCTTTTCCCTTCAGGGCAGTGGCGGTTCGGGGGGGGGGGGGGGCAACGGGGGCCAGTGCCCCTGTAGCACCGATTCTGTAAATGAGAAGCAGTCCGCAGAGAAGGAAATTACCACGACACGAGTGCTATTTGCGTGTGTGTGTGTGCGCGTGTGCGTGTCTGTGTGTGTATGCGCGTGTTTGTGTGTGCGTGCGTGTGTGCGCACGTGTGTGTGTGCGCGCGCGTGTGTGTAACTTTTTTAGTCTCCCTTTTTATTTGAATTTTTATTTAACAGGATCAATATATAAGACATTGCCTTTTAAAATTTGGATAATTATATGCATGTAAAACATCAGCTTCAGTGTATTTGCAACTTTTGTCCCCGGCAGGCTGGTACCATATCATCCCCTGGCTTGAATATTCTCAACAGACGTATTGTTACGCTTGCAGACATTTTAGCCCTCCTAATAATAATAATAATAATACATTTTATTTATAAGCGCCTTTCAAGACACCCAAGTCTGAAGAAATAAAAAGTCAAATAAGATTTCGAATCTGTCTTTTTAGCCCTGGGTTGAATGTGCCCCCCCCCCCCCCCCCATCAAAACCCCTGGCCCCAGCCCGGCCCCCTCAGTGAAATTGATCCAGAACCACCCCTGCTTCAGGGTCGCCACAGCGAATCAGTCGCCTCCATCTAACCCTGTTTTGTTGTGCATCCTCTTCCTTCACACCAGCTCGCTTCATGTTCTCTTTCACCACATCCATAAACCTCCTCTCTGGTCTTCTTCTTGGCCTCCCGCCTGGCAGTTCAAGACTTAACATCCTTCTCCCAATATAAATATAAACCCTCTCTCCTCTGGACATGCCCAAACCATCTCAGTCTGGCCTCTCTGACTTTCTCTCCAAAACCTCTGACATGAGTTGTCCCGCTGATGTACTCATGCCTGATCCTATCCAACCTGGTCACTCCCAAAGAGAACCTCAACATCTTCATCTCTGCTACCTCCAGCTCCGCCTCCTGTCTTTTCTTCAGTGGCACTGTCTCCAGTCCAAACAGCATGGCTGGTCTCACCGCAGTTTTCTACACCTTTCTTTTCATCTTAGCTGAAACTCTTCTATCGCGCATCACAGCTGACATTTTTCTCCAGCCGTTCCAGCCTGCCTGTAGATGCTTCTTCACCTCTCCATTGCTCTGGACAGTTGACCCCAAGTGCTTAAAATCATCCACATTCTTTATCTCTTCTCCCTGTAACTTCACTCTTGTGCTTGGGTTCCTCTCATTCACACACATGTACTCCGTCTTGCTGCGACTGACTTTCATTCCTCTCCTTTCCAGGGCAAACCTCCACCTCTCTAGTTTCTCCTCCACCTGTTCCTTACTCTCACTACTAACATCATCGTCCATGGAGATTCCTGTCAAACCTCGCCTGTCAGCCTGTCCATCACCATAGCGAATAAGAAGGGGCTCAGAGATGACCCCCGGTGAAGTCCCACCTCCACCTTGAATTCCTCACTCATACATACAGCACACCTCACCGCTGTCTGAAGTCATCATACATGTTCTGCACTGCTCTGACATACTTCTCTGTCACCCCAGAATTCCTCATACAATACCACATTTCTTCTCCTTAAACATCCTTAAAGCAAATACTGCATCTGTCGTACTCTTTTTTTTTTCTTTTTTTTTGGCATGATGAGCAGCCATACTGCTGCTCACTTCTGCTCTTAGTCTAGCTTCAACTACTCTTTCCCAGAGTTTCATTGTATGGCTCATCAACTTTATTCCTCTGTAGTTACGACGACTCTGCACATCTCCCTTGTTCTTTAAAATGGGCACCAGCACACTTCTCCTCCATTCCTCAGGCATCTTCTCACCATCTAAGATCTTGTTGAACAACCCAGTCAGAAATACCACAGCCACCTCTTCGAAACACTTCCATACCTCCATTGGTAAATCATCAGGCCTGAGTGCCTTTCTGCTCACTTCATCCTTGCTAATCTCTGCTACTTCCTGGTCCACAACAGTCACCTCTTCTACTCTATGTTCTTTCTCATTTTCCTCATTCATCAACTCTTCAAAGTACTCTTTCCATTTTCCCATCACACTGCTGGCACCTGTCAATACATTTCCATAATCGCCCTAACCTGCTGCACATCCTTACCAACTCTGTCTCTCTGTCTCGCCAACCTGTATAGGTCAGTCTCTCCCTCCTTGCTGTTCAGCCAAGCATACAAGTCATCGTAGGCCTCTTCTTTGGCCTTTGCCACCTCTACTTTCACCGTGCGCTGCATCTCCCTGTACTCCTGTCTACTCTCTTCAGTCCTCTCAGTGTCCCACTTCTTCTTAGCTAACCTTTTTCTCTGCATACACTCCTGCACCTCCTCATTCCACCACCAAGTCTCCTTATCTACTTTCCTTCCAGATGATACACCAAAAGTACTTTCCTGCCTGTCTCCCTGATCACATGAGCTGTAGTGTTCCAGTCATCTGGAAGAACCTCCTGACCAAACAGTGCTTGTCTCAACTCCTTCCTAAAAGTTATTCGACACTCTTCCTTTTTCAGCTTCCACCATTTTGTCCTCTGCTCTGTTTTTGCTGTCTGGCTACAATCTCACCTACCACGACTTTGCAGTCACTGATTTCCTTCAATTCCAACCCTCTCACTTCTAGGGATGTTCTGGATCAAATAATAATAATAACAATAATAACAACAATAATTGATAAAGAGGGATGGGGCACACCTATAAATGATGGCATTCCTGCACCGTCCACGCACTCAGGGTTCAAACCCATGTACTCCACCTCTCCACTGATCAAATTATGAGACATGTTTTTCTGCCTTAAACACTACTTGTTGTGTTCTGTGAGAACACTTAAACAATGAAAACGGTGACCAATTTTGTCTTGAGATTTCATCATCGCGTGCCATGCACAGATTAAAGACACCAGCACGAAAGCATAACCTAGCCACTTCCATGTTTCACTATTTTCACTATTACGTATTGTTGTGGGGCGGCCCGGTAGTCCAGTGGTTAGCACGTCGACTTCACAGTGCAGAGGTACCGGGTTCAATTCCAGCTCCGGCCTCCCTGTGTGGAGTTTGCATGTTCTCCCCGGGCCAGCGTGGGTTTTCTCCGGGTACTCCGGTTTCCTCCCACATTCCAAAAACTTGCGTGGCAAGCTGATTGAACACTCTAAAATTGTCCCTAGGTGTGAATGTGAGCGTGGATGGTTGTTTGTCTCTGTGTGCCCTGCGATTGGCTGGCAACCGATTCAGGGTGTCCCCCGCCTACTGCCCGAAGACAGCTGGGATAGGCTCCAGCACCCCCCGCGACCCTAGTGAGGATCAAGCGGTTTGGAAAATGGATGGATGGATTACGTATTGTTGTATCCTCGTACACATGGGGTGAGGGCAAAGTTATTGGTGACAGGAAAACACAGTGACCGCTTCAATAAATTTAAACCGATGAGATTGGAATTTGCTAAAATGAATGGTGATTAGCAAAATATTGAACTACTTTGTATTCAGAACAGTCCATGGTCTAAATCAGGCGTGGGCAACTCCAGTCCTCACGGGCCGCTGTCCCCTGTTTTTGATGTCTCCCTCGTCCAACACACCTGATTTAAATGATCGGGATAGTTATCCAGCTTCTGCACAGCTTGCTGATGAACTGATCATTCGAATCAGGTGTGTTGGAGGACGGAGATGTGAAGATTCAGGATAGTGGCCCTCGAGGACCGGAGTTGCCCACCTCTAGTCTAAATCCTACTGGGCATTTGTTGGAGCTGAAATATGCAGTCTGGTTGGACCACAAAATAAAATGTCTGATCAGTAGTATCTGTTCATTTTGATCTATCTTAGCAAGCTATACAATGATCAGTGTGGGTACCAATAATTTTGTCCATATCTGGATGCAACATGAATTGACCTCCAATGAGAGTTTCCCTAGATTCGAAAAGAAACTGTTCCGTTAAGAAACGAAACAAGGCCAGCATGTTGGGAGCTTATGCGGCCACACAAATGCGGTGAATGTAAGGGGGGAAAGAAGCTTTTGAATCATGTAAAAGGATAGAAGCAATGAGAAGAGCAGCCTGTTTGTTGGCAAAATGGGACTAGGCAGCAGTAGTATTGTGCTTACCTATTTCCAGGATCAAGAACAGATACGATATTTCTAACATAACTACACACATCCTGTTTCGTCTGACAGTGTAGAAGCAAAAATTGTACTCGAAAGCACCAAAGGAACACTGGTGTGTAACAAGCATGCATGCAATCCATCCATCCATCCATTATCCGAGCTGCTTCTCACAAGAGTTGCGCTGGAGCCTAGTCCAGCTGCTGACTTGGGGCAGTAAGTGTGTTAGATGCCAAAATGTATGCCAGCCAATCGCAGGGCACACATAGACAAACTACCACCACTTTCACTGTGAATGCAATACTTCGTATAACTATTTGAGAGCACTCAGTACCTTAACCCCACTGGCATCAATCTTACACCTGTTCTTCATTGCATCAAGTGTGGGCTGGGATGATTTCACTCACTGTTTTCCCACCTCTCACCTCCCACTGTCTCTTTTGAAGCCTCGAGCCTGCGCCTTAGCAACTGCGAAGGTGGAGTTTGTCGGCAAGTCATGTTGGACTTTAGCAAGTGGCCTCTGCTCCTGTTGTTGAGCACCGAGGAGCTTGCCACAATCCAACAGGCCTGTGTCTTTGGAGCATCTGCGAATGAGGCCATCTACATCACAAACGACAACAAGGTGCTCCACTGCATTCCATTGTCTTTTTTTTGGCTATGTGTGTTGTTCCACCTTTTGTGTTCAAACGACTGTTATTTAAGCGTTATGACCCTACCCCACACTGATGCTATTCCTTAGTGTGTCTATAGCATTTTCCATTGTTAGCACTGAGCCAGACGGGCTTTCCTAAGGCAAAATTATGTTTGTGGGTGTTTTAAATATATGGATAATAATGTTTAGTTTGACCGTACGGGAAACAGCTCGAAGCCCATTTTAACAATTGTAAATTATTTGCCAGACTGCTGGTTGTGGTTCGTGAGCCGCAAATTTATGAACGCAAGTAGAGGTGCATCAATTAATCGACAACTAATCAATTCTCGAATAATCGATCATTTGTTTAATAATCAAATTGCAACTTTTTATCATTTTAAATTGTTCAGAATTTCAGCTTCTTAGTAGTAGATATCCAATTCCTGTAGTCCTCCACTGATTGCGTTGAATCAAAAAAAAATTTATTTTTACTTTGGATCACAATGATCCACATGTTTGCCTAGTTTCTGGCATGTTATGAATCAAACCAGGAAATGAATCATATTTTTTTTTTGTGCATTTTCAGCAATGTCAATTTGAAATATTGTCATGTCTTTAAAATGAAGGGACATGTTTTTTTTAAATCGGATTCATCCATTGCTTGACAAAATAATCCACAATCAGTTATTAAAATAGTAATTTGTTGCTGTAATTGCCAGTCAAAGCAAAAAAAAAAAAAAATTCTGAACGGTGACAGATTATGAAAAAACTCATTTTTAAAATGTATTTTATTATTATTCATTTAAGTGACATGTCACACAGGTATTTGTGTTCGGCTTGAACTGCAGCAGCTGCCTGGGAACAGGAGATGGTATAAGCACCATTGTGCCGAAGCAACTGAGCTGCCTGGAGGGGAAGAAGGTGGTTAGCCTGAGCTACGGCAGTGGGCCGCACATCCTGCTGGCAACGGAGGGTAACCACAAGCTTGTTTCAATTAACAACCTTTGCCCATCCACGACAGTCATTTCAGCATGTATGGGAATGCACAAACAACATCCATAAATTTCATTAGAGGCTTAGTTTGTAGACGGTTGGTAGATGTCGAGGATCCAGATAAAGGTACACTAAGGTAATGACTGATGGAAAACATTCTGTAGCCTAGCTGAATATGGTCAGCGAGGCTTTGCAAAGGCAACAATTGTTATGGTGGCATGAGACTTTTTTTGCATGACACTGCACTTAAAATATGTCATTTTCTTAGATGGGAAGCTATTTGCTAGTGGGCACAATGGTTTCTGCCAGCTGGGGATCGGGACGGCCAACCAGGAGCTGTCCCAGGTGCTGGTCACTGCCAACATTCAGAATAAGAAAGTAAAAGAGGTGGCGTGTGGTGCACATCACTCCATGGTCCTTACACAGGATGGAGAGGTAACGTTTCCAACAAGACTATTCAACGAGTCTCCGCATCTATCATTTGAATGTGTCATTTTCCAAAATGATAGGTCTTTGCATGGGGTTTTAATGACTATGGCCAGGTGGGTTCAGGTTCCGTAGCCGTCCAAGCTTTCCCCTTGAAGGTGGGCGGCTCGTTGCAGGGTAAGACCGTGATGGGTATCACATGTGGACAGTCCTCCTCCATGGCTCTGCTGGACAACGGAGAGGTGAGGCCCCTGTTGTGGAATCGGCCCACGTCAACATTGCTCTGTAACCATTTTGTTTTGATCTAGATTCATGGGTGGGGCTACAATGGCAACGGGCAGCTGGGTGTGGGTAACAACAGAAACGAGCTGATGCCTCGTCGCCTCTCTGCTCTGCAAGAGTCCTCTATAAAGCAGGTATGGCTTGCCACCTGCTGCGGTGTAATTCTTCCTCACGGATGCAGACAGCAGCGTTGCAAGTTTTCTCCTCTGTAGGTGGTGTCAGGCTTCGGCCACTCCCTCGCGGTAACGGATAAAGGACTGCTTTTTTCATGGGGCGCAAACACATTCGGCCAGCTGGGAACTGGAGACAAGAACAACTGCTTTAGCCCTGTGCAAGTTATGGCCGATGAAGAGAGGTACATAGAAAAAAAACACGGCAAAATATCCAGTGGAATCTCCATTAAATGAATTATTGGGGAATAACGTACAACCGTTAGAGCATATTGTCTGAAATATTTTTTCCGTGGCCTTGAAACGCCGAATACAGTACAATGCAAAGTTATTGTGCCTATAAATATACAAATGCTTCATATTGTTTGATCCAATTGCACTTTGTTGGGGGAAGGATCACGGTGTGCATCAGTTCACATTTGTGAGCCACCATGTTAGCCCTTCCTTTTTCCGCCTCTGTTAGCATTCAACGCTGTTACGCAAAAAAATGTGTGTAAATAACATTGCCGAGCGATGTGTACACTGCTGGCTCCAGTGAAAACAACAGCCATTAAAATGAATAGGAACATAGGCTGGTTTTGAGCTCCAGTACGTGCTCATTTATGGTAATGCTAAGCTAATTTCCATGTTTGATGGTGCGGGTTCCTCTGCTAATATGGCCGCCTTTTTGGGTTGTATGTATTTGAAGAGTCCCCCAAATTACACCCCTACACTCACACAGCAACCCCCCCCCCCCCCAAAATGAATTTAAAAAAAATAAAAAATTGGCCGAATACCAGCTTCATCAATCAACACAACATTATGTGGACATGTCTATCGGAACAAGACCCTTGAAAAAGTCTCATGGACATGGTATTATTGGCACACTTCTCCCAGTGATATTTTTTCATCTCAGGTTTGTAGAGGTGGCAGCATGCCATTCGACCAACATTTCAGCGGCCAAGACGCAGAGTGGCCAGGTGTATATGTGGGGTCAATGTCGGGGTCAAGCAGTTGTCACGCCACGCCTCACCTACTTCACCAACACAGACGATGTGTTTGCCTGTTTCGCTTCACCACCGGTCATGTGGAGACTGGTGTCTGTTGGTGAGAGAAGCACTTGAATGTTTTATTTACAACGGATCCACTAATCAGTGCATGTTTTACGTTGGTCTAGAGCAAAATGACTTCCTGACAGTTGCGGAGGCACTGAGGAAAGAATTTGACAGTCCAGAAACGGCAGACCTCAAGTTTAACGTTGAAGGCAAATGCATCCATGTTCACAAAGCGGTGCTGAAGATCAGGTGTGTATGTGTGTGTGTGAGAATGCAAACAATTACGATATTCATCGCTGCGCAATGCTATCTTTTTGTTACGCACGTTTAAATGTTTTCAAGGTGTGAGCATTTCCGCTCTATGTTCCGCTCCCAGTGGGTGGAAGGTCGTCAGGAAGTGATTGAGATCAACCAATTCTCGTATGCCATCTACCGTTCCTTCCTGCAGTTCCTCTACACAGACACTGTTGACCTTCCACCTGAAGATGCCATTGGTCATCTATTACACAATCAATGTCTGCTCCGCCTGGCCATAGATGTGCATATGCATTGTTTTTGTGCTTGTTCTTCAGGCCTGCTGGACTTGGCCACCTCCTACTGTGAGAGCCGCCTAAAGCATCTGTGTCAGCAGATCATCAAAAGAGGAATCACGGTCAAAAATGCCTTCACCCTGTTTTCTGCTGCCAAACGATTTGATGCAGAGGTACATTTCTATTGCTGTTAGTTGATTTGATTCTTTTTAAGAATGACTCTGACAAGCGCCCCTTGTACGAATACTTATCCGATTGTGACCAACACAGAAGGCGACACCTCTGGTACATAGAGCTTTATTTGGCTGAGGTGAAGCTCCACTACTCTACTTTGCTCTTCATTTCTAGGACCTGGAGGAGTTTTGCTTCAGATTTTGTATTAACCATCTGACTCAGGTGACTCAGACACCAACCTTCAGTCAAGTTGACGGAAACATGCTGAAAGGGTTCATCATCAGAGCAAGCTATTGTGGAGCCTTCAGGTACTAAGTTGTTCTCTCAGTTGTTTTGTTTTGTTTTTTTAATGCTGGATGAGCCGCCCAGTGGCACTTGAGATGTGTGCAGGATTTTTATGCTGACCACAGTCTGCCAGTAGGACCTTTTGTCTTGGCCAAGAAAACCAAACATTTATTTCACTTTTGTGTCAGTGTTTGGGATCACTTCTGATGTGGGATATGTTTTTAAACTTCGATTTTTAATCAAACATTACGCTGTTTAAAGCATTTAGCCCAGAACACATGACCGCTGTAGTGGAATTTCAATGTTGTTTCTCTTTGCACCAAAATAAAGAAGTATTTGATGTATGTTATGAAGCTTTAAACCTCCACTCAGCAAAAAGAAGTGACTTTTTTCCCCCTAGCTTGTCTTCTGGTAGTTCTTGTCGACCCCAATTTGAGTCAAAATCAAGTCCTCTAATAATGGTTAAACGCTATGAAAGACTATTAGGGCACTGAATGGCAAATACAGGATTCAATCAGTAATGTTTGTAATTTCTATATTTTGAGTAAATGACTGTTTTGTTGTGATTAAAAAAATGCATGCTTGAAGGAAAAGTTATGTATTTGAGAAAAGAAAAAGGTTCCTATTTGACAATGGTGAAACTCGTACATTTGATGCATAAACCATGCAAGGGACTTGCTTTGACGACCCCCTGGTAGGACAAACTCAAGTTATAACTTTTTAAAGGTACAATATTATGAGTAGTTGGAATTCAAGTAATGCTATATATGAGGAGTAGCAAGGGGAGGCCGTTTGTATTCCGCCTCTACACTGTGGCAGGCAGAACTACATTGGTCTCGCTGTGGGAGCACAAACGTTTACGTTCTTCTTCTGGACAGATACCTGCCTCATGAGCATACTGTTTAACCATACATGTCTACAACTAGGCTAAGTGTCTTCATCTTTTTGGTCGAAAAGGATTTGATCCAGACTGTACCGCAGGTGACAAAATTGGAAAGATCATCCATACCTGAACATTAAAAAGATTCAAAACATTCATCTGGACTAGGACTTATCAAGGAAGACTTTCTTGACCGGCAATATTTTTTAATGAGAAGGAGAGCAACGAAAAATAATACAATGTAGAAATAATTTTAATATTAAGCAAACACACATAAAATAGTTTGTTCAGACACTGTGCAGTTTTGGTGTCGCTGGACTTTCAAATCTGCCTGCTGATATGTCAAGTGCTCGCAAACGACTCTGAAGCAGGCGAATGCTGATCCCTGAAATTGCTGAAGATCTGAAGAAAGAAGTTGTGGTGTGCAACTTGTTATAGTCGCCATTACTGAACTCTTCTCGCTTCTTTTTTTAAAATAAATCGACAGTATTTTTACAGCAACATTGCCACCTAGTGTATAGTCAGAGTACATCAAGTCACATGTACTATTAATCTCTATATAAGACTGATTCACGTTTTTGAGACACATAGCATACACTTCAGTCAGTCTTTGTAGTTTATTCAGTTAAATATAGGTTGAATGTGATTTTCCAGTGTTTTTATTTATGTTCAACGCAACTTCCCAACTTCATTGCCATTGGCTCTAAATATAAACTTAACTTCAGGGTAGAAATTAAATTGAGGTATAAAGAGGTTTAAATTTAATCTGACTTGAATTTTAACGAGGTATCAAGTTTAACAGGATTTCAATTCAAATCGTAATCTCATCTTGTTTTGAAGTAAAACATTGTTGGTGCAATCCATCCGAAGTGTTGACAGATGATGTGAGCGAAGACATGAATGCTAGGCGTTGTAAGGAGGATGCAGAAGATAGACTGATAGAAAAGGATGACACGCTCTGGTGACTCCTAGCGGAACTAGCCGAAAGGGAACGAAAGGCCATTATCTTCGGAGCACAGTTTGTGACTGAATATGCGTGTGCGCGTTTATCCGCGCGCGCGCGCACACACTGCAGCAGGTTTCTTAGTGATGGGCGTTGACACGCCCACGTGATGACGTCATTCCTTATTTGCGGAAGTCACCCGGTGATCAAGAAACGTATCGGTGTTCTTGTGCAAACGCAGAAAGACCAAAAGCAGTACGTCGTGTTTAACGTCAGATACGAAAAGCCCTCTGTAAGAACGCTCGTCCTGGTCGCGGAGACCGAATTAAAAAGCACGGTGAGCGCACGAAACGGCCATCGTACGTTATTCCGACATTTGCCAAGCAAAGTGTTGGCCTGTCTAAGTTACTGCTAGCAAGAAATACGGACCACAGAGAGCAATTGAGTGAAACTCCGTTTCATGCATGAAACGTGACAGCAACGTGTTTGTAGACGCTTGGTTGGCACTCGGGTACTTTCGAGTGTTTATAACATTCTACAACTACGGGACCGCTACGCCTTTCGCTTTCCGTTGAGGTCGAGGAACCCGAGTGGGGAAGTCTGAGGGGACCGTCCGAGGCCCTACTGGTCACGATAGGTACTCCGTGGCCGACTTCTGCGGTACGCTGATTGGATGGAAGAAAGCTGCAGAGAGAGTCCAGCCGAATCAGGCCAGGCATTGCCTCTCACAAGAGACTCCAGCAGTCAGACCATCAGCGTAGTGCAAGGTTGGGCCCGATTGCCAATCGACGAACTAAATAGAGCAGCAATATGTATGATTGTGTTTTTATGGTGCAGGTCTTGGCCCCAGGTTCTCCAAGATCAACCTGTTTAGCTTGTTGAGTTTGTGGCTGGAGCTGTTCCCTCAAGAGCAACCAGAGGACGACGACAATCCGGTTGGTGTAAACATAGCAGCTGATCGTTCACATTTTAGTAGTAGCTTCGTCTGACCCGCGTTGTTCTAGATCCGCAGCGTGGGTCTCGTGGTGGTGCGGGAGAGTAAGGTGGTGGGGCTCCACTATAGTGGTCATGAGCTCCACGCGGGCCAGGCAGCCATAATCCAACACGCTGCCCGCTTGGCCGACTGTCAGCTGTACTTCTCTCGGCGACCATGTGCCACCTGCTTGAAGATGATCATCAATGGTGTGCAGAGTTGTCATTAGTTTGAGTAATTAATCAGGTGTCTTCAGGGTGTCGATCCTGCCGTGATTTATTGTTGACATCAATCCAGTGGATTGTGTTTGCAGCTGGAGTGAGTCAGATCTCCTTTTGGCCTGGAGACCCCGAGGTCAGTATGCTGAGATCCGACCCCCACGCTCCTGCGGGCCACATCTCCGACGAGGCCACGCTAGACGCTGTGGCTACAGAGAAGCTCAAGTCCAACAGCCGCTCGCACATCTGCTTGCTGCTGCAACCTCTGGCAACTGGCATGGTGCAGTTTGTTGGCGAGACGTCCAGAGAGTGTGATTTCATGGCGACGCTGACCGATGATGACCCCGGCCTGAATGCAGAGGAACTCTTCTGCAGGTGTTTGAACGTGCCTTTTATGTTTGTTTGTTTGTTTTTGCTGCCATTCAGTTCAGATAAAGCAGTCCACCTAGAATGACAAGAATGATTTGGGCTGTTCCTTAGTGAACAAGAGAAACACTTTGACGATTTCTCCAAACGCTTCCTGATCGAGGACTCCCATCAGCACCGAGAGATTTTGAACCAAATGCATCTGGAGAACTTCAGCGTGGAGCCCTACTTTTCCAACCTCCGACACAACATGAGGCAGGTGGTGAAAGTTCTGGCTGCCGTGGTGGCTGGGGTGCCACAACAGCACTGCGCATTTCACCGGTGAGACTTGCTCTGTAAACCGTCCTCGTATTATTCATTTTTTGAGGAATTTTGGTGTGTCTGCAACAGGGAACCTGCGGCCCCTGAGACATTACTCAGCAGCTCGTCGCCGCCCCCTCATCATGAGGGAGTGTCCCAAGAAGTCGCCCGTCATTGCATCATCCAAGCCAGGCTACTTGCTTACAGAACAGGTCTGCTCAGAGTCGCTACCACTCAACTCTTTGAGCGAGCGCCGTAGAAGTGAAATGCCATCAATTGGGATCGTAACGAGCACTGTTGATGTCGAATTGCTATCAACTACGTAATGGGAATGGGTGAAGAAAAGTTCTGGCCAACTCTGGTTTCATAATTTAGCTCGGAAAGTAAAGAAAAAAAAACATTGACTATGACCGTAGATGGCAACTTTGGATGTCTTTTAGATGAGCTCACCATACATCACAATGTGTAAGCTCCTGAAACATGGCGGACCCTTGGAAATGAGATGCTTGTGATTGTACAAAGTGTCTGTCAATGTTTATATCTACTGCAGAGAGTCACAAAGTGAAGAAAAGATGACGGTGATTACTGTAGTTGAATTTAGAAGTAGTAACATTGATGGGTCGTATGCATACGCGCATGCTACTCACCACTATTATTAAATGGTGTGCAAACAATTTGTAAAAAAAAGAAATTGTCAAATGGTGTCACACTGGTGACATTTCTAAATACATTATTCTGCCATCAAAAGCACATATTACTGTATTTTAGGAAAAGGATTGCGGTGAAACTCGAGCCAAAATTATTCGCATCAAAATCACTGTTGTGCATCAAATACTGTATATATCTTTTCACAAAAAGGTTGGGGGTTTTTTTCCCCCAAAAATTGGTGATTTAGGTGAAACTGCTGATCACTAAAAAAATTGAATTAGGAAGAAACTAACTTTTTGTATGATGAAAGAATGGAATTTGACAGTTTTCTGTGTTTACAAAATGCTGTAAAATGGCTGGAGCTCGATAATTATTCATCCATCCATCCATCCATTTTCCGAACCGCTTGATCCTCACTAGGGTCGCGGGGGGTGCTGGAGCCTATCCCAGCCGTCTTTGGTCAGTAGGCGGGGGACACCCTGAATCGGTTGCCAGCCATTCACAGGGCACACAGACGAACAACCATCCGCGCTCACACTCACCTAGGGACAATTTGGAGTGTTCACTAACACATACAGCACATTTGACCACAAAGTTGCATCCAATCCAATAAGCCTGCCATGCATGTTTTTGGAATGTGGGAGGAAACCGGAGCACCCGGAGAAAACCCACGCAGGCCCGGGGAGAACATGCAAACTCCACACAGGGAGGCCGGAACTGGGATCGAACCCACGACCTCTGCACTGTGAGGTCGACGCGCTAACCACTGGACTGCCGGGCCGCACTCAACAATTGTTTTATTTATTTTACGGCTGGCATTGAAAGAATTACGATGCAGTATGCGTATGCGGCATTTTTTAACATCTCGAAACAGGTATCTTATTATTTTTGTCAAATTTCCCTAAGGATTTTTTTTCCTTGTTGAAATTCACACTTGATGGTGGACAGGCACTTCAGAAAGATTTTTAGACATACATAATGCATCCCCTTTAATATTGTTTTCAAGTTGTATCCTGTAACCATTTTTCTCTTTATCGTTTCAGAGGACCCTAAAGTAGGTGTCGGCACCGTCATCTGGGCCAGCAGACGGTTGGTAAGTTCACTTCTTGTCTTTTTGCTGTCGTTTGGACTTTGCCCCAGAATTGATCTCAGAAGCATGTGCGGAGGAAAAAGGTGTCTCTTCCTGTCCCAGGCTGGCCTGAATGGACTCGGTCGTCTGTCCCTGGTGGGTTGCGGCTACAATGCTTACCCAGCGGGCTCGCAGTACGCCGAGTACCCACTCATGGATGACAAACAGGAGGACCGAAAGCGGCGCAAGTACCGCTACATTATCCACGCTGAGCAGAATGCCCTCACCTTCAGGTATCGACCAGGCGGCGGTCACGTTGCTCCGCTCGACAGCAGTTTGACGGCTCTGATGTTTCTAGGACTCGCGATATCAACCCGGAGGAAGCCGCCATGCTGTTTGTGACCAAGTGTCCATGTGACGAGTGCATCCCTCTGATTAGAAGTGCAGGCATCACGCACATTTACACCAGCGACCACGACCGTGACAAGAATAAAGGAGACATATCTTACCTCCGATTCAGCAACTTGAAGGGAATCCAAAAGTTCATCGTGAGCAAACTGATCTGTTTTCTTCCTTTAAAAAAAAAAAAAAATCTTTTGTTTTTGCTGCGCCCTGGATAAGTCCAGAAGCTGAATACTGCCATTTGGCATACTCGGGATTCCCCTAACAGTTAAACATTTTCTGTATATGCCATAAAGGTAAGGCAATTGTCCGGTCCCTGTCCCCCGCTTTGAATGCAGAGGAAAACATACATTTCTTAATATATCTGTTCTTAACCCACGGTCTTGACCTGCATGTTTCCTGTTCATTCATTTGTCATTTTGATTTACTCAAATTCACAGCTTATTTTTGCTTTTTATATTGTGTCGTTGCACAAGCAGTAGATTTTTAATGCTGTTAATTTATCCTGTCGGCAGTTTATTTTTATTTTATTTTTTTGCGTCTGCCCTTCTTGAACAGGAAGTCTTTGGTTGAGCAGATAGCTGACAGTTCCCCAAATGTGGGGCAATGTGTTCTTGCATCAAGTGTAATTTTTGCTAGAGTGTCTTCAAGTGTTCATTCAGCGTTTTATGAAGACTTTTTAGGGCTTGAAAAAATGTTGAATTTGTGTCGTATTTTATTTGTAAAGCAACTGTCTTGTTTCCACAGTGGCAACGGGACCCTGTTGCATCTCCTTTTATCATCACCAGTAAGCTCCGTCTTGTAAAATGTCAATGATCTGCTTTTAATCCGCCTAACGTCTAATATCGCGTCTTGGCTTCCAGATGGTCACAGTAGCAAGCGCAACAGGGAAGAGACGCAGGAGAAGCACAGCATCAAGAAGCTCTGCGACAGCAGCTCTAATAACTTGCCCCCCATCAGCTGAGTGTCAGCCCCCCGAACAGCGGCACCGCATGTGCACATTGGAACTGAACTGGCAGCGTAAATCTTCCAAAGATTTGCCTGGACGATCAGCATTGAGACACACGAAAACTGAGCTGATCACACTGACTTCATCGCTCAGTTGCAGTTTATAGTATATTGAAGATACTGTATAACCCTAATGTGGGTTGTGATTGTCATTATGTAAGTATTGAATTGTTTTATATGTATGTGTGATTCCCAGTTAATGTCCAGGGTACGTATTTTAATGGGCTAATGATGGTTGTGATTTTTGTCAATTCTGTTTGTAATAAATAGGATATGCACGAATGTGACATAGTGCCAACGGATGCAGCTTGATTCCACCGCTTTTTGAATTCAGTCAAGAATTCCAATTCCACTTGGCTGATAAGAATGCTTTAGTCACCCTGGTGTGACTTGAAGGCTGCCTGCCTGCCAACCTTGTGACAAATGAAAGTACAAAAATTGATTTTCCATCCTTTTATTCATTCTCGGTATAGTACACAATGAAGCTGCATCTCGTACGAGATGAAAAGCTAGCAAGATCCAGAATGCGGACAAGACTTGATCAAACATCCACAGGGAAATGAACGACTCATTAAAGCTTAAGTTTTGTGTGCGTGAGATGCAACTTGTCATTTTTAAACCAATTTTGTGTTGTATGATTTTGCACATTTTGGAGTCCTCGTGGGTTGCCACTCCACTGTAATCCCAAACTGTTGGCCAAAGCAGCTGCATACTGCCTAATCACATCAAAATTCCAGTCCAGAGCAGATTGCTTTGACAATTATGCTTCCCCTTCAAAGATACAAGTAAACAAAATAGAAAAACACCGCAAACTAAAATGGCACTTCTGAATCTTCCACTCATCTGAATCGGACCCAAACAAAGCAAAGACCACTTGTCACCCAGTCTCTGCACCATAGTATAAATACACAGAACAGCACGAACACATTGATCAGCCCAGACAACCATTTATAAAATACAGAAAGTGCTATGAGGTGCAGTGAGAAGAATTAGTCGATAGCCCGATTACACGCCCTTCATTTCGAAATCAAGAGTCATCACTGCTGGCAACATCTGACGTGCATTTACAGGATCGTGCCCATGGGCTGTTAAAGCAGTGAAACGCATCCTTTACACGGGACATTTGTTCAGTTTTGACTCTGTAACCAAATTTTGTATGACCAAGTAAGTGTTGAGGGGTGAGGCTAATATTGTGCAGCAATGCCATTCCTGGCATTTCAACTGCTGGTGTTGCCCGCTCAGCCAATCAGATGCTGCCAACCAAATGAGTCGTGGCACTGCTACATTCTAATCATTGAGAGAAAAAAAAACAATTACAAAAGGTGAGTGATTGAGAAACTATTTTTGCACACATTTTTTGTGAAGCAAAAAAAATACAAATACCTTTTTTTTTCTTCTACAACTTCCTATTGATAAACAATTGAACTAGAGGGCGGAGGGGCTTCTCTAGGATGCTGGTTTCTTAAGATCCCTGATCTGTTTGATAAGGTAGGTTTTCTCGTCGTTGAACTGCTCATCGTCCGTGCGGTCCTTCTGGAAGTTGCTCAGGAAGTCAATCAATTTGCTCTGGTTCTTGAGCAGAATGTCAACAATGGGCTGTGTCTTGTTGGGGTTGGCCACAAACACCTGAGAATGAGCACAGACGCACACCTTTTGAACACAACGTTTCCCAAAGGACACATGAAGTCGAATGGTCTTGACAAATTCAAACATCCGAATGTAAGTACAATGAACAGTCTCATGTCTAACTCATTCAGATCTGGCAGCGTTTTATTCTGATGTGGTAGTGCACATGGCTAGCATGTCCGCCTCACTTCTATGTGTATTTTGTCTGTGTGAGACCCAATTGACGACTGCAGCTTGTATTTTGCATTTTATTGCCAATAACGTGCTTTGCCATTTACAACAAAGACACCTCGCTGAAATCCACAGGTGGTCAATTCGTGCAGCAAAGTAGCAGCAGTGCCTCTAATATAACAAAAGCATGATCATCTATCCTGCGATTGGCTGGCAACCGGTTCAGGGTGTCCCCTGCCTACTGCCCTGAGACAGCTGGGATAGGCTCCAGCACGCCCTGCGACCCTTGTGAGAATAAGCGGATTAGAAAACGGATGGATGGATGATCACCACGTCTGTGTCTTATAACTAACTGCCCTTTGTATCTTCCAGATGCCCCACGGCGCTGCGATGGCTTTTACCAGTCAGCGTTGAAGAGACTCATAATCGTCTGTAGAGCTATCATACATGTGGTGTGTTGTGTGGGTCGTCTGGAGTACACCGCACACCGTCCGCGCAGTGTGCACGCACTTTTCCCTCATCTAGTGTGGTTTCCCTCACATTTTCAAGAATAAGATGTTGAAAATTGGTATATGTGTGCCCGGCTTCAGAGGACCACTTCTCCCTGAATAGATCCATACCTTGAAGACATGGAAGGCCTCAAACTGGATGTTGGCACTCTTGTCCCTTAGCAGGTTCATCATCATCTTGAGATTTTCCGGCTTGCTGATGTAGCGCGTCATCACCGTAAAGTTGTGTCGGTCCAGCAATAGCTCGCCCAAAAGCTGCAGGAGAGGCCAGCGCGTCACATAATGTGACCTGCAGCGGCCACGACTGGCTTGCGCCACCGACGGCTAGTACACCAACCTTGAGCGACTGCCTCTTGGTGACGTAGTTCTCTGAGTGCAGAAGCTTCTCGTAGTCTGCAAACACCTGCAGCGACACAAAAGTTCAACGCAGGTCACATTTAGCGCCAAAACTTTCTCCGCAGAAGGGACTGGCGCACAATCACTCACCGCATCGTAGTTCTGTTCGAGATACTCCGCTACAAGCACTTTATGCCTCGTCAGGAGATCCTGCGAGCAGAAACAAGACAACAAACGGACTTCGACTTTTGCTCCAAGTGAGCGACTCGACGTGAAAGCCAGTGAATTGACTTGAGGGAAGGCCTGGGGTACCTTGAAGGTGGCAAAGGCGTCAGAGGCAATGTCGAAGGTGGACATCTCAACATAGCTGAAGAATCGATGGAAATGATCCGAATTCAGAACCACCTTGGCAAGCGGCTCATAGCGGATGCACTCCCTCAGCATGATCCCACAGTTGAGCGCCACCTGGGGTGCCTCGTACCTTGAAAACCAGCGTGGACATGAGTCCCCGGAGGCCACTCAAGGAAGGCCGGGCTTTGTGTGGTTTGTGCGCGCATAAGACAGAGTGAGAGCGACCAACCCTTTCAACAGGATAAAGAGAACCTCTTGATGGGAGCAAAAGTACTCCACGGTGGGGCTCCTGGTTCCGATCTGCCTCCTCAAGATGTTATTAAAAATCTGACAGACGTCCTTCTTGCCCTGGGAGCACATGCATTAAATCAGACTAAAGCGAGCGTCGGGCTATCGCTTCATCGGCCGGGAGCCGCAGCCTGCATCTTTTCTCACCTCAAAGTCAATGACCTGCAGGTTTTCCACCAGGGTGATCAGCAGGCCGCTGTTGTAGAGCTCTTGGGCCAACTGGGCCACCGTCTCGGTTTGAGGCTCCTTATCGTTGCTCCCATATAGAATCTCTTTCATGGACACCAGACACTTGGACACCTCCTCGGATGCCTGCAGGACAGAGCAGGAGGAGGTGCTTGAATGGAACTTCAAGTGTGAGGGTGGAGCCACAGACTCACAAATGGCTGCCACACTGGCCTGCACCTACCTTGTCTGTTTTTTTGTCCTGTTTAACCAGCACGGCCAAGTTCTCCTTGAGGGTCTTGACGATCTCAACCGGGGTCTTGTGGGATTTACCAAAGAGAGGCATGATGTCCGCACACTCGCCTCAAGTGCTGGGGAAAAGCGGATATAGCTTCATATCAATAAAGAGCACGTTTTCAACTCGCACGAAACACCATACTTGGTGCCTGCAAATAGGACTTGAATCCGTTCCGAGGTCACACTTGGCACTCAAAGCACTCGTATCTCAAATCAACATTCTCCCTTGAAATAAATGAAAATGGCATCGGTTGTTGTTGTTGCAAATAATCACGTGTGTTCCTTCCACCTTGACAGTGCGGGCCAAAAAATGTTCAGGAGCCCGCCGGCTTTTTTTTCTACATTAATGGTTCTACCTCACTTACCAAAGCTGCACGTTCAGAAAGAAAAGACAATTTACATTCATTAAGTTGAGGAGAGACTCATTTCATTCAGTGGACTTAGATTGCTGCAAGCCGCACAGAGTCGTCGAGTCAAGAATGGGAATCTGGAGAGCCGAGAGAAGTATTTGAAAACAGTACACGATAGTTAACTGCGTCACGTCTTGATTTCCTTTTCACAAACCCACAAACTCTTGTGTCAACTTTATTTTTCGGTTTCGTTCATCTGATGGCTGTTGCTCATCAGTGCATGCGTGTGTAAGCGCATGCGTGCGCGCGGTGACGGGTTGATCGCGCGAGGGTGGCTGATCGAAATGTAGGTCTTCAGTCAAAAAAGGTTGGGCACTCCTGGTCTAGTCGATGTCGTGCTCTGAACATCATTGGGGAATAGTTTAAGTCCAAGTACGATGACAACGGCGTGTGCCTTCTTGTGCCACACGACCATGGATTTTGACACGGCGTTCCAAACAAGACCTTTCAGTGTTATTTGCTGGGGAAGCTTTGCTAACTGAGGAAGCATCTTGTGTGATCTCACGCGTGAGGATAGATTGAAAAGACCTTGAAAGTTTAATTTTAGAGGCATGTTTTCTTCCCAGAACATTTCCCGCAAACCAATCAGCCAGTCCCAGTTTCCACAGAGTAGTTTCGCGTGGGTCTTCTGACCTTTCATTGCTAAAGCCACTTAAGACTGAACCACTTCCGTTTGCGCGGTGACGAACTGCAACATCAGCCAAAAAGATAAGAGTCAAAGCTAACTCAGCCCTCTGTATGCCGGTTGTCAGGGCGACTGCACATTCCTTCAGCACCTGAGAGATACATTCCAGAACCAACTGAGCAACGAGCTGAGCTTCTGACACACGGCTGCCTTCACAGAAGAGGTCATCATGTAAGCTTGTTAGACTGACATTCCAGCCTCAACGCATGCCTTTCATGTGAGGAGGCCATGTATGCAACAGAACGTATTTCTCAACATAGTCCCGATTCACCTGTTCGCAGTTCTTTGGGCACCAAGCCTATATTATTTATGGAAAAACTCAACTATTTGCAGTTTTGTGCCCAGGCAAAAATTCGAACATAAAGGTTTCAGGGGTGTTCACACGGCAACTTTTGCTCCGGGGCTGCCCCTGTAGAGCGTTCTCACACGTGCAAAGTTACGCCGGTGGAGCCCCTGAAAACAGCTTAAAGCGGAGCAAATTTAACTCTGCTCAAGGAGGTGGTTTAAACATTTGCTCCGGAGCAAATGCTACTTTGCGGGGCAGCACCGATGTAAAATGCTACGTGTGAACGTTACAGGGGGAGACTCACTACGCATGAGAAGAGTTGTTTACATAACGGCTAGAATGTGTTGCTTTCGTGCTCTGTTGTACTTCCGTCATCTTTCCTTTTGTAGGAGACTGGACTGGTTCAGAGTTGTGCGTGTAGTTTGTTCTTCTGTTGTGTGTTCACAACCCCCCTGTGGGCCCGCCCCCCCCATAGAATTTATTTTGTGATTTCCTCTCTTGATTTTCTGTTTGGCGCATTATATGTTTGCTTTTCTGAGCGTCATTGAAGTCAACGTTGATTTACGTTTTTGGGGGCGGTCATTGAACGCCTCTCGAGCAGAAGGCACGGAGACCGAGAAGGAGAAGGACGTGCCTGTAGTTGCTTGAGTTAAACAAATTAATAAAGTATATGTTTTAAAAAGAACCAACACGACAGCTTAGTTTTCTATCGTATTGCACGGCCGCAGAAACTGCCGTGTGAGCACAAGTGGGTTAAACACGCTTCGCTTTAGTCAGCAACTTTTTACGTGTGAACGCTCCACAAAATTTGTTCCGTGTAAGATACTGTATATCGCAACAAAATATGTCGGTGCAGCACCGATGCAAATGTGTGCCGTGTGAACACCCCTTTTGTCTTTGGAACTATCTTGTGGCAACTTAACTTAGTGACAGCGTATTGTGTGACTAGCTCGCCCCGTGAACAAGGACATACCTCAGACGGAATTCTTGCTGATGGTCCATCGGTTTAAGTGTTGGTCAATGTGATCTCCGATCATGACTGGCCTCTTTGACACAATTACCGAACTAGCCCAACAACCCAAAATGCCAAAGTCACCTTAACTCTTCTGTAAAACTTTCCATAAAAGACAGCGAGAGCTGGAGGGGGGTGCGTTGTTACACAAGCGGGGCATGCAAATTGACGGTTCATTTTGTGAATTAAATTGTTGAACATTTAAAATGTGTTTTTTTTTTTTCCAAGATCGTGTTTACAGAAAGTATAATTTTTGAGAAAATAAAAACATTCTCCAAGAGGGAGCATTTACCGGTATTCTCACGTTTTGTTTCAATATTTCTGGGGAAGTTCATGCCATAAAAAATTGCAGGAAAAAAAATGTTTCAAAGCAAGTTTGGTATCAGCACAGATGAAGCAAATCCCAGAAAGGGGGAAAATGTTTATTTTCAACACTGTAATTTTCATTTGTTTTTCTTCTTTAATGCGCAATTTTAAAAAACTGAAATTGGATTTTTGTCGGGGGAAAAAAAATTGGATCCACCTTGTCACCAAAAGCCACTCGAAATTCCAAAGAGTAGACTGTGTCACTTCTTTTCTACTCGGGAAATCAGACCAAATATTACACAATGGACCTCATCTGGTGACGAGTGGGGGGAGCTGCCATGTGTAACTGAAATAAGCCCACATATCTGAAACATTTAGCATTTCATCAATACTGACAGAAGGACCGTCAATCTGTCACTGACAAGTGCCCATTGTGCAGACGATTTACAAACGACGGAAAACGCAAGTACCGACGGCCCTCTTTACTGACTAACCGATAGACTGGTGAAATTTACAGACGGAAGCACGACGGACTGACGACTACAGTCTGGTTCGAGTTGGGAAAAAAAAAAAAAAGACTGACTGATGAGGATGGACGGATACCCAGGAAGCTGACGGATGACGAACTACGGACCGGCAAACTCCTGTAAAATGCCCACCTCTGCATTTGGACATGCATAAGCCATGTGCAGTCAATATGGACTGGTCATATGTTCAGATTTAAGCATGCACAACCATAATTGTGCTGTCGTCTCAATAGAGAGCGTCAGTTCAGGCACCTCAGCACTGTGGCAGCCAGTATTTGATGACACCTCACTTGAGATAGACATTATTCTAAGCGCAGTGCACCAAATGAGCGTGTACAAGTGAACATCATTTTAAAAAACATCAGCAATAATAAGAAAGAAAAGAGAAGCTTTGTGCCCTTCGAGCAGTCTGCAAGGCAAGCTTTTCTTGAAACGGTGCGGCAGATTTGGGGCAAAACCGTGACACAATGAAGGCTTGTAGGGGAGTTACTTTTCTAAACAACACACTATTGTACTGTGCCTGCACCATACAGTCACTTCATCGACATATTTTTAGTTTGAGGCAGGTATGTGTGAATGGTGACGAAGGGACTGCTCACTCAACAGAAGGACTGATGCGGCAGCGGGTGTTGCCAATGCCAACTCACGCAAGCCAGGAACACAGGAGAAGTGGTCGTTTGTTTCACAAAATATGTCAAAGCAGGCTCCTCCATGCTTACGCAAGACCTCTCAAAATTGCTCAGTTCCTGAGTCCACGTCCATGATTCTCTCCTTGTCCCCATTGTCCCGCATGATTGTCCCCATTGCGGGACAAATAAAGGATATCTTAATTTGAACATCTCTCTGCCGAGTCAAGACACCAGGGCTTCAACCCTTGAGGCTGGATTAATATCGTATGACAAGTTGTATTTGTCGCTGTCAAGTTTCTCGATTGGGATATGCGCCCTGGCAGCGGAATGAGAACCCCCCCCCCCCCCCAGATTGAATCAGATCTCCTTAGATTGGAAGCAGGTCTCTTCCAAACGTGGATGAACATCCACTAGACTAGGACAATAGCGATTGCAGCGTAAATGTATAGATCACATATAACTTGTCAATGCCGGCCTCACGTTTTGAAATACACTAATGGATGACGTATACACACAACGTCTTCTGCTCAAACAATGCAAATAAACACATTGTTACATAGATGTATTTGCATCATTACATAAGCAAAATCATGCATTGGCGTAAATCAGTGAGGAGAAAGAGACTGAGACTAACGAGGGTCGCGGGTGTGCTGGAGCCTATCCCAGCTGTCACGGCGGGTTGTGCGACAAATGATCTTAAAATGTTGTAAATTGGGGTACTACCACTGTAAATAACAATACAACCTTATTTCTGATGAACACTTAGGCTTATTACACTACAGTAATCTCTCGTTTATCGCGGTTAATGGGGACCAAAACCACCCGCGATAAACGAAAATCCGCGATGTAGTGACCAATTAACATACTTTTTTAAAAAAGTATATATATTTTTTAAGTCCGCAAACAGACCGCGAGAAGCTGCGAAAGTCAGCAAAACAACAGCGAGTCACATAGAGCAACATATACAGTACTGTACTCCATGTATATGATTTTTTATTTTTATGAATATGTTTGAAAGAATCCGCGATGCACTGAAGCCGCGATAAACGAACCGCGAAATAGCGAGGGATCACTGTGTTGAATTTTAATATTAGCCATGATGGTGGTACTTGGAAAACAAAGGGTTTTTTTCTTTTTTTTTCAGTAATGCTGAGTGTAAAAGTTTTGAGAATGACTGGTTGGTCACGATGGGTCGGTTCCAAAATAAAAAACGAGCACAGCCAAGTTCAAAAGTTTTTTGATGTTCCCACACACATATCAATATGCGTGTTTATGTTCTTCCGGGTCAGTTTGGCTACTGTAGATTCTCCTCCACGGCTGAGTGAGAAATGACACTACTCCGAGAAAGGAGAGAATCATGGACGTGGACTTGGAATCCTCCTTGCGGTCAACACATGTACATGAAGTACATGAAGCGCATATAAAAAAGCAAACCTTGCAAAAAAAGAAATGTGTTATCTCGCAACCTTTGCGGAAACGCAAAGTTGTTTTTTTCTTCCATGTCACCTTAGAGCAGGGGCCGGCTACCCAAAATGTTGAAAGAGACATTTTGGACCAAAATAACCAAAAGGAAAGTATGTCTGGAGCCGCAAAAAATAAAAAGCCTTATAATGAAGGCAACACATGCTGTATGTATCTATTTGAGCTACCGTATATTAGCCTGCTATCAACATGACTAAGGTGGCTACAAATACAAAGCGAGCATTCATAATTAAAATGGGTTTTTTCCCTTGCAGTTCATCCTGTAGAGCAGGGGTCCCCAACCGCCGGTCCACGGACCGCTACAGGCCAACAGGGCATTTGGTACCGGGCCACACAGAAAAAACTTGCCTTAATTCCGTTTTATTTATTTCGGAATACGAAAGATGTTTTATTTTGAAAAATTACCGGATTCTCTATTACATCCGTCTCTGTCATGCTTGACACGCGTCAAACCACGCTTCTGCGTCAAGTGACCGATTACGCTAAAAAAAAAAAAAATTGTAAAAAAAACTGCTGGAGATCGCAAATGACGGCGGCCTTAAAAGTACGTTCGAGACAACTGGATTAAAGTTATGGCTGAATACTCTGAGATCGCCACAATAGCACTGTTGCTATTTCCGACATCCTACCTGTGTGAGGCAGGGCTTTTCTGCAGCAACGGCGACTAAAACAAAATTACGACGTAGACTGGACATAAAACACACACTTCAGGTGTCATTGTCTCCTATTACCACAAGATGGGACCGTCTGGTTGCAGAAAATCAAGCTCGGGGCTGTGGTGAGTTGTCATTTTCATGCACTTTGAATTTGCGTTGTATCGAATTTTGAAGGCATTAAACATTACCATTGCAATCAGAGTGTTGCGGCCAAATTAGACGCTCCTTGTGTTTATTATTACACTGTATTTTGAAAACACCACAGTTTTCATGCAGCTCATACCATATTATTTTGTTGTATTATTTTCGCCACACGTTAAATGAAAATATTGTCTGACGTAAACCGGTCCGTGGGGCAAAAAAAGGTTGGGGACCCCTGCTGTACAGCAGATCGACCCGTCACCGCACACGTGCGCCTACGCACACTCTTACACCCGCATGCCGAAATGAACAACAGCCATAACGGCCGCTAAGATGAACGACGCACGGGATGCACTTTTGCAGCATGTTAACTATCATAGCTCACGTGTACCGTTTAAAAATGCTTCTCTCTGTCCTCCAGATTCCCATTCTTTGCCAGTGCCCTCGGTGAATTATACATGAAAGGCTGTTTTTTTTTGTTGTTGTTGTTTTTAACAAGCGCCACCTGCCTGGCATCCAGTCCTGCTAATAGAAACGTGTCACAGGCTATGACGCAATTATTCGTTGACGCAATGTTGACATTTAGTATTTATTGGACACATTTTTACAGCATCGGAAAATGTTAATAATGTTTGTGTCATGTTTGTCCTCTGACAGAAACCCTATTAAAACAAAAATATATATTTCCTTCCCATCTTTTTCCATTTTCAAACATTTTTGAAAAAGCTCTAGGGAGCTACTGGGGGGCGCTAAAGAGCCACATGCGGCTCGAGAGCCGCGTGTTGCCGACCCCCGCCGTAGAGGCTCCGTAATAACGCGATACATAAGAGGGAATGTGGGCTTCAAGATCGTTAAGTACAGGACAAAGCTGAGCATTGCTCAACGTAGGCATTCACTGCCCGATTGTTTATACACAGCTAACAGGCTAGCGGCTAATCTCTGCTGCTATATTGGCGACGTAAAAATTATATTAATATAGCAGTTCATAACGAAAGATAACTACTATGATCAACTAAAACATGTTTTTATGTTTATTATTAGAAAGATGTGCTTTAAACGGGGTGGCACATATCTTGGTGGGCAGGCACAGACTCCTATGGCCCACTCATGGCGACCGGTGTGTACCGGTGATATGAGCTGCATGAAAACTGTGTTTTTTTTCTAAATATAATAATAAACACAAGGAGCGTATAATCTGGCCGCAACACTCTGATCGCGATGGTAATGTTTAATGCCTTCAAAATACGATACAATGCAAATTCAAAGTGCATGAAAATGACGACTCACCACAGCCCCGAGCTTGATCTTCTGCAACCAGACGGTCCCATCTCGTGGTAATAGGAGACAATGACACCTCAAGTGTGTGTTTTATGTCCAGTCTACGTCGTAATTTTGTTTTAGTCGCCGTTGCTGCAGAAAACCCCCGCCTCACACAGGTAGCATGTCGGAAATAGCAACAGTGCTATTGTGGCGATCTCAGAATATTCAGCCATAACTTTAATCCAGTTGTCTCTAACGTCCTTTTAAGGCCGCCGTCATTTGCGATCTCCAGCAGTTTTTTTTTACAATTTTTTTAAGTCTTTTTTTTTTTTTTTTGCGTAATCGGTCACTTGACGCAGAAGCGTGGTTTGACGCGTGTCAAGCATGACAGAGACGGATGTAATAGAGAATCCGGTAATTTTTCAAAATAAAATGTGTCGTATTCCAAAATAAATAAAACGGAATTAAGGCAAGTTCATTCTGTGCGGCCTGGCACCAAATGCCCTGCGGACCGGTGGTTGGGGACCCCTGCTTAAGACAATATAATCATGCAGAAATTTAATGTCAACAATTTCAATGGAGCAGTTCTTAACTGTTTCAACGAATGTCCTAAATAAAAAAATGGGGTTAATAACATCAACAATAGAAACTCTTAAGAACAGAGGTATTAGTGCACACTGCTAAGTAACAATAGGCTTCACTCGATCTACTTTCTCACAATTGATTATTGCGAACGATTGTAATCAGAGGAAGGGTAGTTGTTCACACAGGTGCCTTTGACACACCTTGCCTGGGCTCAACTCCCAGCAAGTGCCCCATTCATAGTCGCCCTGTGACAGCTGATCCCTCGATTCCCTGTGGCGCAGTCAATAAATTGACGGCAAAATAGCACCTTCCGGGTTTTAAGTTGAAAATAACCGGAATCTGCTTTGTTATCATGGTGGTTAACCTCACACCTGACGTATGAAGTAACAGTAGGGTTGAAAAGGAGCTAAAGAAAATAAACAGCCGTCGCATTTAAACTAAGATTGGTGTCAATACACCAACGGCGTGTCAATCGGTAATTGTTTATGAGACATTTGGGAAACAGACCGCACATGGACACTGCCAGACAATGTGATTTGACAAGGCTACACCCCTCTCGCCCTGCGGCTGAAGTCGCTTTTTGTCGGACGGATTTCCAAAGCGAATCACAGTTGTCTCCATTGTACCACAAACAGCTGCTGGAAATGAAAGGTCCACATTCACGAGTTGACCCCGAATGACTTTACACAAAACGACCAGGGGCAATAAAACATACCAACTGCAATTACAAGCAACGATCCTGTAATGGATACTTACGGTGAGAAGATTCTATCTTTGAGCGTCTACACGCTTCTGTCCCGCTTTACAGCTGTCCTGATGAACTTCAGTTTTCACGCCAGGGCTGTTAGTCCACTGGGCCGCCAGCTAAAAAGCGTGAGAAACAATTTAAAATGTGAGTAATTTGTTAGGAAGGGAGTGCAGAATTCCATCTGGTTACGCTCCAGCCTTTTGTCGAGCTAGGAAGGGCAAACTACGCGACTTCCGGTGTCAAGCGGTTGAAAGGTTTCATATAAAAGCGAATTTTCAGTCCAAACGCCAACCTTTTACCTAAGTACTGGAAGAGCAAGAACAAATTCGAAGCCATATGAAACCCAAATATGTTCTGAGCCAATAGTAATATGGAGTATGATTTGATAATACTGTAATACAATTTACTTAAACTGTGGTTGCGCGTCACTTCTGGTTATATTTCAGGTGGCAGCTGTGCCTTCCAACAGCACTAGGTGTCGCGCACTCTCTCTCACAGTAAACCGTTTCTAGAGTCGTACCTATTTTATTGTTCCGATTAGTAATGACACATGGGAAATGCAATGTAAAAGGGATTGAGATTTTTTTTTTTTGTAAGCTTTCTTAATTCGTATCCTTCGTGTGCATTTTTTATAAGCTACCAAGATGTTTAGGTTCCTCAAAACTTGCATCTTTACATAACCGATAAACGTTTATTGGCATCAAGAAATCAAATCACGTGGCGAAAGATACATTTCAGACGCACTTTCGAATATAAGATATTCTCAGAAGAAATAATGCTGCAAATTATAGAAAACGTGCTCTATCTTGGTGCATTAGTAACATACGAATATTTAGATGAAGAATTTAACCCAATGCAGTTACATAAATCGTATATGTTTCTTTGAACATGACCATATCAAAACAAATAATTTAAATCAATTCCAAACACAGGCCTGGCTGTGTCAAGAAAGGGGCAAAACACACTGAAAACTCATGACATTCACATTCCTGTGACTCTTCTCACAAAGGTCCGGTTCATTGCTGCCTTCTTGTTTTTGAAACAACAACAACAAACAAAAAAACTACCAGAATCTGCCTTCAAGCTCGTTCGTGCCGATTTCAGTGCTTCTGCCGTGTTTTGATTGGCTACTCTTGCATGATGACGAGATCTCGCGTGATGCGAGAAGTCACTTGAATTTATGGGGGGAAACGTTTTAAAAGGGTCGATTTATGTTTATGAGCCGATATCAGGCTATGAAAGGGAAAATTAAATGGAGGGATGGATGAGTGTGGTTAACAGGCATTAATGGCTTTTCTCCAGGAAAAAAGTAAAAGAAGTAAAGGAAACCATCTGAGTTTATTAAAGCTGCTTTTGATTTTACATACAATACAGACTTACATATTTACAAATATACAGATATAATAGCTTCATATCAATACCATAATCAGTAGATATACAGTATGAAAATAAAGACTGTGGTTGCTGTAATGTGCAGTGTAAAAAGAAAGTACAAAATATAAACAAAATCTCTCTCCAGCCTGCGTGTTGACAGTACAAATAATTGTGTGACCGTGATCAAACACTAATGATGTGTGCCTGTGTCAGCTTTCATATGAGGGCAGAAAATAAACACTCCAAATACACGACAATGACTGTTAAAATGTTTTCTCGGGGAGAGACTAACAAAAAAAATATCCTCTTCATTAATCGCAAGCTGTAGAGAATTAGGTGAGGTATTTGACAGAATACAGTACAAGACAGGCATTTCTCTATTAGAGTGAGCAAAACACAGTCACGGAGACAGTTTGAGATTTGCTGTGCATTTCCACAGGGACAACATGCATTCTGTGCTGGACAACTACATTGGACTGAGGGGAAAAAAATAGCTTCATATGATTTTCAACAAAAACAGCGAGGATTATTCAGAGCGCTGATAAATGTCACACTGAATTGTCACAAGAAAATACACCCGATTCCAAGCAATGAACAGGCGGGGCTAATTTTACTACATCGGTGAGCTGCAATGGATTTAGGCACGTCACATAACATGAATGGTCAACAACCATGTGAGGACAGTAAAAATAGAGGGTTGTAAAAAATGGTTGACCTTATAAAACAAGGTAAGAGGCATGAATCATTGTCAATGGTAGCAAAGGTTCCTTATGTTTCTCACGGCACTTGCCGAAGGATGAGGTGCATCATAACCAGCTTTTTCGGACCCATGTTAGTGCCGTTCTTGACGTGACTCTCAAACATAAATTAATATTTTGTTGGCACCTGTCCGTCAGCTAGCATTATCCAGGGCTGTATAGTCAAGAAAGTAGATGGTTGGGAGGCAGATGGAACAAACAAGCTGAGCCGGTCTTGGTCTAGTTGCTTGTAGAGAAGTGACTACCGTCACATGCCATAGTTGGGCTGGGAGCAGCACAATGGGACAAAGCCTGTTTTTAAGGGCAAACCGGAAATAGATAAGCAAAATCTGAAACAATTTATTGAGTGTACTTAAAGAAGCTATGTATTTCAACATGGTGTTTTGGGCCTGTGACGCAAGCATGTACAATTTGTTCAGAAAAACATATTTGCGTATAGATGTGCGGCAATGTGCACAGTAAAGATTTAAACCCAAGTGGAGCTGGAATGTAGTCACACCTGCCGGCCCCGTGTTGCCTCAGAGGTTAATCCAGAGCACCTGAGAGGCGAGCCCGTCGAGCGCCCTCAAAGGAACAAGGTCCACATCCTCTCGGATTACTGGGTGGAAGGTAGAGAGGGGTCTGACCACCAGATGGTGCTGATGAGTCCAGCAGTGTGGCATTGAATATTCATGGCAACAGCTGCAAATCTCAGAGAAGCCGATTCGGATTTAAGTTTTGAGGACTCTTTATGCCCTTGAGCTGCAGGGCAGCATATGCTGGTAGCAGCTCGTTGCCAGTGGTCACAGTGTTGATCAACACGGGACACTAAATGCCGCTTCTGAACTACGTTCGCAGTGACTCACTGCCAGAGGTACACCCAAAAAAAAAACTCTCATGCAGACATTCTTGAGCCGTGTCCACATTAATGCTACATAGGCAAACACATAGAGACTGTCAGTAGCACGTAACACTCAGCTGAAACACTGGTGACGATGGCTGATGTCGCAACACTTGGTTTTCTGTGGGGCTGGTGGAAAGGTCAGGGTTTGATGTCTGAGAAGCTGGTGTAGGTTTCACTGCAGCTGGAGGAAGTGCTAAGGTTTCCAGAGACACTGTCATCTGCGGGACAAATTACTCTTGAACTCAGAATGCAACGGTCTGGACAAAAATAAACATTCTCACAATTCAATGCACAGCGTGTGAAATGATGACTTAGCCTGACCTGAGCTGCTGAGTGACTGAGATGACTTGGACTCAGCGATTAAGCCAAGCAGGTTTGCATGTGCCATCCAGCCCTCCTTGCTGCTGCGAAGGTTCCTCACAAACCTGCATCACAATACATTTGCTGTGGAGGTGCGAAAAACACACGCTACTCTGCTAGCATAACAAGACTTTTACCACTGGCCCTCCTCTCCCTCTCTGATGAGCTGCACCACATCCCCGCTCTTGACTGACAGCTCCTGAGGTCCCGCCTTCTCTGAGTCTGCTACCACTGTGTATCTCCCTGGAATCTAAAAGCCAAACCACTTTGAGTATCACTTGACCTAAAAAGCTAATTAGCAGGTACTTGTCCACCTAATACAGTGGGATCACCCCTGGGGTCATACAATTTGTAGTACAGTACAACCAAAATATTCCAGGAAAACGGAGAATATAATGCTATTAGAATAGAATGAAATGAAATAGAATGAACAGGAACTTCATTCATCTGACACGAGTAAGTGACCGCAATTGAACATTGACAGGGCTAATGCCGGTGTCGGATATCCTCCCTCATCACTGCTTTCATCTCATGTTCACCCCTGTTCAAATGCCAGGTTTTTGTGACAGACACACACACACACACACACACACAAATCCATACAAATGTAATGTCGACCAATGTCCCCACACTGATTTTGTTAAACCAGAGATTGCCATAGGACAATTGTTTTTGCATGTCTCACCAGCTTCTGTACTGCATCATACTCAGTGTCAGAGTTCAAAGGCTCCTCGCCACTGGAGTAGCCATCATTCTCCTCAGAGGCATCCACTGAAAGCGACAATTTGGTCAAGCCTGTAGGAAGACGACATGAGCTTGAGAGGAGTGAATTACGGAAAAAAAGGCAAAATGAAAGAATTGACAGAATGGCACACAGGAATGAGATGTGTGTGGAGCATTGGTTAGAAGTCAACAGAATGCCTTTTGAAACAAGCGCCCAAAATACGATCCACACTAGACCTCTGAATTTGGGCCACATTTTTACCGAGCAAACTCAAACAACGAGCACAGCAAATCACAGCAAAAGCCCACAAAGGCTGCTCTGTACCTCGCCGCTTGCTCTGTAACAGACTAGAGGCGCTGGCCCATTTGACTTTGCACAGACTGATGTGAGAGGCTGGACAAAGACAAAGAGCCGGCAATAATTAAGAGAGACATTTTCCATGCAAAAGGCACAAACTCCACAAATTGCAAAAGACTCGTGACCGGATGAGGATGTTGATGATGATGATGAATACGACCTGTGGATAATAGCAGTTATAAGTTATACACATGACAATGTCAATTGTAAGAAGGATCAGCTCCTCTAATAATGGACGGATATCCGTTCCAACATCCCAGCAACTCACTGGGCTTGTCAACGGAATACAAGACGATGACAACATACCGAGGAAGAGGAGCCTGGGATGTTTAAAGCTTGGAAAGACAGGTGACAAATGGTAGACTGACACCCTGTTGAATAATGAGACAACATTATACCTTTGAACCCACATGGAGTCGGGTCGCTCTTGACCAAGTGGCGCTTGGCACTGTGCTCTGGGCTCATGCCCGAGCCTGGCCACACAGGCAAGGAGAGTAAAAAGAAGGAGGGAAAAGGAGAATGAGCATGCAGACAGATAAACACAAAGAAGAATCAAACACTTTCCTCTTGTTTGGGCGCGTGGACTCATGCAATTCTGCATTATGGCCACGAGAAAGCGGTGTCCACATACGTACGTAGGAGCAAGGCGTGACTGAGAAAGTACTCTTCCAAAGAGGTCGTGCGTGTTTACCACTTTCTTCCAACACACCCGATTCAAATGATCAGGAAATATCAGGCTCCTGCGGAGCTTGCTGTTTGTTGCGTTTGCTTTCTAGAAAACGCTCTTCAATCAATTTTAAGTCAATAACCGTGAGAATGCAGGGTGCGACTGTATCGCACATGTAGAAAACGGGGCCCATCATTCTGTTGCTCAGCGTGCCTTTCAAATGTGAATGAAATCTGCTCATAAGACTTAGCCGGAAGTTGGTGATGGCTCAGACTTCACATATGATGAACTGAATTACATTTTTAAATCACTTGACAGTACTACTCTTAATGCTTTTCAATGGCCCGCGTAAAGCCTTTACTAGCCATTTAGTATTTTTTTTTTTCATTTATCGACATGCATCTGGGGAATGTGTATTTTCGATTACGGGAATTTGAATTCAAACCACTGTCAGGCTAAATTGAGTATACAGTTCATTCATTATTATTAGAAACAGAAGACCGTATCTGAGTATCGGACGTTGATGGACAACTGCACTGCGTGTCGTTCTTTTGGGGTCATTTTTTCTCACACTTAGTGTTTCATGTACAATCACTGTATCTGTTTTCAAAGGACAAAGCTCCATTTTCCGTCGCTGACTTTCTATTTGCTCTCCGCCTCAGAGCAGTTTCTAGTTGAACTGCCAGACAGTTGCATGTTCTGATCCCCTATGAAACTAAAGTCTCTCTTTCCTCTCAAAACAATAGGAGGTGCCTGTGCTTCTTCTAGAGGTGCAGCCAAAAAAAATGGCACCTTTGGTTGAGACAGACAAGCATCCCATACTTATGGTCTTAAACCTGCTCCTTTTTTTTTTTAAAGAGCCGAGACAGTGACTTAACGTTATACAAATAACATTGAATTTTAACAGCATCTGCAGCAGTTGTAGAAAACGGACAGTCCCATTTTGTCATGTTACCTTTTGGACTCTTGAGAGTGCTGAAGCCCTGCAAAGTAAAACGCTTTTTAGTCAGTGACGACCTGTCCACGGTTGGAATTGTCACCGTCTCATCTGGAAGCAATGAGTTGATACGTGGGGGAAAGAGGGGTCGTGCCAATCAAAAGAGCACAAACGAAGTACCCAAAGATGACGACAGATGAGGATGGTGAAGAGAAGATCAGGATTACAGATCAGCAAAAGATAATAAAGTAGCATTAAGATGGGACTTTGATGCCTTCAAGAATAATCACCTTTGTGTTTGGCCGGCAAAGAGTTGTCGGACACAGCGATCGCCTCCGCTTTCTTTTCCTCCTGCTTTTTTTGGCTCTTTTGACTGTTGCTCCGAAAGGGGCTGTGTTAAGATAAGAAAAGAAGATAAGAAAACCTTTATTAGTCTCGCAATGGAGAAATTCCCAATTCACAGCAGCAAAGTTATGAAGACGGCAACAGAGAATCACCGGCTCAATAGGAAGGTTTAACAGTGATGGAAAGAGCTGCCCACACGACCGACCTGAGCGAGACGGAGGAGTTGGTGGTGTGGTTTGGGGAGTCGAAGTTCTTCTGCTGGCTGGCATCTACAAATGTTTGAAGCAAAAGATTATAAAAAGATTGGCTGTGCCACGGAGTCAAGTGTTCACGATACCTCTGCAGGCTTTCAGCTGTTGGGTGAGAACTTTGCGGATCTCATTCACCCACGATGTTTTGATCTCAGGCGTTGGAGCCTAAACAAAAATAACATTTCAACATCAGGGCCGTGTTTGATTCTCCTGGTGCATTTCCTCCCACTAAACACACCTGGATGGTCATAAATTCATCCATCTGTGGGCATCTCCTATTGATGATTTATGGGGTTTTTTTATTCATTCAAACATTTACTTTTTCTCATGTACAATGTATTGTTTGTGTTTGGGTTTTCCCCGTTGATGATGCTATAGATCTTTAAACTCCAAAAATACTGTAGTACTGCAGATTACCCAGAGTACCTGAGAATGACACTGAAGCCTGACGTCTTCCCTTTAGTCTCATGTATTTGCAAAAAGTTTTGATTGAAACGATCCAGCGTTATCTGGCGACAACCTGTCATTTTTTCCCCTCACAATGATAGTGTTACCAATGTGTGGCACATGCGCGTGACCTTAAGTAAAGACATCTCGTGGGTTTCGGATCCTGATCCAACAATAAAGCTTACCTGCACAATAAAAACTTCCTCTCGTGAATTACACCAAACCTCAAACTTCTTGTTGTCTCCTTTAGCGCTCTCTGTAATTCCCACTGCACTCATCTGATGGAGAAACACAGCAAAAATAAGAGATGTGCAATTCTGGACTGAACATTGCAGTGGCTCACATTGAGAGAGTGTTTGAAGCTGTAAGATGGAGCTTTTTCATATCCCTCGCCATTCTCCTCCCTCTTCTTGCAAAAGAGCAGGGCCTTCTCATGCAAGAACAGATGCCTCTGCATGGGTTTAAACCTGGCCAGGTCCTTGACCTTGGCATGTCCTTTCTTGTGCTCTGTCCACACGCTAAAGGAGCCTTGCATCAACAAACGACCCAGCTCTGAGAGGTTACCCTGAAATAAGAAAAAAAAAAGATTCACTGCCATTCACAGGTTGCACAGAAAATGAAAGAAAAAAAATGCATTCATACCTCATATCCTGTGATGGCAATAAGGTGCATGGAGTCGTTAACAGCTTTCAGGATGCCCAAAATGGAGGTGAGAGCTTCCTGGAGGTCGTCACAGCCATCACAACCTTTACTGTACTTTAACAACTCCTGCAAACGCAAACGGGGGAAGCATGGCCAGTCTTCTCTGCTTTGCACGTGGACTTCACGCCGACATGCCACGTGAATGCAGCGCACCTTCAGCAGCAGCTGGTACTTGGTGATTCTCTGGACGGGTTTAAGGAGGTAGGAGTCCAATCCAAGTTTATGATCCAACTTCTTCTGACACTCCTGTTGGGGCGCAGGAGGGGGGGGGGGGGGGGGGAAGTCAATAGGCTTACGGATTAGCTGACAGACTGACTGACAGACTCCCAGACCCATGAAATTTAGCGCAGTTAAAAGAACATGACTGCCTGACCAAATGTTGATTACAGTTTGACTCGACTGGAAAGAAATGACAGACTAATGATGAAGGATGCGAGGGCCCAGGCCACTAACGGATGACTAATGATGGATGGGCAAAATTCTGTAAAATGCCCACCCCTGATAAATTATGCATTGTTGTGATTATTTAAATAGTTATTTGCTTCTATATTAATTTGTTAAACAAAACAAATAAACACCTACCGTGCGGTGTGGTGTACCCTACTAAGTATTTTGCCATGTCTTAAGGATGACACATTACACTTTGGTGCAAATTGGGATGGCAAAGTTAGAACATTCGGATATATTATTGTGTCCACGGACAACAGGGGACACTACCGCCATCTACAGGAACTTTCCAGGGTGTGCTTGTTGCCATTGTAAATACGATACAACACATTCTGATTTATATAGCGCTTTCACAAGATAGAATGTTGTGGCCGTTGAGTTTACGTTACAGTAACTAAGTCATATTACAATATTAAGCTTTTGTTTCAATCATTTTGAAGAACCTGGAAGAAGGCGCAATCCGAGCACTGCCGCCATAAACTCTCAGAGCGAGGTTTATTTTGGCAGTAAGCCTCGTAGATCTGTAGGTCCTTCATCTGAGAAGAGAGAACAACCAGTTTGCTTTTCTTCAACCATGAACCTTGTCATTGATTTTAAGCGCTTGTTAAAACACAAAGTACTTACTCTTTCTAAGAAGCAGCGGCCCACAAGTTCGGGGCAGTTCGTGTAAGCCTCTAGATCCTTCAGAAATGTCCTGAAAATTAAATTCACTCCAGGTTAAGATGTATATGGCAAGTACACAAATGCCAGTGTTCCTCTCAATAGAAGAAAAAAAAAAATACCTCTTGTGAAACTCGTAGATTTCTGACATGTTCCCAAACAGGATATCCTTCTTATTCAGCAGCATACTGGGAATGAGGTGAGCCATGGAGGGGTTGTCCATCTCTGCCGCATAGCCCTGGAGCGACACAACCGCCGTTGTTCAAACGTATCATCAGTAAATGTGTGGAGACTGCGGTGCAGATTAGATCGCAAGGAAGCTCACCTCTAAAACGCACAGAAGCTCCTCCACGTACGCTCTCTCGGTCTCCAGCAGTTCATTCATCACGTGACTAGAAGGCACAAACAGGATTGGTTATTTTTTTTTTTGTTTTTGTTTGTTTTTTTAAGACAAGCATACTCCAATCGTGTCATCATTAATGAACGAGTGCTTGTAGAAGCTGAAGGAGTGAAGCCGCTCACCGTCGCAGCACAGCCAGGTTTTCGTCTTCCTCGGACAGGGAGGCGTGTCTGGTGCCACCGTTGGATACGGGAGACTCAACCTGTACAAATACAATTTCTTAGTGGAGTTTGAAAAGTTTCCAACATGGCCCTTTCCATCTTGATAGGACAACAGCCTTTACCTTTCTGCAGAGGGCACTATCTGCCGAGTATCTCCTCTCTTTTCTCTGTTGATCTGACACACAGAAAGGTTTTAAGGTTTAAGGTTTGAACAAACTTGATCAATGGCGTCGCCTTGCTTCAAAACATACTGGGAGATGCCTGTGGAGACTTGACTTCGGGTCTTGGAGCCACTGGCTGAACTGGTCGTGTCTGTTTAGCGGCAAGTTTTTTCAGGCTGATGCGTCTCTTCTCAAACATCTCCTGGACAGAGCTTTGCTTCTGGAAAACTCTCTCTACCTGGTCCTGATGATGACATACATCAACATGTGCCACGTAGATCAGGATAGAGACGATTATTCTTTTTTAAAAATCGGATTGATTTCCAAGTTAAACACTTATTCGTTTTTTTTAATTCACCATTTGTTTTGAGTGTCACCACATTCCAGATTTTTGACTGACTGACCCTGAGTTGAGTAGTGAGCACCGCTTCATATTGGCAGCAGATGGCGCTGCGGTCAATGAGGGTGTGAAGCGGTGCGGTTTCCAGGTATCGTTCCAATTCTTGGAGAGCAGCCTCAGCCCCATCTTGAGACTGACATCGATCCACTGGCTGGCTCGCCAGCAGATAAATCCCCTCTTCGCACCAACGGGTGGCCTGATGAAACAAACCTGTCCAGCGTTCTCACAGAAATACAGCTTGGAAGCCCTGAAGTGAGAGTACCTTCTCCAGGGCATGGTGGAGCTCCATCGCTGTGAGAAGAAAGCTCTTTTTGTCCCTCAGAGTTGAACTGATCTCCTCACACACTGCCCTCAGCTCACAGCACTTCGGCCGAATGGAGTCCTCCGCATAATGAGCGTTCTCCATCAGTCCGTCGCCTTCGCTGGCAAGTGACAGGGCGTAGTCCAGGACGTCCTATCGGAGCAACAGATTAGTGTTTGCCTGCTCTGGGATTGCTCCGGCCACTCCACCTTTCAAAAAGATGTTTGTTTGGTTCATTGAAGACTCCAAATTCTCCATGGCTGTGAATGTGAACACGGACAGTTTGTCTATATGTACCGTATTTTCACCACCATAAAGCCCACTTAAAAGCCTCACATTTTCTGATGGGGCGCCTTATGTATGCACTGAATTCCAAAAATCTGTGAATGTTGTGTGACTTGGATGAGCGCTTCGCTTGACTGACTGACTGGTGTGCCGACAGGCTGCTTATATAGAGGAAAGGCGGACGTGACTGAAGACAGCATGCGAACAATAAAAGGGAAGGGTGGGGGTGAAAGAAGACGCTGAAGACGCTCCCTCCCCAGTAGGTGTAGATCAGGTGTGTCAAACTCAATTTTGTCGCGGGCCACATTGTAGTTACCGTTTCCCTTGGAGGGCCGTTCTGACTGTGAAACCCTATCAATAAGTCAAGAATAATGGTTTATTCAACTTTATTGTTTGTTTGTTTGTTTATTGAACATAAAACATATATACAGTAATAATTTGACAGAAAATAAGGTAGATAAAAAAAGAAAGAAATCAATCTTCATACAACACAGTTATTATGTTCAAGGGAGTAGGAAGAAGTAAAAAACTTATCTAGTCCTACCCCGTTATGTGATTGTATCTAATAAATCATTTTTATATCAATCAGAAAAGAAAAAAGTAAGAAGAAAGAAGTCTCCATTAAGGCTCATACTTTACCCTTAACCGTGATATTTTTACAACTTTTGGTTTGTATCGGGATTATATACTTCCACACCCTGACACTTTCAATAACTCCAATGAAGGGTTTGCTAACAAAATGCTTACAATATCTCTCTTTTTTATTACATATGAGAATTTGAAATTTGTGAACACATTTTAGCAAACATCATGGAAGTTGTCATCTTTGATTTGCTTTCGCAGGCCACATAAAATGATGTGATGGGCCAGATTTGGCCCCCTGGGCCTTGAGTTTGACACCTGTGGTGTAGATAGTGCCGGGATTTGCTTTGTGCAAAACAACATCATTTTGGCTACGGATGCCCGAAAACGGCACCTATCAAGAGACACGCCGATGAAGCACATTTTAAACTGCAAGCGATGAGTTACGCAGAAGAACATGGCAATCGAACAGCCGTGGGAGAATTTAAAGATCAATGAATCCATGGTTTGCAAGTGGAGGAAGTAGGAAAACGAGCTTGGCCAAGTCAAGAAGACGAAGGTGAATTTCCGTGGAAACAAAGCGAGGTGGCCCGAGTTTGTAGACCAACTCGAGTGATGAATTAATGATCAAAAAACAGCCGGGAGAAGCGTCTCTACTGTTACCATTCGACTGGGGGCAGTAACACTTGCAGAAGAAATAAAAATTGAACATTTGGTCGTAAAAATACGGTAACCTGCAATTGACTAGTGACCAGTCCAGCGTATTCTACCCATATCCCGCCAAAAGTCAGCAAGGATAGGATCCCGCACACATGCAAACCTTATGAGGTACAGATAAAATACTTTTGAAAAATGTGTGGCATATAACCATGTACAACATTTCTATTGAGTGTTCAATAATATGTGAAGATTCTAAACCCCTCAACTATTGTGTTTGTTGTAACTTGCTTGTCGCACTGAACAGTAAGCTTGATACTGAAAGCCAGAACCAAGTATGGCTTCCACTCAATACCTACAGTCATTTAATTTCACATTGCCCTTTATTCATCTCTTTATTCAGAAAGCTGCAAAGGGCCACCAGGTTGTTTATAAAAGTGGATTTCGTGTGTAGGTGTGTGTGTGTGTGTGCGTGTGTGGGTGTGTTCTTACACAGGCCTTTTCCTCATGACTGCTGAGCTCACGGAGGACGTGCTCGGCATGGACAGGATTTACGCTGACCTGTGAGAAACCGCACAACCGTTCCGACGTGGCATCAAGTTGGCAGCGCACCTGTGAGCGATATCACATCATCAAAACATGGTTGTTGAGAACATTTTGTTGCCTAGCACGGGCTGGAAATTTTCTCAACTCACTTCACGGAAGTGCTGCTCGAAACTTCGAAGTTGCAAACACTGTTCCAGCTTGGAGCGATGACGTTCCCAGAAATCGTCAAATGCTGTCTCGGTCTCGTCCAGCTGACCCAGGAGTCTGAGGGTGGGATGAGAAACGCGGCAGACAAGAGAATGAACAAGTTCAACATGTACACACAGTCAAGTTACTCTTACCGCTGCACAGTGGCGAGGTTTTCCAGCTCATCGTGGGTCATTAGGTATTCCGCGTCAGTCCGAAAAGGCTCGTTGATGCACTCCAATAGACGCGCGCCCTGAGATTGCGACACCTGTAGGTCCTCCTGGAAAAGAGAGTTTTGAAGAGATGAGAAATTTCCCCTGAGTACATCAACCACATGATAATGACAAATAGTAGTGTCCAAAAATTTACTTTTTGGAAAAAAATGATCAGCAAAGTGCAAATCGAAATTAGGGCAGATCATTTTTTTTTCTTTCAAAGTAATTATGAGAAAATCTACCCATGACAGAGAGTGAGAAAGATACCTTCATTTTGTCTTTTTTTTGAGAATGCAAGTCCAGCAGGCTGGTGGTGGCCTCAGCATCATTGGGCATTTCTGTTTCTGCAAGCTCGGTGCCAAAGGCCTGCAGAGTGTGAGCCGTCGTCTTCACCATCAGAGCAAACGCTTCAATTGCCTGAATCGGAAATGCAGAAACAGAGACAGACAGATCCAGTGGTACCTAAATAAAGAACAATGTGTTTCCACAAGATGGTCACTGAGGAGCGTGTGTGTGTGTGTGCGTGCATACAGTGCGGTGGGAAATCCAGCTTTCATGGCAGTATTCTTGCGTGCCCCCCAATTCCGTGGTTAGTTGTCCGGGGTCGATGTAGGCATGGAGCTCGGTCACCGAACTCAGCATGACCACCTGCAAGGACACATAAGAAGCAGAGCAGAGTCAAGCGCAACAGACAAATTGCTCCAATTACGAGACAGGAAGTCCCGGGAATGACAATCACAAGGAGGTAAGCCCCACCTTCATTTTGAACTCATCCTTGTTGAACTTGAAGAGGAAGTCTGACAGTGCCCGCTGCAGCAAAGTGGTGGGACGCAACACCAGAACCAAGTTGACAGTTGCTGGGAAGGCGCCCTGGGGGAGCATTATTAGTATCAGGGCTCACAATATATAGTTCTGTGTGTGTGTGTGTGTGTGTGTGTGTGTGTGTGTGTGTGTGTGTGTGTGACCAAATGACTAAAATGTAGTGCAGGGGGGGGGGGGGGGGGGTTGTCTCCAAATTGCAGCCTTTGTGATGAGATAATTGCACTCTACTGTACTGTGATGTTGATTTGAATTCAAAGATATCTTCAGCGCTAATTTTAGATATACAGGTACCGGTACTTCAGTTCTTTATGTTTTGTGTATTCTGACGGAAGAACCTCAGTGACCTTTGATTACAAAACATAGGAACCTTGTGAATAGTTAAAAAAAAAAAAAAAAAAGTCAACCCTACTATAACTGTAAATGCTCCGAGACAATGATGGCGCATGACCACAACCTTCACCCACATACACAAAGAATGCAGTTTAATAAAACAGCTTCACTGACACATGTTGTGAGGCGACATTGGGAATAATTTGTCTGGGGGAGACACTGAGGGAGGAGGCTATTGCACTGGAGGACATTCTTTGGTACTATGGCTTCCTCAAAAAAGAAAAAAAACATCCTAAATCTATGAAGCTGACCACAGATTGCAGAAAACAGCGATCCTCGTGAGCTACCGCAGGACACACGTGGCCGCAACTAAGTCAAAAAGATGACCTGCACAAACAGTCATGAAATGCATGCAGTTGCCATGGAAACCAATCTCCTTGGTTGGTCTCCTTGGGGAAAAAGTGCAGGCTGTAAAGGCGTGACAAGAGGGAGGGATGATGGAGAGAGTGAAACACACCACCACTAACAAAAAAAAGGTTGGTTTGTCATATTGCAAAGATCAGCTGAGCGTTACAATAACACCTCCACACAATTCACCATGCCGTGCCAGAAAGTGGAATTCATTCAAAATTAATTCATTCAGAGTGGCCTTGTCGCATTACCATGACAATGCAAATTCTGTCCCGCAACATGCTAATGCAGACACGTACAGTACATCTCTGGATACACACTTTTGCAGCCTAATGATGTGCACGCTCACAAGACACACAATCACATTACCAGATCAAAGATGCTTCCATAATATATTCTCAGAATTAGAATAACATTTAAGACAGGCCAGGCTGATTGATATTCCCTCAGAGCGGAGAATCAGTGCCGTCTTCCAAACAATGTGCTTGTCGCTCTCCCTGGAGCAAGACGGCCACATCCTAATCCACAGGCTCTAGGTCCTCTGTCCTTTGTGACAAAGGGGGCTTTAAGCAGCTACAATTTTTAAGCTGCCATATCAATAATACACCGATACGCACACTTATTGATTTATTTTCCAATCAAGCATTGGACTAGACCTCTTATTCTTCCGCGATTGTAAATTCTTCATCTTGCCAATACCCTCTGGACAAACAAGAGTCTCCAACTTTGTGGTGACAGTGGGGAAGACCAACGTCCCTCTAATTTTCCAGGTGTCTGAGCATTCACACAAACTCTCAGTGTATTCCTTGAACTACATAGACCGTGGCCCATGGGATAAATATAGCTTCCGTTTTTCAGTTTCATGACCACCACCTGGAAAGGAAAGGAAAATGTGAAAAATGGGGCCCGATAACCTTCTAGAGCAGGTGTCCCCAACCGACGGTCCGCAGACCGGTACCTGTCCGCAGGGCATTTGGTACCGGGCCGCACAGAAAGAACTTGCCTTAATTCCGTTTTATTTATTTCGGAATACGAAAGATGTTTTATTTTGAAAAATTACCGGATTCTCCGTTACATCCGTTTGTGTCACGCTTGTCACACGTCAAGCCACGCTTCTGCGTCACGTGACCGATTACGCTAAAAACACAATGAGTAAAAAAAACTGCTGGAGATCGCAAATGACTGCGACCTTAAAAGTACGTTCGAGCCAACTGGATTAAAGTTATGTCTGAATATTCTGTGATCGCCACAATAGCACTGTTGCTATTTCAGACATGCTACCTGTGTGAGGCGGGGTTTTCTGCAGCAACGGCGACTAAAACAAAATTACGAAGTAGACTGGACATAAAACACACACTTGAGGTGTCATTGTCTCCTATTACCACAAGATGGGACCGTCTGGTTGCAGAAAATCAAGCTCGGGGCTGTGGTGAGTCGTCATTTTCATGTACTTTGAATTTGCATTGTATCCTATTTTGAAGGCATTAAACATGACCATTGCGATATGAGTGTTGCGGCCAGATTAGACGCTCCTTGTGTTTATTATTATATTTCGAAAACACCACCGTTTTCATGCAGCTCATACCATATTATTTTGTCGTATTATTTCCGCCACACCTTAAATGCCGGTCCCTGAAAATATTGTCTGACATAAACCGGTCCGTGGGGCAAAAAAGTAAAAAAAAAAGTATGTTCTCGAGAGCATACTTTTTTTTCAGACGTGCAAATGTTGCACATTGGCGAGTACCATTGCATTCAAGTATAAATTGCAGGGCTGCAGACTCCCCTAATTGTGGCATTTTGACCCAATAGTGGCAACTAAATGTTTCATTAAAATGCTATCGAAATAATGGTCCTATACCCAGAAACACATTCGAATTAACAATTCTCATTTCATTATTATTCCCCAAAGATTATATCGTGGAACAAGGCAGACACATTTGTGTTAAACATGTACACAATTAACACTTTGCACTCCCTAATTATGAGTGGATTATATGGCACCATATTTATACAATTTGTATTATGACTTCATGAATTTTGCTTATAATGTCCTGTGTGCTAAAAGTAACAAGTTAGGGTTGATTTAATTTGTCCAAAAACTCTGTTCAATAAAATTTCTATTTTGATATATAGGTGGTTTGAATTTCTCTGGAACAAATACACTTCATGTAACTTGTTATGATCTCACGTTTTAGATGTGAGACTTATTTAGCCACCATGTGCATGTCTTGTGTTGCTCACCATGGTCCAAACAATGAGAATCACCTTTATTGGCCAAGTATGTAAAACACACAAGGAATTTGTCTCTGGTAGTACAAGCTACACTCATATTACTCGCAGTAACAAGCAAATACAATATATAAGGACATGACAAGTAAGTATCGAAAGACTTTCCGTAATGTAAGGGCACCATCGTGCAGTAGTACCACCCAATGACTGCTGCTCAGGGAGTTTGTGTGAATGCTCAGACACCTGGAAAATTCAAGGGGATGTTGGTTTTATTCCAAGCTTGTGTCATTTCTTAATTATTTTTTATTTTTAACATATGATTGGACGCTCTAAATTGTCCCTAGGTGTGAGTGTGGGCGTGGATGGTTGTTCGTCTCTGTGTGCCCTGCGATTGGCTGGCAACTGATTCAGGGTGTCCCCCGCCTACTGCCCGGAGACGGCTGGGATAGGCTCCAGCACCCCCCGCGACCCTAGTGAGGATCAAGCGGTTCGGAAAATGGATGGATGAACATATTTTACCGAGTGAGTTATATCTGGGGCGTGGCTTAATCCCAAAAAGAATTGTTTACACTGGCTCATGGTTACCACACTGTACCAACTACCTGTTTCCAAGGTTTGCAGTAAGAATAAGGCTGCTGTTTTCTCAAATGCATATGGCCACACAAATAAAATTAGAATCAAATTTTTTTCACATAGTTATAAGTAATCCCAAATATGCAGGGCCTCGGAATCTGCAATTAGAATAATGAGATGAGCCCCAGAACTGTTCTTGGAGCTCGCTGCTCATTCAAACTACATGTTCGGGGAAGAAGGGCCTCAGTCAGTGGGCAGCCAAGCACCTTATGCCAGAGCTCCAGCATTCCATCATCCAAGAGGATGACCATCTTCACACTGATCCACAAATCAGGACTGTGTGGTGTAATGGCCAGACAGAATGCCCTCCCGACTATTAGGCGCACCGGAGCGCACTCTGTGCTTGCCCAAATGCACCCACAGGGGTCTCACAAATGAAACAAAGGGTTCTGGTCTGATGAGACAAAGATTTTACTCTTTGGTGTAAATGTCAGATGTCATGCTTGGTGGAAATCAGGCACCACTCTCATCTGGCCAATACCATCCCTACAAGTGATAGATGGTGGTAGCACCGTCATGTTGAAGATTTGTTTTTCAGCGGCAAGAACTGGGAGGCAATGCAGCATATGTATAGAGAGACCCAGAATGAAAAGAAGCTCTCGAGCGTTCTTGACCTTAGCATGGATGGGGTCACGGTTCATCTTTCGGCAGGACGACATCCCTAAGCACATTATATTGTTAAGATATCAAAGGAGTGGGTTCAGGATGACTGTGAGTCTCTTCCAATGGCCTAGCCAGAGCCCAGATTCAAATCTGTGAGCCTCATCCTGCAGCAACCCCCTTCACGCTGATGTGACTGCATGTCCATGAACCACCACTGCCTACACAGATGACAGGCATAATTAATGTCCTCTCACGACTTGGGCTTTAATGGTAAGTATTTTCCTTGAGGATCATCATCATTCATTTCAACAACAAATTAGCAAATTGTGAAAGAAGCGATGAGGCAGGCCAAGGCCATTTGCTTTGTTGCCCATATCTATATGTAAACACTGGCCTCTCCTCCTTTATTTCTATCCAGCAGGATAGCAGCAGGTGACCTTCACTGACCTTGAGGAGGGGCTGTTCTCATGGGACAACAAGAGACCTTCACCTTGGCAATAGGTGGCACTGTTTTTGGCTATTTGAAAAAATAGGGAGCTGACAGACGCACACTCTTCAGCATACCTTCAGGTGAAAAAAATCTTACCCGCCTCCCAACAAAAAAAAACAGTTTATCCTTATATAAACAAATGTAATGGACCAGTCGGTAATAATCCTCTTGTGTGCAGAAATTGTGCTGTAAGGGAGAACAAGAGCCTGATGATCTTGGTGTTCAATTAGCATAAATTAGCATACATATGCATGCACCTAACAAGCTCACCAGTGTTGCACAGGATTAACATATTGACAACAGATGTATGTGTTCTGCTAAAAATGCATCCCCTGATGAGCAAGTGCTGCTTAACGTTGGTTAATAGATAGATTTCTCTTTCAATTCTCTATTCTGGTGCCCTGCTGAAGGTTGGACACCTGCCGATGAAGTGGGCTAGTAGGCTAAAGGAACGCACGCAGATACAAGAGTCAAGTGAAAAGAGCGATGATTGTGGACGCATGCAGAGACCGACAGCCAAACCAGCATGTTTAGAGTTGCCCTATGGCTTCACACACACACACGCCACATGCTCATGCTTGCAAACAGCATCTTACTGCGATTCGATGCAGGGTAGACCTTACAGCGGCCCATCGGTCCAGTCGCCTGTCGATGACTAGAATGAATCCTACTCCTGATGTGGCAATGCTGCAAAAGAGAAGAGCATGCTGTTTGTTTGTTTGTTCCTTTTTTTTCTTGCATAAAATATCCCTGAGATTTGTATTAAGCACAGTAGTTTATAAATTGTTCATCTCGTCATTTTGACTTTATTTGGGCTTTGTGCGCGCGCGCGTGTGTGTGTGTTGGGAGTCAAATGCTTTAAACGAGCAAAGGTTTTTAATAACTTGCTGCCAGCAATATGTTTGCAATTGGCAGTTTTGCAGTAACTGAACGCCCCATAATCACCATGGCAACCTTAGCTCTGCTTTTTTTTTGCAAATGCAGCAAGATCGGCATCGGTTTCAGGAACAGTGCCATATGCAGAACTCTCATCATGATAATGCAGGTGTCAGTCTGTGTGAGTGTGTGCGTGTGCATTTCTACATGTAAAGCCAATCTTTTCAGTCAAGGCCTGGCCAGACATTGGCAATCCCATATGCACAAAAGAGGAAAAACCAAACAACACACAATGTGAACATAAATGAAAATTCTGGGGGGGAATACCCTTACGGGGTGTCTAACAATTTTAAATGAGCACATACATGCATACGAGTTATGGAAATGCTACCTAGCGAATGCAGCAGCAGCAGTAAATCTTCAATCCATCCCAACAATGATAAAAATTCAAACCAGCAAGATGAAATACGATAATCCATATACAGTAATTCCAGTCCTAAAAAATAAAAAAAATAATCACCTCTATCATCAATATTCCAATGTTATGACCTGGAAATATTCCTTTATTTTCCATCATTCCATTTTGTCCTGCATCGCTGATTATGTGTTTGCAGCAGATGAAGAGAGGGCACTGTCCTCATCCTTCAAGAGCATCACCCCTCCTCCAACTCCTCCTCTACAAGCAGCACCTCATACTGAGCCAATTAGAGACAAGCTCTGCATCATACTGTTCCCCCACAGCCAATCAGCGCGCGAGAGAGCAGCCAGATCGGCAATTGGGTGCACAGAGCAAGTGGGGGGGGGGGGGGGGGGCTTGCAGAGGGGTGCAGTATATGAAAAGCGATTGTCGCAAGAAAAAAAAAGACACAGAAAGGCAGCCATATATATATATATATATACACACACACACACGCGCGCACACGTTCTATGTTTGTTTCACAAAATTCAGTGTTTTATCTTCCAGGTCTCTTGTCCTTTCTTATGCTTGCTCTAGTATCTATTTTTAAACCATGAGTGATGTCATCTTTCTGGCAGCACTGTGGTTTTGTGCCGTCATCTGTTGGTGTCATATGCTGGTTCCAACAAAAACTGAAACTGACCTGGGCACTGTTGTGAGGTAGTAAAGCACATTTTTGATCTCATCCTCTTCCAGTTCGCAGAAAGTTGGGAATTCTGGGAAGATGACGATGGGGCTGCCATCAGTCCCGCGGCCCCCTGTAGGCAGAGGTGAACACGGTAAAAGTTGCAGTCGCAATGAACCACCCACCGCATAGTGCTGATGTTTGCTGGACAGGATGCTGAGCATTTAGCAGTCAAACAGGAGAGAGCAAATCTACAAGAAACGTCCCCAGCTCTTCCCTGTGCATATTTGCAGAATAGCACTAGGCTCAATTGTGACATTTTAATCTTCTCACCCGTCTGTACAATATCACCAGTGTGTACAAAGGTTACATTACAAAAATCCAAAAAAGGGAGAGCGATAAACAAACTGGTGGCTCAAGTTGCACATCAGATAATCACAGTGATCAATTATTCATTTAGCGTCAATGAAAGAGTCATTCTCGTCATGGCAACCCAATGCATAGCCTCATTTTGTGGTCCTTGTGCACACCTCGAGTAGAAATAGTTTGAAGTGTCGTCCAAACAGGAAGACTTGTCTTTATATGAGAAAACATCAATGTACAGCACAGGAGAGCAAGAATAAAAACCAACCTGGTAGGGTGGCAAACTGCTTCTGGAGTTCAGTGCCAATTTGTGCTGCACACAGAGGAAGATCTGTCTGCAAAATTTCATCTGAGAAGAGACATTTATACACTTGTTTTTAATCAGCATACTACTTGATCGGTTCAACATATCTATCATTACACGTATTCGGCATTATAAATAAGCAGTGGGACTAACTGGGAAACATTTTTCACGAATGCGGTTGACTAATTAATACAATTGTAAAATATAAATATGTATAAAATGACAAATAAAGTCGACCAGTTTAAACACGAAATATCTTGGCTTTGTATTGCATTCAATTATATATAGGTTGAACGTGATTTGCAAATCATTGTATTCTGTTTAACACAACTTACAACTTTACTGGAACAGAGTTTGTATATTGTACTTTTTGTGTGCGTGCGTGCGTGCGTATTCATTTAGAATTTAATGTGTTTAACATGTTAAAAAACAGCTGGGACGGGTGGCAAAAAAGCCTGAGAAAGTTGAGGAATGCTCATCAAACAGCTGTTTGGAACATCCCACAGGTGAACGGACTCACTGGGAACAGGTGGGTGCCACAGTTGGGTACAAAGGAGATTTTCATTGACAAGCAAAAATGGGGCGAGGTTCACCTCTTTGTGAGCAGTCGCGTGAGAAAATAGTCGAACGGTTTAAGGACAATGTTCTTTAACAATTGCAAGGAATTTAGGGACTTTAAGATTATTGACAAACTATCACCAGTAGCTTACCAAATCAAGATGAGCAAAGGATGCAGGGGGCGCCTTACTGAAGTGGGTGTAAAAATTAAATAAACCTCACCATGGTCTTGAACATTTAAGTCACACAGTCTAAGTCACATTGAAAAAGGGGGTTGCACCTCAGATGCTGACTCAAAGACAACCCCAGACCCAGCGACTGACGTGCATTATACCGACCCGAAAGACGACCAAGCAAAGACCAATGGCTGAGAATAACCGGATGGTGTAAAGAGGTGGCTATTGTGCCCACCGGCCAATGCCCAACTTGTTCTAATCTTAGTTGGCTAATGACATAGTATTAACAAACTTGCATGCCTTTTGTCTTCTGTCTCATGACTCGGAAATTGTGTTACTGATGATCCTGAAGTTGTGCTTAACCACTTTAGTGGGCCAACCTGAAATAGTTTTAGCTTGGACCCGTCGAGGGAATTGAGTTGAGAGACCAACCAGGATTGTTCATGACCAACTGCCGGACACCCAAGGAGTGTTTGTCCGATGTGAAGCATGAGCGGTGTCCATGAAAGCACATCGTCCCGGGCACCCTAACCAGATGTACTGGGGCAACATGGTCCCGGAATGCCAACATCAAGGCCACCCTCCACACGACCCACATGCTTCAACAGCTCGGGAAGTTTGTAGTCACCCAATCTGACCTTAATCAAGTCACTTGGAAGCATATTCACATAGAAACCTCGACCCTTAACGCCATTAGCTTGAACACGGTCGAGAAAAAAATTGGGGAACTTCAAGCCCAGATACCCAACATCCAATGTGACATGGCCATACAACCTGTTAATCTACAATCTCTCAGCGAAACATTTAAAGATGCAATCCTAGTCCTCAATACTCACAGCGAAGTGATAAACTAAACCAGTCACTCCTTGAGCCTACACTGTACTGTGTGACACCACGTCATTAGACGGCTGCACTGTAAGTGCTTTGGGGCGATATATAAAATCTCGTTTTGGGCCGCCAAATCCTAGCGCCGGCCCAGGTTTTAAAACAATGTATGTGTTTTGTATATACTGTATTTCTATGGGGGCCTGCTGTGTCTCACTCGATTAAAACCCGCAAATTAATTTTTCCGCCTGTGTGAAAGCTTCTGTTCAGTTTAATTGGCTATCATTTGCAAATGTCACAAGGTTATGCAACTGCCATTGAGATTTTGAATCGCTGCAAAAACTGTGGCCGACACTCGCCCACCTTTGAAATCCTGTGGCAGACCCCCACACACTGCGTGAGTATTCATCCTTGAATCTGCTGCAGCCCTTAGGTTGGTTTCGTGTTAAAAATACCTTGATGTTAAACAATAAAAAGAGGAAAATGTGCAAAATAATGAGTGGAGAAGGAGCTTGAGTTCAAGTCAATTTATTTGAATGGGTATCTTTTAGCTGGACAAGTGGAAAACAATTTCCAGTTTCAAGAAATTGATCACGTCCCCCCAATTTCTTTTTTTCATTTACAATTGCTTCGAAGACTTCTACATTGGGGGGGGGGGGGGCAAACAGCCGTCAAGGATGCCCGAATTGCAGCGAAGAAATGGCTGAACAAATGAACACTTTTTTTGGGGGGGTAAAATGGAATTCCTAAATTTTCCACTAAGGGCAGCACTGAACCTGAACTTCTGCTTTTCACAATGTAAAAGTGTGGCTTATTCGCCAAAGTGTCTTTGTCAAAAACGAAAGAAGAGTTTGCTGAAGAATGACCGTTTCGTACATACTCAGAGAGGTGAATGGGAAACCCGTGCGCTTGGTGTGAAATCAACATGTGTCGGAAGGAATAAAATGTATCACCGCTACAAAAATCATGAGCGCTCGCAAGGACAACTGAGAAAAGAGAAGATCAATTCATTGCTGGCGGACCTGAAGAAACAGTAGTCCGCTTTCACCCGCAGCTGAGAAGTTAGTGACGCAGCAGTAGAAGCCAGCTACTTGATTGCTGATGAAATAGCATCAGCATTAAAGCCGTATTCCAACAGTGCCTGTGTTAAAACATGCAGTCTGAAATCTGCAGAACTTGTGTGTCCTGATATTTCTCCATTGTGAGACTATTAAAGGTTTTCTCATCTTATACGTGGAAGGCTTTTACTAACATTTGTCTGACGAGGACTACTGCGGCAGACAGGATTTCAGAACTATCATCAGATTTGGCCAGCCAGTCGAAACATTTAGTTGAGTTATTTCTTGCATTTTTGTTGCAATTGATGAGAACACTGACTTTACGGATGTAGCTCAACCCGCCCTATGTGTGGAGTGAATGAGACATTGGCCATCATTGAAGTGTTGAGAAAGGAAGGGAGGAAGCAAGGAACGGAAGAGGATAGAGGGATGAAAAGATAGAAAGGAGGGAGGGAAGCAGGAAAGGAAAGAACAGTCATAACATATTGGATCAATATGACCCAGGAGGACAACAGTCAAAGGTTTATTTATTTTGGTTGTATTTGTACAAACACTATGACCAGATTGTAAATGATAATCAGTAGAAAGTTTGTCTTGAGAAATCTGCGGTTGCTTGTGATGTTTTGTAAAAGGATGTCTCATTCAAGAATGATATTTTCCTAATGTCCTCCTTTGTACAAAAACAAAGGAAAAACGTGGACATATTGTTATTGATAGGTAATTGTGGCAGGAATTCACTTTTACATTACACCTCTCAGATTGAGTGGATCAAAATTGGTTGATATTTTTCACTTTTTGCAAAATCGCTAATCGACTAATAACTGTGCCATCTATCACTGACGTCATTGACTAGATCAGCGAAATAAGACATTACAGCAAACACAACCTCGTTCACTGCTGCCATAGTGTATACGGGAGCCCGACAGCTCATCTCTATTTAGCATCGCCACATGTCGTTTGAGCGCAAATAACTACAACTAAAAAAATGGAAAAATATTTTTGTTAAAATAAAATAAAAATGAAAATTGTTTTGAAAAAACAAACCAAAAACTATAATAGTTCACCTTTGGCAATTAAATTAATACATGATCCTTAGGAGTTGATTTTAAATGTGATTTTATCCTTCCATCCATCCATTTTCTACCGCTTATCCGGGGTCAGGTCACGGGGGCAACAGCTTCAGCATGGAAGCCCAGAGCTATAAATCCATCTAAAAATAAATACCAAAAAAAAATGCATGCACAAATAAAATTACTGATTAAATTACAAGACGCATATAAAATAAGTGGTCATAAACCCACATGCAACACTAGGTGAGAAGCGCTTTCCTTTTTCGGTTCATAAATGGAAAAAAATATATACAGGATATAAAAATAAAAATAGAACACTGTATAACCTGTTCTAATACTTACACAAATACATTTTAGAAGCTGGAAACTGTGGAAGTGATACTATCCACTGCACTTATTGTATCTGTATTCTTATACACTTCGGGTATTTGATTTGCAGGTGGATGGTTGTTTTAAAAATGTGTTTTTTGTTAATCTTGTACACATGTATTAAAATAATATTAATAGAAAAAAAAAAATCACAAAAACTATACTGGAACTAGAAAAAAAAGCAAATATAAGAATAAAGCTGCCCTGAAAACTAATTAAAACTAACTCAATTTAAAAAACAAAACTGAAAACTAAATGGAAAAAAATAACGAATAAATGTCTGGACTTGTTTACTGCTGATGAACCAAGATACAGAAGCAATTGTTTTAGCAATAGCCCTGGCAACCTGAATGACTCGTGATGTTCATGCTTTTGTTTTTCATTCATGTCCAAGAAGGGTATGTTGTAAACATGCAAACATTACATTTAATGCATGTCTTTTTGGTGATACAGTAGATATTTTTTTTTGGGGGGGGGGCATTGGGGGGCCAAAATGATTCTTTTTTTCAATGCATTTTTGCGATGACAAGGATCAACTGTCGAGTATATTTACAAAATGTGCAAATAGATATATTGCTCCATCTTGATTGACCTGATGTCAGTTTTTTTTGGTTTGTTTTTTTTCCAAACCTTCTGATTGCTACTCTACCTCAAAAACCTTGATGACGTAAAGTCTAGATTCTGTTCGACATCTCATTAGGCAGTACGTGACCCCTGAACGATCATGAATTTGACACCCCTGCTCCCCATTAGGGTAGAAAATACCTAAATCATTCTAAACACTACTGCGCATCAAATTGTGCTTCCTCAAGACAGTATGGGATGTGAATTATTTTCAAAATATGTAAATAGAATGATTATTTCTATTTCTTAAGTATTTTCTCACTGTCAGGCCGAATAAGGTTGGCACTGAGACGGTATGAGGGGAGCTTCAGATGACACATTCATTCGCATGAAAGTGCAATCCAAATATTTGTTCATCTTTTTGAGAGGACTGACATTTAGAGTTGAGAACAATGAGCAGACACTGAACACGGCCTATTGTTACTCATATAAACCGATACGACAACAACTTGCAATGTTTCGACAAGTTATATGTGAAGACAGTCACCATAACAAATGAGATTGAAATGTCACATAAATAGTTTGACTTAATATTTGAAAAAAATAAAATAAAAACATGACGTGGGTGGATAAGCACACATTGGAAAATATCCGATACGTATCGGATTTCTATCCACACTGAGCAAAAACCTGATTCCGATCTTGGAGTATCCGATTTTTTTTTTTTCTGTTCACGCTGCCATGACGCATATCGCACTCATGCCACTTCAAGGTCAAATGTGAAGTAAACTTGGCCAACCATCTTTTGAGTAACACTTAGGGCTAAGATTATTTCAAGCATACATTCGTTGATTTTTTTTTTTTTAACACAACCCAACAAGGTTCATAGTTAGAACCATAGCAACGTGCTTCACGTTGCTGCTTTTGTTATGCAATCTCCGGCGAATGACGTCATTTACAGAGTGCCGAGTAGCCAGTCAGCCATTGTACTGCATTGTTGATCGTCCAGTGTCTTTGCCATTGTTAAAGTTATTTGGCGAAATGCCTCGGCCCTGTGTGGCCATGCACTGTTCACATCAAAAGAAAAGAATAGGGCATGTCAATGGACCAGAAACCTGGAACAATACAGTTTCGTTCTCACAAAGTGAATGTTTCTTGTTGTCATGACACTGCACGGACTTGCAGCAAAAAATGTCAGAAACACTGGGACATGAGTGCGCGCTTTCATGAAGTCGAAACTTGACAAAGAAACGTTCGTTAGTGAGCCACCGACTAAAAAGAGAAGGTGTGTGTACATGAAAGACTGGGAAAGTCCGTATTTGTGGGTAGCAGTGGTCGAGCTTCAACCTGAGAGGTCTTTTTATGACCTTTGCGAAACGTCATTTTCAATCGCACGTGGAGGGGGACGGGACGCAACTCTGTTGAGTAGTGATCCCCAAACTCATTTTTATAAGCTATTCAATTTCATTTAACTTTATTTCCTTGTTGGCATACATCATCATATGTTAAGGGGAAGAGGGCATTGTTAATGTACAATGTAAATTGGGATGTGTTATCAGTGACTACCCGTAGGGTGGAGATGCCGCGTCGCTACCACACATAGCAGGGTCCCACATTGTCCGTCAGAAACATACCCCTCGGGCTTATTTGCAGGTGGTCACGGATATGTTCACGATATGATGACAACAACAAGAGCAATTCTTTGCAAGCATTACAACTGTCTGGCGACCGTCCGTGCAAGTGTTTGCAACACTGAACCTATCCCAACCACAAAGCAACATTCGCTGCATGCTCACTCACACACTTGCACACGTGGCCACTCAAATTTCAATTGTGTCACTTGAAGCACGCAGTGTCCATCCAGCCGTAGACTCAAATTTGCAAACTAACCCTGCACGCAGTGTGCAATTGTAGTGTACTTTGCAAGCAACTCTGTCATCTCTCAGCCCATTGATGTCAACATGGAACATAGTTCCCACAGGTTCAGCGGTCAATCCAAAGGGGACATAAGTGTAGATTGCACCTTGAGGGACATGTGTACTTTTCTGACTCTGTCGAGGTCCTGAAACCTGCAATCTTTGAGCCAACAGGGCAAAATAGAGCTAACTACCTGCTCCATCTGGGTTTTTTTTGTCTTTTTGTAATAAATTATAAATGTGATGAAGCCACTCATTCATCAAAGGAGGAAGTGAAAGGAAAAGTAGGAAAACGTATGGAAGTTGAATTAAACGGTGGTAAGATGGAGACGTGGCACAGCAGCAGCTCCGCTTGGCAGATTTGAAATAGCCCACAAGCATTCCAGCAAAGCCCAGAAGCCTCTAATTTGACCAAAACCAGCCACTCTGCTATAATTATCTACTACTACATAAAAGTGAAAAACGATCCACAATGAAGAGTTGTTCTCTTCAGTTTTTTTTTTAATGTGTAAATTCCAAGACAAGCTTTGTATGAATGCATGCTTTTGTTGGCTCATTTCAGCTGCTATCTTGTGCGTCTGACAGACTAAGACTGTGGTAAGCGACGACACGTGCCTTTTATGTCTCTACACACGTTCCAAGTGCGTGTGCACATGAATTTTGGCTGATCGTTGCTTTGACTCAAGACTTGTCGGTGTAGAGTTTGCTTAAGGTTGATTTTAGGCGAAGATTTGGCCCCTGATTTTGGTGGGACAGCTTACTTGCCTCTCTGAAGTTAAAATACTTTGAGGAGACCAATGTCACCGGGGTCAAATACAGCATTCTGCTGAGAGAATACAGAAATAAAAGCTCATCGGTGCAAAGACAAACCTCAGTCAAGCAGGCATCTTTTTTTTTCCACAGCTGCTGAACTCTAAAACTGCCCGCTTTCAGTCCAATGAATGACAAACTCTGGCTGCTCTGCTGTGAGTGAAACTCTTTTGAGCGCACACATTCACAGTGGAAGTGGGGCAGGCACAAATAGCGATTATGGGGAGGAGAGAAAAGAATGTCCCTCCACCGTTTTCACACCCTTCCCCCCTAACCGGACACCCGTTCCTCACTTCATTCACGCTTTTTCATTGGCTTAGCATGGAGAAAGAACACGTACCCTAGCATGGATGAAAAGGACATTTTTAAACAGTGTTCTTGATTCTCCTACCTGCAGCATGTCCTGTTTTTCGAAAATTGCCATGCCATTCATATTTTTTTGTCTGGAGACCGTGTGGTATTACGGCTGAGAAAGGGAACGTGAGGAGGAGGAGAGCGTCGAGGTGTTTGTCTCAATTTGGTGACCCAGGAACGCATTGCTTGACACATGCCTACATATTCAATGCTTTGGCCTGCTGATTGTCGACACTTCTGATGCGAGACCCCTATGGCTCAACAACCCCGTCAAACTTTCAAACACTCGACGAGCACCCTTCCTCACTTGACAAAAACAACACGAAAATCTGTTTCGGCAGTGATTATAAAAGGCTGAGGCTACTTTACGGACCCACCAGCGCTTATTATGCGGTTGTGACCCAATGGTAAATCTTTGCGCAATATGGACCATTAGTTCAAGAACAGTTTGCCGTATCTGATAAAGAGGGCCAGGCAAATACTTTTAATTACAGCGTCAAACCACAAAGACACACCCGCCCAGCCCTTTGTTCACGGCAGCTTTTATTTTTGCTAAACACACACTGCCAGTCCAAACACCGCAAGCAGCTGTTAATCGCTGCGACCGCTGATGGCCAGTCAAAGGAAGCTGGTGCGCGTCAACCATCGCGTACGCCTCCATAGGCAAGCGCAAAATCCCGCTTGGGGGCAATGCAAACAAACAAGAGCATGTCTGTTAGTGGAGTTGACAAGCACGGACCGCAGGCGTCCGCTCATCAAATACCAACAGAGAAATGGACAGTTGCATTTGAACTCGCATGTGCGCCTGTAGAGATGCCAGAAAATACCCGAAACGGTCCAGCTGTCTTCTAAGCGAAGCAGAGCTTTATTAGCGGGCATTACGGTGAGGCTTTACCAAAATACCATCTGTCACTGATACACGAACGCGAACGCACACGCACACACAAAATGCTTGCCAAAAACTGGGTCACCCTGTGATCAGCAATGCGTAAGTGTTGTCCATTCCCAATCCCAAAGATGGAATGAGGGATCAGGGAAATCTGCAGCCAAAAAGGTCCGTCACAAAAGGTTTGCTATTTCTAAAACACATGCTGACTGCCAAGCTGCAAATTTGTTTGTGGTTGACTTGGATAATTTGGCTGCTGGCGCCAAGTGCTTCTTGTCAAACCATTGCAGAGGAGGTTCATTCGCTGACCCATCATTTCGTCACGGCCTTTTCCAAGTGCGGTGGGACTTTCTGTTCGTCTTCTCATGTACAAAGCCTGCACTTGCAAGGGAAAAAAAATGTCCCTCTATTGTTAAAACAATTGTAAAAGTCAAAATGGTTAGTTATGGTAGGAAGCCAAAAATAACAAATGAGACAGCAAGACGGACTGGACAAGTGCTGACCTTTGTTTCACGGGGCTGTTCTGAAGTTATTCAAAAGCAAAATCCAAACGGTGCCTTCCGCATGCATCTGACACCGTGCAGCGCATGCAGAGCGGTGCGCTGCTAAAGTTAAATGGGTCCTAATCAAAAGGTCAACAATTGCCTGAGGGAGGGAAGGCGATCCAACCAATGAAAGGTTTGTATCTGAATGTGAAATTTATTTTGACTCCATAAATCAGAATTGTGGAGACCATGTTCTTTCAAAAAATAATAATAATAAAAATCCTGAATATATGTAAAGTGTGTGTGTATTGTCAACTATATGCAGATTCTCAATGGCCGGCCCGGTCACTATCGCCCATGAGTCAAGGGGGCGGGGAGGAGTTGCCTGTGTTTAAGGCGATGCAAAAGGTCACTTTTAGTAAAGAGGCCCCCTGAGGAACAAATCCAGTCCGTTCCAGCCACATACTTGCCTTTACACTACTATTCTGCCATGCGTGCAACAGCGCTCATCTGCCAGACTGCGGTTTGAGAACTTCTAATCTTGACTCGGCAAAACAAAGTGAGCAAGCACATATACCTTAACTGCCTTTGTGTTTGAGTAAAGACTGTGTGAGGGACAGGCGACCTGCCTGTACAGGAAACACACATGTAAAGAATTTGACATTCAAACACTAAAAGTGGAGTTTGATCTCATGTTGTGCCAAAAGAAAGCACATTAGGTTAATAGGACAAATACACTAACGCCAACACGTCAGACTACACAAATGTAGCCCGGTTTTGAGCCGACGGGCGTTTTGCACACAGATGATTTTGAGTTGTCTTAGCCCGTGCGCTCTGACATATTCAACAATTGGTCACGCAGCGTCTGGGACACTACACGACCACCACCACGGAAGTCTGGCATGTCCGAATTTTTTGTTGTCTTGCCGCACAATGTGTTCAGACAGTGCCCTCCTACTTATGATGAGGGACTGGAACTGGACTTGGCTCGCAGCAACAAACAAAAAGGCAGAAAAAGAAATCTTGCGAAGTAGTCGTTGCATTTCAACTCAGGTTTGCCAACTGCAAAAATAGTAGCTGATTAGCAAACGTGGTGTCATTAAACAAACTCCTGACCTCAATTCCTTTTTGGAGAATAGACAGTCCATACTTGGCTCTCCTCAGCATCCAGAAACGGGTTCATACCCTCTTGTTTTCCCCCTGCCTTTTCTGAACATTGAAACATCGCACATACACACAATGCTTCCGTCGACATGCCTTTGACAACTGCTTGTCGCACCTCCCGACAGACTCAATCTTGACAGAAGCACGTTACGATCGGGCACGGTCTGATCACTGATGGACTTGTAGTGTGACATCTCGCCCGGTTCAAGACACAGAACGATCTTTATCTGGTAGTCTGACAAGGCAACCGTCGTGAGTGACAAAAAAGCCGTGTGGTTTGACGAGGCTTTAAGGGTACACAGTCCAAGGGACAAATACACAAGCGCACTCCCACTCCTTCATTATGCGCATCTAACCTCGGGCCAAAATGCATGGTTTGTATTATGGAAGGCTGATGGATAGTGATGCTTTCAGAAGGACAAGCGTCTTGCTACCATTAAACAAAATCAATGTTAACAAAATCACGCCACGTTCTCTCGTTCATGTCATTCATAACAGCGGACGTGCATGCTGCGCTGCACTTCCTAAGGGAGCAGCGAGCGGTGATCAGCTGATTAAAAAAAAACAATTTCGCATGGAACAACATGATCTCATTTGCATATTTAACCCGTTTCCAAATAAATAGTCTTGTTTAACTGTGAAGGCGATACTTCAGTTCCTGTAGAAGCTTTAGCAAGTCCTGTACAACATGGACAAACGATAATGGCCAACAACATTGCCCGGTAGGCAGCAAAATCTCCTCTGTAAGGACTTGGGCTTTGGAACCGCAGGGTCATGGTTTGAGTGCCGGCAACTAGATTATAGAGAGATGCTAATCTACCCCTGGGCAAGGCAGCATCATAGCCCAGGAGGTCCTCTCGACATATGTTGAAAAATTCTCATTCCAATTAAGATCAACACAATATTCTGGACTTTGATAAATACACAGTGAAAAACATAACTTTTTTTTAAAAGGGAGCAACTTGAAAATATAAATGATTTGTATTGATGACAACTATGCCAACAAGCAATGGTTTGCTCCAATGCCATTTGTTGAGTTGACTTTACTTCCATCTGAGTTGGGGGACAAGACGGGAGACAATTAGCTCTGTAAATTATATTTCCAATTTTCACATTAGTAAAACTTCTTATGAAATATTTTCTTGAATTGCCCGCCGGAAATGTTTAATTGTTGCCTTGAAATTTTGAGTTCAACCAATTTTTGTTTTTTTTTTACAGCGTACCCATTTCCTACCCACTGCATGTCTACATTTTGTCACATTCTTTAGGTTTCATGCAAAGAAAAATCCATTCAAATGAATCAGCTCGGTTTAACCTGAGCCTCAATGGTTGTTTTCTGCTTCAAAATATGACAAGACTGTGACCCTCGCACTCTAATGAACACATTAACTGGAACAATGGAGGCCAGCAAATAAGGAAAGGGAGCCTGCTTGACTCATTTCCCAACATGTGGGAGCATTTATTATCATTGCAATATCAGTGCTTTGCTTTCTTCACTTTATCGCATGCCCTTTTGTCAGATGCGAAACTTCAACTACTGGAGGAGGCTTGCACAACCACGGTCCGACTACGCGGAACACCGATGCTGACAAGCGTTGCGCCGAATCGGACCAAAAGAAGCGGCAAAACAACCAACAACGCGTGAAATCTTGAAAAGTCATTTTACCTGTCAGCATCTTCAGTTGCAGCCAAAGCCTGGTGATGTCAAAGCACAGTTGAGAGACTCGGTTGACAGCCATGATTGCTGGTACCGATTTGACCCCCCTCTCCGACGCATGTAAACACAAACGCACGCACACAAACACACACACAGCCGCATGCTGTCAGAGAACATCCCAGTGGAGGTTCCGCCACTGGCAGTCCATTCCTGCACATCTGAGGACTGAAGCCGCTCACCGAGCTGTCACCCGCACAGCAGTGGCGCATACACGCGCACACACTTCAGTGCGTAGGATCCCCCCCCCCGGTAGGCGGAGCTTTAAAAGTTCCGCCCCCATCTCCCAGTTCACACTGTTTCTGCACAAAGTAGCCTCTCTGATGCTTGACAGGCCACACACGTCTTGAACATCGCACTCGATAGAAACCACACACACACACACACACAAAATGTAAACGAAGGCAGCAGGGAGAATCATTGTGCACAAAAGATATGGTAAGAACCAAACAAGGCGAGAAATAACTTTTTTTTTGAGGAGCAGTTGTGCTATAAATGAGCAACATTCATATTTTCTGCTGTGTAATTCCACGGACCTGAAGCAACGGTTTCATTAAATAATAACAATATGACACCCCTGGTATCCAACCAAAGTACTTTAGGACATGATGCTGCTTTTTTAAATCCAAGAATTGACATTTTACCATTACCCCTGATTTTTTTCAGGGGTAATGAGGCAGTCCTCATTACCCCGAAACCAGACCAGGTCTAGGAAACACCAGCCTACCCCTGGTATCTAATCAATATACTTCTCCACAAACGTATTCTTGTTCCAAAGTAAAAGGCCTCTGAAATCTGAAATTTTGACCATCAGATTTCGTTATTTCGCAACCAGGCTAGATCAAAGGAACACGAGAACACCCCTGGCATTCAAACCAAGATACTTTCACACAAATCTGATGTTGCGGTTGGAAACAATAGGCCTCTGAAATATGCAATTTTGACCAATACCCCGATTTCAAAGAAAATCATTTAAAAAAATCAAATGTTGTTATTCCACAACCAGACCAGATCTAGCAAACACGAGACCACCTTTGGTAGAACACCAAAGTACTTTGATCTGATGTTGCATTTTGAAATAAAAGGCCTCCAAAATATGGTATTTTGACCATTACCCCGATTTAGAAATAAAAGAAAAATCCAAATGTCATTGCTCTGCAACCAGAACAGGTTGAGTTCTTCTTCTCCTGATATATTCTTCCTAATTTCTTTGCATATTTATCACATACAAAAGTTTCAGTTCATTGAACCAGAAACTACCAAAGGAAATACAAAATGCAATTTCTAAATGCCCATGTAATCTATTTAGACACACAAAAAGCAATCCAAACCTATCTGTCCCAATGTGAAAAAAGTAATTGGCCCCTAAGTCGAATTGTCAAACTCTTGGCAGCAATAACTGAAATCAAGCATGTGCAATAATTGGTGATGAGTCTTTCACATCACTGTGGGGGAATTTTGGCCAACTCTTCTTCGCAGAATTGCTTCAACTCCACCATATTGGCACTGTTCGTATGTGTACACACACACAGTGGTACCTCTACTTACGAACGACTCTTCATGAGAAATTTTCAAGTTACGAAATGCCTCAACAGAAAAATATTGCCTCTTGTTACGAAAGAAATTTCAAGATACGAAAGGTAGAAATACAGCATGGGCTGCTACTTGCATCTCAGAGTTTCCTGAACGCAATACACTTATAGCTGCTCTGCCATTGGCTATTACCGATCATCCTGGCATCGCATTGGCTAAAAGGGACCTTTACCGTATGTGCCTATGTGTGTAGCTCAAGAGACATGTGTCTATGCAGCGTCCCTGTCATGCGCCCCTTGGACCATGAGGCGTTCCGATAAGTTTCACGTAAATGTGAATCACCCAGAAAAAGTGAAAATCCAGTTAAAAGAGGACCAAAGCAAACTTCCTTGGATAAGTTCTTTACAAAACGCCAGGCAAAAACAATTTCTGAGAGAGAACATGAAGTAAGGAGGGCAAAAAACGACGAGGACGCAGTCAAAAGCTAAACGACCATCATTTTTATTCTTAACTCTATTCTTTGTTTTTTTTACATTGTGCACAACTCTCATTTATTGTAACGTGTATTTGTTACATATTTTGATGTAATTTTATGCTTTATGAAACATTTGTGTGTGAATTTGGGGGGGCTTGGAACTGATTCAGGCATTTACATGGAAAACACGTCTCTACTCACAAACATTTTCTAGCTAAGAAATTTCTTCCAGAACATATTAAGTTCTTAAGTAGAGGTATCACTGCATACACAAAGTACTCACAAAAGGTTAGGGAAATTTGGCTTTCAGGTGAAATTTCAGGACAAGCTTAAAACACGTTCAAACTTCTACAGGTGAACTTAATGTGACCTTCTCTAAGTTCCTGAATGCACATGTCTAAAAGTTTCTGTACTTTTTGCACAAGTTTTATAACGAGGAGCTTAATGGTAAAATTCCTAACAGTAGTTTGATCCTTGAATTGAACAATAAATGTCCTGGTTCAATTAGAGCTGCTGTTTAAACAGTCATCCTCATCATGCTGTTCACATTTTGACATCACAAGACCAAGATGACACCTAAAAATGGATCAAGGGTAACTTGCCATCGTGATGTTTCAAACAGGACGTTCTCAGACGGAAGTGGCCACTCAGCTTAGCATGTCACAGAGTGTCATCAGCAGGATGCAAAAGAGATACCGAGAGACTGGAATAGTCACAGAAAGATGTCGAAGTGGACGTCCTTTGGCCACATCCCATACTGATGACCACTACATCATGAACAATGCCCTGAGAAAGCGGATGATGAATGACACTCAACTCCGGGCACGCTTAAAGGAGGTGAGAGGCACCCAAGTGCCACGTCAGACCATTTGAAACCGTATTCATCAGGGTGGTCTACGGGATGGACGACCCACAAGGTCACCGGGCACAGGCGTCATTGTCTTGCATGGGCCAGGGAGCATTTTTGTTACCAGTGGGCCTCAGTGCAGCTCTTTGATGAAAGTCGATTCACGGTGAGCAGAAATGACCGCCGCCAAGGATGTTGGAGACGTCAAGCAGAGCGCTCCACATCGGCCACTGTTGTCACCAGATGAGCTTTTGGTGGCGGCGGTGTTAACAGTGTGGGCAGGAGTGTCCAGTCGGTACAGAACTGCCCTACACTTTGTGACAAACCCATACTAGCTGAATAAGATTATTAATCCAGTGATTGTGCCCCTACGTGAACAACACGGGCCTAATTTCATGTTCATGGATGACAATGCTCCAGCACATTGAGGTCGCATCATCAGGGAACGGCTGTTGGAGACTGGTGTACCTCAAATGGAATGGCCTGCGCTTTCTCCAGACCTGAATCCAATTGAAAACCTGTGGGATCAGCTGAGTCAGCATGCAGAGGCTCGAAACTCCGCACCCCAGAACCTCAATGACCTGAGGGCTGCCCTTCAAGAAATTTGGGATGCCATGCCTCAGCAGACAATAAGACGACTTGTGAACAGCATGAAACTTCGTCGTCAAGCTGTAATTGATGTGCAAAGGCACATGACGAGTTATTGAGACGTCTAAATTTTTTGTTGAGGTGTACCCATAATAGTTGTTATCTTGTTTCAATGAATTGTTTGAGCTCAGGAAATACACACACACACACACACCTTTAGAACCCATGACCCCTTATTTCACATGGGAAAAATAGCGAAAGCTTATGGCCAAAATGGAGCGACCATGATGTACCGCGACGGCTACATTCAAATAATGCGTGCAGCTGGCCTTGCATCCTTGAAAAATAAATGCACAAAGAACAAACACTAATACAATTATTTACTTTTGTTCCTTCTACAGTATTACAATTCATACCGTCATACCTTGTGTAGTTCATTTCAAAGAACTTGTTTTCACACTTTGTAGTTTGTAATCTTAATGTATTGTTTGCATTATCTTTTATATCTAATACCTTTATTTTTACTACATCCTCATTTGGTTTCAATTATTCATGTCTTGTTATTAGTCCAATTTCAAACGGTAAAAAATAATAGTTGAATTGATGTTTTTGAATTATTAAATAAATGAACATTTATTATGAGAAATAAGGGGGGAAAAGGACCGAAAATCGGGACAAATGAGAACCGTTAGATTCCCAGGTACTGAGAACCGGAACAGAACCGGTTCCAATGTGAATGGTCCCCATCACTAGTAGCATGACGACAACACTTCAAGTCATTAACAGGCACGTTGAATTTTGAATCACTCCGAATAAAATAATGTACATATTCTTTCCCATCTTTATGGTTTCGTAATTAAGTTGATTTAGTGCACAACAACCTGGCTGCAAAGACGTAAGACAATAAATCGAGGCTTGACATTTCTCCTATATTTCATGTTTGTCACACTTTTTTCAACTATAATACTCACACATAGTATTGTATGATAACCTATTGAGAAATTTGATATGTTTTCGCTGAAAAGAAGTAACAGTGGATAAATGTGCAGACAGACAGACATGCTTCCACGGGATGTAAGCGAGACGTGTGTGTGGCAGACGAGTTAAATGTATTTATATGGGGCACTATCGACTCTTTCCGCTGCTGGTGGATTTAGAGCAAACAGGAAGATGCCAATTGAGAGGCAACTTGAGGCAGAAAGACGAACGAGGCAGAGGATATAGACTCATGACACATTCATCATCCACTTGCTTTTTATCTCGGCCAAGTGCAGGCCTTGACAGAGCATGCGAGGTTTTGTTGTTGTTTGCTATTGTGTTATCGCTCAACTGACTACCAAACTGACACACAAAACATTGTGGAATGGCGTGCGCATGTGAAAGAGAGAAACTTTTCCAGAAAAGAGTATCTTAGTGTTCATCTGGATCGTGGACATTAAGAGAACCAGAAAGGAGACAAGCAATGGCTTCTCCTTTAGTTGTCCGGCTGTTATCAAACACCTATATACAGATCCAGATCCCCACCACATGAAACCAGGTTTTCCTTGTCAACATATGCCACCCCTCGACAAAGAATTGTGGAAATCAATGTTATATATTTTAGTATTTCTGCTAAATGTGTTTACTGGAAAAAGGGTCAAAGGTGGTCAAAAACCTTTGTGCCACAGTGGACATAACCGAAGCACATCATATGAAGTGAAATCATGAATAATAGCATGATAAATCTTGTGATTTTCATGTCAGTTAAAGAGGAAGTGCCCCAAACGAACACACACACACGCACGGGATGCTAACACCGGACTCAGAGGACTATGACAGGAAGTTATAAGCAGCTGAGCAACACGTTTTGATTGTCCCAAACAATGTCAATGTCCTCTCGCAGCAACTTTAATCTAACCAGGCGACTGCACGTCTCAAATAATTCATGTGTACCATTTGAGATTTAAAGAGTAAGAAACAATTAATTTTTCCTCTCAAAGTTCTACAGCATGTGTGCAACAAAGTGGAACTGACTTTCAAGCCACTGTGGCAAATCCAGTACAAAGAGGAAAGGAAAGAAGCCAAAAAGAGCGGGCCAATAAGGCGCTGAACACCAGCAGTTCTTTTGTTTTCTAACATCCTGCCCTGAAATTCACATTGTCAGATGCGAGCATGAAACACAATCAAGTGAGGCTTTACACTCCAAGTTTCAAGTGCCACAATTCAAATTTTCAACTTCCATGCCGTTTCTGAGATGATGTCGACACTTATGGAGTTCACTACCTCCGTTTAGGATGTCTACTCATGTGGACTGCTCTACAGTACATGTTCGGTAAATGTGAACAAAGTATTAGTGGATGAGGCTCACACTTAACAGGCACATAAATGCATAAATGCAGGCCCCATAAAAATGGCTTGGAAAGCCATTCAAAAGGTGGCCGGGCGAGGCCACTACACAGTATGGTAGTAACACAGATGAGTCAGAAGCTGTTATCTTAAGGTCAATTTATTACATGCAGTTGCTTAACTTTAAATTGATAGCAATAGCAAGGTATCAATGGAAAGAAGAAAAAAAATCAGTAAGAGGGAAATAATTACCGGTAAGCAGCTGTCTGAGTGACAAAGCATGTTGAAGTAGAGTAGTACTACTGCTCTTGTAAAAACTAAAAATAGACTGATCAGCTCTAAATAAAGACCAAAGGAAATGGATCAGAGTAGCCCGAGCAGGTATCAAGGTCCAAAAATATACGCACCATAACAGGAGCCGTCATCGCACACAAATGCGTGCGCACAATTTATGCAAATGTGATATTGAACCACCTTGAATAAACACAAGGATGTGCTCTTCTCCCAAGCTGTAAAAATATGGAATGTGATCTGTGGCACTGAAGCAACACCTTGACTAAACAACATATGACAATCATCACGTTGAGATGAATGTTGCGTTATATTGAAGAGGAGCGCTCAAAGTCGCTGACAAGGTTTTTCAGAGTGTCTCACTCAAGCCGGATAATAGTTTGTCGATTCCTTTTCAAATTCAATAAGCACATCCTGAAGATCTTTAAATGGGGACAAGCTCCTCCAGCCACGAGGTGACAAATGACATTAAAATGAAGCAATTTACACGGACCAGCTCATAATTGCATCCATGCTTTTAGTTGAAGTCGGCGAAATAAGACAAAGTCAAGCACGCACACTTACGACGCAGCTGTTGACAGCACTGGCTGTATCTGTAATAGCTCTCCATCTCCGCCAGTGAGATGCAGCCAAACCGCTCAACTCCATACTCCTTGCCGTCATTCTCCTCTTTGGTCCCCATCTTCACTGCCACAGGGTAATAACCGAGTACCGCCTACCTTAACCTGCACTCCTCAGTGTATTTTATACATCTGGTTGTCTCTCCCTCTCCATACACGTACACCTGTCAACTAGCGTCATCACTCCTCCGTTTTCTGTCCCGCCCCTTTGCTCCGCACATGAGGATCAGACCAACAACTTTTTGAGACATGTGGCATGATTCCAAAACACACATCCTTGATCCCACTTTACGTGCGCGCATACACACGCACGCACACACACGCACACTTGTGAGCACAAGCTGCGGCTTTCACATTGCACAGCCAATGACTTGGATGATTTATTTTCAAGTCATCCGGCACTTCACTTTCAGAAGTTGAATGAACTTTCAGGGACCTTCGTCCTGCAAGCCCAAAGCATTAGCATTAGCATAGCTCCACAAAGGAGGCTTTAACTACAGAATCAGCCGCCTGCGCTTTCAAAACACAGCAGTGGCCCGAAGGGATCGCACACTGTTTGCTTAGAAAAGCTCAAATACAAAATGTCCACAAAACAAGGCAAGACCTCTGACTTGTCTGGTTTCATGCTCTGCGAGTGAATATGGACCGGGAATGATAAACGGTCCTATGTATCAATTCCATGTCTGTTGTAATCATTTCAAAGAGTAACGCGAAACCTAATTCATATAAATCACTGCTCACCTGTGCTGTCAATCCGTGAATACTTCAGAGTCTTTTTTTGTCCTGCTCCTCCACAGCAAAGACAGGCAGACATGGTCAATTCAAACACACTCGCTTGTGCGGCTGTACTGATATTTTGCCGATCTTGTTCTTCTCTTACAGTCAGATTGATTGCTCAACTTGTGGTGGCAAGTCAGCTGAGCCACAAATCTGCATTGTGGGCGTATGGAGGCATAAACTCTGTTAGCGATTAGCCACTTGCCAAAGCTAATCAGTTACTCAGGTCAAGCTGCCACATAACACTGCGGTTTCACTCAAAGCGCTATATAAAATATTACACACTGTATATAGCCTGATCTGAAGGTGCTAATTTGTCTAGATGACAGCAAAACGTGATATGGACAGTACATGCCAAAGAGAAAACTAACCTGAGGTAGTGTGATGGCCGCAACTGATGACTGATGCGTGCCGGGTGTGTGGGCCAAAAGACAAATTGTGAAGCAGTTGACTCAACAAAGTTTGAACCTCTTGTATCAACTCCACCAGAGACATGGTCCCTGCAGCCACCTCATGTCATATTAATGTGGCTCGGCTGGCCCGATGCTACCCCACTGCTTGCTGTTTGTGCATGTTTGTTTTTCTTAATGTCTGGGCTGCTTTATCAGAGGAAGAGAGGGGGGGGGGGGGGGGTCCCTCTGACATCACTCCCTCCTTTCAACTTAATGTGCTGAATGAATTGCAAACCAAATTTCAGTGTCCACTTATTTACAGCCCACCCTTCTGGGCAGGCCTGAAGATCAACTGGCGCCTTCCGTGTTTAAAAAAAATAAAAATATCTGCCTGCTACCACTCAATTCCAGTGTGTATATTTACTTACACTTACCTGTGTTCATCAATAGAATAAAGCAAACAAACTCAAACAAAATAATGAAAGTATTAATACGTTTTTTCAAAATCAATTTTAGCTATATTAAATCAAAGATGGAGGCATACACAGCAGTTTGTCAACACACAATGACAAGTGTATGACTTGTATTGTCTCTTACAAACGTGGCCTCGTGTGTGATCAATACACTTGAGTCCAAGCACTGTGAGGAGAGAGGCAGAAGACTGGCCAGCGTGTCAGTCAGAGTTGGTTTAAGGCTTCCATCTTCAACGTTAAAGCAGCTTCACAACAGTAGCAGTTTAGATTGTGATGCAGACTCACTAACACAGACCAACAAACTAATGATCAGAGCCCACTCACAGCCGGTTACACAGTAAGTAGCCTTGTGCAGCAGCTGCGAGCAAGCGGCACATCATCTAAATGAGCTTCACCTGCTTGAATGACCTGCAGTCACCGCTGCCCCATCTTTAAAACTGGTCTTCAAACTCATTTTTATTCTTCGGCTTTTGAGTCAGCAGGAGACTTGATTTTTAGTTGGACTGTTTTTGTGTTTTCTACTGTCTTTCTTATTAATTTGTTTTATTGTTGTATTAATTATTTTTGCTCCATGTACAGCACATTGTATACAGCAGTGGTTGTTTTAAAGTGCTGTATTCATACATCTGAGTTGAGAAACCAGCACCGAAAGAAGCCTGTTCACGCTTGCATGTTTGAGCAGCAGAGCAGCCTGTCCCTGTCACTTCTCAACTGTTAGATGACTTTTTTTTTCCTGACGTTCTTCATTCAAAGTGACACGTGAATGCACATGGAAGCAGCAGAAGGTGCCAAGTGCTAGCTTAATTATGGACAACATTTCAGTTATATGCATAAGTCAAGTGTAAAAGTCAATTCATTGCATAGCTTGGTTGCTTATCACTGGTGACGGGCAGCATCTTTGCATCGCCAAAACCATCATTTTTCAGGAAACCGAAAAGTGGCATGTTTGTTGAGCCATTAACGTTACGTTGTCAAGGAGAGCACGCCATTTTCAATTTACAATTATCAATAATTTGTCAAATTAACAGACCCACGTGGCGATATGAAGATCCATCCCACTGGGCATTGTGATTTCAAAAGTTGGGCTTGCCATTGGCCCATTTAACATAACAGACTGTCACGCATCTGTGACTTTCAACAAACTATATCAAGGATCAGGAATTGCATTGTCATTAGACATCATACTTCCTATCATGGTAAAAGGGGCTCTTTTGAAGGGTGTATCTGTCTCATGCAGTGGGCCTGCCCAGTTAGCTTTCATTCGAATGACAACCAGTGGGCTGGAGCTTACCACCCTGCATTGGACTGTCTCCACTGATGCCTGTGGTCGGTTGCTTTGATCCTACTAGCGGAAGCAGAGCCCACGAAGTGGAAAACAGGCAAAATACCTTCAAGGAGAAGGTTGCCTAAAGATGGGAGACCTAGTAGAAGTAACCACATCAGCAATAAAAGCGAAGTAATGGTTTCCTACCACTGATTGTTGACAGCACCTCCGGCGTTTGCTCCAACTCGTCTTCCACAGACAGCTTTGCTCCCATCGTGGGGGTGCGAAAAGGTCATAACCTCGTTGACCGTCTTCCTCACATGCGTCTCACGGCCTGAAAGCAGCAAACCGCAGCGATTGCTATAAACAAGTACAAGAAAACCTCCTTCCTTTCAAGGATGGCATCATTAGCCCCCTTGTTGGGTTTTTCTTGGGTACACCCAAAACAGTAATGGGTCAAAGTGCACATGTTTAGTTGTGTAATTTATTTTGTGCATACATTGAGGGTGGAACGATACATTGGTTTAATGAATGTATTGATGTGTCTGCTCCACGATCTAGCTACAGCCACAGGAACTGGACACGTGCACATCGGTGCTGGACACACATGGACGCATCATTTTTATCATTTTTATGTTATTAATTGATTGAACTGAGATAATTAATGAAATGATTTTAGACTCAAAATTGTAGGTGGAAAAGTGCTGTACAAGTGAAAGGCCCATTTTGCCACTGTTTGAATTCAGCAATCTCAAAAACAGAAGACATTTTACACATCACTTTTATGCACCTTCCAAATAAATTATGGCCGAAAAAGCCATTTTCCTCCCACCAATATCAATCTTCATCATTAGTCAAAATGATTGTTGGATTTGTGTTCAGTAGCATGCATGGACAGAGAATCTACCTGTTACAAAAAAAGGGTTGTCATTTGCTATCCCTTCTACAGCGGGCCAAACTTCAGTGACATCACCGGGTGAGTTAAACAATAAAATAAAGTCTATTGCCACCACTGGCACGTCTAAACGATTAGTCAACGCAATTGCAAATAACCTGCTAAAAGCGTATGAACAGCCTTTTCGAAACCAATCAAGCGTGGGTGTCCACACCAGGCACATTGGTACAGCCAAAACAACCTGGAGAGATCGTGGACTTCAGGAAACATCCACATCTCACACTATCCAACTGCCCTGTGTTAACCGTTGAGACCTTCAAGTTCATGACAATTCCAGTCTCTCAGGAAATCCAGCCTGAAAAAGGCCCAGCAGAGGATGTAGTTCCTGAGGCTGCTGAGAAAGCATGGCCTGCCACAGGAGCTGCTGAGACAGTTCTACACAGCAGTCATCAAATCAGTCAGACTGTGTGTTCCTCCATCAACGTCTGGTTTGGTGCCGCCACAAAAAGGACAAAATCCGACTGCAACGGACAGTTAGGACTGCAGAAAAATTATCATTGGTTCCGTCTTACCCATTGTTGAGGACTTGCAAGAACCAAGACAAGGACCAAGAGCCAAGACCAAGAACCAAGAAAAAAATCCTACTGCACCCACCCCCATATCCTGTCCACCACCTCTTCCAGGTATTCCCCTCAAAGTCGCCGCTATTGAACCATGCACACCATGCAACTCAAATCTACAGTGGCTCTTTGCAAATTTTGCAGCCCCCCGAAGGACAGTATTATTGGACTGATTATTGAGCGACAGCTGTCGACATACTTGAACAACTGTCGATCAATATTCCCCAGCCCAAGACATGAGCGCTCAAGGACTTTCTGCATAATTGCACACCTAAAATGTTACTACAATTACTGCTACTGGTCACTTTAAAATGGTCCAATGCACCATCTGCACAACCGCCATAGTGTTGTATTGCACCACTAATCACTTTCTCTCTGCTCAATGACTCTGCACATTGTCGCAGAGTTGTCAATGGGTGGTACTACTGCACATTGGTACCCTAATATTGCGGAAAGTCTTTCAACACTTATATGGCATGTTTTTGCTTATCATAGTTGCTTGTTATTGCAATATTAGGACAGCCTATACTACCAGAGACAAATTCCTTGTGTGCTCTACATACCTGGCCAATAAAGATGATTCTGATATTTATTTCCAATAAATGCAATGCTGTCATGCTACAGAATGATGTTTAGGCAAGGCAGTTTTATTTATATAGCACATTCTATAGATAAGGCAACACAATATGCTTCACAAAAGCAACACCTATAAGCATTTACAAACACAACAGTTGACATGCAGAAGCAAAGCAGAAAAAAGAGAAGCAGCTTACAAAAATTACCAGAACGTACATTGACAACATTTAACATATAAACATTCATTCATTCATCTTCCGAACCGCTTGATCCTCACTAGGGTCGCGGGGGGTGCTGGAGCCTATCCCAGCAGTAGGCGGGGGACACCCTGAATCGGTTGCCAGCCAATCGCAGGGCACACAGAGACGAACAACCATCCACGCTCACACCTAGGGACAATTTAGAGTGTTCAATCAGCCTGCCACGCATGTTTTTAGAATGTGGGAGGAAACCGGAGCACCTGGAGAAAACCCACGCAGGCCCGTGGAGAACATGCAAACTCCACACAGGGAGGCCGGAGCTGGAATCGAACCCGGTACCTCTGCACTGTGAAGCCGACGTGCTAACCACTGGACTACCGGGCCGCCCTAACATATGAACAGAAAACTTTAAAAACATTGAAAAGTAAATACATGAAAGTACGACTGTTAAGCATGTCCGCCTCACAATGCAAAAGTACTCCGGAAATCCTGTGTGGAACTTGCATGTTCTCCCCGTGTCTGCATCGGTTTTCTCCGGGTGTTCCGGCTTCCTCCCACATTCCAAAAACATGCATTATAGGTTGATTGTATGCTCTAAATTCTACCTAGGTGTGATCGTAGTAAGCATAGACGAACAACCATTCGTTTGTTCGTCTATGCATGCCCTGCTGGCAACCTTCTCAGGGTGTATCCCGCCTACTGCTCAAAGACAGCTGGGATAGTGGGATAGTGTGTAGTGATGATATGAGCTGGGATGATGCCATGTTTTGTGTACAATCTTAATTAAGTCCTAATATGACTTGAAGAGAGTTGCTGTTGTTGATGTCCAAAAACACATAATACAGTGAAACTCCTCTACAACTAAATCTACATGGGCGAAAATATCCCCTAGTGTGAAAATATTTTCATGCATGAAAACGAAAAGTCCCCCTGTTCCGTTATACGAAATCTTTTTATCTGCTCTTACCTCGCAACGAGATTCACTACAACGAAAGCAAGCCTGACGCAAAAGTCTAATCCAACCTCAGCATGCCACAGCGACCTCTGCTGCTTCATTCGGAAACAGCAACAGCAACCACCACACTGGTTTACACATGCGCAGTAGTACAGGAAGTATTTGTTTCAGACACAGTACGAACGTTACATTGCTAAAATGGCGAATAAACGGACCTAAAGGTAATAAAAATGAAAGATGGAGGAAGCAAAATAAAAGACGTTATGCAAGAAATTGATGTAAGTGAAAGTGAATGCTAATCGTAAATTTCGCAATTTCTTTCCCCTGTTTTCCTTTCTATGCTGGCTATATGAAGTGTCAAATAAGTGTATGCTCATACTTATGCACTAGTGGAATAAAAATAAAAAGTACATACCAGTATATACATTTTTTGTGTGTGTTCGTGGTTACGTCCGAGAAAAAAATCTGTTCCAGTGAAAAGTACCCTTTTGTGAAAAAATTCTTGCTGCAAACATGATTTCGTTGTAGAGGAGTTTCACTGTCACACTTTGAAGAAAAAAAGCATGCTATATTTAGTCAGCTTGCTTTATCATGTTCATGAAAGTGAAACTGCATTTAAAACATTGAGATCAGTATGAAAAAATGAATGAATAGCCATTTACAGAGCTTCATGTTAACATTTTGTTGAATGTAACATTTAGCCTACAGTATATCAGAAAATTCCAGGAGATATATGTGATATCTTTCTAGCTCCAAACAATTCTTACCAGTGTACAAAGACTGACAAGCAGACATAAAAATTAGGGTTGATATCAATTTTAGCATTTTAGCAACAAATGCATTATTCTGCCGATAGGAGAACCGGTCATTGTCAGAACAGAACTAACTTCTTGCAGCATGGCTAATAATGGAACCTAACTGTTGTGTGTTAACAAATTCAAAAAGATACGGTGCACAAAGTAATTATTTTTTTTCTCATCTGCTGGTTTGGTGTTTAATGTAAGCGTGTTATGTGCAGTCAACACTTTGCCGGTGATACTGATATCAAAGTTATAAAATTGATTGTATTACCGGTAGTTGTGTTTTTTTTTTTAACTTTCACTCGAGCTTTATTTTTGAAAACATAATGAAAATAAATTCTTTCTCTCTCTCTCTCTCTCTCACACACACACACACACACACACACACACGCACACACACACAAGCACACACACACACACACACACACACCAGGGTCACTGTGTGTACACTACACTGAGATCCCATTGATGGGCGGACCTGCTGTGGAGACAGACAAAAGCAGGGCAATTTGGTAACTCAATTGAGATTAACAGCAGGCAGACTGTTCCCATTGTGGACGCAGTTGTGTCTATTACTGCAGATGATTAATACAGGCTCGCTTGGTATAGAAAACACTAAAGATCCTAATGTGAATGGTTATTTGCATTTGAATTGACCCATCGTTTAGTTGGATGCATCAATGTTGGAAATAGACCTATTTCATTGTTCAACTCCTCCGATTATGACATTGAAGTTCAGAGTACTGTTGGCTCAGTCTTGTTGTGGTGGCAAGCATCAAGCTCGTCAGACACGGCACTCCATTAATTAAATGCACGTCATGCAAAGTGCTTTCCACAATCTCATCTTAAGTGTTGCATTGAGGTGACACTGCATTTAGTTTAACAAAGTTAAGCCACACTTGTGATCGGTGCCGGGTACACCCGCGCGATGCACATGTGCTTCCCTTTCGTTGAACGAGGCACCGTAGCGTAACCCGAAGTGTATCAGATCGACATAATTGCCGCATGCCTCACCGGCCAAAAAGGCTGGTAGTTTTTTATTAACACTCATCAAAATTAATTTCAACCCATATTTACCGGGTTGGTGGGCCTTAATTCAGAACCCTGGCTTACTGTAATGCGTTACCTCAAATACCGCAAGTCAGACATATAGTATTGTTTGATTACTGATAAGACAGCTGACTCCCAACATGCTCGCCACTATGTGGCCTTAGGCTAATACAGGCATAGTCGATGCCGTTTTAGCAAAGCTGTCAACTTTTTCCGGATGATTACATCAAACAGTCTTTGCACACAGTTAGGTGGTGAAAGATGTTTGAATTTTGTAGGCCTTGTACATCATTAATACAGGTCATTTTATTTAATTATATATATATATATATATATATATATATATATATATATATATATATATGTAACCAGGTGAACCTTACTTAGACGCTTGTAGTGAAGGCTTCCTTGTTTAACAAATTAGCACTGTCACTTTAAGAGCCACACTAGATCAAAACATGCGGGAACATATGCAGCGTGTGAGAATCAGACCAGTAAGGGTGACATGCACGTGAAGGAGGGTAGTCGCTGAACTGTGCCCACTGCTTGTCCCAACTTGATACACCCATGATCGTCGTCGTAACCCTGGCGATATTCAGAGCACAATATCTGGAGTGGTTTGGTTTGGAGATTGAAATCTACCCCTAGTGAGTCGTGTGAACAGCTGTACAGCAGGGGAGATCATTTGTGTTTGTCCACGTGCTTTGTACACACCCAACACACCGGAACATATCGACAAGCCACTGGTGTTGTCTATTGTGGCGTAATTGTCTTTAATCTGTTAAATGATTTTCTTTGATCTCTTAGATCCCTTTTCGAACTCTTTTAAAATTCAGTTTACATCTCAGACTTTCATCTTAAAGCTGTACAATTTCTCATTGTTCAGTCGGGAATAAAGCCCACATAAAAATTATTTTGTGTCCAGTCTAGTCCTTCCAAAGACTCGGCTACATATATATATATATATATATATATATATATACCGTATATATATATATACTGTATATATATATATATACAGTATATATATCTACTACTGTATATGTGTTAGTATCCGTAATTTGTGTTTTTATTTAGTGTTTTGACTTTCTTTTTGTGGTTGCATTATCATTAGTTGTTGCAGCTGTTGTGAAATGTGCTACATACTGTTAATAAAGTTGTACTGAATCGGATCTTTACATTGGAAGCCTGAAATTTGGCAAAAGGTCAAAGTTCAACAGAGGCTAACATTTGCACATCTGAACACATCCAAAGAGATTGGAAAATTGATAACATACTGTAGGTCATACAGAAAAAAATAGGAGACGAAAAGTTTAGTTTACAAGTCTTCAAATGGCTTATCCTCCCAATCTAAAGATCCAATATGGCTCACAAACAAATTCTGACCACATGATCAAAAACTATTGGAGGACACCGCACATAAATTTAGAACTCAAAAAATTGCCTCGATTAAGCTTTTGCAGCTCTTTATCCCACTTCAAATGCATGGTGCTTTAATTTTTTTTAACTTTCATTTAACCAGGTAAGGCAATTGAGAACCATTTTTCATACAATGACGACCTGGTCAAAATCGAAGTTCCCCTCATGATCTCAATTCAATGTCATCACCAGTCACTTTAGAACTAAATACTGTAGTCAAAACTAAATCCGTTGAATTCTGTTGGATTGGTCAAGCACCAACTCACACCAATCGTTATCGAAAGGGACTTTTAAACCACCACGTAAATAAACAGACAGTAGAAGAACGAAGCAAGTTGATTATGACACATCGGCTAAAGTTTAATGTGGATACACAAGACCCGTCTCACAAGGTTTAATTGGCTAGTCGTGCGACGTTTTACTGCTGGTGATTTAGGTGACTGTACGGTGCTTACAGTTTAATGTTGGTGGCACTTTTGCACTATTCCGAGCGAGCAACAGTTACAAAGCACAATAAATATCACAGTTGTATTAATTTAAATAAACTCCACGCTCCACCCATCATAATTAAAACATTAATAGTTAAACTGCGTTTCTCTCTTCTGGAAGTCACCGCGTTAGATTCATGGTCCCCGGAACAATAGTGAATCTAAACAAATCTGGTTTTATGTGATGCGTTTTCCTCCGTGCATAAATCAAAAAGACCATCCAAGCAATCCGTTATTATTTTATGCTAAAGAAAATCAGTTAACAAAGTACATTATATAAATTATATGTCGGGGGAGAGAATTACCTTCAGAGTTTAGAAAACGTTGATGCTCAATGAACAACTATATGATGACATGCTGATAGACGCTTCGACACTTCTATGTCGGTGGTTTGGATGTATTCTCTGAGAAGCGTTTCTGAACAGCTGAAAGAAAAACACTTCATTAAGCGTTCAAGACTGTGTTGATGTGTGGTGAGCGGTTACTACCCCTAGATGGCAGTAATGTGAGGATACAGCATTACTCAGCTGGTTGTTTACAGCACTAAGCCACACAGGGGTGTGCCGCACAAACTTGCCGGATCTACGTCAAGCTTTCCGCCATCTTGTGAGAGTCATTTGTCAACACTGATGTATGCTGCGTTCCCAAAAGTGGGAAATCAGACTGATCCGATTGTCACAGCCTCGTCACCTTCACGCAGTCAGTGTAAATCACGTTGTGTACCTGGAAGTTATTTTAACTACGTTAACGAAATAATAAATATATTGCGTCTTTGTTCATGACTTTGTAAATTATGTTTTCCATTCACGCTATTGTCCACCGTGGGCGTCGCCATTGTGGATTGACGACAGATCGAAGCCAGTCGATGAAATCAGTGTCCCTTTCCCCTCAAAATTTGCAACTCGGACCCCCGGATTGAAGAAACTTTCCAGTGCGCTTTTCCTGGTCGGAGGTCTAACTCCGACTTTCCACCTTCCTTAATTGTAGCATAATTATTCCGACTTCCCGCCTTCCTTGAATGCAGCATTATATATGCCTCATATTCAGAACGCTCGTGCGACATACGTGCACTACTCTGAGATTGAAGGATGATCTCGATTTTCTAATTACATGTGCGTAGATCATCGCTCCTGTTTAAATGCTAGCACCCCCCCCCCCCCACCATCATAAATTCAAAGAGGGAGGAGATTGACAAAAGCGCAAGGATGGAAATGGTAGAATTCCGTCCATCTCATTACTCTAATTGCACGTTCCTCGCTCCTTTTTAAAAACTTGCATCTCCCAGCAAACATTCAATCAGAGAGGGAGAAGCTTGACAAAGGAGCGAGGCAGGAGGAGGTACACATGTTTTGGGATAACGGCTGTGTACGAATTCAACCTGATTTCCTTGCCTAAACCATCATTTACTATGGGCGTGTTCGGAAATTCACTCACACAATTCATGAAGTGACGTAATATTTAGAAGACGTCTCCAGGAAATGACATCAGGAATGATCTCATTATGTACCACTAAACATTTGTACCGCACCCGACTCCCTCCTTCATGGTTGAATTTCTAGTGGGCGGTGCTAGCCTCCCACCAATAATTTCATAGAGGAGGGAGGAGATGGACAAAGGAATGACATTCTAATATATATCACTATCTGAGTCTTTGGTGAGATGTTCATTCTTGTGAGAGCCAAAAATTATCCCAGAACTGTGTATTGACGTCATTTATAATGTTTTCAGAACAGACAGAATAGAAGGAAAGGGTCGTGGGTATCCTCTTTTATGTAAAAAAATATATATATATAAATATATATATATATTGAAATACCAAAGGAAAAGAGAACTGGAACGTACAGGAGTGAATATAACACTCTCCACAAATATGTCCTTTATAGTGTTCTGTGTATATAAAAAATCTGGCGATGTTAATTTTTATAATCAACTCAACGGGTTCTCAAATTAAGGAATCATAAAAAAAAGAGATTATCCTAATTGGTGATTTTAATATAAACTGGGACAAAAAACATGACAGAAAACATCTCCAAGCCTTTACGAATCATTTCAGTCTCACCCAACTCATCGAGAAACCAACAAGAATCACCACTCGTTCTCAAAGTACAATAGATCCATTGTTCACAAACCAGACCTGAAAGAATTATTCAAACTAATAATCTCATAATTATTCTCTGCTTGGCTCTCGACGAAGGCGGACGCTTTTTTGCTCTGCTCCTGCCCCCCCCCCCCCTTGCCCGCCACTCAGTCTATGTGCTGTCCTTGTGCTGTCTTTTCCTAGCCTCCGCCGTATTTTTTTCATCCTAAAAAACAAACCATGGAATTGGTTGGCTGGTCTCTTGATGCAATCGACAAGTTTTTCTCAACAAGAAGAGCAGGCAGTGGGGAGCCTGCTTGCCCCTCGGGACATTTGCTGCTGGGCACACCCTAGATCCATGGAGGAAGCGGAGAATGGTGTGCCTGTCAATACTGTCCGTTGAGGAGGAGGAAGACATCTACATTATCGGCCTTCTGATAGCAGGTATGCTGCAGTTTGGTGTGAGCAGTTTCCTGTTCTATCGCAAAATCCAACCGACGGGAGCGGCTTTATTGGAAGTGAAGAAGCTGCCGGTCATTCTCGATGGTCTAGCGCGAATGTCCAACATTCAGACTCAAGCGGTGACTGAGCTCAACCGCAATTGCGGTTCTGGAGCGTCTCCGTACGATCGACATCAACAGGGAGAAGTGGAATTCTCGCTTTGAAAAGGAATTGAGGATTTGGCTGATCGGCGCCAGTGAAGGGATACAGCCACGGACTCAAGGCCACCTGAAATTGTTGGCGGCCGTCCCTCCAAAACAAACAACGCTATTTGGACCCCTTTCCCCTGGATGGAACTATGCATGGAAGCTAGTGCCCCCCACCATCACCCCCCTCCTTCTCGGCCATGGACTGATAAGCCAGGACTGTCTTCATGAGCAGAACTTGACGAAGCAGCTGCGGCCTGTTCACGCATACACATACACAACCAGACAATCACACGCGCATACACATCCTCATCATCTTCATTGTTCCTCTCTTCCCCCCCCCCCCCCCCCCCCCCCGCAACGTGGAATGATCTGCGGAGCGCACGGCGGACCGTGCAGCTGGTCGGATGGGCTGCGTCGCGGTCACCCCCCCCCCCTTCCCATTCATCCTCCCCCTCATTACATGTTATGTCTTGTGACTTGTTGTAACTGTCATATGCTTATTTATGTGCTAGGGTCTTTTTTTTAAATCCTGGACTTAAATTATCCTCAGAAGAGGATAGTTCGAGTGTGTTTTTTTCCACTCTCCCTACCTTGTGGTTTCCTTTCTGAACTCTGACTGTAAATTTCCCCATTGCGGGACAAATAAAGGATATCTTAATCTTAATCTCTCGCTCTCTCTCTCAGTTCAAAAAGCATTTTTCTTTACTCAAAAACTGAATCTGAAAGGAAAAAAAGTTTCAAAGCAAATGTTCTTTCTAGCGTTGACCCAAAGTAATAATCAATCATGAACCCTGCAATAATTAGTATACAGTGTCATCTGATGATGCATTTTACGAAATATATATACAGTATTTTTACTGGTTGCCAGCCAATCACAGGGCACATAGAGACGAACAACCATTCGCGCTCACACCGGGCCGGTAGTAGAAACTCACGTTCATTAAAATATATAATAGAAATCATAATAATAATTACGAATTCGGTTTTAATTGTGACTTTGAGTGGAACGGTCATTTCTGATGGGGAACACAAAATTGTTTAACTCGAAATGAACACGATATGAGGTTTAACAAAGATAAAGACGGCTGAGAGAGGCTCCAGCACACCCCGCGACCCTATTGAGGATAAGCAAAACAGAAACGGATGGTTGGAAGACGCTTTGTGACACCTTGTGGTAGAAAATAAAACTACACGGGCGCAACACGGTCACTTCCAAAGAATGTGTAGTGGTTCCAGTAATTAAATGTCAAATGAACCTTGATCATCCTCCTCGGTCCTTGACTGGTACTGTAATTTTTTTAAAATTTATGGCCCACCTAGATGTGTCCTCCCACAAGTCGTATTAGTCCTGAACAAACAACTCATCCACAACTAACTAATAGAAGCCTTCCAGCAGAGACATGACAATGTACCTGGTGTGATTCTGATATGAATATCTCAAGACACTGCATCGGTGGAAGAATTTTATTTTCACGTTCACATCAGTGAAATAAATAAGGGTGCGTGATTGTTGGAAGTCATTATCATTAAAAGACACTACTTGGATCAGCTGCTATCAATTTGCACTTCTATGGCATTAAATCCCTTATAGAGTTGAAGACTTTAATGTGGCAAAAGGATTTCTTGCAGTTGACATTGTAAAGTGTTTAAGGTTTGAAAAAAGGAATACCTTCCTTGTCTGTTGACAATCTTCAGTGTAGAAACTAAAATTAAAATACAGTAGTGCATAATGTAAAAAACACAACCTTAGCAACAACAAAAAACAATTTGGTAAATTGCATAATTGACATCGTATAAATCACAAATTGTATTGCTTTGGCTTAGAGAACACACATACCACTGACATGACTCCCTCTAATTGTTTCCTGGAGCTATCTAAAAACAAAAAAGTCATTTTTCACTCAGTTGTTTGACGAAGTGGCTGCAAACCTTAAAGGTCATTTGCGACGGTCCTGGCTCATTTCTCTCGCTGGCATTTGCCCACAGTGAGCGGGTCCAACATTCAAAGTGATGTCAGTTTCAGAGGTTCGTCTCATCCCAGCTTGGGTCATTCATGTTCTTCAAAACTCTCCTGATGATTCTCTCAAGCTCTTTCCTGGCTCGCTGCTCCTCCTCTAGTGTCCTTTTCATCCTCTTGTTGTCCTGCGAGCCCACCAAAACATGTCTCTCCCACGAGTACTGTCAACTATCCGAGCAAAGCGCTCACTTACCTGTTTGAGTTCTTGGACCTCATCTCTCAAACTGTATACAGTGTCCACCAGGCTCCTGCGGCAGCGAGGCAAGATGGCATTACATTGACATGAACTGTGGCGTGATACACAGGAAGCAACTCTTACATCAAGTGTGACCACTCATCAATCACAAGCCACACATTTGTCTCACCTCTCCTCCATTACAGTTTGTCCATTGCTCTTGGTTTCCTCCACGATGATCTTCTCCTCCTCTGGGAACAACATGTGAACATCCCGCCTACTGGAACCTGATCCAAATGGGGACAACAGAGGTCAGCTATGGTTACTCGTCTTCAGTGGTCACGTGACAACATGCATACAAAAGAACAAAGCCAATTATACACACACATACCAACACAGCAGATATGGATTCTAGAACTCTACCTCTATTTGTAAGCTAGCCAGGTTGCCACACCGTATATTCTGACTTGCTAAACCGAAATCTTACGAGAAAATGAGGCAGTCCTGTAACTAGTGGCAGTCCAGATACTGTCATAGTCCGAGTCTTCTGATTGGTCGGAACATGGCAGGTTGCCTGGGATGCCAGCAACGAAGAAGCTGGAGTCAGCGAGCACATGGTTGTGCATGAGGTCAGTGCCTTGCCAGGCTACGCCAGCAATCAGCAGTGGGAATACAGAGAAGGGGGCAATGGTGCAGGAAAACACAAACCGCAGGAGTTGGGATGCAGGACAAAAATTAAATTAAGGTTTGGGCCCAAAAAGAATCAGAACACAAATGTACAAAATAAATGGCACAGGAGGGGAGGGGGGATCCATTTCAATTTGAGGGAAAAAAAGCAACATTGTAATAAATACAATGAGGACAGTGGTTGGCGAGCATCAAGGGGTAACGTATACACAGGAGAATGCACAGGAAGTGAAGAGTGGAGGAATCAAAGGATGAAAAAAATGGGAGAAGAGAGAAAAGCCTTGTTAGAGTGGAAAGCTGAGGACAAAAAGACTTAGAGGTGAGCATGCATATTCACAGCATTTTATACGTGGAAAGTGTATGGGGACTCACTGGAGTTCAGGGTCTGTCTCGTCCTGGCACTGGTGCAATACGCCTCAATCACTTTCAATATCTGAGCGTCCTCCTCAAGAGCTGCTGTGCCTGAAAAATAAGGATGGGCAAGAGATTCTTTTTTTCTTAAAAGCGCCTCAGTTTTGATCAGGGGTCTCAAGCTCGCAGCCCATGGGCCAAATGTCGCCCGCAGGACGCTAGTTTGAGGCTCGCAGCCCATGCGGAATTGATATGGATGCTGGATGTGTTAGCACTACGTCCGTGCTAAATAGTTAGGTCTGTCCTCTTCGAAGGCCGACAGCTGCGGAGCACCTGGACGACAGCGGCAACGTGACTGTGCCCACGATGGCCCGCACCAGCTTGTGTGTGTGTGTGTGTGTGTGTGCGCACACACACACACACACACACACACACATGCATTAGCTCCAGGTAAATTGAGTTTGAGACCCCTGGTTTAGATTGACTCTCTTACTCTTTCTGACAAGGAAGTCTTCCTCAGAGGGTTTCCTCTCAGGTTTCCTCTTAGGAAGCAGCTTCTTCATATTCTTTGGACTCTTACTCATATCCTGCAAACAATTCATGTGCTTACTAGGGGAGTAGTTTTACATGAAAGAAAAAATTGATTAAAAGCGCGACTGGAGTGTACGTGGTTTGTTTTTAACCAGCTGGTCAATAAGCACCTCCTTGTTGGACAGGGCAACAGATGGCCGTAGAGGGGGCGCAGGCCGAAGACAGCTCATGCTCCAAGGTTTTGGGGTGCTCAGGGGCTCCAGGGCCCCCCACATGGGGCTGCCGCCATAAGAGGAAAGATGAGGGAGGGTGTGGAAGGCGTTGCTTCCGCCGTGAGACTCTGAGTGCCGGGAAGGGGTGACAGGTAGGGAGGCCAACTAGGAGGGAGTGCCAGTGCAGTCATTGATGAACTTTGGTCGGTTTGTCCAAGTCGAGGAGTAGAAAGACAGACTTACTGTGTGACACACCGAGTGAGTCTTGTGTGTGTGTTTGGTGAGAAGGTCCAGCCAATCCAGCAGATCCTGCTGGCTGTTGCACGCCACTTGCATTCGGTCACATTGTGCACCTGCATAGCACGCACACACACACACACACACACACACACACACACACACACTCACACACGCACGCACACACACATGACCTGTTAATGATTTTCTACATTTTCCATGCTGCCTTTGAAAAGCAATAACAAATTTAAGTCAAAGTCACAGGCACGTGAGACAAGAGCGAAAGGAAGAAATAAAAGACTGTGATTCAATATGTCAAAACAAGGGCGGACCAGAAATTTCAAAAGCATTCCTCATGGTTTCCCCATCTTCTATCCTGGAGATCAGCATGCCTGACAGCGGCATCTTCCCCTGCAAAGACAAACTCACAATGTTGTTTCTTCAACAATCCAGCAACACTTGAAGATCCTGAAAGCGGTGCATCGTAATGATCGCTTTACATGGCTGTCTTGATTGAATATCGAAGCGGGAGATCGAATTGAACCAAACCTGGTAAATGAATCCACTCATCCTCATGCTTGCAGAGAGGAAGAGCAGAGTGTGAGGGAAGAGGACAAGGTAGCGTTCACTTGACTCCTAAAAGACATCAAAGTGTCTCTTACGCTCTGCGCTCGCTATGTCGCAGCTCGGTGCGTGGTCAAAATGCGCCAGGGGTTCACCTGACAGCTGAGAGAGTGGACCGCAGCCTGGGACATGTGAAGAATGGGGCCGAGGGTCCTGATGTCCTCCCCCACCCAATTCCTGATTGGCTCAGTTAAAATCTGCAACTCCAGGTCCTTCTTCTTCCTCACTTCCTGGCAATGGGCCTGGACAAAGCGGCAGGAGACGGCACGCCATGAACCACCTCACAGGTTGGCAATATTCGAGCAGACCGATAGCCGTGTGTGTCTGTCTTACTGTAAGGCTTTGAAATGATGCCATGCAAGCTTGGAGGTCAACTCTGTCGGGGTGCTGGTCCTGAGAACAAGAACATCAAACAGGTTCGTGTTGATCTCCAGGAAAAAGTCATGTTGTTTTGCTCGCCGTTTCCTTGGCAACAGAAGTACTATACCTCCATGTGCCTGTCCATTTCCTTGAGCAAGGTTGGGTATCTCTCGAGTCGAGTGAAGGGTTTACTCAGACTGGTGGTCAGTGTCAGAATCCCCGGACTAGATGCCCCCTTGGATTCCATGTACTCACCCAGCTCCTCACTGCAAAACAGCCAACCGAGACATGTTTCCTCGTGTTTCTTGAGCCTCTTTCCCTGTCCTAGCATTATGGGCTACCCGTAAAATATTGAGAAAATGCCCATTGACAGGTAATAGCGAATGTGGCTTCTGACCTTTGCTGAGTGAGCACACTGACAGCAGATGGATGGTTTGAGCAGTAAGCCACATAAAGATTCTTCATTTGGGGCATTAGACTCAGGAAGAAGCCTCCTATCCTCTGCTGATGTTCTGGAAGCCTTCAAAAAAATACAGCACATAAAGCCAGAGACTTTTTGATTTCACCGCGCTGGTTGGTTTTAGTGACTTTAGCATTGACAGTGCTGGATTCTTTCAAATGTTAAATTGGAGTTAGTGGACCCCCGTCACCATTTAAAGTGCTTCCGATTAACTCCAAATATATCACTAGGCTTTCCTTGACATTTAGGTCATCACATTAGCAGCACAATTCATAGCCAGCAGAAAACTCCAACAGACCAAAGGTATTAGTGAGGAGAAGAATGCAACAAGAATTTCCAAGGTATTAAAAGTACCAATCAGCACAGTGAGGTGTTCCGGGGCTGATGGGTCGGTATTGATCTTTTTACTTATTTATTTATTTTACCCAAGAGACCGGTCCACAATTCACAGTAGAGTGAGCACCCATTCACAATATAGAGAGGAAACGGAACCAACCAACACATAATAGCCTACCAAACTGCTCAACCTCCTCCCTTGGGTGGGCGGCCTATTGGTCCAACTTCAGTCGAAACAGTACACTGAGCCAATCAGGATCAAGTGTGGTCCGTGTCACTCCCGCTGCTAGTTTGAAAGTCGTTGCCCTGTGTGTCCGTTTTGTTTTAGCTCCATCTGGAGTGAAGGGCGTTTCCTTCCAGCCGGCGCACATGTTCGCGATCACCATCGAGGCTTGTATTTCAGGACGTGTGCCACGCTTTGTCGGATTATTGACCTTGCTCGCTATATTGCTTCAAGCGTTGTTTTCGAGACCTCTCAATCTCATTTAGAGTCACTCTGGTTTTCATAGTTCCTTGTGTCCTAAGTATTTTCATCACTAAGTTATTTGTTCTTCATTTCGGTTTTGCGTATTTGGACTCTTGTCATTTCATTTATGTATTCTCGGTAAGCTTTAGTCACTTGCCTTTTGAAAGTGCTTTTTTGTATGCCTTGTTGTTTCCTGGCTCCTTGCGACCAGCAATTTCTGTTTGCGCTTTTCTATAAATATTTTTGTTTTCGCATTTTGTCCGAGCTTGCATTTCTGGGATCCAAAACATGATTCGGTTTGGTTCTGAATCTGACAGTCATGAAAAGGTGAGAGCGTGTCTGTTGCAAAAAGGTCATTTCATGTCAATTCACACAAAATCGAAGCGGCTCTAAATGCTCAGTCCATCCAGCTCTGCATAAAGGTGACCTAACCAAGATCTGGACATCCCTCCAAAAGTGGTTGAAAAAATACGAGATGAAAACTGGTCAGGGAGGCTGCCAACACTGAAGGAGCAGCAGCAATTTGGGGCAAGTACTGGCTGTTTCGTAAATGTGACAACAATCTGTCTCCTTCATATGTCTGAGCTATGGGCTACTGTGGCAAGACAGAAAGAAGCCTAATCTAACAAAACGAAATCTCACACGCGGACTTGAAATCTCCCATACCAAAGTTGGGAAATCTGTTATGCTCCAATGAAACTGATTGAACCTTTTGCCCACAATCCCCAAAGGTACCGCTATGTTTGTCAGAACACTTCTTACTGCCAAAAGAGCACCACACCTACAGTGAAGCATGGTGAGGCACCTGTTTTTGTTTAGCCCGAACTGGGGCCTCCTTCAAGGTGGCGCAAATACTGAACAGTTCCAAATACTTGTTAGGATTAGCACAGAAGCCTCAAGCAACAAAAAAAAATAATTTGAACTTCATTTGAGGTTAATCAGAGGGCTTTTAAATGGTGGTGCTGCATGCTGACTCCCTTTTAACGTGACTTTGAATGTGACTGGTGAACTGACCACTTCCCCAATTATAGAAGGGTGCACAAACTTGTGTCACCAGATTTTGAATTCACTTGCTCAGGTCACAATGGTGAAAAACGTTTTTAAATGATTTATCTTGGTCTCATTCTTTCCCAGTATCGCACTAAAACCTGCCATTTGAACAGGGGAAGGGAAGATGGAGAATATTTGCATCTACTGTACGAGACTGAAAAGGCATCATTTGTTCATTCTTAGCAGACAAAACAGATGTGGCTACTGACTTTGTGTGCTCCTCCAAGGACTGAACCAGCATCTGCTGAAAGGTCGAAATCTCCTCGAGATTTCCTTGAATGTGGCTGATGTCTGCACCACTCAGCCTGCAGAGAATCAGGTAGGATTCACTCATTTATTCAGAAGCTCTCTTTACTTCTCTTTCCAATCATTTCTAGACATTCCCTGATGTTGCATCCTGTAGCGTGAATATGTTTCACTATATATATATTAAAAATCAGCATGTATTGTATTGTATTGTATATTCTTGGGAAAATGTATCAAAAACATAGCTTAACCTGTCTGTGGGCTGGAGGGAGCGCAGGTAGCATCCCAAAAGACTTTGTAGTTCCCTCGAATACTCCCTCTCTGCTTCCAGGATGTTCTGGAGGACCTGAAAAACACAAAATGTAACCATGTAGAGGGACAAGACAATAAAAGTTAAAAGCATCTCGGCACTTCTTCCTTTTGAGAGGATCCATGCGATGACGGGCAAAACATGATGATTTGCGTTTGTTGACAATCTGTTGGTTAGTTAGGTAGATTCAGGTTCCCCAGACTGAAGATAGGGAGACTGTGGCAGCTTGCATTATTAAAACACCCGCGCACACCGAGAGGCGCGCCTACCCTGAGGCAAAGCTGTCCCAGAAACCAATGGAACGGAAGAAATAACCTACATTACCACACAGGCATGCCCACGTGCGCACGTACACACGGATAAAAAAAATAGTGGATTGCAACCGTTTACAAAATCATAAGACTGGGAGAGCCACTACAAGAAGATATACAAAGCAACAGTCAAGTGCAGATTGTTTTTTCCTTCCCAGCCATACATTTCTAGGTTTGAAACCCACCTTGGGCCTCTGTGTGGAAATGTTATTGTGTGACTTCTTCCAGATGCTCCAGCATCCACCAACCATATAAAATCATGCGCATTACATGAAATTCAGCGAAGGCGAAGTCCTCCATAGTGTGAATGCTTTCTCGATCCGGGCACTAGTAAATAGCAGTGCACCTTTCAATTTCTGTTGGTCCATAGGTGTCAATGTGACTACTTTCTGTCCGTCCAGTGGCTATATAGTCTACACCCGTCTTCCTCAACTGGCGGACCGCGATCCACGACCGGACCGCCGACCTCCTCTGTCCGGACCCTCGGCAAATTGTATAAAATAATAAATTATAAAGTGATTTTTACGTTATACATTTGATATTTTTGGACTATAATCTGCGCATTACCGCGATCGCTTGTTAAAATGATCCTTTTTATTATTTGCGTGCACGAACAGATGTATTGCAGAGGACGCAGCAGCGCGACTGTGTGTGTATAATGTTTGACGAACTGGAGACCCTGGCTGAGCAGAGCATGTCGGCGATAACGATGCGCTGATTGGCTCCTCTGAACTTAAGGTGTGCCCATACATAAGCGTCACGTATTCAAAATGGATGATTGTGTCAGGAAACAGACGCATGCGCGACGCCACAGTGTGCTCACAGCTTCAGCACAGGAGAGCCGCACACAGACAATTAGACAAGACGAATCGCGGGAGGTTTCGATCGTGTGCAGTTTTGCTCCCGTCTACCCGGGGATCTTTGCAGCTGTTTAACAGCAGAACACCGCAACATGGTAAATGAACATCCCAATGGCGTCCTCAAATAATATTTGTATGCCTCAGACATTGCATTCACCTTTAGTGGAAGAACAGCACTGCACATTCCTGTGCTCCCTTGTGTCAGTATTTAAAATGGTTCTTAACTCCTCTTCTGATATATTTTTTCAGTGATTTCAGAGGGGATGTGAAAAGGGGAATTGTACAAATGAAAAGGATATTTTTGTTTTCATGTTTAGTATTTATTTTGGTAAAATGAGTATTTTGTTTTGCTTTTGTTAAATTAAGGGAAAAAGACAACTACTGTTTAACAAAGTTAAAGTAAAAATGACTTACTGTATTTCCCTAAAAGGGCTATTTCTATTATTAAGCAGGCACAACTTAACAAAATAAAAGAGTTCCTGTGCCTCAACACAATACCTCTCATTATTTGCTGTGTACCGGCAAAGTGAATAATTGTTATTTTCATGCACCCCATTATTGGTTGGTTGTGAGGAGTGTTGATTTGTATAAGCTTGGCTTGACCATACTAAATTGGCATATAGCCCTGCTCCCCATGACCGCCGTGCATGGGACCGGACCTTGGTCTTATAAAAAAAAAAAAAAAAGTGGACCGACAGCCTTTCTAGTTGAGGACCACTGGTCTACACACTTCTTTTCTAATGCCAGGATTTTGTGAGAGAAAAAATAGGACCAAGATAAATCTTTTGCTCACTTTTTCCGCCATTAATAACCCTAACACTAACCTGTGATAATTCAAGTGAAAAAAAAAAGATTTTTTTTAAGAGAAGTAAAAAAAATCAACAACTGCAAGAGTGTGTTTTATCAGTATCTACACCCTCATAAAACTGGGAATGTGGCTGTTTACAATTAACCAGTCACATTCAAACTTAAATGATAGTCCGCAGACAATACCACCATTTAAAGTGCCTCTAATGAACCCCCAAAATGTTCATCTGTGTAGACCTTTGTTGTCTTTTTCTTGTTTTTTTTTTTTTTGCTAACACTGCCTAGTACTTGGAAGTGTTCATAATTTCCTCCACCTTGCCTAAAGCCGCAGTTCTCGCTGAAGAAAAGCTGCCACCCCATGTTTCAGGTCGGTAGGTTATATGGGTATGGTGTTCTTTTGGTGATTTGGTGTTCTTTGTAAAATGAGACGTTTGTCTTGCCACCCTACACCAAAGCCCAGATATATGAAGAGGATGGGAGATTGTTGTCATGTGTACTTCAACGTGGCCTCTTGGCAGCACCCCTGGCCAGTTTTGTTTTTGTCTTTATTTCAAATGAACTATGGAGGGATGTCCACTTCTCGGTAATGTCACTGTTGTGGCATATTTCCACCTCCACCTCATGATGACTGTCTTCACTTGAACAATGAGATCCAGCTCATGTTGCGGAAGGTCTCGGCCGACCAAGGAGCACACTGTAAAATGTGACTACGATAATGTCAGGAAAGCCTAATTGGTAGAACATCAAACATTTTTGGGGGGTTCATCAGAGGCAGTTTAAGTGGTGGTGGGCTTGCATTTAACATGATCTTGAATGTGATTGGTTAATTCTAAACATAGCCTCATTCCACTTTTTTGAAGTGTTTTTTTTTTTTTTAACTTAAAACACGAGAATTGGAACACGAGCGTCATAGACCTTTTTCACCACTGTATGTGTCCGTCCCTTGACTGACAGATGATCAATCAGTTTACCCCACTTCTGACAATAGGATCTATGAAGATGAGCCACTAACCACATTGTAGTAGGTCTTGCTGGTGATAGATGTGTCGAAACCTTTTGGGGGGCTTCTCAGCGTCCCAGACTTTGGTTTGTCAAATGGCTTGTCTGCACAGTAAGAAAAAGGGAGATAAATATTAAGACCAGAAGCATACAAAGCAGAGTATCAATATTTAATTGAGTTTTTATAAGAAACAATCTAATCCCTTGCTTTTTAGGGGGCTTGCTGTAAACTGTGTTTCATGCCTGTCAATGTCAGATAATGGCAGGCATGTGTGATGGTAGCCTGTAGCCTGACAGTAAAACAACTGATGTTAGCCAGACCAAGCTGGAACTAGCCCCTTGCAATCACAGTTGGTCTTCTCTACACTGAATGTTCAGGATGTTCCTCTCCATTTAGCATCTGTGGAACTTCCTGCCTTTGTTTGTCGGTCCAGTTTCCTTCCTTCCCTTACTGCAACCCCCACCCTCCTCCCAAAAATAAAAATATACATACATAAAAAAGAAACACAACTTCCAACTGCACCCATTTAGCTTGAGACGTGTGTGTTTGAGCAGTCACTGCTTTGGACATCTGCATATGACATAATAGAAGTGTATTGACATTGCTGCACCCACCGCTTCCTTTTAGTTCCCGCACATAGTTACTGGGGAACCAGCCAGTCTTGCCATTGAGCGAACCTTCCCACCAGCCCCCCTCCTCCTGCCTGCTCACATTAATGATGTCGCCCTTGGAGAAAGAAAGTTCGTCCTCATTTGTCTGCTGGAAAGGGAAGCGTGCCTTGAAAAGAAAATGGCCACACCCACTGTCCTCAGACATGTCCTGCGACAAAAGAAATGCACATGCATTAAAATGCAATAGGAAAACAAAATGTGAAATCAGCTCTGTTTGTGACTGCTATCAGGTGAACGCTATTTGCTCCCTTTCCAGGACAACTTACAAGGCTGTGATACTGTGGTGGCTGCAGTGTGGAGGAACGACTTTGACTGTTCACAGAATCAACCGATTTCATCCTCAATGTGGCGGAGGATGGCACACAAACAGAAACACCTGAATCTGCACAACCAATGAGCCATTTTAAATTCACAAAATATGTTTAAAATACAATTGAGAACATTTATAGAAACACTGTTACCTTCAGTGGCTTTGTTCAGTGCAACCAAGCAGTTTAGGACCTTGGTGAAGTGCAGTCCCTGAAGGAGGTCATTGACCTCAAAAGGCTGCAGAATTTAGGGGATGGATGACATGCAACATCATGACCATATTAAGATGCACAATCAGGCGATAGCATCCTCTTCTTATAAATGGATCATAACATCCAACTACAGTATGAGGACGCACACCTTCCTGAAAGCACTGTGTTTAGGTCGGGTTGTAGAATGCAATTCCATCTACCGTCTGAGGTGGGATTATTCCAAGTCTGAGCTCCCCCTGATAATCTCTCCATTACACACATAACATGGGCGCACACATGCACAGTCATTGTCAAAATACCTCTGAAGTGCCTAATCTTGTGAAACAACACACAAAGATTCCCAAGGCATGATTGGAGCATTTCAAGGTGAATTACAGATGGCTGATGAATAATATTAAGCATTTAATATCACTTTGAATTTGTTCAAATAAACCAGAGCCCCAGTGCTCTCAAGTGCATGGCAGTATGCAGTGATTAATGTTGTCTGGCTGCATAGTAGGTAGACACAATCGCTGTAATAAAATTTCACCTCTCTAACTACCATTAGGTTAATGAACAATAGTCCACTTTGTACTGTAATTAATTACTGCAGTACTGCATTTAATTGTTAGGCATTACAACATATTCCAAAACATAACGAGGAGTAGCCATTATACAGGGTACTTGCATAAATTTAACACCATTTCCAGTAGCTAAGTAAGGCTGCTGCTGTTACATAATATTGACTCAATATTCAGTGATGGTTTGATTGAAGAGAGTGTAAAGGTACCTGTGATTGGCCAGAGAGCTATCCACATGAGAAATATCATGCAAATAATTTAGTTAAGCGTCAAAACATATGGCCGCAATGGTTTCTGATAAATCAGTCAGCTCCACCAGATTTAGAAGTCCTCCACGATTGGAGAGACAGGCAGAATCGTCTGAATTACCACGCTGATGTCAGACAGGCTGCCACTAATGGAGGCCTTGGCGTCCAGCATCATGGTTGACTTCTAATCAACCTGATTGGAAAATCCACTAGCTGCATGACATGTTGCATTACATCAGCCTACGACTCTCCTCTTCATCTTTTGTTCTTCACACCGAGCCCCCACAAGCCAAGCCCACCCCACCCCGCAATACCCTCTCCATGCGGTTTTTGACAATATGGACATCAACATTGGACCCTGTGTAATCTGATCTTTTCCATTGTGACGTCAGATTCCACAAACGTCAATAAACTGTGTGTGTTTTTGAGGTCTGAAAACAGCATTACATTTGCTCCTGCATTCAAGTTTAAACTCAAATTAAATCATTTTATATTGCAGTATTTGTGAAGAATGCACACCAAACACCTACCAAATGCATTCTCAAGTCAGAGTTTAAAACTGAACTACTCCTGCCGCCTGTTCCCATGACTACCACTGGCGGGATGCAATACCTTGATAATGTAGCATTTTTACAGTTAATACACTGACCGGTGACTTTGTTAGTGCTTAGTAGTGGTGATCGTATCTCTGTATGAACTTTTCACTCAACAGAAACCCTGAAAACAATTATCCACGGTAGTTCATATTCACGTTAAACAGTTTGAATACATTCAATGTCCCAGTTCCGCGTTAATGTGACGTTTCCTGCCCAATAGTGCGCACCTGTAACTGTCCAATATTACAAGAGCATGCAAGCACACCTGAATATCAATATTTTAAAATGGGGGAAACTATAAATATCAACGTGGGCGTACACAGAAATGTCATTTCAGCATATTAACAGAAACGTGAATAGAGTGACCCACCTGCACGCCGAAAACCCCGATGCCTTTGATGAATTCGCAAATGTTGACTTGATACTCGCTGTCAGTCCTCGGTTCCTGAATAAACTAAACATAAGAAGTCGCCCAATTAGAGCAGAATGTAGCACAGATTTTTTTAAAAACCAAAACAAATCCGGTAAAAATAAGCAATGTTTTTCTACACGGAAATAACGTTTATTTCAAGCGTGGTTTGTTGTGCGGTACAGCAGTGATTAGGAGCGTCAGTGCCCAGCTAGAATTCCGTTTGGATTTTCAAATTAAGGATTTCGACGCTAATTTCTTTCGTTTCACTGTGGCTTTTGTGTTATTTTTTTACTAAACACAACAACGATAATCATGATGTATTGATTGGCTACGAATGATCTGCTTCGGAAGATGAGTATTACCTACAGAAGCGGATGTTGCAGTGCGGCGCCTTTACTTCGAAATAGACCGACCTTTTTAACACAATTGAGTCCTGGTAATTAATTTACAGATCATTCATTGAATACATATCCCTGGTTTCCCCAGAAAACAAATGTTCTTCTGTTCGTGTTCATTGGTTTCTATTTAGATTGTGTGTAATATTGAAATAAATGCTACGGTTGTTTGTCTTTCCTAACACATACTTTGTCCGTCGTCCCAGGTCTCAGTCGCTCCAACAGCTTGCACAGCACCACGCCGTCCTGGAGAGACGTCCGGAGGAAAGCCTCCGGATCAGAGATGCTCTTCTTGGGAGACTCCAGCACCCCGAGCGTAATGAGCCACGTTACCGTCTGCTCGGCCGCGTTCATCGTGGACTCACGACGGTTGTGGGACAATGAAATGTCTCTTTTTAGAAAAGGCGAAAAGTGGAGGTTGGTCGGCCAAATGTACACCTCATTGTTGACTCGACCCAGCTAATATTCCAATGTCAAAACATGGATCGCCCCCCTCTCGCTCTCTCTCTCTCTCGCTCTCTCTCTCTCTCTCTCTCTCTCTCTCTCTCTCTCTCTTTCTCGCCTCTCTCACTCAAGTGATAATCAATCACATCTGCCTCATCTCGTGATAAAACCGTATTTGTTGTCGCTGCAAGACACGGCATTATTGCATTCTTATTCATTTTGAGCGTAACTTTGAAAACGTTCCATTTGCAGTTGTGTTAAAATGGGATGTGGCGTCACCTAGTGGCCAAAGATGGAAAGTGGACACGTTTTACAGTGAGTTCGTGAGATGTTTCCAGTGTGCTCTAAGAACAAACTGCTTTTCTGTAAAAAGGGGAAAAAATAGTCTTGGGCAAAAAAAAAACCTAGAAGAATTTCTTTCTCATGACGATGTATTTCATGATCTATTCCAAAACTCATTGGCATTTCACATTCCATAATATACATTTACCATCGACAACACCCGGGAGTGGGTGGCAAGGTGAACAACTGGTTATCACGTCTGTCTCATAGGACAGAGGTCATGGGTTCGATTCTCAGCTCCGGCCTTCCTGTGTCGAGTTTGCATGTTCTCCCCATGCCTGCGTGTGTTTTCTTTGTTTGTTTATTGAACATAAAACATATATACAGTAATAATTTGACAGAAAATAAGGTAGATAAAAAAGTAAAAAGAAAGAAATCGATCTTCATTCAACACAGTTATTATGTTCAAGGGAGTAGGAAGAAGTAAAAAACTTATCTAGTCCTACCCCGTTATGTGATTGTATCTAATAAATCATTTTTATATCAATCAGAAAAGAAAAAAGGAAGAAGAAAGAAGTCTCCATTAAGGCTCATACTTTACCCTTAACCGTGATATTTTTACAACTTTTGGTTTGTATCGGGATTATATACTTCCACACCCTGACACTCTTGTGTCAATTTTCTCTTAAATTCATAATGGATATTTATATACCTTTCTCTATTTATCAACTTAGTTCTGATTTATCATTATATTTAATGTTTTGAATTTATCATTTTAACTCTGATTGATGTAGGTTGTTTGTACTATTTTTTTGAATTTGTTTTTGAACTCAGCAAGCGATTTACTCATTTTCAGGTCCGTTTTGAGATTATTCCACAGATTAACACCTTTGATAGATACACTTCTTTGCTTGATGTTTGTTCTTGTTTTGAGGTTTTTGAATAAGTTGGTACCTCTTAAATCATAGCTGCTTTCTCGAATTTCGAAAAACTTCTGAATGTTTTGGCAGAGCAGGTTATTGTGTGCTTTGTACATTAATTGGGCGATTTTAAAGTCAACCAGGTCATAAAATTTCATCGTATTTAATTTGATAAATAGTGGATTTGTGGGTTCCGTATATTTTGATCTATTAATAATTCGAATTGCTTTTTTTTGTAGGTTGAGAATAGGGAGTGTGTTTGTTTTGCAGGCATTTCCACACTGTAGGTCATATATGGTAATAATAATGAAGTGTATAATGTGTACAAAGATCTCTTATTTAGCACTTCCTTGGTTTTGTAGAGGATCCCTACGGTTTTGGCTATTTTTCTTTTTACGTTATCGATATGTGGCTTCCAACATAGTTTTGAGTCTATTACTAATCCGAGAAACTTGGTTTCATATGCTCTTTCTATCTCAATTGAGTTTACCATAATTTTAGCTTGGTGTTTGATTGGTCTTGTGCCAAAAACAATTAACTTCGATTTTTTCAGGTTAAGTGACAATTTATTTCTGTCGAACCAGTTTTTTAATTTGTTTAATTCGTTTTCTACGGTTGTCAGGAGCTGTTTCAGATTTATTCCAGAACAGTAGAAAGTTGTATCATCAGCAAATAGGACACATTTAAATTGTTTTGAGACCTTGCAGATATCATTTATATATAAGATGAATAGTTTTGGACCAAGCACTGACCCCTGAGGAACTCCGTGAGTGATTTTCAGTTGATTCATTTTTTTATTGTTGAGTTGCACGTACTGATATCTGTTTTCTAAATAACTTTTTATCCATTTATAAGCTACACCTCTAATGCCATATCTTTCTAGTTTTTTCAATAATATACTGTGATCTATTGTGTCAAAAGCTTTTTTTAGATCTAGGAAAACCCCAACAGTAAATTCTTTGTTGTCTATATTAGTGGCTATTGCTTCCACAAACTCCATAACTGCCATTGAGGTGGTCCGTTTTTCCCTGAAGCCATATTGATTCTCACTTAACAGCGCATGCTTTTGTATAAAGCTATCAAGTCTGCGAGAAAATAGTTTTTCTAATATTTTTGAAAATTGTGGTAGTAGTGATATTGGTCTATAATTTGTAAACCGATGTCTTTCTCCACTTTTATAGATTGGAATAACTTTAGCAATTTTCATTTTTGATGGAAAGATACCAGCTTTGAATGACAGGTTGCATATGTGCGTGAAAGGTCGCACTACATATTCTATAATCTGCTTTATTATTGTCATATCAATATTAAAGCAATCAGTTGACTTTTTATTTTTAAAAGTTTTTATAATATTTGATACTTCTTCTTGTTTTACAGCAGTAAGGAACATCGTGGAGGAGTTTTTTTCTACATATCTATTTCAAACAAGATTGTTGGATCAGGAATTTGTTTTGCTAGGTTACTGCCGATGTTGACAAAATACTCATTAAATTCAGTTGCTATTTCTGCAGTTTTTTCCAAAATAGTATTTTTGCCTTTGATAAAATACTCTGGATAATCCATTTTTTTAGGACTATTTCTGATTACTTGGTTAAGTATCTTCCATATTTCTTGTGTGTTACTTTTATTCTGCTCTAATAGTGCATGATAATGATCTCTTTTACTGGTTCTTATAATATTTACTAGTTAATTTTTATAGGTCTTATATTTTTTTTCTGCTTCTTCAGTTCTCAATTTTAAAAACAATTTATATAAATTGTTTTTCTTTTTACATGCGTTTTCTATGCCTTTCGTTATCCATGGCTTACTTGGGTCTTTATACTTTTTGGAGACTTTAGTTAATGGAAAATGTTTATCATATAAGGAGATTATGGTAGACTGAAATACTTCAAACGCTGTATTTGGGTCTTCGTTTGAGTAGACCTCGGTCCAGTTTTGTTTTTCTAGGTCTTGCTTAAAGGCGTCGGTGGAGCGTTGGGTTCTTAGTCTTATTTCTGTTATGTGAGTTGTTGACTTAGCTTTTCTATCAAAATAATTATGAAAAACTGCAAAAACAGGTAGGTGGTCACTTATGTCATGAATGAGAAGTCCACTTTCCATTTTATGATCAATCTTATTTATAAATATGTTATCTATTAATGTGGCCGTGTCAACTGTTATTCTGCTAGGTTTCAGGATTACTGGGAAAAAGCTGTTGCTGTACATAGTATTTATGAAGTCAGTTGTTTTTTGTGTCCATTTGGGTTTAATAAGTCAATGTTAAAGTCACCACGTATTATTCGTGTTTTCTTATCGTTGTTGTAACTGAGCATATCTGTTAGTTTTTTATTGAATGTGTCAATACATGATCCTGGTGTCCTATAGATGCAACTTATGATGATATTTGATGCCTTTTTATTATGTATTTCAATGGTTAGACATTCCATTAGGTTTTCTATTGTGTTTGTCAATCTCTCGATTTTACTGCATTTTTGGGTACTTTGGGTACTCCATAGCCGTGGTTGAAACAAAAGGTGTGCAACAAACACCCGAAATATGTTTAGGATTACAAATGAACTTTCTTCTGTTGATTCTAGTTTCTTTTATTGTTACAATTCCAATCCTCTTCCTTGATGGGGGCTTGGGACTGGGAACGGACCCAATAGAGACATTCAGGCGAAGTTACTTTGGGTTTTTTTTTGTTTGTGTTTTAGTTCCTTTTAAAAAATGTGTTCGTTTAGTTACCTTAAGTTTAGTTTGGTCACGGTGAAACCTGAACATTTTAACCTTAAAAAAAGACAATAGAATACATCTCAACTGCAGTTGAAAAAATGAAGTTATACCAGGCCCTCATTCAGTTTAATTGTTTTTTTTACATTTGCTTTTCAGACCACCCTTTCGTTCTGCGAGAGGACTGTGAGCGCTCGGGAGTCGCGGCTTGGAGTTGAAGCGGATTATGTGGGACAGGAGATGTGAGCCAATCTCTTTTCGTAAATGGACGCTACAGCTTCATGTTTGCTTTCAAAACTTAGCTTGTAGCAGACGTGTGCAAATTTTCAACATGGCGTCTCTGATCCACTGGTGAAAGGACACTCTGATCCTCTCCTCTTTCATCTATAACTGCTTCAAACAACAAAGTGTATGCAAGAAAAGTGATTAAGATTGCACGACTGTCTGTGTCTTATGTGTTGTGTTGTGTTGTGTTATTTTGACTTCAAGATGGTGCCGCGAGCCTTTCCAGCAGCTCCTATATTTTGTTCTTCTACTTCTTCCTTTCATAACTTTGCTGCTGTGAATTGGGAATTTCTCCATTGCGAGACTAATAAAGGTTTTCTAATCTTTCTTATCTTATCAGGGAAGGTGGAGAGGCCGATGGAAGCACCCTGTCATGTTCTGCTTTGTCTTTGTTTTTAGCACCAGCTGGAGTGGAGGGCATGCCTCTTCAGTGGTGCACCTTTTTCTCATTACCAATCAAATCTTGCAATGTATTTAAGGACTGCCAAGCTGCCTAGTCACTGCCGTATTGACCTTGCTAGCTGTTTGCTCAGAAAAATTTTCAAGATGCCTCATTCATGGTTATAGTTGCTCTTGTTTAGTAAGTATTTCTTGTTATTCTTGAATTATTTAAGTTTCGTGTAATTGAACTTTTGCCATTTTGTGTTGTGTGTTTTCGGGTAGCAAAATGACTTTTTCGCAAGCAATTTTTTTTTTCTTTCTTCATATTGGCTTTTCTGGTTTGGTGTCGCCAGCGCTTTATGTTTATACTTTGTCGGTCCTTCATTTTACTGTAAATATTTTTTGTACCGTCATTTGTCTGAGTCTACGTTTGTGGGATCCGCTTACCTTCTGGTCCATTTTCGGATTGTGTCAGAATAATTCGATCATGAATCCCATAGACCCAGAGATGGAATGCTTTGGCCAGCCAAGGATGACTGATGGGACAACAGGAGACTGCGTTAAAGGAACTCTGCTCTGCTGGCTCGCCAGTTCGAGGAATTAGGCTCACGAGTAGTGCAGTTGGGTAACCGGGGGACACCCCCCTTGGATACCTGATCTGCTATGCTTGGGACGCTCCCCCCCCCCCCCCCCCCCCAACATTTGTTCAGGAGCCAAATTTGCCACACACATCTCGTTATTGTGGAGAGATCAGCCGTGCCAGCAACCAATCCCACAGTGGGCATGTACAGTACAGTACAGGCATGTCCAAAGCCTCTGTATCACGTCAGCTCTTTGTTCGGCATGCAGGAAAACCTTTTCGCTCGCACATCAACATGAAACAATGCGTCTTTCCGTGAAATAGCTGGTGATTGGCTGTATTTTATTTGATTTTTTTAATGAAGTTTTGAAAAGAAAATAAATTTGAAACACTGAAGGCACAAAACTTGAAGTGCGAAGTGGTGAGGGATCACTGTACATTCATATTCTTCATGATTTGTTTTTCATTGGATTATAATGTAATTTCCTTAGGTACATGTTAAATAACAATCATATTGCAATTTGCAACACCCATATCACATATTGCACTTTTTTTTCAATATCATGCACCCCTACTTTAAATACAGGGTGTTCCAAAAGTCTTGGGCACATTTTGACATTGAATATCTTGGAAACGCATCTGGTAAATTCAGAAAGCTTGTAATCTCAATTTTTACATGGAATGTTCAAAGATTTTCAGTGTGAGCACGGTTGGTCACACGACACACATAAAGCCGATAGTCAAATTCTTGCCAAGCGCGTCCCAGCATTGCATTGTCATTGTTTACAACAGCTTCTGTTATTCGTACCTTCAGCTTAAAGCATAAGCACCCATCCGTTATGAATTTACCATGCCATCTCACTACGGACTTCCTCTCTGGTGGCTCCTTTCCGAATTATCTGCGAAATGCATGTTGAACAACAGTCCATGATTCCGTTTTTGCAAATTCAAGCACACAAAACGCCTTTTCTGGTTGAGTGAACGCCATTAATGGGTCTGAAAAGAAATTAAAAAATCTATAGCGTTACGAAAAACGTAATGTAATTAGCTTTAAAATGGCACGACTTTTATCTTACTACCATTCATAGTTAAGGAGATATGGGGACTTCAAATGTGTCCAAGACTTTTGGAACACCCTGTATATTGTAATGTATGGCATCTTTGAGTGGCATTTCAGGACATCTAGGCTTGGCTGAATGTCTTGTTTTGGGAATCAAAATAAGGGCTGTGTTCAAATTCACAGGCTGGGTCCCCCAAAGGGCAAATTTTCGGCCGCATGACGGAACTGGATATGATACAAAACAATATCACAGCGCATTCGCCATATTGAATGTGTCTGTTGTTTTCGCCATATAATAATCGGTATGTAAAATTAACATAGAATGACATAACACAATCAAAAGCTGTGGTATGGTATTCATTGTTTGAGTTTCTTCTCGATGATAAATCAAACGACCAAATGAACGAGCCATCTTCACAAATACTGTACCTTAACGTTAATACATCTAATATGTCTAATGCATTGGCGTATTTAATAAGACGTCTACCTATATGTAGTGAAAATGTCAGTGATAATACTTGCCTAGGGTTGTCGCAAATGGCGCTATTGAATAGGAGTGTGAATACTGTAGCGCAGGGGTGTCCAAAGTCAGTCCTCAAGGGCCGCTGTCCTGCCCGTTTTCCAGCTCTCCCAGGTGCAACACACCTGATTCAAATAATCAGGATTGTTCTAATGCTTCTTCAGAGCTGGCTGATGAGCTGATCATCTGAATCAGGTGTGTTGCAGGCAGGAGAGATGGGAAAACGGGCAGGATGGTGGCCCTCCAGGCCTGGAGCTGGACATGTCTGCTGTACCGACCGGTATATACAAATATATGGAGGAAAGTAAGTGCTGTCTGTAGGGGATTAATAATAGGGGTCACCCATTTCATGTTCTGCGCCACTTTAGGCTGGGTTTGGCAACGGGTCTGCCTGTCCGTCCACTGTATTGGAGAGGAGAAGGGATGGAAAAGGCATTTCCCCAGTAGCCTCCTCTTTTATAGTGCATTAATTTTACCAATAGATGGTGCTGTTGATCTGTACTATTTATGCATTGAAAACGGGCAGGCTGCATCAGTGGGCCTTGCAGGCCAGGACAGTCATCCAGAGGAGACCTGACCCGGGGACTGAGTTCACCGACTGGCCTCACCAAAGTACCCCCAGCGGGCCTCCAAGCAAATACTACCCCACCACACATCAGTCGAGAACATTCTCGGGACCCCTTAAAAAACACCAGTTTGTACTGTCTCTGTTGCTGTTGTTTGGATCTGTCTTGTCAATTGCCTCATTTTTTTTAAGGTGGGAGGGGGGTATAAATTGGGGGCTTTTTGGCCATGTTAGGGCTTCTAAAAAAAGTGGTTACTTCGCCGAAACAATATAAACACGACAGTTTCACAGCCTCTCCACCGCCTGTATCAATGTATGCTTTTTGATCATCTGAAAACCGTCAATTCGATGCTTCTATTCATGAAAATTAGCAACACTTGGAAGAAAACGCTCGGCAATACAGCAATTCATCAGTCCTGTCAGTTTTTCTGTCAGCGGGTCTTCAACTTCCTTGTTTGTCTGTGAGTGGTGCTTCCTCTTTCGCTTACTAGCATGAATGTTTTTTGGGGTGAGGCTTCAAAAAGAGTTTGGTAACGGTTAACATTGACATATTAGAAAATAATCTCACAGAACAGACGTTTAAACGGAGTGGCCCGTCTCTGACCAGTTAGTTTGGTTTCAGGTTCAAATTGTTGTGGGGGGCTGATGAGACTTGCACAAGATGGGTGAGTACAAGAGAGAATGTTATTTACTTGTTCCAATTCAACAACTCATCATGATTTTCTGTCTCTTTGCAGCAGTTGTGTGTTCATTGATGGATGTTTGACAAGTCTGTGGTATTTGTAGTTGTGGCGATATCTGTCGATGTAGTTTAGATGCTGTCTGCTTGAGTCTACGTTTATGCGTTGGAAATGTTGGGAGACACCAGCACCCTGTCTTGGAGGAACATGTCTCCCACCGGCCAACCCAAGACCCCAGACATGTCCCCCACAGCAACGATTGGCAGCAACAGCATCTTCCCGGTGAAGATTATCAAAGTGTGTTTCCTCAGCAACAGCTTCAACCTCGGCAAGAACTTCAAATTGGTCCGCTGCGATGAAGGAATGGCAGTCAAGGTAATTTAAAACTACGATGCTACCTAATACTACTGCAGTTTTGCTCTGTGTTGTGGGGTTCTATTCGGACTTCTGTGCCTCTTGGAAGGATCCAGCACCCTATTTTAAGCCCATTTGTGATAGCCATCATACATTACATTATTGATTATCACTCAAGGGCGGTCAAGTGGTAAGCGCGTCAACCTCACAGTGCAGAGGTACTGGGTTTGATTCCGGCTCTGGCCTTCCTGTGTGGAGTTTGCATGTTCTCCCGGGCCTGCGTGGGTTTTCTCCGGGTACTCCGGTTTCCTCCCACATTCCAAAACCATGCATGGCAGGCTGAATGAACACTCAAAATTGTCCCGAGGTGTGAGTGTGAACGTGGATGGTTTTTTGTCTCTGTGTGCCCTGCGTTTGGCTGGCAACCGGTTCACCGTGTCCCCCGCCTACTCCCCGAAGACGGCTGGGATAGGCTCCAGCACCCCCCGTCACCCTTGTGAGGATAAAGCGGATTGGAAAAGGGATGGAGGGATGGATTATCATTCAATTCCTGGACAGACACATGAGAAAGACTAACATTCACACAAACTCCATACAAAAAGGCCTTTGCCAAGACTTTGTTGCTCAATGGGACCATCACTAACCAGTTATTCGTGTAGTTTTATTAGTATTATTATATAGATACACCTATACAACTATATATCGTCGACAGCACAGAGTGTGCAATAAATCTTAATGTTTGTTTTTAGCTGGCACAAACTCAAAATAGTGACTGTATACTATTTCCAGTTTGAAAACACAAGTAAGTCTCTTTTCTTCCTCAATTGCTCTTTATGGAACACGTAAGTCGTCAATGCGCTCCAGACGTGACACAATGCTTACATGATGTCCCGGGTTCTAAATTCACTTTTTTGATCACTGGTGACTCTCTGAAGTTACCAGTCAACCAGAATATCCATGAGGCAAATTTCTTTTTAAACTTTAGCTGTGCTGTTTTTATATCTACCTCACTCACAGTATCACTGTTGGTTTCTCGCACCGGTTGCAATCTAGGCTGTAGCATGAAACTCCAGCATTTGTGCACCCAATGGATGTATTAAAGGTCACTATGTAGCATTAATGTGCAGTATTATTGGGAATTTAGGAGTCAATGCCTGGTGTGAACGAATGAACGTGAACGCCGAGAACAATAGATATCTGACCAACATTAGGGATAGACTGAAAAAAGAGAATATGATCGAAATGGCGGGCGGCCCGGTAGTCCAGTGGTTAGCACGTCGGCTTCACAGTGCAGAGGTACCGGGTTCGATTCCAGCTCCGGCCTCCCTGTGTGGAGTTTGCATGTTCTCCCCGGGCCTGCGTGGGTTTTCTCCGGGTGCTCCGGTTTCCTCCCACATTCCAAAAAAAACATGCATGTCGGGCTGATTGGACACTCTAAATTGTCCCTAGGTGTGAGTGTGGGCGTGGATGGTTGTTCGTCTCTGTGTGCCCTGCGATTGGCTGGCAACTGATTCAGGGTGTCCCCCGCCTACTGCCCGGAGATGGCTGGGATGGGCTCCAGCACCCCCCGCGACCCTAGTGAGGATCAAGCGGTTCGGAAAATGGATGGATGGATGATCGAAATGGCTCACCTCTTCAGGGCGGACAGTGGCCAGCAAGGGATCGGAATTGTCATCTGTAGGACCATGGGCCCCAACGTAATGTTTACTAGATATGAAGGTGAAAGGATTCAACATACTGGCATTAATTTCGTCTTTTGGACGTACACACAAGTTAACTTAGCGTTCACATTTATCCCTCTGAGTTTTTGGTTTTGGGAAACAAATAAAAAATGCATCCTTCAAATGTGGACGATAGTAGTATCTGAAGTCATTTCTGCAAGTTCCATAGCATCAGAGTTTACTTGGCATGTTTTTTTTTTCTGAGATAAATGGGCAGAAAACAAACAGTCGTTGCATGAGTCATCTGCGAGAATGCTTCTATATTGCCCTTCCTCCAGTTCACGGCGTGATGTCACGCTGCCTTGCGGTCTGAAAATAGCACTCGTGCGACACGCTATTGTTTGCTAGTCTCTTGGGGTAAAATGGACGCAGTTGTCTCCTGTATTTTCGGCCAAAGCGGCCAATAAGTTTTTGCCCACAAAAAAATTAATTTTCATTTGGTGTATTGGCAGGTGTTTATTTAAAACCCCGATTGATGTTACTCCCCCAGATGGGGATGTGAATTTGAATACTCCAACAATCCGTTTCCCTATGTTCAAGCTGTGAATACCCCTCTATTTTATTATTCATTAACTGCCCGTTTTTCTAAATGCACAATACATGCACAAGAGAGCACTATGGCTGAGAAGTACAGTATGTGCTGTTTAATTCTTGTCAATTCTTTCACATTGCTACAATTCACAGCCGGTCAACTGCAACTGCCTTTAATTAATGGTGACATTTGAAGAATGAATGTAGTCTGATTACTTGACTGTAAAAAGGAATGTGTTAGATTATTCATAACTCGAAAAAGTGACTTTGGAGTAACTCGTTGGTTAGCACAGTTCTGAGGTTTGGGGTTTTCCAATACAGGCTCTGCCCTTCCTGTGTGGCGTTTGTATGTTCCCCTTGTACTTGCGTGGGTTTTATTATGCCTTTCTGTTTTATTCACACGTTTGAAAAATATGCCTATCAGGTTCACTGTAGACTCAAACGCTAACGGTGTAGTTGGTATACTCGCCTTACTTCCACCCAAAGTCAGCCGGGATAAGTTCCCGCAACGGCGACCCTGTTGCCCACAATGCTGTTCAGGATAAGCGGTGTTGAAAATGGATGGATAGACATTTGGGTAGCACGTTTGTCGACTGGTTAGCACGTTGGCCTGACTGTGAGTGCAGAGCTGCAGGGTTCTATTTTGGCTCTGGCCTTCCTGTGTGGAGTTTGCATGTTCTCCCTGTGCCTGCATGGGTTTTCTCCGGGTACTCTGGTTTCCTCCACATCCCCGAAACACGCATGGCAGAATAATGGAACGCTCTAAATTGTCCCTAGGTGTGACTGTGAGAGCGAATGGTTGTTCGTCAATGTGTGCCCTGCGATTGGCTGGAAATCAGTTCAGGGTGTCCCCCGCCTACCGCCCGAAGACAGCTGGGATCGGCTCCAGCACGCCCGCGACCCTTCTGATGATAAGCGAATCAGAAAATGGATGGATGGATGAAGACTCAAATTGTCCTAAGTTGTGAATGGCTGTTTTCCTATATGTGCCATGCAATTGACTGACGTCCAGCCCAGGGTGTGCCCTGCCTCTCCCCCAAAGTCAGCTAGGATAGGATCAGGCATACCTCTGACCCCCGCAAGTAAAAGCAGTGGATTCAGTTGTGTTGAGTATAACTTAAGGGAGAGTCAAACTGTTTCGGGCTTTGCCTAGTTGAGGTACTGTACATCACGATATATGACCAAGTCTTCAGCTTCACAACACCATCTTCTGTCATAGGATGTCATCAACATTGTCCTGTCAGGTGGCTGCGTGGGTCCTGGCATAAAACACACCCAGTGCTACGGGCTCCTCCTCAAACACCTCAAGTCGTCCGAGATACACTGGCTGCACCCGGACCTGACAATGACTGAACTCACCCAGCGTTACGAGCAGCAGCACCTGGAGGCTGAGTGGAGGTTTGTATGCCTTGCAGATTGTGGTGCAGTACACGTGCTTGAAATGAAACGAGGCAACGTTACTGTGAATGTTACTTTTCCAGATACGACTTAAGGATCAGGTACATTCCATCAAACTTCTTAGCAAAATTCCAAGAGGACAGAACCACCATGCTCTACTTTTACCAGCAGGTCAGCTATGTTGTTGTTTGAAAGGCTTGTATTGACCTGAGAAGATACAATGGTTTTAACGTATGTTGTGTGTTTGCAGGTACGCAGCGACTATATGCAGCAGTTTGCCTCAAAAGTCAGTGATGGGATGGCTCTCCAGCTTGGTTGCCTGGAGATTAGGTAGTGAATACTCCCAAATTCACACCTCTGTATCTGGGTTTTTTTGGGGGGGGGGGGGGGTTGTATGGAAAAAAAAAAAAGAAAACCCTGCCTGCTCTTTTGTTGTGTTGGCAGGAGATTCTACAAAGACATGAATCCAAACGGACTGGAGAAAAAGTCCAACTTTGAGCTCCTAGAGTAAGTCAGTGCCTTGTGATTTGTGTACAATGTACAACCTCTGACAATATATCATCGAACACAGGCATCACGTTCAGAGAGAACCTGAGTTCCTGGAGTGAAGACATTTTTCTTTGAAACCTCATACAGAAGTCTTGGCTCCCATTTTCTGTCCGCTGCCAGTGGCCACAAGTCTAGTCTTGGCTGTCCGTTTAAAATAACCTCACTTAGACTCACGTTTCCAAATGGTCCACATCATTTAGAGCAGGGGTGGGCAAATGTTTGTGCTCAAGGGCCACATTTTATTTTGAAACTGGATGATGGAATCACTAGAGATGGACCGAGTTGTATGCAAAAAAATGTAAAATTGAAAATGTCAGACTAATTGCTCACGCAGTTGTTCACAAAGTGATGAACTTCACCTCATCCTTGCTTGTGAACAGCTGAGCCTTTGTTTTCATTTAGAGTGTTATGAATGGGTATAAAACCTGTTTCCAGTTAACAGCAATTGGCAGCAATTTTCCTGGCCTTTTGTTGCCCTGTCCCAGTTTTTTTGTGAATGTGTTGTCATCTTCAAACTCAAAATAAGACAAAAAAAAAAAGAACACAACAATGTTGTGAATGAACATATTGCCTCTATATTGTATTTATTTGAATATATGTTGAAAATGATTTTCAAACCACCAGGGTTTTTTTTTTCACAGCATCCCAAATTAATTGGATTTGGTGTAATCTGTGACCAACAAGATTTTTGGTTGATCATGATCTGACTTTTCTCCATTAGGAAGGAAGTTGGACTGGACTTGTTCTTTCCAAAAGAGCTTATCAACAGCATGAAGGTAGAGGTCCATCTGTCACACATTCTATGGGGGCCTATGTCACCTGAAACTGATTTGTGACTTTTTAATTTTTTCACTGAATGAACGTCAGCCGAAACAACTGCGTCGCATGATCCGGCAGACATTTCAAGGCTACGGCACTCTGAACCAAGAGCAGTGCATGGTCAAGTTCTTCAGCACTCTGGCTCAGTGTTACAGCTATACACAGGAGAGATTTGCCTGCCAGCTGGTGGTGAGTCATGGGGAATGGAAATTAGACATAATTCCCATAAATTATACATTTGTGACATAGATTTATCCACCATAGCATTTGGTACACCTATATCAGTTGTTGGATCAAAAATCAGCCTCCAGGAGAGAAACCCAACCACCTAGGGGGAGAACAGGCAAACTCCACACAGGAAAGCCTGAGCCCCTAATCGACCTGGACCGCTGTACTCTGAGGCGCACATGCTATATGTAGGCCGAAATGAACCCGCAGCGCCTTCCACAATTTAACAACACGTGTCCAAATAAACCTTGCCCAACAACTTCCCTGAAGTTGTCCATTCAGGACCTGTGTCAGGTCAATTTTCCAATGTCTATCGAGTCATCCAGTGGAGGCGGTATGGCTCAGTGGTAGAGTGGTTTTCCCCCAAGCCAGCGGTTGGGGGTTTGATCCCCGGCCATTGCAGCCATGTCAAAACATACAAGCTACATGGCAATGTTGTAATTTTTTGGGAGGGATTCGTTAATCACCGTTTGGTTTAAATGTATGAATAGTATCTTAGCCTGTGTTGGGTAAAAACCTTTTGTACTAGTTCATGGTATGAACTTTTTTTTAGACCATTGGCCCATTTTTGCAAGTTCTTGTCTGTGCTGCAGTATATTCTCACATGCACGATAGATTGTTGTACAGTATGTGCCTGTGTGCCTCCCTTCAGCATGGCTGGCGTGTAACAATCGACCTGGTCATTGGATCTGAAGGTATCAGTCAGCAAACTGACAATTCAACAGTAAGCGCACACTCTTTAAGAAAATACATTCATGCTATTATCATACATCTTGCTGAAATAAAGATGGATTTTTTTTCTTTTTTGTTTTTAGCCAGTCCTCCTGGCCACATTCTCCCAGGTGAATAGTATCTTGTTCTCTGCAGAGAGCCATGGCCGAGCTCTGCTCACTGTATACATAGAGGGAACAAAGCAGGTAACTCGTCCTTGGTGTAAAGTAATAGTGTCATGTTTGCATAAAACACCATTGCTATGGTGGGAAATATGAAGTCCAAATACTTTGTATTTGTACCGAAGTCAATTTTTCTGTTACTTTACTTGAGTACAGTATTTACGTACTTTGTATTTTTATGACATATTTTTGCTCCCTGCCCCCTTTCATTTGAAAACAAACATCTGTGGTTTCTGCTCCTTACTATGTTAAAATAGGCATTTTACATTTTTCAACGACTGCGGATGACATGATTTAAGAAAGACTTCAAGGTAAAGTCAACCGCGTCTGAAATCTGGGTTGATTGCGATCGTTGGGTTTTATAAGGTGTAAAAACGGCTACAGCAGTGAAATGGAGGAACATGAACAGGGAACATTGTCAACAACAGATTAAGGGAAGCAAGATATTTCCCATCAATAGCCTTATTCACTCAGCCATTTAAGAATGGTTTGTCAGCTACAAAAACAAATCATGGCGAAAGTCTTGTGTCTTGTGCCACCTGAAAAACCACCATCTTGTGGTATTCAAAAATTCTCTGTCTAATCTGAAAAAATATACCAGTATTCTGTTGTTGTTTTTTAAATTATCAGCTAATTTCCACGTTTTTGTTTTTCAGTTCACAACACAGTCGCCCTTGTGGTTTGGCACCAATAAATATTTGCAGATTTTTTTTTTCAATATTTTCCCCTCCAAAAACGGTTGCCGGTACTGTAATATCATGGCATTACCCCCCCCCCCCCCCACCTTACCTTTTACCGAAAAAGTATTCTGAATGTTTATTGGCATTTTTGAAGTGTTTGGGGGGGGGGGGGGGGGGGGAGCATTCCTATAGCTTTTCAAAGGGCATCAATTAGACATGGATTCTTGCTATTCAAGAATCTGCCCGGTCTCTATCCCCTGTCAGTTGTATTAGCAAAGCTATGGGAACTCGATGATGTCAACTATTTTGTGTGCTTAGTTTTTTTGTGGTTGTGCCAAGTTATCAAATAATAATTGACAGTGAAAATTCATTTTTACATCTTACGTTTGCACTTCAGTACTTTTCAGGGTCTGTACTTTTTTAAATTTTACTTCTGCGCAGGAGTTGATTAACTAGTTGGAGTTTATTATCCAAGTGTCTGCACTTTTTAAATCCAGAATACAGTCATACCTCGGTTTTCAACCATAATCCGTTTGAAAAGCGATTTGTTCGAAATCCGAAACTACTTTATTCACCCATGGTTAGGGGCTAAAACACGATGCAGAAATAACAAAAAACAACAGTCAGATTTGCGTAAATCACAACAAACACGTCTGCTCACAATGAACGTTACACGAGGAAGTGTCACTCCTCGTGTAAGGAAGCCGAGAGGAGTCGAGTGGCGTACAGTATTCGGGTTTGTTCAGTTTGGTCGAAAACCGGTTTTCGGTCGTAATCCGAGGCGTAAAAATCTCAAATTTTCTGGTCGAAATCCGATTTGGTCGATAAAAGAGACGTTTGAAAACCAAGGTTTGACTGTATAATCTTTTCATTTTTCTCTGAGAAACAAATGTTCCTCATATACTCTGCCAGTGTTACAGGACTTTGTGGGGACCGAGCCAAAGTGCGCTGGCCTTCTTGTGGTTTAGTTTTCACACTAAATATACTTTTCCATCCCACAGCCCCTCTCAGTGAGTACAGAGTCTATGGCTGTAGCAGAAAACATGGCCAACCTAATTGATGGCTTCTGCCAGATAGAGCGCTCCCCTGAGGGCTCACTCATTAACAGGCCTAGCAAAGGTATACACATTAGGCAGTGGCCTAAAATGAAGAAGTCATTTCGAATGAACGCATGTGACACATTTGAGAAAATCATTTATCGTTTATTCTTACAGTGAGACTGAAACTGCCAGACATTCCAAAACGGTGAGTTAATTTTTTATAGGGCACCCTCAAAATTCGTAGTTGTCTTGACTTGACATCTCATCTCAATAAATGTTGTTTCATCTCATTCAGCAATGACTCAACTGGACCAAATAGAGGTTTGACTAAGTTTAATACTAAACTCGAACACATGCAGTCAACTGTTATCCGTAAACATAGACGGGTACATTTTCAGCATTTCTCTCTTCTGTCTTCAGATTCGGACATTTATACTGAGATTCCTGAGAGCCCGACAAACCCTTGTGGTGAGTCAACCTTCACCGAGCCTAATAATCCCTGAAAATGTGGCATGATCATTAAAAAAGATTTGTTTGTGCACTCAGAGAAGCAAAGGATCTCCCGAGCAAATGTAATTTTAGGTCAGATCCTGGGTGAGGGCTTTTTTGGAGAGGTTCATGAGGGTGTGTATAAAAGCCCGGTGAGTTGATCTGCGCTGGAATGACATCACTGCATTGCCTGCCCAAATCATTGTTGTGACTGTGTTTTGTGTCTAAAGACAGGCCACACAATCCAAGTGGCCATCAAAACCTGCAAGGACTGCTCAGCAGGCGTGAAGGAAAAATTTCTCAGTGAAGCTGGTCAGTTTGTTCACATTCACAGAAAACATCCATGCATGCTTTTCCTGAAACAAATCACATTCATAAATGCCTGACAAAGCTGATTGATTTGCAGACTTAATGAAAAATCTGGACCACCCACACATTGTGCGCCTGATTGGAGTCATTCATGTTGATCCGGTCTGGATTGTCATGGAACTCTATCAACATGGAGAGGTATGCGTGCATTTTTAGAAATCGGTGCAGTGTTCCCTCACAAATTGCAGTTAATGCGGAAAGATCAAGACAAAATTTGGACGATATGATCACAGCATGCCATGGCGTGTTCTAGAGTATATTTCCATGAAATATACCATGAAATTACGATCATCCCCTCCTGAAGCTATGAGCAGTATAGAAATGCAGGTGTGGGCAAACCTTGGTGTTCGAAGGCCAGATTTGATTTTTAATTTTTTTTTTTATAGAAAGATGTGCCAGGTCGTTCTTAGATTGGTTTATGAAAAGATGCAAACTTTTAAGTAAAATCGTCTATTTTTAAAAAAGAAAATAATTCTTTTTTTTTTTTTAAATCATTATTAATTGTACAATATACATTATTATAGGGCACTTGATAAGATAAATGCTCAGATTAAAGAACCAAAAGTGACCCATTGGTCATATACCGCACACCCGAGACACCAATTATGGTCCACACTTTGCATCCATTTTCCAATCTGCTTATCCTCACAAGGGTTGCGGGCGTGCTGGATCCTATCCCAGCTGTCTTGGGGTAGTAGGCAGGGGACACCCTGAACCGGGTGCCAGCCAATCGCAGTGCACATAGAGACGAACAACCATCCACGCTCACACTCACACCTACGGACAATTTAGAGTGTTCAATCAGCCTGCCATGCATGTTTTGGAATGTGGGAGTACCCGGAGAAAATCCACGCAAACATGGAACATGCAAACTCTACACAGGGAGGCCAGAGCCGGAATTGAGCCCTGCACATCTGCACTGTGAGACCACGAGACGACCACCCACCGTCCCCCCTCCCCCACATTCTAAACAGCCAAAAATTTACACTCAGTAGAGTAAAACATTGAAACAAATTTGAAGTGATATTTAGCTAGCGGAGTTTTTTCGCTCAGAAATTGTTACTACGTTTTATAGAGAGAGTATTTGAGTACATTTTACGTATATGGTATCAATTTATGAAAAAAAGCTTACTCAGGGGTTAAGCAAACGAACCCAAAAACCTTCAGGTTGGGAGAGAGCCGCACTATCACCTGAGCCTTGCCGCTCCGACTGTGAGTTAGTAAATCGCAGGTGTCAGGTGGAATACTTGTATCTCCAAAAAGAGACCTAAGTATTTGGGGTCTCCTTTTGGAGACAGCTGCTATTTATCAGAATCAGATTTATTGACCAACTATGGAAAACACACAAGGAATTTACATTGCCAGTTACAACCTGTCCAGAAAAACGGAATCAAAACAATGACCAACAGAGGGACACAGAACGGGAAGCCTGGTGGTTTGCTATTAAGCGCTCTGATGTCTTTGATGTCAAAAGAAAACAAGAGGGAAGAGGAGGGGAAAAAAACCCAAACAGACTGCAAACATTCTCCTGAAATGGTTTGAACCTAAGAAAAAAAATCACATATTTTAAAGGACATGTGGAACAAATCTCGAGACTTAACAGTGAACGAGGAGGATGGAAGGGGAAAGAGGGGGAAACGTGTCACAACCAGTCTGACTTGCTGTTCAGATAGGAGTGTTCTGTCAGTCATGTTACGACACGGTGCTGGAGCGAATAGGAATCCAACGAAGGTGTTGACATTTCAGGGCATAACGTCGCATGTTATTGTCATTTGTTTGTGTGAATGTGTGTCAAGTATCCACAGCTGCAAGGGCAAGCCTTATCAGTCTTAGCTTCGTGAAGGAGGGGTTAAGAGGGGTGATAAGCGGATTTCTCCATCCATCCATTCATTGCAAGGGTCGCGGGTGTGCTGGAGCCTATCCCAGCTGTATTCCGGCAGTAGACGGGTAGCTTGTTGCTGGCCAATTGCAAAGGACATATAGACGCAGGGGACAGTCCAGATAACAGTTGTTTTGGGAACAGGCCATCCACAATTTCGGACAGCCTTGAAGGTTTTTTAGCTTGTGAAAATTTCTTGGGGTCATTTATCTGAATCCTCGATCAATCAATCAATTTTTCCAGGCCGGGCCAACTGCTCCTCGTTTTTTTCCATTTCGTGACTCCAACAGCACATCCACTTTGCAATTGAGTTTTATCAACGGACGAGTCTGAGTGTTGATTACCCACCCCAAATCTTCTAGAAAGGCCGGCAGCTTGTTCCCTTCTAATGAAGCTGCTCCCATAGGGTGAATTTTGCGATAGATTTCAATGGTCACTCCTATTAGTTGGGCCACTTCGACTCAGAACTCCGTTCCTACCCACCTAAATTCACTGCAAGTCAATGAGTTATTTTATGATTGTCTGTGTTGATGGTGTCAGCTGGGGAACTATCTGAAGGAGCAGAAATCGACCCTAACAACAGCAACATTAATACTGTACTGTCTACAAATCTGCAAAGCCTTATCATACCTGGAGAGCCTCAACATGGTGCACAGGTATGGGCAGATGATCTTTTTTTTCTCTTCATGTGCCATTGTTAACTTTGTTGCGCATTCTACCGTGCTTATGTAGAGATATAGCAGTGAGAAACATCCTTGTGGCATCTCCTGACTGTGTCAAACTTGGTGACTTTGGTCTCTCTCGTTACATAGATGATCAGGAGTACTATAAAGGTACGCACACATTCACGAGTGCAAAGATTCTTGGTGCCAGTTCATTATCTAATGGAATGTATCTCCTTGATTATGCAGCATCTGTTTCAAGAATGCCAATCAAATGGATGGCCCCAGAATCTATCAACTTCCGACGGTTCACCATTGCCAGTGATGTCTGGATGTTTGGTTAGAAACCCCCTCATGCAAGTCTTATCTACAAATACATTTACTGGATATGCCATTCTGTGCTAAATCGGTTTGAAAATCCCACATCACCAAAATGATCATTGTTAACAGCATCATCACAGTACTGCTAAAACTATTTTTTGAAAACAAAATCTTCTCTGAATTCAAACAGTATGACACCAGCAACTCGATGCACTTTGCACAACAGCAGCAACCAAAAAGGATTGTCATGCATGCAAGGTCCCCTCCCTGAGCTGTCACCCACTGTGGCGGAGATGTTTGTGTGTTCCAATGATTCGAGGAGTTACTGTAAGTTGTCTGCAGCGTTATGCATAGAAAACAGGTCACCGGTGAGGGACCAGACAAATCATGGCTCCAAGATCCACCTACTCCGATGGGGCCCAGCTGGGCACAGCTGGAAGAGGCAAGATGGGACACCTTACCCAGGTGCCACCATCTTTGAGGGAGGCCAAGAGGGTCGGTTTTATAGTAACCTGCATGGTGGCTGAAGGCAGAAGACAAGGCGGTTTGATCCCCGGCTACAGAAGCTGGCTCTAGTGACATGAAACTTCACCTCTCTGGCAGGGAAGTTTAATGGTGGAAGGGCTGTCACTTGTATAGCTCTTTTCTGGCAGCGTTTCACACCGTTACTTCAGCAACTGGGGGTTGAGTTTCTTACTCAAGGACTCTTCGACATGGCCGCAATGGCCGGGATTGAACCACCAACCTCTGGATTGGGAAACAACCACTTTATCACCGAGCCATGATGCCTTATAAGTATCAGTCAGGCTCACGTCGACACATAGCTCGAGCCCTGGTACCAGTCCTCTTGAGAGGGATTGGACTCAACTCCACTCTGGAACTGCCCACGGTGAGAAGTGCCAAAAAGTGTGGCCAGACTTATTGACGGTGAACAAGAGGCTAGCATCCCTCCGCCTTCAGGTGAGGGGAATGTAAGAAGCTGAAGGGAGGTGTAGAGCTGTCAACTTATCACCTGCTGGTAGTATGCTGGCTCGATAGTGGGGAAAGCTGCTGCATCAACCCGGCAGATCTAGATGTATTGTAAGCCTCTGCTGTCTTTCATAGACCCCTATCAGAAAAAAATTCAACTGCCACCTCCAGCAGAACTAGAAACCCGTGTCCCAGGGGGAGGCGAGGGCCATTGAGTCGGAGTGGGTGATGTTCTGCATCTCCATTGTTGAGACGACCGACCGGAGCTGCGGCCATAAGATGTTTCAGTGCCTTTAGTGGTGGAAATTCCTGAGCCTCTTTAGTGGTCGTTGAGGTGAAAACTCAGGCATGGAAGGGATTTGGTGAGTTCATGGATACTGTATGATTTCTGGATGGTTTTGAAGAAATTTTGGTCCACCATCCAACGTCTCAGAGGAGAAAGCAGTGCCCCATCAACACTGTGTATAGTGAGGATGGGGCGGTGCTGACCTCAACTCAGGACATTGTGAGTCATGGGCCGACTATTTCATCCTCATCTATTGCATGACACACTTTCCCAAGAGAAAGCAGAATCTGGGAACGCTAAGACGGGCTCTCCTATCTCTGGGGCTGAGGTCAGTGAGATGTTTAAAAAGCTCCTTGGTGGCAGGGCAGGGCAGGGCCCCGGGATTGGATGAAATCCACCTGGAGTTCCTGAAGGCTCTGGATGTTGTGGGGCTGTCCTGATTGACAAGCCTCTGTAACATCGCATCATCATCAACATCGTATCTGGCAGTGGCAGAAGCATACCACATGGTGATGGAGGAGGTGAGGATGGACTTGATGATGGCCATGTAGAACTGCACCAATATCTTGACAGAGAGGTTGAGTTATCTCAACTGCTGCCGGAAGAACATCTTCAGCTGGGCCATTTTGATGAAGGAGCTGATGGTCGGCTTCCACTTTGAGTTCTCGGGTGACGGTGGGGCCCAGGAAGCACAAGGAGTCCAAGATGGAGATGAAGGAGTCTGTGGGGATGTGACTTTCCATCTCCTTTGTTTTGTGGGTGTTCAGCTCCTGGTTGTTGTGGTTGCACTAGGACACCAGCCGCTGCACCTCACAAATGTAGACAGACTCATCACCATTTGAGATAAGCCTGATGAGGTTAGTGTGCTTCACAAACTTGATCAGTGTTTGGACTGAGCCATGGCACCGAGGGGCTCTGTTGCTTTGACAGGGCCTGTGGGGATGTTGGGGATCATGGTGATGGTGTATGCGAGATGTGGGGGTCTCCAGAGACGGGGGGGGGAGGGAGGTAGGGTATCTAGGCATTGTTGGTAATTTGCCTAACGCTACATTCAGACCGAAGATGAAATGTCGCTTTGCTCCCCGTGACTTGCATAAATGAAGGCCCAATCAATGTTTTGATGTCACCTGCCTTCCTAAAATGGCGTCGTGCATTAAAATTAACCAAGGGGATGGTGGTCAAGACTGGACATAAACGATGGGAACACGAGATATTTATTAAACTTTACAATATTAATCAGTTGCCCTATCAATAACTTGAAACGGGCCATCAAAGGTACACTTTAATAAACAATTTATTCTTGGCTAGTTCGTGTGTCCCAGCGTGTAGGGAAAAAAAAGCACTGTTTGAGAATGCAGGCTTTTTCCAGTCAGGGCCCCCGCAGAACCCTCGACACATGTCGACCAAAATGTCTCGTGTTTGCGTCCAAAAAGGTGTGTGCGTGTGGGAGATCTTTTCCATGGGTCAACAACCATTCCTCTGGCTGGAAAACGGACAGGTGATCACCCAACTGGAGTCCGGCGTCCGACTTCCCAAGCCACTGTTGTGCCCGCCCACTCTTTACTCTCTGCTGACTAGCTGCTGGGCCTATGAGCCGTACATCCGGCCCAGCTTCCGCCAGCTCGTCTGCTCCCTGAGGTACTCGGCTTCTTAATACACACCCTTTGGGGGCAAAGCTGTATTACCCGTTCCTTTTAAGGAGATATTATGGAAAACCCAAGGTCCAACCCACTGGTTGTCATTCTAACTAAGGCCGGACTCACCTTTGGCCCAGCACCATATGGGGTGCGGTGAGAGCTTTTACTGCATTAGATAGAGCCACCTCAAAAAGCAACTTAATGCCAGCATGAAAAACCATACGCTGTAAAAATCTGTACGGTATGGAATGCTTGATTCATGAGTAATTTCCAAAGGCTGTTATTATTATGTTATTAAGACACGGCAGCTTTTATAAACTGTGAAAAAAAAATGCATGTCTTCTCCAAATGACCTCGTGTGAATTGTAAAGACAAATTGTTAGACACTGACTGTACTTTGATAAAAGGGACATTCTCAAAATGGAGGAGGCAGAGTCACCACACCGCATCTCGTCCAGCTTGCCACTGGGCCATGACTACACCGAGCCTCCCCCAAAGGTGCTGTAGAGTCACGTGAAGGCACAATTACTTCTAGCAGTTCTTGAACTACTAACACAGCATCTCATGTGATGTCTTATCAGCCTTCCAGAGTGCGACCGACTAGCCCCCTCGTCTCGCACAGTCAGGTTCGCTTCACGTGTGTCCATAAATTGCAGTGCATTGCTGACTCACACATTGTGTCACGCACGTATTGTAAATTGAGCAAAAACAGCTCACGTTGTGTCAAAAATAGCTTACCGGTATATTTGTGTGGTTGCACGCGTGTGCATGAGCGTGTGTTTGTCTTTGTAGGGAACAGCCTGGGACGTACCACTTTGGGAGAAAGGGCAAGAAAACGTTGACGACACTCTACAAAGGCAAAAAAGAGAGATGGCGATGGATAGTCAGTGGCTGGAGCAGGAGGAGCAACAACTGGTGATGCACCCAAAATATGCACGCATTCACGCACATAAGCACACACGTGCAATCACATTAATGATATGTTTGTCTTGCAGGATCCTGCTGTGCGACAAGCTTCAAATACAAAGGTGCAATATTTGTTTCTCATTCTTCATGCACGACACTGATGTAGGCATTTGCATCACGAATTAGTGTTCAACAGGTGAACCTGTTAAAATTCAAGTGCCCCCTCTCTCATTTAAAAATTTCAACAATTCAAGGAGCTGTTCTGCGAAAAAAAAAACACTAAATCGTGACCTTTTTAATTTGCAGCTTCCAGAAAAAAATGCAGCTGACTGTAAGTTGCCTCGGAGTCGGTACACTTTCAAGTTAAACTTCACAAATGGTAATAGGGAGGTGGCTAAATCAAATAACCCCTGATGTTTTTAAGGTTCTCCCCCAATGTCCCCAGTGACGCCTGACATCACGTTGGTAATACCATAATCTTCTGCTCAGTTGGGCCGATGATTGAATCAAATTTGTATTCTTTTACACAGGTGAGTAGACAATTCCAACAGAATAGTTGTGTTCTAGTCTTGTCCCACAGCTGAATTGGACCGATCGGATGATCAGGTTTACTCCGGCGTCATGGCGATAGTCAGACAAGTGGTCCAGCTGAAGAATGAGGTCAACATGCTGCCGGCCTCAGAGTACCCCAACGCTGTCAAAGTAAGTGCACCGTCTTTGTGTATTTTTACTTTTGATGTAACCTGGACCCCACCTCACTCTCTATTGGTCCCCCTCCTCCCTCGTCACAATGCAGGCAGTTGGCGTCACTCTGCGAAGCCTCATTCAACACGTTGATGATATCCTGCCTTTCCTGCACGGCTCAATTACAAACGAGGTATTGTCCCTTTTGGTATCCTGTCTTGTCCAGGGAAACCAAGACAACGAGTATTACATAAAAATGATGAGATGATGTTGGGAGGTGGCGACGGTCAGCATTCAGCATTTTGAGCAGCTACACAGAGTGCAGACTAGTGCATGAGCAGGCAACTTTGCTTATCCGCAGATCTGTTTTGAATTTGTTTTTGTGCTGTCTCAGATCATGGGCACAAAGAAGCTGCTGAACAAGGATTTAGGGGAGTTGATCAATAAAATGAGATTGGCCCAGCAGAACTCGGTGACAACACTGAAACAGGAGTGCCAACGACAGATGCTGGCTGCCGCACACACCCTGGCACTGAACTCCAAGAATCTGCTGGATGCGGTTGACCAAGCCCGTGTCGGGGCCAACCTTGTCAGGTCGAGACAAGATGAGGACAGCTCGGGGCAATAAGGGGTATTATGTTATTTGTTTTAGTGTAGAAGATGTGGGACATGCATACAAAACCGAAATATGTAATGGAGAAATATAACATTTGTCTGAACTGGACTCTTGTGTTTGTTCAAAAAGGAAAAAAACCCCCGAACTGATGAAGGCTGTGCCAAAAGGTAATCTGAATGTCAGATTAAAGATAATTTCTTCATCTGCTATAGGGTGGGCTATGTTGGTTTTTGCATTTCAGAATTGGACATCTGGCATATGACCACAAAATTTACATTCACAAAGCCTTGTGTGTGTTTATGTCATCTCGCTCAAATAGGATAGGACCGGAAGGGAAATTTCCTTGGCAAAAACGAGAATTTGAAGAGGCGCTACTGTATGTCTCCCGGCTGTCTTGAAAACGCTTAAGATCCCTCAGGAGGAGTTGGATAACATGGCGGGGGAAAGGAAGTCTGCTTTACTTACTGCCCCATGACCAGACCATGGATCAGTGGAAGAGCATATGGAAAGCAATTCTATACTTTTGTAAATTTCTACGGATCGTAAGAAACGGACAGGACTAGATAATCTTAAATGCTTCTTCCTGCCCGTTCCTCATAAACATACCAGTTTAATTATATTTGAGTATTAGATAGTTCTCTGCGTTTTTTTTAAATTATCTTCCATTGTACTGGTTAACCTTTGTTTTTAATAAATGACCTGTGCAGAATCATGTGAGTCTAAGGTTAAAAAACAAAAACCAAACAGGATGCAAAGGCTGCGCTCTGAAATTCACTGACGCCCGTGCACTACTCCGACATTGGCTGTGCCCAATTGCACAGGACGGATCCTCCCCAAGGTCGCTTGACGCCACTTCCAGCGCGATTCGACTGCACGCGGTGTCCATATTCGCCACGGTTTAAGCGGTCCACAGAGGGTGAATGAGGACGAGACCTTGAAGGCGTCGAAGGACCCAGCCTGCGAATTTTGTCCTCCTACAATGTGGAAACCACATGCAGTTGAAAGCCCCGAAAGTGACTGCATGCAACCAAAAATGCAGCCCTCGGCTGACGCGGCCTGTGAATTTTGACAGAAACAACCCCACAATGTTCGGGGAGACAGAGTGCACTCCGCTCCGAGTAATATTCGATCGCAGCATTCGTTCTTGAAGTGTAAATTCAAGCAGCGCATCGGCGGTGAACTCATGCGCGCTGCGAGCATATTTCCGCCCATACATACACGAACATACAAACCTGGTCTCGGTCGTGTTTGGATCGAAGTTCATTATCAAAAAAGAATGACAACGCAATGTAAATTTCAGTTTATTCAATGGAAAGGACCTTCGGGAAATAACAGTGATTCCCTCAGTACACACAAAGGACATAAATTATAGAGGCAAATGAAAGAAGTGGAGTGGAAGGGGGGATTAATCCACACTGCCCAGAGGGTCACTGAGCAGGATGCGGAAGAATCAGTGAAGTCTGAATTTGTCATTCATCATGTGAGCAGTTTCATTTATCCTGTACATGAAATTCTAAATGATAGTACAAAAAGGAATACAAAATACAAAAACAGTACAACTGCCCGCAAATTATCCATAAATATTAATATTGATCCACATTGGTTTGACAAAACAATGACTTCTGTAAACATTTTCCACATAATGTGTGCATTACATTTCAAAAAAACACAGCAGTCGCATAGTTATCTGAAAGGATCTCATGATAAAGACTAAAAAGTACTGTAAGCCCAGGTTAAAAAATATGCCACTTTTTTTTGGTGCCATCTTTGTGACATTTCTTTGCAACACTGCTGCAATTCTGGCCTCCTATTTTCACAGATGGACTGAAGTTTAGGTGGGCGAGATGGAACGGGATGTTGATCTTTTTTGTACACCAACAGCTGCAAAATGTGACGTGAGGTGATAAATGACAGCAGTGGTGTCATATTTTATAAGATGGGAGGGGGGAATAAAGAAAAAAAGACTAAGATCAAAAATATTCAAACAAGGTCCATGATGTCTCCGGTCACTGGTTCTGACTAAAGCCTTCCTTCAACTTTTTTTGTTTGTTTTGTTTTGCTTCATAGAACCGGCAAAGGATTTTCAGCAGTTATTTTTTCCGTTACTTAAGGCAACCGGAAATCATATGAGCTACAGTGGCACTGTGGCGCTCACATCCTGTCAGATCTCATGCACACAAGCTTTGTTCTATTGCGGTCACTTGTAAATCAACGGCTGACTCTGTCAATCTAATTCACAGTTTACGCCTCGTCCCGAACAACCCACCAACTGGTTCATAGAAACGTGGGTCTCCTTCCTTGCGACGATGATGGATCTTATCTCCCTCTATTCACGTGCGGCAATCAAATAAAACTAGACAATGCGTGAGAAGTCTGAACTATTGGGCTGACTGAGCAACTTTGGACCAATGCAATTTGCTTGGCGGCATGCTTGGAAACTCTTGGAGCTGATAATCCTGTACCCTGTCGCTATCACCAAGGTCCTTCAAAGTATATTCAAGAAGGCATACGAGTGTTTGGTGAGCCACTGAGTGGGAGGAGGAGGAGGAGGAGCTTGTGTCACATGAACTAAAACGGCAACAAACCAGTAGCGTGTGTGTGCGCGTGTGCGTACAGTTACTCCTCAGTCGTGGACATGCTCAGTGTTGTCCTGCACTGACCTTGCGCACGCACACAGGATGCAAGGTACAGAAAGATGGAGACATTCTACTAAAGTTGAGGGTAGGAGACTCAAGGGAAATTCGGTCGGAATATCGTTTAATTAGCACGCACACACACCGCCACCCACACTTGGCCCAAAAAAAAAAAAGAGAAACGCAACACCCGCTCACCGCTGGCTATTCATGACGACAAGACGTGTATGAGAGCACAAGCATCTTCATCGTCACAGTAGTCATTTGTTGGTCGCTGCGTCGCTGTCCTGGCATGTGGACTACCAGCTCATGAGGGAAGTGCGTCCCAAGGTCATGAAGTACACCTGGCTGGCACCTCCAGCCCGCACGGAGGCAAAGAAGACCTGCGGGACAAAGGCCGCAATATGGATTTCTCTGCCGAGGCATGCCGAAATTCCAGTTGACACGGGACACACCTTGTCATTCCTCTCACACAGGAACTTGAGTCTCTGGGCTCGCTTGTGCATAAAGACGCCATCCAGGTGGCCGGTTTCCACTGAGCGGATCTCGATGGCCTTCTCACCCCAGCCCATGATCTGGTTCGACCTAATGTAGGCTGCACAAAAGGCAGACATGGGCAGCATGAATATGACTACGTCTCACTCACGTCTCCTGCGCTCGATTAACGCCGAAGTCCAAGAGCCCCATTCTGATAAGATGCTTGTGTCCATTTCAAGGGACAACTTTCAATATGCGTTTACATACACGGAGCACGAAACAACGGCGTGCAGAGGTCCATAATTCCACAAGTCTCGGCACAACATGCGAGTCTACTATAATGAATACAAATATTGAACAATACACAATGCTTAGTTGGCCTGGGTTGTCTTTTCGAAACCATTGATGTAAATGAGGGTGAGTTGGGCATTACTCCCCTGGTTGCACCCAAAACTGTTTTATCCTATGAATTATCACCACGCCTCAATATTTAGTCCATATTTTGTCTTTGCTTTTGCTGAAGGCGAAAATTACAGCATTGTTGTTTCGGCAGACGCGGCGGGTATGTGTGTCACTGATCTGTGCATTTCAATAGCCAGGTTTACATGGAGCCTTTTATTCACAAAAATGAAATAATGAACAAACCCAATAAAATACGTCCCCGTATAAACACCTGCGGGACGTCACGCATGGAAAAGTTGTCGTCGATGGGCCGTCACACGCCAAAACGTAGTCGGTGACCAGTGCGGGAGTGCCGAAAAAGTATCAGGAAAGGGGCAAATACTTTTTCACGGCACTGTATCCGTGTGTGCATTCATGGGGTTTATCCAATCTGTCTATTTATGCTGCACCGCCGACACTCACAGATAACCGAATGGGCTGGATTTTTATACACACTTAGATGCCTGATTCTGATCCAAGGAATTCTGGTTCTGTTCTCGACACTGCTATGACGCATATCACAATTGTGCCAAACAATTGAAACGATGTCACTTTAATATGCAGTGTAAATCCGCTTACCCACTGAAGTCGGCATTTCCCCCCACTGCAGCACCACGTCCTTGGTGATGCGCCCGTACGTGTTAACGTAGACGCCCTCATCCTCGTAGCAGACGAGCAGCTCTATTCCATCGGTGTTGGGCAGGATGATAATGGCGTGGCACTGAATGCTGGTCTGGATCTGAAGGCAAGTGAGGGACCAGTTAGGGAGGGCAAGTCAAACAACGTTGGGGATGTTGAGCAGGGCATTTACGTGAGTCGTGTTAATTGCGTGAATGAAAACCAAACATACTGTAAATACTTGCATCAACACACATATTTCACCGGACAAAAACTAGACTAGACGAGACTATACTCTCCCTCCATTTCGTATCCAATCCAATCCAATATACCGTAACTGGGACTGAAACTAGAAGTGAAGTATTAATGGCCATGCTTTGCATATTGCAATGATTTTACTCGAAGAGCAGGAACGTGGGAACAAGGTAGCTGGGGGGAAAAAAAATGACTTGAGAGGCGTTCATGACCGCCTCTGAAAAACGTAACCTGTACTTTACTATTACTGTACTTAAATGAAACTACGAAAATTGAAAATAATGCATCAAAACAGAAAATCAAGCGAGGAAATCACAAAATAAATTCTATATCCCCCCTACAGAATTTATTTTGTGATTTCCTCGCTTGATTTTCTTCGTGGTTTCATTGAAGTAATAATTAATTGACCATGAACGCCTCTCGAGTGGAACGGAAGAGAAGCCATGGAGACAGACAAAGACGTACAGTACCTGTATTTGTTGAGACTGTGAAAACCACTAATAAAATCTGCGTTTAAAAAATAAATAAATAAAACCACAACCACAGCTCTCCTTTTTTCAACAAATACAGGTGCGTCTTTGTCCGTCTCCGTGCCTTCTTTTCTTCCGGTCAACTCGAGAGGCGTTCATGACCGCCTCCGAAAAACGCATTGGCATTTCCTTGATCGTAGCTCCAACAGTACTATCAGATGTCAGTCATAGTTATTTATTTCTTTGTTGTGTATTCACAAATGATGTATTATTTTCAATTTTTGTAGTTTCATTGAAATAATCGTTAGTTTATGTTTTTCGGAGGCGGTCTTGAACGCCTCTCGAGTCGAACGGAAGAAGGCACGGAGACAGACAAAGACGTACCTGTATTTGTTGAGACTGTTTTAAAAAATTAACACCACAGCCCTCCTTTTTTCGGAGCCATAACAAAAACTTATTAAAAAAACCCAGCAAGTTATAACATTAGAAGCATGTCTCCAGGAAGGAGTCATCTTGGAGTCGGCGTATTACCGTAATGACCATACACAAGATGCACTGGATTTTAAGGCGCTCGTGAGCTTTTAAAGAAAACGGAAGACTTTTGGGTGCGCCCTGTAGTGCGGAAAATACGGTACAATATTTTTCACTACCAATTGTTAAAGTTTTGCGCCTTTGTACAATCAGTGGGATCAGTTGCAATGCATTTATGTGAATGATAAAAGTAAATTGCACATTTGTCTAAGAAAATCTAAGGTGCTTCATGAAATGTTTTGTAAAAGATATGTTCATTAAATTTCAAAATTTCCTCATGTTCTTGTACAGTACCTGTATTTGCTGAGACAGTGAAAACCATTAATTAAGTCTGCGTTTAAAAAATTAAAAAAACCACAGCTCTCCTTTTTTCAACAAATACAGGTGCGTCTTTGTCTGTCTCTGTGCCTTCTTTTCTTCCGGTCAACTCGAGAGGCGTTCATGACCGCCTCCGAAAAACGCATTGGCATTTCCTTGATCATAGCGCCACGACGACTACGATCAGATGTCAGTCGTAGTTATTTATTCCTTTGTTGTGTATTCACAAATGATGAAATCACAATATAAATTCTGTAGGGGGAACTATAGAATTTATTTGTGATATCCTCGCTTCCTTTTCAGTTTTGATGTATTATTTTCAATTTTTGTAGTTTCATTGAAATAATCGTTAGTTTACGTTTTTCGGAGGCGGTCTTGAACGCCTCTCGAGTCGAACGAAAGAAGGCACGGAGACAGACAAAGACGTAGCTGTATTTGTTGAGACTGTTTTAAAAAATGAACACCACAGCTCTCCTTTTTTCAGAGCTGCAACAAAAACTTATTTAATAAAGCAGCGACACAGTTCACTGAACCAACAGCAAGTTATAACATTGGAAGCATGTCTCCAGGAAGGAGCCATCTTGGAGTCGATGTATTACCGTAATGACCATACAAAAGACGCACCAGATTTTAAGGCGCTCGGTCAGTTTTCAAGAAAATTGAAGACTTTTTGGTGCGCCCTATCGAGCGGAAAATACGGCAATTGGATGTCAAGTTGAATTTGTGCGAAAAACAAACAAACGTGATTGAAACTAAAAGTAAAACAGAGTAAATTTCAAAAAAGCTGATGAAATTAACACTATACGTGAGTGGGTAGGTAGATGTCATAGACTGCGCCCGAGTCCACATCCACAGCATGGAAGCCTGAGCTGGAGCCATAGATGACCTTTAACCTCTGACCTTCCTCTACGGTCAGGTCCACCAGCAGAGGCTTGTGCACCAAGTCACCAAATGACTGAAAGCAAGAGCAAGGGTGAAGTTATTACGGGGGCATCGAATCGGGGTTGGGGGGGCGCAAACATCTAACCGGCTCAGCATGCTCACCTTGAAGGCCATGAACTTGTGGTACGGTTTCGGCGCCCAAGCGTAAACCTCCACCGAGTTCTTTAAGGCCAGTACCAAGAATTTAATCCTCTCGTATTTCACTGGAACACACAGTCATGGATTACAACAAGAAGCCAATGCGGCTTATTGCCGACAAGGCCCACGTACCGACTTTGTAGTGGACACAGCCTTCCAGGTCACCCACATTAACCCAACCCTGCTTCTTCTCCACCTCTGGGTCATTATGCAGAATCTTGTTCCGCAGCCAGGACAGGTAATACACTCGCAGCTTGTTCTTTTTGCCTGAGAGAAAAAGACATATTTCCCAAGTTCCTTTTCTGTCAATTAATAACGTACGGTAGTTCAACGGCAGTACCTGAAATGGTAACCAGAACGTTGAGACCCTCAAGGACATCCATCTGTTGGATACGTCGCCGGTTGATCAGCGGGTAGACCTTCCCCTGACCGCTGCGGTCCAACAGCATCAGACCGCTCTCGGTCCCCACCAGCAGATTGACCCCTGCAGTGGCAAGCGAGGCTTAGCGACCCTCACCTGAGAAGGAGGGTTGACACTGTGGCGCATCCGCTTACCCCAAAGGGCTGCGCACAGGATCTCCGAGTTGAAGCGTTTTTTATATTTGCGGATCTCTGGTGTGTCACTTGGCGGGCGTGTGTTGACAGGGTTGACATTGACCACCGAGCCTTTGCGAGACGGGTCAGACCTCAGTGGGTCCGCTAGACGTACGTCTTGCCCAAATCCAGCTGCAGGCAGATGGCACAAGACTTTCTGTTCAAACTACTCAATAACAGAATCACGGAAGAGCGTAGCCTGCACTTGCTGGCTGCCTCGCATACGAAACGGCAGACCTTTGACCTACCCATGTTGTTGAGCGAGCTTCCGCTTGATGGGGAAATCTGGAGCAAGCGAGGGTCGATGAAGGGAGTGAAGGAGGACGACGACTTATGTTTGGACATGGAATTACTCTCGGACTGGCTCTGTCCAAGACAGCAGAAACAACAAGTTACCAAGACCGACAAGATAACCTTCCTTACTTTGTTGCAGCCACAGTGGAACATCGATTTAATAGACTAATGGGGGGGGTTTAATATTGAAATACTTTTTTAGTGTACAAAATTACTGTTTTGGTACCTTCTTGTTTTTTTGTAAAAAAACATGCAACCATTTTATAAGGTTTCAAGTTTATCCAAACTTTCCTTGTTGGTGCTTGGGGAGGAGGATAATGGTGTGTGTAGCTCTGGTCATGTTTATGAGCCACAATGTTCTTTTTTCACCTCCGTTATGATTAGATGCCATAGATAAGGGCTCTACAAAAAAAAACACATACCCACCAAACAACTGTGTACTGTCCAAAAATAGCATGTTCGAGAGATGTACACGTGACACATGACACAGTCCTTTTGAACAAAGCAAATGTAATTCCATTATCCATTATCTTTGATGAAATAGTCGTCCCCGCAAACCTGGCTGCCACTTAAGTACATGCATTGTTTGCTGGCACTGTGATATATTGCGGCCGATTCGGATTTTGAGAGCAACTGGTAGTTCGAGTGTTCCTACCTAGCTATCTACCTACTCTCTTCGTGCTGGCTGACACATAATGCCTCTGTGCTACTTTTCCATTTGATCCTTTCATTGATGTGTTTCTTAACTGGATCAATCAAAATTCTTCCCAACACTTTCCTGGCGATTTATTTGATGCTCCTAATTTCGGATTCACGTCACCAGTTATCAAAACCATGTCGTGTTTGTTCACCTTCTCTACTACAGCGGTTCATCAGGACTGTCTTTTGCCTCATCAGTACCATCCGCTGTTGGTGCATAGACATAAATAATTGTTAATTCAATGATTTTGGAATAAAATCTTTCAGTAATGATTCTCTCATTTATGGGTCTTCATTGCATCTTCCCTGCCCGAAAATATGACAGTCTAAACAGTATTTAACTTTGTTTTACCATACCCAGTCTCGCACTCGCTAATTCTGAAAAGGTCAACCTTGTCTTCCTTCATCACTTTTGCAACTTGAGCTGTTTTCCCAATAGAAAACACTGTTCTTGTACATGGCTCCTTCCATCACAAAGCTTGTTTTCTTTGTTCGGCATCTATCTATTTATGTATTTATTTTTACAGGAATGGGTTAGAGCTAACCCCCAACCAGGAGGACCAGGACACTATTCTTCATCTGGTTTCTACCTGTCCACCTGTCAACCCGACCAGTAGAACTCAATTCCAGGCGGCATAGCTCCTTAGGTCACTGAACCAAACAAACATTCCCACAGAGGATAAGGTGATAGTCTCAGCAGAATGTCATTCTAGTATCGTGGACACTATTTTCGGTCCAGTGGGTCAATTTGTTCCAGGTCCGTTAAATCAAGGCTCCACTGTGTATGCGTGTGTGTTTATACACACACGGACACTCGCACACACAAACCTTTAAGACACACAAGCTTGATAAAACATGAAGCTGGGGGGATTACGCAGTCTTGAAGTTAGTTTCGACAGTAAAAGACAGAGAAGTGGAAAGGAAGAAATGCTAGCAGGAGAGGTGGGCACGTTCCTCATTATTTCAAGCCGAAACAAATTAATCATCAGTCAGTCCGTCCGTGCTTCCGTCATCACTAGATGACAGTTCATCAGTTTATTGCCACCATAACCAACAGATCTTCGACTGCTACTTCGTGACGGGCATTCGCAGCACAAGCAGTGTATCTATGCCTGTAAAGGGCCATGCCACGTACAAAGAAAAGCAAAACTAAGACATTCCATAGCACTTACAATCAATATTTGTAACCCAGTAGTAGATAAAGCGAAAATAATATCGCAACATACACGTTCCCTAATCTCTTTCCAGCCATCCAACATACACGTTCCAAACGGGAAGTAATTGTGGAATCCAAGTGCAATTTGCCGGAAGTTACAAAATATTCTCAAAAATAAATAATTTCACCAAAATTTAACAGTAAAATTACCATAAAGGTCTATATACAAGTGTGTCGTCATGGCAACCAATCAAAGGTAATACAAGCGGCAGCACATCTGCGTAACAAGATTGATATTGGAATTTAATTTAATCCTGCTTGAAATAAAGCATCAGGTGGACATTTGTGGTTCAAGCAGTAATTGTGACATGCAGACGGTATGTTGGTGAGGCACGTCGTCAATAACAAGATGCCATCTTTAGCAGACGTCTCCATCAAACGAGACGTTGAGGAGCCACGTCCCTTTACCCAAAATATTTCTATCTCCTCGCTGGAATTTCTGATGGGAGGTTCTTGCATGTAAACGGAGGAGCAAGGAGCGAGAACATAGGAAGCTGCAATTAGAGTAGTGAGATGAGCCCATAGACAATGCAGTCCGCTCAAAGCAACTCCGGTGTATATTCACCCTCGCGAACAAAAACGTTAGACAAGTGGTACGTGTTTCCGTGATTCGTCATCGAAACGGGGGGTGCGTCAGTGAGAAGGTCCGTAGGTAGTGACGATGCCAGTGACGGATGAAAACCCACCTCCATCTATGCTTAGGCAGTCACTTTTTATAAGTCCCCCGTCATTCATTTGCAAAACGGGCATCCGTTAGCAATGAATTAACAGACCTTCCGTTAGTACTGATGGTATGCCCACCTCTGGGTAGCAGTGTATGTTAATGCTGCGGTATAATGCAGGTAGAAGAGGATCCTAAATCCACCACCAAGATGCATCTTGTTTGAGGCAGTAGTGATGATTTTAAAAAAATACACCAAGCACCTACGAGCACAACGCAAAGCAGAGACACTCGCTTGTTAGTTCAAACCAAGAAGTTCCCTCCAAGCTATGACCGCATGCTACCACCAGGAGGCAGCCATGTTAGGAGGTGTCAGCTAGGCCACAAGGAGGAAGAGAGCCAGAGTAAAAGTAAGCAGGATGGAGCCAGAGAACACAGACTTGTCAGGCCCAACAACCAGAATGGCACTATAGGTTTTGTACAGGCTCAGAGATTTACTTACTTTTTGCTTTTTAAACAAATTAAATAAACATTTCCAAATACAGTGGAACCTTTAAAGTGAGGTGCACCTGATGTTGTACAAGTGGGAATTAGATTTAAAAAGGCTTTTAAAATCACTCAAATATCTAGTTTTTTTTTTTTTTTTACTTTAGTATTTTCCGGTGTATAGACCTTGCAGAAGCTTTTTTCCAACATTAATCCCATAGGAGGAACAGCCTCAATAAGGGCTGTTTAAAAAAACTTGAAAGTGGAATTGTAAGCAGACCTAAATTCAGATTCCAATACTTTTGTCGACCATGCATGATCACGCATCGTCAAAAATGGCACTGCTGACAGTCAGCTACTTTTTTTAAATACACAAACCCACTACCAATGAAGTTGTGACGTTGCAGTAAACAGAAATTAAACCGGCATACAATGATTTGCGAATCATATTCAACCCATCTTGAATTGAATACACTACAAAAGGAGTGTCAAACTCATTTTTGTCCACATTATATTAACCGTTTCCCTAGGAGGGCCATGATGACTGAAACTATATAAAGAAGTCAAGAATAAGTTTTATTCAACTATTGTCATGTGTTTGTTAAATGCTTACAATATGCCACTGATTTATTCCACATGAAATTTTGGTACACATTTTAGCAAGTGTCATGGAAGTTGTCATCTTTGATTTGCTTTCGCGGGCTACTTAAAATGGCGGGCCACATCCGGCCCCGGGCTTTGAGTTTGACACCTGTGCACTACAACGTGTTTAAAGTTCAAAGTGCTAAACTTTGTTTTTGGCAAATGATCCTAAGCTTTGAATTTTATGGCTACAACACGTTCAAAAAAAGTTTGAGAAAGTTGAGGAAAGCTCATCAAACACCTGTTTGGAACATCCCACAGACGAAAAGGCTAACTGGGAACAGGTGGATGCCATGATTGACTATAAAAGGAGCTTCCTTGAATTGCTAAATCATTCAGAAGCAAAGATGGAGTGAGATTCAGCTCTTTGTGAAAAATTGCAGGAGAAAATAGTCAAACCGTTTAAGGACAATGTTCTTCAACATACAATTGCAAGGAATTTAGGGACTTAATCATCTACGGTCCAGAATATTTAAGGTCAATGATTATTTGTGAGGTATATATAAACAATATATATTGTATATATAAAATATAAACAATAGTCTCCCAGTTTGAACATTACATATCTTGCTCTATAGCAGGGGTGCCCATTACGTCGATCCTGATCTACCGGTAGATCTGAAAGGCATTGTGGGTAGATCAGGTCGACCATCCGCCCTGACAGTTTTTTTTTTAATAACAATCTTTATTTAAGAAGTCAATTACAAATCACAGAAAATCCGTCCCGACAATTTTTTTTTTTTTTTAATCCGTCCTGACAATGACATTCGAACTTTCTCTGCCACACGCGTCACTGCGCATGCGCATTCAACTCCACTAATTACTGCACAACTCTCGTAAATTTGAGAATAAGACAGGAGATAAATATGAGTGGAAAAGCTGGACTAAGTAAAAATCCGAAGACCTACCACTACCGTAAGGAGTGGGAGGAGGACTTATTTTTTACAATGTCGTTTTCAAAGTGCAATTCTGGAACTTACTCCCAGAGGACAAGTACCCCAACATCAGGAAATGTGCTACCTTTTTGACCGCATTATTTGGCTGCACTTATTTATGTGAGTCAGCCTTTTCCTACATGAAGATCATTAACTCCAAGTACCGTTCCACCATGACTGATGAGCATCTGGAAATCCGCTTGAGGCTGGCTATCAGCAGCTACTGTCCGGACTATGCATCCCTGTCTGATTTAATTCAGTGCAAGTCGTCAGAGTAAGGTAATTACAAAACATTTATTTGTTGTATTGTGCTATACAGGTTGATGCACTCATGCATATCTATAATGTACAAATAAAAATAATTCAAAATATATATATAAATAATGTGTTTTTCATTATTAACAGGCGGTAGATCATTTTGCCTCGGTCATGTCATAAGTAGATCTCAGGTCGAAAAGGTGTGGGCACCCCTGCTCTATAGTGTATTGAACTAATGTAGGTTGAACATGATGTGCAAATACTATAATCTGTTTTTATTTTTAACACAAGGTCCCAATTTAATTGGAATTGGGTTTGGAAATAGCCTACATGAATTACCGTTGACATCATGCTTTGTTCTTTCAAAGTTTTAAGTTAAGCAAGGTTTTATTCACATTTTATGCTTAATAATGGTGAGTGGACTAATTTTTAGACTTGTATGAAAAGGAAAGACTTCCCATCCTAGTAATAAATGTTTATCAAGGGACTATTTCCATTTAAATTATTTCCGACAGCAAAAATTATGTGGCGGTTGACATGGATTGTGTTTGACTATGGAAGTGGCGTGGTAACGTAGTCAGCACCTCAGTTTGTAGTTTAAGAGGAAGTTAAAGGTTCCACTGTAGTTCAATATAACCTGGCAGCAAAAAGTATAATGCTGCTAGTTTAAATCCTTAGCCAATGTTGGTGTTGGAAACTAAGTGAAAACAAACATTCAACTGGCAGTTGACCCAGATTAGCTGCCCGTGCCCGAGCCTGAACTCCCTGGAGTCCATTTTAGCAGGCGCTGGCCTCAGCCAAGTGAGGGCAACATACCTCGATGGCAACAAGCTTGTCCAGGGGATTCAGTGGGGACATGGCCAGACTAAGTGGTGATGATGAGGAGGAGGAGGAGGAGGAAAGCATTGATGTGGAAGAGGAAGGGGAGTGATGGCTCTGTTGGATAAGGTCTGGTAAGTGGTGAATGAAACCAGTGAAGCCATTTTTCTCTTGTAGGCTGTGGCTGGATGGTTGGGGCTGGCCGTGAGAGGAACCGGTGGGGGAAGAGGAGGAGAGACTGACCAACCGCTTAATGTCAGCGGTGCTCTGAAAGCAAGAACAGGCAGACTTTTGGCTCCAGTGAACAGGAGGAAAGATGACACATTCCGCAGTCGAGTGTTTTTAAGATCCTCTTCTTCCAACAAACAATATATTGGTGTAGGTCAGGGGTGCCCAAACTTTTCGGATCGAAGATCTACTTTTCGATCAACTAACCTCCCGGGATCTACCCTTACCGGAGCGTCCGTGCGCACACACACACACACACACACACACACACACACACACTGACAGGCATGCACGCCATGATGAGAAACAGCCTGAAACTGAGGCATGCGACGCACTTTTGCAGCCTGTTAACTATCGTAGCTCACACGTACTGTTTTAAAGTGCTTCCCTGGACACTCCTAGATTCCTATTCTTTGCCAGTGCCCTCGGTGAATTGTACACGAAGCAAACTCTGAATGAGAATAATGACGATAAAAGATAGAGCGCAACAGCTCCGATCACAAGCTGCAATTGCAGACTGCTGAGCGCTAACAACTTCCGGTGATGTAATCACAAGCCCCCGTAAATTCAAGATTTACCTGCTTTATTTTATTTTTTTAATATTTTTTGGGTGAAAATGAGACTGATAAGATTATTAGGGTGCAGCGTACATGAACACAAAAAAAATATGTTACTAACATGTACAAAGACACACAAATGGTTGTTTTTTTTTTCTCCTCAACACTCTTCGGATCTACTTGGGACCTGTCTTAGATCTACCGGTAGATCAGGATCGACGTAATGGGCACCCCTGGTGTAGGTCTATGATGATACACTAATCTTTACTTCAAACAAAAATGGAGGACTGCGGTGAATGATTGGATGAAAGCCCTGGACAGAGACACACTGCTCATGTGTTCTTTGGTTTGACAATGTTTCAAAATGAGGTTCACGGCTCCTCCTCCTACCTGTCTGATGACCAATGTGCCGTCCTTTGAGGGTGTCGTGGCCTGATTGCTCTCAGAGTCTTCAACCAGCATAGTTTTGGCAGACCCGGTCTCACCATTGCTCAGCCTCCTGTGGAAGCCGTGAGAAGATCCGACATGCACAACCAGAACCATTTAAAGAACATTTTTATTTTTATTAAAATCCACTTTCTACAAAGAATGATGACAGTGGATGTCTTCCACTAACCCAGAACGGGAGTCCTCTGCCCCCGAGGTAGACTCTTCGCCCGCCTCCTGGTCTACTTCCTCGTCGTCGTCCTCATCAGTGGTGCCGGACTCTTCACTTGAGGACGAGTAGTCAGTCACCTTGTGGGGAGGCCGTACATCGTCCACTGCACGAAGTTCCTTAGCAAGGGCTGTCAAGTCCTAAGGAGTAGTAATAACCAAAAACTAGGTAAGACAGAAGACAAAGTGTCAGACAAGAAGAGCGAGTGTACATTCAAATGTGGCTGTCTTAAAAACCAGTGGCGGCGGTTTCTGCCGCTGCACAAGGCAACAAAGTGAGGAAGGACATAATTTTACATTTCAGGTGATAATAATTTGATTGCATTAATCCTCCAAAGGAATCAAAGGCTCCAAGATTTCATATTTATTTTATTCTGCAATGAATAGCAGTGAGATGATACCGTCTCCCTGAACAGACTGACAACCACGAGATATGCCAGGTGGGTGTATGGAAAAAACATTTGAGAGTTGTCGCACATTAAAAAAAAAAAAAAAAAAAAGATTTGTTGGCCTATTAGCAAGTAGGAAATACTTACAGCAGGTCGAGTAGGCCTGGCAAAATTCTTTTCATCAGTTTTTTTGGGAACATTCTCAGGGCGCTGGAGAGGCGATCCTTCAGATTTGGAGGATGCTTGGAGGGTCAAAAGAAACCGGATTAGAAATTTTGGGGTTTTAATTTTGGCAAAGTTGGCGGAGGGACAGGGAGTGGCTGAGGATAATACCAGGAGACTCACAGCGTGGCCTGAAGCGGTCTCCAGGACTGGCCTGGGAGCTGGAGTTGGAGGAGCCAGACGAACTCCCACTGCCAGGCCGAGGCTGCAGCTTCTCGACGCGGTCCCACAGGGGGCGCTGCTCCACATTACTGTCCAACAGAAGAGCATTCCAATAAAACAAACATGACCATTTTGAAGTGTCACAATTTATCTAAGGCTTCTCTGCTTACCCAGACGCGTTCCTTTGGCCGCCAGGCTGCAATGGCAGCGGAGACTCCCGGCGTGAGAGGACCGGTGAACGGGACGTCGTTCTCACAGGTACCTGGACAAGATGTACACAATGTTCGCTTTACGCCTGTGAAACAGTCACCCACGAGTAAGAAGCAAACACTTAATCCAGATCTTTTTATTGTGAGACAGACAGACAGGTTGTGGTAGGAGCACCATTAGTCAGTCGAGTGACAAATGTGACAAGAAATTAATGAAGACACTGAAAGGGGAAGCATGAGGCTCTTTATGACTCCTTACCTTGGGTGGCACTTCGTCACCGGGCTGGACCTGAGGATGGTGAAGGGGAGGTTGGGGCTGGGGGTCAGTGCGTGCAGGCAATGGGTGATGATGGTGGGGATCCTGGGAGCGCAGGTGGAGTTGTGCAAAGCTAGTCGTGACAGCACCGGGCTCACTGAAGGACTGGGAGCGAGCGACCACGGTCGGAGGAGGAGGAGGAGGAGGAGAGGGGGCAGCGCTGTTACTGCTCTTTAGAGCAGCAAGGTGGGACCACTGGACCTTTAGGGAGTGAGTGGGGGTGGGGGTACGGGGGTGGGTAAAAAAACAGTGAGACACGAGGGAAGATGTGTGGTTTACATGCATACAGTGATATCAACGCAGATGCAAACAAGAGACAGTCACGATACCAATCACTGTCAGGACACATAATGTACAACAGTGATCCTTAGAGCGTGGGCTCACACCCCAAATCCGTATTTGCTATTCGTTTAGCGGCAGCCAGTGAATTTTGAATGGGTTCCCTTTGCAGCTTTGCCGAAAAACACATTATTGTCCAAGAAATGAAAAATCTAATTTGATGATGACGAGTAACGGTAAAAGGAGTGCACTTAATATAGCGATTTGTCATCACAATAGGTTGGCCAAAGTGTTTGACCAAGCCTCACGTTTTAGAAAACATATCGGACGCTAACACAGCCGTATCAACCTACGGAAAGGTTTTCTTTATTAGTTCAAAATAACTTGTGTTTTAACCTCCAGGACCATACATTGGCCAATGGCAATACCCAGGGTGCTGAATTTTGAAAAAGTTTTAAATCCATCCGTGTTCTGTCGTACCAACTAGATGGCGCTATGCAAACTTGGGAGGGTGTGTCTTTGCGGCAGCGCCCAAGTTTGCAAACTGCCTTTGTGCGAGGATAGCGTCAGATGCTAACAGCGAAGTAACAAAAAATTGATTGATACACTGCCTGGATGGGCTTGATTGAAAGATTGCTGAACAGTTAAATGTAATGGTCATTAGTTGGCGAAATATTCCCATACACATGCAAACACTTCCAGGTGTCACTATCAAAAAGTTTGTTTCACACGACACTGCACCCCTCACATATGTACATATGTCGCACGCATTGCCATTCAAACATTCCTGTGACAATATGCTTTGATTCATTTTCACTCAAATCCAAAAATTTTGAATGAAAGGCCAAATCGCTTCTCTAGTCACCAGTGATTTCTGCACAGTCCGAATGTTTTTCAACCAGGTTGCCCAAGAATACTCGTGGCACTGCAAGAAATGATCACATTTCGATTGTGTGTCCAATGTGGCAATATTATTCATGAATTACACATAATCACAATGAAATGTGACACCATTTGATGGAAGAGTGTACAATAAACCTTTGTATCCACCTGTTGCGATTCATACAAGAAAATAATAGCTTTGAATTTCACTAAACACAGCCATAATTTACACGGAGTAAATTGAGATGAATTACTGATAAGTATTCGTATTTTTGTGACATTTTGGAATAATGGTGTTCCGTGAGATTTTTCTAATGACATCACTACGCATTTATGTCAAGAAAGACCATGCACAGACCGGACGCAGTTGGACAAAAAGGGACTGCAACGCCCGGAGGGAATGGAGTTTAAAAAAAAAAAGCCATTGGCAAAAAGAGACACTTGTAAGCCAAGTTGCGGCCATTTTGATTATTTTTTTATATTTGGAACAATGTTGATGTGCAACGGGTGGAACAAGTTAGCGTTCACTCAGTGATTCTGTAACAGCTCTGCGTTTTACCAAACACCAACCCATTCACTTTTTTGCATTTCATAGGGTTTGTTTGAGGGGCAAAATATACATTTAACGTTGCAAACAGCAGCACGAAACCGCTGGTTTCGAGCCTTGCAATGAGGAGCACTACTCCAGGATATACAAGTATGCCCGTTCTCAACATGTATGTTCAATGTGCTCTTCTGTTACTTGCATCACCTCTCCAGCTTCTGGAAGTCAGGTGTATAAGTTTTACATAATCCAGTAATTAACATACGAAGCCAAATGTAGATGTTTACATTTCGTTTCCCATTGAAATGGATAGCAAGTACAAGGTGGAGCGGATACCTGAGGCTCCATGGGCCGGTGCATGGCAGTGGCGTCGGACAAGCTGCTACCGTTTGAGAAGGGTTCAGCAGAGCGAGGGGGAAGAGGAGGCTGCTTGGAAGGAGGGGCGGCCTGAGGAGAGCCCTGAATATTTTTACGGTATCGTTCATCAGCCTGGGGTGAGGGAAACACAATGAAACAAAGGATAAGGTGAGTGTAGGAAAACCGGAGTGCTGAGACTCAAGCATTAAGGTTCATCATCACACTCAGAACTCCTCTTTCATTGCCTAGAAAGACGTGCGCCAAGCGTGACATATCATGCTTGAAGTTGCTCTGCACAGACACACAGGTGAACAGACATATGCTATGATATCAACAACTTTGAACGCTGAAAAGGGAGGAAAGAGTTGTTAATTATGAAGTGCCTCACTGCTTGGACGTTGCATATTAGTTTGGGCTTTGGCCATTTACATGCAGCTGCCCAATTTATCCTGACATCGCAGCCACAACTTCTCATCAGGAATTCTCCTTGTTTAGTCTCCAAAAGAGAAATCGTGGCAACTCAAGTGCTACCGGCACCATCTCCGTCATTGTTGTCACAGGGGCAGAGCAAAGACAAAGTGAGAAGATGGAAAAAGCAAGTGTCAGGGCAGTCAGTCGGTCAACAAGGGGGTTCACCTCTCTGACAGGCTGAGGAGGAGGATTGAGCGGTCTATCAGGCTCAGCATATTCTCCTTGGGGAGGTGCGGAGTGAATGGAAGGTTCAGCCTGAGGGGAGAGGGGACTACAGGAGGCCAAACTCTGGCTGATGTTCTCATCAGGGTCACTTTTCTCTGACAGTGCTGCCTGAGCTTCAACACTGTCAGGGTGAAATGCCGGTGGTGCTCCAGAGTTCTCAGAGGTTCCTCTCAGTGTTGCAACAGCACTGTTGAGTACCACCGCTTGTGGGGGCAGGGTAAGGGTTCTGTCGGGGGGCGATGTCGTTGGCGGAGGTTTGCTAAGGTCTGAGGGGAGTTTGGCCTTATTATCAAGCTGCTGCCGGGATGCATGCTGGAGTGACCGCAGCTGCTCCTGCTGCAGCCGCTTGTGAAGCCGCTCAGCCTTGCGCTGCTCCTCCAACTCGCGCCACTTGAACTCCTACCGCAGATATGGGTGGGGGGGATTCAACACCGCAGTCATTTTCTACAAAAAAACAACTTCTACAAAGCATTTGTCCAATTTCTTCTCGGGAGATTGTCCACAAACTCTCTTCCTTCCTCTTAAACATTTGAAAAAGATGCACACCTGGTGGAGTCAGTTCAGAAGTAGTGCTGTCACAGACGAACAAATATATAATGCAAGCATTAGGTCAAAGTGGTTGTGTGACTGACCAGTAACATAGCCTGCTCACGCAGTAGCTGTTCCTGTAGCATCTCCAAATGTCTCTGCTCCTCCTCGAGCTGCCGCCGGATGTACTCCTGTCAAACAAAGCGTTAATCAGTGTATCATGTATTAGAAAATGAACAGCAATGTCCAGGTTTAAGGATGGGATGGAAGTGGTTTTCACCGAGACAAGACTCCCCCCGACCCCAATGCGATGGTCCAGCGCAGTTTTTCTGTGGGAGTCTGATGAAACTAGAGTGAAAATCCACTCATGTGTCACCCTTTAATGCAGTGCTATCAAACATACGGCATGCGGGCCAGAACCTGCCCCCAAGGATGTTTGATCAGGCCCGCAGGATCATTTAAAAGTGAAAAAATGCATAAAGGACACTGACTGAATATTTTTAATTAGGTGCAATTTGTGGAGTATCCGCAGATGACAAAAGCAGAGAAGAAGACAGAGAGCTGAGACAGACCCAACACACCAGATGCTATCAAGGACATGTGAATATTTTATCCTTTATACATTTAATAGCACTCTCCTTAGTTTGTACGGTGTAGTCAGGGATTACATTTAGATTTTATATGCACATGTGTAAATGGTTTAAAAATTCCTCTTTATAAATCTCGTTTAATCTTAAAATGCATTACCGTATTTTCCGCAATAAAGACGCACTGGATTATGAGGCGCACCTTCAATGAATGGCTATTTTGTAAATGTTTTTCATACATTGGACGCCTCGCATTACAAGGCGCAATCTACAATGCCTCCACTAGATGGTGGTACGCTCCTTCCATTCAACTCGAGAGGCGTCTGTTCAACTTGAGAGGCGTTCATGACCGCCTCAGAAAAACATAACTGATAGAGAAATCTATGAGCAAAATTGTATCATGTTTAAAGTTTCGGTTAATTTGGGCATGTCTTGACATACTCAGCGCAGAGGCGTCGGCCGTTTGGGCGGAGGGCCTTTTCTTGAGTAATCACGGGGGCGAACAGATGGAAGAAGACTAGATTCAATCACAGAGTGGGAATGAACAAATTGGGAACAAAGAGTTGTTGAGTACCAATAGACAGTTTGGGAACAGCAGTCACGCCCAGGTGATCATTTGTCATCAGAAAAGTCTGTGACTTGTGTATTCGGGTAGATCAGATCATTACTGAGAGGCCGGGCCGGGGGGCGCAGTATGCAAATCTCGGGGGCAGTGTTTTTCTTGTATTTTACAATAAAAGTTCAAACCGGCGGAGAGGGAGCGCAGATTGTGATCGCGGAGCAACTGACCGTCGTTCGCTCTCGGAGATCCGCTCCCGCCGATATTGAAGACAATTTTCCTGTGTGCCGAGTCATTTCTTTAACTTTGTCCGAGAAAATCTCTGACAATAACTTAACTATTAATGTACTTAAATGAAACTACGAAAATTGAAAATAATGCATCAAAACAGAAAATCAAGCGAGGAAATCACAAAATAAATTCTATATCCCCCCTACAGAATTTATTTTGTGATTTCCTCGCTTAATTTTCTTCATGGTTTCATTGAAGTAATAATTAATTGACCATGAACGCCTCTCGAGTGGAACGGAAGAGAAGCCATGGAGACGGACAAGGACGTACAGTACCTGTATTTGTTGAGACTGTGAAAACCACTAATAAAGTCTGCGTTTAAAAAATAAATAAATAAAACCACAACCACAGCTCTCCCTTTTTCAACAAATACAGGTGCGTTTTTGTCTGTCTCCGTGCCTTCTTTTCTTCCGGTCAACTCGAGAGGCGTTCATGACCGCCTCCGAAAAACGCATTGGCATTTCCTTGATCGTAGCTCCAACAGTACGATCAGATGTTTTTCTTTGGCGGTCTTGAACACCTCTCGAGTCGAACGGAAGAAGGCACGGAGACATACAAAGACTTACCTGTATTTGTTGAGACTGTTTTAAAAAATTAACACCACAGCCCTCCTTTTTTCGGAGCCATAACAAAAACTTATTAAAAAAACCCAGCAAGTTATAACATTAGAAGCATGCCTCCAGGAAGGAGTCATCTTGGAGTCGGCATATTACCGTAATGACCATACACAAGACGCACCGAATTTTCAGAGCATGGTGAGCTTTTAAAGAAAATGGAAGACTTTTGGGTGGGCCCTGTAGTGCGGAAAATACGGTACAATATTTTTCACTACCAATTGTTAAAGATTTGCGCCTTTGTACAATCAGTAGGATCCGTTGCAATGCATTTATGTGAATGATAAAAGTAAATTGCACATTTGTCTAAGAAAATCTAAGGTGCTTCATGAAATGTTTTGTAAAAGATATGTTCATTAAATTTCAAAATTTCCTCATGTGCTTGTGCTTCTTTCGACCAAAACAAAGGAGAGACATATTATTTTGGTTATTTATAGCAGAGTATGATATAATTTTAATGGTCCAGCCCACTTGACATCGACCGAGGCCGTATGTGGCCCACAATGTGAAATGAGTTTGACACCCCTGCAATGGGTATACAGTACCAATAGTAGTACCGTATTGGCCCGAATATAAGTCGGTGTTTTTTGCATTGAAATAAGACTGAAAAAGTGGGGGTCGTCTTATGTTCGGGTCTAGACATTATACCCATTCACGACGCTAGATGGCGCCAGATATCAATGAAGCGAATGCTGAACTTGACTCCCCAGGCCAAAGTGAACCCCTGCCACGAAGAATAAAAATAAAAATAGCGGTAGCATGAAGAAGAAAAATAAAAAATAGCGGTAAGAAAGAAAAGAGAAGAAAATAATAGAAGAGATAACAGAAAATGGAGAAACGTAGCGACAATCTGGAGAAAAGTGGGTCGAAGATCGGCCAGGTTAACCGGCAGCTGAGGAGGTATGATGTAATTTACATTTGAAAAACCAGAAGCCAATCATTTACGAATTTGATTGCACTTTAGTTTACATATTTAAATGTTCAGATATTAAGATTTGAATGAGGCAAAATAACATGCTTTTCCTCTCAAATATATTATAATCATTTGTTTCAGAGGTACTGTAATTATTTTCTGTATAAAAATTAATTTGGTGTTCAAAAAGTCTTTTTTCAAACTTGAGTCTTGAAAAAGAGGGGGTCGTCTTATAATCAGGTCCGTCTTATATTCGAGCCAATACGGTATGTTGAATTCAGTTTTGTGAAGGCCTGCAATTTTCCAAAAAGCTATTTTGATTGATCTAAGGTGGAGTTAATGAATGGGCAAAAGAAACAGAAGAATGTGTTAACTTTTGAACAAAACAGACCTGCTCACGATCATTCCTTCTTTTCTCATCCTCAGCCCGTCTGCGTTCCTCCTCCTCTTTTCGCCTGCGATCCATTTCCTCAATGCGTCTCTTCTCCTCTTGCTCCCGCCGACGCTGATCACGCTCCTGTTGCCGTCTCATTTCGCGTTCACGTCTTTGTTGCTGCATTTTTGACACAATATGATACTCGGCAGTGTGCGTGTGTGTTTGTGTATTTCATCCACTGTCTATTTGAAGTGAAGTTCTGTTTTTGAATAATAAAGGGAGATAAATTTAACAAATGTTTTTGAAAATCTGATTAATCAATGAAATGAAGGGAAAAAACGGATTCAGCGATTATTTAAGAAGTTGTAACTCTAAAATTGTACACATAATCCACGTGATCGGAATCGGCTGATCACACTCATGGAATATTGGTACTGGTAATGGCAGTATAAAACTCTGATTCTAACAACCCTAGTTCGATGACAATCAAAGCTGTTGTTATCTGTGCATTATTGAAAATTATTATCTGGCTAAGAAACTTCACTTTGTGCAAATGCCCATAGTTCTTGCCACAGATATTAATTATTCAGACGAGTGGCGATTGCAGTTAGCCTTAAGTGGCTTTTCGAGTAACGTCAAACTCTACTAGCTTCCAACCCACTGCAGTGGAGAGGAGTGAGCAGTGATGCATTCCGTCTCCAGTGCCACTGCGGCTTGCCAAACATGGTAGATCACAATTATCTACATATTTTTGCTCATTTCAATCTGTGTGAGCATTGGGGTCCATGTTTTTTTTATTTTTTTAAATATCAACAACAGACGGCGTTAAGCCGTAACGAGGTAGAGTTTCGTGATTTCCATAACAAAAATCTGTAACAGTTGGTGGCTCTGGGAGGCAAATGTGTTGCAAATCAGAACAAGTCAGATTGCCAGCCTTTAAAAAAAAAAATAATAATAAAAATCACCTCCTCGAGGCGCCGCCTCTGCTCCTTCTGCTGCTCAATACGCTTCTGCCTCTCGGCCAGTAGTTGGCGCTTGTATTCCTCCTGTTCACGAAGCTGCTGCTCCTGCAGCAGTTGCTGACGGCGCAGTGCCTCCGACCTCTCCTTGTTCTCCTGCTGGAGACGGATGAAGTCTCGGCGCAGCGTTGACTCACCCGGCACATTAACAATGGAGCTAGGCCGTGAGAGCAATCAAATGTGTTAAACTGTAGTCGTACATGTCATGAGGAGTAAGTCGTGAGGACTGCACATCATGCTGCAACCAAACCTTGGTTCTCCCTCCTGCTCCGCCGGATCCTCTTCTTCCTCCTCACTTCCACTGTACTCATACTCAGTCTCATCTGTGCACAGAAGACATTCCAAGTGATGCAAATGTCACATAACAGGATCTTGTTCACAAATTAGGAGACAAATGCACCTTTCTCGCCCCTTTTCTTCTTCGTGCGATCGATGTGATCTTTCAACTGAATTCGGACCTGCCTCTCATTGGGTTGGTCACGAATGAAGGGATGTTTGAGCAACTGTTCGGTTGGGGGTCGCTGTGTGTAGTTCTTCACCAGACAGCTTTCAATGAAGCTGAAAAACTTTTTGGACCTGTACAGTCCATACATAAAAGCAGAGAGAAGAGCAAAATTGGGATTCCACAAAGTTACAAATTGATTTGACATGGGCCCTGAATACACGGCAAAATGTATTTAAATTTAATTTTACTCTATTGATATAGCACAATTGTTTTGACAGTATCCGTTTTTTTTTTAAATTACCTAAATTTACATTAGACTATAGCACCTTAAGTGCAAAATGACTGATTCAAGTGTGTGAGATGAAACAGTATAAATACAATTAAGTTCGTTATAAAAAGTTGAGCATTGAGAAGTCACAAGTTTGTACACGCACGCGCACACACACAGGCGCACACACACAGGCGCACACACACACACACACACACACACACACACACACACACTTAACTCTGAAACACAGCTCAACTAGTTGGTAACAGAAGCAAATGAAGACTAGTTGCCTGCACACTTTGTGAAACTACTTTTTCAGAGCCTTTCAGCACTGTCACTCATTGCGCGGCTGACTTAAGGAAGAGAGTTAGAATTCTGCAGATAAAGATAGAAAGATCAGTTTTCATTGAACGGTAGGTAACGACTCAGCTCACCATTTTTTGGATTTAAGTCTTGGAGGCGGGTTCCTTGGAATCAGGAAGAGTGCTCGCATAGGATGCATGTCACAAAGCGCTGCAAGTACACACACCACATCAGAAACAGCCCTGTGTTTCATATAGCAGAAAGCAAAAAGAAGCCCTTACGTGGCGCTCCTTCAGCCATCTCAATTGCAGTAATGCCGCAAGACCACAGGTCACTCTGCAAGAAGTCAAGAGCGTCAACCACGCATGCAGGCATGCACGCGCAATCCAAAAGAGGGTCTTACTCGGTAGTCGTATGTCGCATCTGGATTCTCATCACAGGCGATGACTTCAGGGGCCATCCAATAGGGAGTACCAATGAAGGTGTTTCTCCTGCCCACGGTTCGATCGAGTTGAGCACTTACACCAAAGTCCACTGGGAAGGTGGAAAGAGTTAACTGTTGTCAGATTACAGCTACAATGTCAATTTTTTTTTTGGACAAACGGCAGGGATTTTCAATTTACCTAATTTGACTTCAGCATTCTCTGTCAACAGGACATTCTGGCCCTTGATGTCACGGTGGATGACGTGGTGGGCATGTAAGTGAGCCAGACCCTACCAAAGGTCGACACAGAGCACATGAGTCAGCTGAGACATTTGACCTTCAAAAACTCAAAGCAAAACAAAAAGAAAAACGATCATTGGTAAAAGTTTCCAGTAGCGGAGCCCAAGGGTGCCGCACGAATGAACAGGGGACTGCCTGACCGGAGTCGATGTCCAGTAGTGGGACCAACCACTGTGCGGAAGATTGGAAAGAAAAAGAAGTTGGAAGTTGAAGTTGGAGCAAAATAATCGCAGCATGGCAGTGAGTCCACCTAAGCTATCACAATGGAAGTTGATGAGAGCCAGCCAGCTAAGCAAGGGAGCTAGCTAGCTGTGAGGAAAAGAGGGTAGCCGACCCAGCAAATGAGAACTTAGCGCACCAAAGCCTTCCAGGGTTCCACCTTAGGCATTGATATGATTTGATCACCATGACAAACATGTATAATGTACTTGTATATAGTAACTGCATCTAACGATTATTTTAATAATAGGCTAATCTGTTGATTAATCGATTAATTGATTTTAAAAAAGACAGTATGTCTACCCCTTTTATTAAAAAACAGGAAGTTGTTTCAAGATGACAGCATAGAAAAGGGACGCACAAATTATTGAGTATTCAGTTACTGTTTTAGTCCATAATATAAAAAAGTGATAAATGTTTTCCAAAGTAAAATCAAATATTTTATTTTGACACAAAAATTATCAGTCTACTTTCATGGAAGACTCCAGAAATCAAAGAATATTTACTGTTGAGAAGCTGAAATTCTGAATATTTGGCAATTTTACATTTTAAAAAAGCTACCTAAATGATTCAGAGATGATTAAAAAAAAAAATTAATTTGATAATCGATTCATTGTCGATAAATAAGTCATGAAACCTCTAATAAAAACCAATCTGTGATTTCACTGAACAAGACCCAACAAGAAGTATTCCACTTTTAGAAATTCCTGAGTTGCAAAAAAAAAAAAAAAGATGAGGAAGTGAGAGGAAGAAGAGCACTTACTCTGAGGATTTCTCTGGAGATGTAGGCAATCCAATCTTCCTTGAGCTGGTTCCCCTTGGTGTTCTTCACTAGGTCTGTGATGGAACCAGCTCCACAGAACTCCATCACCAACTAAACACCCAAAATTGTAGAAAAATGAAGCGTAACAAAAAGAACCCTTATCTGGTACAATATAAAAACGAAAAAAATAAACAGTGGTTTCCTGATTTTCAATCATCTCCCAAATGTTAGCATTATTGTACAGACTTGAGAACCTACCCAAAGCTGATCGTCATGTCCAGGTGGACTCTTTTTAATAAATGCGCCATAGTAGGTGGCAATGTTTCTGTGGTGAGAATACTTCTTAAGCATATTAATCTCCAGTTTAATTTCCTCCTCTTCATCCTGCATTCAAACAGAAGTTACCAAGCTTGAGAGGAGAGAGAGAGAGAGATTAAGCATTTCCAGTGAGAAGGTTAGAAAAGTAAGATTTCCGAGATCCCATCTGGCGGAAAAGAACCTCATTCTTTCAAGAGGTCCTGGCCCCATCACTGAAGACATTTAAATATTAGTCAAAAACAATCCAAACACAAAATGCAGTTTTTAAATGCGAGTTTTAATTAATAACGAAGAGGAAAAAAATCCAAACCTATCCGGTGTGTGAAAAAGTGATTGTCCCCTAAACTTAATGACCAATTGGCCCACCTTAAGCAGCTCTTTGCACTCATCCGCAATGAGTCTCTTACAGCACTGTCGAGGAATTTTGGCCCACTCATCTTTGCACAATCGGTGTAATTCAGCCACATTGGAGTTATTTTTGAGCATGAAGCTCCTTATAAAGGTAATGCCAGAGCATCTCGATAGGATTCAGTTCAGGACTTGGACTAGGCCACTCCGAAGTCGCCGTTTTTACTTTCAGCCATTCGGAGGTGTACTTGCTGCTGTGTTTTAGATCCTGCTGCAGAAGCAAAGTTTATTTCGGTTTCAGGTCAGATGGCTGGACATTAGGGCGTCACAGTTATTTTGACTGAGATTGAAATCATGATTGTTAAAATGAACTTATTCAACGACTTAAATTCCACCATTGCAAATGATCATCATAACCTCATGTCCATTCACCCCTGCATGGTAAACACCTGATGGCCAGTTTGAAGATTAAATAAGAGAGATACGATAGTAGAAAAATTACCCCCTATAATCTTTTTTTTTCGTCATTGCAATGCAGATTAATATACCGGTATATGAATCTATATATATATATATATAGATAGATATAGATATAGATAGATAGAGAGAGAGAGAGAGAGCTCGACAAGCTCTACTTGCCGTTATCATAAGTGGTTTATTGGTTTTCATAACCACTTTTCGTTTTTGTTACCTGCACTATATAATGACAATAAAGCAGTTTTATTTTCATATTCATCTTGCATATAATACCGTAAAAGCTGTGGCTGTGGTTCAAAGTGCTCTATCAACAAAGTTCATGTGAATGTCTTGCAGGTCAAGTCGTCCACGTACAAGTAAAAAAAAAATTAAATTAAAAAACAGACTTGCATGTACTGAAAACTGAATGGCTCACTGCTAATACTTAACTAACTGCAGAAATTGTCATTGATGGTAATCAAAATGGCGCCGCGAGAGTGGCTGCCTTTCCAGCAGGTCCTATATTTTGTTGTTCTACTTCTTCCTTTCATAACTTTGCTGCTGTGAATTGGGAATTTCTCCATTGCGAGACTAATAAAGGTTTTCTTATCTTATCTTAACATAACATGAAGCTAACGGAGGCCCAAATGGCACCGACGACCACATGGCTTGCTTACATCGCGATTACGACTGAGGGCCCGTTGAGCTATTTGTGACAACTTAGTGGCTTGTTGGACTCCTCAAGGCCAGTTAAAAGTTGACATGGGGGCTGGTCTCGCAAGCTGGATGCTTTGCTCTCATGAGTCACATTTGGCCTGCGGGCCACTAATTGGAGATGGCTTGGCTACCGTATGATGTTCGATTTGCAATATATTCGATTTGCGCTCCAATTACAAGCCCCTCAGAAGATATTTCGAGTACAAAAACGGGTTTTATGACCAGCTATTTTGAACAGTATGTTGTTTCTGTGTTGTTCTTGTTTTTTAAGCTTTCATTTCATTTTTAGCTTCAATCACATTGTTTTTAAATCCATCTTTTATGAATGTAACTCTTTTTATTTTAAATAGTTTAAATAAATTAATAATTATCAGTAGACTAATCTGAAATCTGTGATTCGCCGAGCCCTACTCAGCACATGATGTCTAAAAAGACAATTGTTTCATCTTTAAACTAACCAGTTTGATTGTTTTGCCATAGTTGTTTCCTTTTATTTTATGTCAGATATCCTATTTTAGGGCTGAAAGGGGTCCTCGAGTAAATAACCTACATGAAAAAAATTACAAAATAGGCCCTTCGTTGAAGGTGCCCCTCATAATCCAGTGCGCCTTTTCGTGGGGAAAAATACGGTACCTAAAAATGAAAACCAGTCGGCCGTTCCATTCAATGGAAATTTGTTTTTTGTCTTCCATAGCTTTGACTAGGCAAAAAAAAAAAGATAATTTTTGTTTTTTATCTGAGTGATATCCTTTTCAACCCATATGATCCAGCCCCAAATGACGTATTAATCCTTGTCATGTGTGTGTTTGTGGTACCAATATTTGAATGTGTCATAGTTGACATGTTCTTTATTGATGCTGAACGATATTTTTTATTGTTTTTGGTTTTTTTAAAGACTGACTTTAAGTTAGATGAAAAATAGTGACAGAGGTGGTTTTACAGGCCTGCACCAGGTGGCAGCTGCCATCATTAACATTTTGCCACCCCACTGGCAATGAATCTGTCAAGACAAATTTCAAAATGTTATTATAAATGCTCCTTATGTTGTCTACATAGTGTGAAGAAAAAGCGTGTTTAGTATTTACACTCACTCCGACCCATTCTTCTTTCAAACAGAAATGCTAACGTCCTACACGCCACCAAAACAGCTTCGGGTGGCACATGATTGATCCCCGTGTGCATTTGTTTACCCTGGCAGAATAGTAGCGGTGACAGGTGAAGGATTTACAATAGAGAGTAATGATGAAATTAGCTTTCATCAGTCAACAGTCTCTCCAAGTGAACTGACATCCCACTTGGATGAAAAGCACACAATGAGATACAGGTGCAAGCTGCACAGTTGGGATACTACAAATCTTATCAAGCGCCAGGAGTGCTTTTTACAACTATAATACTGAGTCGCTGCGAACATACAGGGGCTTGGAAGGCTACAGGTTTCGGTTACTGGCGGTGTGTACTTCGAGGACTCATAAAATGGCAACATGGCAGGCCCGAGATGGATAAAAACTGGTGAATTATCTGCTGAATTCATATTGCACTTACGCAATATTTATCAGAACGCTGCGTTTAGACTAGTGGGAGGCGCATCGAAGATATTAAAAAAAAAAGTCCTTTGGATGGCTTTCTTTAACTTTGAAAACAGAAATGTCTCTTAAGTATGCGTATAATATTGAATATTCCCACAATATTCCCTCTGCACCGCCAATGATGCACATGATTTGTTATAGTATATTCACAACATCACTTGTCAATCCAATGTTACAAATTGTGTATGTGACTCGCCTTGGCAAAAGTCAGAACTTGCTCAACTAGGTTCAGAGATCCAAGGCAATAATGGTTCATTAGGTCAAAATTCTCCCCTTTCATCCATTAAAAGTTGAACAGAGATGTCCCGATCACATTTTCTTGCACCCAAGTCCAAGTAATTTGTTTAAAAATAGTTGCCAACACGAGTCTTGATATGATACCTCGGCAATGCATGATGAAGACAAAAAGAGCACTTTGAATAAAAACCTTATAGAATGACTATCTTATTGAACTTCATCCATCCATTTTCTGAGCCGGTTATGCTCATTTGGGTCGCGGGTGTGCTGGAGCCTATCCCAGCTGTCTTTGTAGGCAGGGTACACTCTGAACTGGTTGTCAGCCAATCGCAGGGCACACAGAGACAAACAACTATGCCATTTGGTGGATTTGAGGCGTCTGTTTATTCAGTCAGGCTCTAATTATTTTTACACTTAACCAAATTATTTCGAGGGCCGGCTTAAACCCTGCTGCGCGGGCCGTACATTTGACACCCCTGCCCCAAACGCTGACTCAATTATCGATATACTTGTCAATTAATTTGATAAGTATTTCGTTTTCAAGAAATTGATGAATTATTGCACCTCCAGAGTAGATTGGGTGGTTTTAATAGGTCCTGCATCATGAAAAGCTTAATGACGTCTCACTGATGAGGACCATCTTACTGTGGCTAGCGGATTAGCCTCGGAAACACGTGATGTGGCTGGGAGAGTTTTATATTTTTCAGCCACATTGGCTTAAGAGGTTACAGGTACTGACAGGACCTGTTGAAGCCCGTTTGCTGACTCCCTTTCATTTCAAAAGACATTTACGCAGCTCTGCACATGTGCATATGTTTTATGCTCTGGAACTTCTAAAGCCTGAATCTTTGTTGAAAGAAAAGAAAAAAACATCAGGCTTTACCTCTGTGACATCCATGACCTTGATGGCAGCCAGCTGTCCAGTCTTGACATGTCGACCCTGTGATAAGAAATTGCAGAGCTGGTTTCAAAATCTCACTCAATTCAACAAACACGGTTGACCGAAAATCTTTAAAATATATTCACTATTACATTATGACAACCACAACACACAGTTATTGTGGCAAGCACATTACGAATAGTCTAGTATTGATTTTCATAATAAAAGCCACATGTCTGACGATCAGGAAAGTGAGATGAGATGGACCCCTCCACCTTGAATCTATTTCACTTCGATCCCAGAAGGTCGCTTTGTGCCGCAAACACAATGAGGTGGCCATTTGGCTCCCGAGCCCAGCACGACAAGAGGACTATAAGCGTGTGGCCAAGACATACACAATAAAATGAAGACAAAAGACTGTTGGAAATAAATTATTTCCACTTCATTTAAGTTCTAAATCTGAGTCTGAGTTTCTGATAATGTTTGCGCCTTGGCGGCTCTGAAAGAATGCCACTGATAGAACTACAAACTTTGTGCACTTTTTGAAATGATTTATCCGATTGACTGATGAATAATAAAAAAAGATACAGGGATGAATCATTATTAAAATAATCGTTAGGTACAGCCCTACTCTGTACACCAATATTTTCCTTATATTTTCCTATAATATTTTCTTTGAATAGTTTTGAGTCATCAGTCACGTATGGCCACGTCCATGTTTACCACACAGACATTTGCTGCAGGCGGACATAGTCCATTCCAAGGACCGGGGCCTTAAATTAAAAATATGCCTGAGGTATGGGGTCGCCAGCACTCTCAACTCAGAAAATATATTACCTGAGTAATCAATGGAATAATCAACAGGATTATCGATTCTAAAAAGATATGTTAGTAACAGCCCCAGCCCCAATATTATAATATTAGGTCTTGATAGAGACCCAGCCGAACGTAGACGTATTGTGTTTTACAACAGTACTTTTGGCCCTGAATTGGGAGTTCCCATGCTAGTGTGCAGGTCGCATGGGTGCCCGAGTCCGGTCCTCGAGGGCCCCTATCCTGCCTGTTTTACATGTTTCCCTCCTCCAACAAGCTTTGCAGAAGCCTAATAATGACCCTGATCATTTGAATCAGGTGTGTTGCAGGAGGGAAACATGCAAAACAAGCTGGATAGGCGCTCTCAAGGACCGGATTTGGGCACCCCTGAGTGTAGGGTGTCCAATTCTCCAAAGTGCTGTGCCCGCTCCGTGTACGCCCTTGTTCCGCACTTCGGCTGAGCCCGCGGTCATGGCTTCTCAGCCGAAGTACATTACCCACAATTCATTGCAGATTTGACTACAATAGTGGGGAAACTGGCACCGTTCGGTAGAGTTCTTGTGCCTGCATAGGAAAAAAAGTCATTTCGAGTGCAAGTATCAAATTGTGTGAATGTATGATTTCAATCAATGTTTTTAAGTCACCTACATATTTTGTCCTAATGTGGTTACCGTATTAAAGACTTCTGCTCATGCGCCGCAGATCGTGCAGGAGCCGCAAATGGTGCAAATAGTGGAGCCCGAAAGCCCGAGCCCGAGTTTTAACTTTACAACCTTTTTACTGCTATGTTAATATCTTTTTAAAGATAAAAATTGCCAAAACAACAAACGGTACCGCCACGTTTGGTGACGCAGTGGCGTAGACCAATGACATAACACGCTCTGTCCCAATTCTGCAATTTTGACAGGCTTGTAACCTGCGCCCTCAAACAGTCCGTGCGCCTCTACTGAGTGTACACTTCATTGAGAACAATTGGATGTGGGTATTGGGACTGGGCTGTAACATAGTATATAAAAAATATATTACGTTAAATAAAGGCACATCCCACTCATTTTAACACACAGGCAGTGGCTGGAGTTCGCATCGAACATACCCATTTGAGTTTCGTACACATGCGCAGGGAATCAATGTAATAATCGTGAAAATAACAACAACAAACGGTTACTATTGGCCATCAACACACCACAACAAAACTCATTGTCCACTCATCTGCTGCAGAAGGAAGAAGGTAAAGGTCTGCCTCCACATATGCTCAACTCACTGCACTGCACTGCACCCCCCAGCTGCTGACTGACTAACTTCTCCAATCATAAATATTACAGCAGCCACATTAGATGTGTGATTGACAGTCAGGAGGAGGGGAGAGATAAGCCGCCCATATGTGCGGCCTCTGCTTTGGCTCAACTAAGCCTAAATGTGGCATCAAACCCGCTGGAATCTGTAACAGCAGAAGGTAGCAAAACCTAACTCTGACCTCCAGTCTGTGCTGTCACCGCGAGGATCCAGCAGTTTCGGGTCAGGAAACACCAATGCACTTGCCATTCTATGCAACCCCGACCTACGAAGCAGCAGCATTGCCCCAGCGCAGGTCGCCCAGGAGCATTGATGTCATTTCCAGTCATTGCTATGCAGTCAAATATAATAAACATTTTAACACCATACCGCGCTGCCAAATTAATTCATCATCAGATTTGTTGACGTGTACATTCAAGTACTGAACACTGAGAATGTGGAGCGACATGCTGATTTTAAAGCTGCTCCGTGTACTGGAAGGGTTCAGCAATGTTACCTTTAAAGTTACAAACCTAACACGACTTGTTGAAAAATGTTATCCACACATTTCAGAACGGTTAGTGGTTGATTTGATATTGTGATGAACATGTATTTGGATAATTATGGTGTGGCAAAAGCTGTATTGTCTTAGAAAAGCATGCAGGCATGCGAATGCACCCTGATGGTGACACAGAGAGGAAGCACTGAAGCAAGTGGTCCTGCTGATGACAAGTGATGATGACAGACCACCACACACACCCCCACCACCCAAAAAACAAACAAAAAAAAAGATCCGCACTTTCTAACCTCACTAATTTTCATCCACTTTAATTTGTCCAGCTGTGCAGTATTTACATGTACAAGACGTGGTCTTTTCAGTCTCAGAAACCACTGTCCTGGTTTACATAAAACATGTCATTAATCTTGATGGCATGCTCTTTATTTTTTCCAGCTGTACAGTGTTTAAATTCACAAGGCGAGGGAGGGGGCAGTGAGGCACGATGCAGATGTCCATTTTTCTTTGTACATTGTACAAAGTTTGGGCGTTGAGAAATTGCACAATTAGACGTTTTCATTTTTAGAGAGAGATTTTTCTTTTTCATTCAAATATCGTGACATACCGATGTCCGACAATACATCGAGTATCACAGATAGATATTATGTGCTGGGATATTGTCGTTATTGTGGGCCACGTATCATCGCAGTATTGAATTGTGAGTCCCACCCTGATTTGTCATGCTGGTTTAGGGATCAGAGTTTGTGGTACATTAACGGTTTGTTACAGGCAATTAGAATCAATTAGGAGGGCATCGGTTATTTGCAGAAATTTGCTATTTACATCAGGCTCTGGCCTTGAGCCTTGAGAAAGGTTGGCATCCATTGTTACAGTTAAAAGCAGACAGCATTTGTCTGTTGTTGTGATGAAGATCAGTTCACTTTTCAGAATCATTTTATGCAGAAACACAGAATTCTCAAGGTTTGACATATCTTTCTGCTTTTCATCGTAACCACGCATGCACACGCACAGTGTGATGGCGTCAGCAAACATGAGCATTTCACTCGCGTTTGAAGTCAATGACTGTGCGAATTGGAGTCAACAGCAACGATTAAAGCACGTTAAATGAACATTGCGAGAAAGTTGCACATACGTGAATGAATCTCGTCTGCCAATGCCTCCCTTTGTGTACCAATAGCAACACAATGCGTGTGGACTGTCTGGAAGAATTCACACAAAAACACCAAACGTTTTGTTGAAAAGAATCAGCCACTCAGAGAACACTGTGGCTCTTGTGTCTTGTGATAAGGCTGAGGGTCATCATGGGGGGAGGTGGCCACAAAAGAAATGTCAGATTGAGAAGCTGAAGAAGTGAGTGTGCCTGTGTGTGTGTGTGTGAAACATTTTTGCATTTCTATGAATGTAATGAGGGATCGAAAGTGAGTTGAACTATTCTCACCATGCGACATATTAGCACATCCAATCATGTCATGGAAACAAAATGAAAACATTTGACTAAATAAGAACTATCCGCAAACCTTTATGTTAACCTGCTCATTGCCCAGAGTAGGGAACCTAACATAGCACACAGATTCAGGTATGTCTGACATCAGCTGCCACCCGCCCCCCAAAAAAGAAAAAAAATTCTCTTTGTGAAGCGCAGATGTTTTTGGGGAGGGGAACATGGTGAGCAGCACACCGATTGATTCACTGTTTCTTTACTACAAACAGATCTCTCAGTGCTTGACCCAGTTAATCCACTGAGACATGGTTGAAAGAAACAACCACAAAGTAAACCCAATCCATTCCCCAATATATATAACACAGTTACTAATTAAAATGAAAAAAAAATGTAGCTTGCAATAAAGCATTTGTGTAGCTTTGACCGATGCTGTGGCTCTGCACACAGGTGCTCGCACAGTTTGCTGCAGTATATTGAAACTTCCACTCAGATGAGTAGGATGCAGAACTGAAGGATCCATTCTTTTTTTTATTTAATATTGGCTGTTAATCAATAACTGCACGCAACCCTTCCTCCTGCATTGGTAATGGGACCACGAGCTGGTTTTCTGGAACGCTCAAATCATCAAAGGCCAACGTCCCAAGGTAGTCAAAAGTGAAAAAGTGGTTTGCCAGCTGTGACAAAGGAGATGACGGTGCGAGATAGAAGAACCACTGGCCTGTTTTGCGTAGCTGGGCTGCTCTTCTGCCACTTGCAACAGCAGACTATCATTTGTCACGTGAAAACTCAGCGATCAACACACTGATCAGAAAGGTTCAGGGAGCCGTGAGCTGCGCAGTGCAGCCGAACTCCTCGCGTTACTACTGCACAAAGAGCAAAATACAAGAAACAGCTCAGTTCACTTCATCACGACAAATAAAAAACAATTCGGCATACAATATTGAATTTAGTACTGTTTGGACAGAATCAGCAAAATCCTTGTCGTATTCTTTGCAATTCCTGACTGTCACAGAGCACTTGTTTTGGATCTCATTAGATTGTACAAGTGGATTTAAAGATGGATCTACACAGCGTGGTTGACGTGACGGTTTTATTTTTTTGTGGCACAATTAAGAAGTGTGTCATGGTAATGTAATTTGGAGGAGGAATGCATGTAAACGCAAGCACCAGAAATACCCCGTCGATTCCAATTTGACTATCCAAATACAATGATACATAATCCGCATAAACAGAGCAAATAAAGTAAAAAAACACCACCTGGGAATCTTAACTACAGTGAATGTACTAGACCATAAAGCGTGGTCTGAATATGCTACATTAGACTTTTGTCCATCTTAAATAAGCTAAATAATTCTTGATGGCAACTGATAGAAGAGCTGGATGAGGTGGCCGGAGATATGTAGGGAGGGATGGATAGATGGAAGGAGGAAGCATGGCAAATTATGGAGCAATATAAATCAGCGCCCAACCAATATGGCCCATTCAGATTCTCATATTCGTCAGAAAAAAAATTCTGTCAGCCATGCAGACACTCATCCTAGCACCAACATAGAATTAGCAAATGTATACACTTTGGTAGCAACATATTAATCATGAAGTCTCAGCATTAATATAAATATCAACATACGGCTAGAAACGGAAAACTTGTCGTATTGGGCTTTCGAGAGGAGGGAGAAAGATGTCATCCACAAAGAACATTCTGTCAGCCATGCATATCCTTCAGTCAGAGCTCAACTAGGGCTGTGCGATACAAAATTTAGTCTCTGTATTTTTCCCCAGATATCTTGATAACAATCTAAATGCGATATTAACGCGGCCTACGAAAAAGTACGCTTGTTTTAAAGAAAAAAAAATATTTAAAACCAAAAGGATGCAAAAAGTGTTAGTTTTTTTTGTTTTGTTTTTATTAGAACTTACTGACAGCCACCAACATTAACACGTCAGCAAAAAATAAAAAAATAAAAAGAATTCACATTACTACAACTGTGCTTTAGCAATCATCGTTCGTTCCTGCTGACTGCTGTCTGGATACTGAATAGGCGTGCCTGAAAACCTGGACTCTCCCCCACTCACCCATTTTAAATAGCAGAGCCAAAATACCAGAGCCAACATGAAGCATTTGCATGCACAATACAGCGATCCCTCACTTATCGCAGTTTTTATTATTATTGCACTCAAATTTGAAGCAGACATCCTTTTTCCTTTTCTCGCATGTAATCATTTGTAGAAGGGTTTTTTTTGGTTAAATTTTGTTTATTTTTACTGTGTTTTATATGTTTTGATTGTTGAAGATACAAAGGAACCACGACTGGCAGCCATACATGGCCATGCCACGAAGCTTCACTGATAGCGTGGGTGAATCATGATCATGAGCAGTTGCCCTTCTTTCGTCATACTCTCTTGCATCCCTCTGGTGCAAGTAATGTTTTTGACTCACTTGTCCATGATATGTCGTTGCAGAACTATAAAGGCGTTTTGGGGGGGGGAAATTGTGTTTGCTCTTCCTGTTTTGGAGGCTTTTCCTCTGATGAAGCCTTGTTTTAATTGATGTTTTTGACACATTCTTTTGGATGTCATATTAAGAGTGGACAGCAACAGATCCCCAAACGCAAATAGTACACTTGAAATTCATTCTAGACCTTAGACTCATTCACTGCTGAGCATTTTGGGCATTTTCAGACAGTCCTTTAAACTTCCACCTTGGGGGGGGGGGGCATTTCAAAATATAAATACGTGGATTCTTAAAAGACCAAAAACAAAATACATGTCATTGGTGGTGAATGAGTTCATCTGCTTAAATATACAACAGTGTTTTAACTCAGTCGTCTACAGCCAAGTAAATTTATCACTGTAGAAAATTAAACTGCCACAACCTGAGACGAATAGTCTGGAGGACATAGACTGCAAGGGTTTCAACATTTTCTTCATTGAAAAATCTAAATAGTAAAACAACTGTCATGCTTTTAAAAACTGAACTTCAGCTCTTACATATTAATTTGCCCAGCAATGTATTCCTTAACATGGGAGGAGATTGACAAAGCAGCGAGGCGGGAGAGGGTATAAATGTTTTGGGGTAATGACACGATCACTCAATGTCGGCATTTGTTGAAACGTCTGCTAATGATGACATCATGTCATTCACGTAGATCGCAAATGCACTGTCCGTGTCTCAAAAGTTTTACTACAACCACAAATGTCCACTTTATTTGTTTCAAGTGGGAGTAAATTAAAGTCAAATGTCAACACTGTGATGCTTCACAACTTTGCAGATTTAAAGACGAGCATGATTGATCTGTCCCAAGCGCGTCTTCCCCGCCCTCCGCACCCCAATGCTCACAGTGCACATTACAATGTAAATGTCTATCCATCCATTTTGTAATCCGCTTATCCTCACAAGGGTCGCGGGGCGTGCTGGACCCTATCCCAGCTGTCTTCAGGCAGTCGCATCGTCTTCGGGTACACCCTGAACTGGTTGCTGGCCAATCACAGGGCACACATAGACAAAGAGCAACCTATCACACTCACAATCACACCCAGGGACAATTTAGAGTGCTCTCGTAACCTATGGTGCATGTTTTTGCAATGTGGGAGGAAACCGGAGTACTTGGAGAAAACCCACTCAGGCAAACATGCAAACTCCACACAGGAAGGCTGGAGCTGGAATCTAACCCTGCACCTCTCCACTGTGAGGCGGACGTGCTAACCAGTCGACCAGCGTCCCATCGACGTGTCCATATGTCGCTTATGTATTACGCTGAATATGAAAACGAACAAGCAATCAAAATGATGGCCAATGCATTTGAACAATAGAAGCCTACTAGAGTGCAAACCTTAGAAACAGGTTTGGTTCAGTGTAAGAGCCTGTGTAATCAAGTCCCAAACAGAACAGACACTCAGCAAAATATGACAAATCCAACTAAAATGATCAAGAAAAGACAAAAACATGGATTATTGCTATTTAATTTGAAGTACTGCATCATTAACAGTGTTGCTTGCACTCGCCCGTTTTCATACGTCAATTCGAGAGGCTAAAGGACTTCAGATTTTCGACTTCCGCAGAGGATAAAGCAGATGTCCCTCAATTTATGCTAGCCAGTGGAAGCTCCCCCAATGCTCGGTCTTCGCACCTCAATCTGTGTTTAAGATGACCCGAGACACTGCTTAATATGGCGGCGTGCAAACTTCCGTGTTGTGCTCAATGTTTTGAGGTGCAAGGAGCTAGGAATGTTGCAATTTGGAGACATGAGAATAGCCCTTTTGTGGAGCCAGAGTGCATTCAAAGTAGGCAGTAGTCGTAAACTAATAAATGGGGTGTAACGCAATCGCATTCAACGTATAATAACAGCACTTCAACTGTGGGAAAAATAAAACGTTAAAATACTCCATTAATGAAAAGGGGAAAAAACAATTACCTAATAGTGTTAGTTAGTCCATAATGCAGAAGCGCGGTTAGAATAATGATGACGGACTGACAGGCCGGCGACTGGCAAATCACAATTGAAATGAAATTTAATTGACAGGGTCGCCACTGCTGTTATCCATGTAAACAGCTTTTTAATGACAGTCCTAAAATAGAGGTGATGAAGTGTAATTATGCGATGATGGAAGTGTGGTTAAGTTGCAATGACGGAGTGACGATGACAGTGTTGGTTCTGCTTGAAAAAATGAGGGACTGACAATGACACACAGGTGGCGTGGCCGCTGAGGAATGACGGGCAGGCAAAATTTATTAATGCACCCATCTCTGGTTCCAATATGTATAGACCTGATTGTAAATTGACAGTCACATCCAAATTAATTTGGAATTAGGTCCTCAGACCTGCAGTCTAACTTCAGCCAAATTGTGCATGCTATCGATGTTGATGCGACGACCATCCCTGGATCAAACCTTCTCCTAAGAGCTAGCAAAGTTCATTTTGAGAAGAGAACCACAACACCAGAGGTTGAACTGCCAGTGAGAAGGATTCCCATTAGCTGAACTAGACTTATTTCTGAGCAGAAAATTGGTTCTGCCTTGCAAGAGACTGCATGCAATAAGATTAGTCATTTCCACTTTCATGCCTTCTCATCGACTTATCAGTAAGGTGGGTGACGTAGGACAGGTGATGAATCAGGCTGATTCACTGTTTTACTTAAAGCTCACATTTGGTAACATGAACAATCAACATCAGCTCCAAAGCAGAGTCAGTCAACTGAGCTCAGACAAAAGTGATGTCATGTTTCTGCAGCACAGATCAGCAACATAGTCTGAAAGCAACATCTGCAAGATTTCCATTTGTAAACGGGATTTGTTTTGCTCTCAGAGATCAGTAGTGGAAAAACAAAAAACAAGCAAGCTTGTGGTGATCATCTGTCTCCTGCAGGACAGAGCACGCACTGCGCCTCCCACCAACCTTGTATACTTGTCCGTAGGTGCCATTTCCAACCACCTCCACCAATTCAAATATCCCGGCTGGGTCCTAGAAGAGAAAAGACAAGGCAGTGGATGTTAAGAAAAGCAGATATCCACTATTCTGTGGGGCATTGTGCGCGGTTAGCCAGCTGTTGTCCTCTGCTTAAGCCTCATGTGCCAAATACATGTGGAACAAAGGAAAAGCAGACAGCGGCAACACCTCGCGGCGACTCAGCGCTCGTTTTCAGCGCTTCGCTCGAGACAAGGAGAGGCATATGCGTCTCGATTAAAGGCTGCCCACGTTAGCCACACGGAATGGCGTGTGCTTTGTCGAATTGCGTTAAATACACGCGAGGAAAAACGTTACAAAAAACACACGGTCTCGTGTCGGAAGCACTCACCCGCAGTGAAGCCAAGTCGATGTCTACAAGACTTTTAGCTGGGGAGTCGTTCGCCATCTTTCATATAAACCCCGTGTTTCCCTTAACAGCTACTAACGTCTCCACGAATGTCTCATTTGCGGGTATAATGAGTTATGGATGTAGTGTATTCCTCTCTGTATGGTCCGCTTATCGGCAGTGGATGCTGAGCTCTTCCTACTCCATGTTGAGGTGGCAGCGGCGGACTCCCGGTTAGCTCTCTAGCCGCCCTAGCCGCTGCCCTGAAGCAGAGTTAGTGACTTCCGCCAACAATATTTCAACGTAAAAGGCCTTCTCTCGGGCACAGCCTTGAGTAATGATTACGATCTCTGGCTTTTGTGTGAGTCACCGTGAACATAAATGACCGATTTCAGTCAAATGTTTAAATGTAGAGTAACGTTTCTGGATTATTCGTGAACCTCAATGTCGACTCTTTTTTTTAAACGTGCTACGTACACTGAAAGTATAAGTGCTTAATTTCCTTTTTTTTTTCTTGCTTGCATCCAGTCAGCTTGCCGCGCCGACGACGGAGCCGATCAACTCCGAACACCCAGCGGACAACTGGGCCGCCGCACATCAAGCGTGCTTAAATAGATTATGACTCAGTTAACAATACACTACATATTACAACGCAGCTGCCAGCCATTATACTTACTCCGTAAGAGATGCTGTATACAACGCCATCCGCGCGCTTTGTGGTCAGGAAGACTTCATTGTCAATATTGGTCGACAAGGGTGTGGCAAGTGAGCCATCTCAGAAGTGATGCTCAATGTGTATGCGGTAATTCTAGGGGCACAATAAGCACAATTACTTTTTCAAGAACTCTTTAACTCAAGTACAGAAATCATTTCAGAATACCTTGCCATACAATACCGCGCAAAAGTATATCTTTGAGGGCCCAGTGGCGTCTCCACATAATACTGTATAGTCTATAGCTAGTAGGACTTGGGACCAGGGACACAGAAGTAATTTGGGAACTGGGAGGACGGGGGCCAAGCTTATCCATTGTAAAATTCTTAACTGAAATGTCTAAACAATAAATCACACATGAGCAAACTGTTATTTGTCTGTAAACCCAATCCATCCATCCATTTTCTGATCTGGGTCGCGGGGTTGCTGCATCCTATCCCAGCCGTCTTCGGGTAATAGGCGGGCGACACCCTGAACCGGTTGCCAGCCAATCGCAGGGCACAAAGAGACGAACAACCATCCGCACTCACACTCACACCTAGGGACAATTTAGAGTGTTCAATCAGCCTGCCACGCATGTCAATTTCAACACAGCACAATTTACACAAAGAATTGGTTCCACTTCCATTCTAGAATTGGAATAGTGCGCCGCAACGGAAATGTTACCTGGTTTGTGATTTAACCTAAACGAAGCAACAACTGGGAAATACAGGATGCAACTTGGAAGAGGGAGAGCATTTTAGGGGGGAGATTAGGAATGTAAGTAAATAAATATTTGCATAGAAGTAGTTGGGCGGTCCGGTGTGCCATCGGTGCCATCGTCGACCTCAGAGTGCAGCGGTACCGGGTTCGATTCCAGCTCCGGCCTTCCTGTGTGGAGTTTGCATGTTCTCCCCGTGCCTGCGTGGGTTTTCTCCGGGTGCTCCGGTTTCCTCCCACATTCCAAAAATACGCGTGGCAGGCAGATTGAACACTCTAAACTGTCCCTAGGTGTGAGTGTGAGCGTGGATGGTTGTTCGTCTCTGTGTGCCCTGCGATTGGCTGGCAACCGGTTCAGGGTGTCGCCCGCCTATTACCCGAAGACGGCTGGGATAGGATCCAGCACCCCGCGACCCTAGTGAGGATCAAGCGGTTCGGAAGAAGATTCCAGGTTGTTGACTCTGCAGATCTCTTACACACGCCCCAAACTGGACGAAACCCCAAACCATGACTTTTTTTTTTCCACCACCAAACTTGATTGTTGTCGGTGCCAATCTTGAGTTCATGCAGATTCCAACAGGCCTTCTGCAGTGTTTGTGGCGATGGGATACAGTTCACTGGATGATTCATCAGAAAAATCTATTTTTGCCGCTTTTCCAATGTTCATCCTTTCTGCAGACTGTGGACTTTGGTCAATTCCAGATGGGGTTTTTTTGTTCTCTTTTGCTTAATGGTGGGTTGTGGCCATGGAACCCCCTGCAGGAGATCATTACAACAAACTTCTTGTTGATACACAAGTCCCTGGTGACCAGTTTGTATTTTGCTCAACTGATGTTGAAAAAAGACCAGCACTGCACCGTCGAAGCAACAAACAGTCTTCTTGAACTGTCCTTTTGGGTCTGCCTGACCAGTTTCTACAATTTTTTTTTCTCATTCCGTCACCTCAGCATCAGTCTTGGTCTTCAGGCATATAATGTGGAGATTGGCTTGGTGGAGGGGGACTATACATCGTGGGTTGGCTGTAATTGTCCTGCGCTGCAAATAACTAGCTACGCTCTTGTCGCTTTCCCATGCCTCTCATCCATGAGTTTTGCACCTGGGCCTTCAGTGGGTTTTTGTGATCTAATCCACCTCTTGATAACGCCATAATGTCACAATATGTGCGCAAAAGAAAAAAAAAAAACGCTGTATAAAATTGGTTAAGTTCACACTGCAGAGCGTGTTACCAAACTGTTCCTAAAACACCACGATGGTCTGTATATTCTCCCTTCCAAAAGCACTCACCCGCACACATCGATACAAAAGAGACTGATGTCTGGCATTAAATAAGTGCATTTCACATATTTGAGGATACTGTATTACCAACAGGGGGGGAAAAAAACAGTTACCTTAATCTTTCAATACACAAACTCAAGAACTTGAAAGCGCTACACCACAATATAGTACTTCACAATCAATTTTTATCAATATAAAAACTTAAAATAAATAAATAACATTGTACTCACCGGAGAAGCTCCTACCTGTCTGTGTATGCAAACTTGCCCACTCATACATAGCTACCGGTACTCTGAAATGTCATACACATCCAAAGGGTTTGGTGACATGGAAATGGCATGCAAATGACGGCCGCATTACCTCACACTCTGTTACAGTCTTCTGGTCGATCAAACTCACTGTGTTGGCTGCAGCACAGTGATGATTTAAGACAAGACACAAAACGCATTCCAGTAATCGATATGAAACAATACTTTTGAACCTAACCCAAGAAAAAAATTGTAGGAAGACAGTCAGACACCAAGCTGTATTTTCTCTTATGACAAAGTCATTCTTTTACCTTTTTGTAAACAATGTAATACGCTGACACAAACAAAGAGGCCAGCTTCTGCATCCTCCATCGTGTTCAAATGTTGCTGTATCGCATGTTTGTCCAAAAGTTGTTTATATTTGGACAGGGCATGGAGGTCACCATCTTGTAATCGGTAACTTTGTAACTCACCAATGACGCCATTCCCAGCTCCGAGTTCCGAGACAAATGAAATGCAGCATTAGTCCATTTTAAGTGTGTGCATATCATTTGATCATTTGAATAAGGTATGTTGGAGGAGGGAGGAATCTAAAACATACTGGATCGGGGCTCATGAGGACCAGACTTGGGCACCCCTGCTATAGACTCTTCTCCGTGTGACGTCACCCTAAGAGTAACTTGCAGGCCGCAAAACCTTCAGATGCATCACGTTCTAGTATGCATTTCAGATTTCTTTTAAATATGGAAAATGAGGCAGATAGTTTTATGTTATGATCCAGCTCATTTGAAATTTGTGGACCAGCTGAACGTGCGTGATTGTACCTCCGTATGATTGTGTGATTGCCGAATTGGAACAAGCAAACATCAAGAAACACTGACGACACACGGGTCGCAAAATAGAAACGAAAAACACAAGTGCTGATCCTACACGAGTAATACCCCACTCGGAGTATACTGTGAATACAATATTCACTGAGGTCTCGTGTGCCATTAAGTAACCACGTTGAATAAACCGATGACGCCATCCTCAAACTGAGGCCCTTGTCATTGATCACGTGATTATCGGAGAGACCACAGCGAGCCCGGAGTCTCAGCTTTATTTGGCACGCCCACTCTTGCTGGAGACTCTCTCCGAAGCTTCGGCTTGTCTCGTAAGATCACTCGGGAAAAGACAACAAGCCGGGAGAGTTGGTGCACGTGACAGAGCCACACCGCGAAGGATGAAATCAAGCGTTGTTTACAACTTACTGCACCGCTATACACTTATCACGGTATGGTGGGGTGATGAACGGGTTATCTGTTTTATTCCATACTCGGAATGAGCACTGGATCGGCAGACATTTGCCTCATGTGGCGCATGGGGTGATCGTTCTGTGCGTCCTCTTCAGCAGCCGGTCGGCTATCTTCAATGCAATCAGTCCGATAAGGACAAGCGCCCGGTTGCTGTCCCCACGCCTTTCACCAACAAAAATCGCCGTTGGAGCATCCACATGACAAGGTATTTTCTGGCTGCAGTGCTGTAGCGCCACTGGCTCAAAAACAACTGCTAACTTTTTGGAGCTAACGGCTAGGCTAGTGAATGAGTGAATTAGTTGTTGTCCATCTCAGGGCATTGACGCGAACGCAAACGAACTGATATGTGTGTGACTTTTCGACTTAAAGCCGAGCAGGCGTCATTAGTTCATGCGCAAGACAGGACAGCTCTAGCTGTCAACGGCTTTGAAGAGTGAAGCGCCGCCGTCCAGAGGCTTCCTTAGCCGCCGACTGATGCAGCGATGCGGCACCACTGGTTGTTCCTCGGGGCTTGCGGCTGGGTGCTGCTTATCCTCGTATTTGTCACCAAGTTTATTAGCCACAGAGCTGTCGATGGTGGGTTCTCCTCCCAGTAATGGGTAACGTGTTGTGATTGATTGATTGATTGATTTTTCATGAAGAGCACCCTCATTGATATTTTACAGAATATGAAGAGCGAGATAGTGGTCAGAGCCAGACTGTGTCGGGAAACACGACAGGGAAGTTTCAGACGCTCACCGGAGGAAAACCGGATTCACAGAAACCAGAGCAGGTAATTAGAAACACAAAAAGAATCCATCCACCTTATCTATATTTATATTGCACTTAATTGAACTGTGTACAGCTCTCTGAAACATTTATTTTTGTGCATGCAAACACTTTGTTTTTCTTCTTTCTACCCCCCCAATGTTGCTCCTGTAAATGTCCGGAGTGTGGGACAAATAAAGAATATCTTATGTCGAATGACTTATTTATTGTAACTGACATATTGTGTGTGTGTGTGTGTGTGTGTGTGTGTTGGGCTGAGGGGTTAGCAGAGGCCTCAGTCCTCAGCCGCCCCTGCCATGTCAGAGTGGGACTCCATTGTTGAAACGCGACTACAACTGCTACTCGCTGTATGTAAGAACAGCAGCCTAAGAAATTTGACTCACATCCCCATCAGCAAGTTTGTCCTGGATCGCATCTTTGTCTGCGACAAGCACAACATCTTGTTCTGCCAGACCCCCAAAGTGGGAAACACACAGTGGAAGAAGGTCCTAATAGCGCTCAACGGTACGTCGGGGATTCTTTGATTCATGCATCCGTTAACTCGTCTGCTGACTTTTCGTGCTGTTGTTCACAGGAGCCTTTTCGGGCGTGGAAGAGATCCCAGAGAACCTCGTCCACGACCATGAGAAGAACGGCCTGCCCCGCCTCTCATCACTGACGCCGCAGGAAATTACACACAGGTGAGGCACAATGATGACCCGCCCACCATAATATACAGGTGTGGGTGTATTTTCCCTTGCGGAGGCAGCACTTCCTCACCAAGCCGCTGAATAGACCTTATGCTCAGTAACTCAAAAAAAAAAAAGTTACGGCGGAAAGGTAAAATGGCATAAAAGTTTTCAGTCGATTTTCCGTTTTCAGTCGACAGCAAGTGGCAAAATGGCCGCCCCAAGATAATAATAATAATAAAAATAATACATTTCATTTATAAGCGCCTTTCAAAACCGATTAATTCAAACGTGTGGATTTTGCTGCTAATTCATGTTAATTAATGGGGTTTTACTGAAATTAATGATGCTGTTCTTTTAACGAAGCAAATGGCTGCCACTGCCACCCGAGGGTGATTTTATGATCACCACGCCCACGTTTGTTTGAGACATGCACCAACGCATCTAACATGTTTTGTGCTTTTATAACAAAACAGAGGATCATTGTAATGAGTTTAGATGCCTTCTACATCCCAATAGCCTTGCGGGTGTTATGCTGAATTTAAGTATTTTTGAATACACCTGCTATTATGATTTTCCTTCTTACGATTATTTACAAAGTCACTTTTGTTCTGCTTAACAGGTTAAAAACTTACTTTAAGTTTTTCATCGTGAGAGATCCATTCGAACGTCTGATCTCTGCCTTCAATGACAAGTTTATCAAGAACCCCCGCTTTGAGCCTTGGTACCGGCACGACATCGCTCCCGTCATAATCCGCAAATACCGCCGAAGCCATCGCGACAGTGACCTGACAGCGTCCGGCTTGCACTTTGAAGATTTTGTCCGTTACTTGGGGGATGTCGAAGGCCGCCGCCGCCGCCTGGATCGTCAGTTCGGCGAGCACGTCATTCACTGGATGACGTACGCAGAGTTATGCGCACCGTGTGACATCCACTATGATGTCATAGGCCACCACGAGACGCTGGAGCGGGACGCCGCCCACATCCTGCGGAGAGCGGGCATCGAGGGGCTGGTGTCCTACCCGGCCATCCCTCCTGGCATCACGCGCTACAACAAAACCAAGATTGAGCGTCACTTCTCAGGAATCAGCAAACGGGACATCAGGCGCCTGTACGCGCGCTACCAAGGGGACTTCCACTTATTTGGATACCCAACACCCGACTTTCTACTGAACTGACATGACTGCGTGTCACACAGCTGATATGGATTGTCTCGAACAAGTACTGTGTCACTTATTGATCACAACAGTCACTCAAATGCAACTGACTGTCATTTGGTAGCACTGACAAACTAGTTTCAGTCCACTGTATGAGTCGTAAGGTTTGAGCTGATCTATCAAAATGAACTTTTCTACATTTTTTTTGTACACTGGAGAGAATGTGGTTGAATGGTAATAAAGTGAAGAGGCAAAGAGCCTAATAATTACTGAAATCCCGATGCTTCCAGATGAGCAACATTGCTCCGCTCCACAGTGGAGTCACTGTTCTAGCATTCTGGATGGCAAAATCTCACTTCCACCATTCTTTTTAAAGGCAAGTCCCAAGGGCCTGGCCTTGCATTTGAATGATAAGAGGCGTAACATGCAGTGTAGAAATGAAGGATGGAAACGTCCTGAATACAGATGGGAGTGGGTTTTGCTCTTTGCAAGAACAATAAAACCACAAACAACCAATTTGTCGAGTGCTTCTCCTTGTTAGGGTCGTAAATGATCTGGGGCATGTGGCAGCTAATTTAGGCCAAGAGGTGGGAACGTCCCGGGACTGGTGTCAGTCATTAGCAGCAGGTCTGAGCCAAAATTGAAACCCAGAACCTCAGATTTGTAAGGCAAAGGTGTTCATCTCTATTCCACTGTTGCCTGCAACAAAAACTTTGACTAACAATTGCTACTGCACAGCTTCTTCAGCTGCAGGTTTTATGCGAATGAAAGTGCTGCTGATACTTTCAGGGGGGCTGTCATGTTGCGTGAGTCATCCTGCTTAACGGGTTTTCCCTGCTCTTTCTCATTATCGACCTGTAGCGTTGCTTTTGCTTGTCTTTGTGTGCGGGGAGAAATAACTAAAACTGAAGACAAAAGAAGGTAAGATATTATTATGCAATAAGTATAAGAAAACCTTTATTAGTCTCGCAATGGAGAAATTCCCAATTCACAGCAGCAAAGTTATGAAAGGAAGAAGTAGAACAACAAAATATAGGAGCTGCTGGAAAGGCAGCCACTCACGCGGCGCCATTTTGAAGTCAAAATAACACAACACAACACATAGGACACAGACAGTCGTGCAATCTTCACCACTTTTCTGCATACACTTTGTTGTCTGAAGCACTTCTAGATGAAAGAGGAGAGGATCAAAGTGTCCTTTCACCAGTGGATCAGAGACGTCATGCTGAAAATGTGCACACGTCTGCTACAAGCTAAGTTTTGAAAGCAAACACGAAGCTGTAACGTTACAGTTACAATAGTTTTGTTTAATCTGTTTACGAGGCCATGACCAGCTCAGGTTCATTTTACAGACTATGCATACTTGTATGTAGATTTAAAAAAAAAAATTGGCATAAGTAGTTGTGATCCTACTGTGTGTGGTGTTGTCTGACAATTTCAACACAGCACAACTTACACAAAAAATTGGTTCCACTTCCATTCTAGAATTGGAATAGTGCGCCGCAACGGAAATGTCACCTGGTTTTGTGATTTAACCTAAACGAAGCAACAACTGGGAAATACAGGATGCAACTTGGAAGAGGGAGCGCATTTTAGGGGGGAGATTAGGAATGTAAGTAAATAAATATTTGCATAGAAGTAGTTGGGCGGTCCGGTGTGCCATCGGTGCCATCGTCGACCTCAGAGTGCAGCGGTAGATTCGATTCCAGCTCCGGCCTTCCTGTGTTCTTCCTGGGTTTTCTCCGGGTACTCCGGTTTCCTCCCACATTCCAAAAACATGCGTGGCAGGCTGATTGAACACTCTAAATTGTCTCTAGGTGTGAGTGTGAGTGCGAATGGTCGTTGTTCTCTGTGTGCCCTGCGATTGGCAGGCAACCGGTTCAGCAACCGCCTACTGCCCGAAGACAGCTGCGATAGGCTCCGGCATGCCCCGCGAGCTTTGTTTTTTGGGGGAGGAAATCGGAGTACCCGGAGAAAACCCACACAGGCACAGGGATAACATCCATCTAATCAAGAAAAGAACCGGTCACAAGTCAGTTTAACAGCACATATGGCGATGGACAATCATTCGCACTGACATTCACACCATCACTGAGTGGGAAGTGAACCCACGCTGCTTGCACTCAAGTTAGGCGAATTTACATTTGTGGTTGAAAATGCTTTGGCAGTCACTTACCACAAATGTGACAACAAGAAGAGTTTTCAACTGCAATGTGGTCATCTGATTCCTTTTCTTAGTACAGTCGTAGTTTAACATCCTGACTTCACCACACACAGCTATTTTGATTCCTATTGTGTAAGGCTTTGCCATTTAAAAAAAATCAGAACACATGGTCATGCACATGTGTTGGTCTTCGCCTTTTTTGTTGAAGTATGCAAGCAAACAGTAACAGAATTCAGGCAAACCAAAGCTGCCATGTTAATCATCTCAAGTCCAGAGGTGCTTTACTGTTAGCATGAGGTGGATGTCGTTATAGAGTTACTCATGTCTGGACCAAAAGTGATTACCATTTCCTGACACTTCCCTAATATTTTTTGTTCTATGTGCCTCAGAACTGTTCTTGAAAAAAACAAAAAAACAAGATGCACATCTATGTCATTTATGTCCGCAAACCACCCGTTCAGAATCACTGCTCGAGTATTTTGCAAATGACTGTTCAATGTTTGTCATTCAAAAAAACAATTCCAGAGGTTCCATGTAAGCATTATGTTTCATGCCACTTTTAGCCTACACCGGAAAATAAAAGGATGCGGTTCCGCTTGCGCATCTTCTTGTCTTGTGGCTGGTTGCTGCTCCTCCTCACAGTGGTTGAGTGGCTCCTTCGCCTCAGGGATGAAAGAGGTGAGCTTTTATTCAAAAAGTACAGGTAATTCCAATCCACAACATTCAACTGTCTGCTCTCCTTGTTTGTCTTTTCCTCAGAAATGGAGTTCTTGATAACAGGACATTCATTTAACCAGGTTGGTTTGAGCGACAGTGCAGTGCATTTAGAGAGTGAGCAAAAAACACTGTTCAAATACAGTACTGCACTGTTTTTTTTTCTGATGTAAAAAAAAAAAAAGATACCACAGTAAGCCTATTGTAAAGTCAGTCAGTCTGAACTATATCTAAACACAGATTTATTTTTCTTTCAGTTAAATTGTACAAGTCTATATCTTAATAGACGGGTAAACAGATCACAATGAATGTCAATTACCGGTAAGTATATTTTGTCAGGGTAGTCTCACCCTCTTAGTACCGCTGTAGTTACAATGACTAATAACTCACTAATGATGTGGCACATGCATCCTGAAATGAAAGGCAATTGTTTTTGTTGTTGTTGTTGTTGATGTTTCAGTCCTCAGGGGCAAATTGGGGGATGATTGTTGAGCAAAGGAGTCAGTGGCTCTCCGATGTATGTAAGAGCAAGAATCTTTGGGGGGACACCCACGTCTCCGAGTTGGCCTTAGACAACATCTTTGTCTCAGACCGACACAATATATTGTTCTGCCAGACACCCGATGGGGATGACGATGAATGGAAGAAACTCCTCATAGCTCTAAGCGGTAAGTAAGATGAGACACTGCATCACAGGATTGGGCTTAGTTGACCATTGCTAAGAAAAGGGGCTGATATTGTGCGTCAATACCAGTAATTGTGCGGATTACTCATGTTTCACTGAAAAAGGCTGTGATTTTCAAGTCCCTGAAGGTCGGGTTTTTAAAAAATGTATTTCTTTTTATTCAGCTCATGATAATCCCCCCTCCATGAGCCTTCACCTTATCGTAGTGGAGAGGTATGAATGTCCCACCGGCAGGATGACCCAGGACACGTTGGAGAGACGATGTCTCCCGGCTGCCCTGGGAACGCCTCGGGATCCTGGGGAGGGATGGCTGCGCTGCAATTGGCTGCTAACCAGTTCAGGGTGTACCCCGCCAACTGCCCGAAGACAGCTGGGATTGGCTCCAGGACGCCCCGCGACCCTCGTGAGGATAAGCAGATCAGAAAATGGATGGATGGATGATTTGTTGAAGATGAGCTGTTATTTTATTCATCCTACATACTTAAGTTCCAAAATATTGACTATATCACATATAGCATCCATCAGTGGCGTGCAAAGCACAGTGGATGCTAGGGCTGTTTTTGACGCCCCCCAAAAATTACACATTTATTTCCAGGCGTGACTTTTCCCAAGTCAATGCTCCTCAATCCCAGCCAGTCCACCCCTACCCCAAAGACCCCCATTGTTGCCCCCTCCCTCTGCACAGTATAACATAACAGGAATATCAAAATGGCAAGCTCAAAGGACTGCGAATGTCATACACACAGAGGCATATTGCAGTGTTCAATTAGACTTATCTGATGTCATTGCTAATCTAGCAGCACATTGGGGTGATATTTCCATGGTTTCTCGCATTTGCACTCCTGTCTATTAATTAAGTATCTATGTACAGTATCTATATTTGAGCAAAATCAGTCCTCAGTTTTGTCATGCTGGCTCTGCACAACTCTCAGCATTGTCTCAGCATATTTGTACTTGTTCTGTCGTTGGCAGGAACATTTTTGAGTGTAGAGGAGACCCCAGAGAAACTAGTTCATGACCATGAGAAGAACGGCCTGCCCCGCCTCTCATCACTGACGCCGCAGGAAATTAGACGCAGGTGAGTCACAGTAAACCTTCCACAAATGATGACAACAGATGACTTTTTACATGGTACGCAGAGACCAATATTCAAGCCAAACTTTGACCCAGATTGTCCACGTCCAATCAAAGTCCACAAAGGTCAGATGACCAGATGTCTCCCAAACATTACCCAGAGAGAGTATCCTATGATGTGGGATGCGTTTCGTGATATTTTTCCCCGCCCCAGTCTGCTTGGAAAAAAGTCTTATAAATAAATGTTATATTGTTCACTCTTTACGGCGGCAAATATTGAAACAAAACAACAGCCAATTAGGATGCTCGCTGAACTCGACACCGACTGTTGCTACACACAAATAGTCGAGTGCTTGGTTGTGTCGAGTGTTTGTATAAAAAATAAAACAAATATTTGTTTGCCTCCACAACATAGTTGCCACATAAGCCAACAGTTAACAAAGTTTCTTCTTTTCCTATGATTTATACTTTTACTTTTTGTTTGTTGTATTTCCCAGACTCACAGAGTGTTGTTGGTACTATTACACGAATTTGGTTGAAGGCAGGAGACTTGCAATTGGCAGTGTTGATTACATGTGTGTGTGTGACGTGCTGGACATCAAGAATGCCTCAAGTTAGGAGCAACAAGAACTCAAATGCTTAATTGTGTCCCTATCATGTGCGCTGTGTTCAACAGATTAAAAACTTACTTCAAGTTTTTCATCGTGAGGGATCCATTTGAGCGGCTGATTTCCACATTTGAGGGCAAGTTCCTGTTCAACAAACCTTCTGAGCCTTGGTACAAGTACACCATCGGACCTGCCCTTATCCGCAAATACCGCAAAAGCTCTCGCCACCTCAGAGATACTGGTTTAGTCTTTGATGAATTTGTTCAATACCTGGGGGACGAGGACGGCCGGAAGGCCATGGACTGGCGGTTTGGCCAGCACATCATCCACTGGGCACCCTACATGGAATTGTGCGCGCCCTGCAACATCCACTACGACGTCGTAGGCCACCTCGAGACATTGGAGCAAGACGCCACCCACATTCTGAGGAGAGCAGGCATTGAGCAGCTTGGGTCCTACCTGCCCATCTCTCCTGGTGTTGCACACTACAACAAGTATATTTTCCTCAATGGATGCTACAGCTTCTTGTTGACTTTGAAACTTAGCTTGTAGCCGACGTGTGCACATTTTGAGCATGACGTCTCTGATCCACTGGTTAAAGGACACTTTGATTCTCTCCTCTTTCATCTCAAACTGCTTCAAACAAAGCGTGTGGCGGAAAAGTGGTTAGGACTGCACCACTGTCCGTGTTTTATGTTATGTGTTGTGTTTATTATTTTACTTTATGTTAACTGTTTTGTGAAGCGCTTTGTTACAGCTGTCGCTGTTGTGAAAGCGCTATATAAATCAGCATGTATTGTATTGTAAGACCAAGGTGGAGCGCTACTTCTCAGGAATCAGCAAGAAGGACATTCGACGCCTATATGCCCGCTACCAGGGGGACTTTTATTTATTTGGATACCCAACACCTGGCTTTTTACTCAACTGACATGCTTACAAGGGGACATGATATGCCAATGATACCTTTTAATTGTTTGAAGACAAATACTTGTCCGAAACGTCGGTCAAGCCATCACCCAAGTTGTCTTCGGTTCATTGCCGAAACAGTGTTATCTTCTGACCGAAGTGAATAATGTTTTAGGATTCCAAAAATGCGAGCTCAGACAAAGTGAGATTACAAAATATTTTTTTGTCATCAAAGGGCCACTCAGATCATGGTTGGGGGTCACATGCAAACCGAGGACTGTCAGCTGCCCCTGCCCAATTTAGAGATAGTGATAGATGGATAGATACTTGATTCCATTCATGAGGGAAAATTAAACTGTTACAGCAGCAATAATTCACAATTACAGCCCCAAAAAGACGAGCAGTAGATAACTTAAAAAGGAAAAAAAAGAGACAAAAGCACTATTGGGAGGACAGAGGGAAAAGTAACATCTAATTTAATAAGGTGTTACTGTTAGACCGTGGAAACTAATAAACAATAAAGCATAAATAGAGCCCAATTCGCCCCACAGCAGAAAGAGGTTTTAATAATTTACTGTTGTAGCTTCCAAACTGATCATGTTGACAGCTGTTACATATTTTATGGCTAAATTATGATGTAATGTTTCTCAGTGTCATTAACGCAGTGTTTCTCAAATAGTGAGGGGGGCGAGGCTCCGTCAAGGGGCGCGCGTTTAACCACGGGGAACATGCTTTTTTATTTTGAATTTTTTTTAGTCCGAAAATAAAGTGCAGTTGCACCTCCACTACATTAGGGGGCAGTGACGCGGTCATTGGCAGCGTTTGCGTAGGGAGGTATTCTCAGGGAGGAAATATGACGAAGCGTATGTAGCGCTTGGCTTCGTTCACTGTGACGACAGTGGCAGACAAGAAAAGATCGGTGCGCTTACTGTGTCTAAAAATGTTGGTAGCGGACAGCATGAAGCCAAATATATTAAGGCTTCACTTAAAGACATGATACTCCAATCACGCTGAGCAACCGCTTGAGTTTTTTCAGCGAAAACGTGCCGAATATTGTCAACCATCATGCCGCTTTGTGACTGCTACTTCAGTAAACTAATACAGGTTACTACACATCGAGCAGGAGCCGAGAGTTGCTTTGCTCTGCTGCAAACCTCGCTCCGAAAAGCTGTGCATTGCAAAACGTGCTCATTGTAACCATTAATCCAGACATCTTTGATTTAAAAAAAAAAAAAAAATCAGCACAAATTATTTTATATATTTTTGTTTTGCAGGTTATAGGTTTTTTTAATATTGTGCTCCTGAGTTAATGTTGGTGATCAGTTTGAATACATTATTATTTATTGATTTTATTTTTCAGTATCGTATGGTTTGACATGGTCAGTCAAAAATGTTTAGTTTAATTAAGGATTTAATTTTAATTTTTAAATTTCAGATGCCCTTTAAATCTTTTCTGTCACAGTTAATAAAGCTATTCTTTGTTGTAAGTTGGTCCATATTTCTTTTTTTTATTCTTTTATATGTTAATAAGAATACAGTGTTATGCAGAGGTGTATTCTAACAATTTTAAAGAAAAATGACACTAGTCGTTCGGGGGGGGGGGGGGGGTTCTTCTTCCTGGGGGGGGGGGGGCATGACAGAAAATAATTGAGAAACACTGATATAGACATCAATCTACGTATATATGCCTTAGAATAGACTTCCTGGTAGATTTATACCAATTCTTAGGCACGGGGCCTTGTTCAAAACAAACAACTTTTTGTACTGGAAACATACTAGGTCGTTTCAGCAATGCACTGGACAAATGATCAAATCCAGTCACCTTCTTCAATTTAAGTTTGTCCACAGATCTTCCTTCTGTCAATTCAAAGTTTAAATATGATTTCACCTAACCAGCAATTACATCTGGGATTTTTTTGAGCAACTTGCATTCCAAATAACCGTCATACAATCGGGGCAGATGAGTCTTGCTGAAAATAAAGCTTCAAACTCGGTCTCCCACTTTTTAAAAACATTTCTATATCAAGACATAATAATCCAGCGTTACCACAAGTGGAATACTGCCAACTTTCCTTGGAAACTTTCCAATTTCCATCCATCCATTTTCCGAACCGCTTGATCCTCACTAGGGTCGCGGGGGGTGCTGGAGCCTATCCCAGCCGTCTTCGGGCAGTAGGCGGGGGACACCCTGAACCGGTTGCCAGCCAATCGCAGGGCACACAGAGACGAACAACCATCCACGCCCACACTCACACCTAGGGACAATTTAGAGCGTCCAATCAGCCTGCCATGCATGTTTTTGGAATGTGGGAGGAAACCGGAGCACCCGGAGAAAACCCACGCAGGCCCGGGGAGAACATGCAAACTCCACACAGGGAGGCCGCAGCTGGAATTGAACCTCTGCACTGTGAAGCCGACGTGCTAACCACTGGACTACCGGGCCGCCCTGGACCCAATTTATTTACCAAAATTCACAATGCTCAAACACCTCAAACCTCAAGCGTTATGAATTTGATTATAATGTAATTAATGTTCAAAGCGAGACTCTCTAACTTGTGTTTTCTTGGCTACTCTCACATCTTTCCTTCTACACAGCATACAGATCCTTGTTCCAATACGGTAGTTGTTTTCCTTTTTCACCTCCATACAAATTGTCTCAAAAACAAATTGACAAAAACCTCTAGAAATCGTATCTATCTCAAGTTCATTATTAATTAGGGTCAATTTATCCACAAATACGGAGACTACAGACTGATATTGGTCATGTAAAAAGTCTCAAGTTTCTTAAATTCACTTCTTTATCCTGTTGAGGGTGTTTTTTGACACCAACCAATTTTGTCCTGCTGAAAATGTTTGAATTAGAATTTTACAATGAGAGTCCAATTAACCCAAAGTATCTAAAAGCTCATTTGGACTGTAAATAAGTATGATAAATTGTGATAATATAATCCACCACTGCCGTACAATTTATTTTTGCTCCATGTACAGCACTTTGTATACAGCGATGGTTGTTTTAAAGTGCTTCATGAATACAGATGACTTGAAAGACACAGAGGTGCACTTATTACTACTCAAAATGTGACCATTTAGAACACAGCATTTGCTGCCCTTAAGAAACCGAATTGGCATTTCTCCTTGAAAATTTACACTATCATCCACAACATTCAGTCCCGGAGCAAGGCCCAAAACGGAATCACAGATCCAGTCAACAAAATTCCAATTGAAATCCCCCCAAATGTACACTGCATCACGTTCAAATTCAAAACTATACATTTTAACCAAAAGAGTAATAGACTACCTCTGTGGGTCAGACCGCATTGATCCCTTGTGGAGGAGCTAACATGAAACAGTAGCCGGGAAATATTTTGATACCACATGCTTAAAATGAATGCAAATTATGCCCTCATTAGACATGTCAACCCAAAGCACCTCCAACTCTCTCAGTGTATTATTTTGGATGAAAATCCCAACCCCCGTCTGAGCCTTCATAAGCTTAAATACGAGTCCTTGTATTTTGACTGACCCAAGTTGAAGCAATAATGCCAATTGTGCTGTCCAGCGTACAAGTGTTTCCCCAGTTATGGCTTGGGATACAGTACCTTAGGTGGCCATGAGACCCCTCCATTAAAGTAAACACACCTCTCATGCAAACAGACTCAACTGGAACCTCTTAATTTGATGGAATTGAAATGGATTTACATGGGACAGGAGAAGTGAACCAATCTCCTTTTTTTCATCAATGGATACGACAGCTTCTTGTTGACTTTTGAAACTTAGCTTGTAGCTGACGTGTGCATTTTGAGCATGACATCTCTGATCCACTGGTGAAAGGACACTTTCTCTCCTCTTTCATCTCAAACTGCTTTAAACAACAACAACAAAGCATATGAGGGAAAAGTGGTTAGAACTGCACGACTGTCCGTGTTTTATGTTATGTGTTGTGTTTATTATTTTACTTTATGTTAACTGTTTTGTTAAGCGCTTTGTTACAGCTGCTGCTGTTGTTAAAGCGCTATATAAATCAGCATGTATTGTATTGATTTATTCCAAAAAACGTTCTGGCAGTGACATTCTGACCGCACAAAAGTAGCAATATTTACTACCGGTACTTATTACGGTAAAGCAATCATTTACCTGTTGAAAGTGAGATCATGGAACATATTTAGGTACTAAAGAAAACCAAGGTCATGTCACTCAAACAAGAACTCTTTTTATTCCACAGGCATATGTTTAGTTTTCATCAACATTGACTGTCTGCAGACCTGTAGGAGAGATGAAGAGTGCTGAGGTCAGACAAACCGTTAAGTCGAGCTACGGATGAATGAGCAAATAGCTTCCTCACCTTTGCATGTTGTGACTGGTACATATGTAACCAGGGTGTAGAGTTTGTTGGGGGAATCCTCATCTTCGTTGCGTTTCCTGGACAGTCGAACGCGTATTCTGTATGGAACGTTCCTGCACAAACAAAGATTGCACAACTGTTTGTGTCTAATGTGTTGTGTTGTATTATTTTGTTATTTTGACTTCAAGCTGGCGCCGCGAGAGTGGCTGCCCTTACAGCATTTTGTTCTTCGACTTCTTCCTTTCATAACTTTGCTGCTGTGAATTGGGAATTTCTCCATTGTTAGACAAATAAAGATTTCTTATCTATCAATTATGTTCTACTTGAACTAAGGCCAGTGGGTTCTATGCTGTAAACAATTCCCATAAAGAATTTTACATGATGTGAAAATGCATCCTTTTTTTTTTAAACTGGAAAGAAGACAACTACTCTCACATGCCAAATGAGCAACTGCGCTGCCTCCCTTGTTCACAAGTTATTCTCTACTCATTGAATTATGTTTTGTGGAAACAATAAGAAACTTTAGGCCCGTGGCTAAACACTCAAAATGTCTTACCTGACTCCCTTGCTCCACACTGCCTTGTTGAGGCGAGTGTCAATACGGACATCAGGGGTACCCATCTCTTTCACCGCAAACTTGCGGATTTCTTTGATGGCACGTGGAGCCCTCTTTTTGAAACTCCTGAAATAAGACAATTACACCAACTGCTTAAAAAATACCACTCTGAAAAAAACTAGAGTATCGTTTTACGCTTGATCATATTTGTAGTACGTATTTATGCAAACAATATCTGGAGTTAGTGTTTTCACGTTACACTCACACTCCATGGATACGCTTGTGGACGTTGATGGTGTACTCTCTGGTCACCACCTCGTTGATGGCCGAACGTCCTTTCTTCTTTTCACCTTTCTTGGTTGGGGCCATCTACATATCATTACATGAAAACTTAAAAATCAAGTTGGCACGACGTTTGCTGAGCATCTGTATTCATATGTAGAGGCGGCAAGGGATGCTCGATTCAAGACGCCGAAGACTACTGCGATTAAAAAAAAACAAAACCAAAATACGTAGTCGTTACTTTAGAAACAAAAATAAACGTTTATGGGCAATAAACATATAACACTACCATAGCCAACTAATACAGCGCGCACAAGCATTCGGTCAATCAAAGCTAGAACTCATCGCTTTAAATGCTCTTTTGACATCAATTCTACGCAACCAAACCCAACTCTGTAACGTAGTACAATACTTGTGTACACGTTCATAATGTAAGTATCGACATTTTTGTGTTTTAAATGCAGGATGGTAATAGATTGTTTAATTTTCTTATGTAGAATAACACACTCACAACTGCAGACTGCTGCGGCGGAAGTCGGAAGGACGGAGGACACGACAAGCATTGTGGGTAAAGGAAACAGGTACGTTTTTTTCAAGTGTTCGTAAAGAAACAAGCAGACGGTAAAAATGCCCGCAAAAACAAACATCAAAACACTCTTTGATGCGTCTTTTTTTTACGGTCAGCAACGTGCGTGGTACAAGCGGTGTTACAAATCAACGACGGCTACACTCGTGGAAGGATTTGAATCATTGTTTCATATATACACATTGACACATACAATCTAACAATGATGTTAATTTAGTACGAGTTGACTTGCTGCAATCGAGGAAGGTGGGAAGTCGGGACTTTTCACATACCGTGAATGGCACAATATAATTTACAAAATTATAAACATATACTTCGAGTTATTTGTTTGTTATTACATACATTTAGTTATTTGAAATAACTTCATGGAACACAACATGATTTGTACTGACGGTAGGCGTGGCGTGGAATTGAGAAGGTCATCCCACCGACTCAGAATGTCCCGAGTCAAGGTCAGCAGCCAGTGGCGGTTCTGGGGGGGGGGGGGGGGGGGGCAACGGGGGCCAGTGCCTCTGTAGCACTGATTCTGGCCCCCCCTGTGGCCCCTCCTCCGAGCGTAGATGACGCAGTCGCGCCGAGTCGCCGACGCGAAAGGTGAAACCAAAGTGCGTGGCTTAACATTCTAGTCGGACCCTTTAGTGCGCTGCACCACTTAAAAATGAGCGGGAAAATGAGAAGTAGTCCGCAGAGAAGGAAACTACCACGACACGAGTGCTATTTTTGACACACCATTTATATTTTCGATGTAAAATCACAAAACGAAACAAGCCCCCAACAGTAGCATTATTAATTCTAATTCCTCTTCACTTAAACATTTAACGTTAAAAATGAAAAGAAAAATGGACATTACATCATATTTCTATATGAAAAAGAAACAAATTGATCCAGACAGAGAGAGAGAGAGTCAGATGATGATGGTGGTGAGAGTTCTGAAGAGGAGCAAGTTGAAAGTACCAGAGAGGGAGAGTCAGAGGACACGGGATTCATTTATTTTCAGAGCGAGGACACAGAGCAGGAAAGGGATACAAATGAAGATCCTGAGAATGAGAAGACGAAACTGTAATAGAAGTGGAGTGTGAGACACAGACAGAGGATATTTGCGCTTCAACAAGCACTGGACCATCAGGTATGTGATGCTGAAAAGAACACGATCCTGTTCTCTCTGTGTGTGCGTGTGTGTGTGTGTGTGTGTGTGTGTGTGTGTGTGTGTGTAACTTCTTTAGTCTCCTTTTTATTTAAATTTTTATTTAACAGGATCAATATATAAGACATTGCCTTTTAAAATTTGGATAATTGTATGCATGTAAAACATCTAGCTTCAGTGTATTTGCAATTTTTGTCCCCGGTCAGGCTTGAGAATGTATTCACTTATATTTATGTAATACAATTAAAACAATAATGAATACAATTAATAAATAGCATCAATGAATTCATTGTAGACAATTGTGTATGTCTGAGTGCCTCAGCAATGTAAGTGTAGCGGGTTAGTGAATATGCTGTGTCCATGCAGAACTTGTGTTTACATATTTTTGGTTTGTCTTTGTCCACAGACATCAGTTGATGTAAAGAGGACCCGCCAATGCAGCCAGACCTAATTGTTACGCGTGCAGACATTTTAGCCCTCCTAATACAGTTTTTTTTTTCTCATCACGGTAATGTTATGACTACAATGCTTTCAAAGTTTGTTGAAATAAAAAGTCAAATAAGATTTCGAATCTGTCTTTTTAGCCCTGGGTTGAATGTGCCCCTCCATCAAAACCCCTGGCCCCAGCCCGGCCCCCTCAATGAAATTGATCCAGAACCGCCACTGTCAGCAGCGCCCATCTCCACTATACACGGTGTGAATGGTGCATTGCTTCGCGGTCCTGAGACACCAGGTGGTGGACCAGAAATCCCTCAAAGCTGGTCCATAGCGTCAATGATCTCCTCCCATATTTGGCGAGGGAGTCACTGGGGCAGTATTCTCCAACAATAAGGAGGACTCTTTAAAAAAAGGGGGTGGGGACCTCTAAGCTGCTGTTTGGTGCATAGGCAAACAACAGTCAGAAACCACTCCAACGGCAGAGGGAGTGAACCGGGGTGAACCACAATGTTCAGGTGTAGAGCCGGGAGGGCAATAAGTATGTCCACATCTGCTCTGCATCTCTCAACATGGGCAACTTCAGAGTGGAAGAGAGTCCAACCCCTCTTGAAGACTGGTACCAGAGTCCAAGCTGCGTGTTGAGGCGACCCAGACGATGTCAAGTCAAATTTTCTGCCTCGCCCAACAGCTCGGCCTCCTTCCCTGCCAGAGAGGTGACATCCATGTCACAAGAGCTGACTTCTGTAGCCGGGGATCGGACCACCATGGTCACAAGGCACCTGACCCCTATGGCCACTCCGACAGGTGGTGAGCCTTTTGGAGGGGGACCCACTTTGCCTTTTCGGGCTGTGCCCATCCAGGCCCCACGGGTGCAGGCCTAGCCACCGGTTGCTGGCCAATGAGCCCCACCTCCAGGGATGGCTCCAGAGTGGGGCATCGGTGAACCGCGCAAAGGAAAACATTGTCCGATTATGTTGCTCATCATAAGGGGTCTGTGAGACGTGGTTAGTCTGGTCCCGCCCCAAGGACCTGTTTGCTATGAGTGACCGTGCCAGGGACATAAAGCCCCAGACAACTTGGCTGCACCACTTAAAAATGAGCGGGAAAATGAGAAGCAGTCCGCAGAGAAGGAAATTACCACGACACGAGTGCTATTTTTGACACACCATTTATATTTTCGATGTAAAATCACAAAACGAAACAAGCCGCCAACAGTAGCATTATTCATTCTAATTCCTCTTCACTTAAACATTTAACGTTAAAAATGAAAAGAAAAACGGACATTACATCATATTTCTATATGAAAAAGAAACAAATTGATCCAGACAGAGAGAGAGAGAGTCAGATGATGATGGTGGTGAGAGTTCTGAAGAGGAGCAAGTTGAAAGCACCAGAGAGGGAGAGTCAGAGGACACGGGATTCATTTATTTTCAGAGCGAGTCCTCTTTACATCAACTGATGTCTGTGGACAAAGACAAACCAAAAATATGTAAACACAAGTTCTGCATGGACACAGCATATTCACTAACCCGCTACACTTACATTGCTGAGGCACTCAGACATACACAAATGGAAAATGGACCGATTTCGACTGAAAGGGAAACATCCTCCGGGTGCTGATAATATGGATATTCCAAGAAGAAAATGTATGCTCATTGATCTGCCAAAATATACAAGCCTCTGTGCATGCATACCTCCAAGATCCAGTGTGGAGGATTGAAAATATATGGCAAAGTACATTCCAATTTTGTAGACTCCCAAAATAAATTGTATTTTTGTAACACAATTTTTTTGTCATCATTGTATTTTCTTCAAAGGATACACTATTTTATACACTTATTGTATTTATTTGAGCATGAGAACACTAGACATAGAACAATAAAAGGAAAAAATGCACTTCAAAACATTTATGTTTACTAATGAAACTCATGTGAGGGTAGGATGAAGTCTATCCTACTATCAGATTATGTAATTAAATTAAAATATACATATGATTATACTGTATATTGCAATATGTTGTAAAATCAAAAGACAGACTATTATATGTGAAAAATATAGTGCCCTTTTTGGTCTCAATTGCAACACTTTTCAAATATATTTATTGATATACACATATATGGTCTATACCAGGGGCATGCCCAAACTTTTTGGACCGAAGATCGACTTTTCCTTCAACCAACCTCCCGGGACCACCCCTTACCAAGCACGCGCACACGCACGCAAGCACGCGCACACGCACGCACGCACGTGTACACGCGCGCCATGATGAGAAGCCAAACACGGAAGCAAGCGATGCACTTTTGCAGCCTGTTTGACTTGATCGTAGCTCACACGTACCGTTTTAAAGTGCTTCACTCAGCCCTCTAGATTCCTATTCTTTGCCCATGCCCTCAGTGAATTGTACATGAAGCAAACTCTGAATGAGAAAAAATACGATCAAAGATATAGCGCAACAGCTCTGATCACAAGCTGCAATTGCAGACTGCTGAGCGCGAACAACTGCCGCTGAAGAAGGTCACGCTCCACCGTAGGATAAATATTTACCTGCTTTATTTTATTTTATTTTTAAAACATTTTGGGGGGGAAATGAGACTGATAGGATGATTAGGGTGCAGTGTACATTAACACAAAATATACAGTATATTACTAACATGTACAAAGACACACACATTTTTCTTTTCTTCTCCACACCTTTCGGATCTAATTGGGACAAGTCCTAGATCTACTGGTCGATCAGGATCGACATAATGGGCATCCCTGGTCGATGCATATATTTAAGTATGTTAGAAAATATAAATACAAAGTCTCATATATGACAATATATTACTTAATGTATTGCATGATATCTTCCAATATATTGCAATATATTTTTCTTTTGTAACTTTGAACTCCTTCATTCCTCAGTCATCTCAGACTTCATTATCAAATCTAAGACTTCTTCCTCTCAGTAAGACCCCCTTCCCACAGTCCTAGTAAAATCCTGCCTTCCCTGTCTCCTCCCCTTTATCTCAATCATTATTTACTCTTCATTGTCCACTGGAATTGTTTCAAATCTACAGCTGTCAGTCCTGTCCTAAAAAGAAACTGGTTCAGACACCAATGATTTCAATATCCTCCACACCATCTCTCACCTTTCTTTCATCTCCAAAATATTTGAAACAATTGTTGCCTCTCAACTTCACTCCCACCTCACTTAGAACAGTTTCGATGAACAATTCCACTCTGGTTCTGTTCCCGTAACAGTACAGAAACAGCCCTCATAAAAATCACTTAGGACTTTCCATGGCAGCAGACTCCGGTTTAATCTCCATTCTCTTCCTCCTCGATCTGAGTGCAGCTTTTGACACCATTTGTCACCCCATCCTCCTCAAAAGGCCCTCCACCAAAAGCATCACACAGACCCTCGTGTGTTGGTTTCACTCTTACCTAGCTGGACTTAGTTCATCCAACTCAAATCCTTCACTTCACAGCCCTCCCCCGTCTCTTCAGGTGTGCCCCACGGCTCCGTCCTCTTCATTATCTACCTGCACCCCCTTGGCAATATTTTCTGTAAGTTTGGTATCGACACCCAGCTTTCTTTCCAGCAAACCCGGCACCTCCCTCCCACCTTCCTCCCTCTCACTTTGCCTCTTGGTTCACCTTTAACTTCCTCAAACTCAAGACCGATAAAACAGAAATCCTCCTCGTCCGTACCAAATCCACCCTACAAAAAGCCAACAGTTCCTCCCTCACAATTGACAGTTGCACTGTCTCCCCCTCGCTCAGGTTCAGAGTCTGGGTGTGATCCTTGATAGCTCACTGTCCTTTCACTCTCACATAAATTACATGAACTGGTCTACATATTTCCACCAACGTAACATCAATTGTCTCTGCCCCTCTCTCACCCCTCATACCACTGCTATGCCAGTCCACAGTCTCATCTTCTCCCGTAGTTGTTATTGCAACTCAGTCTTTTTCGGTGCCCATCAGAAACTCCTCCATAAACTTCAACTGGTCCAGAATTATGCAGCCCGGATTATCACCGCAATTCCTTACTTTCATCACATCTCCCCTGTCCTCCAACAAATCCACTGGGTCCCTGTAAATCTAAGTTATCCAAAGATTCATCAACAGTCTCAGCTGTGGCATACCATCAGGGCCTTCAAAGCCTTCTCTGCAAGCCCAAACACAACCAGAAGCACGTACCTACAGTTCATTTGTTGAGGAATGGGAGCGGTCAAATTGCTCTTAGCCCTCCTTGGACACAGGTTCTTTTATCTCTATAAGGTGGAAGAAGACCCAACACCACGTCGTCTTTTCTTCAGTTTATCACAACGCAACACGAATCGATTCGGGCTCCCGTGAGTCTCAGATTTCATCAGGAAGCGTCAAAGAAACACATTCATGAGATTATATAGAGACAATATGATAATGAGAGGCGGGGAGGTACGCCTCTCATGCAAATCCCCGAAACAAAGAAAGTAACATGTCATCTGACCCGGTGTGGCTGGAAGAAGTTGGGAGCGGTGAGGTGAGACCAGACCACCACTACCCACCATTTGGTGTGATGGCAGGAACACAGATACTTGAGATAACAGTTCCTCTTTTGATGTTAAACATGTCCTGTGGAGGGGGGGCCCTAAAGTGGTGGGGTTCGAGGGCACTAAAGGTGATTGTAAAAACAGTGAGCAGGAAATACCTTCAACAGCATTCTACATTGTTTCTTTCAAGTGTCTGAACATACACAACTAACAGAGAGGAATAACACCATAATCATTAAACCTAACTACGTAAAAAGTAGAGACAAAGAAGGCCAAGCAAAGTTCGATCTTGATATGATGACAAAGTATAGACCACTGCTGCTGGTCACAGATCTTGAGATTAGGGTTCCTCTTTGAGGGCACTTGACAGCCTTCAGGGACTTTTAAGAAGTGGTGGAGGCAAGAAAACCCTTGGGGGGCTGTTAATTAACCAAGTGAAAATAGGACCTAAACTTCACACTACATTCTTTGTTTTAAGTACTTCAGCAGATGTTCAGGACAGAGACTAGTGTCAATAGTTCTCATAGCAAGATGAAATTCCTCAACAATGTTCTACTACTACTTCTAGCGGAATATTTCCTTAACAATTTACAACTTCAATTTAGTGGTAATAATTGATTTCCAACAGTCCTTTATCTTCATTTCATCACATTGGCCTTGTCCACGTGGCTTTTCATCATTTCTGGGTTTTATTTATTTATGTGTCCAACCAGATTACTGCTTTGATGTGTTGCCATGCAATCACTGATGGTGTACTGGTACACTTCCCGGACTTGTGTGTGGGCAGTGTGAGATCGCTTCCCACTCAGTGATAATCTACATATGGGTGTGTGAATGGTTCTTTGCCTCAATATGTACCCTGCGACTGGCTGGCGACCAGTTCAGGGTGTGATCTGCCTTCCACCAGAAGTCAGCTGGAATAAGCTCCAGCAACTCCCCATGACCCTTTTCAGGATAAGCTGTGTTGAATATGGATGGATTGATGTGTTGCCATGCACATGTAATTTGTCCAGCTCCTTTAGAACCTCAAATAAGATAAGATAAGATAAGATAGGATAAGATAAGATAAGATAACCTTTATTTGTCCCACACTGGGGACATTTTCAATCTATAGCAGCAAGATTTGGGGGAGGGGGGAATAAAGTGTTTCATTGCACAAAATGAATGTTTCAGAAAAGAACTGTACACAGTTCAATATAAAATAAAGCATTAGCAATATATTTTGTAGAATAAATATAATAAATAATAAAGAGCAATAGCATAGAAAACACATGCAGGGGTTGGCGACACCAGTGGAATTACTGGTTCTTCTTTTAGCCAATTGGATTCAGCTCCCGTATGAGTGAGTTTCTCCGTCCTCTCATTGGTTCACCTACACTCACTTCTGAGTGGTTGTGCTCTATGTGAAATCAACCTTGATTTACAATGGAAGATGATAGCGGACCAAGATTAAAATTTTTTCAAGGCACACTTTCCAAGAAAAAAAAGTGACTTTTGAGGCTAGTTCATCCAACACTGCTTTAATGAGTGGCTTATTTCAATCACTTTTTTTTCCGGGTGGGGGGCACTTTCAGAGTAATTATGTATGAGTAAACAACATTCACAAACAGGCAGCAGCCTCTGCATTCGCATCTCAAGTCAAGTCAAGTCAAGTCAGCTTTTATTTCTCAAATATGCACTATGTCTAACATTCAACACAGATGAAATTACTTTCCTCTTTCAACCACAGTGCAAACATGTAGTGCATTGAACACACACAGCTAAGATTTACAGTACATAAAATTACTTAAGGCAGAAATATATATGTATGTTAAATAATGATAAAACAAATAAAACATCTGTAGTGAGTATGATGTTATTTATTTAAAGTTTTTACAAGACAAATTGGCGGAAAAATATTGTGAAGTACAATGTACTATGTTGTACTGTAGAGGTTTGAAGTTGTTGAGGTGATGTAATGGAAGACAAAGGTAACTGTGTTTTGTTTGTTTTGTTTGTTTGTTTGTTTATTTGTTTTGCTTTAATAATTTTTTCAAATGCATCAAATGCTCTCCAATGCCACACATCGGCCTCTTCTGTATGTGGCTATAAATCGGATATGCATGCGATGCGTGTGGGTGAGAGTGCTCAGAAGGGAAACTATCGTCGGTGGGTCTGAAAAGTTGTTTTCAATAGCAGTTTAGTTACACATGCTGCAGTGTGATGCTAACCATAGTTATGTAGTTAAACATTATTTTGAGGCGATGGCATTATCAAGAGCCGAGGTCCAAAACTCACCATTCGCCAATGAGTCTCAGCATTTACACTTGGTGACACAGCCACACATTTCATAATCATATTGCTTGTGTTCTCATCTATACATCAATTTTTTAAATCTGCGTCTCCCCACCAGGGTCGTGGGCGTGCTAGAGCCTATCCCAGCTGTCTTCGGGCAGTAGGCGGGGAACACCCTGGACTGGTTCAGCCAATTACAGGGCACATATACAACCATTCATGAACACAATCACACAATCAGACCTGGGGACAATTTTGAGTGTTCCATTCACTTGCCATGCATGTTTTTTGGAATGTGGGAGAAAACCGGAGTGTCTGATGAAAACCCACACAAGCACGGGGAGAACATGCAAACTCCACACATGAAGGCCGGAGCCAGAATCAAACCCTGCACCTCTGCAGTTCATAATTTCATGGCCCGCTTATTAATATAAATCCCATCGTCTTTGTTGTCGTTCCCCAAAATGGAAAATTTGTCAATAACATTCACTGAACAAGAAGCACAGACTTCTCAGCCATCTTGACACATTATCTGGCTGAAGTGCTCATCCCATGGCCGGACCGTGGGTAGAGGCCCACTCCGGAATACCTCTGCGTTCAGGGATTGCACTCTTTGTCAGAGGCTAAAGTATTGCTTCAGTATCTCTGTTTTTTTCAACATCCCAGCCACTGGGGAGCAGTGCCCTCCCCCGGGGGTACACTGTTCCCTAGTGCCGGTCCCAATCCCGGATAAATGGGGAGGGTTGCGTCAGGAATGGCATCCGGCGTAAAACTTTTGCCAAAGCGAACATGCGAGTTGATAAATCGATTTCCATACTGGATCGGTCGGGCCCAGGATAAAAACGACCGCCAACAGTGCTGTTCACCTACAGGGTACTGTTGGAAATTGGACTACTGTTGGTCAAAGAAGAAGAGGACAAAGAAGAGGAGGATGATCGGTGCAGAGAAAGAGGGAAAAGAGGAAGGTTAGAAGTATTGGTCTGAGGTTAGTAACTCTGAATGTAGGTACAATGACAGGGAAAGGCAGAGAATTAGCTGACATGATGGAGAGGAGAAGAGTAGATATTCTGTGTGCTCAGGAGACAAGGTTGAAGGGCAGCAAAGCTAGAAACATTGGAGGAGGCTACAAGCTGTTCTACCATGGTTTAGATGGGAAGAGGAATGGAGTAGGGGTGATTATAAAGGAAAAATATCCTAGACATGTAATAGAAGTAAAACGAGAGTCAGACAGGTTGATGTGCGTGAAGGTAGAGATAGGTGTGATGATGAATGTAGTCAGTGGGTATGCCCCACAGGTGGGCTGTGAGTTAGAAGAAAAGGAAAAGTTCTGGAATGAGATGGATAGAGTGACAGAGAGCATTCCCTGGGGAGAGAGAGTAGTGATTGGAGCAGACTTAAATGGTCATCTAGGGGAAGGGAACAGAGGTGATGAGGAAGTGATGGGCAAGTTTGGCCTTAGAGATAGGAACTTGGAAGGACAGGCAGTGGTAGACTTTGCCAAAAGAATGGAAATGGCCGTGGTAAACACCTATTTCCAAAAGAGAGAAGAACACCTGATAACTTACAAGAGTGGAGGCAGGTCCACACAGATAGATTATATTCTATGTAGAAGAGGGAGGTTAACGACTGTAAGGTGGTGCCAGGAGAGAGTGTAGCCAAACAGCATAGGATAATAGTGTGCAAGCTGACAATGGAGGTGAGGAAAAGGAAGAGGATGAAGACAGAGAAGAAAATAAAATGGTGGAAATTGAGGAAAGAGGACTGTTGTGAAGAATTTAGGAAGGAGGTAAGGGCAGTTCTGGGCAGTTTTGAGGAATTCCCAGATGATTGGGAGACTACTGCAGCAGTGATTAGGGAGACAGGCAAGAAGGTGCTAGGTGTGGCCTCAGGACAGAGAAAGGTGGACAAAGAGACCTGGTGGTGGAATGTTGAGGTTCAGTAAAGTGTACAGAGGAAGAAATTAGCGAAGAAGGGATGGGATAGTGAGAGAACAGAAGAGAACAGGCTAGAGTACAAAAAGATGACAAGGGAAGTGAAGAGGGAAGTGGCCAAGGCCAAACAGAAGGCATATGAGCAGTTATACTAGAGGTTAGACACAAAGGAAGGTGAAAAAGAATTGTCCAAGTTGGCGAGTGATAGGTTGATTACTATTAGTTATCATACATTCGCTTATCATTAATGTTATTATTAATGTTATATTGATATTGATGTTGAGTGATTGATGGGTTGATTATGCTCGCAATGAAGAACACTTGTGCCTGCAATGATAAATTGATTATGCTTGCAAAGAAGAACGCGTATGCCTGCAATCATTAATTGAAGAACGCTTGTGCTTTTAGTAAAGATATAATGCTTCTTAACCATTATATATATTAATCACAATGTACTCACATTTATAATCCTTTTTATCCATTATATACTCACATTTATAATCAAGAATGCTTGGTGCACTGTGTGGAAGTTTAGGGACGCAACCACCTTTCCGAGGACGTGGTTGGGAAGAGATAAGTGTTAAGACTAAACAGTGAGCAAGGTTGGACAGTGAATGGAGGCATCAACACCAGCTGCAACGTAATGTTTTTGTAACAATTGCACACATGTACGTAATTTACACTCACATACACACACATATTCAAACAATTTCAGTGTGTGTTCAACAGCCCCCACCCTTGAGGTTGGACACACCTATGTAGTAGATTTCCCAATAAATGAGGAGGTGAAGGGGGAGATCGTTAGGGTGACGTGCCGAGAACTGAAACCGAACGCTTCTCCTCGTTCCCTCCTGGTACCAGAATTGAGTCTCCTGTCTCCTCCTTGTGTTTTATTCCTGAGTGTCAAATTGGATAAACCTGACAGCGAGACAGAGAAATCAGGCTGGGAAGGATGTACAGCAGGTGAGGTTGATTAAAGACAGAGAGGGAAATGTCATTACGAGTGAGGAAAGTGTGTTGAGGAGATGGAAAGAATACTTTGAGGAGTTGTTAAATGAGGAAAACAATAGGGAACGTAGGAATGAAGAGCCAGAGAGGATTAGGAAGAAGGTCGATCAGGTTAGAAAGGATGAAGTCAGGAAAGCATTAAAAAGGATGAAGAGTGGCAAGGCAGTTGGTCCAGAGGACATGCCAGTGGAGGTATGGAAGTGTTTGGGGAGGTGTCGGTTGATTTTCTGACTAGGTTGTTTAATAGAATATTAGACACAAACAAGATCCCTGATGAGTGGAGGAAAAGTGTCCTGGTACCAATTTAGGGCGATGTACAGAGTTGTAGCAACTACAGGGGGATAAAGTTGATGAGCCATACAATGAAGGTCTGGGAAAGAGTAGTTGAAGGCAGGTTGAGACAGGAAGGGGAGATTTGTGAACAGCAGTATGGTTTCATGCCGAGGAAGAGCACCACAGATGTAATATTTGCCCTGAGGATGGTGATGGAGAAGTCCAGGGAAGGTAGGAAGGAGCTGCACTGTGTATTTGTAGATTTAGAGAAGGCTTATGGCAGGGTGCCAAGAGAGGAATTGTGGTTCTGTATGAGGAAGTCAGGGGTTGCAGAGAAGTACGTTAGGTTGGTGCAGGACATGTATGAGAATAGTACAACAGTGGTGAGGTGTGCAGTTGGACGGACAGAAGACTTCAAGGTAGAGGGAGGTAGGACTGCATCAAGGATCGGCCTTGAGCCCCTTCTTGTTTGCTTTGGTGCTGGATAGATTGACAGATGAGGTCAGACAGGAGTTTCCCTGGACTATGATGTTTGCAGATGACATTGTGATTTGTAGTGAGAGTAGGCAGCAGCTACAAGAAAACCTAGAAAGGTGGAGGTTTGCACTAGAGAGAAGAGGAATGAAGGTCAGTCGTAGTAAGACAGAGTACATGTGCATAAATGAAAGGGAGATCAGTTAAACGTGAGGTTACAGGGAGGAGAGGTGGCGAAGGTACAGGAATTTAAATACCGAGGATCAACAGTGCAGAGCAGCGGAGACTGTGGAAGAGAAGTGAAGAACAGAGTGCAGGCAGGATGAAACAGCTGGAGAAAAGTGTCAGGAGTGATTTGTGATAGAAGAGTGTCAGCTAAAGTGAAGGGAAAAGTTTACAGAACAGTTGTGAGACCAGCCATGATGTACGGTCTACAGACACTAGCAATAGGCAAAACACAGGAGGCAGAGTTAGAGGTGGCTGAGTTAAAGATGCTGAGATTCTCCTTAGGAGTGACAAGGATGGACAGGATCAGAAATGAGGTCATCAGAGGGACAACTCAGACAGGAAAGTTTGGAGAAAAAGTGAAAGAGGCCAGACTGAGATGGTTTGGACATGTACAGAGGAGGGACAGTGGATACATTGGTAGGAGAATGTTAGAGATGGAGCTACCAAGTAGGAGACAGAGAAGAAGGCCAAAGAAGAGATTCATGGATGCCGTTAGGGAAGACATGTCACGACGCGAGCACGCACACACGTTCAACCAATCAGCGCTGACGCAAAGGACATTACACGTCAAAGTGTTTTGATCTCTTTGAACAGCTCTGCTAGTTTAGCCACGACGAACAGCTAAGCTCGTGGAGTTGAGACGACACCACGCTCGAGGTCGGACGGACACGCGCTCTTTCGTCTGTATGTTTCTTTTTTCTTTTTCTATTCAAATATATATTTTTCTGCAAACAACAGCTGTCCTGTCCACGTCTGTTTTCGTTCCACCGGGGTTTAGCCAGCGTATTTATAAGGAGACTAGAATCTCTTTAGTGGCGAGCTAGCCCTTTTTCCGAACCACGGACTCTCTCCCTCTGATTTTTTTTCCCTCGATTGGCTATCCCGTTGGACCTTTTCGCCCAATTCGCTCCTCGCCAGCTACAACATGACGGAGCAAGTTGCCGGACAGCGCTCCCCCTTCCAGGGTGACTCGTCTGGCATCTGCTGGTATCACTGCACGTGGTGCAACTCAGCGAAGTGCTGTCGCGACCCGTGCTCACAGGCGGGAAACGGACCCCCCAGGATGTGAGCGCGGCACTCAACTCCCCTGGCATCTCTGCTGCGAGCCGCATTCTTCTCGTCTTCGATCGGACTTCTGGACGACGCTTCATGGTCAACTCCGCTGCCGATGTCAGCGTCGTCCCTCGAACACCAGCAGAGTGCCATCATCCGACCAGCGGCTACTCCTTCTAATCAACCGACCTGCACCCTCTTCATCTCCCTCTTCATGCCTGACGAACTATGCGCGGACGACCGAACCAGCGCCTCACGATGTCGTTCATCTCATCGAGACGACCGGTCCCGCCAAGTTCCAGCGTTCTCAACGACTGGCCCCCCGCGAAGCTACAGATCGCTGTTGCTGTGTTTTGCCCACATGCTTCAGCTCGGTATCATCCGTCCTTCGAACAGCTGATGGGCCATGAGGACACCGACTCCATCGACCGACTTCATCGACCGACCATCGACCGTGACATCTTTTCGCCGAGTCGCCCCACGTGCGGTGATACCTGCAGATGGCAGACGAGTTATCCTGGAAGGGGGAGCGCTGTCCAGCAACTTGCTCCGTCATGTTGCAGCTGGAGAGGAGCGAATGGGGCGAAAAAAATCCAACGGGGTTGCCACGTGAGGGGAAAAATTCAAAGGAGTTCGTGGTTCGGAAAAGGGCTGGCTTGCCACTAAAGAGACTTTAGGTCACTGGCTAAACCCCGGTGGAACGAAAACAGACGTGGACAGGACAGCTATGGTTTGTAGAAAAATATATATATTTGGACAGAAAGAGGAAAAAGGAGAGAAGCATACAAATGACTGGAGAGCGTGTCCGTCCGACCTCGAGCGTGGTGTCGTCTCAACTAACTAGCTTCGCTGTTGTTGTGGCTAGGCTATATTAGCTTGTGTGGTAGATCAAAGCTCTCTGATGTATAAAGTCCGTTGCGTCAGTGCTGATTGGTTGAGTCAAAAGACGCGTGTGAGTACATGTCTGCGCTGACGCACACAACAGAGAGCAGTGGATTATTGACTGCTGAGTCGCACTTCACTCAAGTGGCGTCGCTACAGGGCCCCCCTCCTGGATCCAAAGTCGGCGTAGGCGACGAAAGAAGGAGGTCGTCGGAATGACGGAACGGTCAGAACAGTCGATAGGAGGTGAAGCGGCTAGGGAAGCAGACACGTCGGCTACTGCGCGTGGTTTGGCTTGATGAAGAGGCCAGACACGATTTCAGTGGCGGAGTGCTGGGTGAATGGGACATCGAAGATCGAACAGCTGTGGATGATGTCGCGATCGAAGTGGGCATGGGAAAGGCAGCAGTTGAGGTTGTCGGAACCAGTAATGTGGCAGCTGCAGCCGATGAGGGAATCGCGGACTGAACGGCGGTAGAGGACGGACTCGTGTTGTCAGCGAAAGTCGCTATTCGTGAGCGAAGAAACTGCTGCTCAACGACTGCCTCGCACACACGTTCAACCAATCAGCGCTGACGCAAAGGACATTACACATCAAAGAGCTTTGATCTCTTTGAACAGCTCTGCTAGTTTAGCCACGACGAACAGCTAAGCCAGTGGAGTTGAGACGACACCACGCTCGAGGTCGGACGGACACGCGCTCTTTCAATCTGTATGTTTCTCTTTTCTTTTTCTAATCAAATATATTTTTTTCTACAAACAACTGCTGTCCTCTCCACGTCTGGTTTTCGTTCCACCGGGGTTTAGCCAGCGTATTTATAAAGAGACCAAAATCTCTTTAGACATGCAGGTAGTTGGAGTCAGAGTAGAGGATGCAAAGAACAGGGAAAGATGGAAATTAATGACTCGCTGTGGCAACCCCTGAAAAGGGACAAGCCGAAAGGAGAAGAAGAAGATGTGTTTTTTCAACACATCAAATTTTCATGTCTGAATTATAACTGATCTGAGAATCTGATGCGCAACCTTTTCAGAAATATCGATCACCATGTTTTTAGCAAAACACATTACCTTTGTGTTCTTTCTGCTAGACATTTGATGGCAGATTAGGTTTAGGCGTTGTCGCCTATTTTCAGCATGACGTCTCTGATCCACTGGTGAAAGGACACTGTGATCCTCTCCTCTTTCATCTAGAACTGCTTCAGACAACAAAGTGTGTGCAGAAAAGTGGTGAAGATTGCACGACTGTCTGTGCCCAATGTGTTGTGTTGTGTTATTTTTGTTATTTTGACTTCAAAATGGCGCCGCGAGAGTGGCGTCCTTTCCAGCAGCTCCTATATTTTGTTGTTCTACTTCTTCCTTTCATAACTTTGCTGCTGTGAATTGGGAATTTCTCCATTGCGAGACGAATAAAGGTGTTCTTATCTTATCTTAAATCACTGCCTGGCTGTCAGAGATTTTCTCGGACAAAGTTAAAGAAATGACTCGGCACACAGGAAAATTGTCTTCAATATCGGCGGGAGCGGATCTCTGAGAGCGAACGACGGTTTAGTTGCTCCGCGGTCACACTCGAGCTCCCTTTCTGCCAATTCAGACTTTTATTGTAACATACAAGGAAAACACTGCCCCCGATATTTGCATACCGCACCCCCGGTCCGGCCCCTCGGTAGTGATTGGTTACCTGTTTTAAACATTGAACCACCAGTACGTTGGCGACTTTTCTGTCTGGTCTACATTGAATTAACATGTTGCAGACTTTGCGGATGGCCAATGTCGCCTGGGCGCGACGGGTGTTCTCAACTCGTTTTTTGTTGTTCGACCTCATTCCCCTTTTGTGACCGAGTTTCGCCCTCTCCCCCGTGATCGCCCACCTGCATTGACGTGCTAATTGTGGACTTCAACAGCCCTCCGGCCAGGTAGCCGGCGCCTTTATGCACAGGCATTTGGGGGGTGCTGGATACGCACCCAAACGTTTCGATGTGCCCAAATTAAAATGAAACTTTAAACATGATACAATTTTGCTCATAGATTCCTCTAACACTGGCTTTCATCAGTATGTTCAATGTGGCATGAGAAATAACAATATCCTGGATAAATGTGATGGAAATATTAAAGATGATACAAGAGTCCTGCCTCCCCTGGGAAACTCAGACCATAAAGCGATACACCTACTTCCCATCTACAGGTCATCTTAAATTTAAGTCTAGCAAGCCAGAAATCAAAACGGTAAATGTGTGGTCAAACGACAAAGTAGAGGAGCTCAAGGGAAGCTATCTCTGCACAGACTGGAGTGTCTTCTTCCACATGTTCATGAGGCTGCAGAAGTAATAACAGATTATGTCTCCTTCTGCATGCACATTATCCCTCAACGGTAAATATGCAAACAATAAGCCGTACATTACGAAGGAGGTTATTGAATGTATAAAGAGGAAGAAAAGAGCCCATAGGCTTGGCGATGACGCTGGGCTAAAGTTCAGAATCAGAATCAGAATCCTCTTTATTGGCCAAGTATGTAGAACACACAAGGAATTTGTCTCCGGTATAACACGCTGCATTCGTATCATCATAAACAAGGACATGACAAATAGGTATGGAAGGACATTTCGGAATGCAAGTGAACCGTAGTGCGGTGGTACCACCCAGTGACAACTGTTAGACAATGTGCAAAGTATCAAGCAGAGCTAAAGTGATCAGTGGTAGAATACAATATGATGACAGTTTGTACAGTTGGTGCAGAAAATCATTGAACCATTTTAGAGTGACCAGTAGCCGTATTTGTTGTACAAGAAGAATGACTACGGCAGTGACTGTTTAGGGAGTTAATGGCGAGAGGGAAGAAGCTGTTTAAGTGTCTGCTGGATTTGGTGCGCATGGATCTGTAGCGCCTGCCTGAGGGGAGTAGCTGGAAAAAGGTGGTGGGCAGGGTGCGGGGGATCCAGGAGGATTTTCCGTGCCCTTGTCTTGATTCTTGCAGTGTGCAAGTCCACAAGAGTGGGTAGGGCGGTGCCAATGATTTTTTCCGCCGTCCTAACTGTCCGTTAAAGTCGGATTTTGTCCTTTTTTGTGGCGGCCCCAAACCAAACTGTGATGGAAGAACACAGGATTGATTCGATGACTGCCGTGTAGAACTGACGTAGCACCTCCTGTGGCAGGCCATGCTTCCTCAGCAGCCTCAGGAAGTACATCCTCTGCTGGGCCCTTTACAGGATGGAGATGGTGTTGACTTCCCACTTCATGTCCTTGGACACTGTGATTCCCAGGAACTTGAAGGTCTCAACGGTTGACACAGGGCAGTTGGATAGTGTGAGGGGCAACTGTGGAGAAGGATGTTTCCTGAAGTCCACGATCATCTCTACAGTCTTGAGCGTGTTCAGCCCGAGGCTGTGTCGGCTGCACCAGAGCTCCAGCTGCTCCACTTGTTGTCAGTACGCAGACTCGTCGCCGTCTTTGATGAGACCGATGACCGGGGTGTCGTCTGCGAACTTTATGAGTTTGACAGCTGGACTTGTTGAGGTGCAATCGTTTGTGTAGAGAGAGAAGAGCAGTGGAGAGAGGACGCATCCCTGTGGGGCTCCAGTGCTAGTGGTGCGTGTTGATGATGCTGTTGCTCCCAGTCTCACCTGTTGTGTCCGTCCCGTCAGGAAGCTGAGGATCCACTGGCAGATCGTAGGGGACACACCGAGGTGGAGAATTTTGTGGGTGAGGAGTTCCGGGATGATGGTGTTGAACGCAGAGCTGAAATCCACAAACAGGATCCTTGCGTAGGTCCCTGTGCTGTCGAGGTGCTCGAGGATGTAGTGCAGACCTATGTTGACTGCGCCCTCCACAGACCTGTTTGCCCGGTAGGCAAACTGAAGAGGGTCCAGCAGGGGTCCGGTGACGTTCTTTAGGTGGTTCAGCACAAGGCGTTCAAAGGACTTCATGACCACAGACGTCAGAGCGACAGGCCTGTAGTCGTTCAGTTCCGATGTTGCCGGTTTCTTGGGAACTGGGATGATGGTAGACTGTTTGAAGCAGGATGGGACCTCACACAGCTCCAGGGATCTGTTGAAGATTTGTGTGAAGACTGGAGCCAGCTGGTCAGCGCAGACTTTCAGGCAGGAGGGGGACACTTTGTCGGGCCCCGCAGTTTTCTTGATCTTCTGCTGCTTGAAGTCTCACGTCCTGTTCGTGGATCTGTAGTGGAGAAAAAGAGGGTGGGAGGGGGGTAGATAGAGTAGTTTCTGGTAGAGGTGGGTGTGTGTCGGAAATGGGGGTGTCCTTTTCAAATCGGCAGAAAAACATGTTTAGTTCATCAGCAAGACCCTTATTGTTCACTGTTTGGGGGGGGATGGCATCAGTGGCGGTTCTGGATCAATTTCATTGAGGGGGCCGGGCTGGGGCCAGGGGTTTTGATGGAGGGGCACATTCAATCCAGGGCTAAAAAGACAGATTCGAAATCTTATTTGACTTTTTATTTCAACAAACTTTGAAAGCATTGTAGTCATAACATTACCGTGATGAGAAAAAAAAACTGTATTAGGAGGGCTAAAATGTCTGCACGCGTAACAATATGCCGTGTCCATCTGTTGAGAATATTCAAGCCAGGGGTTGATATGGTACCAGCCTGCCTTGAAGCTCCTTCTCCTGTCCCCCATCAGGGTCCTGGGAAACTGTTTTAGGTCTGGCTGCATTGGCGGGTCCTCTTTACATCAACATACACAATTGTCTACAATGAATTCATTGATGCTATTTATTAATTGTATTCATTATTGTTTTAATTGTATTAAATAAATATAAGTGAATACATTCTCAAGCCTGACCGGGGACAAAAATTGCAAATACACTGAAGCTAGATGTTTTACATGCATACAATTATCCAAATTTTAAAAGGCAATGTCTTATATATTGATCCTGTTAAATAAAAATTTAAATAAAAAGGAGACTAAAGAAGTTACACACACACACACACACACACACACACACACACACACACACACACACACACACACACACACACACACACACACAGAGAACAGGATCGTGTTCTTTTCAGCATCACATACCTGATGGTCCAGTGCTTGTTGAAGCGCAAATATCCTCTGTCTGTGTCTCACACTCCACTTCTTTTGCAGTTTCGTCTTCTCATTCTCAGGATCTTCATTGGTATCCCTTTCCTGCTCTGTGTCCTCGCTCTGAAAATAAATGAATCCCGTGTCCTCTGACTCTCCCTCTCTGGTACTTTCAACTTGCTCCTCTTCAGAACTCTCACCACCATCATCATCTGACTCTCTCTCTCTGTCTGGATCAATTTGTTTCTTTTTCATATAGAAATATGATGTAATGTCCGTTTTTCTTTTCATTTTTAACGTTAAATGTTTAAGTGAAGAGGAATTAGAATGGCTCCGGTTTCCTCCCTCATTCCAAAAAACATGCATGGCAGGCTGATTGGACGCTCTAAATCAGGGGTGTCAAACTCATTTCACATTGTGGGCCGCATATAGCCTCGGTAGATGTCAAGTGGGCCGGACCATTAAAAATGACACCATACTCTGCTGTAAATAACCAAAATAATATGTATATCCTTTGTTTTGGTCTAAAGAAGCACAAGAATACTAGGAAAATGTTGAAATTTAATGAATATATTTTTTACAAAACATTACATGAAGGACCTTAGATTTCCTTAGACAAATATGCAATTTACTTTTCACATATATGCATTGCAGCTGATCCCATTGACTGTACAAAGGCACCAAACCTTAACAAGTAATTGGTATTGAAAAATATAGTAATGCACTTTTAAGATTAAACGAGATTTATAAAGAAAGGAATTTTTAAAACCATTTACACGAGCATATAAATTCTAAATGTAATCCCTGCCTACACCTTACAAACTAAGGAGAGTGCTATAATATGTGTAAAGAATAAAGTATTCACATATCCTTGATAGCGTCTGCTGTGTTGGGTCTGTCTCAGTGACAGACTGAGGCTGGTATTGTCTTCTTCTCTGATCAAAACAAGGTTGTCTTTTTCTCTGATCAAAACAGTGTGTCCCCTAGCGGATATTTCATGAATTGCACCTCATTAAAAATATTCATTCCGTGTCTTTTATGCATTTTTTCACTTTTAAATGATCCTGCGCCGCCTGATCAAACCTCCTTGCGGGCCGGTTCCGGCCCGCGGGCCGTATGTTTGACACCTCTGCTCTAAATTGTCCCTAGGTGTGAGTGTGGGCGTGGATGGTTGTTCGTCTCTGTGTGCCCTGCGATTGGCTGGCAACTGATTCAGGGTGTCCCCCGCCTACTGCCCGAAGACGGCTGGGATAGGCTCCAGCACCCCCCGCGACCCTAGTGTGGATCAAGCGGTTCGGAAAATGGATGGATGGATGGAATTAGAATGAATAATGCTACTGTTGGGGGCTTGTTTCGTTTTGTGATTTTACATCGAAAATATAAATGGTGTGTCAAAAATAGCACTCGTGTCGTGGTAATTTCCTTCTCTGCGGACTGCTTCTCATTTTCCCGCTCACTTTTAAGTGGTGCAGCGCACTAAAGGGTCCGACTAGAATGTTAAGCCACGCACTTTGGTTTCACCTTTCGCGTCGGCGACACGGCGCGACTGCGTCATCTACGCTCGGAGGGGGGGCCACAGGGGGGGCCAGAATTAGTGCTACAGAGGCACTGGCACTCGTTGCCCCCCCGCACCCCCCAGAACCGCCACTGGATGGCATTCTCTCGTTTGTGATTGCTTTCAGGCCATTCCATACAGATGCAGAGTTGTTAGCAGAGAACTGGTTTTTCAGCCTCTCTGCATAGCTTCTCTTAGGGATGTTAATTTCCTTTGTCAATTGGTTTCGGGCTTGTTTGTACAGTGCCCGATCTCCACTTCTAAATGCGGCCTCTTTCTCTTTCCTGAGTTGCCTGAGTTTGGGAGTAAACCATGGCTTGTTATTGTTGAAGGAGCGGAAGGACTTCGTTGGTACACACGTCCTCACAGAAACTGATGTATGATGTTACAGTGTCTGTGTATTCATCTAGTGTGCCTGTTGAAGTTTCAAAGACGCCCCAATCAGTGCTTCATCTATCCTTTTTTTCACAGTCTTAACAACCGGTTTAACACATTTGAGTTTTTGTCTGTATGTAGGTATTAAGTCGATTAAATTGTGGTCAGAAAGACCCAATGCTGCACGGGCGATCGATCGGGATGAATTTTTGATTGTTGTATAGCAGTGGTCTAGAATGTTGCCTTCTCTGGTGAAACAGTCGATGTGCTGCTTATATCTGGGAAGTTCACGGTTAAGATGTGCTCTATTAAAATCGCCCAAAATGATCAGGGGTGACTCTGGGTATTTTAGTTCGAGTTTGTTCACTTGCTCAGCTCGCGTTTGTATCGCCGTGTTAGCGTTAGCTTGTGGTGCAATGTAAACACCGACTAGTAAAAAGGAGGTGAACTCACGTGGCGAGTAGAATGGCTTGCAGTTTAAAGACAGCGACTCCAGGTCCGGGCTGGAATGTGCGTCGAGCTTCGTGACATCAGTGCACCATTCTTCGTTGATATAGAAGCAAATCCCACCACCTTCCGATTTCCCTCATAGCTCCGTGTCGCGGTCGGCTCGGAGAAGGCGGAAGCCGGGTAGATGTAGCGCGGAACCAGGGTGGCGGTCATTGAGCCAGGTTTCAGTGAAGCAGAGCGCAGCAGAACGTGCAAAGGTTTTGTTGGTCTTTGTGAGGAGAAGAAGTTCATCCATCTTGTTTGGCAGAGATCATAGATTAGCAAGATGGATCGATGGAAGCGGGGTTCGAAATCCACGCTGCCGGAGCTTGACGAGCACGCCGGCTCGCTTCCCCCTCCTCCGGCGGTGTTTCCATGCTCCGTACAGCGCAGCCGCTCCGCTCGCGATTAGCTCCGAAAAACCTTGTGGATTTTCGTGTGCTGGTGAAAAAAGACAGAGCGTAGACTCCCCAATGCTAAGCAACTTTTCCCTCGTGTAAGTAAGCCGCTCAGGGTCGCCAAAAACTAACGCAAATGACAAAAATGGGGATAATACTAGGGAGCGTGTAACAGAGGCTGCCATACCTGTCGGCGCTTGATCCGAAATCATAAAGTTGGCACAGAAGGATCTAAACTGACAACTAAGAGCAGCATGGTCTAATAAACACACAGAGCGGGCAGAGCAAGCCCTGTCTAATTTCAATACAAAGAGGTTGTGGGACTCAATTTGCACCATGACAAACATGGGCACAAGGAAGAAGCCCCTGTCGGCTCATGATGAGAAAGCGAGGGCAAGGGAGCTAAATGATTTCTACATGCGTTTTGAAGTTGACACTTCCAAAGAGTGAAATGAATTGCTGTGCAATCTGCAGTATGATGCTAATAACAGGGTGTTAATTGACTCAGCTAGTGTTACCCGGGTTTTTTGATCGCGGCGCGTAAACAAAGCCACTGGACCAGACAATATGCCTGCTTATTTATTAAAAACATTTGCTGAGGAACTAACACCGGCCTGGCACCTCTCTTGTCCATGGAAACCAAGACAACAAAAGTATTTATAAAAAAATGATGAGATTTATTTAAGAAAGAAAAAGAAGAAGAAAAACAACATGGAGGGACACCGTTCACATATCTGTCAAGTGAGCCTTTCCTCTCTCTGCGTCTTGCGCTCTCTTTTTATCTTGTTGGGAGGTGGTGAAGGTCAGCACAATCAGCATTTTCAGCAGCTACTCAGAGTACAGAATAGTGCATGGGCAGGAACTTTGCTTCTCCGCAAAATAATTCGTCAACATTCAATAGTACGAACAGTTACTCAAATTTCGCGCTATTATATGTCAAATTCTCATTACACACCCTCTCTTCCAGCTGTCTATAGACACAGAAGTGCCGCAGCTCTGGAAGAAATCGATTATAATTCCGGTCCCTAAAAAACCCTGCCCCCAGGTTGTCAACGATTATAGACCAGCCTTAACCTCCAATGTGATGAAAAGGGTGAGAGAAGATCATTGTCGAGAAACTACGCTGGGAGGTGGAAGCTTCGATGGATGAATATCAATTTGCCTCCACTAAAAACCGTCGTACGAGTGGTGCCGTGTCTACTATTCTGCATTTTCTTCTGAGGCATCTTGAGAACGGGAGCATATGCCAGACTGCTATTCGTGGACTTTAGCTCAGCCTTTAACTCAATCCAGACATTTTGCTGAAGAAGCTGGTTCGGTTGAATGTCAATCCATTTCTTATTAGGTGGTCCCTTTCCTTCTTATCCAAGAGACCACAGCATGTGAGATTTAACTCTGTCTTGTCAGATGAGGTCATGAGCAGCACGGGGCCCCCCAGGGTTGCGTGAGCTCACCTTTTCTGTTCACCCTATTTACAAACAATTGTTAGCTCCCAACCAAATAAGTATGTTGTAAAATTTTCAGATGATACAGCCATCCCTAGTCTGCTCACGAGTGACCCTGCCATTAGTAGCCACTGTGACGGGATTGACATATTTGTTGACTGGTGTAATGAACACCATCTAAGCATAAATGTGGAAAAAACTGAGGAAATGGTGTTTGACCTGAAATCAATTGGAGACCATGACCCCATCTCTAGAAATGGCACGAACATCAGGCAGGTCTCCTCATACAAATACTTGTGGATTTATATGGATAGCAGGCTTGACTGGCAGACACATGTATCAAGTGTCTGTTCGGAAATCCATCAGCGCCTTCATTTCTTGCGACGTCTGAGATTATTTGGAGTTGACAGAAGCATTCTGTTGATCTTTTATCGAGCAATCATTGAGTCAGTCCTGTACTTTGGAATAACCCAGAGGTGTTCAAAGTTGGTCCTCAAGGGCCGCTGTCCTGCCTGTTTTCCAGCTCTCCCAGGAGCAACCAGCTCTGACCCACAGGATGTACTTTGCCCAAACGTGAATTACAGTAACCAACAGACGAAATAATGCATGTTAAAAATTAGACTTTAATGATTTTGTCATGGTACAAAGAGCATCACACTGTGTATTGACGTTGCACGTCAGTAAAAAAATTGTGAAGGAATGGATAATCTGCAATCTTTTTTATCCTATGTATAAAAAGTATCAGTAGCAAAGGGAGCTCGTCCAATCAGAGCAGTCTTTCTTATCAAAAAGTGTACCAAGAGCAGCATTTTCCTCCCATTAAATGAATCCGTATCATCCTCATCGTTGTCTTGTTACATAAAATACACACCATAAATCTTCAGCATCATGACACGCATGCAAACTCAATAGTGTTCAAAGTTCAAGACAAGCTGAAAACAAGCAAAGAAAGAAGCCACACATTATAAATATCAGAAAAACAGTCTTCATCATCATCACGGTTATCAAGTTTGACTGACAGTTTTGTTTTCATAAAAAAAGATTAGTAAAGACAAGATAATTCATCCATTATCTGAACCGGTTATGTACATTAAAATCCAGCATGAAAACACTGATAAGGTCACATGACACATCATTATGTGATCTAATTAAAAACAACTGTGAACTCATCATCATCGCTATTATTATTAATGTTATTGCTTTTTTCTGTTTGTGGACATGGACTTCAGTCACTACAGCTGCTTGATAGATAAGATAAAGATGACATGATTTACAACATGCAAGTATATTAGCAAAGTTGTTCAAATAGCAAGCATAACAGTGTATCTTATAGCATCATACAGCTAAAACTGTTACATTATAGCATCAGTAAAAGACAGTTAACATAAAAGCTGACAGACTGAGTTTGAGATGTTTTTGTTTATGACCTACCTTTGCTGTACAGAGCCAGCATACAATAACACTCAGCACGTGATGTCAGAACAATGAGTAAAACTCTGCAAGCCCATTCTTGGCCATTTGTGTTTTCCCAGTGCTTTTTTTTTTTTTTAAACATTGCTGCAGTCACAGCATCATCTAGCTGCAAGAGTGAAGGCAGGGCCGGGATAAATCGGGCTTAAATATGTTTGGAGTACATACACACAATTAAGTTAATAAGCAAATAACACACAGCAGGTCGGAATTCAATGGGATCTTTGTTTTGTGGCAGTCTGGTGCTGCAGTGGGAGTTCGTCACATGCACATTGGTGTCAAATCAGTCATACAGATTTTCTTTTTTAATGGTGACTACAGCACAGCTGGACTTGGCTTGGAGTCATTTTGTGTCAAGACACCTGAATGTGCGATCCATGTGTCAATTGTGTTGACTGAATGATTAATGTAATGATTGATTGGATTCAGCACATGTAACAGTTGTGCACGAAACTCTGGGAAATGTAGTACAGGCTGGAGTGTTCGCTCTCAAGCCTCTCAGACACTCCATTCATTAATCACAACACAGTGTCTCCTGAATCACTCACTCACTCCAGAAAGTCTCTTCTTGTCTCTTGACTGCAGCCAGGTGGGGCTGTGGATAGGGTCCATCAGAGGTCGTAATAGGCCATCAGAGATCAGTGACCTTGTTCTCCACCAACGCGGCAACCTGCTGCAGTCGATATGCCAACTGCATCTTCTGACCACAGTTATCCTCCTCCAGAGACATGATGACCTGAGTAATACCACCACAGGGACACTATGACTCAATAGTGTGTGCGCGTGCATGTGTGTGCGTGTGTGTGTCTTAGTTACCTGGTCATAATATTTGTTGACGTACTTATAGAGTTCATGAAGTGCAACAAGACTGTTCATCTCAGAGGCTAAGCTCTGAAAAGACAAAGCAGAAACAAGAGATCTCATAAGCCCTTCAAATAATAAAAACACAATTTAATATTTTGGATTGTTTATGGACGGCATGGTGATCGACTTGTTAGTAGGTCAACCTCACAGTGCACATATTTAAGCCCAATTTATCCCAGCTGTGCCTTCATTCTTGCAGCTAGATGATGCTGTGACAGCAGCAATGTTAAAAAAAAAAAAGCGCTGTGAAAACACAAATGGCCAAGAATGTATAGACTTCGACTCGGGTTCGGCCTTCGTGTGTGGAGTTTGCATGTTCTCCCCATGCCTGCGTGGGTTTTCTCCGGGTACTCCGGTTTCCTCCCTCATTCCAAAAACATGCATGGGAGGCTGATTGAACACTCAAATTTGTCCCTAGGTGTAAGTGTGAACGCGGCTGGTTGTTTGTCTCTGTGTGCCCTGCGATTGGCTGGCAACTGGTTCAGGGTGTCCCCCGCCTACTGAATAATATGTCTACTGTAAACAGTACTGTAACACCTTATGAATATGTAATTTAATGATACAAAATTAAGAAAAAAACCACCCAAAAATCAGTTACAGTTTTTGGTTTTGTTGTAAAGCAACATTCAAATTTTCTATCCATTCGTGAAAAAAGAATTGATAGAAAATAAAAGTATTGATTAGTAAATTTTTAGCTGATTTAAATTGGAATTTAAATCAATGATTTTTGAAATCAAACAATCCTAATCCCAAAGACACTTCATACTGTACAGTACTGTACTGTACAGCCAATGTACGGTTGTGCACAAAGAGAAAAAAGGGAAAGAAATTACAAAATTTACGATCAGCATTCACTTTCACTTTCATAAATTTCTTGGATGATGTCTTTTGTTTTGCTTCCTCCATCTTTCATTTTGATCACTTTTACCTTCTCTTCCAGCGTCAGAGTTCTTCTTGTCTTAGTTGGTTGGCATCCAAAGGTCGGTTTTTTTAGCCATTTTAGCAATGCAATGAAATATGTCCTGGACTACTGCGTATGTGTACACCAGTATGGTCGTTGCTGTTGCAGTTTCGGAGTGAAGCAGTAGGAGTCGTTGTTGGCTCAGGTTGGATTAGATTTTTGCGGAAGGCTTGTTTTCGTTGTACAGTGAAACTCCTCTACAACGAAATCATGTTTGCAGCAAGACCTTTTTGACAACAGGGGGTTTTCAAATTTGATCTCAGATGTAAGCACACCCACCCACCCACACACACACACACACACACACAAACGTATGTGTACACGCACACACAAACGTATGTGTCCTCTATTTTTATTCCAATAGTGCATAAGTATGAGCACACACTTATTTGATACTTCATATTGTCAGTGTAGAAAGAAAAAAAGGGAAAGAAATTGCGAAATTTACGATCAGCATTCACTTTCACATACATCAATTTCTTGGATAAATTTTATTTTGCTTGCTCCGTCTTTCATTTTGATCACTTTTACCCTCTCTTCCAGCATCAGAGCTCTTCTTGTCTTACCTGCTTGACATCCAAAGGTCCGTTTTGTAGCCATTTTAGCAATGCAACGTCCATCCTCATCTGAATCTAACAATAACAAATATTTCCTGGCATGCAATGAACTTTTAAGCCAGCCACGGGACGCTTCGAAGTCCTCAATGGCCATAGTTAGCTCTCGAAGGCTAAAAACCTTACGCTAACTGGAGCGCTAATGAGAGAGAAGCGCTCCAGTTAGCGTAAGGTTTTTAGCCTTCGAGAGCTAACTATGGCCATTGAGGACTACGAAGCATCCCGTGGCTGTTTTTAGCATGATAACAAGTAAAGCATTCATTTATTTGAATGTCTGTCGAACCATAAGCAATTTACTCTGAGCAGCTAATCGGATGCTACGGATCTAGCTTCAGTATCTACACACATAAACAGTGAGGTCCCTCTTGGCCAATCGGAGGCCAGGATGATGCTCGGTAAGCCAATGGCAGAGCAGCTATGAGTATGTTGAGTCCAGGAAACTCGCAGCTGTGACCGAGATAAACATCGTTCACTATGTAAACCAGTGTGGTGGTTACTGTTGCCTTTTTTCGAACGAAGCAGTAGAGGTCGCTGTTGGATAAGACTTCGTTGTAGTGAATGTCTTCACGAAGCTGAACCAGAGAAAATGATTTCGTATAACGCAACAGGGGGGTTTTCGTCGTATGGGGGCAGGAGAATGGGAATTGTGTTAATGCATGAAGATTTTTTCACATAAGGGGGCATTTTCGCCCATGTAGGTTTCGTTCTAGAGGAGTTTCACTGTAGTGAATCTCGTCACGAGACAAGAGCAGAGAAAAAGATTTTGTATAATGGAACAGTGGGATTTTTCATTCTAGGGTGAGCAGAAAAGTGGGAATGGCTTTCATGCATGAAAATATTTTCACACGAGGGGGTATTTTTGCCCATGTACAGTAGGTTTCGTTGTAGAGGTGTTTCACTGTATGTATATTTATGGGCGGCCCGGTAGTCGAGTGATTAGCACATCGACTTCACAGTGCAGACTTCACAGTTCAATTCCATCTCCGGCCTTCCTGTGTGGAGTTTGCATGTTCTGCCCATGCTTACGTGGGTTTTCTCCGGGTCCTCCGGTTTCCTCCCACATTCCAAAAACATGCATGGCAGGCTGATTGAACACTCTAAATTGTTCCTAGGTGTGAGTATGAGCGCGAATGATTGTTTGTTTCTGTGTGCCCTGCGATTGGCTGGCAACCGGTTCAGGGTGTCCGCTGCCTACTGCCCGAAGACAGCTGGGATAGGCTCCAGCACTCCCTAGTGAGGATAAAGCGGTTCGGAAAATGAATGATGAGTGTGTGTGTGTATATATATATATTAAATATATATGTACAGTATATATACACACACCCACACACACCCACACACACACCCACACCCACACACACACGCACACACACACACACACACACACACACACACACACATTCATTTTGTTGCTCCCCCAAGAATTGCGTTGTTCAACGCCAAGTCGTTGACACAAAACATATATCCTGAGGGAGTTTTTCCTTTCTAACGACCTGCATTTCCTCTGTCTGATTGAGACTTAGACAGGTACCGGTATTAATTTAATTTAATTGACTGTGCCATCTTGGACTCCTCGAGTACTCCCGGACATTGTGCAGGAACGGTGAGTGTATTTAAAAACGATTTTCAATGCAAAGGGTGTATATTTGCCAAATCAATCAATCGCTTTGAAGCAACTTTCTTTGAAGTAGGACATGCTGACTCTGTCCTCTGCACAGTCATTTACTATTCTCCTAGATACAATAAGGACTTTTTGAATGAATTTTCAAATCTTCTAGCCAAATCAGGCTTAAGTATGATCATTCCACCTCATGGGGGATTTTAATACTCATGTGTATTGTCCTGAAAACCACTGGCAAAGGACTTTTCAAGCCTTATTGATTCCTTTAATTTTTTTTTGCCGTATGTAACTAGCCCAACACATGAACAAGGGCATACTTTAGACCTAGTACTATTGGTCGACCTGTGTCAAACTTGAAAGTCTTGGACAATGTGATTTCCTATCACATGATAGTTTTCTTTGATGTTGTGTTGCTCCGGAGTGCAGCCATCGGATTTTTAACCATCTGGTTGGTTCTCTGAAGCCTTTGATGAGCTTTGCATTCCTTCTTCAAACATGCAGGAAGTCAGCTCTTGGTTACACTCATCCTGCCGCGCTATACTGGATTGGGTGGCTCCATTAAAAAGTGTGTGGTCAAAAGCTAGACCCAAGCCTTGGTTGAATGGCAAAACCTGCGCAGCTCAGCAGTAGTGCTGCAAGGCCATCGTGGAAAAAAGATAGGCTGTAGGTTTCTTATAAACTCTGCAAAGACTGCTGGCGTAACTGCCAGATTACAGTTAAAGGGCCAAAAGAAAACATTTATCAACCTTAATTCAGGCTCACCATCACGACCCATGTGTACTATTTAAAATTATTGATTCTGTGTTTAAACTCCTCACCCTATTTGCTCACTCTTCACCTGAATGCAATAGATAATTGCATTTTCTTATTGATAAGGCTTTTACCGCTGGGACCCTCTGTCCATGTTCAGTTACCCAGCGGTGTTAAATTATTTTTAAACTGTTTCTTTGAATGATTATTTGCATTGTCTAATTTACAGGTGTTAAACTCAAGGCCCGGGGCTCAGATCCGGCCCGCCATGTCATTTAATGTGGCCCACAAAGCAAATCATGTGTGTCAACTTTGATGATGCTTTTTAAAATCTGTCCTGAAATATGAAATTGTCATGTGTAATAAATAACGGTGAGATTTAACAATAATTTTGTTGTCCTGTTGACACACGCTTAACAGCAATTCAACAAGCAACACACAAACAACTCAAAAATAGTAATCTTTCAGTTTGTTTTGTACACGTAATAATACGATGAGATGATTAAGCACTTATTCAGTTTCACTGTCGTAACGACCCTCGGAGTGAAGACGTAACTCCAAAGTGGCCCACGACAAAAATGAGTTTGACACCCCTGGTCGAACGGATTCATCAATGCATAGCCCAATAAGCACAATCGTCTTTAAACGGACAATTGTTCATAGATACTGCATTTCAGTGTTATTTGGATGGTTAAAAAAATGCTAAGAGGGTTTAAATTGCTGTGTTCATTCCTTGTGACCACCCTTGGTCCAGCAATGCCAAATGGGAATCAAAGTAGCGTCCTGCTGTGGAAATACATTTAGTTTATTATTTGGTTATTCAACTCAACCCAACTGTATTTATAGAACACTTTTAAATAGCCATCGCTGCATACAAAGTGCTGTACATGTATGTACATTACAGCCAAATCGTCATAATCCATCTTAAACCTGGAGAACCCACGGGGTCAAATTTGGCCCCTATAAATTCTGCTACTGAAATGCTACCCTTAAATCCCAAAGGGTCGGATTTGGCCCTAATCCTAAATTAGGATTAAAGCATTAAATATTTGAAAAAACATAATTTTCCAAAGAAAAAAGGGTTCTTGGGTTCTCCAGGGTTAAATTCTGATCCTGCACTTAGACGCCGTCACATCACGGAGGTCTTCCATTGAGTTTTCAAGACTATGCATAGCACAGGGTAAACCCTGTTATGAGTTTTTAATGACATCCTTATGGCAAATGACACTGGAGACTCTGTGTGTCTGGTTCTTGTTGGATTTAACTGCAGCGTTTGATCTGATGGATCACAGTATCTATTAACCCGTTTTCAACACCAAGTGGGCCTTAGTGGTAGCACCGTTGAGTGGTTTAGATCCTATCTGGATGACAGAAATATTTGTGTGAGCCTTGGTTACTCTTAGTCCCACGTTGCCCCACTGTTGTATGGTCTTCCACAGGGTTCATTTCTAGGGCCTCTGCTGTTTTCATTGTATCTGCTCCCTTTGGGTTCCATCTTAAGGAAACACAGTATCTCCTACCATTGCAATGCAGATGACTGTCAAATCTATGTCCTACTGAGCAAAAAAGACACTATTCCTTTGAGGCTACTTTTATCCTGTCTGAAAGAAATCAAGTTCTGGATGGTACTGAACTTCTTGAATTTCAATGTAAAGAGAACAGAAGTGATGGTGTTTGGTCTTAGTGTCCCTTGTATATCCTATCCTGGTGACTTTGGCCTCCTAATCTAAAGCAAACAGTCTCAAACATGGGTCTAAAACTGGACAATGATTTTAAATTGGACTGGCAATATGGTGCTGTTGTTAAATTATAATTCATGCCTTCATTACATCTTGGCTGGATTGCTGTAATGTACAGTGTAATTTATTTTGGTGTCAGGTAGTGGACCACACTATTAGAGGTACCAAAGATGAAGGGGAGGCTCAGAGAGGATCGACCCTTTTCCGTTACAGCCCCTCTGTTTGGAATGACCTCTCGCTAAATTTTAGTCAAGCCCCCTTACTGCCCATCTTTAAAGCTCTTTTTTATTCTTTGGCTTTTAACTCAGCATGAGACTTGATTTTTGTTCTACAGGGTTTTATTTTGTTTGTTTTTAACAGTCTTGGTTATTAATTTATTGTTTGTCATTTTTTTTGTTGTATGACTTATTTTTGCTCCATGTACACCACTTTGTATAGAGCGGTTGTTGTTTTGAAGTGCTCTAGAAATCCAGTTGAGTTGACAACATGCTATTCGGAATTAATAGTGACTTTATGGTGGAAACATTTTGAAAAGTGTGAATATTTTGAATGAGACAAATAATAGCCCTGGAGACCAAGAACTCTTGGAATGTGTTGAAATAGAAATTATGTGAATCAGTCAATGAATGTTGCAATAGTGATTTTTTTTTCGGGCTGACATTTTTGTAAAATTAACAGTGCCGTGAAACTTTTGGTATGTGAATTCTTGAAATGTTGAAATTTGTTCTCAAGGTGAGTTGAATGAGCTGAATTTTGTCAATTTCTATGGGTAATTAAATTAATGTTTTTTGATGAATGTCTCATTTGGGAACAAACAGGAATTTTTTGGGTGGAAATGTGAAATTGTGAATAGTGTAAAAAGGTTTTGAATATCTAGGGCACAGGTTCTCTCTGACCCTTTGTGCATGACTTTCCAAACATGGCGATATATAAATGGACAAACAATGCCACTTACTCGCTCTTGGGAAGAGTGAAGCCACCTGCAGCCACCTGACTTTTCCAATCTCTTAGCCTAACTGACTTGAATGCATCTAATTCTCTCCTGGGTTTTCATGTTATGCACTGTCTCTGTGGCAAAAATTTCACCATATGTGGCACGCAGTTGTACCAATAAGTCTGGGAAAAGAGCTGAATCCACATTTTATCGAGAATAATTTGGTCTTACATTTTCTCTTTTACCAATGAAATCTAGCAGCACAGTTACTTACTCAGTACAATGGAGAAGTCGCAATCAAGTACATTGTGCTTTCGTCATTGGTAAACCCATTCATGCTCCGAATTACCTGCGGCAACTTTGGCCGTGCAAATAGAGAGAATGTTACAGAGTTACAGACACAGCGAAGGGACTCTGTGTTATGGACAGATAGTATGGTTGCGTTTGTACATCATCAATGAAAGTAGAAGATTCCATACATTGGTTGCCAACATGGTTTCTGAAATTGTGCAAATATCCATAGTCTCACAGTGGAGGCACAATTATACGGTGCTGATCATGCATCAAAAGGACAGAAGGTTCTTTCTTGGAGAACCATGCCTGAATCTCTGCACCAGACTTCCTGACAAAATCTCCTGAATGTTGGCCAGATCGCCGGACCAAACTAACCGAACACATGGGCAGCAGACCATGAGTTCAAAAGGACCGATCTTGCATGGGAAGAAAAACAAATGTAAATGAACAAGTGACAGCACCGCTCTGCATGGACACGAATCAAAAGGGCAGTTGCTTCGAGCTGCTCTGTGCACAGCTTGTAATGGAGGCTCTCACTGGCAATCCGTAGTGGAGTCGTTAGACGCAATGCGAATGATTTCAGCTTGAGTCGAGCTGTGGACAATGTTGACAGGCTTGCATGCAGTAGCCATACATTTAGCTATGGCTTCAGCAAATTTGTTCTTCGTCGTGTTATCCATTTTCTTCACTTTGAAATGATCCACAGCAGACTGTCTTAGACGAGGGGGTAGAGTACTCACATCAGCTGTGTGCTTGGCCATTATGTGGTATTTCAGACTCGACGTGCTATGAGGATAGCTCAGTTTACCACTGCAAAACATCCAAGGAACTTTGGTCTTGTCAGTGGAACTATCTGGCAACTTTTTAAAAGTAAACTTTCCATTCATAAACACTTTAAGTATCCGTTTTCGGTGTCTCGCACTGCCGTGGCTGGCAAAACAGACATGGGCGTGGACTTCTGCAGCGCGCTTGTTGTTTTGTTTCTGGTTTATTTATAGAGCAACGTAACATCCGCTGTGACGTGTGCCGCGTTAATCTTGCGAGAAAAAATTTAATTCCGTTAAAATTAATTTCAATTAATGCCAATAAAAACACGCTAAACAGACAGCTCTTATATATATATATATATATATATATATATTTTTTTTTTACTACAATAACTATCTTGTCCACGGCGTCTTTTTTCGTTCCACTGGGGTTTAGCAAGTGCGTTTATAAAGAGACGAAAATCTCTTTAGAACTACTCTTCAGCAGAACAATGTCACGTTGAGCCCGAAGCGACAGAATAATCGCTTCGTGCGCAACTAACTGGAGATAAGTGGATCCCCGAAATAGCAGACACAGAAAGGAATTTTGTCACAAAAATGAGATTTATTATAACACAAAAGTCCCCGTCTAAACGGACAACTGAAAACGCTGGTCAAAAAGAGGACCAGGAAATAATAACGAGGCAACAGAAAACGCTTGCGAAAAAAAACGGCAAGGAGAAAGTTCTTAGGCAAAATACTATAATCACACACGAGAGGAATATCAAGGAACGCAATAATAGTCAATAGTCATTTAAGGTAGTGTTTAAGCGAGAAGGAATAGGCGATAGCAATGGCACGGCGTGGAATACTCCGGCAGTGAGTCGACTGCCGGAGCGCCTAAATATAGCAGGTGCAATCACCAACAAATGGGTGGCAGGTGTGCAGGCGGCAAGCAAGAACGCCTGCCCCTTGCTGTCAAATACGGAACGTGACAAACAGGGGTTGACGACTTTGATCCCTTCAAGTCAAGAATGGGAGAGGAACAGTCAAAAGGAATGGCATCATCTTCAACAATTGAGCTGTTCATATCGAGGTAGGACCTCGTTGGACAGACTTATTTATCAATGCCTTGCGTCGATTAATCGCAAGCAGGGGCCAGAATGAAGAGCTACATCCAGACAACAGAACAAACTTTGTTGGTGCAGCACGGGAACTCGTGAGAGCTATACAGGAATGGAACATGACCAAAATTCAGAGTACTGTGCAGCAATGAGGTATTAAGTGGGTGTTCAACACTCTCCCTGCTTCTCACAGTAGAGGGGTATGGGAGTGTTTAATCCATAATTAATGGTCATCCATGACCACAATGATTTCGAGGCACTCACCCCAAATCACTTGCTACTGCTGAAGGTTTAGTCATCTCTACCTCTTTTGAAAGCAGTGGGTGAGAGAGTCTTAACTCCAACTCGGACAAAAGTGGTCTTGAGTGCCAGAAAACATTGTGCCAGGTAGACTGTAGACGACACTGTACCAAGAATTTCTTGAGTCATTGGCAAGGTCATCGATACTATGCCAGATGAGTGTGAGTTTGTTTGTCGGTTTCGCATAAAAACCTGGGACCAGTTCGCTGGCTCCCGGTCGATTCTGATCGACATATTGGGCACCGCTGCCTTAAAATCAGAGGTAATTCGCTGACTAGCTTAGCACTTAGCGCCGTTGTTTTCGTATGAGCGGTGATGCAGTCATCTGATTGGTTGCCCTCTATGTCAATCAAGTAACGGGATTGATGATATGCTGACTCGCTTAGCGCTTTGCGCCGTTGTTTGCGCATGAGCGGTGATGCAGTCATCTGATTGGTTGCTCTCTATGTCAATCAAGTAACGGGATTGATGATAGGCTGACAGAGTACGTTCTGTGAAGTTGGCGCCTTGTTTGAATGGCATCGCCGCTGCCGAGGCGTTTTCGACGCTTGTCGTATGAAAGCCCGAGAGCTGCATTGAACCAGCTAAAGAGCCGGTGTAAAGAAGGATTGGCCACCCCTTCTTTACACCATCAAAACATACAAGGTTAGGATCTGATTACCTTATATCAGGTACTTTTTTCTTTTTCATGTGCGTCATAAGATTAATATGTTATTTTAAAGTTTTATACATTGATGGAATATCAGGACATTTTTCGTTTGTCCTGCACACCCTTTCAGACGTTAATCACAACACTTTACACGCAGACTTGATGTCTGTTAAACACTGTGTTGCAAATAAGCATGTCTCTCTGTTAGCAGCTAGCAAGCTTAGCTTGCTTGAAAGGCTTTGATGTAAAGCAAGATGAGTTTATCTGAACACAAACGATTTGAAGAAGTGGCGATCGACAATGTCAACCAAGTAACACACAGTGCCTTTGCTGTCATGAGGCAAAGATTGTTGTGGTGAATGCAGCCAACATCATTCACGCATCCAGACACAAAGTAAAAATAAGACTCAAGGCTCTTGACAGCATGAAAGTCCATCCCAGTTTTTTGCACTTTTTTTTAATAGAATTAAGTAATTATATATGATAAGATGTTGTGCTCGCTCATTTTGGGGAATAAACTGGCTTCAGTCTAATTTTGGAAGTTAATATGAATCTTTCCCTCCAACTTTTTCATTTAATTTCATAACAACTTAGAACAACTGGTTTCAATATGTCAATGTAATAGTCAGATGCTTTTTCATAAAACCAGACATTATATTGATGACCAAGAACACTGACTTAGTTTTTTGCTTTTGGGTGCGTCCCCTTAAAACATGGCGACCGGAGACTAAGCATTGTAAAATCACTTGAAGGACACAGAGTAAATTCAGCATAATGTTGGCCATCACTTGTCTGTAGCGACTAGCCAAGTTGTTTGGAGGTGATAAAGAAGCATCTGCTCCATATACTGTACATACTGAGCCAAAGCTAGTTGAAATGTTCTGCTTCTTTAGTTTCACTCACCCCAGACAGTTCAGTCAGAGTGGAGTTCATCTCCTGGTAACAGCCGGAAGCGGCACTGTGGATGTCACTGTAATACCTGCACACACACACACACACACACACACACACACACACACACACACACACACACACACACACACACACACACACACACACACACACACACACACACACACACACAGACTTGCAGTATTACACAATGTCACAGTGCAGTAAGTATGATGACATGTTCCCTTGTGAAGGCTACAATATGTTCTTGGCAGCCTTGGCATTACCATTTACCCGATCAGCCAAATCCGTGATTTCAGTCAATATTTGAGCACGGATTCCAGTTTCTCCAAGTTCTTGACCATCTTGCAGAGACACTCCAAAACCGCAACAGTTTGTGGTTGAGCACAGTCTGAGTCTGAGTGTTGGACATCCGCACTATGCCATCCTTAGACAGGCAGCTTCTTCACTTCCAATAGAGCCGCTCCCGTCGGTTGAATTTTGCGATAGATCAGCAAACTGCTAACACCAAACAGCAGCATACCTGTTATCGGAAGGCCGATAATGTAGATGTCATCCACATCCTCAACGGACAGTGTTGACAGGCACACCATTCTCCGCTTCCTCCAAGGATCTAGGGTGTACCCAGCAGCAAAAGTCCCCGAGGGGCAAGTAGGCTCCCCACTGTCTCATCGAGAAAATTTTGTCGATGGCATCGAGAGACCAGCCAACCAATTCCATGTTTGTTTTTAAGATGAAAATACGAGAGGAGGCTAGGAAAAGTCAGATAAAGACAGCACATGGACTGAGTGGCGAGCAGGGAAGGGTGGGGGTGGGGGGATAGGAGCAGAAAGCAAAAGCGTCCGCCTTCGTCGGGAGCCAAGCAAGAAGTTCACACCTTTGCTTTGCTCTGTTCAGAGGCAAACTGTCCCGTTCACCCTTAGTTTTGCTCATGCTTTCTCTTCCATGGAGGTTGCCCATACTCCTGGTTGTTTCATCTCATAGCCAAGCATCTCTTGGATAACCGATACCACTGCATAGCTCAGCTGATTGCTCTTGGTGATGTTCTCAGTATGGATACTGACTATGTTGGCATCATTCAGGAGTAATTCTGATGGTACCTTTTTCTTGAGCCTTGGTTGGTAAGAGATAGCTGAGTTCTCACCAGTCTTTCCCCTCAATTTAATCAATCTTTTGTTGAATTGTTCTGTCTGTGGGGTTTGGATCCCACTCTTGATGTTAGGGGTTGATGGTGAAGCCACCCCCTTAATGACCTTGTGTACCGCAGATGAGCTACACTGTACCTCATCTGTGTTCATTTGTGATAGCAACTCCCTCTTACTGATGTTTGAACACTGAACCCGTAGTTGTTTCTTGCTCAATGTGGCTGAGGGGTTCCAAAGAATCCATGGATCCCACGTTCTCTGTTGGTGTCCCCCATCACTGGGGTTACTACAATGTACTTTTGGACCACATTTTCCTGTACAACTGCAAGTTAGTTTGGCTCTAGCTCAAGGTTTCTGCACAGTAAGCTTGTTCTTTCTCTTTCACACTCTGAGAACACAAATGCTATTACATATCCTATTCATTCCATTTGTTGTGGTTGTGTTCATCCTGGCCAGCTAGTTTTCTTATCCGCACCGTGTCTGCATGACAACCTTTTTTGCAGTTTAAAAATCTTGCCAGGCATCCAGTTCAATCAAGGTCTGACACTTTGGCCCATCCAGTCTCCCATTTTGTCTCACAACCATTACATTTTTGTCCACAGTGGCCTTAAATGGGGCTGCCGTGGGCACCAGTAACACAGTGTAAATGTAGCTTAATGGTGAGTTTTGCAGTGATTCACAATCAAGTATATGCCGAGTGCCACAAAAAGCTTTCAGTTTTACATTTGGACCATTGACAACAGTTAATAACTCTTTCCTGAAATGTTTAGCTACAATACAGATTCCCACCACTGAGTGGAAGGACAGTAACAATAAAGCTGTTGTTGACAAGCTGCAGTGGAAGCAGAACAACACGGCCAGTTAGAAAGTTATAGATACATTTTTAAAAAAGAAAACTGAATCAAGAAAATTATGCTACACAGCCATCTCGTTACCTCTGTCCTAGACGCACAATTTTCCCGCTGGACGCACAGTTCCAAATAATGTGCGTTTTTGGGACGCAAGGAAATTTCTCTGTCAAAACAAACAAAAAAAACCCTACGAGACACACACACACACACACACACACGCCAGCGATCCCGAGGCCGTGCAGCAGACGTGTTTATGATTCGTCAATTAAGGATGATTAGACAACTTTTGTTCTTATAAGCCTCCTCTCTCTCTATCTCTCTCTATCTCTCTCTCTCTGTCTCAGCCACACACACACAAGCACACGCACACACTCGCACATATAGTTAACAACACTTAGACACCATTAAAGATCAAAGAGTAACCCACGTGATAAGAGAAAGAAGATGCACAGCCAATCAACATGGCTTTGCTGCATCTGCTCAGCCCCCCCCTCACCGCACACGTACTGTATATGTTGCTCTATGTGACTCACTGTTGTTTTGCTGACTTTCGCTGCTCCTCGTGGACCGTTTGCGGACTTTTGGCGGACTTAAAAAAAAAAAGTTTTTTTTTATGAATATGAAAAAATCCGCGATGCACTGAAGCCGCGATAAACGAACCGCGAAATAGCGATGGATCGCTATATAGGCTAATCACTATGAAAAATATTATGAAACAGTATTGGTTATTCTATAATTTACTGGTTGTAGCATGGTAACTTTAGGAATAAAACATTCGTCACAATGTGCAGTAATGCTAATGTTAACTGTTGGTAGAACTAATGATGACGTGTGTTCGATTCTTTCGTCAAATTGATTGTTGATTACATATGCATCGTTTTGGGAAGAGGATGTCAAGCCACATCAATACTTACCTGTATTCATGATTACCAGTAAATTAATCTTTGCAGTGTGAGATTGGAAAAAATACTCAGATTTTGTGGTATGCTGTATTCATGATGCCATATGAGTACAACATATTTTGATCCATTTATTTTATTGAATAAACCTGGAGTACACAGCTACTGATGGAATGTTCATTGTTAATGCATAGTTTTCAAACATTTACCCTTGAAACATTATACTTTTGAGTTTCAGAATTCTTGGTTATGAATATCCATCAAAATAGAAAAATTGGTTCCCATGATGAACATTTACGGAACCCAAAATTAGTTACCGTGGTTTCCCATTGGGTAATCCAACGGAACCGAAAAATGGTTCCCGTGAATTTCCGAAATCCTCAGGCCTGCTACTGAATTATTTAAATTTTTGCAGCATCTGTATATAATTGTATGTATATGTTGTTGTTTGTGTTATTATCATATGATATGAATTGAATAAGTAGACCATTTCAGAATCCGAAATTTGGGACTCTCGAAATGCATAATGGGACTCGTACTTTTCTGATCAGCGAGTCCCTGGGACTGGCTGGTGGTAAACTGTAAAATTATCACTGAGGCTACAACACCTTTTAGGATAGTTCAGTAAAACAATAAAGCTTGAACGAATCTGTTTTCTGAGCCAGTTAAAACATTTTACTTTATGACTGTAAGTCAACACAAGAATGGAGTGTCTTCACCCATTGAAAATGACAGTTTTACTTTGAGACTGGCATAAAATATACAACATTAACTCAGTGTTTGCCAGTAAACACCGTCTTAGAGTCCTTAAACAGTTTGGGAAACTGGGAAAAAGTCAAAGGTTAAAAAACGTTCATTCTATTTTTTTGGGAAAGGGGCTGTTTGGGAATCAGAATACCTAGGAGGCAATCATGAAGGACTATGTAATGTTTCCTGCAGTGAACAGAGGGGCCCTGCAGAGAACAGAGGGCCCTCAAGTGGAGAAGATGGAGATGAAAAAAGACAAAGGGGGCATAGAATTTACTCAGTAACATAAAAATGCAACTTAACAACATACAGATTGGAGTAATTACCACTAGAATCGCCAAACTGACCAGGAAATACATTAACATGAATGAATGTTGTGTTATTCCACCGCCCCCCAAATTATTCATCCTTTATCTTTTTTTTTCCATGTCCTCTTAAAAGCTCTGTATGACTGCAAACCATCGCAAAAACATAAATTGTCGATGATGTGCAATCTGACTTCTTCAAGTACGGCTTTGTGAATGGGGGACACAAGGCACAGCCAACTGCCTTGAGTGTGGATTGTGTGCTAAATGCTCGCCAAAGAACCCATGGTAACTCACCTCTCCACCAGCTGTTTATATCGGGGGATTTCCCGAGCATAGAGCAACTTGTTGACTGGAGAATCCTGATTGGACAGAAAGCAATCACATGGTTTTACATGTTAGGCAACCACAAAGTCGAGCATGAAAGACCACACGAGTGACGTACCCGCCCCACTTTGTGCTCTGATGTGGTGCAGGCATCAATAAAGGTCTGAGCAATGACAGATAGCACAGCATCAATACTGTCCGTCACCTGGACATCCAACACAAACTGGGGGTTCTTCAAGATATTCACCCAGAACCTGAGAGGGAGACTGGTTGTGCAGGAACAAAGCCAAGTTAGACATATAGACATACAGACAGGTTGGCTGCCCAAGTGATTAGTTGGTGTCTTACCTGTTGGTCTTCCATATGTGGACAGTCTCTGGGTCATCAATGCCGTGTTTCTCTGCCATGTCATCCAGGAAGTCAAAAAAAAACCTGACAGCAATAGGAGGGGGACGCTTTGTGCTCAGAATGGCAACAAAGATGTCATCCACAAACTTCTGCAGAGTTCCCTATACACACACGTAGACAAGTATGTCAGGACTACAGGACACATGAAGACCTAAGTACAACCTTTAGGGACAGTAGTCTGGTCATTAAATATCTTAGGCCAGGTACACACATTAGGATTTTCTTAAACATTGTTTATCTTTGGCAGAACCCACACATAAACAGGTGTTTTTAAACAAGTCACCTGGGATACTACTCTTGCCTCTTTCCACCAGCATGTCAACTGTCCCACAAAGAATAATAGGACTTATAGATATGTTTGCATATAGATCAGTTACATGCAAACACGACGGATGCATACTCACCGTCGTGAGTTGAACGACTACAGACCTTTGTACTTTGAACGTCATGAAGATACTAGAGCATCGGGTCCTGGAGCTTCTTTTTCAGCTTTTAGTGCAGACAATTTGCCTCTCGAGAGAGGCCGGGTGTTGACAACGCAGTTGTCTACCATCTACATTGTACCCTCACATACCTGGAGGATGCTATTGTTCAACTTCTCCAGTCCTTTTAGTATGACCCGGCCCAGCCTTCTCCAGGAGAAACCTAACAGCATTGCTATGGACCACCAACTTGTGCACTGGGGTTCAGACTATTTGACTGGCAGACCATAGTCTGTTATAGTGGCGGCGGGGGGGGGGGGGGGGGTGTAATGATCCACCCCTCTGTGAGCCACCCTTTCCGTGGTGGAGGTGTTTGTGCTTTTCAATGATCTAAGAACCTAAGTTGTCTGGGGCTTTCTGCCTCTAGCAGGGTCACCAATGGCAAACAGATCCTAGGTCAGGGACCAGACAAAGAACGGCTCATAGACGCCATTGACGAATAAATTGAAATCAGTTTTTCAATCCAATCAATCAATTCCTTTGCAAAGATTTGTGTGGTTTTGCAATCATTGGATGATAACCCAAACTTTTTTTTTTTGGTGAGGTAATGCATTTTTTTTTCGAATGAACATTTGTATACTTCCATGTCACACCTCTAATATGTCACATTTTTGAGAAAAGGCAATTTGTCTGACAGAAAGAGTCTTTGACGATAACTTTGAATGCTTATTGAGGACAAGAAATGTTCCTCACGTGGACTCTCCAACTTTGTTGCTTTTGTTTCCCTGAAAGATGACCCGGAAGTACAAATACACACATAAAAAATGTATCCCCTCACAAAAAACATTGGGTGATATCACAATCATTATTTAAAGATTTTTTCGTGTCGTATGGGGAGAACCCACGTTTTTACAAAATGACATTGGGTAGGCCCCCTGAAGACAACTGGTATATCGCCTCCAGTACTCCCGTGACCTGGGTGAGGGAGAATAAGCAGATATGACTTTGTTTGTTGACTGATGTTTCCTCGTTGGTCAGTCAGTCACTTCATTAACTGACTACATTCTGTTGTATTAACTGACTACATTCTGTCACATCACAGTTAGCGGAGTCAACTTGCTCAGGAGAAAGAACTTGGCTTCTCCCTGACACATGGAGTGTCCGACTGGTTCTGGCCCCTATTATAGCAACAACTGAACTCACATATAAGGATAATCTTATGAGACAATCTTATAGGACATAAGTTTGTCAAACGTTTGACATCCGTGGTCGGGAAAAGACAAGATCTGCACAAAAACAGCCTGATTGCCTGAATGTGTGTGCCCAGCCTAAGATTAAACTGCTCTGAAAATGACAGTTGTCTGGTAAGGACATTCACACACACCATTACCTTCATAGACAGGAGTCTGGTCAGGTAAATCTCAGGTATGGCCTTGGCTCGTTCTCTTTCCTTCATGCTGCTCTTCCTGTGTTTGGGAATCTCCAGGTCTTCACTGCTTTTCACAAGATGCCACAATCTAAGTCCCTCCTCTTCTTCACTCTCCAGCATTGGTGTTTCTACATCAAAAATACATTCCACTTAGTTCTTAGTCCCATAGGTTCAAAATGTGCTGCACAGGCTCTTACTCTCTCCAGTCTGGAACACCTGATTCACTTGAGTGCCACAAGAAGTCTTTGAACGCGGGACAAGAGCGACTGTGGCTCCATCTGGAACCTGAAGAAGCAGAAGAAAATATATAGAGAACGAAGCCATCTCACTGAAAACCACTCAGAAGTGAAAATTATTACCTTGTAATGTTGCAGCGTGTTGAGTCGTTTCCAGCAATCTTGAATTACAGCTGTGACATCATCATCTGACAGAGTCAGGTGTCCCGCCTGACCTGAACGCCACTCTTATCAATCAAACAAGGAAAGGTGGGTGGTTAGAAGCAGTGGCCAATCAGTGGTTTGACTAACGGCTGAGACAGGTTTTCACCCAAATCGAGGCTGTCTGCTGTTGGTCTCTGAGAGAACGGGACTCCTCTGTAGACCTGGTCCAGGATCTTGTCCTTCACCTGACCACACGCACACAGTGAAATGGGCGATTGTTAAACCAGCCACAGCTAAATCGCTGAGGGTGAGACGGAAGGACTTTGAGGTATATATATATATATATATATATATATATATATATATATATATATATATATAGGCCAGGTGCACACATTAGGATTTTCTTAAACACACACACATATATATATATATATATATATATATATATATATATATATATATATATATATATATATATATATATATATAAAATCTTCTTCTCTCTTCCTCATCTCACCCCTCGGGTGGTGTCTGTCCCTCATTCAGCTCGGGTCCTCTACCAGAGGCCAGGAAGCTTGAGGGTTCTGCGCAGTATCCTTGCTGTTCCCAGCACTGCACATTTCTGGACTGAGATGTCCGATGTTGTTCCCGGGATCTGTTGCAACCACTCATCTAGTTTGGGGGTCACTGCCCCGAGTGCTCCGACCATCACAGGCACGACTGTCACCTTTACCTTCCAGGCTCTCTCCAGCTCCTCTCTGAGCCCTTGGTATTTCTCGAGTTTCTCATGTTCCTTCTTTCTGATGTTTCCATCACTTGGGACCGCTACATCCACTACAACGGCTTTCCTCTGCCCTTTATCTATGATCACGATATGTGGTTGGTTCGCCATTACCATCTTGTCAGTCTGGATCTGGAAGTCCCACAGGATCTTCGTTCGGTCATTCTCCACCACCTTCGGAGGTGTTTCCCATTTTGACCTTGGGGTTTCCAGTCCATACTCTGCACAGATGTTTCGGTAGACTATGCCAGCCACCTGGTTATGGCGTTCCATGTAGGCTTTCCCTGTCAGCATCTTACACCCTGCAGTTATGTGTTGGATCGTCTCAGGTGCCTCTTTGCACAACCTACACCTTGGGTCTTGTCTGGTGTGGTATATCTAGGCCTCAGTGCCTCTGGTGCTCAGGGCCTGCTCCTGAGCAGCCAGAATGAGTGCCTCTGTGCTGTCCTTCAGGCCAGCCCTCTCTAGCCACTGATAGGACTTCTTGAGATCAGCCACTTCAGTTATGGTCCGGTGGTACATCCCGTGGAGGGGCTTGTCCTCCCATGATGGTCCCTCTGCCAGCGCCTCATCCTCTGTTCCCCAATGTCTGAGACATTCTCTGAGTACGTCATCCGTTGGAGCCTTCTCCTTGATGTACTCATGGAGCTTGGATGTTTCATCCTGGACAGTGGCTCTCACACTCACTAGTCCCCAGCCTCCTTCCTTTCGGCTTGCGTACAGTCTCAGGGTGCTGGATTTGGGATGGAACCCTCCATGCATGGTTAGGAGCTTTCGGGTCTTAACGTCCGTGGTCTGAATCTCTTCCTTTGGCCACCTTATTATTCCTGCAGCGTATCTGATCACTGGCAGGGCATAGCTGTTTATTGCCCGGGTCTTATTCTTGCCATTGAGCTGGCTTCTTAGGACTTGCCTCACTCGCTGGAGGTATTTGGCCGTAGCCGCTTTCCTTGTTGCCAGTTCGAGGTTGCCATTGGCTTGTGGTATACCGAGGTACTTGTAGCGGTCCTCAATGTCTGCTATTGTTCCTTCAGGGAGTGAGACCCCTTCAGTGCGGACTACCTTTCCTCTCTTAGTCACCATCCGACTCCATTTCTCAAGCCCGATGTCGCTGCTGTAGCTCCTGGTTGTATGGATCAGGGAGTCTATGTCCCTTTCGCTCTTAGCATACAGCTTTATGTCATCCATGTAGAGGAGGTGACTGATCATAGCTCCATTTCTGAGGCGGTATCCATAGCCTGTCTTGGTGATTACTTGGCTTAGGGGGTTCAGTCCGATGCAAAACAGCAGTGGGGAGAGTGCATCACCTTGGTATATGCCACATTTGATGGACACTTGGTTAAGTGGCTTGCCATTGGCTTCAAGTGTGGTTTTCCACATCCTCATCGAGTTCGCAACGAAGGCTCTTAGGGTCCTGTTCACCTTATACAACTCCAAGCATTCAGTGATCCATGTATGTGGCATCGAGTCATAGGCTTTCTTGTAATCAATCCAGGCTGTGCACAGGTTGGTATGTCGGGACCTGCAGTCTTGTGCGACTGTTCTGTCAACCAGGAGCTGATGTTTGGCTCCTCTGGTATCTCTACCAATGCCCTTCTGTGCTTCGCTCATGTATTGATCCATGTGTCCACTTATCTTAGCCGCAATGATGCCTGACATGAGCTTCCATGTTGTGGAGAGACAGGTTATTGGCCGATAGTTGGATGGGACTGCACCCTTTGAGGGATCCTTCATGATCAGGATCGTTCGTCCTTCGGTTAGCCATCCTGGGTGAGTCCCATCCCTCAGCAGCTAGTTCATTTGTGCTGCTAGGCGCTCATGGAGTGCTGTGAGTTTCTTTAGCCAGTAGGTGTGGACCATGTCCGGGCCTAGTGCTGTCCAGTTCTTCATATCTGAGACTCTTTCCTGTATGTCTGCCACTGTTATGGTAACTGGGTTCTGTTCAGGGAGGTTGCTGTGCTCCTCTCTCAGGGTCACCAGCCATTGTGCACTGCTGTTATGTGCAACCTCCTTCTCCCATATGCGTTTCCAGTATCTTTCAGTTTCCAGTCTTGGTGGGTCAGCTCCGTTGTTAGGACCCTGCCACTGAGTGTACACTTTCGCAGGTTGTGTTGCGAACAGCCTGTTTATTCGTCTGGCCTCATTGTCTTTCGTGTACCGCTTTAGGCGGCTGGACAAGGCTTGGAGCCTTTGTTTGGCAGTTTCGAGTGCTTCAGGTATGGTCATCTGGATGTACCTCTCGGGTATCGGCCTTTTCATCACACCTCTCTGGGCCTCCGTCAATTGACTCACATCTTTCCCATTCATCCCCCCCTTATACATGTTATGTCTTGTGACTTGTTGTAACTGTCTAATGCTTATTCATGTGCTAGGGTCTTTTTTATCCTGGACTTAAATTATCCTCGGAAGAGGATAGTTCGAGCGTGTTTTTTTTTCCCTCTCCCTACCCAGCGTTTTTCCTTTCTGAATTCTGATTGTAATTTCCCCATTGCGGGACAAATAAAGGATATCTTATATCTTACATATTTAGTGCATTATGTTTTCTAATCTAAATTTTAATCTCTAACTTTATTGTTTCTGGAGGTGTGTTGCCTTTTTCTAATGTCCTTTTTATGTGTTGGCTTCCTGTGTTTGAGTTGTTGAGGGTGGGGAAACAACTGTCAGTCACAGCCTGAAGCGGACGTTGATTGGCTGTCATTATGTTTGGGCTTGTTCAGCATAAGCTAAATGGCTCCCGTTGGAGTTGGGCGAGCTAAGTAAGCAGCCGTGAGGAGAGGAGAGCTGAAAATGGAGGAGCATGTCAGAGTTCTCGGCAATTTACATTCCAAAAATGCCTGGATGGCACTATTGATAAAGGTAGAGTGTTGTGCCTAGTTTGTAAGAAGGAGTTTGCTTACCACCGAAGCAGCTCAAGTTTAGCCTCCTACATCAATGCAATGCACCCAGTCACGAGTGCAGCCACGGCTACGTTAGCACCGAAAGCGTGAGCAATAGAGGGAGCCATAGCAAAGCTCTTCGCCAAACTAAACTCAAGGAGAACACCCTGCGTACGAGGCATGAAGTCAGCATAGCTGCTATGTCCTCTGCAGCCTATTAGAAGTGGTTGATATTTATTTCAGCATTTTATTTTGTCATGATGAACAGTGTTATTTCGAAAGTGTTAACTTCCAGTACTGTGCTTTAAGGGTCTGTTTTATTTATTATCCGACGCATTTATCCCGACAGTGATATTCTCCCTGGTGGTCGAAACTAAAGGTCGCAGGTAGCTACCGAGTGACGGCAAACAGCGAGAGAGAGCACCAGCTAGCGAGCTATCAAGCAATGGCGAACGGCGAGAAAGAGCACGAAATAACGAGCGAGGCTCAGTGGTGGCAGCCAAACCTGCTGCTAGCCAAACCACCCGCTGCTAGCCAAACCACCCGCTGATAGCCAAACCACCCGCTGCTAGCCAGACCACCCGCTGCTTGCCAAACCACCTGTTGCTAGCCAAACCACCAGTTGGCCTACAACCTACACCATACTCTACGCATGCCTCCTCTTGCCTCTCTGTACGGTTGCAGCAGCTGCACCCGCCTTGCTGAGAAGATTGCTGAACTGGAACAGAGAATCTCCACACTCTACCATATCCGCGATGCTGAGCTGCAGATGGAGACAATCACTTTTTGGTCCTGGACAACCAGAGTCTCCATCTTTCACCGACACAGCTGCTGCCGGCAAATCTGCTTCTCCCTCAGTTGACAAGGCCACCACTCCCGATCCGGCTCTTGAAGTCTCCTCACCACTCGCCGATCCAGATGACACCTGGACATGACTGGGTGCCAAGCCCAGGTCCATGTCCAGCTCCACCCCCCACAAGCCTGCGCCCAGGTCCCTGATACAACGCAGTGGGAAAGACACAAATCCCAACCATTCCCCGCAGTCCAATATCCAGCTGAGAAACACCTTTGACATCCTCAATGTCCGTGACTTCCCTCCTCTTGCTGGGGTGCCAAAAACTTCCCCGCCATCCACGACACAGTCCAAAATGAAACCCTCTCCTCAGATCCCTTCTTTAGAAAATCCTGTGCACCCCTTCTCCTCCATTGCTCACCGCCGCTCATTCCCTCAGTTCACTCAGGCCCCGCAGCGCACTGTCCCTGGTCTCCTCCCGCGCTCTTCTGCCTCCACTTCACCACCACTGACTAAACCTATGCCAAGAGCCACTCTCCCTTCACCCACCCCTGCCTGCCCACTTCGCCCCCTTTTTCTTCCGACCACCCTGATTGTTGGCAACTCCATAACCTGAAACCTCCGGTTCTTCAACGCAACAACACCCTGCTTACCCGGAGCCACTGTTCCCATCATCCTCGCAAAACTCCCCAGCCTGCTTCATCCACTCCCACCATCTGTCCATAGAATTATTGTACATGTTGGCTGTGTTGATCCATCCCACCGGCAGTCAGAAATCACCAAAGGTCCCTTCTACAAACTTCTTCAGTTCCTCAACACTACAGGGAAATCAATTTTCATGAGCAGCCCACTCTCTCCGCACCGTGGCATGGGCATTTTCAGCCGCATTCTTAGCCTTCACATCTGGCTCCAAACTGCCTGCAGGACCCACAATATGGGCTTCATTGACAATTTTAACGTATTTTGGCGCCTTTCATCTCTTTTAAAGGCGAATGGTTTTCACCCCAAAAAGCTAGGCAGCCGAGTACTGGCAGCAAATGTCCAGCATGCTGTTCACCACTCCACAAGTTGACTAGGCATAGATCGCACACCTGCACCTTCCCCTTCCTCCATTTTACCAACACACAGCACTTACGCCTGCCATAGTCCCCCCAACAGGCCACAGCTGTCACTGTCTCGTCCTGCTGCCATCTATCCCATTCAATCCATCATCACAGCCAATCCCCTCACGACTACAATAACGAGAGAAAATATTTTAAAATGTCAAATCCAAATCTCCACCCACTCTCCCAATCCTCACTGTCTCCCCCACATCACAAAATCCTCAAATTGGCTCTATTTAACACTCGCTCACTCAACATCAAAGCACTCGTCTTACACAAATTCATAACTTCACCACCCACATCCAGGGCCACACTCTGGACTTGGTCTGTTCTCCCGGTCTCACCATCGAAAAACTCTCTAACACCAACCTCAACATCTCCGATCACCTGGCTATCACTCTGGACCTCCACCTCCCTACCCCCCTTCCCAAGGAAAAGCGCACCATATCATTCAGAAACCTCAAATCCATCTCCCCAACTGACATTTCTACCTCCGTCCTCAACCATCTGTCCATATTACCTCCTCCACTGTTCCATGAACCCACTGTTCTCACCAACTACGACAACAGCACTCTCTCCTCCTGTCTCAATCAACTCGCCCCCATCAAAACCAAATCTGTCTCCTTCACTCGCTCCTGATACACCCTGGAACACCGCAAACTTCAAACCCGAAAACGCCAGCTCAAAAGACTATCTAAAAAACGAATTAACTGTTCATCTCCTCGCCTACTGGATTCCGCACTGAAACAGCCCTCCTCAAAATCACCAATGACCTCCTCCTCTCCTCTGACTCCAGCCTACTCTCCATCCTCATCCTTCTTGACCTTACAGCCGCCTTCGACACCATCAACCACTCCATCCTACTCTCTCGCCTGCAATCCCTAAAAATCACCAACAAAGTCCTCACCTGGCTTTGCTCATATCTCAGAGACAGGAAATAATTCATACACATCAACAACCTCTCTTCCGACACTGCGCCATTGTCCCAAGGTGTCCCCCAGGGTTCTGTGCTTGGTCCTCTTCTCTTCATCCTCTACCTTCTACCCCTCAGCCAAATCATTCATCATCATGGTCTCCAGTTCCACTGCTACGCTGATGACGTCCAATTGTACATCTCTACCAAATCATTTACCCCAACAACCTCCTCCACCCTGTCTAACTGTCTTTCAGATATCAAATCCTGGATGCAAACAAACTTTCTCACTCTTAACTGCACTAAATCTCAACTGCTAATAATCGGTCCTCTGTCCCTCACCCAAACAGCCCCCTACTTTAACCTCACTCTCGACAACCGCACCCTGTTCCCATTCTCTCACTGTCGCAACCTTTGTGTCCTTTTTGATAATAACCTCCCTTTTGACCAACACATCACCCAAATCACCAAAACTGCTTTCTTCCACCTCAAAAACATTTCTTGTCTCCGCCCTTCACTTTGTTTCAATGCCACTCAAACCCTCATCCACGCCTTCATCACCTCCCGCCTTGACTACTGCAATAGCATCCTCTACGGTACAACCTCCAAACTCCTCAGTAAACTACAGTACATCTAGAATGCCACCGCCCATCTACTCACCCACACCCGCACATGTGATCATATCGCCCCCGTCCTTAAAATCCTACACTGGCTCCCCATTCCCCAGCGTATTCAGTTTAAATTCCTCCGACTCACCTATAAAGCCCTTCACAATCAGGCCCCCTCCTACCTCTCCGACCTTCTTTACCAATACACTCCTTCCCGCAACCTCCGCTCCTCAAACACAAACCTCCTCGCCATCCCCGTGACCAAGCTCAAAACCTGGGGGGACCGAGCCTTCTCTGTCGCCGCCCCCACCCACTGGAACGCTCGACCACAAGATATCCGCAACTGTACTGACCTCCAATCCTTCAAATCATCTCTTAAAACTGTTCCACAATGCTTTTAACACCTATTAATTTCTTTTACCCATATTTTGTTTTGTTTTGTTCATCAAAATGTGTTTTTTGTAAATCATTTATGCTTGGCTTTTAATGCACATTTTTATTTTGTGTTTTAAACTCTTGTAAAGTGTCTTTGAGAATGATGAAAAGCATTTTCAAAATAAATGTATTATTATTATTATTAATTGCAGATCATAATTAATTAATCTCACAATTTTTTTATCCCTTGACAGCACGAAAGATAATATAAGAAAACCTTTATTTATCTCACAATGGAGAAATTTGCGATTTACAGTAGCAAAATTTGGAGGGAAGAAAGTAGAAAAAGTATTTGCACGTACAAAATGAATTTAGATGAGGACTTTGATGCATTTGTGGATGAGGATTGATCAAAAAATAGCATGAGTATATCAAATACATACAGTATATATCAAATACTTCAATAAGTACAACCAAACTCAGTTTTGCTCCTGCTGCCTTTTTCAAAACATACATTAGTGTGCATTTTTAAGCTACTGTAATTTTTAAGCTTACAGTACATACGTTTTACCATGCCAGCATCCAATAATACAATGTGCCTTTTGTATGTCTAAAACACAAATAGTACCGTTAACTGAGACTACGCCTTTGAAATACGGTGTGCCATATGGATGTGAAAACATGGTACTTTGTACTTTTGCAGGAAACACGTATGAGTGAGGGGGTACTCACAGCACACCATCACATGACACATCTTTGACAAAGTGTTTTAATGGAATGTATTATTTAGCTACTGTATATCACACTATATGTTTGTTTGTGTTCCTCTGTATTTTGCTGATATATTTTAGATTTAGTTTGACTCTGCTGTTTCTGTGATCATGGTTTTAAAGTTTTCTGTGTCTCACTGTGCTATTTTAGAAACCTGCCTTGGGACTACGGCTGAAAACTACAATTTATGCAAAATCCGGAACATTTTCACTGTTTATTCTCGTGTCAATTAATGTGCACTGTCCCAATGTAATCAATAAATAAATAAATAAATAAGCGAATCAGCATTGTAAATGGGAATTGGAAATAATCTGGCACAATAGTGACACTACCAAGAACTTGACATCTCTCTAAAATGAATGAAATGATGAGATGAAAACTGGTCAGGGAGGCCGCCAAGGAGCGAACAAGCAACACTGAAGTAACTGTAGCAAATTTTGACAAGTACAGGCTTTTAATCAATCATTTTAAACAGTGGCAGGTCTGCTTTGCCTGTCATTTAACAAGACTTTAAGTTGGTTGGTTTTAAAAGGCTGTGCAAACTTCTGTAACCACATTACCCATGATATGTTATCTATCTATCTATCGATCTGTCTATCTATATCTTTTCAACCATTTATTTTCTACATCCATCTCTTCCGGGGGGATCTAGGCCTGGGAGACATAGTCCTTCCGCATGTACTGGGTCATCCATGGGGCCTTCTCCTAGTGGGACATGCCAAGAATACCTCACCAGGGAGGTGTCCAAGAAGCACCCTAACCAGAGGCCTGAGCCACCTCATCTGGTTCCTGAATGTGCAGGAGCAGCAGGTCAAAATCCAAGACCCTCTCGGATGACTGAGCTTCTGACAGCTCCTTCTTCACCAAGATGGAATGATACAGTGACCATATCACAGCAGATGCTGCACTGGTCCGCCTGTCGATCTCCCGCTCCATTCTGCTCTCACTTGTGAACACGACCCCAAAATACTTGAACTCTTCCATTTGGGGCAGGATCTCATTCCAGACCCAGAGAGGGTGCTACACCCATTTCCAATTGAGAATTTTCATCTCAACCTCTTCACACTTGGCTATGAACCGCTGCAGTGAGAGTTGGAGATCACAACTTGAAGAAGCCAGTTATGTGCCTCTACATCAGGGGTGCCCATTACGTCGATCCTGATCTACCGGTAGATCTAAGACAGGGCCCAAGTAGATCCGAAGAGTGTCGAGGAGAAAAAAAACAAACTACCATATGTGTGTCTTTATACATGTTAGTAACATATTTTTTTTGTGTTCATGTACGCTGCACCCTAATCATCTTATCAGTCTAATTTTCACCAAAAATATTTAAAAAATAAAATAAAGCAGGTAAATATTGAATTTACGGTGGCTTGAGATTACGTCACCGGAAGTTGTTAGCATTCAGCAGTCTGCAATTGCAGCTTGTGATCAGAGCTGTTGCGCTCTGTCTTTTATCGTCATTAATCTCATTCAGAGTTTGCTTCGTGTACAATTCACAGAGGGCACGGGGAAAGAATAGGAATCTAGGAGGGTCCAGGGAAGCACTTTAAAACGGTACGTGTGAGCTACGATAGTTAACAGGCTGCAAAAGTGCGTCGCATGCCTCAGTTTCACGCTGTTTCTCATCATTGGCGTGTGTGTGTGTGTGTGTGTGCATGTGTGTGCGTGTGTGTGTAGCGTGCCGCTAAGGGTAGATCCCGGGAGGTTAGTTGATCGAAAAGTAGATCTTCGATCCGAAAGGTTTGGGCACCCCTGCTCTACATGATTAGCAAAAAGCAAACATGCAATACTGAGGCCATCTAACAGAGTCAGTGGCAAAGGACAACCTTGATTGAGTCCAACCTTCACTGCAAACAAATCCGACTTACTGCAGGCAGTAATGGCCAAACTCTGACAACGGTGGTACAGGGACAAAACTGCAGGCATCTGTCCTTGCAGTTTCGCTACCTCATACTCCTGAAACACTGCCCATAGAACTCCCTGAAGGACACGGTTAACACCTTCTCCAAGTCCACATTCATGTAGACTGGTTGGGCGAACTCTGCTACACCCTCGTGGACACTGCCAAAGGTGTAGAGTTGGTCCACTGTTCCATGGCTGGGGCGAAAACTACACTGCTCCTCCTGAATCTGACACTCGACCTCCCGACGGACCCCCCTCTCTAGCACCCCTGAATAAAACTTACTAGGAAGGCTGAGGAGTGTGATCCTCTATAATTGGAACACAGCCTCCAGTCCTACCTTTTGTCAATCCAGAGGTGTTGTCCCCTGTGTCGCATGTGATGTTGTAGAGGCACATCAAGCAGGGCAGCCCCACAACATCCACAGTCTTTCAGAATTTTTGGAAGGTTTGCCACTAAGGACCTTTTTAACCATCGCTGTGAGCCTCTCAGAGTTCCCAGGTTCTGCTTCCTCAAAGTAAGGCATGGTGGTGGAGTTGAAGATATCTTCAAAGTATTCTCCCCACTGACTCACAATGCTCCGAGTCCTCCAAAATACACAGTGTTGATGGTGCACTGCTTCCCCGTCCTAAGATGCTGGATGGTAGACCAGAATTTCCTTGTTTTGTATGGCTCCTCCGAACTCACCCCACCGCTTAGTTTTTGCCTCAGCAACCTCTGAAGCTGCCTCCTGCTTCTGGAGTGCCACAGACCAAAATTGGCCCAATATAATTCATTCTTCAGCTTGACAGCAACCCTTACCAAGGGTGTCCACGAGTAGGTTTGGGAATTGCTGCCACAACAAACACCGATCTCCTGAAAGCCACATCGACAAAGAGCCCTCTCATTCATGGAGGCGCGGAACACGGTCCGCTCAGACTGAATGACCGTCACATCCCCATGGACGTGGGAGAAATTCTGCTGGAGGTGGGAGTTGTAATTCTTTCTCACAGGGGATTCTGACAGATATTCTCAGAAAAAGAGAGACTTGATAGGTTTTAGTACAGTTTACGTTGTGTGTGTCCAAGTTGTAAAGAAATAATCTATATGTGAGAATATCATTGCGTGCATATTGACGAGAGCTGTCATGTTTTGTTGCAGCTTCTTGTTTTGATTTATCATGGACATACCTGTATAGCACTGTATCATCAGTATATACTGTATTTTCACGACTATAAGGCGCCATTAAAAGTCTTAAATTTTCTCCGAAATGGACAGGACGCCTTATAATGCGGAGCGTCTAGTGTATGCGCCGAGTTCCAAAACCTGACTGAGAGCACCTCTGGCCGACACGCTGTTTATATAGAGAAAAGGCGGAGTGAGTGACGACAGGCATGCGGAAGTCCGCCAATGAGTGAAGGGTGGGCGTGTAAGAGGACGCGAGAGGCACGTCCCGAGCAGGTACCAGTCGCCAATGAGTGAAGGGTGGGCGTGTAAGATGACGCTAAAGGCACGCCTCTCGCAGGTACCAGTCGCCAATGAGTGAAGGGTGGGCGTGTAAGAGGACGCTAAAGGCACGCCCCTAGCAGGTACCAGTCGCCAATGAGTGAAGGGTGGGCGTGTAAGAGGACGCTAAAGGCACGCCCCTAGCAGGTACCAGTCGCCAATGAGTGAAGGGTGGGCGTGTAAGAGGACGCTAAAGGCACGCCCCTCGCAGGTACCAGTCGCCAATGAGTGAAGGGTGGGCGTGTAAGAGGATGCTAAAGGCACGCCCCTAGCAGGTACCAGTCGCCAATGAGTGAAGGGTGGGCGTGTAAGAGGATGCTAAAGGCACGCCCCTAGCAGGTACCAGTCGCGTGAGTACATTGTAAAATGGCGAAATAAAGTACAACCGAACTCAGTTTTGCTTCCGTTGCCTTTTTAAAAACATGTTTTTAGCGTGCGTGCATGCATGCCGTATGTTTAACTCATTGAATACCACCCCTTTTCACTGGAGCAACCCCCTCATACCCTCATATTTTACTGAATTTCGACTGATTTGCAAGGCCCACAGAATTTTCTGTTCTATGGCTTTATATACATGTAACCTGTCAAAAGAAAGGTGAGACTCTCTTCTTTCGGCAGAAAAAAAGTTTGTTTCTATCTTTCTCCATTCGTTGGCAATCAGCATTAGAAAACTGCTAAGTTTTATGGAAAAGGCTGATTTTCTGCAGAAATCCAGAGAAAATGAGCTTTTTGTAAAAGCATGCATTTCAAGTTTTACACTATTTTTTGCTTTTGTGACAGCTCAAATACCTCAATAATGTGTTCCTCCTACAAAAGAACATTACAAATAATGTTTTTGTAGCAAAATAATTTATTTGCACACAACAAAACTATTGAACTATGAACAAAAGTGCAGCTGTGGAGAAGATGGTTTTTGGCTTCCATCCAGTTTGTCACCACATTGATTCATCCCACCACGTCCAGATGCACGACCTATAAATTATAGAAACATAAAAAGTTGCAAATATATCTTGCTGCAGAGTGAGGTACAATAATTTTATTTACCTTTCTTTCCACCACCAAAGCGAGGAGTCGTCATCTTTTGGCTTCTGGTTGGACAATCTGTAATTTATAGAAGTATGTACAATTACCACACTTTTATTTTTCTATTTTTTTATTGTTGCTTTCCACTTACATTTCAACATCTCTCACACACACACATACATGCTCGCACACTGCTATTTACACCATTCATTCCACGTTGCTCAGCATCCAATTTGACATGAAATGGAATATGAATTTAACACCAGTGGTTTTAGCAGAGCTGAGCGGACCAAATGTGTCCTGTTTTTTTTTGTTTTGTTTTTTTAAAACGTATGGCGACATGCAAGTCAGCACATTTACGGCGCATTTTTTTCATCCACATCTACGAGATGCATCAACTGTACATAAATGATTAGTGTTACTGGCAACTTTATAGTATAGCGGGGAATCTAGTGGTACATAAAAGTGACTGATGAGGCATAAGAAGTGATGAAGTTTTGAATGGGAACTTGCAAGCTAGTCAGCAGTTACCTCCTCGTTCCAGCGGCTCAGGCGAGGACTCTCAGCTGCTTTCCGTTATGTCCGAAGGCACGTATTCGTCCGACATATCGGGATCCAAATCGCTCTCCAATTCATCGTTTTCGCCGTCGTCATTACGAGACGATTCCAACGAATCGCTGACGTGTGACCGGCGTCGGCCATGCGAAGCAATGCAGCCTCTTTGCCGTCATCGCTGGAAGTCGCCGGGGAGACGATTTGTGGGCGATGTGCCCCACGGGAGGCACAAAATGCTCTGCCAAGCGATGGTCCCTGACATGGAGCAAGTTCATCTTCATCAGATGAACTCGAAACTCGGCGTGAGCTATGCAGGCCGCGTGTAGCATGCCATGTTTGTGCAGGCCGACGTTTGACGGGTGCCGCTTTCGATTACGTGACCGAAGCATCATTTTCTCTTCCATACAAACACCATCTCCTTTGTTGTTTTGTTTCGAGGACGCTTTTATGCCGAAAAAAATCCTTTTTAGTTAGTTATTTCCTTTTCTCCATCGTTGCTAGTTGCTAATGTTCCAATCCACTATCCACATATGCCCCTCCTTCACTGTACGCCCTTTCTACTACTTCTGCGGCGTGATCCTGGTTGATTTTTGCACCACTGCCACCCGATGGCCATTTTTTTGCTATTTAACATTGCCGTCAAGCCTAATCCTGTGGTGAGAAGTTGCATCAGACTCTCTTGCACCCTCCCCCATGAAAAAATGTGATTGACGTATTAATACGTCATGGGGAGGGAGCGGCTATGCGCTAATTGACGTATTTATACGTCAAAGGGTGTAAAAGAGTTAAGCTGGCGTATGTTTTACCATGCCTGGCTGCGCCCAATAATACAGTGCGTTTTGTGTATGTGTCAAATACAGAAATAGCACCCCTTACTGAGACTGCGCCCAACAACACGGTGCGCCGAATGTTCGTGAAAATATGGTCAGTGCAAATTAACATCTGGGCAGACTGTATGTAGGTAATTTACACAGAGACTGGACAGAATTAGGCCCAAGATAGAGCCTTGGGGTACCCCTGTTGAACACCCAAGGTAAGGTGACATTGAGTTTCCAATCTGAACAGTCTGTTTTCTATTTGACACGTATGATCTCATCCAGCAGAGTGCACCATCAGAGAAGTTGAAGTCGGACATTTTTTCAATGACTACATTATGATTGAGTGGGTCAAAAGCTCTTTTCAGGCCCAGGAAGACAGCTCCCACATAACCACCTTGATCCACAGTATGGGCAAACTACGGCCCACGGGCCGGATCCGGCCCGTTGGTCTTTTTAATCCGGCCCGCCGAAGATTGGTGCACAATTAAGGTTTGATTGCATTCATTTCGTTTGGACTTGTAATGACAGGTATTTCAATACCAGGTGGCGCAGTTACTTCAAGTTGCAGAGCACAGGGAGGGAGGGGAAGATGAAGAAAGAGGGAGAGAGTAATGACCAATAGAGAAGTGATATGTACTGTATCTGATTAAACGAAGCGGGTAACAGTGTATGAAACATTCAGGAGACGCCTGGAGTCGGAAAGACTCAAATCTACGATACTTTAGAGTAAGCGATTCTTACTCAGTCCGATTGTGGCAATTTCCATGCTCAGAGTGAATTGCTTGTGGCTCGGGTAAATGAACATTTCCTAGAATGGTTTGATTGTTATCATGTTAAAAACTTTCCGCAAACTGGACCGCTAATAAGAGTTGGAGAGCAGTCAAATGTGTAGAGCGTGAACAACAGGGGGCTCAGTACACATCCTTGAGGAGAACCGGTGCTGAGTGTGATGGTGGAGGAGAATGTTACATTATTACTGGCATACAAAGACATTGTGCTATCGTCTTTATTTTCTATTTCTATTTCTAACTTTTGGCCCGGCCCTCCACAATATTTTCTGCTTCTCATTTGGCCCCCCCGGGAAAATAATTGCCCACCCCTGCACTAGACCATAGGTGTCAAACTCAGGTCCTGGAGGGTCGCTGTCCTGCATGTTTTCCAAGTCTCTCTGTTGCAACACACCTGATTCAAATGAACATGTTCGATGTCAGGCTTCCGCAGAGCTTGCTGATGATCTGATCATTTGAATCAGGTGTTTTGCAACAGGGAGACTTGGAAAACATGCAGGACAGCGGCCCTCCAGGACCTAAGTTTGACACCTATGCACTCGACCTTTGATGATCTCATGGAAATAACAAATTGTGGTTTCGGTTGAATGGTATTTTTGGTATTACTGGGTTATTGCCACTGTTAAGATGGTCAGTTAGCAGTGATGCAATCCATTTCTGAGCTAATTTGAAATGACTGGGATGATACTTATCGGCCGGTAGTCTACTTTGGTCTTATCTCCAGCCTTTCCGACTGGAGCAACCCTAGAAGTCTTCCAGGCAAATGGCACGCTACATTAATTTATGGAAAGATTTATTAGGTGTGCAAATGGTTTTGCAAGGGCAATTTTATGTTGTTTGAAGAGGTTACTGTCCAGACCAAAGACTTTTTTAGCTTTAGAGCATTTCAGAGAAGAGAGCATTTGCAGGACCTAAGGTACAGTTATTTCCCTTCGTTTAAAAACTGACTTGCTGTTATCCAGACAGAGCCTGCTTCAGCAAGACGTGAGGAACAAACAGGTCACAGAGAGAAAAGTGAGAAGTTGATACATGGGTGGATGTGAGTCATGAGGAACAGGGAGACAGGCCATAGATTTGACCTGAAGAGGTACGTACCTGTGTGATGGTGTCAGTGTCCAGCACTTTTACAGGACAAGGGCAGTTGTCATCAGTTGCATTCTTCAGCAGAAGTGTCTGAACATCACATACACGCATGCACACACACACACACACACACACACGCACACGCACACACACACACACACACACACACACACACACACACACACACACACACACACACACACATTGAATATCTCTCAATCCAATGATGTGATTGCAAGTGTGCATTGCCACTGTTACCATAGCGCAGTAATCTATGTCCTCTCGTAGCAGGTGGCTGTCGTTGAGCGTACGCTTGGCTTTTCCCGTCACAGCATCCACTGGACCTTTGTCCACCTGATACTTTATGGCTCTGTAGAGCATGTAAAGCGGTTCGCCTGCCACCTCCTGAGAAATAAATACATGCGGGTGTCAGATAGACAAATGATAGGCTCAAGGCAGACACAGTGAGGGACAAAAATGAATGTACCTTTAGAAAGGAGTAGAGACATATAGACATCCAATTGGTCAACATCTTCTCCACAACCGTCTCTGTCCTGAAACATCAAATGAGGGCACATATTTGTACACTTTTCATATCATATCAAAACCTCTTCCTCTTGATGTTTCCTCATCTGAAATATTTAACATACCTTCGCAGCATGAGTTTAGCATTCTTAGCAACGTACTGCTGAACCAAATCCTGCAGTAGACACTTCATGACCTCAGTGAAATACTCCAGTTTGTCATGCAGCACCATGGTCAGGAGACTGGCCACATAGCCACGATCCCGCTGGGAGAAGCCCTGCTGTGCCTCCAGGGTGTGAATGAACTGCAAGACAGATCTGGTTGTCACCCAACATCCACGGTGTCCCCCAATCTCGCACATTGCCCCACTCACCCTCGTGAGGAAGAGTCTATTGCTGAGCAGGTTGTTGAGCTGCTGGAGGCCCTGCTCCACTGTGTGTCTTCTGGACTCTGGTAGGTCTAGTTGGTGGCTCAGCGGCGCCGCCTGGTGGCCAGGGAAGAAAACTCTCTCTGCGTATGTGTGATAGTCTAGCAAGGGGAGACCTGGTCCTCCCACATCGCTGCTCAAGTCCGTCATTTCTGTCATCAGGTCTATAAGCCACATTGAGAAGACTCTTCAAGCAAACATTGGGCACATTTGGACCAAAATTTGATGTTTTTGTTGACCTGTGAACTCTTTCCGACATTGATCGCCCACATTGATCTCCAATGTTTCCAACTGCAACAAAACCTTTTTGTAGTCTCTTAGGGCCTGTTTGCTCTTTCTCCTAAATGCAAAAACTTTCATGAATAAGACACTAAGTTGGCTAAAACCCTGTAATTATATTTAATAGAGCATGACAAAGACAAACCTATACATGAGGATGATGATGAACACTGATAGGATGATGACGGCGGCTCCAGCCCCCAAACCAATCTGAGCAGCCAAAGGGATAGGAGGCAGTTGAGAGTCGCTGTCATACTGCACCATTCCCAAGTCCACCTGCAGGTTACCCATCACCACCTGTGACAGTCACACAGTGTTTTCAAACTTGCATGCCATTTAATAGGAACACCTCTATCAGCAGTGCACTTCCAAAAACCAACCTGGAGGCGGGGTAGATGGCTGCTGTCATACACACTCATTGGTTGGACTTCAGGTGGCTCACAATACAGGTGAGTGCTGTCCAGCGTCTTCACCTCACACTCCTCGTCTCCAAGACGAGCCGACACTTCCTGTCTGGACATCGCTCGCGTTAGGCCCTCACCCTGATGGCAACCACACAAAGGTACATTTTAAGGTAGGCAGTGACACAGTGGTGATATGTTTCCATAACAACAAACATTTTATCAGCTCACCTCCACAGCAATCACACCGCCAGCCTTGAAGTGGTACGGAGCATCCAGACCTTCGCGGTTGAGTGGAAAGAGGCGTGGATTGGGATAGTAGATAAAGCTCTTGCCCTGAAAGACAGACAAGTAAAAGGTGTGTCATTCAGACAGGTGGTGACAGGAAGATGGGCAGCGGTTGGACGTTGTTACTGTACTTAAGTAGATTTGTACTTGAATTCATTTTCCTAAATTTTCCATTGGCGGCATGGTAGTGAGGGTTAGCGATTAGCAATTTACCATTGCTACCAACCTACAATGGAAGAACACACAAATATTACATTCGTTTCTGCACATAAAAACCCAGCATATCCCAACAATCTAATTGCACTTCACAATTAAAGGGTCAGTACGTATAATTCCAGTGATAATGTTGAGCTGCAAAGCTGTGACACTGAGCCCTGATCGAAATGTAGTCCTCTCCATAGCCATCCCACAATATTTTGTGTCATGCTTGACCGCTGACTTGGTAACAGTCAACCCCTTGCAGTGTGGTGGTGGAGGAGAATGTTACATTATTACTGGCATACAAAGACATTGTGCTATCGTCTTTATTTTCTATTTCTATTTCTAACTTTTGGCCCGGCCCTCCACAATATTTTCTGCTTCTCATTTGGCCCCCCCGCGAAAATAATTGCCCACCCCTGCACTAGACCATAGGTGTCAAGCTCAGGTCCTGGAGGGTCGCTGTCCTGCATGTTTTCCAAGTCTCCCTGTTGCAACACACCTGATTCAAATGAACATGTTCGATGTCAGGCTTCCGCAGAGCTTGCTGATGATCTGATCATTTGAATCAGGTGTGTTGCAACAGGGAGACTTGGAAAACATGCAGGACAGCGGCCCTCCAGGACCTAAGTTTGACACCTATGCACTCGACCTTTGATGATCTCATGGAAATAACAAATTGTGGTTTCGGTTGAATGGTATTTTTGGTATTACTGGGTTATTGCCACTGTTAAGATGGTCAGTTAGCAGTGATGCAATCCATTTCTGAGGTAATTTGAAATGACTGGGATGATACTTATCGGCCGGTAGTCTACTTTGGTCTTATCTCCAGCCTTTCCGACTGGAGCAACCCTAGAAGTCTTCCAGGCAAATGGCACGCTACATTAATTTATGGAAAGATTTATTAGGTGTGCAAATGGTTTTGCAAGGGCAATTTTATGTTGTTTGAAGAGGTCATCGCACTATGGCCATCAAGGACTACAAAGCGCCCCGTGGCTGGCTAAAAGTTCACTGCATGACATCAGCTGAGCAACGCTGTCTTGGGTGGCGATCGAGGGGAGGTCGAGTTAGAGACAGTGAGATAGTGGAAAGAAAAGCCACCGGGTCCAGGAAGTATCTGTTATTGTTAGATTCAGACGCAGCATGAGCATTGCATTGCTAAAATGGCTACAAAACGGACCTTTGGATGTCAAGCAGCTAAGACAAGAAGCGCTCTGATGCTGGAAGAGAGGATAAAAGTGATCAAAATGAAAGACGGAGGAAGCAAAATAAGACATTATCTAAGAAATTGATGTAAGTGAAAGTGAATGCTGATCGTAAATTTCGCAATTTTTTTCCCTTTTTTCTTTCTACACTAACTATATGAAGTGTCAAATAAGTGTGTGCTCATACTTATGCACTATTGGAATAAAAATAAAGAGTACACATACGATTGTGTGTGCATGTACACATACGTTTGTGTGTGTGTTTACATCTGAGATCAAATTTGCTACAGTGAAAAACCCCCTGTTGTGAAAAATTTCTTGCTGCAAACATGATTTCGTTGTAGAGAAGTTTTTTTCTACTGTATTGGTCTGTATTGGATTTTTAAAAAAGGTTGAAACTGGCTGGATGCATGACATGCTAAAACTTTTGATTATCGTGTTTTAATTGTTGTAAATCTATTAATAAATTAATTAATAAATTAATTCAGGGACTCTTGCGCACTACTTTTTGAGATTCCCAAAGATTTTAATTCTCTCACAGTAACTGAAGAAAATAGCACTCTTGGCGACAGAAGTAAAGAGTGTTAATGTTGCTTACAGCCATCACATGGAGGGTATCCTCATGCACTCAATAAAATATTCTCCAAACATCTTAATGATGATTGAAAAATGCTTGTAAGAATTTGTATGGTGGCCTGAGAGTTGATGAAAGCTTTTGAGTAAAGTTTAAAGTTTATTTTTTGTGTCGTCACACAAGAAAGCAGTGACAGCTCTAACTGGAGTTACAGCGGAAACTGTCAGCAAGATTTTTTTCTCTTATTGGAAATAAACATTTGCCTGGGGAGGCAGGGACTTTAAAGTTTAAAGAAGACAAGATGATCTCACAAGGCGAAAGCTGTTGAGGTAATGTTACAATTGAGGTGACTATGCAGATTTACGTTAACATAGGTCCTGTATGTAAATGTAGCATTGTTCGTGAAGTCTATATTTCTTGGTAACTGTGCGTGTGCATGTTTGATGATGGTGGGATGAGCCGGTGGTGGAAACAGGCAGTCATGCTTTCGCCTGCTTGCCCCAGCATACCCGTTGCTACAGAACATAGTTTACCACCACCAGAAGGTGAATGTATGAGTGCATGATTAATGTACTGTATTTTCACGACCATTCGGCACACCGTATTGTTGGGCGCAGTCTCAGTAACGGGTGCTATTTCTGTATTTGACACATACACAAAACACACTGTATTATTATTACTCGGCGCATACAGTAGACGCTCCGCATTATAAGGCGTCCTGTCCATTTTGGAGAAAATTTAAGACTTTTAATGGCGCCTTATAGTCGTGAAAATACGGTATCTATTGTGAAGCATCTTTATTGTCTACTACCACGCTATATAAAACTGATGCCTTATTATTATTATTATTTTTTATTATTATTGTTATTATTTCAAATCAGTAACGAAGACTGGCTAAATGGGGCTAAAGGTTTGGCCAGATAAACATGTGGCGAACTACACTGGCTAGGTAATTTTTATGTTCAGCCACATGGCCCCGTGTCAACCCTGACTTGAAGTGTAGTGACTACTTTTTTCACTGCTGCAGACGAGATACCTTGATGCTTTTGTAATGGACATGGACATTGTCCATTTGAAACCAGACGCCCTTCACTTTGACCTCTGGGGAGACCGAAGGGGTAAGGCAGGCCATTTGAGAGGAAGAAAGGACAGAGCAGTGCTCAGATACCTGAGAGACAAGACAGGCGGAAAGTCAGAGATAAGTGTGAGCTTTGACTGATAGGCCGCTGTCTCCCTCACCGTTGCCATGGTGCCGTTGAAGACCAACTGGTGCTTGGTGCTGATAAGAGCCAATCGTCTTCTGCGTCTCACCCTCCCGACGTCCACAGGCTCCACCCACACAGACATGATTGGTTGTTGCACCACATCTAAGTTTCTGCCAGTCACCAGAATGACACGCCCCCCTCTGAGGACACGAAGTGATGAGCATCAGGCAACAGTCATGAGAACTACTGGTTTGAATCTGTTCTGTCTTACGCATAGAAGCTCTCTGCGGGCATGGCTTCAGTGATGACTGGGTCATCCACGTAACGGAATGTCACGTTGGGAACAGAACGCTCAGCCTTGCTGAAGAACACCCGGATAGGAACTATACCCGTTTGATTGGTGGAGAGAGTCTGACAGACCAGCAAAATGTCACTGACCTGCTCCATTCTGAGGACATGTAAGACCAGGTGAGCACACGATGAAGTGAATGTCAATAATTGAGACATTGTTGAAAGCCATTGCTTTACTTAAAATTGACAGAATGTTCTTTGTTTCAGACTCTCAACAGTAATTATTCTCTGATTTCTATATTTTATTTAAACAAAGTAAGTCATCTACTAACATGTGCCTTTACTTTTTTTTTTTTTTTTACCGAAAAATGACCAAACCAGGAACGGAATCTGTTTCAAAAAGGGGAAGTACAACATCAACCACTCTCCTGTGGTATTTATTGCTTAATAGTTGTTAAGTGGTTTTTACTCGCTGAACAATAACAAATAAACTACAATAATTGGTTTTTAAACAATCATGGAGAACAATAGTTTTATCATACACTATAATGCAAAATAAAATATGATTATTCGAGTAATCAATGGAATAATTGATAGAATAATAAATTCTAAAAGTATTCAATTGTGACATATCTGGTTTTAATTTAAATAAAAACTAGGCATACAAACAAACAATTGTGAAATTAACAAAAGTGAGAATGAAAGTAGGGATGAAGCAGGAATGGAACTGGGATGAAAAGGGAAAATGGATTAAAACCGTTATACTTTTCCGAAAGAAGAGAGACTTTGAATTAGGAACACAAAGTACAAGTATAGAAATGGTAGAACTCCAAACGTGAGTACAATTACAAAACGGCGTGGACATAGAATTTGGAATAGGAAGTACGACAATGAGGACGAACATAGTTGTAGGTTTTTGTTTGTTTGTTTTTATTCGAAGTAGGAATTTAATTTAAGAGCAGGAAGTAGGATAACACCTCAGATAATGAGTAGTAATACAAGGAGAAACAAGAAAAACTAAAAGTAGGAGTGGAATGAGGGATGGAATTTAGAACGGGAAGCAGGACTTCAAGTGGGAGGAGAAGTAAGTATACAAAAAGAAGGATAAGGATAAAGAATACACACATGTAGCAGGGCCTTGTACCCATGAAGACATTTAGCTGGGATGGCTGGCCTGTCAGGAGCTGCTGTCCTTTTATTGTCACCCTGGTCCCTCCAGAAAGCGGGCCTTTGTCAGGAAGCACATCCAGGATCTGTGGGTCCTGCATGTACAAGGAGGAAAAATAGCCATCACTATACTATCACCCGATTGTTGCCTTTCTGATGAACCTTCTGGAAGGCCAGCTTCTTCTGACCTGATAGTTGAAGTAGCTCTTAGACCTGCCTGGTCGGCTTGTTCCCATTGTGACAATCACAGGCCCTCTCCTTTTCCTGTCACTGGCCTGCAGTGTACACACAATCCTGTACATGTGCACGCACACATGCACGCACACACACACACACACACACACACACACAAACACGCAGTTATCCCTCCCTATATCGTGCTTCATTTATCCGGCTTCAGTACATTGCGGGCTTTTTTTCCAAAGTACTGGACTAAGAAAAACAATGCCAAACAAGTCAGAGGTTTCGTACATGCCTGTACTGTATAGGTAACGGAAACTCATTCAAGGCACATGATTGGTTCCCAGTGCGACGTTGACCAATGACAGTACGAGTGGATTTATCACGTGAGCTGATTGGCTGCCCATCTTCACAGCCCCGCCCAGCAAATTGGGTGGGGCTGTTGATTCTCTGGCATACTGTAACTTATGTTTGCTACAGTACGTGCATGGCAGGGAGGGAGGGGGGCAGAGAGAGAGGGAGAGCGAGAGAGAGAGAGAGAGAGAGAGAGAGAGAGAGAGAGAAAGAGAGGGGTGGATTGGGCTTGTGGTAGAAGCAGCACATCTCTCTTCACCTCCTCCTCATTAATACCAAATGTCTGATCATAAACATGTTGGCTGCGCGGGGATAGCTGGCCAGGAGCTAGCTGGAGGCTCATGGCTCAACTTGAGAAAAACGAAGTATGCAACCATGGTTTAAATCCACTATAGGCTGAGTACGAGTTTACCTGAGATGTGCAATTTATAATGTAATATTGCTCTGTTTTGATTCCATAATCAGAGCTGTTACAGCAGCTGTTGTGTGACAAAATATTTTTTCACTGTTGTTGATGGACAGTAATATTGTGTGAGAGATTATGTGTGAATAACTGCTCCAAGTGATTTTCAATTTTCAATTGAAAATCGAAATTGTTATTTCAGTAAATATTTCCATTTTGCACATAGAAAACTGATTCATGATTCCATGTTGATGAGAGCATTAAAATGGGAAAAATAGGACAAAAAATATGAAAGGAAATTCAGAAACGATAAAAAATGCATGAGTAATCACGATTAACTTTTAGTTCATTTGAGTTAATTATGACAGTTAAGTTTTTAATTAGATTAGATTACATATTTTAATCGTTTGAAAAATGGGCTACTGGAACAAAGCGGAGATGGGCGAGATGCGATAACATGGCTCTGTTGGAATGCTACTACTCAAGCAACCCTAGTCAGAGGGGTTACATGCAGAGAATGTGGGCTAAATGGTTACTTCGAAACCCACAGTCACGGTTGACCACGAAACAACTAGTAGCTCAGTGTTCCAACATCCACAAACGGCAACTGCTGTCACAACTTGAGATTGATGAGGTACAATGCAGGTTCCATGGCGAAGGGCCCCAAGCTGCCAGATCGGAGGAGGAGCTCATACCAGAGATTGGGAGGCGAGCCCCAACGAATGCAGATGATGAGATTGGGAGGCCAGCCCCAATGAATGAAATGCTGAGCGAGGCAGCAACTGACCTGAAAGCTAAGATCATGGCGAGAATGAAAGCTGGGCAACCTAGAAACCGATTACAACGGCTATCTGAAGTACCACCTGAAAGCCTCATGGAAAGTGTGAACGCAGCACTGAGGGCGATCCCTACCGTAACGATCACGGAAACCAATGAGCTGATATACGCTTCAGCATCAGTGATCCTAGAGATGCTTGGCTATAAGAGCAACCATGGAAGCCATGAGATATGTTACCCACCATGGAAAAGACGGTGGACATGGAGGCTAAGATCAAGGCGGCTCGGAAAGATGTGAGTCAATTGACGGAGGCCCAGAGAGGTGTGATGAAAAGGCCGATACCCGAGAGGTACATCCAGATGACCATACCTGAAGCACTCGAAACTGCCAAACAAAGGCTCCAAGCCTTGTCCAGCCGCCTAAAGCGGTACACAAAAGAGAATGAGGCCAGACGAATAAACAGGCTGTTCGCAACACAACCTGCGAAAGTGTACGCTCAGTGGCAGGGGCTTAACAACGGAGCTGACCCAAAGGTACTGGAAAGGCATATGGGAGAAGGAGGTTGTACATAACAGCAGTGCACAATGGCTGGTGACCCTGAGAGAGGAGCACAGCAACCTCCCTGAACAGAACCCAGTTACCATAACAGTGGCAGACATACAGGAAAGAGTCTCAAATATGAAGAACTGGACAGCACCAGGCCCAGACATGATCCACACCTACTGGCTAAAGAAACTCACAGCACTCCATGAGCGCCTAGCAGCACAAATGAACCAGCTGCTGAGGGATGGGACTCACCCAGGATGGCTAACCGAAGGGCGAACGATCCTGATCATGAAGGATCCCTCAAAGTGTGCAGTCCCATCCAACTATCGGCCAATAACCTGTCTCTCCACAACATGGAAGCTCATGTCAGGCATCATTGCGGCTAAGATAAGTGGACACATGGATCAATACATGAGCGAAGCACAGAAGGGCATTGGTAGAGATACCAGAGGAGCCAAACATCAGCTCCTGGTTGACAGAACAGTCGCACAAGACTGCAGGTCCCGACGTACCAACCTGTGCACAGCCTGGATTGATTACAAGAAAGCCTATGACTCGAAGCCACATACATGGATCACTGAATGCTTGGAGTTGTATAAGGTGAACAGGACCCTAAGAGCCTTCGTTGCGAACTCAATTAGGATGTGGAAAACCACACTTGAAGCCAATGGCAAGCCACTTACCCAAGTGTCCATCAAATGTGGCATATACCAAGGTGATGCACTCTCCCCACTGCTGTTCTGCATAGGACTGAACCCCCTAAGCCAAGTAATCACCAAGACAGGCTATGGATACCGCCTCAGAAATGGAGCTATGATCAGTCACCTCCTCTACATGGAAGACATAAAGCTGTATGCTAAGAGCGAAAGGGACATAGACTCCCTGATCCACACAACCAAGATCTACAGCAGTGACATCGGGATGTCATTCGGGCTTGAGAAATGTAGTCGGATGGTGACTAAGAGAGGAAAGGTAGTCCGCACTGAAGGGGTCTCACTCCCTGAAGGAACAATAGCAGACATTGAGGACAGCTACAAGTACCTCGGTATACCACAAGCCAATGGCAACCTCGAACTGGCAATAAGGAAAGCGGCTACGGCCAAATACCTCCAGCGAGTGAGGCAAGTTCTAAGAAGCCAGCAAAATGGCAAGAATAAGACCCGGGCAATAAACAGCTATGCCCTGCCAGCGATCAGATACCCTGCAGGAATAATAAGGTGGCCAAAGGAAGAGATTCAGACCACGGACGTTAAGACCCGAAAGCTCCTAACCATGCATGAAGGGTTCCATCCCAAATCCAGCACCCTGAGACTGTACGCAAGCCGAAAGGAAGGAGGCCGGGGACTAGTGAGTGTGAGAGCCACTGTCCAGGATGAAACATCCAAGCTCCATGAATACATGAAGGAGAAGGCTCCAACGGATGACGTACTCAGAGAATGTCTCAGACAATGGGGAACAGAGGATGAGGCGCTGGAAGAGGGACCATCATGGGAGGACAAGCCCCTACACAGGATGAAGTGGCTGATCTCAAGAAGTCCTATCAGTGGCTAGAGAGGGCTGGCCTGAAGGACAGCACAGAAGCACTCATCCTGGCTGCTCAGGAGCCGGCCCTGAGCACCAGAGCCATTGAGGCCCAGATATACCACACCAGACAAGACCCAAGGTTTAGGTTGTGCAAAGAGGCACCTGAGACGATCCAACACATAACTGCAGGGTGTAAGATGCTGGCTGGGAAAGCCTACATGAAACGCTATAACCAGGTGGCTGGCATAGTCTACCGAAACATCTGTGCGGAGTATGGACTGGAAACCCCAAGGTCAAAATGGGAAACACCTCCGAAGGTGGTGGAGAATGACAGAGCGAAGATCCTGTGGGACTTCCAAATCCAGACTGACAAGATGGTAATGGCGAACCAACCAGATATCGTGATCATAGATAAAGGGCAGAGGAAAGCCGTTGTCGTGGATTTAGCGGTCCCAAGTGATGGAAACATCAGAAAGAAGGAACACGAGAAACTCGAGAAATACCAAGGGCTCAGAGAGGAGCTGGAGTGAGCCTTGAAGGTAAAGGTGACAGTCCTGCCTGTGGTGGTCGGAGCACCCGGGGCAGTGACCCCCAAACTCGATGAGTGGTTGCAACAGATCCCGGGAACAACATCGGACATCTCAGTCCAGAAATATGCAGTGCTGGGAACAGCAAGGATACTGCGCAGAACCCTCAAGCCTCCTGGCCTCTGGTAGAGGACCCGAGCTGAATGAGGGACGTACACCACCCGAGGGGATTTATTATACACACACACACACACACACACACACACACACACACACACACACACACACACACACACACACACACACACACACACACACACACACACACACGCACACACACACACAGCCTGGCAACTGGTTTGTGCTCATGTGTGCATGTGTTTTGTGTACCTGGTGGATATTTTGTATTGGTCAGGCTGTGGAGGGCACTGCACACCTGCCACTGTAACTCCTCCCATCACATCCTGGTTGCTCATCCCCAGGTTGGAGCCACTGATGGTCACTAAGACACCACCCTCCAGAGGGCCAGACAGGGGATCCACCTGCAGACAGAGAATATTACTATTTTCATGGCAACAAGCACGGAGACATATGACACGGGTTGATGAATCACCTGTATGATCTGAGGCGCTGGGCAGCTGTCTGTGGGAATGCCAGCACAGGATTGGTTGTAGACACAGCTGGGGGCAGGGCTTTCCATGCACCACACGCAGCCGTACTCCTTCGGAATGGCACGGCACTGTGAGCAATCTGTCTGGCCAGCTGAGCAGTTGTACAAGTGGACTGGAGAGCAGAAGAAACACATGAGCATCAGCAAGGTATCTTGTATAACACTCTTTTAAGTTGCTTATCTGTAAGGGTTTGGGCTTTGGATCAGGAGGATCACAGGTTTGAATCCCGTGAGGGTACCTTTGAATAAAGCCCTTGAAACCCATCCCCCAGCTCAAGTGGTGCAATGCAGCTTTATTTATAAAGTGCATTTCATCCACAAGGTAATACAATGTGCTTCACATAAGTAAAAGTACAAGATTTAAAAGCATTTACAAAATAAATAAATAAATCAATCACGAAAGACGAAAATTTGAAAACAATGTGATCAAAAAAGTTAATTTTATATTTTTCATGTGTCAGGTTCAGACATCAGTGCTGGGTTATCATTATTCAAGCAGAATAAAATCCCAGAAGGCCGAACCGTGGGGTGGATCGTTATCAAAAGCTGCTCAAAGTGAATTGGTCTCCTCTCTTCAGATGTGTGTCTGTAAATAATGCTTGGTGAATTTTTGAATCAATGTTTTTAACTGTGGAATTTGTACCAGGGCGGCCCAGTGGTCCAGTGGTTAGTACGTCGGCTTCACAGTGCAGAGGTACCGGGTTCGATTCCAGCCCCGGCCTCCCTGTGTGGAGTTTGCATGTTCTCCCCGGGCCTGCGTGGGTTTTCTCCGGGTGCTCCAGTTTCCTCCCACATTCCAAAAACATGCGTGGCAGGCTGATTGAACACTCTAAATTGTCCCTAGGTGTGAGTGTGAGCGTGGATGGTTGTTCGTCTCTGTGTGCCCTGCGATTGGCTGGCAACCGATTCAGGGTGTCCCCCGCCTACTGCCTGGGGACAGCTAGGATAGGCTCCAGCACCCCCCCGCGACCCTAGTGAGGATCAAGCGGTTCAGAAGAAGAAAGAAAGAGAAAGAAAGAATTTGTACCAGTCTCTCATGTTGAAGAAGGAGCTGAGTCAAAAGGAAAAGCTCTCAATTTACCAGTCGATCTACATTACAAGCCTAACCAATGGTCACGAGTTATGGGTTGGAACCGAAAGAACGAGATACCGGATACAAGCGGCCGAAATTAGTTTCCTTCGCACGGTGTCCGGGCTCTCCCTTAGAGATAGGGTGAAAAGCTCGGTCATCTGGAAGGGGCTCGGACTCAAGCTGTTTCTCCTCCACATCGAGAGGAGCCAGACGTGGCTCAGGGATCTGATTAGGATGCCTCCTGGACCTCTCCCTGGTTAGGTGTTCTGGGCATGTCCCACCGGCAGGAGGCCCTGGGGACGACCCAGGACAAGCTGGAGAGACGATGTCTCCCAGCTGGCTTGGGAACGCCTTGGGATCCCCCAGGAAGAGCTGGAATATGTGGCTGGGGAGTGGCAAATCTGGGCTTGCCTGCTAAAGCCGTGGCCCCCGCGACCCGACCCTGGAGAAATGGTAGAAAATGGATGGATGGATGGATAAAAGGATGTTTTTAACTGTGGTTAATGAAATGGCTCCACTAAAGACGATGTTTCAAAAATACACCTTAGCCTTGGGTAAATGAGTAAATTTTAAGAACCATCAAGCAAAGGAATTATTCATTTTCTGATTTAAGGAAAAGTATGGATGGCAGCCTTATAAAAAGGCCTGCCGGGTTGTGCAAAGCAGATAGTTGCTTTATCCATCCATTATCTGAAACCGCTTAATCCGCACAAGGGGCACGGGTGTGTTGGAGACTATCCCAGCTGACTTTGGGTACAATGTGAACTGGTTACCAGCCAATCGCAGGGTGGGCTGCTTTATAGTTAATTTTTTTTAAATTATTTGTGTTCTGTGAAATCTTGAAAGAGTGTCCTGATTAAATTTTTTTCAGAAAACAAGAATGCCTGTTTATGTAAAGTGAAATTGAGAAAGACTGTCATTTTTTTTTTGTATACTGTATATACAAAGATGTATCGATCAGAGTTTCTGCAAGTCATGAAAAAGCATTAAAAGCAATAGATGGCTCTAGTTTGACATCCCTTATTTAACCATGCAAACTTGGTGATTTCATGGCAGCATGAGTACAAGTTGTGTCCAGGAGTGCTGATGGATATAATCCACAAATTCTCAACATATATCCATCATCCGGTATCTGAACTGCTTTATCCCCAGAAGGGTCGCGGGGTGTGCTGGGGGGGGGGGGGGGGGTGTCACCCTGAACCGGTTGCCTGCCAATCGGAGGGCACACAGAGCAGTGATGTGTTCCTTGAGCCGGTCCTTGGCTTCAAGGACCGGCTCGAGGACCGAAGGTCGGTCCTTGGTCCTTGGCCTTGGCCTCGGAGTCAAGTCCTTGGCCTTGGCCTCGGGTTGCCGGTCCTCGGACACAACGAAGGATTTGAGCCTTTAATCCTTCGTCCACAGATATAAAGTGGGCCCGAGGACCGCAAAAATCAAGAAGAAATCAAACAGAATCCATCCAGGGAAACCCATGTTGATGACTTTATCTGGCACTTTAAGAGGGGCGGGGCTGCCACTGACAGGTGACAGTCAGTGCAACGTGTAAAGAGCGGTATCACAGTTAGTTTCAATCACGGTTCGCTCCATTCGCGATCGGCAGTTTAAATAGCGTGTAAAGCCTTTCTGTAACAGTGGTGTCTTTTATTTAGTTATTTTTGCACAGTCGTCACGTTTGTGTGGTCGCACTAGAATGTTTGTTTGAACCAAGTAATTTGCGTTACAGCTGGAGTCAATAATGCCGGCACTTCACTTCCGGGTTTGGCCGTTGGGATTTGGAGTCCTTTTGCTCGATTTCAGTTATGTTTGCTGAATGCTTTCTCATGTTTGGAATAATGAATATTGATAATACATAGTTTAAAATCATGGTTGATTTAATTATTTTTTATTATTATTGTGAAGTTGAAGGTATTAAATTCATTAATGTAGTATTAGTGGGAGTGGTAATAATAGTAGTACTCAGAGAATGTTTAGAGATCAGCCATCTCGTTACCTCTGCGTCCCGCGTCCTAGATGCATAATTTTCCCACGGGACGCACAGTTGGGACGCAAGGAAATTTCCCCGTCAAAACAAACAAAAAAAACAAAAAAAAACTAGGGCATGCTGAGGATTTCACGGTAACAATCGTTACCAGTAGCGTGTCGTTTCTGTGGCGTCATTTTAACGGGACCGAAAAATAGTTTAACCATAAAAGTCACCGCACACGAGTTGACTTTGTGATCAATGCGATTTCACTGTGCCTGTGTGCGTGTTTGTGGTGTGGTGTAGTGTGGTGTGTGAGTGTCTTTCTTCTAATTTACTTTCGTTTTGTTTTGTTTTCAGTGTTGGGGGGGGGGGGGGGGGAATGCAACAGATGACGTTATGTGCGCATGCGGGTTGCTATTTTAGTCCGAAAACTGAGGAATCGCGCTGATGAAAGTTTGAGATGGCGGCGTAAAAAAACCTCACAAAGGTCTACCAATTACGACATTTAAGAAATAGAAATGCCAGTCTGATACTTATGAATCGTCCAAAGGGCATATCACTAAACTCACCTGGAATGTATGCACAGAACACAAGATACGACGAGAGGCACGATTACGAGGCAAGTTGGTCATTACATTTGTAGGCTAATCGTTATAAAAAATATTATGAAACGGTATTAGTTATTCTATAATTTACTGGTTGTAGCATGGTAACTTTATGAATAAAACATTCGTCACAAGGTGTAGTAATGCTTATGTTAACTGTTGGTAGAACTAATGATGACGTGTGTTAAATTCTTTCGTCAAATTGATCGTAGATTATACATGATCGTCTTGGGAAGAGGATAAGATAAGATAAGAAAACCTTTATTAGTCTCGCAATGGAGAAATTCCCAATTCACAGCAGCAAAGTTATGAAAGGAAGAAGTAGAGCAACAAAATATAGGAGCTGCTGGAAAGGCGCCATTTTGAAGTCAAAATAACAAAAATAACACAACACAACACATAGGACACAGACAGTCGTGCAATCTTCACCACTTTTCTGCATACACTTTGTTGTCTGAAGCAGTTATAGATGAAAGAGGAGAGGATCAAAGTGTCCTTTCACCAGTGGATCAGAGACGTCATGCTGAAAATGTGCACACGTCTGCTACAAGCTAAGTTTTGAAAGCAAAACTAAGCTGTAGCGTCCATTGACGAAAAAGAGATTGGCTCACATCTCCTGTCCCATGTAAATCCACTTCAATTCCAAGCCGCGACTCCCAGTTCCGCATCGGCGCTCCGCGCTAACGCTCCTTTCTTCTCATCGTCGGCTCCTCAAGCCTTACATCCATCCAGCCGCAGACCGTTCAACAGCACCGATCTCTCCGCTGAACAAAACGGGGCTGTGAAAAATGCTGCCCATTACAGGCGCAAGACACAAGCGCCCCGGGACAGTCCAACAACGACATTCAAATGGCGCCGACATTCCTCCCAGTGAAAAATAGTGCTGGTATACCCATGCTGCCGAGAAGGCGCAACCACCAAGCACAGAGTCTCCTCCTTGATGAATGTCGTGGCCAAAAAATGCTGAAAAAAGTCCACATCAGGTCCACACGACGTAACAACAAACACAAAGTGACAAAACAAACCAAAAAACAACAAAAAAAGCAAGGCTCATGAGAGCACTTGCCGACGGCTGCCTACTCGGGCACCATCTTGGCTTCAAAATGTCAAGCCACATCAATACTTACCTGTATTAATGATTACCAGTCAATTAATCTTTGCAGTGTGAGATTGGAAAAAACACTCTGATGATGCCACATGAGTACACCAGTTTTCGATCCATTTATTTTTTGGAATAAACCTGGAGTACACAGCTGCTGATGTAATGTTCATTGTTAATGCATAGTTTTCAAACATTGACCCTTGAAACATTATACTTTTGAGTTTCGGAATTCTTGATTATCAATATCAGTCAAAATAGAAAAATGGGTTCCCATGATGAACGTTTACGGAACCCAACATTTGTTATCGTGGTTTCCCATTGGGTAATCCGACAGAACCGAAAAACGGTTACCATGAATTTCCGAAATCCTCAGGCCTGCTCCTGAATTATTTAGATTTTTGCAGCATTTGTTTATCATTGTATATATATGTTGTTGTTTGTGTTATTATCATATGCAATTGAATAAGTAGACCCTTTCAGAATTTGAAATTTGGGACTCTCTCAATCCATAATCGCACTCATACTTTTCTGATCAGCGAGTCCCTGGGACTCGCTGCCGGTAAACTGTAAAATTATCACTGAGAGATGACCGCTTTTTCTGCAGTCAGTGATTGACTTCTATGCAAAGTCATTTCTCAACTTGTGTTCCGTGCCATGTCATGCCTGATGAGTGTTGATTTACTTCATCTTAAGAAACTACTGCACTAAAACATTAATTCATAAATGTACTGTATATCATATGATTTTTTTTTTCTCAGTGTAAATAACACGTACCCTGACTGTTCTACTCTTTGAATAAAAAGACTTCATTCAAGCGTTAGGGAGTGCAAAGGGTTATGATGGAGGGGTGTTGCAAATCATGAGCACCTGCCAAGTGGTATGATAGCATTGTTTTATACATGTCCTCGGCTAGGCCTCAGCTTCAAAATCAGTCCTTGGTCCTTGGCCTTGGCGTCGGAGGCAAGTCCTTGGTCCTTGGCCTCGGAAAATTTCTCAAGTGCTTGGCCTTGGCCTTGCCTCGGAAAATTTTCCAAGTCCTTGGCCTTGGCCTTGGCCTCGGAGTCAAGTCCTTGGCCTCGGGTTGCCGGTCCTTGGACACAACACTGACACAGAGACGAACAACCATCCGCGCTCACACTCGCACCGAGGGACAATTTTGAGTGTTCAACCAGCCTGCCATGCATGTTTTTGGAATGTGGGAAGAAACCGGAGAACACGGAAACATGCAAACTCTACTCAGTAAGGCCAGAATCGGAATCAAGCCCCTCCACGTCTGCATTTTGAGGTCGACGCGCTAACCACTCAACCAGTGAAATTTGTATATTCTCCCCATGCCGGTGTGGGTTTTCTCCGCCGAGATGCTGCCTGACCAGGAGACAATGCCATAATGGATGGCCGAAGCAACCACAGAGTTATAAAATGTCTTAAGGAGTGACTCCCTCTGTAATGAGGCCTACAATCGCAGAGTCATCAGAGAACTTCTGAAATTGGCAGGTTGGAGTGATGTGCCTGAAGTCCGAGATGTAGAGGATGAACAGGAATGGAGCCAAAACAGTCCCCTGCGGCGCTCCAGTGCTGCAGAGAAGCCTGTCCGACTCACAGCTCTGTACCCTCACGTACTGTGGCCGGTTTGTGAGGTAGTCTGTAATCCATGATGTGAGGTGGTGGTCCACTCCGGCATTCTGCAGTTTGTCCCCCAGTAAGTTGGGTTGGATGGTGTTGAAGGCACTGGAGAAATCAAAGAACATGATTCTCACAGTGCTCCCAGCCTTCTCCAGGTGTAACAGCACTGAGTGGAGGAGGTAGATGATGGCGCCCTCCATGCCGATGCCAGGCTGATAGGCAAACTGCAGCGGTTCCAGTGCCGAGCTCACCAGCGGTCTAAGGTAGGCGAGGATGAGTTTCTCCAGCGTTTTCATCAGGTGAGACGTCAGCGCCACCGGTCTGTAGCTGTTCAACTCCTTAGGGTGGGAGGTCGTGGGCACTGGGACCAGGCATGACGTTTTCCACAGCTGTGGAACTCTGCCCAGCTTCAGGCTCAGGTTGAACATGTGCTGGACAATGTCACAAAGATGGTCGGAGCAGGTACTGAGGAGCTGGGAACTGCTCTTGTCCGGACCTGCTCCCTTCCTCACATTCATCTTCCTCAGTTGGTTCCTCACCTGCTCTGTCGTGACGGACAGGCAGGAATCAGGAGACAGACTGGGTTGCTGTGAGCTGGTCGAAAGAGGAAGGGGAGGAGAAGAAGTCCTCAGTGAGAGTGTGTGCAGCTGGTGGTTGGGGGGAGGGACAGACGTCTGGTCGAACCGGTTGAAAAAACGGTTCAGTTCATCTACCCAGTCCTTGTCCTTCTCAGTCAATGTCTTTGGGCTTTTGGGGCCAGAGTGACTTTACTGGCCTGTAGCTGGTCCTCCATTTTCATCCTGTAGGTCTTCTTTCCCTCTCTGATCCTTCTCCTCAGCTGGATCTGCACGGCCTTCCGCTCCTCTCTGTTTCTCGACATAAACACTTCAGGAGGGCCTTTATGTCGGGATTAATCCATGGTTTGTTGTTGGAAAAACACCGCACAGTCCTGGTGGGTACGGTGTTCTCCTCACAAAAGTTTGTAGTCCGTCACACACACACACACAGATTTTATATATTTGTATATATAAAATATATATGGATATAGCGGCTGGATAGCTCAGTTGGTAAGGCATCGGTTTCGCGTACGGGAGGCGGTGGTTCAAATCCCGCTTGGGGCAAAAATGAGCACATAACACCATCCAGTGTGGGTCCTTGGGCAAGATCCTTCACGCGAATGCTTACCTCATACAATGATGAGAAACAATAAAACGAATGACATGCCGGCTCAGACGTCGTCCGACCAAACAAGGTATGCGTCAGGTCCTGGGGAACTAGAGCACCTTGATGAAAAATAGGCTACTGGAACAAAGCGGAGATGGGCGAGATGCGATTACATGGCTCTGTTGGAATGCTCCTACTCAAGCAACCCTAGTCAGAGGGGTTACATGCAGAGAATGTGGGCTAAATGTGTTACTTCGAAACCCACAGTCACGTTTGACCACGAAACAACCAGTAGCTCAGTGTTCCAACATCCACAAACGGCAACTGCTGTCACAACTTGAGATTGATGAGGTACAACGCAGGTTCCATGGTGAAGGGCCACAGGCTGCCAGATCAGATTGCCAGATTGGGAGGCAAGCCCCAATGAATGCAGATGATGAGATTGGGAGGCCAGCCCCAATGAATGAAATGCTGAGCGAGGCAGCAACTGACCTGAAAGCTAAGATCATGGCGAGAATGAAAGCTGGGCAACCTAGAAACCGATTACAACGGCGATGTGAAGTACCACCTGAAAGTCTCATGGAAAGTGTGAATGCAGCACTGAGGGCGATCCCTACCGTAACGATCACGGAAACCAATGAGCACATAAACGCTTCAGCATCAGTGATCCTAGAGATGCTTGGCTATAAGTGCAACCATGGAAGCCATGAGATATGTTACCCACCATGGAAAGGACGGTTGGAGGCAAAGATCAAGGCGGCTCGGAAAGATGTGAGTCAATTGACGGAGGCCCAGAGAGGTGTGATGAAAAGGCCGATACCCGAGAGGTACATCCAGATGACCATACCTGAAGCACTCGAAACTGCCAAACAAAGGCTCCTTGTCCAGCCGCCTAAAGCGGTACACGAAAGAGAATGAGGCCAGACGAATAAACAGGCTGTTCGCAACACAACCTGCGAAAGTGTACGCTCAGTGGCAGGGTCCTAAGAAGAGAGGTGACCCACCAATACTGGAAACTGAAAGGTACTGGAAAGTCATATGGGAGAAGGAGGTTGCACACAACAGCAGTGCACAATGGCTGGTGACCCTGAGAGAGGAGCACAGCAACCTCCCTGAACAGAACCCAGTTACCATAACAGTGGCAGACATACAGGAAAGAGTCTCAGATATGACAAACTGGTCCACACCTCCTGGCTAAAGAAACTCACAGCACTCCATGAGCGCCTAGCAGCACAAATGAACCAGCTGCTGAGGGATGGGACTCACCCAGGATGGCTAACCAAAGGGCGAACGATCCTGATCATGAAGGATCCCTCAAAGGGTGCAGTCCCATCCAACTATCGGCCAATAACCTGTCTCTCCACAACATGGAAGCTCATGTCAGGCATCATTGCGGCTAAGATAAGTGGACACATGGATCAATACATGAGCGAAGCACGGAAGGGCATTGGTAGAGATACCAGAGGAGCCAAACGTCAGCTCCTGGTTGACAGAACAGTCGTACAAGACTGCAGGTCCCGACATACCAACCTGTGCACAGCCTGGATTGATTACAAGAAAGCCTATGACTCGATGCCACATACATGGATCACTGAATGCTTGGAGTTGTAAAAGGTGAACAGGACCCTAAGAGCCTTCGTTGCGAACTCGATGAGGATGTGGAAAACCACACTTGAAGCCAATGGCAAGCCACTTACCCAAGTGTCCATCAAATGTGGCATATACCAAGGTGATGCACTCTCCCCACTGCAGTTCACCAAGACAGGCTATGGATACCGCCTCAGAAATGGAGCTACGATCAGTCACCTCCTCTATATGGATGACATAAAACTGTATGCTAAGAGCGAAAGGGACATAGACTCCCTGATCCACACAACCAGGATCTACAGCAGCGACATCGGGATGTCATTCGGGCTTGAGAAATGGAGTCGGATGGTGACTAAGAGAGGAAAGGTAGTCTGCACTGAAGGGGTCTCACTCCCTGAAGGAACAATAGCAGACATTGAGGACAGCTACAAGTACCTCGGTATACCACAAGCCAATGGCAACCTCGAACTGGCAACAAGGAAAGCGACTACGGCCAAATACCTCCAGCGAGTGAGGCAAGTCCTAAGAAGCCAGCTCAATGGCAAGAATAAGACCCGGGCAATAAACAGCTATGCCCTGCCAGTGATCAGATACCCTGCAAGAATAATAAGGTGGCCAAAGGAAGAGATGGACGTCACGGACGTTAAGACCCGAAAGCTCCTAACCATGCATGAAGGGTTCCATCCCAAATCCAGCACCCTGAGACTGTACGCAAGCCGAAAGGAAGGAGGCCAGTGACTAGTGAGTGTGAGAGCCACTGTCCAGGATGAAACATCCAAGCTCTATGAATACATCAAGGAGAAGGCTCCAACGGATGACGTACTCAGAGAATGTCTCAGACAGTGGGGAACAGAGGATGAGGACATGGGAGGACAAGCCCCTACACGGGATGTACCACCGGACCATAACTGAAGCGGCTGATCTCAAGAAGTCCTATCAGTGGTTAGAGAGGGCTGGCCTGAAGGACAGCACAGAGGCACTCATCCTGGCTGATCAGGAGCAGGCCCTGAGCACCAGAGCCATTGAGGCCCAGATATACCACACCAGACAAGACCCAAGGTGTAGGTTGTGCAAAGAGGCACCTGAGACGATCCAACACATAACTGCAGGGTGTAAGATGCTGGCAGGGAAAGCCTACATGGAACGCCATAACCAGGTGGCTGGCATAGTCTACCGAAACATCTGTGCAGAGTATGGACTGGAAACCCCACGGTCAAAATGGGAAACACCTCCGAAGGTGGTGGAGAATGACAGAGCGAAGATCCTGTGGGACTTCCAAATCCAGACTGACAAGATGGTAATGGCGAACCAACCAGATATCGTGATCATGGATAAAGGGCAGAGGAAAGCCGTTGTAGTGGATGTAGCGGTCCCAAGTGATGGAAGCCTCAGAAAGAAGGAACACAAGAAACTAGAGAAATATCAAGGGCTCAGAGAGGAGCTGGAGAGAGCCTGGAAGGTAAAGTTGACAGTCGTGCCTGTGGTGGTCGGAGCACTCGGGGCAGTGACCCCCAAACTAGATGAGTGGTTGCAACATCGGACATCTCAGTCCAGAAATGTGCAGTGCTGGGAACAGCAAGGATACTGCGCAGAACCCTCAAGCTTCCTGGCCTCTGGTAGAGGACCTGAGCTGAATGAGGGACGGACACCACCCGAGGGGTGAGACGAGGATTTTTTTTTTAAAATCTGTGTGTGTGTGTGTGTGTGTGTGTGTGTGTGTGTGTGTGTGTGTGTGTGAAAATAATTTTACCATAGGCATTCATTAAAGGCGTGGCTTATGCTCCAAAGCGCCTTATAGTGTGGACAATGCTGTAGTTAACTTTTAAAATCACTTAATCAGTAAAGTAAATTACTTCTTTTATCAAGTTATCAATAAAGTAACAAATTTAGGTTTTCAAGGTAACTGTGGCAATGCTGCGGACACATATGCACACTTGAAGTTCTTACGTTGAAGACCAGGTACAGTATCGATGCGCCTTGCTCCTCTCCTCAGAAAGATTGGTGCGGAATAAACAAGTCGACTCACAGCATACTGAAACTACAGGGAGTACAGGTAGACAGGCAGGTTACAGTCACTGCGATGGCCATGTGTGCGCTTGTGTGTGTGTGTCAGCATTACCTGGTGGGGGCTGCACGTGAAAGAATATGTATCATCGTTAGCCTTCTGGACAATAACAGTCAGGTTGATTTGGACGTCCTCAACCTTGACCACACACACATATGGCGCATCGTCCTACACACAGTCGCACATATTATTCAAATATACTTTTATTGCATGATGTCTCGTGGCATCCTGTGTTGCGTCATCCAACCTGGAAGATGTACAAGTTGTGGGCCTTCAGAACCACACTCCTTGTCAGGCCCACCGGAACCAAGGCAGAACTCTGAATGCCAAACACTTTAGGACACTGACTTGGATGAGTAGAGTCCTGTTGACAGACAGGACTGTAGGCTCAGAGACAGACAGTGCAGACAGACCAAAAGGTAGACAAATAAAACATACTTAGACAGACTGAAATACAGACATGCAGACAGGTAGAGAAACAAACAAACAGATCGACGGACAACCAACTCAGACAGGCAGACTCATAGACAGAAAGATTTACACAGATAAACAGAGGGGTCTTTCAACAGACGGAAGGACAGACAGACAGATCACTACTGTAGATGGACAGACAGGCAGATTGCCAAGTAGACCACATCAGACAGACAAGTAGACAGATATGTGGCAAGACAGAGAGACAGACAGGTAAACAGACTCACTTTGTGGCTGAGGGTAGTGTGCTCATTCGGACATTGGTCGTGGTGCGTGCATTGCTGGTCCAGAGGACACCAATTACATTTCCACACACTGAAGACACATGCCAGACACCTGAAACATATCATTTCTGTCATCCTCCTCACCATCTCTGCTAATTAAAGTGCTGTACAGGACTGTAAAAAATTACAACTATGTGTTGTAGTGTAACACTATGTGTCATTATGATACAGTGTGTCACATGTTCCATGGTATCAAAGAGTGTATGTAAGAGTGTGTTACTCTAAGGCTATTATATAACTTGCTCGCATGTATAACAATGTATTGTGAAAATATATTACACTTTGTCACAACATTCTTGCCCTCAGTGTTTTGTGACCATGTTGCAACGATGTTTTAGGGCTTTTACAATTCATATCAATATCGTTTGAAATTATGCTACAGTGTGAAACAATTTTGCATTGTGAACAATCTGCTAGAACCATGCTGTAACATGATATCATGTGCTGTGTCATGCAAAAAAGTGTGGGATTGTGTTTTAGTGTGTTACAATGTGCAAGAATGTGTGAGGGCGTTGACCTGGGTTACAATGTGGAACAATCACACAACAAGATAATGTGATACAATGTGTTCTAAAGTGCTGTCTTACTGGGACGTCTGGTTGAGTCGGCTGACAGCTCCACAGTCATAGAAGGTTATGTTGGTCGTGCTGATGGTCACATGACCAAATGTCAGCGACAGAGACACAATCACGTGATCTACATCAACAACAACAAAAGATGAAAAGAGAGGCGTCGTGGAGCCACAGCGAGCAGGTCAGCATCACACACCTGCATAAAGTAACCCTTTGATTGCTACTTTGAGAACTTTGTGTACGCACCACTTCCTGTGGGCAGTGGTGGGAGGAGCGTCGGCTCAGGTGATTGACAGTTGATGCTGGTTCCAGTGATTAAGGCCGGCTGAGGAGGAAGATGATGAAAGATGCAAGAAAGTGACTCAGTCACTTTCAGGGCTGGCAGCTGGGGCAGTGTCAGCATTACCTGAAAAATCAGGACACGATGACCCTCTGACTTTTCAGACAAAAGTCATAAATCACCATTATTCTAGTGCAAGCTACCTGAGTCTGCTCATCTTTGCTCTGATTGGCTGGCTGCACGCTCTGCACCAACACACACTGATTGGATGAGTTAAAGCTCCAGATCCAGTGATTGGCATGAACGTGGCGCTGACACTCGTCCTTGCGGGAGCATCTGTACCAAACAAATGGCAGACTTTTTTGCTGCAGTTGCACTGGTGACCAAAAGAGGCGGCAATTCTCTTTCTCCATCATTTTCTGATCCGCTTTATCCTTATAAAGGTCGCGGGAGGGGGGGGGGGTGCTGGAGCCGATCCCAGCTGTCCTCGGGCGGAAGGTGGAGGACACCCTGAAGCAGCCAGCACATCGCAGGGCACATAGAAACTAACAACCATCCGCGCTAAAACTCACACCTATGACAATTTAGGTGAGTTCAATCAGCTTGCCATGAATGTTTTTGGAATGTGGGAGGAAACCTGATTACGTGGAGAAAAGCCACGCAGGCAGGGGGAGAACATGCAAACTTTACACAGAAAGGCGGGAGCCGGGATCGAACTCACAACCGCTGCACTGTGAGGTCGACACGCGAACAGTAGACCGCCGGGCTGCTCTATCTGATACGTAGTACTACTTCATGAAGAACGGGCAGGAACAGGCAGACGTGTTCTTTGTAAGTAGAAGGCCCAAAAGGTGTACAACTTGGAGTTTGACCAATATTCTCATGAACAAAATATGCTCAAACAAACATCATCATTTTTATTTTCTCTAGAACAGAAAATATTGGTGTTATCAGCAAAAAAACAAACAAACAAAATAATAAATACCTTATTCTCCAAAAGGAGATCAAAATGGCTCTACACGGCGGACAATTTGTATTTGTCCGGAAGCTGCTCCATAATATGCACGTACTGTAGCAACGTCACTCGAGTGAAGCGCGTCTCAGCAGTCGATAGTCTGCTGCTCTCTGCTGTGAGCGCGAGCACGTACTCGCGGCGCCGACCCAACCCACGCCACATATTAAGCTTTGAACTACGACAACAGCTAAACTAGCCTAGCCGATGTAATGATGGTCAGCAGACAAGGTTTACGTTTTATGTGACTTTTAATAGCAACGTGGCAGAGTCATCAAACATGCGGTGTGCTCACTCGCAGTCACTTTCTGGAACTCCCCCTTATAGGCGGGACCTCTCAATCAACTGGAGTATGACGTACAGTACAAACGTTCATAAAGCACTTCTCATATAATAATAGCCTATTATATGACAGCCGACATGACGCTCGAAGTCAGACGGACACATTTTTTCTGATAATCAGTGTGTTTTCCATATTGCCCAAACATATGTTTTTATTCGAGCAAGGGTGAGGTCTGGCTTGTTTCGGCAATCGGCATCGTGTCGCCAGACGCACTTCCTTAGGATACACTGTGCGGGCTTTTGCTGCGTCAACGCCCCCTGCACTGAGTCGACGCCCCCTGGACTAAGTGGCGCAGCTTGGACTGTGCCAAGCAGCCCATGCAGTCTAAACTGCACCGGTGCAGTTCACGTGTCAATTAGCAGCCTGGACTGTGTCAACGCAGCCGATGTGTCAATTAGCAGCCTAGACTGTGTCAACGCAGCCGATGTGTCAATCAGCAGCCTGGACTGTGTCAACGCAGCCGATGCAGTCTAAACTGCGCCGGTGCAGTTCACGTGTCAATCACGTGACGTAATGAAGCAGCACATGCACCGACAGGTTTGCTCTGTGAGCCCGGCGCATGCGTCAACGCATCGGTGTCGCTGGACCCATCACTACACCTCGCAACGTGACACCAACACCCAAGGGGGTTCAGTACACACAATATCAAAATATTATGAACACCCATAAACTGAACTGATGGCTGTTCTTTAAAATTGCTTTTGATCCAGTCCAACCCAATGCCTTGAAAGCAATAATCGTCAATTTTTTAATCTTACTACATCATTGTTGATTTCAATAAAAGATTTCCTAATATTGATTCAAATTCCAACAGCATCTTTTCTTTGTTCAAAAGCATTTGTTATTTACCTTTTGTTTCAAGTTATATCGATCTGCCAGATCTGAAACCATATTGATTGTTGGACAGTAATTAACCCCTCCATGAGCCGTCACCTTACAGTGGTGGAGGGGTTTGTGTGTCCCAATGATCCTAGGAGGTAAGTTGTCTGGGGCTTTATGCCCCTGGCAGGGTCACCCATGGCAAACAGGTTCTAGGTGAGGGACCAGACAAAGCACGGCTCAAAGACCCCTTATGATGAGTAAAATTAATGGATCTCAGTTTCCCTTGCCCGGACGCGGGGTCACCGGGGCCCCCCTCTGGAGCCAGGCCTAGAGGTGAGGCTCGTGAGGCTACACCCATGGGGCCCGGCCGGGCTCAGCCCGAAGAGGCAATGTGGGTCCCCCTTCTCGTGGGCTCACCACCCATGGGAGGGGCCAAAGGGGCCGGGTGCAATGTGAGCTGGGCAGCAGCCAAAGGCGGGGACCCTGGCGGTCCGATCCTCTGCTGCAGAAGCTAGATCTAGGGACGTGGAATGTCACCTCTCTTGCAGGGAAGGAGCCCGAGCTGGTGTATGAGGTAGAGAAGTTCCGACTGGATATAGTCGGACTTGCCTTCACACATAGCCTGGGTTCTGGTACCAGTTCTCTCGAGAGGGGTTGGACTCTCTTCCACTCTGGAGTTGCTCACGGTGAGAGGTGCAGAGCAGGTGTGGGCATACTCATTGTCCCCCGGCTCAGTACCTGTACATTGGGGTTCACACCGGTAGACGAGAGGGTTGCCTCCCTACGCCTTCAGGTGGGGGGACGGGTCCTGACCGTTGTTTGTGCATATACACCAAACAGCAGCTCAGCGTACCCACCCTTTTTGGAGTCCTTGGAGGGTGTGCTGGAGAGTATTCCGGCGGGGGACTCCCTTGTTCTGCTGGGGGACTTTAATACTCACTTGGGCAATGACAGTGAGACCTGGAAGGGCGTGATTGGGAGGAACGGCCCCCCCCGATCAGAACTCGAGTGGTGTTTTCTTGTTGGACTTCTGTGCTCATCACGAATCGTCCATAACGAACACCTTGTTCAAACATAAGGGTGTCCATATGTGCAATTGGCACCAGGACACCCTCGGCCGCAGTTTGATGATTGACTTTGTGGTTGTATCATCGGATTTGCGGCCGCATGTTTTGGACACTCGGGTGAAGAGAGGGGCGGATCTGTCAACTGATCACCACCTGGTGGTGAGTAGGCTCCGATGGTGGGAGAAGATGCCGGTCCATCCTGGCAGACCCAAACATATTGTGAGGGTTTGTTGGGAGCGTCTGGCATAATCCCCTGTCAGAAGGAATTTGAATGCCCACCTCCGGCAGAGCTTTTCCCATGTCCCGGGGAGGCGGGGGACATTGAGTCCGAATGGACCATGTTCTGCGCCTCTATTGTTGAGGCGGCCAATCTGAGTTGTGGCCGTAAGGTGGTTGGTGCCTGTCGCGGCGGCAACCCCCGTACTCGCTGGTGGACACCAGCAGTAAGGGATGCCGTCAAGCTGAAGAAGGAGTCCTATCGGGCCTTTATGGCCTGTGGGACCCCAGAAGCAGCTGACGGGCATCGACTGGCTAAGCGGAACGCAGCTTCGGTGTTCGCCGAGGCAAAAACCCGAGCGTGGGAAGAGTTCGGTGAGGCCATGGAAGCCGACTTCCGGACGGCTTCGAGGAAATTCTGGTCCACCATCCGACGTCTCAGGAGGGGGAAGCAGTGCACCACTAACACTGTATACAGTGGGGATGGGGCGCTGCTGACTTCGACTCGGGACGTTGTGAACCGGTGTGCAGAGTACTTCGAAGACCTTCTCAACTCCACCAACACGCCTTCCTCGGAGTAAGCAGAGTCTGAGGACCCTGAGGTGGGCTCTCCTATCTCTGTGGTTGAAGTCACCGATGTGGTTAAAAAGCTCCTCTGTGAAAGGCCCCAGGGGTGGATAAGATCCACCCGGAGTTCCTCAAGGCTCTGGATGCTGTGGGGCTGTCCTGGTTGACACACGTCTGCAGCATCGCGTGGTCATCGGGGAGAGTGCCTCTGGATTGGCAGACCGGGGTGGTGGTCCCTCTTTTTAAAAAGGGGGACCGGAGGGTGTGTTCCAACTACAGAGGGATCACACTCCTCAGCCTCCCTGGTAAGATCTATTCAGGGGTGCTGGAGAGGAGGGTCCGTCAGGAAGTCGAGCCTCAGATTGAGGAGGAGCAGTGTGGTTTTCATTCTGGCCGTGGAACTGTGGACCAGCTCTCCAACCTTAGCAGGATCCTAGGGTATGTGGGAACTTGCCCAACCAGTCTACATGTGTTTTGTAGACTTGGAGAGGGCGTTTGACCGTGTCCCTCGGGGAGTTCTGTGGGGGGTGCTTGGGGAGTATGGGGTCCCGAGCCCCCTGATACGGGCTGTTCGGTCCCTATACTGCCGATGTCAGAGTTTGGTTCGCATTGCCGGCAATAAGTCGGAATCGTTTCCAGTGAGGGTTGGACTCCGCCAAGGCTGCCGTTTGTCGCCGATTCTGTTCATCACCTTTATGGTCAGAATTTCTAGGCGCAGCCGAAGCGTTGAGGGGGTCCGTTTTGGTGGCCTCAGTATTGCATCTCTGTGTTTTGCAGATGATGTGGTACTGTTGGCTCCTTCAAGCAGGGCTCTCCAACTCTCACTGGAGCGTTTTGCAGCTGAGTGTGAAGCGGTTGGGATGAAGATCAGCACCTCCAAATCTGAAACCATGGTCTTCAGTCGGAAAAGGGTGGAGTGCCCTCTCCGGGTCGGGGAGGAGATCTTGCCCCAAGTGGAGGAGTTTAAGTATCTTGGGGTCTTGTTCACGAGTGAGGGCAGGAGGGAGCGAGAGATCGACAGGCGGATCGGTGCAGCGTCTGCTGTGATGCAGCTGTTGTATCGGTCTGTCGTGGTAAAGAAGGAGCTGAGCGAAAGGGCGAAGCTCTCAATTTACCGGTCGATCTACGTCCCAACCCTCATCTATGGTCCCAAGCTATGGGTCGTGACCGAAAGAACGAGATCCCGGATACAAGCCGCCGAAATGAGTTTTCTCCGCAGGGTGTCCAGGCTCTCCCTTAGAGATAAGGTGAGAAGCTCGGTCATCCTGGAGGGGCTCAGAGTAGAGCCGCTTCTCCTCCACATCGAGAGGAGCCAGATGAGGTGGCTCGGGCATCTCATTAGGATGCTTCCTGAACGCCTCCCTGGTGAGGTGTTCCGGGCATGTCCCACTGGCAGGAGACCCCGAGGACGACCCAGGACACGCTGGAGAGACTATGTCACCCAGCTGGCATAGGAATGCCTTGGGATCCGCCAGGAAGAGCTCGAAGAAGTGGCTGGGGAGAGGGAAGTCTGGGATTCCCTCCTAAAGCTGCTGCCCCCATGACCCGACCCCGGATAAGCGGTGGAAAATGGCTGGATGGATGGACAGTAATTAAGTAATAAAGTCGAGCTTGACTATTAAAGTATCCATCCACCCATTCTCTTCTGCTTATCCGAGGTTGGGTAATGGGGGCAGCAGCTTAAGCAGGGAAGCCCAGCCTTTCTTTCCCAGGCCACTTCATCCAGCTCCTCCTGGGCGATCTTGAGGCATTCCCAAGCCAGCCCTGAGACATCACTCAAGCATGTCCTGGGTGATCCCCGGGGTCTCTTTCCAGTGCAATGTGTCTGAAATACCTCAGGGTGGCATTCAGGTGTCTTCCTGACAAGATACTTGACCCATTTCATCTGCATCCTCTCAATGCGGAGGAGGAGCAGCTCAACTCTGACCCCCTTCTGGATGATCAAGCGTCTCACCTTATCTTTAAAGGAGAGCTTGGACATCTGGTGGAGGAAACTAATCTCCGCCGCAAATTTCCGGGATCTTGTTCTTACATCATCACCCACAGCTCGTTACCAATGGTAGGTGTAGATCAGAGGCAATTGCTCTAAGACTGCAAGGGAAGCTAAGCTTCCCCCAAAATGTCAAATACAAGTGATCAAATACATTTGTGTACATACAATTGTGTGTACATGTCATTGACTAAATATGCGCTGTAAGGCACTCAACTTCTTTTCCGAATAATAGCTTCTTACTCCTGGTTATGATGCGACTCTCTTCTCATTCATTCCCGCAGCTTCATTGTGCTTTAAACTGTGTGGACGCTGAGTGTCGACAGCGTGGACACTGGGCGTCTAGACTCTAGAGAGTAGTCCCAATGCATTAAAACGAGACGAGTCATTGGATGAATGCTGGTTTTGTCCCGCTAGCGTCTCTGGGAGTCTATGGACAGCGGGCGTTTATGGGCTGGCCTGGATGCTCAGCTTTTTTGCATGATGATTGGATGATCTGTCTGAAACTGAATCTCTTTTTGATTGACAGCGAAATGAGCCAATCACTGATCTTTTGGTGTAGGCATCCGTGGGAGCCTTTTTCAATTCTCATTCTGTTCTGAGTTGAACTGGAGACTTCTTCTAATCATCTTCGCGACACTCTCTTTGTTGAAAACGACTAGCGACAGATTCATCTTTTATTTCTGGTGTGTTTTATTGTAGTTGCTTGTGTTCGCAGACTGACTGATATCACCCCAGTTAAGACGCTGGAAAAAGTCATCTTGTTGGTATGACAGGGTCACAGATCATTTTCTTGAAAAGGAACGGAGAGTAGAATTCTCGTATAAATAAACGGATACATTTGATGATGTCGTCCAAAACTGAGCTTCCCTTCCTTGACAGACCGGCATCCGCCACTGGTGTAGATCGGCTGGTAATTGAAAGCTTTGCCTTTAGAATCAGCTCATTCTTCACCACAACAGACTGTTGCAGAGTCTGTGTTACTCTCGACGCTGCACCACTCTGCCTGTCCGTCTCCCGCTACCGATCCAGGTTGAGCCTAATGTTCTGTCCAAGATGGCTGCCCCACTGAGGAGTCCTCAGGACTCGAATCCATATATTAAGGTACCGTATTTTCACGACCATTCGGCGCACCGTATGGTTGGGCGCAGCCTCATTAATGGGTGCTATTTCTGTATTTGACACATAGACAAAACACACTGTATTATTGGGCACAGTTTTACAGTGGTAAAACATACGCCAGCTTAAACATACGGCATGCATGCGCGCACGCTAAAAACACGTTAGCTTGTAGCATACGGTAGCATGCCAAGACATACAGATACAAGGTAAAAACACGTTTTTAAAAAGGCAACGGAAGCAAAACTGAATTCCGTTGTATTTTATTTAGCCATCGTACAATGTACTCACGTTTTTCGATCAATCATCACCCAGAAATCCATCAAAGTCCTCATCCTCTGTATCAGAATTGAACAATCGTGCAAGTACCGGTAATCCATAAAAAACGCCGCGTTCCCTCTCGTTGTTAGAGTCACTCTCATTGCCATGTGGCTCCACAGAAATGATGCCGGCTTTGCCAAAAACTCGAACAACAGTGCAAGCAGACACGTTCGTTCAAGCAGCCACAATCCATTCGCAACTTGTGGCGTAACTCGCCCAGCGCTGCCTCTCACTCTTTGTAAAGTTGTGTTTGCCATCGATCATCCATTGTTCCCATGCCGCTCGCAACTTTACTTTGAACGCCCGGTCGCAACATTGCTTTGAACGCCCGATTGATGCCAATGTCCAGCGGTTGGAGTTCTTTAGTCAAGCCTGCGGGAATAACGGCAAGCTCAGAGTTCATTTGCTTGACTTGGTTTTTCACCGCTGCTGTGAGATGGGCACGCATGCCAAAAGCATAACTGATGGCTTGAAGTTTGAACTGAGCTTCGTAGGCGTGTCTCTTTGTAGAATTTTTTTTCGGGGGTTCTTAGAAACCAAAACCGAAGTTGTTTTGCAACAATGCACATAGCCACACTCTATACAGGTGTTGGTACCTGCTTGGGGCGTCCCTTTAGCGTCCACTTACACGCCCGCCCTTCAGTCATTGGCGGACTACTTCGCCGCATGCCTGTCCTCACTCACGTCTGCCTTTTCTCTCTCTCTCTCTCCATATATGTATATATACACGCCCACCCTTCACTGATTGGCCGACTTCTTTGCCGCATGCCTGTCCACAGTCACTTCCGCCTTTTCTCTATATAAACAGCGTGTCGGCTGTTTATTGAACATAAAACATATATACAGTAATAATTTGACAGAAAATAAGGTAGATAAAAAAAGTAAAAAGAAAGAAATCAATCTTCATTCAACACAGTTATTATGTTCAAGGGAGTAGGAAGAAGTAAAAAACTTATCTAGTCCTACCCCGTTATGTGAATAGACCTCGGTCCAGTTTTGTTTTTCTACGTCTTGCTTAAAGGCGTCGGTGGAGCGTTGGGTTCTTAGTCTTATTTCTGTTATGCGAGTTGTTGACTTAGCTTTTCTATCAAAATAATTATGAAAAACTGCAAAAACAGGTAGGTGGTCACTTATGTCATTAATGAGAAGTCCACTTTCCATTTTATGGTCAATCTTATTTATAAATATGTTATCTATTAATGTGGCCGTGTCAACTGTTATTCTGCTAGGTTTCAGGATTACTGGGAAAAAGCTGTTGCTGTACATAGTATTTATGAAGTCGGTTGTTTTTTTGTGTCCATTTGGGTTTAATAAGTCAATGTTAAAGTCACCACATATTATTCGTGTTTTCTTATCGTTGTTGTAACTGAGCATATCTGTTAGTTTTTTATTGAATGTGTCAATACATGATCCTGGTGTCCTATAGATGCAACTTATGATGATATTTGATGCCTTTTTATTATGTATTTCAATGGTTAGACATTCCATTAGGTTTTCTATTGTGTTTGTCAATCTCTCGATTTTACTGCATTTAAGTGCTTTGTCTACATATATTGCAACCCCCCCTCCTTTTTTGTTTTTCCTATTAGTTGCAAACATTTCATAACCTTCTATTTCCATTTCAGTTGTTTTATCTTCATCAAGCCAAGTTTCTGATATGGCAATTATTTTGAATTTATTGAATTTAGTCAGGTATTCTTTGATTTTTGTGAAGTTTTTATAGAGACTTCTACTGTTTAAGTGTATTACTGAAAGTGCATTTTCCAATTTTATATTAGTGTTGAATTGTTCATCCAGGTAATAGTCAGAGTTTGTTACCCTTTGTTACCTGTCAGTCAGGTTTTGGAACTCAGCGCATACACAAGACGCTCCGCATCATAAGGCGTCCTGTCCATTTTGGAGAAAATTTGAGACTTTTAATGGTGCTTTATAGTCGTGAAAATACGGTATATTTTAAGGGTGGAATTGTTGAATGTTTCTAAAGTGGGAACTACGGGCATGTTGAAAATCATTCCCAAGGTGATTTGAATGTGCTGAATGACTTTAATTTCAAATATGAACATTGTCAATGTTAAGATTGTATGATTGCCTTTTATGACTGAGCCAGTAGAGGGCAATATAACTCTACTTTTGTTCGTGGTGAGTGACATGGTCGGCCCTATAAAAGGGACACGCCTTTTTCTTTTTCTCTCTCTTCTCTCCACCTGTTCAATAAACACGGCGATACATGGCTGAAGGAAACACCTCACTCATCGTGTCATTCTTGGATGTTAGGCAGAAGGATGCCAATCTGCACGCGCTGTGAAGCGCCTCTGCTAACAGGTTATGGGCCCAGCTGAGCAGACACGAGAGTCCTGAAAGTTTGACGAGAAGTGTGCGGCGCTAGCAAGACGGTGGTAAGCTACCACGTGAAGCTAGATAGCGGAGAGCGCAAATTGGCGAAGGTAACGAAGCGTACGTCATCAGGCGCCAACAGGTATGGCAGCCTCGGTCACACGCTCCCTAGTATTATCCCTGTTTTTGTCATTTTCGCCGGAGGAGGGGGAAGCGAGCCGGCGTGCTCGTCAAGCTCCGGCAGCGCGGATTTCGAACCCCGCTCCCATCGATCCATCTTGCTAATCTACGTTCTCTGCCAAACAAGATGGATGAACTTCTTCTCCTCACAAAGACCAACCAAACCTTTGCACGTTCTGCTGCGCTCTGCCTCACTGAAACCTGGCTCAGTGACCGCCACCCGGATTCCGCGCTACATCTACCCGGCTTCCGCCTTCTCCGAGCCGACCGCGACACGGAGCTATCAGGGAAATTGAAAGGTGGTGGGATTTGCTTCTATATCAACAAAGAATGGTGCACTGATGTCACGAAGCTCGACGCACACTGCAGCCCGGACCTGGAGTCGCTGTCTTTAAACTGCAAGCCATTCTACTCGCCACGTGAGTTCACCTCCTTTTTACTAGTCGGTGTTTACATTGCGCCACAAGCTAACGCTAACACGGCGATACAAACGCTAGCCGAACAAGTAAACAAACTCGAACTAAAATACCCAGAGTCACCCCTGATCATTTTGGGCGATTTTAATAGAGCACATCTTAACCGTGAACTTCCCAGATATAAGCAGCACATCGACTGTTTCACCAGAGAAGGCAACATTCTAGACCACTGCTATACAACAATCAAAAATTCATACCGATCGGTCGCCCGTGCAGCATTGGGTCTTTCTGACCACAATTTAATCCACTTAATACCTACATACAGACAGAAACTCAAATGTGTTAAACCGGTTGTTAAGACTGTGAAAAAATGGACAGATGAAGCAAAGCTAGCTCTACAAGAATGCTTAGACTGCACTGATTGGGGCGTCTTTGAAACTTCAACGGGCACACTGGATGAATACACAGACACTGTAACATCATACATCAGTTTCTGTGAGGACGTGTGTACCAATGAAGTCCTTCCGCTCCTTCAACAATAACAAGCCATGGTTTACTCCCAAACTCAGGCAACTCAGGAAAGAGAAAGAGGTGGAGATCGGGCACTGTACAAACACGCCCGAAACCAATTGACAAAGGAAATTAACATCGCTAAGAGAAGCTATGCAGAGAGGCTGAAAAAACAGTTCTCTGCTAACGACTCTGCATCTGTATGGAATAAGACAAGACAAGACAAGACAAGACAAGATAAGATATCCTTTATTTGTCCCGCAATGGGGAAATTACAATCAGAATTCAGAAAGGAAAAACGCTGGGTTGGGAGAGGGAAAAAAAATCAGGCTCGAACTATCCTCTTCCGAGGATAATTTAAGTCCAGGATAAAAAAGACCCTAGCACATGAATAAGCATTAGACAGTTACAACAAGTCACAAGACAACATGTATAAGGGGGGGGGGGGGGTGAATGGGAAGGGGGGCAGGGGGGTTAGGGTAGGGTAACCGCGACGCAGCCGACAATGACCAGCCGCACGGTCACCGTTGCGCTCCGCATCATCGAACCACGTCACGGGGGAAAAAGAATCGGAGCGATGAAGACGGTGATAACAAGGATGTGTTTGCGCGTGTGGTTGTCCAGTTGTGTATGTGTATGCGTGTACAGGTCATAGCTGCTTCGTCGAGGTCTGCTCATCATGAAGACAGTCCCGGCTTATCAGTCCATGGCCGAGAAGGAGGGGGGTTGGTGGTGGGGGCCCTAGACTCCATGCGTATTTCCATCCAGGGGAAAGGCCAGATAGCGTTGTTTGTTTTGGAGAGACGGCCGCCAACAATTCCAGACAGCCTTGAGTCCTTGGTCTGTATCTCTCACTGGCGCCGATCAGCCAATCCTCAATTCCTTTTCGAAGCGAAAATTCCAACGTCTCCATGGTATTATCGATCGCGCGGAGTCGCTCCAAACCGCAACAATATTGCGGTTGAGCTCAGTCACCGCTTGAGTCTGAGTGTTGGACATTCGCGCCAAGCCATCCAGAGTGACCGGCAGCTTCTTCACTTCCAATAGAGCTGCTCCCATCGGTTGAATTTTGCGATAGAACAGCAAGCTGCCAACACCAAACAGCAGCATACCTGTTATCAAAAGGCCAATAATGTAGATGCCTTCCACGTCCTCCACGGACAGTACTGTCAGGCACACCGGTCTCCACTTTCTCCATGGATCCAGGGCGTATCCGGCAGCAAGTGTCCCCGGAGGGCAAGCAGGCTCCCCACTGCCCGCTCTTTCCGTCGAATTTTTTTTGTCAATTACATCGAGAGACCAGCCAACTAATTCCATGGTTAGTTCTTCGGATGAAAACACGGTAGGAGGCTAGGGAAAAAAAAAGACAAAGACTGCACAAGACTAAGTGGCGAGCAGGGAAAAAAAGGTGGGAGGGCAGGGGGAGCAGTGCAGAAGCGTCCGCCTTCGTCGAGAGCCAAGCAGAAAGAATGGCCTGAAAGCAATCACTACCTATAGAATGCCACCCCCACAAACAGTGAACAATAAGGGTCTTGCTAATGAACTAAACATGTTTTTCTGCCGATTTGAAAAGGACACCCCCATTTCCCACACACACCCACCTCTACCAGAAACCACTCTACTTACCCCCCCCCCCCCCCCCCCCCCCCACCCTCTTTTTCTCCACTACAGATCCACGAACAGGACGTGAGACGGCTCTTCAAGCAACAGAAGATCAAGAAAGCTGCGGGGCCCGACAAAGTGTCCCCCTCCTGCCTGAAAGTCTGCGCTGACCAGCTGGCTCCGGTCTTCACACAAATCTTCAACAGATCCCTGGAGCTGTGTGAGGTCCCATCCTGCTTCAAACAGTCTACCATCATCCCAGTTCCCAAGAAACCGGCAACATCGGAACTGAACGACTACAGGCCTGTCGCTCTGACGTCTGTGGTCATGAAGTCCTTTGAACGCCTTGTGCTGAACCACCTAAAGAACGTCACCGGACCCCTGCTGGACCCTCTTCAGTTTGCCTACCGGGCAAACAGGTCTGTGGAGGGCGCAGTCAACATAGGTCTGCACTACATCCTCGAGCACCTCGACAGCACAGGGACCTACGCAAGGATTCTGTTTGTGGATTTCAGCTCTGCGTTCAACACCATCATCCCGGAACTCCTCACCCCCAAACTTCTCCACCTCGGTGTGTCCCCTACGATCTGCCAGTGGATCCTCAGCTTCCTGACGGGACGGACACAACAGGTGAGACTGGGAGCAACAACATCATCAATACGCACCACCAGCACTGGAGCCCCACAGGGATGTGTCCTCTCTCCACTGCTCTTCTCCCTCTACACAAACGATTGCACCTCAACAGATCCAGCTGTCAAACTCATAAAGTTCGCAGACGACACCACGGTCATCGGTCTCATCAAAGACGGCGACGAGTCTGCGTACCGCCAACAAGTGGAGTAGCTGGAGCTCTGGTGCAGCCGACACAACCTCGGGCTGAACACGCTCAAGACTGTAGAGATGATCGTGGACTTCAGGAAACATTGTTCTCCACAGTTACCCCTCACACTATCCAACTGCCCTGTGTCAACCGTCAAGACCTTCAAGTTCCTGGGAATCACAGTCTCCCAGGACATGAAGTGGGCAGTCAACACCATCTCCATCCTGAAAAGGGCCCGGCAGAGGATGTACTTCCTGAGGCTGCTGAGGAAGCATGGCCTGCCACAGGAGGTGCTACGACAGTTCTACACGGCAGTCATCGAATCAATCCTGTGTTCTTCCATCACGGTTTGGTTTGGGGCCGCCACAAAAAAGGACAAAATCCGACTTCAACGGACAGTTAGGACGGCGGAAAAAATCATTGGCACCACCCTACCCACTCTTGAGGACTTGCACACTGCAAAAATCAAGACAAGGGCACGGAAAATCCTCCTGGATCCCCCGCACCCTGCTCACCACCTTTTCCAGCTACTCCCCTCAGGCAGACGCTACAGATCCATGCGCACCAAATCCAGTAGACACTTAAACAGCTTCTTCCCTCTAGCCATTAACTCCTTAAACAGTCACTGACGTAGTCACTCTTCTTGTACTACAAATACTGCTACTGGTCACTCTAAAATGGTTCAATGATTTTGTTGTTTACGATGATACTAATGCAGCGTGTTATACCGGAGACAAATTCCTTGTGTGTTCTACATACTTGGTCAATAAAGATGATTCTGATTCTGATTCTGAAGACAAAATGGCCCACTTTCGACAGAAGGGCAGAAGAGTACGAACTCTGGCAAGAAAGAATGCTATGTTGCATGCATAGTGTTGGATTAAAGGAGACTCTTTTGAATGAGCCTGTTGGGCACCATTCAGCAGATGAGCAAGCGAGGGACAACAAGTTGAACGCGGATGCTTATTGCGCACTGGCGCCATTACTGTACAATGTAAGTTTGAGTCTCATATTCAGAGATACCAAAGACAATGGTCGTGAAAGCCTGAAAGTACTGACAGAGCACTACATCGGAAAAAGTAGGCCACGCATCATCTCCATGTACATTACACTGACGTCATTGAAGAAAGCGGACAGAGACTATCACTGTGTATATTATAAGGGCGGAGCAAATCATTACAGCACTCAAGGGAGCAGGCGAGGCACCAAGTGCAGAGTTAATTATGGCGATGGTTATGAGAGGTCTACCGGAAAAATACAAGCCATTTACACTGATGGTCACTCATGGCCCAACTGACATGAAGCTAGCAGAGTTCAAAGCCAAACTGAGAAACTTTGAAGCTTCAGAGGATTCCGCACCGGCTGCAGAGGAAGCTGGGGAGAGAGTACTTCAAGCCAAATTTGTGTCAAAGAAAAAGAGCGACTTAGTAGTAAGAGTCAGCAGTAGTAGGAGTAGTAATAGTAGTCAGGGTAATACTAGTAGTAGACGGAGTAGTAGTAGTAGTAATTGTAGTAATACTTGAAGCAAAATTAAGTCATTTTTGTCGTAGTAGTTGCAGGAGCATATGTAGTAGTGCTTGTCATAGTACATTTAGTAGAAGTACATCTACAAGGTAGTAGTAGTAGTAGTCAGTAGTAGTAAATGTAGTAGTAGTAGTAATAGTACAAGTAGTAAAAGAGTAGTAGTAGTCAGAGTTGTAGTAATAATACTTATAGTCATTGGTGTAGTAGTAGTGTTTGCAGTAGTATATGGAGTATTACTTATAGTCAGTACATGTAGTAGAATTACAGTACCTGTAGTAATAGTAGCACTCATAGTAGTGCTAACTAGTCGTAGTGCTTAGTAACAGTAGTAGTGCCTAATAGTAGAAATACTTTATCATCGTATGAGTACTACTATTTAGTAGTAGTTGTAGTACTTAGTAGTATATTGAATGCCACTGGTTGAACCATGTAAATGATGTGAAATTGTTTTGTTTTTGTATATGATAAACATCAATTATTAATCATGTCTGTCTCACAGTGTCAAGGTCGTGGGTTTCGATCCCGGCTCTGGCCCTCCTGTAGGAGTTAGCATGTTTTCTCCGTGCCTGCGTGGGTTTTCTCCGGGTACTTCGGTTTCCACCGACATTCCAAATAACATGCACGGCCGGTTAATGGAACACTCGAATATTGTCCCTCGGTGTGATTGTGAGTGCGGGTGGTTGTTCGTCTATGTGTGCCCTGCAATTGGCTGTACCCCGCCTACTGCCTGAAGAAGGCTGGGATTCAATCTAGCACACCTGCAAATCTTGTGAGGGTAAGCGGTTGAGATAATGGATGAATGGATGGATTGCATGAAATGAAAAAGAGGTTTGACTGACCACTGTCTGAGGTGGGAATTGAACATGAAAAATGTCTGGAGAAGGCAGCGAAATTAACGTTCTGTAGTGTGTAATTATAAGAAAAACAGCACAGTGTAATTATAAGAATGTGATATTCAAATATGTGAAAACATCAATGAATATACAGTATATACCGTATTGGCCCAAATATAAGACGATGTTTTTTTGTATTGAAATAAGACTGAAAAAGTGGGGGTCGTCTTATATTCGGGGTCCAGACATTATAACCATTCACGACGCTAGATGGCGCCAGATATCAAGGAAGTGAATGCTGAACTTGACTCCCCAGGCTCAAGTGAACCGCTGCCACGAAGAATAAAAATAAAAATAGCGGTAGCACGAAGAAGAAAAATAAAAAATAGCGGTAAGAAGGAAAAGCGATGAAAATAATAGAAGAGATAACAGAAAATGGAGAAATGTAGTGACAATCTGGAGAAAAGTGGGTCAAAGATCGGCCAAGTTAACCGGCAGCTGAGGAGAAGTTATGATGTAATTTACATTTCAAAAACCAGAAGCCATTCATTTACGAATGTGATTGCACTTTAGATTTGAATGAGGCAAAATAACATGTTTTTTCTCTCAAATATATTGTTATAATCATTTGTTTCAGATGTACTGTAATTATTTTCTGTATAAAAATTAATTTGGTGTTCAAAAAGTCTTTTTTCAAACTTGAGTCTTGAAAAAGAGGGGGTCGTCTTATAATCAGGGCCGTCTTATATTCGGGCCAATACGGTAATTGTAAAATGAAACAGGAGTTGAACAGGAAAGCATCCGAGGTGGAAATCAAACATGCCAAGAACAATAGTCTACCAAGTCACCTAAAACTTCCCTTCTGAAACCCTTGGAATGAGCTCAATTGGTATGTAAGGATGTGCTGCCAAATGCCAAGTCTGCTTGAAAGGGGACTTGATGGGTTTAAAATGTTGAAACTGAGAGTTTTAGCAATGAGAACATCAGTATGTTGAAAAATGTGTCATCATCATGTTGAATGCCAATGGAATGCATCATTTAAAGTCATTGTTTGATGTAAAATTACACTGAATGGATACTATTAATAATGTGCAATGATTACATTTTTTTTAAAAAATGGGGTTGGTGGATGTTAGTGGTGGGGGAGCACAGAATGACATCCTACCTTCCCTCCAGGACACACCAGCCGCAGTAAAGGTCCCTGGTGGCCAGACAAGAGTGGCAGTCAGCATTCCATTCACATGCTGACATGGCAACTTTGGACACCTGAGAGACATGTCCATTACTTTTGGATGAAAGCAGGAAGGAACATAGCATCCTTGGAAAACAGACATTTCCCACGCACCCTGCTATTGGTCAGAACAAAAAGGTTCTGCTGGTTGGTATCTAATAGGAGGTCAGCTTTGATTGCACTGCCACTGTCCACCAGCACACTCCCGAACACTTCGCCCGAACCATTGGACCGAACCAGCACCTGTGCATGACAACAATATTACAGCTCAATACAAGCGAAGCCTGAAGACGAACTGCTGTCAGCGTTGTTCTTTAATGTGGCCCACTTAGCATTTATATTATCGAGAGTCCTGTAACATTTGCTGCATTAGGCTATTTTCCTAAAATGTGTGTTATATTCTGTCAATAATAATAAATAGCCCGCCAAAGTTCTAAATATTAACACCTTTTCATTGTTTGAACTATTTTCCGCACACATTTGAACTTTTTTTTTCATCTTCACATGACCAAGTCAACCTGTCTGATTTAAAATTTAAAAAGCCCCTTGAGCAAAAGAGCTTGCCCACCCATGCTAAGCCAGGAGGATGACATCATCACAAATTCTTCCATAAACTTCAACTGGTCCAGAATTCTTCAGCTTGTATCATCACTAGAACAACCCCCTCCTTCCATCACATCACCCCCATCTTCCAACAGCTCCACTGGCTCCCTGTCAAAATGAGGATCAACTTCAAAATACTCCTCTTTACATTTAAAGCCAACCTAACCTTGCCCCCCCCCCCCCCCCCCCCCCATCTGTCTGACCTTCTTCAAATTTCCGTTCCCTCTTGTTCCCTCAGGTCCTCAGCCTCCCTCCACCTATGTGTTCCCTCTGCCCGTCTCAGCACGATGGGGTGCAGAGTAGTGATGTGTCAGTCGCGAACGAGCCGGTACAAAGAGCTTTTTGACGTGAACAGCTCCCCTCGAGAGCCGGCTCTGTCATTTTCCCACTCTCTCTCTCTCTCTGCGTCGCTCTCTCTTTTTCACGTGTCTGAAGCGAGGTTTGGCAGTGGCTCAGCTGCCGTGCACAGAGAGGTAGACCGGAAGAGAAAGGGGAGGGGCGAGGGGCTTGGTAGGTACTGCGCGGAGTGCACACTGAGCACATGCTCCGTCGCGTCCGCGCTGCCACAGACAGACACTACATTAGGGCATATCTTGAAGAACCACAGATTTCAAGGGCAGCTGATCCACTGAGCTGGTGGAAATACCGAGCTTCCGTCGACCCCCGTTTGATGAAAGTAATGGAGAGTAGATTGTGCATTGTAGCAACATCTGTCCTGTCAGAGAGGGTGTTCTCAAAGACTGGACAAATAATTACTGAGAGAAGGAGCCGGATCAGCCCGTCCAAGTTGAAGTATTTAGTTTTGTTGACTGCAAATTTAAAATAAAGCAAGGAGTAGCTTATGTTTGTTAAAATAAAGCAAGGAGTAGCTTATGTTTGTTTTGTTCACTGCTGCTGTTGCAGTTAATACTCACTATTTTTGTTATGATGCAGCATGTTTGATTGTTGTTGGTTGAAGTTTAATTTTGTTGCTTGTTTACTGTTTGGAGCCTTTTTAATGTTCAATAAAATAAATAAAACACCATTTCTTTGCTTGATAATTGTTGCTATTTGCAGTCAGTAGAGGGCAATATTTAGTTCAATCAAGTCATCAAAATGTATGCTAAATTTGTCAGAAATATTTAAAAGAAAAGCTAAAGTTAAAAGAGCCGTTTGAGAGCTTTTCACTGAGCTGATCCAAATGAACCGTATCACCGAAAAGAGCCGAAAATCCCATCACTAGTGCAGAGCTTTCAGCCGCTCCACCCCCAAACTCGAACTCACTCCCACCCGACATCCGTAATATTGACTCTCTTCCCACATTCAAAACTCATCTCAAAACCCACCTATTTAAAATTGCATACTCAGTTTAAATTAATCTCTTCTTTTATTATTTATTATTTATAATTTTATCTGTGGTTTTATTGCTCTTGTTTGATTGTAAGGTGTCCTTGAGTGTTTTGAAAGGCGCTTATAAATAAAATGTATTATTATTTTTATTATTATTATTATTACTATTATTATTACTATTACTCTGTTTTAAAGATACAAGCTTCCTCTTGCGAATGCTAGCCAAAGTGTGTCACCTTGTGCAGTCGTCCCTCACGGTCACCCACGAAGGCTACTGTGTGGCCTGCCTCTGTTGCTGTGGCGACAGCGGTAAGCTGGGTAGTAGTGGTCAAGGTTGGAATGGCCGGGAGAGGCTTGATACTGCCAATGGGGCTCGGCGTGTGTTCCCATCCGCAGAGATACTCCGAGACGGATACCTGCAACACCAGGCACGAGCTTTAAGGTAGCTGGATGTATCATGCCTTTTATCAGCATCATTGTCATCACCAGCATCATCGACGGCCGTAGTTCAGGAGGGAGACGTCCAGTCACTGGTTTCAGCCACACACCGAGAAGTTTCAGCAAGAGGAGACACTACCTTCCTTTTGATCCATGGCCGCATGGAATGATTGGATTGGATTGGATAAACTTTATTGTCAAATGTACTGAATGTGTAACATACAGCACAGATGAAATTTCTTCCCTCTCAACATACAACAACTCACCAATTTACAGTATTATGAAGTACATATGCCCTCGAGAGATTGAAAATCAGCATGTGGTTTTAAGGACCACCACTACCAAACCCCTAATTTCTGTAATTAAATGAGCACTTTTAATATTAATGCTAAATGCTATGTTAGCCATTTCTGTACACATGCTCAAAACTGTGTTTGGTAGCCACATTGTGCCTCGCATTGTTGATCTGTGATTCTCAGGAAATTGAAGGTTTGGACAATTGACACTGGATAATGTGAGAGGTAGCTGTGGTGAAGGATGATTCCTGAAGTCCACGATCACCTCTGCAGTCTTTGAGCGTGTTCAGCTCCAGGTTGTGTAGGCTGCACCAGCTGCTCCACTTCTTGTCGGTACGCAGACTCGTCGCCGTCTTTGATGAGGCCGATGACTGTGGCGAGCTTTCTGAGTTTGACAGCTGGGTGCTTTGAGGCACAGTCATTCGTGTCGAGGGAGAAGAGCAGCGGAGAGAGGACACATCTTTGGGTGGTCCCACTGTTGACGATGTTGTCCTTCCAAGCCTCACCTGTTGTGTATGTCCTGTCCGTTAGGAAGCTGAGAATCCACTGGCAGATCATTGGGGACACACTAAGCTGGAGATGGTTGGCTGTGAGGAGTTTCAAGATGATGGTGTTTAACACAGAGCTAAGTCCACAAACAGAATCCTTGTGTAAGTCCCTGTGCCGTTGAGTTGCTCATCCACAGACCTGTTTGTCCGGTAGGCAAACTGCAGAGGATCCAGAAGGAGTCCGGCGATGTTCTTTAGGTGGTTCAGCACAAGGTGTTCAAAGGACTTCATGACCACAGACATCAGAGCAACAGGCCTATAGTCGTTTAATTCTGATGCTGCTGGTTTCTTGGACACTGGGATGATGGTGGACTGTTTGAAGCAGGATAGGACCTCACACAGCTTCAGGGATCTGTTGAAAATCAGTATGAAGACCGGAGCCAGCTGGTCAGCGCAGACTTTCAGGCAGGAGGGGGATACCTTATCTGGCCCCACGGCCTTCTTGATTTTCTCCTGCTCAGAGCCATCTCAAGCCCTGTTTGTGGATCTCTGGGACAGGGAATGAGGTCTAGGGTATGGATAAGGTAGTTTCTGGGTGGGCAGGTGTGGGAAGTGGAGGTATCCTTTTCGAATCTGCAGAAAAACATTGTCATCGTCGTCCTCTTCCCTTATGGTTCACTGCTTGGGGGATGGTGTCCTGTAGTTTGTCACTGGTCTCAGGCCATTCCACATTGACATGAGCAGAAAAATGTTTTTCAGCTTCACTTTGAGATGTTTATTTCCTTTGTCAATTGGTTTTGGGCGTGTTTGTACAGTGCCCTATCTCCACTTCTAAAGGTGTCCTCTTTCTCTTTTCTAAGTTGTCTGAGTTTGGCAGTGAACCATGGCTTGTTATTGTTGAAGGCGCGCAGGGACTTTGTGGGTACACACATGTCCTCTCAGAAAGTGAAGAACAGTCAAACCACGGTTTTCGAACGTCTCTGTCCTCGACCAAATCGGTTTTCGATAAAAAATGTTGAGGTTTTTATGCCTTGGATTCTCGACCAAACTGAGCGCACTTGAATGCGCCACTTGACTCCTCTCACCTTCCTTACACGAGGAAGTGACACTTCCTCGGGTAGACGAGGAAGTGACGCTTCTTCGTGTAGCGTTCCATTGTGAGCAGACGTGTTCAATAAAGATTTTTTTTTTAAAAGAGCGTGGTTTCGGTTTTTGAGCAAATTGGTTTTCGAACAGCCTTCTGGAACGGATTATGGTCGAAAACCGAGGTATGTTGTTCCAGTGTTTGTGTATTCATCCAAGTTGCCAGTTAAAGTTTCAGACATCCCCCTAGATGCAGTCCAAGCCTTCTTGTAGTGCCAACTTTGCTTCATCGGTCCATCTCTTCACAGTCTTGACAACCAGTTTTACACATTTGAGTCTGTGCCTGTATGTAGGGATTACGTGTATTAAACAGTGGTCAGAAAAGCCCAGTTCTGCATGGGCAAAAGATCTGTATGCATATTTAAGTGTTGTGTAGGAATGGTCTAGAATGTTGCTTTCTTTGGTGAAACAATCAATGTGCTGATTTTCCTGGGAAGTTCATGGTTACGTTGTGCTTTATTAAGAGAGTCATAGTTACTCCCTCCGTTTAATCACACTTCATTGAATTTCATCACTTTTTTTTTCATCACTGACATTCAGAGCACTGTGCAGAATGACATCGCGTCTACACCAGCGATGCTTTGTTTTAATTAAAATCACCCAAAACGATAAAGAGTGACTCTGGATGCTTTAGCTAAAGTATGTTTACTTGGTCAGGCAGCATTTGTAGCACTGTTTTGGGTTTTTTTTGTTTGTTAACTTCATCTTATCCCGAACGGGGTCGTGGTGTGGGTGCTGGAGCCTATCCCAGCTAACTTTGGGCGGAAGGCCGACTCCACCCTGAACTAGTCGCCAGTCAGTCGCAGGGCACATATAGAGACAAACAACCATTCACACCCACAACCATACCATCACTCATGGGAACCAATCCCACGCTGCACACACACAAATCAGGTGCGTGCATCAATTTAATAAATACAATAAAATTAATTAAATCACAATACTGTGGTCACGACTTCATGTGTGTTTGAAGCCAGTGCAAAGCGAGTGAGTGTTCATTAGCTTTCCCATGTTGTGACTGCTTGTAACTGTTTTGGGTTGGGTCCTTGAATTTGTCACTTACTATGGTTCTTTATGTTGTTATATTGATTATGAGTCTGAGAATATTGATTATGAGTATGGGAGAAAACCGACATAAATGTGCGAGAGTATGTATGTATGTAGTCCCTATACCAGGGGTGTCAAACATACGGCCCGCGGGCCGGAACCGGCCCCCGAGGGGGGTCGATCAGGCCCGCGGGATAATTTAAAAATGGAAAAAAAAGCATAAAAGACACAAAATGAATATTTTTATTAAGATGCAATTCATGTATTAACCGCTAGTCATTGTTTTCTCTTTCGTTTGTAAAGTGTAGGTGGGGGTTACATTTAGATTTCATATGCACATGTGTAAATGGTTTTTAAAAATCCTTTCTTTATAAATCTTGTTTCATCTTAAAATGCATGACTATATTTTTAAATACTAATTGTTCAAGTTTTGTGCCTTTGTACAATCAGTGGGATCAGTTGCACTGCATATATGTGAATGATTAAATGAAATTGCACATTTGTCGAAGGAAATCTAAGGTGTTTTATGAAATGTTAGGTAAATGAAATGTGGGTACATTTCAACATTTTCCTCATGTACTTGTGCTTCGCTATATCAAAACAAAGGAGAGACATATTTTGGTTATTTATAGCAGAGTATGGTATCATTTTAATGGTCTGGCCCACTTGACATCGACCGAGGCCGTATGCGGCCCACAATATGAAATGAGTTTGACACCCCTGCCCTATACAAACCAAAAGTTGTAGGAATAGATAAGTATAGCACATATCAGGGTAAAAGCATTTGTTTATACTGTATGCAGACGGTTTCCTTTTCTTTTCAAATTGATTTACAACTACAAGTATTTAGATATTAATACATAACAAAGCGTGGGACGAGATACATTTTTTTTTACTTCTTCCTACTCCTTTGAACATGTAAATCTGTTTTCTTTTCCTTTTTTTTACAATTTTACTTACCTTTACTTACTGTCAATGTTATTACTGTTTATACATGTTCAAAAAACAACAACAACAACCTTATTTTGTCATATAAGACAAAATATGTCTCTCGGTATTTAAGCTTGAGTTGCTCAGTGACACATAGTCAGAATGTCAAACTTTCTTCCATGGCTTCTCCAAATAACCCTGCTCTCTGTTGTAACTTGGTATTTTGTGTTCTGCATCCAGACCGGCTCACTATTTTTACATTTGAAGACTTTTTACTTTGCCACTTGCGTGCCTTTTCTGCATCTGGGTCCAAATTCTGCTCTCTTCACAGCAGTACATTCTGACCTGTCATGGACCCAGCAGACTCAAACACAATCTCCCAAGCAGTCCATACTCAGGGAGCACTCCTCAACACACATGAGGAACTACTACGTGCAATTATGGAATCTATTCAGAACCTTTCCACCACCGTCAACACAATGGCCATCCAGCCAGTCTCCAGGGCTTTGTCGCAGACATCACCACCTGCTCCAACTCATCCCTCCACTTCCAATCAGGGAGCGATCGTCAGCTGCTGCTTCACCTTTTAATCGGGAACTCAACATTCCATCACCCGAACAATATTCGGGGAGATGGGGACTTATGACGATTCCTGCTGAACATTTCCTTTGTCTTCAGGCAATAACTCAAAGTGTATTAGAACGATTGCACTACTCTGGCGAATGTTACCAGCTTGATTCGGGGAAGATCAGGGAGATGGGCCAATTTGTTTGAGTCAAAGATTCAATTTTTCACCCTCATGTTGGAATCATTCGCTACTTTTTGTCTTGAGTCTTTGAGCAGCCTTTTATTAATCAGTCGTGGGGCTGATTGCATGAGGTCAGGGTTCTTAGTCCGCTGCAGATCAAGGCCACTGGATTCAGGTTTTTGGCCTCAGAGAGTGGATGGAATGAATCCGGACAAAATACGGTTTGTTTTTGGCACACTCTCGGAGGAGCTCCAAGATCAGATGTCCACTCAGGATGTGCCCGAGTCTCTCAATCAGTTAATTTCCCTTGGAATTCGGATTGACAACTACAACAGAAAGAGCCAGTGAAGGGCCAAACCTGTCCACCTGCCCACCTGCCGCTACTCCTCGACTGGTCACCCAGCCAAGCCCTCCAGCTGCCCTCCCTTCAAGTGTGGCCTCCTAACGGGCTATTTAAAGAGCTGTGGACTCGTCCCCCCATTTTCATGTCTCTCTCCTCAAGCCGGTCTTTTCTAGCCTCCACAGGCCACTCTCCTAACAGCTTTGAGGAACGTTCCTGGGTCTCAAGGTCCTTCATCCTTGACCTCTCCCTCCTCCAGGACTGCTACTCTCATAGTCCTGTTCTTGTGTCTCTCCAGCAGGTGTGACAGAGGAGGGCTTTCCCTCCAGTATGCATACATGCTGCCAATTTGTTCATCAAGTTAAGCCATGTATCTAAGGACTTCCTAAATGCCAAATCTGTGTCAGATTATTGACCTTGCTGCTCAAGTATTATTTTCTAGACCTCTCAATCTTGTCATTGTCGTTTTTGCTCTCCAGTCTGCTGCCTTGTAAGTATGTATGTTATTTTGTCTTTGATCTTGCTCATGTTTTTGTTTCGTGAAGTTGGACTCTGGTCATTCCATTTATAATCTTTGATTTACTATTTCCTTGCCTTTGCAAGCACTTTTTGTTAGTCTATAGTCTTTCCTGGTTCTTTTTGACCAACAATTTCTGTTGATACTTTGTCGGTGCACTTTTGTTATGAAATAAATATTTGTGTTCAAATTGTGTCTACGTTTGTGGAATCCGATCGGCATTCAGTTCGTTCCCGAACTGTGTCAGCTACAGGGAGTTCCCTCACAAGCCGTGTAGGGCATTGGCTGAGCTTTTCTCATCAACAGACGTGCTCCTTTCTCATTGTCCTTGTGGAACTCATCACTAAATAACATACAGTACATATACACATAAGATGAGAAAGAGGTGCAGTTCATTCTCCTGCATTACTATTTTAGTGTGTGTGCGTATGTATGTTTTGTACGGGTCATCAAGATCGTGACAGCTGTCTGATGATTATTCCAGCTGCTGAGGATATCAAGTGTAATCCTCACTCACTCACTCACTCACTCACTCACACACACACACACACACACACACACACACACACACACACACACACAGTATTAAGGTCAGAAGCGATGCCCACTAAAAAGCCTGTAATCCATGACATCACAAGATGATATCAATGTGTGTCATGCTCCATGTCGTCCTCCTTTAGCCCAGGGAATGCTGAGAGTTGTAACGCTATAACTTATCAATGCAATGATATGATGATGTGAGAGTTACCTGAGGAAGAGTGAGACAGTTTGACGAGAGTGTGTAGACCACATAGGCCTCCTCCTGCCCTTTGACCCCACGCCCACCTTTGGTGTAACAGGACTCCCGTGCTTGCTCCATCATGGCGTCCAGCTCCGCCATCCCAAATACGCACAGCGCAGCGTTATCTGTGGCCAAAGACGTCGATGTCCATCCAGCCACCATGATGATGAAAAGTGTGGGCTTCCCTGAGAGTAGCCCCAGCCACGCTCCCCGGGCCAGGTTGTAGCCACCGTGGCATAGCAGAGGCACCTCAACATATGAGTAGAAGTTGCGGTCGGAGATGCAGAGGCGGGAGATGTATGTGCGGTACTCCATCTTGTTGCGAAAGTCTCGCCTTAAGAACAGGAAGTAGACATGGTCTTTGAAAGTGACCACCTTGACAAAATGCATGTCGTACTCAGAGTAGCTCCCAATGATCAGCTTGCCCAGCTCGTCCTCTTGAGCAAAGGCCCGCTGAGGAAGGATTGCTGGGTAGAGGCGGCGGGCTGTGATGGGCGGGATGTCGCCCAAACCCATTCCAGTGAAACCACGCCCCACGAGCATGAAGCGCAGCATCTCTCCACCAGCTCCGTCCCCAGTGGTGAGCACGATGCCCACTGTGGAAACATGGGGGTCATTGGCAGCAACGAACTGCGTGTCCACCGGGTTAGTGGACTGGTACAACAGCTGCGACATGTTGGTCAGACTCCTGGAGCGAACAATCACAAACACAAAGTCAGCACATGTCGGCGAGCATGTGTTAGGCTGAGGCTTTGCAATCTTACCTCTTTTCACAGATGCCCTGGTACAATGATCCACAAGCAATCATGCTACCCTGCTCCATTCCTTGACCCCGGTCCAGCAGCAGCAGCTTGTTGTGGTTGTGGGTCGGCCGGGCTGAGGGACAGTCTTTGAGGGCAATGGGGGGCAGGCAGTTGGGGGAATCCAAATGAGGTCCGGTCTTCACATGGGACATCAACTCCAGGTCCGAGCTCAGCTGGTGCAGGTGGTCCATTCCACCCACATACAGAAGCCCTGTCTCCGCATCCAGCACCAGGTGAGAGAGGGGGGCTCCTCGAAGGGTCACCCACTGCACAGACGAGTCCTGGGCCAGGAGGGGTACTGGAGGGATGAGGAGAAGGAGGAGGAGTGACGGGGGGATCATGGAGACCAGCATGACTCCTCCTCCTTACCTGCCAGGGGAAACACAAGACATGCCTTTCAGTGACAGCTAAACATGCACTGACAAACACACATTTTTCCACAGAGCGCTGCTCTTCATATTCCCATCTCTGTAAGTAAGATTGTTTCGGTCATTAAGAGCATAATGGTAGCACTCTTGTATGGATTTAATTAACTAAAGTATAACTTTCATTTAAACCATTAATTTGTCAACATGCAGTGCACTTACACCAACAAGTTGGAAGCACAATACTGGGCAAGGGATCAATGTCTTATTTTTTTCATATAACTTTCCAATATAGGATGTAGGCTATGCATGTGTAAGGTCGGTCACGCTCACCAAGAGCCAAAGAGGACTCTTGCAGAGGACGTGATTCACGTTCATGTACTCTGGCGCTGTGCCACTCACTCACTTACTGCTGGAGTCTATCCTAGCTGAATTTGGGCGGAAAGCCGATTCCACCCTTAACTGGTCTCAAATCACTTGCAGGGCACATAGAGAGATAAACAACCCTTCACACCTGAATCCACACTGTCACTGAGTGGGAACTGATCTCACATTGCTCCCTGCGTTGCAACGATTTTTAACAAAATCTTTTTGCCACAGTCAACACCCAAAACTTGTGTTTTGCACCTGTCATGGGCAGCATTTGTCACAGCCCCGTTTTGTTCGGCGGAAATGTCAGTGCTGTTGCTGCTGAGCAACCTCCAACTGGGTCCCAAAGTGGCTCCAAAAGCCACAGCGACCCGGGTACCTGCAGACCCAGTTGTCAGCTGTTGACTGGGAACTAGTGATGGGTCCATGAGGCCTCATGAGGCATGTCGACACACTGACACACTGTGTTGATACTGTGTCACTGACCACTGCCACCTGCTGGACTTTCAAAATCCCTGCAGTCAACCCTCAAGCTTCCTGGCCTCTGGTAGAGGACCAGAGCTGAATGGGGGACTACACCACCCGAGGGGTGAGACGAGGATTATTATTATATATATACTGTATATAATCCTCGTCTCACCCCTCGGGTGGTGTCCGTCCCCCATTCAGCTCGGGTCCTCTACCAGAGGCCAGGAAGCTTGAGGGTTCTGCGCAGTATCCTTGCTGTTCCCAGCACTGCACATTTCTGGACTGAGATGTCCGATGTTGTTCCCGGGATCTGTTGCAACCACTCATCAAGTTTGGGGGTCACTGCCCCGAGTGCTCCGACCACCACAGACACGACTGTCACCTTTACCTTCCAGGCTCTCTCCAGCTCTTCTATGAGCCCTTGGTATTTCTCGAGTTTCTCGTGTTCCTTCTTTCTGATGTTTCCATCACTTGGGACCGCTACATCCACTACAACGGCTTTCTTCTGCCCTTTATCTATGATCACGATATCTGGTTGGTTCGCCATTACCATCTTGTCAGTCTGGATCTGGAAGTCCCTCAGGATCTTCGCTCTGTCATTCTCCACCACCTTCGGAGGTGTTTCCCATTTTGACCTTGGGGTTTCCAGTCCATACTCCGCACAGATGTTTCGGTAGACTATGCCAGCCACCTGGTTATGGTGTTCCATGTAGGCTTTCCCTGCCAGCATCTTACACCCTGCAGTTATGTGTTGGATCGTCGGGAAAGCTGAAGTGAGATCAGCCACTTCAGCTTTCGGGTCTTAACGTCCGTGGTCTGAATCTCTTCCTTTGGCCACCTTATTATTCCTGCAGGGTATCTGATCACTGGCAGGGCATAGCTGTTTATTGCCCGGGTTTTATTCTTGCCATTGAGCTGGCTTCTTAGGAAATATACAGTATATATATATAAAAAAATCCTCATCTCACCCCTCGGGTGGTGTCCGTCCCTCATTCAGCTCGGGTCCTCTACCAGAGGCCAGGAAGCTTGAGGGTTCTGCGCAGTATCCTTGCTGTTCCCAGCACTGCACATTTCTGGACTGAGATGTCCGAAGTTGTTCCCGGGATCTGTTGCAACCACTCATCTAGTTTGGGGGTCACTGCCCCGAGTGCTCCGACCACCACAGGCATGACTGTCACCTTTACCTTCCAGGCTCTCTCCACCTCCTCTCTGAGCCCTTGGTATTTCTCGAGTTTCTCATGTTCCTTCTTTCTGATGTTTCCGTCACTTGGGACCGCTACATCCACTACAACGGCTTTCCTTTGCCCTTTAGGGTCTTTTTTATCCTGGACTTAAATTATCCTCGGAAGAGGATAGTTCGAGCGTGGGTTTTTTTCCCTCTCCCTACCCAGCGTTTTTCCTTTCTGAATTCTGAATGTAATTTCCCCATTGCGGGATAAATAAACGATATCTTATCTTATCTTATCTTATCTATGATCACGATATCTGGTTGATTCGCCATTACCATCTTGTCAGTCTGGATCTGGAAGTCCCACAGGATCTTCGCTCTGTCATTCTCCACCACCTTCGGGGGTGTTTCCCATTTTGACCTTGGGGTTTCCAGTCCATACTCCGCACAGATGTTTCGGTAGGTGCCATAACCAGGTGCCAGCCACCTGGTTATGGTGTTTCATGTAGGCTTTCCCTGCCAGCATCTTACACCCTGCAGTTATGTGTTGGATCGTCTCAGGTGCCTCTTTGCACAACCTACACCTTGGGTCTTGTCCGGTGTGGTATATCTGGGCCTCAATGGCTCTGGTGCTCAGGGCCTGCTCCTGAGCAGCCAGGATGAGTGCCTCTGTGCTGTCCTTCAGGCCAGCCCTCTCTAGCCACTGATAGGACTTCTTGAGATCAGCCACTTCAGTTATGGTCCGGTGATACATCCCGTGGAGGGGATTGTCCTCCCATGATGGTCCCTCTTCCAGCGCCTCATCCTCTGTTCCCCATTGTCTGAGACATTCTCTGAGTACGTCATCCGTTGGAGCCTTCTTGATGTATTCATGGAGCTTGGATGTTTCATCCTGGACAGTGGCTCTTACACTCACTAGTCCCCGGCCTCCTTCCTTTCGGCTTGCGTACAGTCTCAGGGTGCTGGATTTGGGATGGAACCCTCCATGCATGGTTAGGAGCTTTCGGGTCTTAACGTCCGTGGTCTGAATCTCTTCCTTTGGCCACCTTATTATTCCTGCAGGGTATCTGATCACTGGCAGGGCATAGCTGTTTATTGCCCGGGTCTTATTCTTGCCATTGAGCTGGCTTCTTAGGACTTGCCTCACTCGCTGGAGGTATTTGGCCGTAGCCGCTTTCCTTGTTGCCAGTTCGAGGTTGCCATTGGCTTGTGGTATACCGAGGTACTTGTAGCTGTCCTCAATGTCTGCTATTGTTCCTTCAGGGAGTGAGACCCCTTCAGTGCGGACTACCTTTCCTCTCTTAGTCACCATCCAACTACATTTCTCAAGCCCGAATGACATCCCGATGTCGCTGATGTAGCTCCTGGTTGTGTGGATCAGGGAGTCTATGTCCCTTTCGCTCTTAGCATACAGCTTTATGTCATCCATGTAGAGGAGGTGACAGATCGTAGCACCATTTCTGAGGCGGTATCCATAGCCTGTCTTGGTGATTACTTGGCTTAGGGGGTTCAGTCCTATGCAGAACAGCAGTGGGGAGAGTGCATCACCTTGGTATATGCCACATTTGATGGACACTTGGGTAAGTGGCTTGCCATTGGCTTCAAGTGTGGTTTTCCACATCCTCATCGAGTTTGCAACGAAGGCTCTTAGGGTCCTGTTTACCTTATACAACTCCAAGCATTCAGTGATCCATGTATGTGGCATCGAGTCATAGGCTTTCTTGTAATCAATCCAGGCTGTGCACAGGTTGGTATGTCGGGACCTGCAGTCTTGTGCGACTGTTCTGTCAACCAGGAGCTGATGTTTGGCTCCTCTGGTATCTCTACCAATGCCCTTCTGTGCTTCGCTTATGTATTGATCCATGTGTCCACTTATCTTAGCCGCAATGATGCCTGACATGAGCTTCCATGTTGTGGAGAGACAGGTTATTGGCCGATAGTTGGATGGGACTGCACCCTTTGAGGGATCCTTCATGATCAGGATCATTCGCCCTTCGGTTAGCCATCCTGGGTGAGTCCCATCCCTCAGCAGCTGGTTCATTTGTGCTGCTAGGCGCTCATGGAGTGCTGTGAGTTTCTTTAGCCAGTAGGTGTGGACCATGTCCGGGCCTGGTGCTGTCCAGTTCTTCATATCTGAGACTCTTTCCTGTATGTCTGCCACTGTTATGGTAACTGGGTTCTGTTCAGGGAGGTTGCTGTGCTCCTCTCTCAGGGTCACCAGCCATTGTGCACTACACTGTTATGTTGCAGATACATTTTCTTGGAGGAATTCAATAAAATATCACATCGATAAAAGGTCAAAACATGCGCCAAATTCCAAAGTAAAATCAAAATGGTGAACTTCCTGTTTGGTTTAGGGAATGACTAAGATACTATTTTGGCCAGTTACATATGCCTCTCTGCCTTTTAAATTTTTTTTCTTTGCTTTTTTGCATCATGTTTAATCGCACAATATCACAACAAATTGCATTGTATCGTATCAGATCGCATTGATTTGTGCACTGCAACCTCCTTCTCCCATATGCCTTTCCAGTACCTTTCAGTTTCCAGTCTTGGTGGGTCAGCTCTGTTGTTAGGACCCTGCCAATGAGTGTACACTTTCGCAGATTGTGTTGCGAACAGCCTGTTTATTCGTCTGGCCTCATTCTCTTTCGTGTACCGCTTTAGGCGGATGGACAAGGCTTGGAGCCTTTGTTTGGCAGTTTCGAGTGCTTCAGGTATGGTCATCTGGATGTACCTCTCGGGTATCGGCCTTTTCATCACACCTCTCTGGGCCTCCGTCAATTGACTCACATCTTTCCGAGCCGCCTTGATCTTAGCCTCCAACCGTCTTTTCCATGGTGGGTAACGTATCTCATGGCTTCCATGGTTGCTCTTATAGCCAAGCATCTCTAGGATCACTGATGCTGAAGCGTATATCAGCTCATTGGTTTTCGTGATCGTTACGGTAGGGATCACCCTCAGTGCTGCATTCACACTTTCCCTGAGACTTTCAGGTGGTACTTCACATAGCCGTTGTAATCGGTTTCTAGGTTGCCCAGCTTTCATTCTTGCCATGATCTTAGCTTTCAGGTCAGTTGCTACCTAGCTCAGCATTTCATTCATTGGGGCTGGCCTCTCAATCTCTGGTATGACCTCCTCCTCTGATCTGGCAGCCTGGGGCCCTTCACCATGGAACCTGCGTTGTACCTCATCAATCTCAAGTTGTGACAGCAGTTGCCGTTTGTGGATGTTGGAACACTGAGCTACTAGTTGTTTCGTGGTCAACCGTGACTGTGGGTTTCGAAGTAACCATTTAGCCCACATTCTCTGCATGTAACCCCTCTGACTAGGGTTGCTTGAGTAGTAGCATTCCAACAGAGCCATGTTATCGCATCTCGCCCATCTCCGCTTTGTTCCAGTAGCCCATTTTTCATCAAGGTGCTCTGGTTCCCCAGCACCTGACGCAGACCTTGTTTGGCCGGGTGACGCCTCTCGTTTTATTGTCTCTCATCATTGTATGAGGTAGGCATTAGCGTGAAGGATCTTGCCCAAGGACCCACACTGGATGGTGTTATGTGCTCATTTTTTGCCCCAAGCGGGATTCGAACCACCGTCTCCCGTACGCCAAACCAACTAAGCTATCCAGCCGCTCTCTCTCTCTCTCTCTCTCTCTCTCTCTATATATATATATATATATATATATATATTGCCCTGTGACTGGCTGGCAACCGGTTGTCTGATTGTCTTCAAATGCAGTTTGAAAACAATCAGATACATTTTCTTGGAGGAATTCAATAAAATATCACATCGATAAAAGGTCAAAACATGCGCCAAATTCCAAAGTAAAATCAAAATGGTGAACTTCCTGTTTGGTTTAGGGAATGACTAAGATACTATTTTGGCCAGTTACATATGCCTCTCTGCCTTTTAAATTTTTTTTCTTTGCATCATGTTTAATCGCACAATATCACAACAAATTGCATTGTATCGTATCGGATCGCATTGATTTGAACTAAATGTGTATCGCATCGTATCAAATTGTGAAGACGGTGAAATGTATCGCATCGTGTCGCTAGATAATTCCACGTATCGTTTAAGTATTGCATCGCTGGTAGTGCATCGAGATGTGTATCGAATCGTCCTCAGTGCTGAGATTCACATCCCTAGTGTGTGTCTGTGTGTGTGTGCGCGCACACGTGCATCTATGCGATGTGGCTCTTTGCATTAACACAGTAAAAAAAATTGGCTCTTAGTCTCTGTCTGGTTGGCCACCCCTGAACTACACAATAAAACACTCGTACACAAAGCACTGTGCATACATGAATCTTTGGGTGAGGTAAACTGAGGATTCCAGCCAGCAGGTGACCCTGACAGAACACTAATGTCGTTTGAGTGCATGTTGGATATAAAAAGGGCAAAATAGGTCACTTTTTCTCAACTGCAAACCCCATATTCATTACATGAACCAAACCATCTCCAAATCTAGCAAGCCCCTTCCCCCAACCTCCCACTGTTGAATGAGCACTTGCTTGTGAACTTCCAAAAATGCATGCTGGGATATGTTGGGGCCTCAGGCCTTACACACATACATGGACCAGTTCAATATTTCCATGGTGACTTTCAGTTTACGCATGCATGAACACGCACGCGCGCGCGCACACACACACACACACACACACACACACACACACACACACACACACACACACACACACACACACACACACACACAGCATTATAATAAGTTGCTCCATCTAATACAAAGAAACTCATCAATAATTCATAGAGAAGACATTAATGTTTTCAGAAAGTTAATGAGACAAAGTTGGAAGGCAAAGAAAAAGGAAAGTGTGCATACGTGTGTGTGTGTGTGTGATAGAGAGAGAGAGAGAGAGAGAGAGAGAGAGAGAGAGCGAGAGGTGCCTTACAGCAGGGGTCCCCAACCTTTTTTGCCCCACGGACCGATTTATGTCAGACAATATTTTCAGGGACCGGCATTTAAGGTGTGGCGGAAATAATACAACAAAATAATATGGTATGAGCTGCATGAAAACTGTGGTGTTTTTGAAATATAATAATAAACACAAGGAGAGTCTAATCTGGCCGCAACACTGTGATCGCTATGGTAATTTTTAATGTCTTCAAAATGCAATACAACGCAAATTCAAAGTGCATGAAAATGACGACTCACCACAGCCCCGAGCTTGATTTTCTGCAACCAGACGGTCCCATCTCAGGATAAAAGGAGACAATGACACCTCAAGTGTGTGGTTTATGTCCAGTCTACTTCGTAATTTTGTTTTAGTCGCCGTTGCTTCAGAAAACCCCCGCCTCACACAGGTAGGATGTCGGAAATAGCAACAGTGCTATTGTGGCGATCTCAGAGTATTCAGCCATAACTTTAATCCAGTTGTCTCGAACGTACTTTTAAAGCCGCCGTCATTTGCGATCTCCAGCAGATTTTTTACTCATTTTGCAAGCTCCGGCGTTTTGTTTTTAGTCTAATCGGTCACGTGACGGAGAAGTTTGACATGTGTCAAGCCTGACAGACAGATGTAACGGAGAATCCGGTAACTTTTCAAAATAAAACATCTTTCGTATTCTGTAATAAATAAATTGGAATTAAGGCAAGTTCTTTCTGTGCGGCCTGGCACCAAATGCCCTGCGGACCGGTACCGGTCCGCGGACCGGCGGTTGGAGACCACTGCTTTACAGTGAGTGAGTGTGCAGATATGATACAAACCATGTGATTCATGTGAATCATGTGATGAAATGAAAAAGACCATCGGCTCTATTTTCATAGAAAGTGTACATGCGCTCAATCATAAAAACTGGTCATTTTCATGCTGGGCAGGTCTGGTTAACCATGTTTGGGAATTTGACATACCACGCTGCACCATCTTGGGTGTTCTCGTCAACTGAGGGCATTTCTTTGCCCTCAGTGCACCTGATAATTTAGCAACACTGCTCCGAGCTGGTCTAATTTGTGCCAATGTGATTTTGGTGAATTTGATCGCGATGCAGGGAGACAGATGCTGCAATACACTGATATATGTGCTGGATCTTATAATTCATTCATAAATACAGGAATGGCAATTTTCGGCCATTTTATTTCTTAAAGTGATAATTTTTGTGAATCGTCTAAATCCATTGAGAAAATTTTAGGGGGGGTCAGGTACCTTATCGTCGAGTTTTCACGAGTTCTCCCAATCAGTCTTTCCATTTTCCGATTGTAAACAGCCCTGCGATTGGACGTGTATGCGTACTTGTTGTGATTGGTCGCTATATCGGCAAATGCAAATCACAACCAATCTGTGTTTGCCTTCCTAAACCCCTTTCTCGCAAATGCCGAATGTTATCGAGACTCGCGACGAAGCTAAAGTGCGTCAGATAGATGCGGATCTGAAAAACACGTTTCGATGGGACTGGTTAGATAGAAAGCTGACGGTGTCCCCAGTAGGAAACAGTAAAGAGGAACCATTGTGCTTGTGTCGGATTTCGTGAAAAAGCTCGATGTCGCCGATAAAGCTCTGTGTACAGTGTGTGACGATGTCATTCTATACGGATCGAGAGGATGGAAAGCTTTACAGAGTCACGCAACCTCGGTGAAACACCGAAAACAGACATTTCTACTGAAAAGTAACTGCTCGATCTCAGGTGCTTTTCGACAGCCTGGAGCATGTGTATAAACAAGAGGAGTTGGCGAAAAAGAAAGTGGAAAAAGACGTAGAGGACCAATAAGCATTTAGCGCTTGCTAAAAAGCTTAAAATGAAGAGAAAATAAAGTATTCTACCTCATGACAATATTGTTGTATATACTGTAAATAGACATCCACTTTATTGAATAAAATACATTCATAACCCATATATAGTAAACAGTGTGGGACTTCACTATCACTGTATGAGGTAAGAATCAACAGCTTTTTTATCACATTTACACAACACTTTATGAATATAAGTAATGAACAAATCTTAAATATGGCAGGGAATGTGTTTCCTTTTTTAGTTTTGATTTTGAGCAGCAAATTTGAAGTTACATGTCGGTGCTCACCAGGAATACATAAGCAAAATTGCACAAATTTTCACTTGAAAGAATAGTGAACAATCTGGGGATTTTTTTTCTGTTAAAGTTTCAAATAGTGTGTAAACTGAATACAATTCATCTTCAGCATGTTTAGAGCCACTTTTGTAAGTGGCCCCGACCCCCGTCCCAGACACGCCCCCTTCCGCTTTTTTCATCACTCGCCATTCTCATCCCTGTAAATATGACAACAGCATGCACAGAATTATCTGCATCATTGTAGAAATCAGTACATTCAGCGCATCATTATTATCATTATCTTTATTAAATGTATTAAAACAGTCCCCACAGCAATCATTGGGGAGGGTCACACAGGAAAATGAAGAATTGGACTCAAAGGCGGTCTCCAACTGCCCACTTCATTGCAGTTATAACTGATCGCCCTGGCCAACTTCACAACATCCGTGCAGGGCTACTTGCAGTTCCTTATAAATGTACTTGCCAGGATGTCCGAAGATTTTCGGAACAAATCGGACACTATAAACATAGACTCTGATGAATGTCAAAAAATATACAGTATTTATTTACCGAAAAAAGGCATGAGGCAGACAAAGTACAAATAAGGACACTGGTACAATAATCAGGATAACAACGAGAACAAAAAATGCTTGCAAACTGCAAGGAGTGAGTGGAGCCACTATTACAGTATTGTCCAGGAAGTAAGTTGGCTGTGTTCAACCCCACAATGGTGTGAATGCTACTTTCTACCAGCGCCCGCCTACAAAAATATCAAAAGAAAGAAAACTCCATTCATGCACAAAAGTGAGACTCCACCTTGCCCTAGACTTCCACTGGGCATGAAAATAGGGCCCCCGGTCACTGTTGGGCTCGAAACACACACACACACACACACACACACACACACAACACAGCAGTTTGTTCAACACAATGCGGTCTGCTTAGGAACAAGCACTCCCAATAATGACCGTCAAGGATCTCCTCAGTGATCAGAACCTAGTCCCGGAAACAGAAAAGAACTGGATCCAGAACTGGTGATGGAAAGGGAACCGTGTGTGTGTGTGGGGGGGGGGGGGGGTCTGAAAGTAACCGCAATGCCACGGTCTGATTTGCTGCTGTGTATCAACTGCATTAGGTCACTTCCATAGAAGCTCAGAGATGCATCCCATTGCTGGTAACCATGGCAACAGTGAGGAGGATCTTCCGGAAGAACGTTGCCTGCCTGTTTGAAATATTCCAGTATTCAGCAGTTTACTTGGTGAAGTGCGTGGTTTTGTTTCAACAAGAATGTTCTTTTGTTCCCAGCCAACCGCACCCCACCCCCACAGCCTCAAAACCTTACGAACACCCCCACACAAACCTCCTTGCTTCTCCTGTTCCTGGGTTTCCATTACTCTCCAGGGTTCTCGCCTCCTCCTTCGCTCTCTATTTAAATGCAAGTCCAAGTGATATTAAACGCTGTCTTACCTCAGGCATGCAAACACACACACACACACGCACACACACACACACACACACACACATGCTTGACATCTCTTTGAAGATGGCAAGTATGAGGATCTCAGTGAAAAATATGCATGACGTGTGTGTGTGTGTGCGTGCGTGCGTGCGTGCATGTGTGTGTGTGCACGTGTGTGTGTGTGCATATGTGTGTGTGTCTGGAGACACAGAGAGAGAGGAAAAGTAGGAACGCCAACATGCAGAATAGCTGTTTCCACCTATTTTTCGATGTTTTGCTTTTTAAGGTTTGGGTCGCAGATCCATTTAGGCTGGGACGGGAACAACTAGTAAACAATTAAGTAATTTTTGTAATTACAAGTTCCCAACATATTCGGTAAGTGACTTGGAAAGTGACGAAAAACTGCGACTGTTGGCCAAGGTAGAAAATGTGCATTCATATAAGAGTTCATCAGGTCTCATTCAAGGTTGCCAAAGTTCACAAACCATTCGCCTGAAGTTTGCCAGATGTTCGGCAATACATTTATTTTTGGGTGGGGGGGTGTTCTTGTCGCAAGGAAATTTTGAACATGTTGAGGGGGAAACCCCTAAAAAAGTATGAATAATAGCTAGTCTACACAGTTAACTGCATTTTGAAATGTTCAAAATGTCCTTGCATCAAGAAAGGTACAGGTGAACATCTGGCAACTGTTTAGTGAACATGTGCGATTTAATGAACCCTGATGAATCCTGATGACAACGCAACATTTGCTGCCTTCAAAAACTCTCGCATTTGTTCACCGTTCAGTAGTATCAGGGCTTCGCGTCCAACTCATGCTGTAGAGCAGACATTTCCAGCTCCGGGCCTGGAGAGCTACTGTCCTGCCTGTTTTCCAGTTCTCCCGCCTGCAACACACCTGATTCAGATGATCAGCTCATCAGCCAGCTCTGAAGCAAGCAAACAATCCTGATGATTTGAATCAGGTGTGTTGCTCCTGGGGGAGCTGGAAAACAGGCAGGACATCAGCCCTTGAGGACCGACTTTGGACACCCCTGCTGTAGAGAAATGTTACTGTTGTTCCATTCTGTCTATGTATAATCAATTCTGGTCGAACGCTGACATGTTCCCCATTCAATGCTTTGTGAGAGTGATGCCTTTTAGACAGAGACTGGTGCTTTACTGAAAGTGTAAAAAAAAATTGGAACTATACATTAAGTGGATACGCTGCATGAGCCATGCAGCGTATCTGAGCCATGTCACGTCTGTAAAACAACGTCCTCATATCTATAAAGTTGTTACAGGTATGTCATCCTCAACATTCATCCATCCATCCCTTATCTGATCTGCTTAATTCAGGGGTGGGCAATTATTTTCCCGGGGGGGCCAAATGAGAAGCAGAAAATATTGTGGAGGGCCGGGCCAAAAGTTAGAAATAGAAATAGAAAATAAAGAAGATAGCACAATGTCTTTGTATGCCAGTAATAACGTAACATTCTCCTCCACCATCACACTCAGCACCGGTTCTCCTCAAGGATGTGTACTGAGCCCCCTTTTGTTCACGCTCTACACATTTGCTTGCTCTCCGACTCATATTCGCGGTCCAGTTTGCGGAAAGTTTTTAACATGAAAACAATCAAACCATTCTAGGAAATGTTCATATACTCGAGCCACAAGCAATTCACTCTGAACATGGAAATTGCCAGAATCGGACTGAGTAAGAATCGCTTCCTTGTTTTTCAAAGTCTCGTAGATTTGAGTCTTTCCGACTCCAGGCGTCTCCTGAATGTTTCGTACTTTGTTACCCACTTCGTTTAATCAGATACATATCACTTTCCCTTCCATGGTCATTACTCTCTCCCTCTTTCTTCATCTTCCCCTCCCTCCCTGTGCTCTGCAACTTGAAGTAACTGCGCCACCTGGTGTTGAAATACCTGTCATTACAAGTCCAAACGAAATGAATGCAATCAAACCTTAATTGTGCACCAATCTTCGGCGGGCCGGATTAAAAAGACCAACGGGTCGGATTCGGCCCGCGGGCCGTAGTTTGTCCACCCCTGGCTTATACTCATGAGGGTCGTGGGCGTGCCGCAGCCTATCCCGTCTGTCTTTGTGCAGTAGGTTTGGTACACCCTGAAATAGTTGCCAGCCAATCGCAGGCCACACATAGACAAATATCCATTTGCGCTCTCACCAATGGACAATTTACAAAGTGTTCCATTAACCTACCCTGCATGTTTTTGGCATATAGGAGGAAACCGGAGCACCCAGAGAAAACTCACACAGGCACGGGGAGAAATTGCAATCTCGACACAGTAAGGCTGGAGACGGATTTGAACCCACAACCTTTGCACTGTGCGGCAGAAGTGCTAATCAGTCTACCACCATGCCGCCGCCATCCTAAACATTTCAAATGTAAACTTTATAATAAACATTTGCTTGATAATCCATGTATTTATCAACAATGAAATTATTATCTTGACTATCATTCATTCATACCTGTTGTATCCATGCTATTTATTGAAATTGATATTCCCTCAACTCACTATCATACGTAGTTGGTTTTTACAGATTTGTCAGCGTCAACATTGAAAATCGGTAGTTTAATAGCAAAAATAACAATTTGGGTTAACATTTGCCATTGAATTACATCCATCCGTTAAGGATGTCTTTACACTAGCATTTGACGAGCATAAATATTTGCTCAGAATAGAGTCTTAGTGTTTTTAACAATCATTATTTGAGGTAATTGTAAACCGATTTATCAAAGCGAACCTAAAACAACATATTGTTCTGGTGAAAGTGCAAAAGCTGAGAATTATTTGCACAATCAGGCACTGATGATGACATAATGAAAAAGTGACTCAGTGCTCGAGTAGACTTCCAAAGGCTTGAGTTTTCAAGCTTGAGTATGCTTTTTGAAGAACTCCGCACCTAAACCTAAGCAGAAATGACCAAGTAAGGTGTAATCAAATCCAAGACACCCTAAGCCACCCGTCCATCCATCCATCCATTTTCCGATCCGCTTTATCCTCACAAGGGTCGCAGGCAATAGGCGGGGGGGGGGGGCACCCTGAACTGGTTGCCAATCACAGCTGCCCATTAATATGTCACAAATCTTTGTACTAGCAGGTAGCATATGGCTTGGTGATGAATATTAGGTCCGAGAGGGTTTGACCTCTGGAGGTGGGGCTCGTTGGCAAGCACCTGGTGGCCGGGCCTACACTCATGGGGCCCGGCTGGGCTCAGCCCGAAGAGGCAACGTGGGTCCCCCTTCTCATGGTCTCACCACCCGTGGGAGGGGTCAAAGGGGTCGGGTGCAATGCGAGCTGGGCGGCAGCCAAAGGCGGGGACCCTGGCGGTCCGATCATCGGCTGCAGAAGCTAGCTCTTGGGACATGGAATGTCACCTCTCTGGCAGGGATGGAGCCCGAGCTGGTGTGTGAGGCAGAGAAGTTCCGACTGGATATAGGCGGACTGGCCTCCACACACAGCCTGGGTTCTGGTACCAGTTCTCTCGAGAGGGGTTGGACTCTCTTCCACTCTGGAGTTGCTCACGGTGAGAGGCGCAGAGCAGGTGTGGGCATGCTCATTGCCCCCCGGCTCAGTGCCTGTACATTGGGGTTCACACCGGTAGACGAGAGGGTTGGGGGGACCGGTCCTGACTGTTGTTTGTGCATATGCACCAAACAGCAGCTCAGCATACCCACCCTTTTTAGAGTCCTTGGAGGGTGTGCTGGAGAGTACTCCTGCTGGGGACTCCCTTGTTCTGCTGGGGGACTTCAATGCTCACGTGGGCAATGACAGTGAGACCTGGAGGGGCGTGATTGGGAGGAACGGCCCCCCCGATCAGAACTCGAGTGGTGTTTTGTTATTGGACTTCTGTGCTTGTCACGGACTGTCCATAACGAACACCTTGTTCAAACATAAGGGTGTCCATGTGTGCACTTGGCACCAGGACACCCTAGGCCGTAGTTCGATGATCGACTTTGTGGTTGTATCATCGGATTTGCGGCCGCATGTTTTGGACACTCGGGTGAAGAGAGGGGCGGAGCTGTCAACTGATCACCACCTGGTGGTGAGTAGGCTCCGATGGTGGGGGAAGATGCCGGTCCGTCCTGGCAGACCCAAACGTATTGTGAGGGTTTGTTGGGAGCGTCTGGCGGAATCCCCTGTCAGAAAGAGTTTCAACTCCCACCTCCGACAGAGCTTTTCCCATGTTCCGGGGGAGGCGGGGGACATTGAGTCCGAGTGGACCATGTTCCGTGCCTCTAGTGTTGAGGCGGCCAATCTGAGTTGTGGCCGTAAGGTGGTTGGTGCCTGTCGTGGCGGCAACCCCCGTACTCGCTGGTGGACACCAGCAGTAAGGGATGCCGTCAAGCTGAAGAAGGAGTCCTATCGAGCCTTTATGGCCCGTGGGACCCCAGAGGCAGCTGACGGGTATCGACTGGCCAAGCGGCAGCTTCGGTGTTCGCCGAGGCAAAAACCCGAGCGTGGGAAGAGTTCGGTGAGGCCATGGAAGCCGACTTCCGGACGGCTTCGAGGAAATTCTGGTCCACCATCCGACGTCTCAGGAGGGGGAAGCAGTGCACCACTAACACTATGTACAGTGGGGATGGGGCGCTGCTGACTTCGACTCGGGACGTTGTGAACCGGTTTGCAGAGTTCTTCGAAGACCTCCTCAACTCCACCAACACGTCTTCCTTGGGGGAAGTAGAGTCTGGGGACCCTGAGGTGGGCTCTCCTATCTCTGTGGTTGAAGTCACCGATGTGGTTCGAAAGCTCCTCGGTGGCAAAGCCCCAGGGGTGGATGAGATCCGCTCAGAGTTCCTCAAGGCTCTGGATGTTGTGGGGCTGCCCTGGTTGACACGCCTCTGCAACATCGCGTGGTCAACGGGGAGAGTGCCTCTGGATTGGCAGACCGGGATGGTAGTCTCTTTTTTAAAAGGGGGACCGGAGGGTGTGTTCCAACTACAGAGGGATCACACTCCTCAGCCTCCCTGGTAAGGTCTATTCAGGGGTGCTGGAGAGGAGGGTCCGTCAGGAAGTCGAGCCTCAGATTGAGGAGGAGCAGTGTGGTTTTCGTCCCGGCCGTGGAACAGTGGACCAGCTCTACACCCTTAGCAGGGTCCTCGAGGGTATGTGGGAATTCGCCCAACCAGTCTACATGTGTTTTGTGGACTTGGAGAAGGCGTTTGACCGTGTCCCTCGGGGAGTTCTGTGGGGGTGCTTCGTGGGTATGGGGTACCGAACCTCCTGATACGGGCTGTTTGGTCACTATACCACCGATGTCAGAGTTTGGTTCGCATTGCCGGCAGTAAGTCGGAATCGTTTCCAGTGAGGGTAGGACTCCGCCAAGGCTGCCCTTTGTCACCGATTCTGTTCATAACCTTTATGGACAGAATTTCTAGGCGCAGCCGAAGCGTTGAGGGGGTCCGTTTTGGTGGCCTCAGTATTGCATCCCTGCTTTTTGCAGATGATGTGGTGCTATTGGCTCCTTCAAACAGGGCTCTCCAACTCTCACTGGAGCGTTTCGCAGCCACTCGGTAAAGCGGTTGGGATGAAAATCAGCACCTCCAAATCTGAAACCATGGTCCTCAGTCGGAAAAGGGTGGAGTGCCCCCTCCGGGTCGGGGGGGAGATCTTGCCCCAAGTGGAGGAGTTAAAGTATCTTGGGGTCTTGTTCACGAGTGAGGGCAGGAGGGAGCGAGAGATTGACAGGCGGATCGGTGCAGCGTCTGCTGTGATGCGGACGTTGTATCGGTCGTGGTAAAGAAGGAGCTGAGCCAAAGGGCGAAGCTCTCAATTTACCGGTCGATCTACGTTCCAACCCTCATCGATGGTCACGAGCTATGGATCGTGACCGAAAGAACGAGATCCCGGATACAAGCGGCCGAAATGAGTTTTCCCCGCAGGGTGTCCGGGCTCTCCCTTAGAGATAAGGTGAGAAGCTCGGTCATCCGGGAGGGGCTCAGAGTCGAGCCGCTTCTCCTCCACATCGAGAGGAGCCAGATGAGGTGGCTTGGGCATCTGATTCGGATGCCTCCTGAACGCCTCCCTGGTGAGGTGTTCCGGGCATGTCCCACCGGGAGGAGACCCCCGAGGAGACCCAGAACACGCTGGAGAGACTATGTCACCCAGCTGGCCTGGGAACGCCTCGGGATCCCCCGGGGAGAGCTGGAAGAAGTAGCTAGGGAGAGGGAAGTCTGGGCTTCCCTGCTAAAGCTGTTGCCCCCGCAACCCGGCCCTGGATAAGCGGTAGAAGATGGATGGATGGATGGATGGGTTTGACCTCTTTGTCATTTTGTCGAGATATTTAAGAATTTAGTTCGACATTAGAAGAGGAAAGCTCCTTTAGTGTTAGGCTAACAGTAATGTGAAACACATTAACTTTGTACTGATTTTGTTTCAATTTTTTATTTCTTAATGCCACTAGACTCAACTAAAATGTTGTCTTTAAAAGTTAAACATATATACTGACTACATAGTGTTGAATTCTACTTGTATCAGATGACTTCATTCAAGAGGCAGGGTCACTTCAAGAAGGATGTTGTGATTTTTCAAGTGTTGAGTTAAAGACCAAGTGTGAAGTAAAGTTGGCCAACCATGTTTTTGAGTAATATCAATGGCTGAACAATTATAAGCATATTCATTTTTTTTAACGCAACCCTTACAGATTCTTTGTTTAACCCTTCGCAACGCCCTTGACAACGAAAATGCTTTACTTCGTTGTTTTTCAGTGGATGGCTCTTCTTTACGAATGACAGATGGAGAGATGGAATCCTTTAATGCAGTTTATTAAAAAGGAGAAAGAAAAAAAACGTCTGCACCTCTGAACGGATGAACGAGAACACACCCCCTTTCAGTCACGAAAACACTTCCTGCTTCTCTTTAGCCAATCAGACGCAAGCAACATAATAATGTTTCAACAATTATTAAACAGAATATAATTTAGATAACTATAACATAAAAGAATATAATGCTCAAATATAAAATGAAATTTTTTTATAATTTAACATAAGCTTACAATTTTGTCAAAGCATAGCTGCCAACTCTTGTGGAATGAACAGGAGAAGGTAGCGACGTTAGCCGAAAGCTAACTCGAGAAGCTAGCAACGTTGAACAGGAGAAGCTAGCGATAGCGACGTTAGTTTTCGGCTCGAGGCAAACCCCGATCGATGCTCTTCATATCAGCAATGAGTAATAATGGCAGTCAGACAAATTGTTCTGGAAGTACATTTCAATCGGTTGGCAGCGCTGCTTTGTTGACGAATGAATATTGAATTGAATTGAATTGAATACAACTTTATTGTATTCATGACACATCCTCTTGGAAAACTGCCAATCATTTGTCACGCCTAATGCATTTTATCATTTATTTAATAATTAAATCTTTGGTAAGACAGGTTAGAAAAGATGTGATAGCATTTTTTTTTTTAGGTTTTATAGGTTTCATGAGTAAAATATATTTCTAGTGTCTCCTCATGTTTATTCTACAGGTTATTACTCAATGCAACTGCTGTCCCAACAATTCACCTGCCTCCACCAGACCAGCAAATTCAATATCCACCTGTCCAGCATGCAGCAGCAGCTAAGCGAGACAGGAAGCGAACCGTAGCTGAGGCTATCAGCTCTGAGACGGCTGAGTGTGGGGGTCAGTTATTGCTGGATGAATCCAGTTCAAACAGCCAATAAGATGATGAAGTTATACCACCACATAGTGAGGATAAAAGTAAGTGATGATGATGATGAGGATGGCCATTTGTGATAAACATATACATACATTGATTATAAATATACAGTATATTTTCAATTTGTTCAGTGGTGCAGACATTAAAGTATTGTCCTCCATGCGAGAAATGTAAGAAGAGGGCAAATTACCGGTCCATTGGTATGCAATGCAACTTGGGCCAACCAGGACCCAACAGGAAAAAGGTCTGTATGCCACTGGTTGACACAGACATGAAGAGGAGAGTGACGTGGAAAAGGACAGTCAACACGTCCCGAACCAAGATGTGGAGTATATTGCAGGGGAGGACAGCGATGAAGATGAACCAAGTTCATCAGATGATGAAGTGACACATGTCAGCTTCGAAGAAATCCAGTAAGATTATCATAATTATTTTCATTGTAAAAGCGATTAACACAAATCAACATTTACAACCACAAAACTGAAATTGGCAAAATTGACAAGAGCATATGTCATTTTAATTGCATTTTCAAGCTCTAATTACTCACATTTGTCTCATAATGGTAATTGTGCATTATTGAAATGTAACCTCCTGACTACCAGAAGTTCAAATTTGTCCTCTGTAGAGGACATTTGTGGACCTACAGTAAATATCTCCCACACAGTGCATCCAATCGCATTAACTCCTTTTGCTACTCTAAAGAGGACAGTCAGTGCTTTCCAATGATAACAAATTTGTAGGGGTTAGAAAAAGTAAGAAAATGGTTTCCCTTAGTGCAAGCACTTTTTATGGGAAGAGGAAAAGTAATACGTTTTATCAAACACATTTTGTCTTGAAATGCTGTTGGCATTTTATTTATAAGACTCTTATGAACACGTTGAGTTGTTTTAAGTGTATTTGAGCCTAGTATTCAAGTGTTTAAAAAATGTAGTGGAATTTCAAAAATTTCTTTTGGAGTAGTCCAATTACTTCACATAGATTGGGGAATTTCAAAATAAATGTGATTGGACAACATTTTTTTTCCCCTGGTAGTCAGGAGGATAAATATTTGCAGGAGCAATGAAAGTGAAGACCTTCACAAGCAGCGGAAGTACTTGTGTTCGAGTCCTCCCTGATCGCCCTCTTGGCCGTTTGTGTCCTTTGCAAAGGCAGAAGCGCCTGCTTCCGCTATGTCAAAGGTCACTGGTGAAGATCCAGGCTGTTTGCACTGTTTGTGGAAACAAGCATCAGTGGTGTAATCAGCCCTTTGTTAGAAACCTGCCTGTACTAAATGTCCTCCTCAGCTCTGAAATCCTGTTCACAGGAAGTTTGCCAAGCAAGGCTTTACAAATGTTCAGGTAAACACCAGGTTGGATTGTTATGAAGCCCAAATGATGAAATTGAGCAAATTAAATGTAATTGTGACCTATGCATATAATGTTACACTTGTTGCTCTGACATGTGGGCTATGAATTGAAAAATCAACATGTATTGGTTGTATGTTTTCAGATTCCTGAATATTCAATGTCACAATAAGTGGACATACTACCACCACCAGGCCACGTATCTCCATGAAGCACTGACAACCACATGGACGAAGAAGCAGTGTGCTCTTTTGGGGTCCATTAAGGAGAAGGAACTGGTCCTTGGAGGGGGTGGAAGATGTGACTCCATGGGTCACCGTGCCATGTACAGGAGTTATAATTTGATGCAACTGGAACTAAACAAGGTGCTAACTGTTCATCTGGTGCAGGTAGGTAAAACCTTGTGCAACTAGCCAATTGGCAGTGAACTGCTTTGTCGATTATATGCGGCATAATTATATGCCAATTATTTTAGTCTCATGACGCGTATTAAACTTATCCTTTAGAGCAGGGGTGCCCATTACGTCGATCCTGATCTACCGGTAGATCTAAGACAGGTCCCAAGTAGATCCGAGGAGTGTCGAGGAGAAAAACAAACAAACAACCATTTGTGTGTCTTTGTACATGTTAGTAATATATATATTTTTGTGTTATGTACGCTGCACCCTAATCATCCTATCAGTCTCATTTTCACCAAAACAAATAAAATAAAATAAAAAAGAAAATAAAGCAGGTAAATCTTGAATTTACGGTGGCGCGTGATACGTCACCGGAAGTTGTTAGCGCTCAGCAGTCTGCAATTGCAGTTTGTGATCAGAGCTGTTGCGCTCTTTTATCGTCATTATTCTCATTCAGAGTTTGCTTCGTGTACAATTCACCGAGGGCACGGGCAAAGAATAGGAATCTAGGAGGGCCCAGGGAAGCACTTTAAAATGGTACGTGTGAGCTACGATAGTTAACAGGCTGCAAAAGTGCATCGCATGCCTCAGTTTCAGGCTGTTTCTCATCGTGTGTGTGTGTGCGTGTGTGTGTGTGTGTGTGTGTGCGTGTGTTTGTGCGTGTGCGTGTGGGAGGTTAGTTGATCGAAAAGTAGATCTTCGGTCCAAAAGGTTTGGGCACCCCTGCTTTAGAGTAACGAGACTGGGGGAAGCTATGGAATGGAATTGGAGGGCCTGAAAAGATGCCGTCAGGAGTTGGAAGGCTTCAATGTAAAAGTTGTCGTCACTGACAGGCATCGCCAGGTGGCGAAATGGATCAGGGAGAATTGGTCATCCATTATTATGATTGTTGGCACATTGTTAAAGGTTAGTGTATTTCAATGTCTATAAATATGCTAATTTTGGGATTATGTTTTATATATTATGCACGTCACTTCACAAGATTTCATATCATATTAAATATACAGGTATGTGCAAGAAACTGGACTCCTTGGCCAAAAAGAAGAGCATGTCGATCCTGAAGGATTGGGTACAAAGTTTGAAGTGCCATTTGTACTGGTGTGCACTTTCCTCCCAGACACCGGAGGAAAAGAAGCACAAGTGGCTGGCATGTGTGGACCACCAGCAGAACGTGGACGATAGTTGTTTACATCCTCCAATTACTAATGAAAAAGCGTGGCTTTTACCAGGTATTTTTTTTGTTAGATGTTGCCTGCTAGTTAACCCTAAAAAATAGAAATATTGTCATACCTTGTAAATTCATTTAAAGGTACTGAAGTCAATGTCGCAGCGGTGGAACTCCTGATAAAGACCATGTTTGTCAACGATGTCATGAAGATGTTTCACCTCGCTTTTCACAGTGTGGTGAATCACTTTGCCCCAAAGATGTACCACTTCTCGTATAAAGGAATGAAAAGCAGGTGTGTTAAAGAAAACTGATATGCATGAAATGTAGACTATAGTGAAATGTAGAACTTTGAGATATAACGTTATTTCATCACAATTTGACAATTTTTTAAAATAAGATAAGGCATTTTTGTTCTATTCCAGAATAATTCTTGCTGCTATGCATTATAATGAAAATGCTGGCAGACCACAGAAAGTGACAAAGGAAGAAATACACTCCTACTGTTTTGTTAATCCCAAATATAAGAGTGTTGGGTATTCTCTGAAAAAGATACTGGTGGATGCAATTTATGGTAAATTATGAAATAAAAAGCAATTCCAGGCAGATACTGAGTATAACCCATATGTCGTCCAAATATTTATCATCCCAATATGTTGTTTGTTTTTAGACTATGTGAATGACTGCCTGTCAGAGGTGATGAAACTGACTGCCATTCAAAATAAGTACAGAACTGGTGATGTGTGTGTCAACCCGCAATTTCTGACAGCAGCACTGAACAGACCAGACCGGACAAGTCAACCGTTATTGCCAAGCACCAGACTAGATTCCTCAGGAAATAAAAAAATGACATTCCCTGTATTCAGTTGTCCTCATTTGTTTATTTTTATTACAGTATTTTGTTATGATAGACACCATGTCCACATTAACCACTCAAAAACCAGTCCAAATAACAGTTCTGGAACATTTCTCTGTGAAACACGAAACCCTTTGAATACAGCTGACTCCTCTTCTTCTGGTGGTGGAAAATGTGCCCTGATACAAGACACGGCACGGCGCATGCTGGGAGCACAACACGGTTGTCCTGACCAAGAAACTTCCAGCATCAGCGCATCCCGTGGCCCATCAAATGCCTTGCCTTTGTACTGCTGCTTGTAGGTCATCCATGTCACCTGTAATCCATATGGGTCTAGGCACACAGTATTGAGTCCAGGATGGTCGGTGATGCAGTCCAGCACCTGATTGAAGTGTTCCTCTCCTCGTCGACGTCCAGTCACTAATTCTTGAATTTCATGGCAGCAAACACATGCAACTGCTGTAGGCATTTGCTGGCATTTACCACAAGTACACCTGAAAAAAAAATTTAAAAAAGTAAAATACTGAGCGATAGCACTACGAGCATAAATTTCATTGAACAAGCATATTGCTCACAGTTGTCACTGGGTGGTACCACCGCACTACGTTTCACTTACATTACGGAATGTCCTGCCATACTTATTTGTCCATACTTATTTATCATGTCCTTGTTTGTGATGATACTCATGCGGCGTGTTATACCGGAGACAAATTCCTTGTGTCTTCTACATACTTGGTCAACAAAGACGATTCTGATTCTGATTCTATACCCATCAGTCAATAATTCTGTTGTTTATGAAAACATTGGATTCAAAATATACAAGTATATGGATGGAATAATGTACAAAAGTTTAAAAAAAAAGTCATTACAAAAATCTCTCAAGTACAAGTCAAAAAATGATTTGCTAAAAAAAATAGTCAAGCACCAAGTAGGCTAACTGCTTGAACATGAAGTCTGATTTTTTTTTAAACAATGTAATCAGATTGACAAAAACATAAAATTATGTGCACATGCCTGCATCTTCAAATCATAAATATAATACCAGCCTGTATCTTACCAATCTTGTGATCTCGATGGGTCTTGTCTCCATTCCATGTCAGGTCATCTGGGCACATTGTTTGTATCCTGATTAGCGTCTGGCTCATATATGTAAGGTCCAACATGTAAAATTCCAACCTCCTCTTCTTCACCCAACTCTTCAAAAACTTGGATATCCTCTCTTGCGCTCGATCGATCGCTTGTATCGCTGTTTGAATCATTGTTTGAAATGCTTTGCATGTGGCCATATGGAGCTCTGCCATTGCTGTTCTCCATGTGACGTATCACTTCCGGGTTCCGCCCCTTTCAGGCTGGAACTTCGGAAAATCGATTATTTTGTCAAATATACAACATATAAATTATTTTTTCATGCTTTATTTGGTGGACAATGTTTAAGCACTTTCATTGTGACCCTATTTGGCATTTCATGAAATTATTTCACACTTGGCCTTTAAGTTTCGAAAGTTATTTTTCACGGTCTTTAAATATGATTATCTACACATACAATAGAGGCATGTATGGTTGACAAAAATGCAGAATTCTTTTGTTATTCTTTCATGAAATAGTACTTTCATGTTCTTATTAGATTCCATTTGGTAGCATTATAGATAACAACACAAAAAAAAGTATAAAACGAAATAACAGAAATCTTACCTTCACCTGGGTTCGATCAAACCCAGGGGTTCGGTGAATCGGTCTCAGGTGTTCGACGGAGCTTCTGCCATGGAGGTTAAGACACACCCGACTCAACATGTCAATTTAATATGACACGCCCGCTTGGCAATCACTGGCTGCAGATGATCACGTTCCATTGCTTGTCCAATCAGTGCTGCGTGAAATTTAGCTTGATCAGTCGTCAACATGTGACTGTCGTGCTCATATGTTGTGTGATTTTTTTTTGAATGTTTTAATACATGCTAACTATGTCGAGCAAAAGAGGAAGAAAAAAAAACAAGTGTTTGGACGAATATGTACCACATGGATTCATATGCATCACAGGAACGTGATGGGATTGAGGATCCTATCTGCATGATTTGTCATGCCAAATTCAGCAACTCTAGTCTCACACCGGGGCGGCCCAGTGGTTAGCACATCGACTTCACAGTGCAGAGGTACCGGGTTCAATTCCAGCTCCGGCCTCACTGTGTGGAGTTTGCATGTTCTCCCTGGGCCTGCGTGGGTTTTCTCCGGGTACTCCGGTTTCCTCCCACATTCCAAAAACATGCATGGCAGGCGGATTGAACTCTCTAAAATTGTCCCTAGGTGTGATTGTGAGCGTGGATGGTTGTTTGTCTCTGTGTGCCCTGCGATTGGCTAGCAACCGATTCAGGGTGTCCCCCGCCTACTGCCCGAAGACAGCTGGGATAGGCTCCAGCACCCCCCGCGACCCTAGTGAGGATCAAGCGGTTCGGAAAATGGATGGATGGATGGATAGTCTCACACCGGCAAAACAGAAGGAACACTTCTTGAATTGTTATTTTTCAATAATGAAGGGTTCGATAAATGTGCATATGAACTGGTTGGGTTTGATACCTCTAATAAGGTTCAGAACCACTGATGTAGATATACAGTATATACAGTAGAGAGAGCGAGCGAGAGAGACAAAGACAGGGAAAGTGATAATGGGAGAGAGAGAGAGATTGATAGATACCCTGCTTATTTCAGCAAGTCAATGCAAAAGCACATTCTGCACATTGTATGACAGCGCGGCTTCATAATAAAAGAGTGCAGGAGTTAGACTGATCCCCGCAATAAAGACCTGTCTCCTATTTAATGTGTGGTGCATTTTGAAGCGTAAAACTAAAAAACGGAGACCTAGGACTGTTGGACAGCTGAAGCTGTACATCAAGCAAGAATGTAAAACAATTCCTTATTGTCAGAGATTTTTCTCGGACAAAGTTAAAGAAATGACTCGGCACACAGGAAAATTGTCTTCAATATCGGCGGGAGCGGATCTCTGAGAGCGAACGACGGTTAGTTGCTCCGCGATCACACTTCCCTCCCTCTCCGCCGGTTTGAACTTTTATTGCACTTATACAAAGCTTTAACAATTGGTGTACTCGGTTCCCAAATGTTTATTGAATGTTGTTAAAAGAAGAGGTGATGATAGCGTTTTTGGAACTTGTTCCAGCGGGAGTTGTTTGAAAAACAAACAAACAAATTTTACACTAAATATCATGTCTTTGTAGTGTATTCAATTAAATAAGGGTTTAACATGATTTGCAGAAAAATGGCATTCTGTTTTTATTCATGTTTAAACTAATGTCCCAACCTCATTGAAATTAGATTTCATCCATCCATCCATCCATCAATTTTCAAATGCGTTTTATCCTCATGCATGCTGGAGCCAATCCCAGCTGTCTTTGTGCAGTTGACGGGGGACACTCTGAACTGGTTGTCAGCCAACCGCAGGGCACACATAGACGAACAACCATCCTTGCTCCCACTCAAACCTATGGACAATTTAGAGGGTTCCATTCACCCGCCACACATGTTTTTGGAATATGGGAGAAAACCAACACAGGCATGGGGAGAACATGCAAACTCCACACAGGAAGGCCGGAGCCAGATTCGAACCCTGCACCTCTGTACTGTGAGGCTGACACGCTAACCAGTCGAACACCGGGCCATGAAATTCGGTTTGTTTTAGGTTAATGCATGATTTATTTTTAAATGGCTAAACAATACTCCCTAAAAATATTTAGCGAACCAAATCTGGCTGTGTATGCCACCAAGACATTTTCGAGGTATATGTAACAGCCCAAGATCTAGAAAACAGTCTGATGCGAAAGCTAACAGGATGCCTGCCATGCTGAATTTTCATCCACATTTGGACTCTTTTTGGCCTTTGATAGAGGTCGCATTTTTAAAAATTTCATCCAAAAGACTTCATCCGATTACAGGTTTCTTGAAACTGTTTATGCTTCATCCTAAAATGTTCAAGATGACCATGAAAAGCTTCCTTTTTTTTTTTCCAAATGCTGTTGCAATGGCAACACACTGTTTGCCAAGAAAAAATACGCTGATTTTGATGGGCTTTCCATGAGATGACAGTCCATCTGGCTCCTTAACCTCACTGGGGTTTTTTTGCCTGAGGCATTCATTCAACAGGTCATACCTAAGGGCCATAATCTCAATGTATTCTTGGAGGTCTGTTTTTTTTCATCATGGTTTGTGCTCATGATGCTCACTAATCCATGCCTCCCTTCTTTACGTTTTGTGTACAGTCTCAGGATGCTTGACTAGGAACTCTCACAGCTTGCATCTCTTCCACTGGTGTTATGCCAGTGGGGTATCTGATTACTGGCAGGGCATTGATGTTAATGACCTGGAGCTTATTCTTGCCATTCAGCTGACCCTTCAGGGTCTGCCTCACCCTCCTTAGGTATTTCGGAGTGCCCGTCCTTCAAACTGTCTCCATGTGGTTGGGATTTGCCTGTGGAATTCTAAAGTATTTGTATCTGTCCTGCACATTTGTTATGCTGTCTTCAGATTGTTCTGAAGAGCATTGTGATCATCTTCACAAGCCAAGATATAATTCGCCCACACTTATCTAGTCTGAATGACATTGTAATGTAATGTAATGCTCTATATCAGGGGTCACCAATGTGTCACCCGCGAGCACTAAGCGAGCCCTCAAGGACTACATGAGTAGCTCGCAGGCCTATCCCAAAAATGGCTCACCAGTGATGAGACACTTAGACTCTCCAGGAATGTTGTAGAAGTGATCATTTCAAAATGTGAACACTGGCAGATATTTACAATAAAGTGTGGCCAATTTATATGTATCTGTTTCATAATTAGTGTGAGAAATTGCTAATGTGATAAGTGTCTTTTCAGAAATGAATATCGTTAAACAGTAATTATAACATGTGAAGGTAGTTCGAGCAAATTTTGCATACTATCAAACTGGTAGCCATCCACATTAATCAGTAGCCAAGAAGAAGCCCTAATTTTCAAAAAGGTTGGTGACCCATGCTCGATATCCTTAGGAGGTGAATGAGGGATAGCTAGGATAACTAATACTGTTGGAAAGATGAACTGAGTGGTCTCAGTTACAGAGTCGCGGGGGGGAGACTAGGCCAGTTGACTTCGGGCAGAAGGCCAACTACACCCTGAACTGCTCGTCTGTCAGTCGCAGGGAACATAGAGAGACAAACAACCATTCACACCCACCCGCATGCTATCATAATTTTTATTTTTTTTAACCCACCGGCCACTTAATTAGGTACACCTGTCCAACTGCACGTTAACACTTAATTTCTAATCAGCCAATCACATGGCGGCAACTCAGTGCATTTAGGCATGTAGACATGGTCAAGACAATCTCCTGCAGTTCAAACCGGGCATCAGTATGGGGAAGAAAGGTGATTTGATTGACTTTGAACGTGGCATGGTTGTTGGTGCCAGAAGGGCTGGTCTGAGTATTTCAGAAACTGCTGATCTACTGGGATTTTCACACACAACCATCTCTAGGGTTTACAGAGAATGGTCCAAAAAAGAAAAAATATCCAGTGAGCGGCAGTTCTGTGGGCGGAAATGCCTTGTTGATGCCAGAGGTCAGAGGAGAATGGCCAGACTGGTTTGAGCTGATAGAAAGGCAGCAGTGACTCAAATAACCACCCGTTACAACCAAGGTAGGCAGAAGAGCATCTCTGAACACACAGTACGTCGAACTTTGAGGCAGATGGGCGACAGCAGCAGAAGACCACGCCGGGTGCCACTCCTTTCAGCTAAGAACAGGAAACTGAGGCTACAATTTGCACAAGCTCATCAAAAATGGACAATAAAAGATGTGAAAAAAGTTGCCTGGTCTGATGAGTCTCAATTTCTGCTGCGACATTCGGATGGTAGGGTCAGAATTTGGCGTCAACAACATGAAAGCATGGATCCATCCTGCCTTGTATCAACGGTTCAGGCTGGTGGTGGTGGTGTAACTGTGTGGGGAACATTTTCTTGGCACTCTTTGGGCCCCTTGGTACCAATTGAGCATCGTTGCAACGCCACAGCCTACCTGAGTACTGTTGCTGACCTTTATGACCACAATGTACCCAACTTCTGATGGCTACTTTCAGCAGGATAATGCGCCATGTCATAAAGCTGTAATCATCTCAGACTGGTATCTTGAACATGACAATGAGTTCACTGTACTCAAATGGCCTCCACAGTCACCAGATCTAAATCCAATAGAGCATCTTTGGGATGTGGTGGAACGGGAGATTCGCATCATGGATGTGCAGCCGACAAATCTGCGCCAACTGTGTGATGCCATCATGTCAATTTGGACTAAACTCTCTGAGGAATGCTTCCAGCACCTTGTTGAATCTATGCCACGAAGTATTGAGGCAGTTCTGAAGGCAAAAGGGGGTCCAACCCGTTACTAGCATGGTGTACCTAATAAAGTGGCCGGTGATTATATATATATATATATATATATATATATATACATACACAAAACTTAGCTTGTAGCAGACATGTGCACATTTTCAGCATGATGTCTCTGATCCACTGGTGAAAGGACACTTTGATCCTCTCCTCTTTCATCTATAACTGCTTCAGAAAACAAAATGTATGCAGAAAAGTGGTGAGGATTGCACGACTGTCTGTGCCCTATGTGTTGTGTTGTGTTATTTTTGTTATTTTGACTTCAAAATGGCGCCGCGAGAGTGGCTGCCTTTCCAGCAGCTCCTATATTTTGTTGTTCTACTTCTTCCTTTGATAACTTTGCTGCTGTGAATTGGGAATTTCTCCATTGCGAGACTAATAAAGGTTTTCTTATCTTATATATATATACAGTATATATATAAATTAATATATATAAATAATAAAATTAGAGCTGTCAAATGATCAAAATATTTAATCTAATTAAAAATGCAACTGTCATAATGAACTGAAATTCACTCAAAATTAATCGTGATTGCTCACACATTTTTTATCATTTCTGAATTTCCTTTTATAGTTTTTTGCCCTATTTTTCCCCATTTTAATGCTTTCATCAACATGGAATCATGAATCAGTTTTCTATGTGCAAAAATGCAAATATTTACTGAAATAACAATTTCGATTTTCAATTTTACATGAACATTTTTCACTTGGAGCAGTTATTCACACATAATCTCTCACACAATATTACTGTCCATCAACAACAGTGAAAAAGATATTTTGTCACACAACAGCTGCTTTAACAGCTCTTTTTATTGATTCAAAACAGAGCAATATAACATTATAAAGTGCACATCTAAGTAAGTAAACTAGGACTCAGCCTGTACTGGATTTAAGCCATGGTTGCATACTTCGTTTTTCTAAAGTTTGCTTTGAACACAGCAGTCAGGCTATGTTGATTCTGTTGGTCCTTCTTGCGCGGAAGTCTCTCGACGGTTTTGTGTAGACATCATTTCGGATGACTACACTTGGTTCGATGACAACACTGGAGACATTTTATTTTTGCTAGGTCGCTACCACTGCATCGTTGAACTCTCGACGTGCCACAGCACACCGTCACTGTCAGACGAACACAGAGAAGCTCCACCCGCTTTATTTATATGGACACGGAACACTGTAACCACACAAAATAGTCCAAGGAACAATCGTGTCAGTGGCATACATCGTATTCGACAGGCTACCTGCTCTTTATTCACCAGAGGCTCATCAACCTAGTCGCTTATTTCTCTCCCGAAACAGTGTCTTCTCCCGCTTGGTGTGCCTTAGCCTTCTCCGCTACGTACAATCTCTGTACACACCTTGTAATGGAGGCTCTCGCTGGCAATCCGTAGTGGAGTCGTGAGATGCAATGCGACTGATTTCAGCTTGAGTCGAGCTGTGGACAATGTTGACAGGCTTGCATGCAGTAGCCATGCATTTAGCTGTGGCTTCAGCAAATTTGTTCTTCGTCGTGTCATCCATTTTCTTCGCTTTGAAATGATCCATAGCTGTCTGTCTGAGACGAGGGGGCGGAGTACTCACGTCAGCTGTGTGCTTGGCCATTAAGTGGTATTTCAGACTCAACGTGCTATGATGATAGCTCAGTTTACGACTGCAAAACATATAGGTAACTTTGGTCTTGTTTTGTCAGTGGAACAATCTGGCAACTTTTTAAAAGTAAACTTTCCATTCATAAACACTTTAAGTATCCGTTTTCGGTGTCTCGCGCTGCCATGGCTGGCAAAACAAACGTGCGTGGACCTATGCAGCGCGCTTGTTGTTTTGTTTCTGGTTTATTTATAGAGCAACGTAACATCCGCTGTGATGTGTGCCGCGTTAATCTCGCGAGAAAAAATTTCACCCCGTTAAAATTCATTTAAAATAATGCCAATAAAAACGCGCAAAACTGACAGTTCTAATATATATATATATATATATATGTATATATATATATATATATATATATATATATATATATATATATATATATATAATCCTCATCTCACCCCTCGGGTGGTGTCCGTGCCCCATTCAGCTCGGGTCCTCTACCAGAGGCCAGAAAGCTTGAGGGTTCTGCGCAGTATCCTTGCTGTTCCCAGCACTGCGCTTTTCTGGACTAAGATGTCTGATGTTGTTCCCAGGATCTGTTGCAACCACTCATCTAGTTTGGGTGTCACTGCCCCGAGTGCTCCGATCACCACTGGCACTTCTGTCACCTTTACCTTCCAGGCTCTCTCCAGCTACTCTCTGAGCCCTTGGTATTTCTCGAGTTTCTCGTGTTCTTTCTTTCTGATGTTGCCATCACTTGGGACCGCTACATTCACTTCAACGGCTTTCTTCTGCCCTTTATCTATGATCACGATATCCGGTTGGTTCGCCATTACCATCTTGTCAGTCTGGATCTGGAAGTCCCACAGGATCTTCGCTCTGTCATTCTCCACCACCTTCGGAGGTGTTTCCCATTTTGACCTTGGGGTTTCCAGTCCATACTCCGCACAGATGTTTCTGTAGACTATGCCAGCCACCTGGTTATGGCGTTCCATGTAGGCTTTCCCTGCCAGCATCTTACACCCTGCAGTTATGTGTTGGATTGTCCCAGGTGCCTCTTTGCACAACCTTCACCTTGGGTCTTGTCTGGTGTGGTATATCTGGGCCTCAATGGCTCTGGTGCTCAGGGCCTGCTCCTGAGCAGCCAGGATGAGTGCCTCTGTGCTGTCCTCTGACTAGCCCTCTCTCCACTGATAGGACTTCTTGAGATCAGCCACTTCAGTTATGGTCCGGTGGTAGATCCCGTGTAGGGGCTTGTTCTCCCATGATGGTCCCTCTTCCAGCACCTCATCCTCTATTCGCCATTGTCTGAGGCACCTTGCCTCTCTTAGTCACCATTGGACTACATTTATCAAGTCCGAATGACATCCCAATGTCACTGCTGTAGATCCTGGTTGTGTGGATCAGGGAGTCTATGTCCCCTTTGCTCTTAGCATACAGCTTTATGTCATCCATGTAGAGGAGGTGACTGGTCGTAGCTCCATTTCTGAGGCGGTATCCATTGCCTGTCTTGGCGATTACTTGGCTTAGGGGGTTCAGTCCTGTGCAAAACATATGCCAAAGTAACCATCGTACAAGTCTATGCCCCAACCGAAGCTTCCTCAGAGGATGATAAAGACACCTTCTCCAACCAGCTCCAGACTGTGCTTGAGGAGATCCCCAGTCATGACATCAAGATGCTCATTGGAGACTTCAACGCAAAACTGGATAATGACAAAGTAACCTGGTTTTCAACTGGTGGTGGGACCCGGAACGAACTGGACTACATCTGCATCAACACAAGGTGGCGCTCGTCATTTCTCGACGTTCTCTCCCACAGAGGTGCAGATGTGGGTTCAGACCACTTCCTTGTGGTGAGTAAAATCAAGCTGAAGCTGAAGAAGGTGAAAAAGGTGCAGCCCAAGAGACCTTACGCAGTGGACAAGCTAAAGAATAACAACATCTCAGAAAGCTTCTGTGAGGAGTTGAGTGGGAAGCTCAAGGTATCACAACACCTTGCAAACATTGAGGCGCAGTGGAGTATGTTCTCTTGTGCCATTGCTGAAACTGCAGAAGCAGTTATAGGCAGAAAGAGGGGTACCAACAAAGAGAGATGGATAACAGACAACACCTGGAAGTTGAGTGATGAAAGGAAAGTGGCCAAGATAAAAAGAGAGCAAAAGAGGAGGCTCCGGAGCTGGAGGATGAAAGACGAGAAGTACAGGCGCTTGGACAAGGCAGTGAAGAAGAGTTGCAGGAAGGACAAAAGACAGTGGCTAGAAGAGAAAGCAAGAGAGGCACAGGAAGCAGCAGAGAACAACAACATAATGACCCTATACATTGTCACTGGTGTAAGACAGGGTAGCATTCCGTCACCTCTACTCTTCATCATCATAATTGACTTTGTGATGAGGAAGTCCATCACAGGGGCAAAAGTTGGTATCAAGTGGGGAGGGAGCAGACTAGCTGACCTGGAATTTGCGGATGTCATGATTTGGTTTGGGACCAACAGGTGGCACTGTAGGGCTTTCGCTGCAGCTGCACACCTTTTGGTCGTTATGTAATTATTTGTGCTTTAAAAGGACTCCCAGCCTGTAGTTTTGATATGAAGAAACCAGTCCGTTTATGAGCTTGAAAGTAGTTTTACTCCAGCAGCACCAAAAACGTGTTACAGGCTTGATCGTGTTGCAAATCAACCCTAGAGCTCCCGCGACACCTTGTGGACGGGTGTTATAACAGCGGGTTAGAATGGCTATGTAATTGGGACATTACCAAAATAATTAACAGACCTACATCCCTCCTTTTATTTATTTATTTTTAACACACATAAAGGCTAATAAATGGCTGATTCAAATTAGCAACAGTTTCAGGAACAGAAAGAGAATCTCACTCAAAATATTTACGATTCAGTTTTGATACTCTGCCACTTCTGGTACGGTATACATCAGCATTGTTTTGTACTGGGCTTGTATCTTGTTTCTCAGTTTGGTTGGTGGTTTCTTGTTCATTCCGGGTTTTGTCCTTTGTTGGTGTAACAATGTCAGTCCTTTCAAGAGTGTCTCTTCCCTTTTCAACAGTCTCTGATTTGCCCATGCATTGATTGTTCATTCCATTGGACTGCACAGGGACTTGTTCAGGTAGTTGTTCCTTCACTGGTAGTTGATGTTGTCTTGTACGTCTGTATTGCTTCCCATCTGACTCGACCGTGTATGAACGAGGTTCGTTGCAAACTTGACGTACAACAGCGATTTTGTCATGTCCTTTTTGTGTTTGAAGTCTCACTACTTGATTTGTCTTCAATGGAGTGAGTGGCTTGCTGGTCTTGTCATAATACTGTTTTTGAGCTTTGCGCTTCTTTGTGAGATGAGCCTTGACAGTTTTGGTGGCTATTGGGTTTGGCTTGAGTAACTTCTTGCAGACTGGTAGAGTTGACCGTGTTCTCCTTGAAAACAGTCTCTGGGCTGGAGATCCAAGGATACTGTGGGTGTATAGGTCTGTAGCTGTGGTGGACCATGGTAGATCTGGAGCTTTGTGAAGTTTCAGGGGTTGATTTTGTTGGTGAGGCTTGAGGCTGTTGCAAACACTGCATGACTTTACTTTGTCCTCTATGTCAGAGTTGATTGTGAGCCAGAAAACAGTGTCTCTTGCCCTTCTTTTCATAGACTCCATGCCTGGATGTCCTTTGTGTAGTTCCTGTTCGTACACTTCCTGTAGAACAGCTGGAACAACGGCTCTGTTATTTTTCATAACAATCTCGTTTTCAACAGTCAGTTCTTCTCGAAAGCTAAAGAATGGTTTGATTGCTTCAGGTACACAGCTTACCAGTGTAGGCCAACCTTGTAGGATGTCGCGCGTCAGTGTCTGAAGAACTGGGTCGGTCTTTGTGTGTCCTGCCAGCTCTTGTAGAAGTTTGGGTGAAATAAGTTGAAGCGTCATGACTTCAAAATCGCGCTGCTCCTCTTTTGATGGGGGAGTGTTCAGCCTTGGTGTGCGGGAAAGTGTGTCCGCAATGTAGAGATGTTTACCCTTCTTGTAAACGAGTGTTAGGTTGAACTTCTGTAGTCTGAGCATTATTCTTTGCAATTGCGCTGGGATCGTGTGAAAGGGCTTGTTGTGGATGGTGACCAATGGTTGGTGGTCGGTTTCAATCACCACTGGTTTTCCGTAGATGGAAATCATAGAACTTGTAACATGCAAACACAACAGCGAGAAGCTCTTTCTCGATCTGCGCGTACTTCTTCTCCGTCTCTGTCAAAGTTCATGATGCGTAGGCGACTGGTTTGTCATCTTGTAGGCATGCAGCTCCCAGGCCGTACTGAGATGCATCGCAGGTGAGGGTCACTGCCTTCTTCATGTCAGTACTGAAGCACTGGTGGGCTTGTGATGCATGCTTTGATTCTGATGAACGCCTCTTGTTGATGATGCGTCCAGCTCCATACAATGTCTTTGTGAAGGAGCTGGCGCAGTGGCGCTGACAGTTCACTCAAGTTTGGAATGAACTTACCTAGATAGTTAATCATTCCTAGGAACCGCTGGAGAGAAACCTTGACTTCAGGTGGGGGCATGTCATTGATCGCCGCAATTTTCGATGGGTCAGCTTTCAGTCCTTTGTCTGTGAAAACATGTCCAACATAACCCACCTCTTTCAGTCTGAATTTGCATTTCTTGGGATTTAACCTGAGTTTGACTTGTCTTGCATGATCTAGGACTTTCCTGAGGTTGCGGTCATGCTCTTCAATCCCTTTTCCTCCGACGAGGATATCATCGACAATCACTGCACATGGATAACCTGTAAAGATTTGTTCCATGGCCTTTTGAAAAAACTTCAGAAGCTGTGTTGATCCCAAATGGCATTCTCAGAAATTTTAATCTACCAAAGGGTGTGGTAAATGTTGTGAGCAGGGACGAGGCATGATCTAGCTTTATTTGCCAAAATGAACTTTTCGCCTCCAGGACAGAAAATACGGTTGCCTCGGGCATTTGTGCTGCAACCTCTTCAACTGTACGCATGGGATGGTGTGGTCTCATTAACGACTTGTTTAAATCCCTCGGTCGATGCATAGATGCACATCGTCAACCTCTTTCTTATGAGTGGCTACCATGTTCGACACCCATTCAGTAGGTACGTCAACTGGTTCGATTGCACCAAGTTTTTGCATTCTTTGGAGTTCACTTTTCACCTTTTGTTGCATTGGCACTGGAACGCGTCGTGGGGAGTTGATGACAGGGAACTGCATCAGATGCGAGCTTCATCGAGTAAGTCACTGGTAATTCCCCAAGCTCATCTTTGAATAGATCTTTGTACTCTTTAAATACTTTCTCCTCAAAGCTTTCATTTGGAATCGCATCAATATGAAAAACTTCTTTGCTGAAACTAACTAGTTTCATATTCACACTGTCCTTGAGTCCCACGATAGACTGCACATTTTGTTTCACAACTTGGAAAATTAGGTCTTAGCTCTTTTCTCCTAATTTGCATTTGAGAGTGATTGTGCCTGCAGACTTGATCTTTGTTCCTCCAAAAGCGATTAGATTGATCTGCTTGTCTTGTGGCTGTATTTTCTCACGCTGAAACATGTCTTTGCAGGTGTTCAGAGAAATCACGTTACACTTCACACCCGTGTCCACTTTGAGCTTGAGCATCTTCTCTCCGACTGCAACAGAACAATAGCCTTCTTTTTTGTGTGATTATTTTCGCCCTCCAGTGTTAGGTGCTCGAGAGTGAATGTTTCTTCATGTCTGAATCATCAGTTGATATTTGATTTACTTGTCTGCCTCTTGCGTGTGCTTTTGCGAACCTGCACTGGCTCTTGAAGTGATTTGGCTTCTTGCATGTGTGACATTTTTGTCCAAAAGCTGGGCACTGGTCACGTTTGGCTGCGTGTGAACCACCGCAATTTCTGCAATTTGAGATTTCCGTCGCCATTTTGTCTTGTTTCTTTTTGAAGTTGTGAGTCTTTTTAAATGTGTGGCTGCGCTTTATTTGTACAGTGTCCACACTTGTTGATGCCACGTGTTTTGGAGCAGCTAGCACTTTGCTATGTTGGTCAGTGAGCTTGTTTATTTGACAAATGCGCACTGCTTTGGCAAGTGTCAGCTCAGTTTCTTTGAGAAGTGAACGTCTGATGCTATCACTGTTAATTCCACACACTAATCGGTGTCGGATTAGCTCATCTTGTAATGCTCCAAAATTGCACGTTTTTGCCATGTTGCATAATGTACTCACATAAGCTTCAATCGTTTCCCCTGGCTTTTGTTGTCTCACGTTGAAACTGTGCCTCTCCATTATGATATTTGTTTCTGGGTTGCATATTTCTTTGAACTTCCTTTTCAAACATGTCGGATCTTCCCGTGACTCTGCTGCAGTTTCCACGCCTTGGTCTGACACAACTGCTGGGGCATATGTGAACGATCTCTCTCTTTCAATGGCCTCCGGTCCCGCCAGATTGAGGAGTATGTAGGCCTTTGTTTTAGCAGTTTTGTCACTGTGTGCTGCGGCTATGAATATATCATATTCTTGCTCGAACTTACGCCAGTTTTCAGCGACATTGCTGTCGAAGATGAGAGGATCAGACCGCCGAAATCCGTCCGCCATTACTGCCTTTTCACTGAGGTCAAATCTCGTCCTTTTTGCTCACCACCAGCACAGACTGTCTTCATGGACCCTGCAGACTTTTTGAAGAATCCCACGTCTGACACCATGTAGTTTTGATATGAAGAAACCAGTCCGTTTATGAGCTTGAAAGTAGTTTTACTCCAGCAGCACCAAGAACGTGTTACAGGCTTGCTCGTGTTGCAAATCAACCCTAGAGCTCCCGCGACACCTTGTGGACGGGTGTTATAACAGCGGGTTAGAATGGCTATGTAATTGGGACATTACCAAAATAATAAACAGATCTACACAGCCCGACCACTCATTGTCGGGTCATTGTTTGCTCTTTGCTACTGTCATGCTCGTTTGTTTGTTGTTTGCTCTTGGCCTCTGTCATGTTTGTTTCAGTCATGTTTAGCTCATTGTTATGTTTTAGCTTCAGTCATGTTTTGGTCATGTTTTTGTTATTGAGAGTTTTTAGTTTCTGCCATGGTGTTTGTTTGTTACTTTGGATTCGTTTTGTTTTTATGACTTTGTTTTGGATTTAGTTTTCTGTGTTTTATCAATACACTTCTTCAAATACACCCTGCTCCTCCCTCCTGCCTGCTTTTTGGGGTCCACCACCACCTTGCTACGTGAAAGAATGGCCCAACCACCTGGACCCCGCAGATACTAAGGACTGGTCCCTATTCCACCATGTGCCTGGCGGAGCACGTCTGCGGCCGACACTCTTTTCCCCTTTAGGCAGCGCTGGTGATGCGGCTGTCCCATGTTCCCCCTTCAGGCAGCGCGGGTGATGCGGCTGTCCCATGTTCCCCCTTCAGGCAGCGCAGGTTATGCAGCTGTTCCATGTTTTCGTCTTGTCAAGCCACGTCTACGGTAGGCCGAGCCCCGTCCGCGTTCACGTTGAGCCGAGCCTCGTCACGTGTCTGTTCAAGTTGAGTCACATTCACGTCCACGACGAGCCGTGCCACGTCCACGCCCACGTCAGGCCAAGCCCCTGTTCACGAGCCCCTGCTACTGTCATGTTCGTTTGTTTGCTGTTTGCTCTTGGCTTCTGTCATGTTTGTTTCAGTCATGTTTAGCTCATTGTTATGTTTTAGCTTCAGTCATGTTTTGGTCATGTTTTTGTTATTGAGAGTTTTTAGTTTCTGCCATGGTGTTTGTTTGTTACTTTGGATTCGTTTTGTTTTCATGACTTTGTTTAGGATTTAGTTTTCTGTGTTTTATCAATACACTTCTTCAAATACACCCTGCTCCTCCCCCCTGCCTGCTTTTTGGGGTCCACCACCACCTTGCTACGTGACAGCGGATGATTTGGCTCTGTTTAGTCACACCCAGCCCGCACTCCAGGAGTTGACCAACGATCTGCATGAGCACGGAGTTAAGGTCGGTTTACGAATAAGCCAGGAAAAGACCAAGGCCATGGCCATCGGACAGCACCAACACCTTCAATCATTCACTCGACACCAACATGACAGAGTACATTGACAGCTTCACATATCTTGGGAGTAACATCTCAAATACAGGTGATGTGGAGAAAGACGTCAATAGTAGACTTGGTAAAGCTGCGGGAGTGTTCCAACGCCTCCGCAACATCTGGTCATCGACAGCCACCAAGCTACGCCTCTATATGTCAGTGGTCATCTCAACAGCGATTTACACCTGTGAGACATGGATGAAGACAGCCAATATTACCAACAAGTGAGATGTCTTCCATCGGCGTTGCCTGAGATCCATCCTGAGGATCTCAGGGAGAGACCACATCACCAACGAGGAGGTGATGAGGAGGGCAGTAGTAGCTGAACTGTCAGACATTGTCTCTGAAAGGAGGAGGAAAATGATTGGCCACGTACTTCGACTGCCAAGAGAGAGACCGGCAAGTGTGGCCATGGACTGGATGCCAGAGGGTGGAAAGAGGAAGAGAGGTAGGCCAAAGAAGACGTGGAGACAGACTGCCAAAGAAGACCTCAGTGAGATGGGTGTGAGCTGGCATGGAGCAAGAAGGGTCGCCAGTGACCGGAACAAATGGAGGAGACTCGCCGCCCAATGTTCCAAATAGGAATGGGTTGAAATAACTAACTAACTAACTAGCCATAGCCTGTCTTGGCGATTACTTGGCTTAGGGGGTTCAGTCCTATGCAGAACAGCAGTGGGCAGAGTCCATCACCTTGGTATATGCCACATTTGATGGACACTTGGGTAAGTGGCTTGCCATTGGCTTCAAGTGTGGTTTTCCACATCCTCATCGAGTTTGCAACGAAGGCTCTTAGGGTCCTGTTTACCTTATACAACTCCAAGCATTCAGTGATCCATGTATGTGGCATCGAGTCATAGGCTTTCTTGTAATCAATCCAGGCTGTGCACAGGTTGGTATGTCGGGACCTGCAGTCTTGTGCGACTGTTCTGTCAACCAGGAGCTGATGTTTGGCTCCTCTGGTATCTCTACCAATGCCCTTCTGTGCTTCGCTTATGTATTGATCCATGTGTCCACTTATCTTAGCCGCAATGATGCCTGACATGAGCTTCCATGTTGTGGAGAGACAGGTTATTGGCCGATAGTTGGATGGGACTGCACCCTTTGAGGGATCCTTCATGATCAGGATCATTCGCCCTTCGGTTAGCCATCCTGGGTGAGTCCCATCCCTCAGCAGCTGGTTCATTTGTGCTGCTAGGCGCTCATGGAGTGCTGTGAGTTTCTTTAGCCAGTAGGTGTGGACCATGTCCGGGCCTGGTGCTGTCCAGTTCTTCATATCTGAGACTCTTTCCTGTATGTCTGCCACTGTTATGGTAACTGGGTTCTGTTCAGGGAGGTTGCTGTGCTCCTCTCTCAGGGTCACCAGCCATTGTGCACTACACTGTTATGTTGCAGATACATTTTCTTGGAGGAATTCAATAAAATATCACATCGATAAAAGGTCAAAACATGCGCCAAATTCCAAAGTAAAATCAAAATGGTGAACTTCCTGTTTGGTTTAGGGAATGACTAAGATACTATTTTGGCCAGTTACATATGCCTCTCTGCCTTTTAAATTTTTTTTCTTTGCTTTTTTGCATCATGTTTAATCGCACAATATCACAACAAATTGCATTGTATCGTATCAGATCGCATTGATTTGTGCACTGCAACCTCCTTCTCCCATATGCCTTTCCAGTACCTTTCAGTTTCCAGTCTTGGTGGGTCAGCTCTGTTGTTAGGACCCTGCCAATGAGTGTACACTTTCGCAGATTGTGTTGCGAACAGCCTGTTTATTCGTCTGGCCTCATTCTCTTTCGTGTACCGCTTTAGGCGGATGGACAAGGCCACATTTGATGGACACTTGGGTAAGTGGCTTGCCATTGGCTTCAAGTGTGGTTTTCCACATCCTCATCGAGTTCGCAACAAAGGCTCTTAGGGTCCTGTTCACTTTATACAACTCCAAGCATTCAGTGATTCATGTATGTGGTATCGAGTCATAGGCTTTCTAGTAATCAATCCAGGCTGTGCACAGGTTGGTATGTCGGGACCTGCAGTCTTGTGCGACTGTTCTGTGAACCAGGAGCTGATGTTTGGCTCCTCTGGTATCTCTACCAATGCCCTTCTGTGCTTCGCTCATGTATTGATCCATGTGTCCACTTATCTTAGCCGCAGTGATGCCTGACATGAGCTTCCATGTTGTGGAGAGAGTATAGTTGGATGGGATTTCACGCTTTGAGGGATCCTTCATGATCAGGATCGTTCACCCTTCGGTTATCCATCCTGGGTGAGTCCCATCCCTCAGTGACTGGTTCATTTGTGCTGCTAGGCGCTCATGGAGTGCTGTGAGTTTCTTTCACCAGTAGGTGTGGACCATGTCCGGGCCTGGTGCTTTCCAGTTTTTCATATCTGAGACTCTTTCCTGTATGTCTGCCACTGTTATGGTAACTGGGCTCTGTTCAGGGAGGTTGCTGTGCTCCTCTCTCAGAGTCACCAGTCATTGTGCACTGTTGATATGTGCGGCCTCCTCCTTGGTGGGCCTGCTCTGCTGTTAGAACCCTGCCACTGAGCGTACACTATCGCAGGTTGTGTCGCGAACAGCCTGTGCTTAATGGGGACCAAAACCACCCGCGATAAAGGAAAATCCGCGAAGTAGCGACCAATTAACTTATATATTGAAAAAATGCCCCACGTGGGCCTTTGCACTTGAGCAGAGCGCGCACACGCGCACACACACACACACTGGCCAGCAATCCCGCCGAGTGCAGTAGACGTGTTTATGATTAGTCAATTAAGGTTGTTCAGACAATTGAGGATGGAGAGACCTGCTTTTGTTCTTATAAATGTCTCTCTCTCTCCCTGTCCCCCCCCCCCCCCACACACAAAGGCCAGCGATCCAGCTTGTGCATCAGACGTGTTTATGATTAGTCAATTCAGACAATTAAGGATGAAAGAGACCTGCTTTTGTTCTTATAAGCCTCCTCTCTCTGTGTCTCTCTTTCTCTCAGCAACACACATACACTCACCTGCGTGCCCCACGTGGACCTTCCTCGCTTGAGCAGTGTGCACACACTAGCACGCATAGTAAACAACACTTAGCACTGATTTTTGCAACTTCAAAAAAACAATTTTTTTTTAATGAATGAAAAAATCTGTGATGCACCAAAGCCGCGATAAACGAACCGTGAAATAGCGAGGGATCACTGTATATATATATATATATATATATATATATATATATATATATATATATATATATATACAGCCTTCTTGTGTGAATTTTACGTGTTCTCTCCGTGCCTGAATGGGTTTCTATTTTTTTCATTTTACAGTTACTCCTATTTTCTCCCACATTCCATACTTGTAATAATACTTATAGTCGTTGGTGCTGTTGTAGGTGTTGCACTAGTAGATGTAGTAGTACATGTAATAAAAGTACTTGTAATATTAGTACTCATTGTAGTACTAGTAGTTATACTTACCAACAGTAGATTTGCTTTGTATTAGAAATACTAGTTGTATTAGTAGTAGTCCTAGTAGTCACGTTGCGAGGTGGTGGTGGACCCCAAAAAGCAGGCAGGAGGAAGGAGCAGGGTGAACTTGAAGAAGTGTATTGATAAAACACAGAGAAAACTAAATCCAAAAACAAACAGTCCAAAGTAGCAAACAAAAATAACAAGTGAGGCTAAAACAGAACAGTGACCAAAACATGACCGAAACAAACCTGACAGCAGTAAAGGAACAGCAAACAAACAAACATGACAGTAGCAAGAGCAAACAATGACCCGACACCGAGTGTTCGGGCTGGGAGTCCTTTTAAAGCCCTCATTACCTATGACCTGCTGCCGGGGGAGCCCTACAGTGCCACCTGTTGGTCCCTAAACCGAATCATGACAAGTAGTAGTTGAATGTTGAATGCCACTGGTAGAAGCATTTATTATTGTTTAAGAATTTGTGAAATTGTTTTTTTTTTTCGAATATGCTATTCAAACATCAATTACTAATCATGTCCATCTCACAGTGCAGAGGTCCTGGGTTCAATTCTGGCCCCAGCCTTCCTGTGTACAGCTTGTTTGTTTTCCCGTGCCTGCATGGGTTTTTTCCAGGTCGTCCAGTTTCCTCCCACATTCCAAAAACATGCACGGTAGGTTAATTGAACACTCTTAAGTGTCCCTAGGTGTGATTGTGAGTGTCAATGATTGTGTCCTGCGATTGACTGGCAACCAGTTCAGGGTGTTCCCCGCCTAGTGCCCAAAGACAGCTGGGATAGGCTGCAAAATGCCCGCGACCATCGTGGGAATGAGCAGAATAGAAAATGGATGAATCAATAGATATATAAAATATATTATTGACTATGATTTGGACTACTTTTGCGCTCTTTCATGGATTTTATGTCAAGACTACAGATCATATTTGAGCTGGTCGAATGTTCAAAGAACATTTGAACAGTACAAAGTACCGATGGTTTGGAGCTGGACAGGAACTATGGGCAATGGAAAACAGAGAAACACCAATGTGTATGTGTAGGAAAAAACATCTTTTTTTTTTAAATCGGGTGCTTGCCATTATAATCTTCGCAAATTTATCGTGATAAACCTGTATGCAACATCATCATTCTTCAATGATCTTATTCCAGGATTCAGTCTAATCCCAAACAGAACATCTCAACACAATGGACCCGAGGGCTCAGTGGAGATCAAAGCAGCATCAAACAAGCAGCACCAGAACCAGAAAACACAACGTTGCGGAAACTTGGCCAGCGTGTCTGAGCTGACCTTAATCAGTGTTGTTAAACAGGCAGCTGTCAATAAAAAAGAGAGCAAGAGCATGACAGGCACTTACTTGAAGCAGCAGACATTCACTCGTTATTTCATTCCTTCAAGCAGCAGATGCAAAGAAGTAGATGAAACAGAGTAAGGCACAGCGAACCGCCACAGACTGATGAGGAGAGTGAGGGGGCGGGGCACTGGTGGCAGTGGGCATTGGGGGTGTGGGGGGCTGTAATCCCACTATTGTCAACGACACATTGTTCTGTAAGAGAGAGGATGAGAGACACTGAGACTGACAGAGAGAAAAAAGGTGTGAGTAGAGGGGGAGGGGTATTATAGTCCACTCGAGGGGCGTGTTTTACAGAGGGCGTGGTCGAGGTCTTCAATATTTCATCAGCACCTAGAGGCATGATGTTATGACAGGGGAGAGAAAGAGAGAAGAGTTACTGCTTTGTCAGTGATCCACACCCTTCCAGCACCTTAACGATAGCTGAATAACAACATGCCACTTTCACAAAGTAACAATGCACCACACTCCAGTAATGATGCTGGTAAAGCATTAGAAAGGAATGTGTTACTCTAATATGCTCAAAACAAAACAAAACTATAAGGCCTTCTCATGTTGGAATATATACAGGGCAGTTTCAGCCCCAATGTAAGCATATTAAGACATGCCTGCCATCTTGCGGTGATAGGCGATATTATGACTTAAAACTCCAGTCGACCCCTGCATATTCGCAGTTTGGCACCTGCGGATTGGGGTATTTGCAGATTATTTTTCTTTTTTTTCAATATTTTTTCAGACTTTGGATTTTTCACATTCTTTTTTTACTCAATGTTATCCCTATTTCTCATGGAAAACAGATAATGAATCTTTATCAGCGTTTTTTTCCCCTTATTTTTAAATGGGGAAGGGAAAAAATACAAAAACAAGTGTGGGGCCTGCAGGTCTCATTTTACCAAACCTCATAGCTTCCTGTTCCAAATTTTTAACGACATCCTCCTGGCAATTACCACTGGAGACTTTGTGTGTCTGGTTTTATTGGATTTAATTGCAGCATTTGGTATAGTGGATCACAGTCACCTATTGGCTCGTTTGCAGCACCTGCTTGGCATTGGTGGCAGCGCCCTTGAGTGGTTTAGCTGACAGAACCTTTTGTGTTAGCCTGGGTAGCTCGAAGTCATGAACTGCTCCACTGTCGTGTGGCGTTCCACAGGGTGCAATTCTGGGGCCTCTGCTGTTCTCACTGTATCTGCTCCCATTGGGTTCCATATAAAGGAAACAAGGTATTTCCTTCCACTGCTGTGCGGATGACTGTTGATGATCTTTGTCCCACTGAGCAAGAAAGACGCTTTTTCATTTAGGCCACCTTTGTCCTGTCTGGAGGAAATCAAGACCTGGGTGGTACTTTCTTGAATTTCAAGGAAAGGAAGACAGAAGTGATGGTGTTTTTGTTCCCAGTGGCACTTCCCATCGTGCGGATTTGGGTCCTCCGCCCACCAGTCTTGAACTTGGGTCTCAAACTGGACAGTGATTTCAAGTTGGATCGACAAATTGGTCCCGTTTTTTCATCCAGCTTCCTTCATTTTAGGCAGCTGGCTAAAGTAAAGACTCTTTCTCAAGAGCACTTTGAAACAGTCATTCATGCCTTCGTCACATTCCGGCTGGATAACTGTAATGCACTTTACTTTGGAGTCAGCCAAACCGCCATTAAGTGTCTCCAGTTGGTCCAGAATGCTGCTGCTCACCTCTTGACTGGTACTCGTAAGAGGGAGCACATAGCTCCTACTCTGGCATCCCTTCACTGGCTCCCTATACATTTTAGTATTCTTTTAAGATAGATAGAACCATAGATAAGATTAAGATTATTTGTTTTCAAATCTTTAAATGGCCACACACCACCTTACCTCTATGAATTCCTCTGCCCCTACGCACCTTCCCAGTGTCTCCAGTCTGCGGACAAGACACTATGAGAGGTACCAAGTGGAGGAACTAAGTGGAGGCTCAGGGGGGGATCAAGCCTTTTCCGTTGCTGGTCCTCCCCCTGAATGTTAGACAAGCCTCCTCGCTGCCCATCTTTAATACTTGTCTTTCAAGTCATTTTTATTCTTTAGCTTTTGACTCAGCATGAGAGCTGATTTTTAGTTTTATTGTTTTTGTGCTTTCCACTGTCTTGGTTATTCATTTATTGTTTGATTGTTTGTTGTGTGAATTATTTTTTGCTCCATGTTCAGCACTTTGTATACAGCAGTGGTTGTTTTAAAGTATTCTATTGAGTGTAGTTGAGTGGTAGAAGAAAGACGTCTGTCCTGAAATAGCGGTGAGGAACTGTAATTTTCAAGATGACGACCTGTGATTAAGCGACAGTGGAAAATGTTAAATTGTCCACCTATGTACTATTGACCATTATTGGTTCTGTGTGTAACTCAGTGCGATAATTGTGTTGTTTTCTCTTTAACCTAAATTTGACCTCAGAAAGATTTAAAGAATGTTGTTGGCTGTAGAGCAACCCCCCAAAAAACACTGAAGCTTTATAGTTTGAGTGTCTCCTCCTCCGCAGCAAATTGGAGGTTGTTGTGTGTGTGCAACCGGAAGTTCTACTTTCACACGTTTCTTCCAATCACAATTCTAACTGCGGTCAACCAGATTTCTGAATAACGTGGCAATAAGGTTTGACAGTATGTATGACATGTATAGTATTTATTGGATTGGAATGTCTCTTAAAACGGGACAAAAAAAAAGACATGAAACTTGATCTCACCTCTGCGGCAGTGAATAGAAAGCTTCTATGTGTGCAGCTGGAGGTTCCCCCTACACACGCTTCCTCCGATTGCCTAACTTTCGGATTAACATGGCAATCGACAAGTTTCTCAGGGTTTTTTGTGTGTGTGTGTGTGTGTGTGTGTGTGTGTGTGTACAGAAATGTGTAGAAAATAGACAAAAAAACCCTTTTGAATGTGATTATTATATTTATTTTGGAAGGAGACCCTTTAAGTGTTGCCTTTCTGCTTAAGGTAGAAGAAGTGCTTGTTTCAGTCATTTCTTCATAATGAAGTATATTTTCACTTGTGTTTATTTTCAAATTTCACACTAATTAAAATTTGCAAAAATTATAGATAGATAGAAAGATAGACAGAAAGATAGATAAACAAACCCAATTCCAAGTTCAGACACTGTGTTAAACATGAATAAAAAACCCAATATGATATTTTGCAAATCATGTTCAACCTGTATTTAATTGAATGCACTACAAAGACAAGATATTTAATGTTATAACAAAAAAAATTGTTTTTATCAAATCATCATAAACTTTGAATTTCATGCTGCAACACATTCCAAAAAATCTGATTCCCACTAAATTACTTCGCCTTTTCCTTAAACAACATTCAATAACAGAATTAAAGGTGTAAGTTACCCATGCCATTGACATTAACACAGCCCCAAACAATCACAGATGCTGGCTTTTGAACTTGTGTGTGTATATATATATATATATATATACACACATATATAATAAGACCCGGGCAATAAACAGCTATGCCCTGCCAGTGATCAGATACCCTGCAGGAATAATAAGGTGGCCAAAGGAAAAGATTCAGACCACGGACATTAAGACCCGAAAGCTCCTAACCATGCATGGAGGGTTCCATCCCAAATCCAGCACCCTGAGACTGTACGCAAGCCGAAAGGAAGGAGGCCGGGGACTAGTGAGTGTGAGAGCCACTGTCCAGGATGAAACATCCAAGCTCCATGAATACATCAAGGAGAAGGCTCCAATGGATGACGTACTCAGAGAATGTCTCAGACAATGGGGAACAGAGGATGAGGCGCTGGAAGAGGGACAATCATGGGAGGACAAGCCCCTACACGGGATGTACCACCGGACCATAACTGAAGTGGCTGATCTCAAGAAGTCCTATCAGTGGCTAGAGAGGGCTGGCCTGAAGGACAGCATAGAGGCACTCATCCTGGCTGCTCAGGAGCAGGCCCTGAGCACCAGAGCCATTGAGGCCCAGATATCCCACACCAGACAAGACCCAAGGTGTAGGTTGTGCAAAGAGGCACCTGAGACGATCCAACACATAACTGCAGGGTGTAAGATGCTGGCAGGGAAAGCCTAGATGGAACGCCATAACCAGGTGGCTGGCATAGTCTACCGAAACATCTGTGCGGAGTATGGACTGGAAACCCCAAGGTCAAAATGGGAAACACCTCCGAAGGTGGTGGAGAATGACAGAGCGAAGATCCTGTGAGACTTCCAGATCCAGACTGACAAAATGGTAATGGAGAACCAAACAGATATTGTGATCATAGATAAAGGGCAGAGGAAAACCATTGTAGTGGATGTAGCGGTCCCAAGTGATGGAAACATCAGAAAGAAGGAACACGAGAAACTCGAGAAATACCAAAGGCTCAGAGATGAGCTGGAGAGAGCCTGGAAGGTAAAGGTGACAGTCGTGCCTGTGGTGGTCGGAGCACTCGGGGCAGTGACCCCCAAACTAGATGAGTGGTTGCAACAGATCCCGGGAACAACATCGGACATCTCAGTCCAGAAATGTGCAGGATTATTATTATATATATACTGTATATAATCCTCGTCTCACACCTCGGGTGGTGTCCGTCCCTCATTCAGCTCGGGTCCTCTACCAGAGGCCAGGAAGCTTGAGGGTTCTGCGCAGTAACCTTGCTGTTCCCAGCACTGCACATAGGGATGGAACCCTCCATGCATGGTTAGGAGATTTCGGGTCTTAACGTCCGTGGTCTGAATCTCTTCCTTTGGCCACTTTATTATTCCTGCAGGGTATCTGATCACTGGCAGGGCATAGCTGTTTATTGCCCGGGTCTTATTCTTGCCATTGAGCTGGCTTCTTAGGACTTGCCTCACTCGCTGGAGGTATTTGCCCGAAGCCGCTTTCCTTGTTGCCAGTTCGAGGTTGCCATTGGCTTGTGGTATACCGAGGTACTTGTAGCTGTCCTCAATGTCTGCTATTGTTCCTTCAGGGAGTGAGACCCCTTCAGTGCGGACTACCTTTCCTCTCTTAGTCACCATCCGACTACATTTCTCAAGCCCGAATGACATCCCGATGTCGCTGCTGTAGATCCTGGTTGTGTGGATCAGGGAGTCTATGTCCCTTTTGCTCTTAGCATACAGCTTTATGTCATCCATGTAGAAGAGGTGACTGATTGTAGCTCCATTTCTGAGGCGGTATCCATAGCCTGTCTTGCTGATTACTTGGCTTGGGGGGTTCAGTCCGATGCAGAACAGCAGTGGGGAGAGTGCATCACCTTGGTATATGCCACATTTGATGGACACTTGGGTAAGTGGCTTGCCATTGGCTTCAAGTGTGGTTTTCCACATCCTCATCGAGTTTGCAATGAAGGCTCTTAGGGTCCTGTTCACCTTATACAACTCCAAGCATTCAGTGATCCATGTATGTGGCATCGAGTCATAGGCTTTCTAGTAATCAATCCAGGCTGTGCACAGGTTGGTATGTCGGGACCTGCAGTCTTGTGCGACTGTTCTGTCAACCAGGAGCTGATGTTTGGCTCCTCTGGTATCTGTACCAATGTCTTTCTGTGCTTCGCTCATGTATTGATCCATGTGTCCACTTATCTTAGCCGCAATGATGAGCTTCCATGTTGTGGAGAGACAGGTTATTGGCCGATAGTTGGATGGGACTGCACTTTGAGCGATCCTTCATGATCAGGATCGTTCACCCTTCGGTTAGCCATCCTGGGTGAGTCCCATCCCTCAGCTGCTGGTTCATTTGTGCTGCGAGGCGCTCATGGAGTGCTGTGAGTTTCTTTGCCAGTAGGTGTGGACCATGTCCGGGCCTGGTGCTTTCCAGTTTTTCATATCTGAGACTCTTTCCTGTATGTCTGCCACTGTTATGGTAACTGGGTTCTGTTCAGGGAGGTTGCTGTGCTCCTCTCTCAGGGTCACCAGCCATTGTGCACTGCTGTTATGTGCAACCTCCTTCTCCCATATGCCTTTCCAGTACCTTTCAGTTTCCAGTCTTGGTGGGTCAGCTCTGTTGTTAGGACCCTGCCACTGAGCGTACACTTTCGCAGGTTGTGTTGCAAACAGCCTGTTTATTCGTCTGGCCTCATTCTCTTGTGTACCGCTTTAGGCGGCTGGACAAGGCTTGGAGCCTTTGTTTGGCAGTTTCGAGTGCTTCAGGTATGGTCATCTGTACCTCTCGGGTATCGGCCGTTTCATCACACCTCTCTGGGAATCCGTCAATTGACTCACATCTTTCCGAGCCGCCTTGATCTTAGCCTCCAACCGTCTTTGCCATGGTGGGTAACATATCTCATGGCTTCCATGGTTGCTCTTATAGCCAAGCATCTCTAGGATCACTGATGCTGAAGCGTATATCAGCTCATTGGTTTCCGTGATCGTTACGGTAGGGATCGCCCTCAGTGCTGCATTCACTTTTTCCATGAGACTGGTACTGGTTTCTAGGTTGCCCAGCTTTCATTCTCGCCATGATCTTAGCTTTCAGGTCAGTTGCTGCCTCGCTCAGCATTTCATTCATTGGGGCTGGCCTCCCAATCTCATCATCTGCATTCATTGGGGCTTGCCTCCCAATCTCTGGTATGACCTCCTCCTCTGATCTGGCAGCCTGGGGCCCTTCACCATGGAACCTGCGTTGTACCTCATCAATCTCAAGTTGTGACAGCAGTTGCCGTTTGTGGATGTTGGAACACTGAGCTACTAGTTCTTTCGTGGTCAACCGTGACTGTGGGTTTCGAAGTAACCATTTAGCCCACATTCTCTGCATGTAACCCCTCTGACTAGGGTTGCTTGAGTAGTAGCATTCCAACAGAGCCATGTTATCGCATCTCGCCCAGCTCCGCTTTGTTCCAGTAGCCCATTTGTCATCAAGCTGCTCTGGTTCCCCAGCACCTGACGGAGACGTTGTTTGGCCGGGCGACGTCTGAGCCGGCATGTCATTCGTTTTATTGTCTCTCATCATTGTATGAGGTAGGCATTAGCGTGAAGGATCTTGCCCAAGGACCCACACTGGATGGTGTTATGTGCTCATTTTTGCCCCAAGCGGGATTCGAACCACCGTCTCCCGTACGCCAAACCGATGCCTTACCAACTGAGCTATCCAGCCGCATATATACATATATATATATATATATATATATATACACACACACACACACACAATTTGTGTGCTGGAATAGAATAATTATATTCATTTCAATAGGAAACATTACCTCAATTTATGAACTTTTCGAGTTGCAATCGGGTCACGGAACAAATTTGTATTTTGTAACTTGAAGGTAACATCACATTCTGATTTTTATTAGTTGCTTTGTAACTTTTCTTTTACCGTGTTGGTTTCCCAAAGAGAAAGAGGCTGAGAGAGTGGTGGGAAACAGCTGTCAGAATGGAAGAATTTTTTTCTTCGTCTCTCTCCAGTGGTTGCCATTATTAGTACCTGTCATTAAAATGGTTTAAGTCAATGACTACAAAATGATTACCATAATTTACGGACTGAAAAGCACAGATAATTAAAATCTGCAATACCCAAATTTGGTGTTAAAGCCAATTATGAGAGAGAGAGACAGCTGTTGGAGCAGCATACTTATTGAGTCGATGCAGTGATTTTAAATCAGCACATTAGATTAGCGTGTGTCACACAACTCACTGATACAACTAATAACGTTTACACAGATTGTCACGAGAAACAAAAGCAAACACGTTCACATGCACACATTGCGATGCAAAGATTAAAAAAAAACATGGTTGGGTGGTTCGAGTGTAGACTGGGTGTGGTCTAGAATCGATTTTTTTTGTAGTTTCACCAAGGATTAGTGGTTTCAGAATGAATGAATTAATACTGTAAACTGTATGGTTCTCACAAACTGTATAGGACTGTGTGGATTTTTAGCAAAGACGTGTGTGTGTGTTGTTCGAGCATAGAAGCGTGTCTGGTTAGAAGTGTTTTCGTGCGAAAGTCAACTTAAACTCATGTACATACAGTTTTAGAATGTAAACTGTGAGTAAGTGTCGTTGATGCATGTCTACTTTGTGCATGTGTCAATATTAATTCAGACTATTTCAACACTTTGGCAACAATGGAACAGGTGCAGTGTGCCAGCATCTCAAGAAAATTACATTGAACACCACCCTCTCGGCGTCTGTGTGTTTATGTGTGTGTGTGTGTGTGTGTTCGTGTGTGTGTGTGTGTGTGTGTGTTTTATGAGGCTTTGTCCCAGAAACAAAAGATGAAGGCTGAGTGGGGGCTGGTAACTGGGGTGCAGGAGGCGGAGTCATTCACCGTGAAAAGGAGCTTGTTGAGCGGTGAAGTAAGCAGGCGGCATAAGCAAGTGAGGTTGGGGAGTGTGAGGGCTTTGTGGGGGTGAGGTGAAAGGTGACATGCTGTAATTGGGAGGAAATGCGCACACACACACGGGCGCGCGCGCACACACACACACACACACAATGCTTTTGTGCACAATTACATAAATACAAGTGAAGGAGTTCAGTGTTGGGCGACAGTTTGGAGTGAGTGGTTAGCACGGGCTTAGCATGTGTGCCGAGTAGTCAAAAGGTGCTTTTACATTAGCCCTGTTCCACACAGAGACAGCCTTGCTTGGCCCCATATTGTCACTTTTTCATTAGATTTTTTTTCAGGGCCTAGCGTTTTTCAATGGAACCACTTTTCAGAAACATCTCAGAAGTTTGAAAGGCATTTTACCATTAGCCCTGCCTCACAACGAACGGCCTCAATTGGCCTTGGTGTTCGCTTTTCCATGAGCCTTCTGTTGGGGCCAAGCGGTTACAATGGAACCGCTTTTCAGAACCATCTCTGAGGTAGGTCTAAAACGTAAGGCTGTCATTACCACTGTCTGATTGGTCAACAGCGATGCAGCAAGGAACTCCACTGCACACGCCCATTTCCTTGTTTTAGACAGGCGAGACAGAGCCGGTCATCATAGAAATACAGCATATACAATAAATGTAATTGTGTTTTACAACAATGGTAAACCATATGGACAATGTCATATGTACTATTGATGAAGCTTGGGTAAAAATGTTCATTTATGAACTGCCCGCAGGTTCCAATTCCATTGTATGAGAGGTCCCCAGCAATAGCCAGCAGCCTTGCCGCTCCCGTGGCCTGATGGCAGAGCTCAACACTGCGACCATTATACTTGCAAATGCTCTCAATTTTTCAGAGTGTGCTGGAAGAAATTTCAGCCGATTGCTGAATATTCACACAGGAACTTCCCGGAACAGAACCAGGTCACCATAACAGTGACGGACATCCAGGAAAGAGTCTCAGATATGAAAATCTGGACAGCACCAGACCCGGCCATGGACCACACCTACTGGCTAAATAAACTCACAGCGCTCCATGAGCGCCTAGCAGCGCAAATGAACTAGTTGCTGAGGGATGGGACTCACCCAGGATGGCTAACCAAAGGGTACACCAGCGACGACCGCGAGGGAGCAGGAAATTCACATCCCAAAAACATGGACTTCCAACCCTTTGAAGATACTGACGATAAGCCATTCGACCCCGAGAACAATTTGGACCCGGACAATAACTTCTTCAAGAACAAACAAAGGGTAACAAACTCTGACTATTACCTGGATGAACAATTCAACACTAATATAAAATTGGAAAAATCCCTTTCAGTCATACACTTAAACAGTAGAAGTCTCGATAAAAACTTCACAAAAATCAAAGAATAGCTGACTAAATTCAATAAATTTAAAATAATTGCCATATTAAAAACTTGGCTTGACGATGATAAAACAAGTGAAATGGAAATAGAAGGTTACGAAATGTTTGCAACGAATAGGGAAAACAAAAAAGGAGGGGGGGGTTGCAATATATGTAGACAAAGCACTTAAATGCAGTAAAATCGAGAGATTGACAAACACAATAGAAAACCTAATGGAATGTCTAACCATTGAAATACATTATAAAAAGGCATCAAATATCATCATAAGTTGCATCTATAGGACACCAGGATCATGTATTGACACATTCAATAAAAAACGAACAGATAAGCTCAGCTACTACAACAATAAGAAAACACGAATAATGTGTGGTGACTTTAACATTGACTTATTAAACCAAAATGGACACAAAAAACAACTGACTTTATAAATACTATGTACAGCAACAGCCTTTCCCAGTAATCCTGAAACCTAGCAGAATAACAGTTGACATGGCCACATTCATAGATAACATATTTATAAATAAGATTGATCATAAAATGGAAAGTGGACTTCTCATTCATGATATAAGTGACCATCTACCTGTCTTTGCAGTTTTTCATAATTATTTTGATAGAAAAACAAAGTCAACAACTCACATATCAGAAATAAGACCAAGAACCCAACGCTCCATCGATGCTTTTAAGCAAGACCTAGAAAAACAAAACTGGACCGAGGTCTACTCAAACGAAGACCCAAATACAGCGTTTGAAGTATTTCAGTCTACCATAATCTCCTTATATGATAAACATTTTCCATTAACTAAAGTCTCCAAAAAGTATAAAGACCCAAGTAAGCCATGGATAACGAAAGGCATAGAAAACGCATGTAAAAAGAAAAACAATTTATATAAATTGTTTTTAAAATTGAGGACTGAAGAAGCAGAAAAAAATATAAGACCTATAAAAATAAACTAGTAAATATTATAAGAACCAGTAAAAGAGATCATTATCATGCAGTATTAGAGCAGAATAAAAGTAACACACAAGAAATATGGAAAATACTTAATCAAGTAATCAGAAATAGTCCTAAAAAAGTGGATTATCCAGAATATTTTATCAAAGGCAAAAATACAATTCTGGAAAAAACTGCAGAAATAGCAACTGAATTTAATGAGTACCTTGTCAACATCGGCAGTAACCTAGCAAAACAAATTCCTGATCCAACAAACTTGTTTAAAATAGATAGATACGTAGAAAAAAACTCCTCCACGATGTTCCTTACTGCGGTAAAACAAGAAGTATCAAATATTGTAAAAACTTTTAAAAATAAAAAGTCAACTGATTGCTTTAATATTGATATGACAATAATAAAGCAGATTATAGAATATGTAGTGCGACCTTTCACGCACATATGCAACCTGTCATTCAAAGCTGGTATCTTTCCATCAAAAATGAAAATTGCTAGTTTTCCAAAAGTTATTCCAATTTATAAAAGTGGAGAAAGACATCTGTTTACAAATTATAGACCAATATCACTACGACCACAATTCTCAAAAATATTAGAAAAAATATTTGCTCGCAGACTTGATAGCTTTATACAAAAACATGCGCTGTTAAGTGAGAATCAATATGGCTTCAGGGAAAAACGGACCACCTCAATGGCAGTTATGGAGTTTGTGGAATCAGAATCAGAATCAGAATCAGAATCATCTTTATTGGCCAGGTATGTAGAACACACAAGGAATTTGTCTCCGGTATAACACGCTGCATTACTATCATCGTAAACAACAAATCATTGAACCATTTTAGAATAACCAGTAGCAGTATTTGTAGTACAAGAAGAGTGACTACGTCAGTGACTGTTTAAGGAGTTAATGGCTAGAGGGAAGAAGCTGTTTAAGTGGAAGCAATAGCCACTAATATAGACAACAAAGAATTTACTGTTGGTGTTTTCCAAGATCTAAAAAAAGCTTTTGACACAATAGATCACAGTATATTATTGAAAAAACTAGAAAGATATGGCATTAGAGGTGTAGCTTATAAATGGATAAAAAGTTATTTAGAAAACAGATATCAGTACGTGCAGCTCAACAATAAAAAAATGAATCAACTGGAAATCACTCATGGAGTTCCTCAGGGGTCAGTGCTTGGTCCAAAACTATTCATCTTATATATAAATGATATCTGCAAGGCCTCAAAACAATTTAAATGTGTCCTATTTGCTGATGATACAACCTTCTACTGTTCTGGAATAAATCTGAAATAGCTCCTGACAACTGTAGAAAATGAATTAAACAAATTAAAAAAGTGGTTCGACAGAAATAAATTATCACTGAACCTGAAAAAATTGAAGTTAATTTTTTTTGGCACAACACCAAGCTAAAATTATGGTAAACTCAATTGAGATAGAAAGAGCATATGAAACCAAGTTTCTCGGATTAGTAATAGACTCAAAACTATGTTGGAAGCCACATATCGATAACGTAAAAAGAAAAATAGCCAAAACCATAGGGATCCTCTACAAAATCAAGGAAGTGCTAAATAAGAGAGATCTTTGTACACATTATACTCTTCATTATTATTACCATATATGACCTACTGTGTGGAAATATGGGGAAATGCAAAACAAACACACTCCCTATTCTAAAACTACAAAAAAAAAGCAATTTAAATTCTTAATAGATCAAAATATAGGGAACCTACAAATCCACTATTTATCAAATTAAATACGTTGACATTTTATGACCTAGTTGACTTTAAAATCGCCCAATTAATGTACAAAGCACACAAGAACCTGCTCTGCCAAAACATTCTGAAGTTTTTCGAAATTCGAGAAAGCAGCTATGATTTAAGACAGGGGTGCCCAAACTTTTTGGACCGAAGATCTACTTTTCGATCAACTAACCTCCCGGGATCTACCCTTACGGGCATGTGCGCGCACGCGCACACACACGCGCACACACACACACACACACATGTACGCCATGATGAGAAACAGCCTGAAACTGAGGCATGCGATGCACTTTTGCAGCCTGTTAACTATCGTAGCTCACACGTACCGTTTTAAAGTGCTTCCCTGGGCCCTCATAGATTCCTATTCTTTGCCCGTGCCCTCTGTGAATTGTACACGAAGCAAACTCTGAATGAGAATAATGACGATAAAAGATCGAGCGCAACAGCTCTGATTGCAAGCTGCAATTGCAGACTGCTGAGCGCAAACAAATTCTGGTGACGTAATCACGCGCCACCGTAAATTCAAGATTTACCTTCTGAATTTAATTTTTTATTTTATTTTTTTGTGAAAATGAGACTGATAGGATGATTAGGGTGCAGCGTACATTAACACAAAAAATATATATTACTAACATGTACAAAGATACACAAATGGTTGTTTGTTTTTTTTTCTCCTCGACACTCCTCGGATCTACTTGGGACCTGTCTTAGATCTACCGGTAGATCAGGATCGACGTAATGGGCATCCCTGATTTAAGAGGTACCAACTTATTCAAAAAACTCAAAACAAGAACAAACATCAAGCAAAGAAGTGTATCTATCAAAGGTGTTATTCTGTGGAATAATTTCGAAACGGACCTGAAAATTAGTAAATCGCTTGCTGAGTTCAAAAACAAATTTAAAAAAATAGTACAAACAACCTACATCAATCAGAGTTAAAATGATAAATTCTAAACATATAATAATATAAATATAATGATAAATCAGAACTAAGTTGATAAATAGAGAAATGTATGGAAATAGCCATTATGAATAAAAGAGAAAATTGACACAAGAGTGCCAGGGTGTGTATGTATAAAATCCCGATACAAACCAAAAGTTGTAAAAATATGACGGTTAAGGGTAAAGCATGAGCCTTTATGGAGACTTCTTTCTTCTTACTTTCTTTCTTTTCTGATTGATATAAAAATGATTTATTAGATATAAACACATAATACGGGGTCGGACTAGATAAGTTCCTTACTTCTTCCTACTCCCTTACTCCCACATAATAACTGCGTTGAATGATGACTGATTTCTCGTTCCTTTTTACTATTGTATCTACCTTATTTTCTGTCAAATTATTACTGTATATGTTTTATGTTCAATAAACAAACCAAACCAAACCAAACCAAGGGTGAACGATCCTGATCATAAAGGATCCTTCAAAGGGTGCATTCCCATCCAACTATTGGCCAATAACCTGTCTCTCCACAACATGGAAGCTCATGTCAGGCATCATTGTGGCTAAGATAAGTGGTCACATGGATCAATAGCTGAGCGAAGCACATAAGGGCATTGGTAGGGATACCAGAGGAGCCAAACATCAGCTCCTGGTTGACAGAACAGTTCCACAAGACTGCAGGTCATACCAACCTGTGCACAGCCTGGATTGATTACAAGAAAGCCTATGACTCAATGCCATATACATGGATCACTGAATGCTTGGAGTTGTATAAGGTGAACAGGACCCTCCGAGATGATGATGTGGAAAAGCACACTTGAAGCAATGGCAAGCTACTTACCTAAGTGTCTATCAAATGTGGCATATACCAAGGTGATGCACCCCCCACTGCTGTTCTGAAGCCCCTAAGCCAAGTAATCGCCAAGACTGGCTATGGATACCGCTTCAGAAATGGAGCTACGATCAGTCACCTCCTCTACATAGATAATAATAGTAATAATAATACATTTTATTTGTGGGGGCCTTTCTAAAAACTCAAGGACACCTTACAACAAGCAGCTGTATGCTAAGAGCAAAAGTGACATAGACTCCCTGATCCACACAATCAGGATCTACAGCAGTGACATCGGGATGTTATTCGGGCTTGAGAAATGGAGTCGGATGGTGACTAAGAGAGGCAAGGTATTCCTGAAGGAACAATAACAGACATTGCGGACAGCTACAAGTACCTCGTTATCCAACAAGCCAATGGCAACCTCAAACAAGGAAAACGGCTATGGCCAAATACCTCCAGCAGGTGAGGCAACTCAGTCCAGAAAAGCGCAGTGCTGGGAAGAGCAAGGATACTGCGCAGAACCCTCAAGCTTCCTGGCCTCTGATAGAGGACCCGAGCTGAATGTGGGACTGACACCACCCGAGGGGTGAGACATATATTTGTGTTTGTGTGTGTGTGTACATCCATCCATCAATCCATCCATTTTGCGATCCGCTTCATCCTCACAAGGGTCGCGGGGCGGGCTGGAGCCTTTCCGAGCTGTCTTTGTGCAGTAGGCGGGGGACACCCTGAACCGGTTGCCAGCCCATCGCAGGCCACACACAGACAAACCACCATCCACGCTCACACTCACACCTCGGGACAATTTTGAGCATAGGTGTCAAACTCAAGTTCTGGAGGGCCGCTGTCCTGCATGTTTGACATCTATGATTTAGAGTGTTCAATCTGCCTGCCATGCATGTTTTTGGAATGTGGGCGGAAACCAGAGTACCCGGAGAAAACCCACGCAGGCACAGGGAGAACATGCAAACTCCTCACAGGAAGGCCGGAGCGAGCCAGGATAGAACCCACGACTTCTGCACTATGAGGTTGACGCGCTAACCACTTGACCACCGGGCCACCCTACATACAAACAGAAACTTAAAAATACATGTACACATGAAATATACAGTATGTCATTACTACATGCACAAACTAAATGTACACACAATTGTCATTCGGTGGAGGGTAATAAGACATTTTTATTTGGGAAAGCAATTCTTAGATCAGCCCAGTGTTTTCCAACTGGTGGAGCCAGGGCACGTATTTCGGGTAAGAAAAAGCATACAAAAAAGCATCAGACAAAAAATAACAAAAAGTACTCAGACTAAAATGATCTTGTCTCATTTTAGTCACAAATGTACTTTGTGTGAAATTTAGGCTTCTTTAGATGAACACAAAGCTAATCTATGTGAGGGGAACCATGACTTATTGAATAAGTCACACTCCACATCCATCACACTCAGCACCGGTTCTCCTCAAGGATGTGTACTGAGCCCCCTGGTGTTCACGCTCTAAACATTTGACTGCTCTCCGACTCTTAATAGCGGTCCAGTTTGCGGAACGTTTTTAACATGATAACAATCAAACCATTCTAGGAAATGTTCTTTTACTCGAGCCACAAGCAATTCACTCTGAGCATGGAAATTGCCAGAATCGGACTGAGTAAGAATCGCTTCCTTGTTTTTCAAAGTCTCGTAGATTTGAGTCTTTCCGACTCCAGGCGTCTCCTGAATGTTTCGTACTTTGTTACCCGCTTTGTTTAATTAGATACTGTACATATCACTTTCCCTTCCATGGTCATTACTCCTCAATGTACTCCGCCCCCTCGTCTCAGACAGACAGCTATGGATCATTTCAAAGCGAAGAAAATGGATGACACGACGAAGAACAAATTTGCTGAAGCCACAGCTAAATGTATGGCTACTGCATGCAAGCCTGTCAACATTGTCCACAGCTCGACTCAAGCTGAAATCATTCGCATTGCGTCTAACGACTCCACTACGGATTGCCAGTGAGAGCCTCCATTACAAGCTGTGTACAGAGATTGTACGTAGCGGAGAAGGCTAAGGTACACCAAGCGGGAGAAGACACTATTTCGGGAGAGAAATAAGAGACTTGGTTGCTGAGCCTCTGGTGAATAAAGAGCAGGCATTACGTTGAGTTCGATGTATGCCACTGACGCGATTGTTACTTGTTTGGAACTATTTTGTGTGGAAGGTTTCAGTGTTCTGTGTCCATATAAATAAAGCGGGTGGAGCTTCTCTGTGTTCGTCTGACAGCGACTGTGCGCTAATGCACGTCGAGAGTTTAGCGGTGCAGTGGTAGCGACCACACTGAAAATAAAATGTCTCCAGTGTTGTCATCCAACCAAGTGTAGTCATCCGAAATGATGTCTACACAAAACCGTAGAGAGACTTCCGCGCAAGAAGGACCAACACAATCAACATAGCCTGACTGCTGTGTTCAAAGCAAACTTGAGAGAAACGAAGTATGCAACCATAGTTTAAATCCACTATAGGCTGAGTACTAGTTTACCTTAGATGTGCACTTTATAATGTTAGATTGCTCTATTTTGATTCCATAAAAAGAGCTGTTAAAGCAGCTGTTGTGTGACAAAATATTTTTTTCACTGTCGTTGATGGACAGTAATATTGTGTGAGAGATTGTGTGAATAACTGCTCCAAGTGAAAAATGTTCATGTTATTTCAGTAAATATTTGCATTTTGCACATAGAAAACTGATTCATGATTCCATGTTGATGAGAGCATTAAAATGGGGAAAAATAGAACAAAAAATATCAAAGGAAATTCAGAAACGATAAAAAATGCGTGAGTGATAACGATTAATTTTTTAGTTCATTTGAGTTAATTATGACAGTTGCAGTTTTAATTAGATTAAATATTTTAATCGTTTGACAGCTAGATATATCTACTGTATATACAGTATATATATATATATATATATATATATATACATATACATATAAACAATAATTACAATTTAAATAATTGTAATAGTAATTAAAAGTAATATTGTGAATATACATGTTCACTTTTAACTGCAAGACAAAATAAATTTTTCTGAAGTCAATGCATAATGGACAGAAAACTGTGAGCACAATACAGAGAACTGAACCAACTATGGGATATTTGCAAATATGTGAATCCATAGGTGCCGAACAGCTTGTATTCTCCCCACAATTTAGAGAACGATCTGTGCAGCAATTGGCAGACTCAACACTGGTTCAGTGCGGTAAGTAGCTCACGCTAATCATCTGTTTGTTTTTACATGCCTTGAACCTTCAAAATATCTGTGTGTTAAGTTTTTATTAGTATTGAAATACAAAGTACCATCCAAATAGGACACAGTCTGTTTAATCCTCATTAGAGATGCTTATGAAACACACACACACGCACGCACCCACCCAACACACACACACACACACACACACACACACACACACACACACACACACACGCACACACGTGCGCATTCACAAAATCGCATGCATTTGCTCACTCATCCAAGAGTTAATCTGAAGCTTTTAACTGTGCAAAGTGAGACATGAACGCTCTAATCTGCAGATAGGGAACACACAGAGTAAAATCATGCACATTTGTCACTGTCATCAACATTGTACTTCTTTAAAGCTTCTCTACGAACACGTTAATGTCTGTGGCTGTCAAAGCTAATGGTTAAGGATGCTGTAACTTTAAATGTACAGTCGTGTCAGTCTTACTAGATATTTATTTAAAATGTAATCAAGATAAAAAACATTTTTTTTAAAAAACAGCAAAAAAATAAAAAATAAAAACAATACACTTGCAGACAGTTGACAAGACTTTCCAGGAGTTGAAGCTCTAAGTAACTATTGGTTTGTATGCAAATAGTTTTATGTCCGGAGTGCATGCCCACTCAAGTGTGAGACTACCGTAAATTCCGGATTACAAGCCGCTACTTTTTTTCCCACACTTTATGACTCCCCCGTCATACTGAAAACAAGCGGCCACGAGAGAACACATTTTACCTGTGTTTTGAGCCGCGCAGCATCAGGCCTAAAGCTGCTAACGATGATCATTTTTAAGCGGCTGACTATAGAAATAATTTCATATATCTTTTCCCATTTATATGATTTGCATTATTCTATTTAAAGGCTAGTGGGCTGCAGTATTTCTCCTCGTAATTACGCAAATGCGCATCAAGATCTCTCTTTGTCTGGCCTCTTATTAAGTGTTTCAGCGTAATTTTGTTGTGCAAATGCATTTATCATGGTCATAAAAATATGGAGATTATTTTCACCTTAAGAAATGTTGCATTTTTTTTCTGTGGGGGGTTCAGCGGGGGACCGCACCCGGAGTCGATCCAGGCGGCAGGGCCGCAGAAGCAAACCCCCGCCTACTCATTGGCCAGCGGTTTATAGTACGGTGCGGCGCATATAATTACAAAATTGATTTTTCTTCATAAATCTGAACATGCGGCTCTTAATCAGGTGCGGTCTGTAGCCCGGAATTTACGGTAATCTATTTTTGGTTCTATATTCTCATGATTAACTACTCACGGATTTCCTTTGAAATGTGTCCTTTTACTCTTTACTGAAAATTTCACTTTTTCTTTTTTGCGCAAAAGCCAAAACCTTGTCAAGTGGTAAATTGCCCAAAAGCCAAAACCTTGTCATGTGGTAAATTGCCTCCATCTTGTGGCATCGATATGCAATTATACAACTTTTTCGGGGAGACTTAAATTCCTTGTTGACTTTTGCTCTTCACGGCAGGACTGTGAGCAACCCTTCCCAATTATGTAGAATTAGGTCATCTTCAAGTCAGACTTCACGAAAGCAAAGTCAAAAGCCAAACAGTGCAGCGGTGTTTAATTTCATTTTACAGGGGAAGTTTCTCCCCTCTATGAGCCGTTGCCTTATCGTGGTGGAGAGGTTTGCATGTCCTAATGATCCTAGATGCGAAATTGTCTGTGGCTTAATACCCCCGGCAGCGTCGACCATGGGAAACAGATCCTAGGTCAGTGGTGTCCAAAATACGGCCCGCGGGCGGTTTGTTTTTATTGGCCCTCAGCAAATTCCGAATATATAGTTGAATATGGCCCGCACATGGCGCTTGAGCTCAACTCTGTTGAACTTCTCAGTTTCAACTGCAGATGGAGCCAGTAACGGAAAAGGTGCTTCTCCACTAAACAAAATTAGGCAAAGAAAAACATTTGAGTCACCAGAAATGGCAGCACCGAAGACACGAAAGATAGCAAGATTTCAAACACGGTGGGAAAATGAATATTTCTTCAAAGAAATCAAAGGAAAGTGTGTCTGTTTGATTTACAATGAAGATTTTGCTGTGATGAAGGAGTATAATGTAATGAAAAAAACTTTGGACATCCTTGTCGTAGGTGATGGACCAGACAGCACGTTTCATAGACTCCTTATGATGAGAAAAACATTTGGATGTAGTTTTCCCTTGCCCGAATGTGGGTGACTGGGGGGCCTTCGGATTCAGGCCTCGAGGTGGGGCTCGCAGGAGGGGCTCGCAGGCAAGCACCTGGTGCCTGGGCCTACACCCATGGGGCCCGGCCAGGCAACCTATGTGAAGGCCCAGAGGGGTTGGGTGCCCTGTGAGCTGGGCCGCGACAACAGCCAGGACATAAAGACCATCTGGTAGTGTGTTGACTCCGGTGGCGGAAGGTTCCAACCTGGCCACCCGAAACGTATTGTGAACGTTTGCTGGGAATGTGTAGCAGAATCCAACCATGCATCCATCCATCCATTTTCCGATACGCTTTATCCTCACAAGGGTAGCGGCGGGTGTTGGAGCCTATCCCAGCTGTCTTCGGGCAGTAGGCTGTGTGCCCTGGCAACCTGTTTAAGGTTGCCAGGGCACACAGGAAAAAACATCCATGCTCACATTCACACCTAGGGACAATTTAGAGTGTTCAATTAGCCTGCCATGCATGTTTTTGGAATGTGGAAGGAAACTGGAGTACCCAGAGAAAACCCACGCAGGCCCGGGGAGAACATGCAAACTCTGCATAGAGACGGATTGAACCCACGACCTCTGCACTGTGAGGTCAATGCGCTAATCACTGGACCACCGGGCCGCCCCGTGTAGCAGAATCCTCTGTCAGAAAGAGTTTCAACCCCCACCTCGGGCAGAACTTTGCCCATGTTCTGGGGGAAGCAGGGAACGTTAAGTCCAAGTGGACATTGTTTCCTGCCTCCATTGTTGAAGTGGCTGATCAGAGGTGTGGCTATAAGAGGTAGGTGCCTGTAATGGCAGCTGACAGATACTGGCTGGACAAGTGGAATGCAGCTTCAGTGGGCGCTGAGGTAAAAACTTGGCCATGGGAGGAGTGCAGCAAGTTCATGAAAAACGACTTCCGGATGGCTTTGAGAAAATTCTGGTCCACCATCCGGTGTCTCAGGAGGGGGAATCAGTGCACCATTAGCACTATGTATAGTGGAGATGGGGTGCTGTTGACCTCGACACAACATTGTAAATCGGTAGGGAGAATACTTTGAAGAACTCCTCAATTCCACCGACACACCATCCATTGAGGAAATCCACAGAGTCTGGAGACTCTGAGGTGGGTTCTCCTATCTCTGGGTCAAGTTGAAGTCACCAAGGTGGTTAAAAAGCTCTTTGATGGCAAAGCCCTCGGGGTGGATGAGTTCCTCAGGGTTTGTCCTGGTTGACACGCCTTTACAACATTGCATTGACATCAGGGAGAGTGCCTCTGGATTGGCAGACCGAGGTGGTGATCCCCTTTTTAAGAAGGGGAACCGGAGGGTGTTTTGCAACTTCAGAGGAATCACACTCCTCAGCCTCCCTGGTAAGATCTATTCGGGGGTGCTGAAGAGGAATGTCCATCGGGACCTCGAATCTCAGATTCAGGAAGAGCAGCGTAGTTTTCGTGCTGGCATGTTCTTTGAGGGTGCATGGGAGTTTGCCCAACCAGTCTACATGTTTTTTGTTGGGTGAGTTTTCATTCACGTTTAGTTTCTGAGAAATGACAGTCTTTATGGAGAATACTGATAACTGCATCTGCGAGAAGCTGTAAAGGCCCCTTGCGCGCTGGCCATGTTTGGGTATTGGCACACTGGGATACTGGTAAATAGGAATATGATTTTTTTAGAAAATGAAGTACTGCAATGAAGTGAGCCGTCACCTTATCGTGGTGGAGGGGTTTGTGTGTCCCAATGATCCTAGGAGCTAAGTTGTCTGGGGCTTTATGCCCCTGGCAGGGTCACCCATGGCAAGAAGGTCCTAGGTGAGGGACCAGACAAAGCACGGCTCACAAGCCCCTTATGATCAATAAAATCAATGGCACTCAGTTTCCCTTGCCCGGACGCGGGTCACCGGGGCCCCCCTCTGGAGCCTGGCCTGGAGGTGGGGCTCGTTGGCGAGCGCCTGGTGGCTGGGCCTACACCCATGGGGCCCGGCCGGGCTCAGCCCAAAGAGGCAACGTGGGTCCCCCTTCTCATGGTCTCACCACCCGTGGGAGGGGTGAAAGGGTTCGGGTTAAATGTGAGCTGGGCGGCAGCCAAAGGCGGGGACCCTGTCGTTCCGATCCTCGGCTGCAGAAGCTAGGTCTTGGGACATGGAATGTCACCTCTCTGGCAGGGAAGGAGCCCGAGCTGGTGTGTGAGGCAGAGAAGTTCCGACTAGATATAGTCGGACTTGCCTCCACACACAGCCTGGGTTCTGGTACCAGTTCTCTCGAGAGGGGTTGGACTCTCTTCCACTCTGGAGTTGCTCACGGTGAGAGGCGCAGAGCAGGTGTGGGCATACTCATTGCCCCCTGGCTCAGTGCCTGTACATTGGGGTTCACACCGGTAGACGAGATGGTTGCCTCCCTCCGCCTTCGGGTGGGGGGACGGGTCCTGACTGTTGTTTGTGCGTATGAACAAAACAACAGCTCAGCATACCCACCCTTTTTGGAGTCCTTGGAGGGTGTGCTGGAGAGTACTCCTGCTGGGGACTCCCTTGTTCTGCTGGGGGACTTCAATGCTCACGTGGGCAATGACAGTGAGACCTGGAGGGGCGTGATTGGGAGGAACGGCCCCCCCGATCAGAACTCGAGTGGTGTTTTGTTATTGGACTTCTGTGCTCGTCACGGATTGTCCATAACGAACACCTTGTTCAAACATAAGGATGTCCATATGTGCACTTGGCACCAGGACACCCGAGGCCGCAGTTCGATGATCGACTTTGTGGTTGTATCATCGGATTTACGGCCGCATGTTTTGGACACTCGGGTGAAGAGAGGGGCGGAGCTGTCAACTGATTACCACCTGGTGGTGAGTAGGCTCCGATGGTGGGGGAAGATGCCGGTCCGTCCTGGCAGACCCAAACGTATTCTGAGGGTTTGTTGGGAGCGTCTGGCGGAATCCCCTGTCAGAAGGAGTTTCAACTCCCACCTCTGACAGAGCTTTTCCCATGTTCCAGGGGAGGCGGGGGACATTGAGTCCGAGTGGACCATGTTCCATGCCTCTATTGTTGAGGCGGCCAATCTGAGTTGTGGCCGTAAGGTAGTTGGTGCCTGTCGTGGCGGCAACCCCCGTACTCGCTGGTGGACACCAGCAGTAAGGGATGCCGTCAAGCTGAAGAAGGAGTCCTATCGGGCCTTTATGGCCTGTGGGACCCCAGAAGCAGCTGACGGGTATCGACTGGCTAAGCGGAACGCAGCTTCGGTGTTCGCCGAGGCAAAAACCCGAGCGTGGGAAGAGTTCGGTGAGGCCATGGAAGCCGACTTCCGGACGGCTTCGAGGAAATTCTGGTCCACCATCCGACGTCTCAGGAGGGGGAAGCAGTGCACCACTAACACTGTATACAGTGGGGATGGGGTGCTGCTGACTTCGACTCGGGACGTTGTGAACCGGTGTGCAGAGTACTTCGAAGACCTTCTCAACTCCACCAACACGTCTTCCTCGGAGTAAGCAGAGTCTGAGGACCCTGAGGTGGGCTCTCCTATCTCTGTGGTTGAAGTCACCGATGTGGTTAAAAAGCTCCTCTGTGAAAGGCCCCAGGGGTGGATAAGATCCACCCGGAGTTCCTCAAGGCTCTGGATGCTGTGGGGCTGTCCTGGTTGACACACGTCTGCAGCATCGCGTGGTCATCAGGGAGAGTGCCTCTGGATTGGCAGACCGGGGTGGTAGTCCCTCTTTTTAAAAAGGGGGACCGGAGGGTGTGTTCCAACTACAGAGGGATCACACTCCTCAGCCTCCCTGGTAAGGTCTATTCAGGGGTGCTGGAGAGGAGGGTCCGTCAGGAAGTCGAGCCTCAGATTGAGGAGGAGCAGTGTGGTTTTCGTCCCGGCCGTGGAACAGTGGACCAGCTCTACACCCTTAGCAGGGTCCTCGAGGGTATGTGGGAATTCGCCCAACCAGTCTACATGTGTTTTGCGGACTTGGAGAAGGCGTTTGACCGTGTCCCTCTGGGAGTTCTGTGGGGAGTGCTTTGTGGGGATGGGGTACCGAACCCCCTGATATGGGCTGTTCGGTCACTATACCACCGATGTCAGAGTTTGGTTCGCATTGCCGGCAGGAAGTCGGAATAGTTTCCAGTGAGGGTAGGACTCCGCCAAGGCTGCCCTTTGTCGCCGATTCTGTTCATAACCTTTATGGACAGAATTTCTAGGCGCAGCCGAAGCGTTGAGGGGGTCCGTTTTGGTGGCCTCAGTATTGCATCTCTCCTTTTTGCAGATGATGTGGTACTGTTGGCTCCTTCAAGCAGGGCTCTCCAACTCTCACTGGAGCGTTTCGCAGCCGAGTGTGAAGCGGTTGGGATGAAAATCAGCACCTCCAAATCTGAAACCATGGTCTTCAGTCGGAAAAGGGTGGAGTGCCCCCTTCGGGTCGGGGAGGAGATCTTGCCCCAAGTGGAGGAGTTTAAGCATCTTGGGGTCTTGTTCACGAGTGAGGGCAGGAGGGAGCGAGAGATCGACAGGCGGATCGGTGCAGCGTCTGCTGTGATGCGGACGTTGTATCGGTCTGTCGTGGTGAAGAAGGAGCTGAGCCAAAGGGCGAGGCTCTCAATTTACCGGTCGATCTACGTTCCAACCCTCAACTATGGTCACGAGCTATGGGTCGTGACCGAAAGAACGAGATCCCGGATACAAGCGGCCGAAATGAGTTTTCTCCGCAGGGTGTCCGGGCTCTCTCTTAGAGATAAGGTGAGAAGCTCGGTCATCCGGGAGAGGCTCAGAGTCGAGCCGCTTCTCCTCCACATCGAGAGGAGCCAGATGAGGTGCCTTGGGCATCTGATTCGGATGCCTCCTGAACGCCTCCCTGGTGAGGTGTTCCGGGCATGTCCCACCGGGAGGAGACCCAGAGGAAGACCCACGACACGCTGAAGAGACTATGTCACCCAGCTGGCCTGGGAACGCCTCGGGATCCCCCGGGGAGAGCTCGAAGAAGTAGCTAGGGAGAGGGAAGTCTGGGCTTCCCTTTTAAAGCTGTTGCCCCTGTGACCCGGCCCCGGATAAGCGGTAGAAGATGAATGGATGGATGGATGGAAGTACATCAAAAAACGTATATAGTGATCCCCCACTTATCGCGGTTCATGGGGACCCGGCCGCGATAAGTGAAAACCCGCAAAGGAGAGTTTGCTTTGTGTGAGTGGATGTGGATACCAGAATGTTTGAAATATCAGAATCAGAATCATTTTATTTGCCAAGTATGTAGAACACACAAGGAATTTGTCTCCAGGATAACACGCTGCATTAGTATCATCATAAACAAGGACATGACAGTAAGTATGGAAAAGTAAGTATGGAAGGACATTTCGTAATGTAAGTGAACTGTTGGGCAGTGGTACCACTCAGTGACTGTGAGACAATGTGCAAAGTATCAAGCAACGCTAAAGTGATCAGTGGTAGAATACAAGACTATAACAGTTGGACAGTTGGGGCAGAAAATCATTGAACCATTTTAAAGTGACCAGTCGCAGTATTTTTAGTTCAAGAAGTGTGCTATTGTGGAGATGTCCTTGAGCGCTTTAAAGTGTCTGGTGCGGTGGAGTATACATCAGTGACTGCTTAGGGAGTTAATGGCAAGAGGGAAGAAGCTGTTTACGTGTCTGCTGAATTTGGTGCGCATAGATCGGTAGCGCCTGCCTGAGGGGAGTAGCTGGAAAAGTTGGTGGGCAGGGTGTGGGGGATCCAGTCGGATTTCCGTGTCCTTGTCTTGATTCTTGCAGTGGGCAAGTCCTCAAGAGTGGGTAGGGCGGTGCCAATTATTTTTTCCACCATCCTAACTGTCCGTTGAAGTCAGATTTTGTACTTTTTTGTGTCAGCCCCAAACCAAACTGTGATGGAAGAACACAGGATTGATTCGATGAGTGACGTGTAGAACTGTTGTTGCACCTCCTGTGGCAGGCCATGCTTCCTCAGCAGCCTCAGGAAGTACATCCTCTGCTGGGTCCTTTTCAGGATGGAGTTGGTGTTGACCTCCTACTTCATGTCCTGGGAGACTGTGATTCCCAGGAACTTGAAGGTCTCGACGGTTGACACAGGGCAGTTGGATAGTGTGAGGGGCAGCTGTGGTGAAGGATGTTTCCTGAAGTCCACGATCATCTCTACAGTCTTGACCGTGTTCAGCCCTAGGTTGTGTCGGCTGGACCAGAGCTCCAGCTGCTCCACTTGTTGTCAGTATGCAGACTCGTCGCCGTCTTTGATGAGACCGATGACCGTGTGTCATCTGCGAACTTTATGAGTTTGACAGCTGGGTTTGTTGAGGTGCAATCGTTCGTGTAGAGGGAGAAGAGCAGTGGAGAGAGGACGCATCCCTGTGGGGCTCCAGTGCTCGTGGTGCGTGTTGATGATGTTGTTCTTCCCAGTCTCACCTGTTGTGTCCGTCCCGGTAGGAAGCTGAGGATCCACTGGCAGATCGTAGGGGACACAGCGAGCTGGAGAAGTTTGGGGGTGAGGAGTTCCGGGTGATGGTGTTGAACGCAGAGCTGAAATCCACAAACAGGATCCTTGCATAGGTCCCTGTGCTGTCGAGGTGCTCGAGGATGTAGTGCAGGCCGATGTTGACTGCGTCCTCCACAGACCTGTTTGCCCGGTAGGAAAATTGAAGAGGGTCCAGCAGGGGTCTGGTGACGTTCTTTTGGTGGTTCAGCAAAAGGCGTTCAAAGGACTTCATGACCACAGACGTCAGAGCGACAGGCCTGTAGTCGTTCAGTTCCGATGTTGCCGGTTTCTTGGGAACTGGGATGATGGTAGACTGTTTGAAGCAGGATGGGACCTCACACAGCTCCAGGGATCTGTTGAAGATTTGTGTGAAGACTGGAGCCAGCTGGTCAGCGCAGACTTTCAGGCAGGAGGGGGACACTTTGTCGGGCCCCGCAGCTTTCTTGATCTTCTGCTGCTTGAAGAGCCGTCTCACGTGGATCTGTAGTGGAGAAAAAGAGGGTGGGGGGGGGGGGGTAGATAGAGTAGTTTCTGGTAAAGGTGTGTGTGTGTGTGTGTGTGTGAGAAATGGGGGTATCCTTTTCAAATCGGCAGAAAAACATGTTTAGTTCATCATCAAGACCCTTATTGTTCACTATAGTTTGTGATTGCTTTCAGGCCATTCCATACAGATGCAGAGTCGTTAGCAGAGAACTAGTTTTTCAGCCCCTCTGCATAGCTTCTCTTCGCGATGTTAATTTCCTTTGTCATTGGTTTCGGGCGTGTTTGTACAGTGCCCGATCTCCACCTCTTTCTCTTTCCTGAGTTGCCTGAGTTTGGGAGTAAACCATGGCTTGTTATTGTTGAAGGAGCGGAAGGACTTCGTTCGTACACACATGTCCTCACAGAAACTGATGTATGAATTTACAATATCTGTGTATTCATCCAGTGTGCCCATTGAAGTTTCAAAGACGCCCCAATCAGTGCAGTCTAAGCATTCTTGTCGAGCTAGCTTTGCTTCATCAGTCCATTTCTTCACAGTCTTAACAACCGGTTTAACACATTTGAGTTTTTGTCTGTATGTAGGTATTAGTTAGTTAGTTAGTTAGTTCCGCCCGCTCCTATTTGGAACATTGGGCGACGAGCCTCCTCCATTTGTTCCGGTCGCTGGCGACCTTTCTTGCTCCATGCCAGCTGACACCCATCTCACTGAGGTCTTCTTTGGCAGTCTGTCGCCACGTCTTCTTTGGCCTACCTCTCTTCCTCTTTCCACCCTCTGGCATCCAGTCCATGGCCACACTTGCTGGTCTCTCTCTTGGCAGCCGGAGTACGTGGCCGATCATTTTCCTTCTCCTTTCAGAGACAATGTCTGACAGTTCAGCCACTCCTGCCCTCTTCATCACCTCCTCGTTGGTGATGTGGTCTCTCCATGAGATCCTCAGGATGGATCTCAGGCAACGCCGATGAAAGACATCTAACTTGTTGGTAATGTTGGCTGTCTTCATCCATGTCTCACAGGCGTAAATCGCTGTTGGGATAACCACTGACATATAGAGGCGTAGCTTGGTGGTCGTAGTGATGGCTTTCGATGACCAGATGTTGCGGAGGCGTTGGAACACTCCCGCAGCTTTACCAAGTCTACTGTTGACGTCTTTCTCCACACCACCTGTATTTGAGATGTTACTCCCAAGATATGTGAAGCTGTCAATGTACTCTATGTCATGTTGGTGTAGAGTGAGTGGTTGAAGGTGTTGGTGCTGTCCGACGGCCATGGCCTTGGTCTTTTCCTGGCTAATTCGTAAACCGACCTTAACTCCGTGCTCATGCAGATTGTTGGTCAACTCCTGGAGTGCGGGCTGGGTGTGACTTAACAGAGCCAAATCATCTGCAAATTCCAGGTCAGCTAGTCTGCTCCCTCCCCACTTGATACCAACTTCTTCCCCTGTGATGGACTTCCTCATCACAAAGTCAATTATGATGATGAAGAGTAGGGGTGACAGAATGCAACCCTGTCTTACACCAGTGACAATGTCAAAATCATCAGTTGTGCCACTGTTGGTCTTGACACAACAGGTTGAGTTGTGGTACAATGACCTGAAGATGTTGATGTACTTGAGGGGTACACCATACAGCTGGACGATCTGCCACAGTGACTCCCGGTGGATGCTGTCGAAGGCTTTCTTGAAATCGATATAGTTGATCATGAGTGGTGTCTGAAGTTCTTGGCACTGCTCTATGATGTTTCGAAGGGTAAAGATCTGTTCGGCGCAAGACCTTCCCTTCCTGAAACCGGCTTGCTCTTCCCTCAAGATGTTATCCACTTCATCTTTAAGGCGATGTAGCAGGACACTGCAGAATACCTTGCTGGGGATTGACAGCAGTGTAATGCCCCGCCAGTTATTGCAGTCTGCGAGGTTTCCCTTCTTAGGAAGCGTGACAATGACCCCACGTCTCCAGTCGGCAGGAACCTCTTCAGCATGCCAAATCAGGTTGAACAGGTGGGTAAGGCTCTCCACAACAGCGTCTTGGCCGTGTTTCAACATCTCGGCAGCTACCTCATCGAGTCCCGGTGCCTTGTTGTTCTTAAGGCCCTTGATTGCTCTGGCAACCTCAGTCTCGGATATCTCTTTCGATGTAATATTTAGAGCTGGAGCTGGTGTCTCTTGATCGAAATTGAAGAGCACGGGAGGCATTGGTTGGTTGAGAACCTCCCTGAAGTGTTCCAGCCATCTTGCTTCTTGCTCCTCGTCGCATAGAAGTGTCCTGCCATCCTTGCTCCTGATTGGCACGCTAGAGCTGCTCCTGGAGTTGGTTAGCTCCCGCACAATCTTGTATAGGGTCGTCGTGTTGTTGTTCTCGGCTGCTTCCTGTGCCTCTCTTGCTTTCTCTTCTAGCCACTGTCTTTTATCCTTCCTGCAACTCTTCTTCACTGCCCTGTCCAAGCGCCTGTACTCCTCGTCTTCCATCCTCCAGCTCCGGAGCCTCCTCTTTTGTTCTCTTTTTATCTTGGCCACTTTCCTTTCATCAATCAACTTCCAGGTGTTGTCTGTTATCCATCTCTCTTTGTTGGTACCCCTCTTTCTGCCGATAACTGCTTCTGCAGTTTCAGCAATGGCACAAGAGAACATAGTCCACTGCTCCTCAATGTTTGCAAGGTGTTGTGATACCTTGAGCTTCCTACTCAAATCCTCACAGAAGCTTTCTGAGATGTTGTTATCCTTTAGCTTGTCCACTGCGTAAGGTCTCTTGGGCTGCACCCTTTTCACCTTCTTCAGCTTCAGCTTGATTTTACTCACCACAAGGAAGTGGTCTGAACCCACATCTGCACCTCTGTGGGAGCGAACGTCGAGCAATGACGAGCGCCACCTTGTGTTGATGCAGATGTAGTCCAGTTCGTTCTGGGTCCCGCCACCAGGTGAAACCCAGGTTACTTTGTGGATCCGCTTGTGCTCAAAAAAGGTGTTGCCAATGCTGAGGCCGTTGGTACTGGTTAGCATCAACAGTCTCTCCCCGTTGTCGTTCGTGGAGCCTGCAGACCCATGTGGTCCAACTGTGGCATTCAGGCCCCTTCTGTCATTATCCAGTTTTGCGTTGAAGTCTCCAATCAGCATTTTGATGTCATGTCTGGGGATCTCCTCAAGCACGGTCTGGAGCTGGTTGTAGAAGGTGTCTTTATCGTCCGCTGAGGCAGCTTCGGTTGGGGCATAGACTTGTACGATGGTTACTTTGGCATATCTGGTGTAGAGCCTTGCTGTAATAATCCGTTCATTCACCGGCTTCCATCCAATCAATGCTTTTGCTGCACTATTGGAGAGGATGATGCCGACTCCATGGGAATGGTGGTCTTGCTTCCCAGAGTACAGAAAAGTTGCTCCATCAACCACGAGACGCCCTTGCCCGTCCACCTCATTTCACTAACGCCTAAGATGTCCAGGCGATAGTCCCTCATATTCTTCAGCACCTGGTCCATGCGACCAGACTGGAACATTGTGCGCACATTCCAGGTGCCTACTCTGGTGTTGGTTTTGGTTCCAAAGATCGGGGTCATCAGGGGTTGGGCTTCCTGCTGGATTTCACCCGGCCCCGTCATAGATACATCCAAGGATGTGCCGTCTCTTCTTCGCCGTGGTTTACCGGAATGGCTTCCTCTCGTCGTTTCTGTAACAGGTTTTGTTTTACAGGGTGAGGTTGTTAACCTCACGCCCAACCCCCAACCTGGAGGACCAGTTGGATGCAGTTTAACGTCGTACCCAGGACTAATGTAGGTATTAAGTGTATTAAATTATGGTCAGAAAGACCCAATGCTGCGCGGGCGATCGATTGGTATGAACCTTTGAGTGTTGTATAGCAGTGGTCTAGAATGTTGCCATCTCTGGTGAAACAGTCAATGTGCTGCTTATATCTGGGAACTTCACGGTTAAGATGTGCTCTATTAAAATCGCCCAAAATGATCAGGGGTGACTCTGGATATTTTAATTTGAGTTTGTTTACTTGTTCAGCTAGCGTTTGTATCGCCGTGTTAGCGTTAACTTGTGGTACAATGTAAATACCGACGAGTACAAAGGAGTTGAACTCATGTGGCTAGTAGAATAGCTTGCAGTTTAAAGACAGCGATTCCAGGTCTGGGCTGCAGTGTGCGTCGAGCTTCGTGACATCAGTGCACCATTCTTCATTGATACAGAAGCAAATTCCACCATCTTTCGATTTCCCTGATAGCTCCGTGTCGTGATCGGCTCGGAGTAGGCGGAAGCCGGGTAGATGTAGCGCGGAATCCAGGTGGCGGTCTCTGAGCCAGGTTTCAGTGAAGCTGAGCGCAGCAGAATGTGCAAAGGTTTTGTTGGTCTTTGTGAGGAGAAGAAGTTCATCCATCTTGTTTGGCAGAGAACTTAGATTAGCAAAATGGATCGATGGGAGTGGGGTTCGAAATCCGAAGTGCTTGACGAGCACGCTGCCTCGCTTCCCGCTTCTCCGACGGCGTTTCCATGCTCCATACAGCGCAGCCGCTCCGCTCGCCATTAGCTCCAAAAAACCTTGTGGATTTTCGTGTGCCGCTGAAAAAAGTCCGAATGAAGACTCCCCAATGCTAACCAACTTTTCCCTCGTGTAAGTAAGCCGCGTAGGGTCGCCAAAAAGTAACGAAAATGACAAAAACAGGGCTCCTACTATGGAGCGCGTAACCGAGGCTGCCATCCGTGTCTGCGCCATCTTGAAACCAAATATGTAAACAATTATTATACTTTACATATTTGAGACAAAGACTACAACAGTACACATATTTACTTAAAGCGTTTGTTGTCAGCGGTTTACTTCAGAATCAAGACAAGGGCACGGAAAATCCTCCTGGATCCCCCGCACCCTGCCCACCACCTTTTCCAGCTACTCCCCTCAGGCAGACGCTACAGATCCATGCGCACCAAATCCAGTAGACACTTAAACAGCTTCTTCCCTCTAGCCATTAACTCCTTAAACAGTCACTGACGTAGTCACTCTTCTTGTACTACAAATACTGCTACTGGTTACTCTAAAATGGTTCAATGATTTGTTGTTTACGATGATACTAATGCAGCGTGTTATACCGGAGACAAATTCCTTGTGTGTTCTACATACTTGGCCAATAAAGATGATTCTGATTCTGATTCTGATTCTTATGCAGTATACCCGCGTGTCACCCCTCAAGGCGGCTGGATAAACGGAGGAAAAATCTGCGTGACACGTCTCGTGCTTTATTAGAATTAGTGATAGTCAAGTATAACACACAGCATATATAGTGGACAAACCGGACGTTGGAATAGATCCTTCAAAGTAAAACAGGAAATAATTGAGAGCATATTTGTCTATTCACAACAGCTTTCATTATAAAACCTTACACAGAAATTAACTTTAATCAGCATTGCCTTCTGAGTCAGGTGAAGAGACTTGTGTTTGTAGTGTAGAAGGCGGCTCTCACTCTGACAGTGTCGCTGCTGTTAGCCTCCAGCTAGGTCCTGGTCAGCTATCCCTGCGCAGCCGATGTGCTTATGATAAGACAATTAATTGGTATTTTGAGGAGGAGGTGAAGTGAGACTCTCTTTCTGTCTCTCTCTCTCTCTCTCTCTCTCGCTCTCTCTCTCTCTCTCTCAATGAAAACCTCTGAGTCATTTGGCATTTTTTTTGCTGAATACAGCACTCTGTGAAAAAAAACGCAGTGTACTGAAGCCACGATAAATGAAGCGCAATATAGCGAGGGATCACTGTAAAGGGCTCTCAGAGGGCTGGCAAGGTTGAGGTACTGGCAAGTTGGGATTGGAATTTTTTTGAAAATGAAGTACATCAGACTAAAAGCTATTTTGATAAAGTATTACCTCTATAGAAGGTCGAAAATTAGGCAAAATTTGAAAGGGAATTAAAAATTGTCTATTTCCTTTTGAGTTTTGAGCATGTCTTCAGCTTTTAAATGTGCCTCAACCTTTGGTAGATCTTGGTAAAATGAAGTAGTTTTGCATCAATTACTATTCCAAGAAATTGATTTTCATCTTCTCTTTCAATTTCAAATGAATTTACCATAGTTTGGGTTTGTGCCAAAAACAGTCAACTTCATTTTTCAAGTTTAGTGCTAATTTCTTCATATGAAACCAGTTTTTCAATATATTCAATTCTTTATCCGCAGTTGTCAGAAGTTGTTTCAGATTTTCACCAAAGCCGTAGAGCAGGGGTGTCCATTACCTCAATCCTGATCTACCGGTAGATCTAAGACAGGTCCCAAGTAGATCCGAAGAGTGTCGAGGAGAAAAAAAAAAACCAACCATTTGTGTGTCTTTGTACATGTTAGTAATATTTTTTTTGTGTTATGTACGCTGCACCCTAATCATCCTATCAGTCTCATTTTCACAGAAAAATAAAATAAAAAATTAAATTCAGCAGGTAAATCTTGAATTTACAGTGGTGCGGGATTACGTCACCGGAAGTTGTTAGTACTCAGCTGTCTGCAATTGCAGCTTGTGATCAGACCTGTTGTGCTCTATCTTTTATAGTCATTATTCTCATTCAGAGTTTGCTTTGTGTACAATTCACCGAGGGCACGGGCAAAGAAAAGGAATCTATAGGGCCCAGGGAAGCACTCTAAAACGGTACGTGTGAGCTACGATCGTTAACAGGCTGCAAAAGTGCATCACAAGCCTCAGTTTCAGGCTGTTTCTCACATGGCGTGCGTGTGCGTGTGTGTGTGCGCGCGCGCGTGCCGGTAAGAGGATAGTTGATCGAAAAGTAGATCTTCGGTCCAAAAAGTTTGGGCACCCCTGCCGTAGAGTCTTGCGTCATTGGCAAATGAGACACCTTTCAGTCGTTTTGAAACACAGCAGACATCATTTATGTACAACATGAGTAGTTTGGGGCTGAGCACAGACTCTTGAAAAATCCCATGAGTGATCTTCAATTGATTTGATTTTTTTGTTGTTGTTGAACTGCACATACATGATCTATTTTATCTATTTATCTGCTACACCTCTAATGCCATATCTCTTATTTATTCAATAATATACTATGATCTATGGTATCAAATATTTTTTTTTAGATCAAGAAAAATTCCAACAGTAAATTCTTTATTGTCTGTACTAGTGCCTATTGCTTCCACAAGCTCCATTACTGCCATTGAGGTCGTCCATTTTTCTCCGAAGCCATGTTGAATTTCACTTAAAAGCATGTTTCTGAATTAAGTTATCAAGTCTGCATCAAAATGGTTTTTCTAAAATTTGAGAGCTGTGGTAGTCGTGATATCGGTCTATAATTACTGGATAGCTGTCTCTCTTCACTTTTATATACTGTATAGGCATGACTTCAGCTGTTTTCCTCTTTAATGGAACAATACCAGCTTAATAAATTTTTAATTTACAAGTCAATAACACACATACGGAAGAGAAGGAGGTCGGAAAAGAGAGGGATCGAAGAAAGGAGGGAGGGAGAATGCTGAAGATTAGTGTTAAGAATGAAGCATGGCATTCTAACTTTGGGTCAAGTGCAATGGCAACTCTCAGCCATGTGATTATGGTCTTTTCCTAGCGAGTATCCATCTCTGCTGTAAAGCTCAGTAACCTCCAGCACACGTAAGTGATCACACAATGCTGGATGCACTGCTGAACAAGAGACAAACTTTTCTCCTCCCAGACGATCAGACACATAACCTGGAAGAACAAAAAAAGACACATTGGTACGGAACTAAGTAGGTTTACTATTTTTCATACAGAACTCACTCTCTCACTCCCTCACACAGACACATACACACACACACACACACACACATGCACGCACACGCATGCACACACAATAATTTATAATTGATAACCAGGGTATACACAAAAAAATAAGCCTCCAACACAGCCTCGAGCCTCTTCAGTTTCTCCAGCTCAGCAGACAGTGGGTGTGCTGTGCCAGTGTAGCTCTCAGGGGATCAGCATTCCGCAGGACGTGATTGACAATTTCCACAGTATTATTCCATCTGGTTGGCACTTGTTGGGTAAATGACTCCTTCTCGGATTGTGGACGACTTGTTGCTCTGAGCTCTGCTTGGTTTGCTGGACTGTGCCTCAAGTGTCCCATGACTTCCGCACTTTGACAGCTCACTGTCAAACAGGCTGTTGTTAAGCGAAAGGGCAACAGCTTGATGCACAATGTGGGCGGTGCACAGCATGTGTTCAAAGGGGAACTTCCTGGCTCCTGCGATGATATTGGGTGTGCCATCTGTGGTCAGTGAAACAACTTTGGATGTGATGTCCCACATACTGGCTACCTGCCTGAAGTGCTCTGTAATTGTATTGGCGAAATGCCTGTCCTTTGTCTCCATAACATTCATACCACGGGAGCGAGGCTTCCAGTCAGGGTCAAAATCATGGGCAGTTACCCAGACGTATTTGTGGTTACTGAGGAATATCCAGTAATAAAAAAAGTTCACAATGGCAGTTGTCAGATCCCGCTTACCTAGAAGACGACTCCGTTAACAGGGTTAAAACGCCCCTTTTCCTTTGCCCGCTCTAACGCAGTCACCAGAGGGGACGAGAATTTTCCTAAGATGACATTTGAGGGACTCGTCAATGTTTCTCACTACCTCGGTTTTAAGAAGTCAATCCTGTTTTAAGCCCTTTCATCCACCTTTATTGAGTAACCTTCATATAAATAAGGCAAATGTTAGGCCAGTTCCTTTTGACGGTCGCTCTCTCTGTAGATCTAGTGCGTTTGTTTCGACTTAGTAGGATTTTTACTGACTTTGGTAAGACCATAAGGACTCATTTATAATTGATGCAAAGCCGCAGTAACTACTTAGATTCTGTAGAGGAATTTATCCCTTATTGTGACTTACTACCTCCTATGTTGTTGGCTCTGTTCCAACTCTTGAAAGAAAGAATGGAGTATACTAGATACGTTTTTTACTTCTTCCTACTCCCTTGAACATAATAACTGTGTTGAATGAAGACTGATTTCTTTCTTTTTACCATTTTATCTACCTTATTTTCTGTCAAATTATTACTGTATATGTTTTATGTTCAATAAACAAACCAAACCAAACCAAAAAGTGTTTCCTGCTTACTGTCACTCACTATCTCATTTATTGTTCGTTATCACACCCACCTTTGTAAATCCCAACCTTCGACCTCATCGTGGTGGGGGTGGGGGGGGGGGGGGGTGAACGGGTAATCTACCCGCCACAGAAGGCTCTGGTAGAAGCAGGGCTGGGGACCCGGCTTTTCAATAAGTTCCCACGAAACTTCTTCATGTCTTCACGACAGACTGTAAATACGACTCGAGCTACGGCATCCGCGGGAACCGACGCGCCTGCCCTCAGCTCGGCGGGGCGAGTGATAAATGTGCAAGCCGGGCACCACAACCACAACAACCCCCTCCACCATCAACTCCTCCGACGCCGTGAGCGCCTCAAAATTGCTTGCTGGAACGTCCGGACTCTCCGCGATGAAGGGACCCAAGCCCTCACCATGAGGTCACTGCACAACTATGGCGTCAGTGTGGCATGCCTTTCCGAAGTACGCCTCCCTGATGCCGGGCAGCGAGAGCTGCCTGGTGTCGATGTGGTCTAGAACCTCTACCGTAGTGGAGTGACGGACAACAGCGGCTGGCACGGCGTTGCAATCGCCCTTGCTCCCGAGGTGCAGCCTGCACTGTTGGGGTGGGAACCCATCTCCCCCCGCCTTGCCAAGGTGCGCTTGAGGGGTGCCATTACCAACATCTCTGTCGTGGCGGTATACGCGCCCACATTTCACGCTGCTGACGTGGACAAGGAGCAGTTCTAGCATAAGCTCCAGACGACTGTCGACGGCATCCCCACCAATTTACATCTTGGTGGTTGCAGGAGACTGGAATGCGCGCACCGGACGGGCGACTGACACCACGCGACGAGTGTTGGGGCGTTTTGCTCTGGGAAGACGCTGCGACAATGGCGAACGGCTCGTTAACTTCGCCGTCTCAAATCGCCTAGTCGTGATGAATACACGCTTCCAACACCCCCAACATCAGCTAGTCACCTGGTACTCGAGCGATGGGCGGACGGCTAACCAGATTGACTACATTCTGGCTCGGTCACGTTGGGCGAGTTCAGTCCTCGACGCGCGGGCGTACCGTGGAGCAGACACAGGCGGCAAGAGTGGCTCCGACCACGCGCTTGTGCGTGCTACCCTTCGTATCCGACTTAAAGTTAATTGCCCTCCAAAATGCACCACGCGGATTGATGTCGTGAAACTGAAGCTGGATGGGGGAAGAATTTTCAAATGGAGGTCCAAAACCGCTTCGCTCAACTACAACCGGCTTCCAGTGAGCCGGAGCAGGAGTGGCGGGAACTCAAATCTACCATCGCTGCAGCTGCGCGTGCACACCTCAGCTCCACCAAACGCCAGAACCGTGACTGGATCACTGCAAACACTCTGGCCCTTGCAGAACGATCCAGGCTTGCACGAGTAACAGGAGCAGCCAACTTCCGCGAACTACGACGACTTACCACTTGGGCGATTTGGGCAGATCGAAATGCCTATTGGTGCGATTTTGCCAAAGAAACTGAGAGGGCCGCCGCTGTGGGAAATACCCGCAAGTTTTATCAGTTGGTAAAGAAGGCGAGCAGGAAATCCACTGGAGTCAGCGAAACGATCTGCGCAGAGAACGGTTCTGTGATAACCTCCTTAGAAGAACGACTGCAACGTTGGCGCGAACACTTTGAAGTCCTACTCAATCATCTACCACCAGTGTTAGCTAGCGCCTGTGCTTCCTGCAAGTAATGAGGAGTACGACTGCAGCTCGGACCCGCCTATGGTAGACGAAATTCGAGGCGTCCTGCGTCAGCTCAGGAATAATAAAGCCCCAGGTGAAGACGGCATCCCGGCGGAAGTATACAAAAACGACTTTGACGTCTTCGCAGCGTGGCTTCATCGCGTCTACAACGCTGTGTGGATGTCCAAGACCATCCCGGATGACTGGAGCGAAGCAGTGTTACTACCCCTTTTCAAGAAGGGAGAAGAGAAACTGTTTGCCAACTACAGAGGCATTAGCCTTCTCGATGTGGCTGCAAAAGCATTCATCGTCCTTCTGCTGAAACGCTTCCAGATGGCCTGTGACCGCCGGACTTGCCCAACTCAGGGTGGCTTTCGCCCCGGAAGGGGATGTGTAGACCAGATCTTTAGCCTGCGTCGCACCCTGGAGCAACGATGGGCCTACCAACAACCGACAGTCGTGTGCTTCATCGACTTTGCCGCGGCATTTGATTCAGTTGACCGGGGTGCTTTGTGGATGATCATGCAGGCTGACGGGATCCCTGTGAAACTGCTTCGGCTCATCGAGGGGTACTACCGGTCAACCCGAGTCCGAGTGCGGGCCTACGGCAGCGAATCAGAAACCTTCGAGGTGCGGTCGGGTGTCCAACAAGGCTGCGCGCTCTCACCAACCTTGTTCAACTATGCCATCGATCACATTCTCAACACTGCTCTCCATGGCTTTGAGGGTGTGAGAGTCGGCCGAGATGTCGCAGTGTCGGACCTGGCATACGCAGACAATATCGCTCTACTTGGAAACACGTTCGAGGAAGTTGCAAACGCGCTGATGAAAATCCATCGAACGGCCCTGACCGTTGGAATGCGCATTAATGCCTCTAAGACCAAGATCATGTCCTCCCTCACCAACCCAGCTGACCAACGGTCACTGTCACTGGAGGGCGTGACCTTGGGAAACGTCGATTGCTTCAGGTATCTCGGCTCCACTGTGGTTCCGTCGGGGCAAGGACAAGCAGAAGTCGTTCACCGCATCGGGGCCGCCAGATCCGCCTTCGTGCGCCTACAACGCCATCTGTGCAAGATCTCGGCGGTGACAAAGGGGCGTGTCTACCAGGCGATCGTGCGCACCATCCTGCTTTATGGCTGTGAGACTTGGCCTTTGGAGTGGCTGACCAGCGCAAGCTAGAAGTCTTCGACAACGATTGCCTCCGCCGTATTCTTCGCCGCCGCCGATCGGACCGGGTCCCCAATGCTGACCTTCGCCGCTGCCTGCACCATCGTCCCTTACCAGCGATTCTCCTGCAACGCCGACTCCATTGGTTCAGGCATGTGGCACGCCACCAGGAGGGCGAGTTGATCAGGGATGTTCTCCTTCCTGCTCCTTTGCCAGCCTGGCGCAAGCGGCGTGGTGGTAGACAAGTCAAGACCTGGGCCACCACGATGAAAGAAGACATCGCGTACCTTTCCGGCCCCCAGGTGGTGGGTCTGAGACGGTGGAACCAGGACTGGCTGAGGCTGTCGGTTGACCTGGCACAGGATCGCAGCGCTTGGGCCGCCATGATCACGGATGTCGTGTGTTCCAAGGAAGAAGCCGGTTCAACCCGTCCAGGGTGACGGCCGTTGCAAACAACAACCACCTTTGTAAGGACTTCCCTGAGAGCATGTTGAACATCAAAAAGAAACGATTATCTCAAATATCTATGTTGCAGTCATTACATGAAAGGTCAGACTGAAAACAGTAGAGGGTACTAGTCTGGCCTCACCTCACCACTCCCAACTTTTGCAACCACACAGGATCAGATAGCATTTTGATTTTTTGTTCCTGTTTTGCATGATGGCATGACTGTCCTCCTCTCCTTCACATATTGTCTTGATATATACTTGAATCTGATAAACATAACATCTTGGAAGTCTTCCAGTCAGGTTTCAAGACAATGCATAGCACAGAGTCAGCCCTCTTACGAGTTATCCTCCTGGCAAATGACACTGGAGACTATGTGTGTCTGGTTTTATTGGATTTAACTGCAGCATTTGATACAGCGGATCACAGAAATCCATTGGCTCGTTTGCAGCACCTGCTGTTTTGTCTGTTTGTTTTAGGTCCTATTTACCTGACAGAACCTTTTGTGTTCGCCTGGGTTGCTCTGAGTCACGTACTGCCCCGCTGTTGTGTGATGTTAAACAGGGCTCAGTTCTGAGGCCTCTGCTGTTCTCATTGTATCTGCTCCCATTGGGTTTCATCTTAAGGAAACTTGGTATTTCCTGCCACTGCGATGCAGATGACCGTCAGATCGATGTCCCACTGAGCAAAAAAGACGCTTTCTCATTGAGTCCACTTTTATCCTGCCTGGAAGAAATCCAGATACAAAATTACAATTTAAATCTTTTCCAAATTCATTTGGAGGAACTACCTTATCCTGGGATTTAACCCATTAATTTATTACTTTATTTTGCAGTAAATCCATCACTTCATCTTGACTTGGCACTCCTTTTACATTATTTATGCATCTTTAAATTTTCCACACCTCACTCATAGGCTCTTAGGCCTCACAACCCAACACAATACACACAAATAACTTTGCTTTTGTCAATGCCACCATTATGTAACTTTTTAAGAGGAAACTTGCTGTTCAAAATTGAATTCATGTCCTTTTTACCACTCACGATTTTAGTTCTAAGAAAACAGTGAAAACTGCACAGCAATCCCAGACTAGTGTCCCAGTGTGCTTGATATTTTTTTTCAAGTCTTGCAAGATCCGATGAGGTACTGTATTATAGTTTTTCAGCGGTCACAGTATGTGAAAAGAGTACAAAGTTTATTTCGATAGGCCAAATAAGCCTTAATTGCATTAAAATGCAGGTTAAAAATGGGGTCCCGTAAACACCCATGGTGAATATATGTAATATTCTTTTGTGTTTTCATGTGTTCAGGTGGACCAGATTAACCTTATATTCGCCTGTTTACACCTTCATGTAATTGCAACACAAAGTTTGTGAACATTCGCGAAAGACTGTTTCCAAGGCAATGGACAGTTTGCCAATAAAACATCAAGCATGTCCTAGGTCTTCCCCAGGCCTCCTGCTGGTGGACCTCACCAGCCTGGAACACCTCACCAGGGAGTGGTCCAGGAAGCATCCTAATCAGATGGTCAAGCCACCTAGAAAGTGAGCTAAACAATCCTCCAATAAAAACATGAAGATGAGAATCCACCGTTTGGTATTTTCATGGAGTTTTTCTTGTACAACTGTACACAAATAGAAACACAATACAAATGTTTGTATAGAATCCAATTATACATATGGAATGATATTCGACACTCTTGTAACAGCCCTATTCTCTAACTTATTCAACAAATCTATGGTAAATACCTACAAAGATTAATTGATGAAATACTTATACAGTGAAACTCCTCTAGAACGAAACCTACATGGGCGAAAATACCCCCTAATGTGAAAAAATCTTCATGCATGAACACCATTCCCACTACTGCCCCCCATACGACGAAAAAAAAACCCCTGTTGCGTTATACGAAATCATTTTCTCTGCTCCAGCCTCGCGAAGACGTTCACTACAACAAAGTCTAATCCAACAGCGACCTTTACTGCTTCGTTCAGAAACGGCAACGGCAACCACCACACTGGTTTACATAGTGAACAATGTTTATTTCGGTCACAGCTGCGAGTTTCCTGAATGCAACATATTCATAGCTGCTCTGCCATTGGCTTACCGAGCATCATCCTGGCCTCCGATTGGCCAAGAGGGACCTCACTGTCTATGTGTGTAGATACTGAAGCTAGTAGAAGATAGAGTAGAATGCATCCGATTAGCTGCTCAGAGAAAATTGCTTATGGCTCGACGGACATTCAAATAAATGAACGTTTCCTCGTATGACAAGTAAAGCATTTTCCTTGAAAATGCTTTACTTGTCATGCTAAAAACCTTGCACTAACTGGAGCGCTAATGAGAGAGAAGCGCTCCAGTTAGCGTAAGGTTTTTAGCCTTCGAGAGCTAACTATGGCCATCGAGGACTACGAAGTGTCCCGTGGCTGGCTTAAAAGTTCATTGCATGAAATCAGCTGAGCAACGCTGTCCTGAGTGGCGATCGAGGGGAGGTCGAGTTAAAGACAGTGAGATGGTGGAAAGAAAAGCCACCGGCTCCAGGAAGTATGTTATTGTTACATTCAGATGAGCATGGACGTTGCATTGCTAAAATGGCTACAAAACGGACCTTTGGATGTCAAGCAGCTAAGACAAGAAGAGCTCTGATGCTGGAAGAGAGGAGTAAAAGTGATCAAAATGAAAGACGGAGCAAGCAAAATAAAAGACATTATCCAAGAAATTGATGTAAGTGAAAGTGAATGCTGATCGTAAATTTCGCAATTTCTTTCCCTTTTTTTCTTGCTACACTGACAATATGAAGTGTCAAAAAAGTGTGTGCTCATACTTATGCATTATTGAAATAAAAATAAAGAGTACACATACGATTGTGTGTGTGTGTGTACACATACGTTTGTGTGTGTGTTTACATCTGAGATCAAATTTGCTACAGTGAAAACCCCCCCGTTGTGAAAAATGTCTTGCTGTAAACATGATTTCGTTGTAGAGGAGTTTCACTGTATATGACAATAAATAATAGATTGTGACAATAAATAATAGATTGTGCCTGAATGTGTCAAAAGGAGGAGGATGGAAGTGGATGTTATCACACCTCTCCACTGTTTCGCTCTTATGAATTAAAATGGCTACCCCACTGATTTTATGGGTGGTTATAACCACTTCCACCACTAGGGGCAGTGCACTGCACTGTAATACAATTACTGGGGGCAGAATATGGACCGACCAGTAAGTGGAGAGCTCTGCCTTTTGGCTCAGCTCCTTCTTCAGCCCCGACTGACCAATACAAAGTCTGTAACACAGCTGTCGATCTTCCACTCCATCCTGCCCTCCCTCCCCTGAGATACTTAAACTCTTCCACATGGAGTAAAATCTCATCCTCAACCCCAAGAGGGAACTCCAGCCTTTTCTGACTGAGGACCATTGTTTCAGATTTGGAGGTGCTGATTTTCATCCCAACAGCACCACATCATCTGCAAAAAGTAGAGATGTATTACTGAAGCCACCCAACCGGATTAGAGGTGAGATCGGGGCAAAAAATCCAGCCCGACCCGACCCGGCCCGCGGGTATTAAAGACCGACCCGACCCGAGCCCGACCAATTGACTTGATTTGCAGGCCCGAGCCCGAAGCAAACCCGAAATTTCATATTTTATTTGTGAGGACTCGGGAGGAGGAAGGGTGATTGTAGTTTTGATATGAAGAGACCAGTCCGTTTATGAGCTTGAAAGTAGTTTTTACTCAGCAGCACCAAGAATGTGTTTACAGGCTTCCTCGTGTTGCCAATCAACCCTAGAGCTCCCGCGACACCTTGTGGACGGGTGGTAAAACAGCGGGTTAGAATGGCTATGTAATTGGGACATTACCAAAATAATAAACAGATCTACATCCCTTCTTTTAAATCTTTTATTTATTATTTTTTTAAACACACATAAGGGCTAATAAGTGGCTGATTCAAATTAGCAACAGTTTCAGGAACAGAAAAAGAATCTCACTCAAAATATTTACGATTCGGTTTTGATACCCTGCCACTTCTGGTACGGTATACATCAGCATTGTTTTGTACTGGGCTTGTATCTTGTTTCTCAGTTTGGTTGGTGGTTTCTTGTTCATTCCGGGTTTTGGCCTTTGTTGGTGTAACAATGTCAGTCCTTTCAAGAGTGTCTCTTCCCTTTTCAACAGTCTCTGGTTTGTCCGTGCGTTGATTGTTCATTCCATTGGACTGCACAGGGACTTGTTCAGGTAGTTGTTCCTTCACTGGTAGTAGATGTTGTCTTGTACGTCTATATTGCTTTCCATCTGACTCGACCGTGTATGAACGAGGCTCGTTGCAAACTTGACGTACAACAGCGATTTTGTCATGTCGTTTTTGTGTTTGAAGTCTCACTACTTGATTTGTCTTCAATGGAGTGAGTGGCTTGCTGGTCTTGTCATAATACTGTTTTTGAGGTTTGCGCTTCTTTGTGAGATGAGCCTTGACAGTTTTGGTGGCTATTGGGATTGGCTTGAGTAACTTCTTGCAGACAGGTAAAGTTGACCGTGTTCTTCTTGAAAACAGTCTCTGAGCTGGAGATCCAAGGATACTGTCTCTGGGTGTATTTCGCAGATATAATAGATTTAGGTAGAAATCGGTTCCATCTCTCCTTGTTGTTTCCAGTAGTCTTTTCGCACTACGAACAGCTCTCTCGCTGAGACCATTTGACTGAGGGAACTCAGGTTCTCGTGTTCAAACTCCCATGACTCAGAAAAATCACGAAAGCTTTGACTGGTGAACTGAGTCCCATTGGCAGAATATAGTTTCTGAGGTATCCCGTGCACTGCAAACTGCCGTTTGAGTTTCTTGATGACACACATCGATGTCATGTTTTCCAGTTTGTCCACTTCGAACCATCCGGAGTAGGAATCCACGAGTACGAGGTAGTTGTTGTTGTCCCATTCAAATAGGTCTGTAGCTGTGGTGGACCATGGTAGATCTGGAACTTTGTGAAGTTTCAGTGGTTGCTTTTGTTGGTGAGGCTTGAGGCTGTTGCAAACACTGCATGACTTTACTTGGTCCTCTATGTCAGAGTTGATTGTGAGCCAGAAAACAGTGTCTCTTGCCCTTCTTTTCGTAGACTCCATGCCTGGATGTCCTTTGTGTAGTTCCTGCAAGTACACTTCCTGCAGAACAGCTGGAACAACGGCTCTGTTATTTTTCATAACAATCTCGTTTTCAACAGTCAGTTCTTCTCGAAAGCTAAAGAATGGTCTGATTGCTTCAGGTACACAGCTTACCCGTGTGGGCCAACCTTGTAGGATGTAGCGCGTCAGTGTCTGAAGAACTGGGTCGGTCTTTGTGTGTCCTGCCAGCTCTTGTCGACGTTTGGTCGAAATAAGTTGGAGCGTCATGACTTCAAAATCGCGCTGCTCCTCTTTTGATGGGGGAGTGTTCAGCCTTGGTGTGCGAGAAAGTGTGTCCGCAATGTAGAGATGTTTACCCTTCTTGTAAACGAGTGTTAGGTTGAACTTCTGTAGTCTGAGCATCATTCTTTGCAATCGCGCTGGAATCGTGTGAAAGGGCTTGTTGTGGATGGTGACCAATGGTTGGTGGTCGGTTTCAATCAACACTGGTTTTCCGTAGATGTAGTCATAGAACTTGTAACACGCAAACACAACAGCGAGAAGCTCTTTCTCGATCTGCGCATACTTCTTCTCCGTCTCTGTCAAAGTTCGTGATGCATAGGCAACTGGTTTGTCATCTTGTAGGCATGCAGCTCCCAGGCCGTACTGAGATGCATCGCAGGTGAGGGTCACTGCCTTCTTCATGTCATAGTACTGAAGCACTGGTGGGCTTGTGATGCACGCTTTGATTCTGATGAACGCCTCTTGTTGATGATGCGTCCAGCTCCATACAATGTCTTTGTGAAGCAGCTGGCGCAGTGGCGCTGACAGTTCACTCAAGTTTGGAATGAACTTCCCTAGATAGTTAATCATTCCTAGGAACCGCTGGAGAGAAACCTTGTCTTCAGGTGGGGGCATGTCTTTGATCGCCGCAATTTTCGATGGGTCAGCTTTCAGTCCTTTGTCTGTGAAAACATGTCCAACATAACCCACCTCTTTCAATCTGAATTTGCATTTCTTGGGATCTAGCCTGAGTTTGACTTGTCTTGCACGATCTAGGACTTTCCTGAGGTTGCGGTCATGCTCTTCAATCCCTTTTCCTCCGACAAGGATATCATCGACAATCACTGCACATGGATAACCTGTAAAGATTTGTTCCATGGCCTTTTGAAAAACTTCGGAAGCTGTGTTAATCCCAAATGGCATTCTCAGAAATTTGAATCTACCAAAAGGTGTGGCAAATGTTGTGAGCAGAGACGAGGCATGATCTAGCTTTATTTGCCAAAATGAACTCTTCGCGTCCAGGACAGAAAATACGGTTGCCTCGGGCATTTGTGCTGCAACCTCTTCAACTGTACGCATGGGATGGTGTGGTCTCATTAACGACTTGTTTAACTCCCTCGGGTCGATGCATAGACGCACATCGTCAACCTCTTTCTTATGAGTGGCTACCATGTTCGACACCCATTCAGTAGGTACGTCAACTGGTTCGATCACACCAAGTTTTTGCATTCTTTGGAGTTCACTTTTCACCTTTTGTTGCATTGGCACTGGAACGCGTCGTGGGGAGTTGATGACTGGAACTGCATCAGATGCGAGCTTCATCGAGTAGGTCACTGGTAATTCCCCAAGCTCATCTTTGAATAGATCTTTGTACTCTTTAAATACTTTCTCCTCAAAGCTTTCATTTGGAATCGCATCGATGTGAAAAACTTCTTTGCTGAAACTAACTAGTTTCATATTCACACTGTCCTTGAGTCCCACGATAGACTGCACATTTTGTTTCACAACTTGGAAAATTAGGTCTTAGCTCTTTTCTCCTAATTTGCATTTGAGAGTGATCGTGCCTGCAGACTTGATCTTTGTTCCTCCAAAAGCGATTAGATTGATCTGCTTGTCTTGTGGCTGTATTTTCTCACGCTGAAACATGTCTTTGCAGGTGTTCAGAGAAATCACGTTACACTTCACACCCGTGTCCACTTTGAGCTTGAGCATCTTCTCTCCGACTGCAACAGAACAATAGCCTTCTTTTTTGTGTGATTATTTTCGCCCTCCAGTGTTAGGTGCTCGATAGTGAATGCTTCGTCATGTCTGAATCATCAGTTGATATTTGATTTACTTGTCTGCCTCTTGCGTGTGCTTTTGCGAACCTGCACTGGCTCTTGAAGTGATTTGGCTTCTTGCATGTGTGACATTGTTGTCCAAAAGCTGGGCACTGGTCACATTTGGCTGCGTGTGAACCACTGCAATTTCTGCAATTTGAGATTTCAGTCGCCATTTTGTCTTGTTTCTTTTTGAAGTTGTGAGTCTTTTTAAATGTGTGGCTGCGCTTTATTTGTACAGTGTCCACACTTGTTGATGCCACGTGTTTTGGAGCAGCTAGCACTTTGCTATGTTGGTCAGTGAGCTCGTTTATATGACAAATGCGCACTGCTTTGGCAAGTGTCAGCTCAGTTTCTTTGAGAAGTGAACGTCTGATGCTATCACTGTTAATTCCACACACTAATCGGTCTCGGATTAGCTCATCTTGCAATGCTCCAAAATTACACGTTTTTGCCATGTTGCGTAATGTACTCACATAAGCTTCAATCGTTTCTCCTGGCTTTTGTTGTCTCACGTTGAAACTGTGCCTCTCCATTATGATATTTGTTTCTGGGTTGCATATTTCTTTGAACTTCCTTTTCAAACATGTCGGATCTTCCCGTGACTCCGCTGCGGTTATTTCCACTCCTTGGTCTGACACAACTGCTGGAGCATATGTGAAAGGAGTATGTAGGCCTTTGTTTTAGCATTTTTGTCACTGTGTGCTACGGCTATGAATATATCATATTCTTGCTCGAACTTACGCCAGTTTTCAGCGACATTGCTGTCGAAGATGAGAGGATCAGACCGCCGAAATCCGTCCGCCATTACTGCCTTTTCACGGAGGTAAAATCTCGTCCTTTTTGCTCACCACCAGCACAGACTGTCTTCGTGGACCCTGCAGACTTTTTGAAGAATCCCACTTCTGACACCATGTAGTTTTGATATGAAGAGACCAGTCCGTTTATGAGCTTGAAAGTAGTTTTTACTCAGCAGCACCAAGAATGTGTTACAGGCTTCCTCATGTTGCCAATCAACCCTAGAGCTCCCGCGACACCTTGTGGACGGGTGGTAAAACAGCGGGTTAGAATGGCTATTTAATTGGGACATTACCAAAATAATAAACAGATCTACAGTGATTTATGATAACAAATTAAAGCCTGTCCTTTGTAACGAAATCTAAGTTAAACAAGACTGTATAAACATTTACATCTTTTAAATTTTTGTTTCTGCAGAGGGTACATTAACCGACAATTTTCCATCATTGACGGATTTTTTTTAAGAGTTGACAGAAAAATTTAAGGCCGTCTGTCATTTTCATGGTTGAAAATTGGGCCATTACCACAGCAAAAGTACGTCCTTAAGAATCTAGCGCGGCACTTTGAGAGAAGCAGAGAGACAAAGAAGAACAATGTCGGGTGGATAATAGACAGAGACAGGAAAGAGTTCTTTGAATTGTCATTGCAAGAGTTTAGTACAGTATGTGTTGTGATGAGTCGACTTCTGTTTTTTTTTTGCGAACCACGGTCTCTCGTGGCCAAAACAATTCACGGCCTCGAAATGCCTCAGTGCACTGTGATGTTTGGGTAGCAACATCACAGTGATATTTATTTTTAAAAAGTCAGTGAGAGAAAAGCCCAGCTCGACCCGAAGCAATGATTGACATTTTAGGCCAGGGCTTTAGATCTTACCTCTAAACCAGACCCCTCAACACCTGGGCTGCACCTACAAACTCTGTCCATCAAGGTTATGAAAAGAATCGGTGACAAAGAGCAGCCTTTCCACAGTCCCAACTCTCACTGGAAACTCTGGCACTACGACCGACACTGCCGGTGTCTAAACTCTTGACGTCTGTGGTATAGGGACAGAACAGCCGGTATCAGGAGATTCGGTACCACATACCAAATCTCCCATGCACGCTTGAGGACCCTGCCAAGGGTTTAGAGTTTGTCCACTGTTCCACGGCTGGGACAAAAACCACACTGCTTCTCCTGAATATGAAACTCGACTTCCCAACGGACCCACTTCTCCAGCACCACTGAATAGATCTTACCAGGGAGGCTGAGGAGTGTGAGCGCTCTGTAGTCGGAGCACACTCTCAGGTCCCCCTTGTTAAAAAGAGGGACCACCACCCCAGTCTGCCAATACTCTCACTCTCCCTGATGACCATGCGATGTTGCAGAGGCGTGTCAACCAGGACAGTCCCACAACATCCAGAGCCATGAAGAACTCTGGACCAATCTCATCCACCGAGGAGCTTTTTTAACTACCGTATTTTCACGACCATTCGGCGCACCGTATTGTTGGGCGCAGTCTCATTAACGGGTGCTATTTCTGTATTTGACACATAGACAAAACGCACTGTATTATTGGGCACAGTTTTACAGTGGTAAAACATACGCCAGCTTAAACATACGGCATGCATGCGCGCACGCTAAAAACATGTTAGCTTGAAGCATACGGTAGCATGCCAAGACATACGGATACACGCTAAAAACACATTGTTTTTAGCGTGTATCCATAACCGAAGTTGTTTTGCAATAATGCACATACCCACACTTTATACAGGTGTTGGTACCTGCTAGGGGCGTCCCTTTAGCGTACACTTACACGCCCACCCTTCACTCATTGGCGGACTTCTTCGCCGCATGCCTGTCCTCACTCACGTCCGCCTTTTCTCTCTCTCTCCATATATATATATATATATATATATACACACGCCCACCCTTCACTGATTGGCCGACTTCTTTGCCGCATGCCTGTCCACACTCACTTCCGCCTTTTCTCTATATAAACAGCGTGTCGGCTGTCAGTCAGGTTTTGGAACTCAGCGCATACACAAGAGTTATACGCATTATAAGGCGTCCTGTCCATTTTGGAGAAAATTTAAGACTTTTAATGGCGCCTTATAGTCGTGAAAATACAGTACTTCATCTCATCCACCGAGGAGCTTTTTTTAACTACTTCAGTAATTTCAAGCCCAGAGTTTGAAGTGCTCACCTCAGAGTTCCCAGACTCTGCTTCCTCGAAAAAAGGCGTGTTGGTGGAGGTGAAGAGGTCTTCGAAGTATTCTGCCCAGTATTCTGGGGTGCCAAACATGCATACCAATTTTTTTAGGCTTAGGTCAACCGTACTGAATTGGATTAATTTTTTTCCACTTTAGGTGGCGCTACAGAACAATTTTGTTTTCATTGTTTGTGACAACTTTAAAATATTAAAATTGAAGTTGAGGTTGATGGATGCTCTCTTGCGTGGTCCACACTTACAAATTGTTTTCTTGGAAAACAGCATGTTGCCACGGCGACAGCATTTCAGGAAAATCACAAACATGAAAGCACTTCCGAGCAAATATGACATAGGAACTGGTTAAAGCGCCTGAAAAAAATCAAGAACGCAAGCAAGATGATGAAAAATAAGTTTGTAGACGTCTTTAGGTCTGCACACTCGTCAAATGTGTGAAATTTCGACAATATATGATCCTCATGGGTCAAGCTACAGCAGCTTTATGGCGATGCCAAATTTTTAAGTAATTTAAAAATGGCATACTTTACATACATCAATTACTTATACTTGGCGTCTGAAAAATTCAAATTTGTCCTTGCTCCAGCACCCCCCGCGACCCAAGTGAGGATAAAGAAAATGGATGGATGGATGGATGTTCAGCACAAGAGAAGGAATGTACAACCTGAGGAAAAAAAGGAATTAAAAAAAAAAAGACATGTACTCCAGAATTGCTTTGAAGAATACGAGTGTTACAAGATATGGTGTAAATCTATGGAACTGTCCTGATGGAGAAATCAAAGCTGCTAAAAATCACTTTCTGCTAAAATATTTCGAGTAAGAAATTACAAAACAAACCCAAAATTACATTACCCTAATTTACATTATTTGTAGATCATAATCGAAAAAACCAAGAGGTTACCTGCTTTACAGTTATACAGTATATTTCTAAATTTTATTTGTATGACCTTAAACGAAAGTTGTGTTTTGCAACCTGCTTCTTAGCTATGCTTTGATTGATATTAATATCTGCACCACCATGAACGAAACAAGTGGCAACCTGCTTTTCCCTTATACAGGTTTGAGAGTGGCTAGTGATGAAAAAAATTTGAAAATCAGCCGGGGGTCAGGGGCCCAGGGGCAACGGCCCGGATGGGGGCCCAGAGGGCAAAGCCCCCAGAAGCTAATGGGTTTTAGAAATTTTAAAGCCTTAAAACCAGGGGTGCCCAAACTTTTTGGACCGAAGATCTACTTTTCGATCAACTAACTTCACGGGATCTACCCTTACCGGCACGCGCGCACACACACACACACACACGCCATGATGAGAAACAGCCTGAAACTGAGGCATGCATGCACTTTTGCAGCCTGTTAACTGTCGTAGCTCACACGTACCGTTTTAAAGTGCTTCCCTGGGCCCTCCTAGGTTCCTATTCTTTGCCCGTGCCCTCAGTGAATTGTACACGAAGCAAACTCTGAATGAGAACACTGACGATAAAAGATATAGCGCAACAGCTCTGATCACAAGCTGCAATTGCAGACTGCTGAGCGCAAACAACTTCGGTGACGTCATCCCGCGGCACCATAAATTCAAGATTTACCTGCTTTATTTTATTTTTTAAATATTTATTTTGTGAAAAGGAGACTGATAGGATGATTATGGTGCAGCGTACATTCACACAAAAATATATATTACTAACATGTACAAAGACACACAAATGGTTGTTGTTTTTTTTTCTCCTCGACACTCTTCGGATCTACTTGGGACCTGTCTTAGATCTACCGGTAGATCAGGATCGACATAATGGGCACCCATGCTTAAAACCATTAATTTTATCAACAAAATTTGACATTTTTTCATTGAAATACCATTCCCTATTTGCTTACAACATTGGCACTTTATACTAAACATGCTAAAGATGAAGTGTATTCAATGTACACACGACTTGAAACTTTCACAGAAAAAAATCCCAAGATTGTTCACTATTCTTTCAAGTGAAAATTTGACATAGGCCTTTGTGCAATTCTGCTCATGCATTCCTGGTGAGCACCAACATGTAACATCAAATTTGCTGCTCATTTTCTGCTTGGCTCTCGACGAAGGCGGACGCTTTTTTGCTCAGCTCCTGTCCTCCCCCACCCTCTCCTTGCTCACCACTCAGTCTACGTGCTGTCTGTGTCTAACTTTTCCGAGCCTCCTACCGTATTGTCATCCTAAGAACAAACCATGGAATTGGTTGGCTGGTCTCTCGATGCAATCGACAAAAAATTTTCGACGAAAGGAGCAGGCAGTGGGGAGCCTACTTGCCCCTCGGGGACATTTGCTGCCGGGTACGCCCTTGATCCATGGAGGAAGCGGAGAATGGTGTGCCTGTCAATACTGTCCGTTGAGGATGTGGAAGACATCTACATTATCGGCCTTCTGATAACAGGTATGCTGCTGTTTGGTGTTAGCAGCTTCCTGTTCTACCGCAAAATTCAACCGACGGGAGCGGCTTTATTGGAAGTGAAGAAGCTGCCGGTCATTCTCGATGGTCTAGCGCGAATGTCCAACACTCAGACTCAAGCGATGACTGAGCTTAACCGCAATATGGATGCGGTTCTGGAGCGTCTCCATACGATCGACAACAACATGGAGAAGTTGGAATCCGCGCTGCGGAAAGAAATTGAGGATTTGGCTGATCGGCGCCAGTGAAGGGATACAGCCACGGACTCAAGGCCACCTGAAATTGTTGGCGGCCGTCCCAAAACAAAACAACGCTATCTGGACCTTTTCCCCTGAAAGTACGCATGGAAGCTAGTGACCCCACCATCGCCCCCTCCTTCTCGGCCATGGACTGATAAGCCGGGACTGTCTCCATGAGCAGACCTTGTCGAAGCAGCTGCGGCCTGTCCTGATCATCAACGCCTTCATCGTTCCTTTTTTTATTTCCCCGTGATGTGACCTGATCTGCTGTGCTCTAGATGGACTGGCAGCACGCCGGTCGGGCCGCGTCGCCCCCCCATCCATCCGCCCCCTCATTACAAGTTATGTCTTGTGACTTGTTGTAACTGTCATATGCTTTTGACGTGCAGGGTATTTTTTTTCCTAAACTTCAATTATCCTCAGAAGAGGATAGTTCGAGCATGTTTTTTTTTTCCCCCTCTCCTTCCCTAGTGTTTACTTTCTCAACTAAGATCTCGGGGAGCTGTACATACGGCGAGGCCCTTCGCACTGTATCCCATGTTCGTCATTGTTTTTCATGTTTCTTGTGCAGAGCGTGCCTGTTAAGTCCAAATTACCCCATGGGGATGAATAAAGTTTCCTGAATCGGAAAAATAGAAAACTAAAAAAGGAAACAAATTCCCTGCCATATTTAAGATTTGTTCATTACTTGTATTCACAAAATGTGTAAATGTGATAAAAAGCTGTTGATTCTTACCTCATACAGTGATAGTGAAGTCCCAAACGGTTTACTATTTTTGGGTTGTTCATGCATTTTATCCTATAAAGTGAAAGAGACTAATAAAGGCTTTCTTATCTTATTTTATCTTATAATCACCCACCCCTATTTATCCCTTTGGAAGGTAATCCATGAGGGTAGGGAGGGGGTTGGTCTGACTCTGTGTGGCCCGGTACCAAATGGTGTGGACCACTGATTTAAATTACAGTGCTGATGTTTAGTATGCTTCAAAGATGCGACAAGCAATTGGGGGCAGCCATGATATTTTGTGATGTACAGATTAAAGTAGTGCCATAAATTTGGTGACAGTTGGTAGTTCTGTAGTTTGTCGTTCTAACAAGCAATGTGCAGGGAACATTTTGGAGTTTCATGTTGCATGTGCATGAGCAGGAGATGTCCAGTCAACGTATGTTAAGTATGCATGTAGGGAATATGCACGGGAGGCAGCATGAAAGGTGAGTCTAGTTGTCAATTAATGTCCCTTCGCAAACTTTTATTTTGAAAAGCTTCTTAAAAGGTTCTGGAGCGTCTCCATACGATCGACAACAACATGGAGAAGTTGGAATCCGCGCTGCGGAAAGAAATTGAGGATTTGGCTGATCGGCGCCAGTGAAGGGATACAGCCACGGACTCAAGGCCACCTGAAATTGTTGGCGGCCGTCCCAAAACAAAACAACGCTATCTGGACCTTTTCCCCTGAAAGTACGCATGGAAGCTAGTGACCCCACCATCGCCCCCTCCTTCTCGGCCATGGACTGATAAGCCGGGACTGTCTCCATGAGCAGACCTTGTCGAAGCAGCTGCGGCCTGTCCTGATCATCAACGCCTTCATCGTTCCTTTTTTTATTTCCCCGTGATGTGACCTGATCTGCTGTGCTCTAGATGGACTGGCAGCACGCCGGTCGGGCCGCGTCGCCCCCCCATCCATCCGCCCCCTCATTACAAGTTATGTCTTGTGACTTGTTGTAACTGTCATATGCTTTTGACGTGCAGGGTATTTTTTTTCCTAAACTTCAATTATCCTCAGAAGAGGATAGTTCGAGCATGTTTTTTTTTTCCCCCTCTCCTTCCCTAGTGTTTACTTTCTCAACTAAGATCTCGGGGAGCTGTACATACGGCGAGGCCCTTCGCACTGTATCCCATGTTCGTCATTGTTTTTCATGTTTCTTGTGCAGAGCGTGCCTGTTAAGTCCAAATTACCCCATGGGGATGAATAAAGTTTCCTGAATCGGAAAAATAGAAAACTAAAAAAGGAAACAAATTCCCTGCCATATTTAAGATTTGTTCATTACTTGTATTCACAAAATGTGTAAATGTGATAAAAAGCTGTTGATTCTTACCTCATACAGTGATAGTGAAGTCCCAAACGGTTTACTATTTTTGGGTTGTTCATGCATTTTATCCTATAAAGTGAAAGAGACTAATAAAGGCTTTCTTATCTTATTTTATCTTATAATCACCCACCCCTATTTATCCCTTTGGAAGGTAATCCATGAGGGTAGGGAGGGGGTTGGTCTGACTCTGTGTGGCCCGGTACCAAATGGTGTGGACCACTGATTTAAATTACAGTGCTGATGTTTAGTATGCTTCAAAGATGCGACAAGCAATTGGGGGCAGCCATGATATTTTGTGATGTACAGATTAAAGTAGTGCCATAAATTTGGTGACAGTTGGTAGTTCTGTAGTTTGTCGTTCTAACAAGCAATGTGCAGGGAACATTTTGGAGTTTCATGTTGCATGTGCATGAGCAGGAGATGTCCAGTCAACGTATGTTAAGTATGCATGTAGGGAATATGCACGGGAGGCAGCATGAAAGGTGAGTCTAGTTGTCAATTAATGTCCCTTCGCAAACTTTTATTTTGAAAAGCTTCTTAAAACAAAGGTAGTCACCAGGAAGCTGATTGGATTTTTTAAAACATTTTGAAACACAAATACTCAAGTTGTCTTGTTGAAAAACAATCCTTCGTCACGTACGGTAGAGTCTCGTGAAGGCCCTGAAGAGAGAGAGGATAGTTGATCAAAGCAATTGACACTGATTGCAGCTCATATTCACACAGATGGAGTCTATTCAGGCTGGCTGGGTACACACATATAAACAATCAAGCTCTTGTGCAGATTTTGCCTCTTCTCGATTAAGATCATCCGTATGTCTGAGGTCTGTTCACAGTGGATGTGTCCCAATGAATGAGTCGGGGTGGACAGTGTTAAATAATAAGTGTTCAAAATTTACAACCAAAAATCTTTATGGGGGGCAGAGACATCTCACGAGCTAGTTGACGGCAGACTGTGATACGAAGGAATGTAGCACCCCACACACAATACCACCAAAACGAAATTTCAGATTCTTATCTTTATAAGTACGGTCTGCCGTAGATAAAAACATCTTCAAGATTTGAAGTCTTTTTTTGTACCAGGCCTAAATTCCAAACATGAAAATAATGGGCCGTGATGTGAGTGTACACTGTTTTCTTAGATCAGAGAGCATATCAAATTAATTGACTTACCCATCATCCTATCTATCTACCGATATCTCAGGAGAGAGCAGCGTGCTGGTTGGGTGGGGCCTCACGATGCCCCTCCCCCAGCAGGACATAGAGCTCAGACAGACGCTGCTGCATCTTGGGGATTCCTGACAGCTGGCTCTCCAGACGCCGCTTCTCTTCCTGGGTGATGGGCAGAACTTGTTATGATAATAACAACAAAGTCACCAAAGATAAGCTCCCCTGCACCAAGCGCAAACTTGTGGGCGTTACTTCCTGCTTATGACCATCGGCAAAAAGCTGATACTGTTTGAAGAGGAAGCAAACACTGACCTGCAGAGACAAACGAGTGGTTGCGTCCAGACGCTCAAAGCGCCAGCCGCCTTCGCCATCAAACTGCAGAATGTGAGAGTGGTACTTCCTGTTGGAGGGAGAGGAAGTGTTACCACGTGGCCTCAACCAGCTGCCTGGAGATCTGCTGCTCCCTGATGGCTGGAATCTACATTGATTCTCTTTGTGAGCGCTTTTGTTCTGACCAGAGGGAGGGTCTATGGGTGATTGAGAGCAGGGATATCCCAGCCTCCTTTGCAGCCTGGAAGATGCTGCCTTCCACGTCGATACTCACGGCGCTGGTGCACTCATCCAGCAGAGCGTAGCTGGGCCTAGGTGACATGCGTGACCGTTGAGAGTCATGTGACCTCATCCACAGCTTGTTTGTGTTTAGGGGCTCACTTGTGGTAGAACATGCGAGCCATTCCCATACGCTGCTTCTCTCCTCCTGACAGGACGTCCTTCCAGTCGTTGACTGACTCCCAACCTGGCACAAACAAATGCAGCGAGTCACTGGATTGCCCCACATGTGAACACGTATATAAGGGCTGGACAATTAAACAATTAAAGTAAAATAAACATCGCAATATAGTGGAATTCATATTTCAAAGAGCCAATTGTGCAATTTCGGAAAGAAAAAAAAGTTTCATTTTGGTCGGTCGGTCGGCTTTATTTTTTATATGTACAGTATGTCTACTACATGCATATATTTATATCGTGTCTAGATATGTTCAGTGATTAAAAAGTGCAGTCCACATCTTGCCATATAATTGTTTCATCAAACAGAAAAAGTTGAAGAGATTAAGCCATCTTGCATTCTTTTTTCAATCTGATTCATGACTGACTTATGTTTTACTGCACACTTGTTTGGTAGAAATTAGTGAAGCCGTCGTAATGAATGCTTAAAAAGACCGAGTCAAATGAAGTATGGTCGATGAATGCTTTCATTTTAATTGACATCAATATTTCATATTAATTCAGCGTTAATTGAGTCTAGTTAAGTATAAGCCCAACCTATAAAGCCAAAACATTTATACCTATATAGTACATTGCTGTCCATAATTATTGGCATCCCTGGTTAAGATGTGTTCTTTAGCTTCGAATAAATTTAGTTATTTTCTAAATAATATTGGACTGAAACAAACTGGAGAGAATTCCAACCTTTAATTCAAGTGCATTTATATACATATATACATAAAGAAATAATTATTTTACATCAATTTGTACAACCTCGTTTTGCCAACAAAACAGCACCTAATCTTCTCCTATGTTTCATAAGGTAGGAGAAAACTGAAGGAGGGATCTTTGACAATTTGCACAATTTCCCGAACTCAGGGAGTCCTTTCCTCAATAGCCCCGATCCAGCCTGTTTTACATGTTTCCCTCCTCCAACGCACCTTATTCAAATGCTCAGCTCACGTGCAAGCTTGATCAGGTGTCTTGAAGGAGGACAACATGTAAAAACAGGCTGGATGGCGGCTCTCGAGGACCGAATTTGGGCAGCCCCGCACAAAATCATCCCGCAAGCTGGGTCCTGTTCTGTGCACCCTCCTCTGTAGCTCATTCCCCAGGTTTTCAATGGGGTTGAGGTCTGGTTATTAAGAAGGCCATGGCAGGAGCGTGAATCTGTGTCTGGTAAACTATTTGTACAATTTTCAGTATGAGTATGCTCCTGCAAAAAAAAAAAAGATACACACAGTATTAATCAGCGATGCCAATAATTAGGGAAGAGATAATACCGATTGCTTGTGGTTGTTAAATAATACACTAGAAAAAGACTTTGAAAAAATAATTGCAATGTTAAGGATTTTTCAAAAATTAGATATTGTACTGGTAAATCCTTCAGCGCTAGCGCGCGCGCACGCACGCACGCGCACGCACACACACACACACACACACACACACACACACACACACACACACACCTTCCTCCCTCTCCAAGATGTAGAGAAGGTGCACGGTGCAAAGGATCTCCTTCAGACACGAGTCTGTCATTCCTTTGTTGGCCATCTGCTCCACAGAGTCTGGATAGATCACCTGATCCCTCAGCGTTCCCTCGGACATGTAGGGCCTGCAAGGCACACCCAGTCCTGCTTATTGTCTAATAATAGCCACAATAATGATCGCAACAACAGCAGAAGTAGAGTAGAACCTCAATGGAATTGGGAATTGTATGAACGCAATTCATACGAGTGTCAAGTTTTGAGTAAAGCTATGGGTAGTTTGTGACGGGAGGGTAACGTTGTATTAGCGGCTACCAGCTCTAGCTCCGCCATACGTAGCAGTCCGCACAACAGCCCACTTTTTCTTTGTAAATGCTATTGAGGATAAATCGGTCCTTTAGTGAGGATGTTCCAAACAGTGAACACGTGAGGATGTTCCAAACAGTGAACACTGGTCACCACTTCCTGCTTTCTTTCGTGCGGGCTTGCATTCATACTGGCTGCATTTGGAGGACACATCACCAAAAGTTCTGCCGCCTCCTGTTTGTTGACAACAACTGCATGAGACAAATTGTGACAATTTACCTACTTGTTGCGCTCAGGGCTCAAAAAAGGAAAAATAAAACTGATTGTTGGTCACCCACCCCACACCCTCCAGAAGCTTATTCCTTTCCAATGAAGCTGCTCTCAGCGGCAGAAGTTTGCATTGGATTCGAATTTTTTTTTCTGTAATAGTAATGGAATACGGTTTCTTCTTTTCTACATGCTGAATAGGTAGTGCCGGTACAGTGAAACACCTCTACAACGAAATCATGTTTGCAGCAAGAAATTTTTCACAACAGGGGGTTTTTCACTGTAGCAAATTTGATCTCAGATGTAAGCACACACACACACACACACACACACACACACACACACACAAACGTATGTATACACGCACACACAAACGTATGTGTACTCTATTTTTATACCAATAGTGCATAAGTATGAGCACACACTTATTTGACACGTCATATTGTCAGTGTAGAAAGAGAAAAAGGGAAAGAAATTGCGATATTTACGATCAGCATTCACTATCACTTACATCAATTTCTTGGATCGTGTCTTTTATTTTGCTTGCTCCGTCTTTCATTTTGATCACTTTTACCCTCTCTTCCAGCATCAGAGCTCTTCTTGTCTTAGCTGCTTGACATCCAAAGGTCCGTTTTTTAGCTATTCTAGCAATGCAACGTCCTTGCTCGTCTGAATCTAACAAGAACAAATACCTCCTGGACCATGGCTTTTCTTTCCACCATCTCACTGTCTCTAACTTGACCTCCCCTCGATCGCCACCCAAGACAGCGTTGCTCAGCTGATGTCACGCAATGAACTTTTAAGCCAGCCACGGGACACTTCGTAGTCCTCGATGGCCATAGTTAGCTCTAAAAGGCTAGAAACTTTACGCAAACTGGAGCGTTTCTCTCTAATTAGCGCTACAGTTAGCGTAAGGTTTTTAGCATGATAACAAGTAAAGCATTCAAGGAAACATTTGTTTATTTGAATATCCGACGAGCCATAAGCAATTTACTCTGAGCAGCTAATCGGATGCATTCCACTCTATCTTCTACGGATCTAGCTTCAGTATCTACACACATTGACAGTGAGGTCCCTCTTGGCCAATTGGAGGCCAGGATGATGCTCGGTAAGCCAATGGCAGAGCAGCTATGAATATGTTGCATTCAGGAAACTCGCAGCTGTGACCGAAATAAACATTGTTCACTATGTAAACCAGTGTGGTGGTTGCTGTTGCCGTTTCTGAACGAAGCAGTAAAGGTCGCTGTTGGATTAGACTTCGTTGTAGTGAATGTCTTCGCGAGGCTGGAGCAGAGAAAATGATTTCGTATAACGCAACAGGGGGGGGGGGGTTCGTCGTATGGGGGGCAGGAGAATGGGAATGGTGTTAATGCATGAAGATTTTTTCACAATAGGGGGTATTTTGACCCATGTACGTTTCGTTCTAGAGGTGTTTCACTGTACATATATTTCGCTACTCCACAAGGCTGCCGGCGCCCATCTTATATTGCCGATCACTAATCCTGCATAACTTGAATACAGTGATTGCTCACCAGCATTTTCACATCATTTTCTGTTTCTACGGCAGGGGTGTCCAACTCATTTCACATTGTGGGCCACATATAAATGTCAAGTGTGCCGTACCATTAAAATTATACCATACTCTGCTATAATGAAACAAAATAATATGTCTTTCCTTTGTTTCGGTCTAAGGAAGCACAAGAACATTAGAAAAATGTTGAAATTTAATGAACATCTTTTACAACAGGGGTCCCCAACCTTTTTTGCCCCACGGACCGGTTTATATCAGACAATATTTTCAGGGACCGTCATTTAAGGTGTGGTGGAAATAATGCAGCAAAATAATATGGTATGAGCTGCATGAAAACTGTGGCGTTTTTGAAATATAATAACAATAAACACAAGGAGCGTCTAATCTGGCCGCAACACTCTGATCGCGATGGTAATGTTTAATGCCTTCAAAATACGATACAATGCAAATTCAAAGTGCATGAAAATGATGATTCACCACAGCCCCGAGCTTGATTTTCTGCAACCAGACAGTCCGATCTCGTGGTAATAGGAGACAATGACACCTGAAGTGTGTTTTATGTCCAGTCTACTTCGTAATTTTGTTTTAGTCGCCGTTGCTGCAGAAAACCCCCGCCTCACACAAGTAGTAGCATGTCGGAAATAGCAACAGTGCTATTGTGGCGATCTCAGCCATAACTTTAATCCAGTTGTCTCGAACGTCCTTTTAAGGCCGCCGTCATTTTTTCAGCATTTTTTGGCCACGACATTCATCAAGGAGGAGACTCTGTGCTTGGTGGTTGCGCCTTCTTGGCAGCATGGGTATACCAGCACTGTTTTTGACTGGGAGGAATGTCGGCGCCATTTGACTGTCGTTGCTGGACAGTCCCGGGGCGCTTGTGTCTTGCGCCTGTAATGGACAGCATTTTTCACAGCCCCGCTTTGTTCAGCGGAGAGATTGGTGCTGTTGAACGGTCTGCAGCTGGATGGATATAAGGCTTGAGGAGCCGACGATGAGAAGTAAGGAGCGCTAGCGCGGAGCGCCGATGCGGATTTGGAACTGGGAGTCGCGACTTGGAGTTTGAGGCGGATTACGTGGGACAGGAGAAGGGAACTAATCTCTTTTCGTCAATGGACGCTTCCATCATTGTGTTTGCTTTCAAAACTTAGCTTGTAGCAGGCGTGTGCACATTTTCAGCATGACGTCTCTGACCCACTGGTGAAAGGACACTTTGATCCTCTCCTCTTTCATCTATAACTGCTTCAGACAACAAAGTGTATGCAGAAAAGTGGTGAAGATTGCACGACTGTCTGTGTCCTATGTGTTGTGTTATTTTTGTTGTTTTGACTTCAAAATGGCACCGCGAGAGTGGCTGCCTTTCCAGCAGCTCCTATATTTTGTTGTTCTACTTCCTCCTTTCATAACTTTGCTGCTGTGAATTGGGAATTTCTCCATTGCGAGACTAATAAAGGTTTTCTTATCTTATTTGTGATCTCCAGCAGTTTTTCTACTAATTTTTTTTGTCTTTTTTTTTGCGTAATCGGTCACGTGATGCAGAAGCGTGGTTTGACGCGTCTCAAGCGTGACACAGACGGATGGAACGGAGAATCCGTAATTTTTCAAAATAAAACATCTTTCTATGCGGCAAGTTCTTTCTGTGCGGCCCGGTACCAAATGCCCTGCTGACCGGCGGTTGGGGACCGCTGTTTTACAAAACATTTCATGAAGCACCTTGGATTTCCAAATGTGCAATTTACTTTAATCATTCACATATATGCATTGCAACTGATCCCACTGATTGTACAAAGGCACAAAACTTTAACAAGTAATTGGTATTAAACGAGATTTAGAAAGAAAGGAAATTTTCAACCATTTACACATGTGCATATAAAATCTAAATTTAATCCCTGCCTACACTTTGCAAACTAAGGAGAGTGCTATTAAATGTGTAAAAGAATGAAGTATTCACATGTCCTTGATAGCGTCTGCTGTGTTGGGTCTCGATGACAGACTGAGACTGCTGTTGTCTTCTACTCTGATCAAAACAGTGTGTCCCCGAGAGGAAACTCCATGAATTGCACCTTATTAAAAATATTCATTCCGTGTCTTTTATTCATTTTTTTCACTTATCCCGCGGGCCTGATGGAACCTCCTCCTAGGGGGCTGGTTCCGGCCCGTGGGCCATACATTTGACACCACTGCTCTACGATGAAAATGCCAACGTGTGCAATTTTGTCTGATAAGATGTGTATCTCGGGTATCTCGAGTACTCAAAGATTTGTCTGCATCATGTTGTCAGAACCATAAGCAATGAAGTTAAAGCAAATATCATCGAGACAGAATTTGCTGCGAAATACATACCGTATTTTCCGCACCAAAAGGCACACTGGATTATGAGGTGCACCTTCAATGAATGGCCTATACTTGAATTTCATATATTGCACGTACTGGACTATAAAGCGCAATCTACAATGCATCCACTAGATGGAACTACAGGTACGTCTTTGTCCGTCTCCGTGCCTTCTCTTCTTCCGTGAGACTCGAGAGGCGTTCCAAAAAATGTAAATTAACAATTACTTCAATGAAACTTTGAAAATTGAAAATACAGCAATGCATCAAAACAGAAAAATCACAAAATAAATTGTATAGCCCCGTAGCTGCAACAGAACGATCAGATGTCAGTAAATTTGACCTTAGTTTTACTGTTTGGTGCCTACTACCATCTTTGTTACTGATTATTGCTTTATTGTTGTATATACAGTATGTTAGTTGCTCTATGTACAGCACTTTGTATGCAGCAATGGCTGTTTGAAAGTGCTCTATAAATACAGTTGAGTTGAGTTGAGTTAAAGTGGAGGAGACTGGACTGTCTCAGAAGTGTTTGTTATTTATTCCTTTGTTGTGTACTGTATTCACAAACGAGGAAATCACAAAATAAATTCTGTAGTGGGGCTATAGAATTTATTTTGTAATTTCCTCGCTTGATTTTCTGTTTTGATGCATTATTTTCAATTTTCATTGTTTCATTGAAGGAATAGTTAATTTACGTTTTTTGAGGCGGTCATAACCGCCTCTCGAGTCGAACGGAAGAAGAGAATGCACAGAGACAGACAAAGACATACCTGTATTTGTTGAGACTGTGAAAACCATTAATAAAGTGCGTTTTAAGAAAACACCACAGCTCTCCTTTTTTCGGAGCTGCAACAAAAACTTATTTAATAAAGCAGTGACACAGTACACTGAACCAACAGCAAATTATAACACTGCAAGCCTGTCTCCAGCAAGGAGCCATCTTGGGGTCGACGTATGACCGTAATGACCATACACAAGGCGCACCGGATTTTAAGGCGCACGATGAGCTTTTAAGAAAATGGAAGACTTTTTGGCGCGCCCTATAGTGCAGAAAATACGGTACTTAATAACCTCTAACAGTCACATTTATAGTACTGAGATACTATAAATGGTCAATCCAAACAGTGAAGTTCATTGTTTGAGAGGCTCCCATGACTCCATACAGGGACCCCAACATAAAAGAGGAACCAGGACCAGTGTATTCAGCGAGAAAAATTACAGAAGTTGTCAGTAATAATGGCTACGGAGGATGGTTGCCCACTGGCTTTAGCTGCGAAGGGTCTATTGATATTCCAATCATATATAAATTCGTGTTTCGAAAGAGCCCTCACGCACACTGCACTTGCTCACTCCATTGAAAAGGTCCGCATAACATTGTGCTCATATTTGAAAGTGCTGATGGTGCAGCCGACCAGGAAGTTAAAAGTGAGATTAGTCCCAATGGTTGAGACTTGAATTAGACCGCACCTCAACAAAAAGTATCTTTCATTGTTGCAAAAGAAAGCGCTGTCTTTGATGATTTTAAGAATAGGGAAAAAACAAGAAGCATCTTTCATTGGTGAAAAATGCATTGCATTTATCAAGACTTTCTCCATTGTTCTCATCCTGTAACCTTGTGAATGAGTTTGCCGAAATAGCAGCACTCTGCTAGCTCAAGCCCCTCACCCCCCTTTTCGTCGCCACACACAACCCACCGCCAAGAAACGCTTTCTGACATCACAGAACTGCCGCTCCTGAATATATATATATTTTTTTAAATTCGCGGCAGACGCCCTAATTTCTGCGTATAGCCACCCGGCAGCTCTTCATTTCGTGCCCCCTATGCCTCACCAAAAAAAATTTGCTGTACCCAGCTAAGTTCATTGTGAAAAGGGCTTCAGCAGCCGCGAGAGAATTTAAGATCAATGAATCCACAGTTCACAAATGGAAGAAGCAAGAAAACACGCTTCGCCAAGTCAAGAAGACAAATCTGAGTTTCCAAGATGTTGGATTTGGCTGAGGCCAAAGAGCCCATAAGTAAGGTGTGGATGATAAAAGATGTGTAAATTATGTAATGGGAACGCCCTGTCAGATGAGGTGATGGTGATGTGATGGATTTATTGCAAAAAAAATAATAAATTAATGGATTAACTCCCAGCAATAGGTATTTCCTCCAATTTGAATTTGGAATCAATTTAAAGTGTAATCTCCAAATGTGAGGAGCGGTGGCACATGACAAGAATAGGATCTTCGGTCTCTACAGTCACCATTCGACTGAGAGCAAAAATGCTTCCACACAAAATGACAATCGAACATTTTCAAGGAGGTTCACCTTGGTGCATTCATTTTATGAAACAGATCATTCGATTCTAAGCCTGAAATAAATTATTGATACATAAAGCTTGATCAGAATGTGTTTCAGGAATCCATCAAATGCAAAACCGTGAATGGGCCGACGTTTATTTGGCAAAATGTAGAGCTGCCAAATGTTACGGAAACACTAACTTGTTATGCCCGTCACACATGAAGATAGTTCCACATATTTAAATAAAATCATCAAAGTGGCTGCTGCTCGTGAGTGCCTGTTTTGCCTCCAGCTCCTCTCTCTGCTTTTCTTTTTGTTTTTCCTCTGCTCCCTTTGTCCTGGACTTGGGAGGCGGGGATCACAGCCACCCCTTTGCGTGCCCCACCTAAATAACCAAGTAAGAGAGCCCTTCTTGTGTTAGCCTTTCTTTGCATCGAACTGAAGCATGCTGCCGTGGAACGCGCTGCTAAACACACTGATGCTGTTCAGCTGGCTTGACCAGCTGCATCTATTTTGGTCCTTAAAAGTACGTATTCACATGAAAATGCATTACTGTATTTAGAAAATGTGTGTGCAATGAGTGCTGTCAAGAGATTACAAAAAAGTCAGATTAATTAATTCTGATCTGTAATTAAGTGATATAATTAATCTATATTTTAATCTCATCAAAAAATTGCTGATAAAACCCTATTTTCGTTTTAAATTCATTACATTATTGAGCATTGAGGCACATCAAACATTTCATATCACAAAAAAGTGGTATTATAAAGTATTTTATTGTTTTTAAACAGACTTGAACAGATGCAGTCCAAGCCGTTTACTTTCTGCTGTATTTGAGACTAATCCCAAATCCTACCTGCAACCTTTATTTTCGACCACCAGGGGGAATATCACTGTTTTGTTTTTGTAAATCTCCAAAATATTTACAAAATAAAAATAAAAGAGAAAACCAGGTCCATAAAATGTGCTTAGGCTAACATATCAAAAACAGTAAGAACACTTTTCTGAGCAATACAAGTACTGAACACGGAACTTGCTTCAGATAATAAATAAAACAGACCCTAAAAGCAGAGTGCTGTAAGTTAGCACTTTCAGAAATAACACTGTTCATCATGAGAAAATAAAATGCTGAAATAAACATCAACCACTTCTAAAAGGCTACAGAGGACACAGCAGCTATGCTGACTTCATGCTTCGTACGCGGGGTGTTCTCCTCGAGTTTAGTTTGGCGAAGAGCTTTGCTGTGGCTCCCTCTATTGCTAATGCTTTCGGTGCTAACATTAGCCATGGCTGCACTCGCGACTGGGTGCTTTGCATTGATGTAGGAGGCTTAACTTAAGCTGCTTCGGTGGTAAGCAAACTCCTTACAAATTAGGCACAACACTCTACCTTGATCAATTGTGCCATCAGGGTGTTTTTGGAATGTAAATTGTCCAGTCATTGTGCCGAGAACTCTCACATGCTCCTCCATTTTTACCTCTCCTCTCCTCACCTGTCATGATTCTGTTTTTGCTCTGGCCAGCAGGTGGCATGAGCGAACTTCGGTACGCACCTGCTGCCAATCTGTGATGAGTAGACTCTGTATTTAAGGACTCATCTGCCGTGCACCTGTTGTCGGAGTATTGTTTCTTGCATTGCTGTTTTCTCTGCTCATAGACTATTTGGCTATTGACCTCGTCGTGTTTCGCGTTTTGTACTCTCGGTACCCCTGCTTTTTGTAAGTACGATTTTTGTTTGAGATTTGGCTATTCGCTTGCGTGTATTTTGATACATTGTTTTTAGTTTGTATTCGCGGTCTTTATTTTTCTCCCTTGCCTTTTGTGCAAGCGCTTTTTGTTATTCATTTTATGTTCCCTCTGGTCCTTGTTTTGACCAGCGCTTTATGTTACCTTTCTGTCGGCGCGATTACTTGCATTAAAACATATTTTTGTTACGGAGACCTTGTTTACGTCTACGTTTTGGGATCCAGACTTAACTCGGCTTGTCCGAGACGTGACATCACCACTGCTTACTTAGCCCGCCCAACTCCTATGGGAGCCAATCAGCTGATGCTAAACATGCCTCAACATAATGGCAGCCAATCAATGGGCGCTTCAGGCTGTGCCTGATAGTTGTTTCCCTACCCTCAACAACACGAACACAGGAAGCCAACAAATAAAAAGGGATATCAGAAAAAGGCAACCCACCTACAGAAACAATACAATTAAAGATTCAAATCTAGATTAACGCGATTAAAAACATAATGCGCTAAATAGGACTGTAATTAATTAAGCGCAATTAACGAGATAATTTGAGACCCCTATGTGCAATGTGTATGGTCGGAATGTCACCGCAAAGTAAATATACCATTTTTTAAAAGTTGAATTATTCTTTTAAGCATTAATACTAATCTGTTCAATACAATGCCCTGATTTTGGTGAGCTCAGTACACAGTCATAGCCATAAAGCAATTGTACTACGAATAATAAATAATTACTAATAATTGTATATATATTGTAACATTGCATTTCTGTCTTTTGCAAATTCCCTGTTGAATCCAGGTCCTTCTTCTTAAGAAGGGAAGCAAAATTAAAGAAAAAAATTATTTGTCTGAGCGGTTCAGAAAATAGATAGATGGATGCACTGCTGCACAATAAATCCAGCGAGAGCCTCCATTACAAGATGTGTACAGACTGTGCGTAGCGGAGAAGGCTGAGGTACACCAAGCGGGAGAAGACACTGTTTCGGGAGAGAAATAAGAGACTAGGTTGATGAGCCTCTGGTGAATAAAGAGCAGGTAGCCTGTCGAATACGATGTATGCCACTGACGCGATTGTTACTTGTTTGGAACAATTATGTGTGGAAGGTTACAGTGTTCCGTGTCCATATAAATAAAGCGGGTGGAGCTTCTCTGTGTTCGTCTGACAGTGACGGTGCACTGAGGCACGCCGAGAGTTCAGCGGCGCAGTGGTAGCGACCTCGCGAACACTGAAAATAAAACGTCTCCAGTGTTGTCATCGAACCAAGTGTAGCCATCCGAAATGATGTCTACACAAAACCGTAGAGAGACTTCCGCACAAGAAGGACCAACACAATCAACATAGCCTGACTACTGTGTTCAAAGCAAACTTGAGAAAAACGAAGTCTGCAACCATGGATTAAATCCACTGTAGGCTGAGTACTAGTTTACCTTAGATGTTTACTTTATAATGTTAGATTGCTCTGTTTTGATTCCATAAAAAGAGCTGTGAAAGCAGCTGTTGTGTGACAAAATATCTTTTCACTGTTGTTGATGGACAGTAATATTGTGTGAGAGATTATGTGTGAATAACTGCTCCAAGTGAAAAATGTTCATGTAAAATTGAAAATCGAAATTGTTATTTCAGTAAATATTTGCATTTGGCACATAGAAAACGGATTCATGATTCCATGTTGATGAGAGCATTAAAATGGGGAAAAATAGGACAAAAAACTATCAAAGGAAATTCAGAAACGATAAAAAATGTGTGAGTAATCACAATTAATTTTTAGTGAATTTGAGTAAATTATGACAGTTGCATTTTTAATTAGATTAAATATTTTAATCGTTTGACAGCTCTAAAATTAACTATTACTGTAAAACAAAACTACGAAAATTGAAAATAATGCATCAAAAGAGAAAATCAAGCGAGGAAATCACAAAATAAATTCTATATCCCCCCAACAGAATTTATTTTGTGATTTCCTCGCTTGATTTTCTTCGTGGTTTCATTGAAGTAATAATTAATTTACGTTTTTCGGAGGTGGCCATGAACGCCTCTCGAGTGGAACGGAAGAAGGCACGGAGACGGACAAAGACGTACAGTACCTGTATTTGTTGAGACTGTGAAAACCATTAACAAAGTCTGTGTTTAAAAAAAAATAAAACCACAGCTCTCCTTTTTTCAACAAATACAGGTGAGTCTTCTCTAATTCCGTTCAACTCGAGAGGCGTTCATGACCGCCTCCGAAAACCGCATTGGCATTTCCTTGATCATAGCACCACGACTACTACGATCAGATGTCAGTAGTAGTTATTTATTCCTTTGTTATGTATTCACAAATGACGAAATCACAATATAAATTCTGTAGGGGTGGCTATAGAATTTATTTTGTGATATCCTCGCTTGCTTTTCAGCTTTGATGTATTATTTTAAATTTTCGTCGTTTCATTGAAGTAATCATTAGTTTACGTTTTTCGGAGGCGGTCTTGAACGCCTCTCGAGTTGAACAGAAGAAGGCACGTAGACAGTCAAAGATGTACCTGTATTTGTTGAGACTGTTTTAAAAAAATGAACACCACAGCTCTGCTTTTTTTGGAGCTGCAACAAAAACTTATTTAATAAAGCAGCGACACAGTTCACTGAACCAACAGCAAGTTATAACATTGGAAGCATGTCTCCAGGAAGGAGCCAACTTGGAGTCGATGTATTACCGTAATGACCATACAAAAGACGCACTGAATTTTAAGGCGCTCAGTGAGCTTTTAAGAAAATTGAAGACTTTTTGGTGCGCCCTATAGTGCGGAAAATACGGTACATTAAAATAACCAATTGTGATTATAGAGTGATGAGGATGTTGTGTAATTGAATGGTTTGTATCCTCTTCCAAAAGATGTGACTATAACAGGGTTGCAGAGTAATGTTCTTGACATGAGATTAATTATGTGGAAATTCAGACAAATTGTACGGAAAATGAATTTAGCTTGGCAGCTCTGAATATGACTGTTAAAATCTTTGTTGTTACCTGTTAATGTTCACCGCATCAGCACAGCAAAGTTTGGTTTTCCAATGCATTTGGGCACATAAAACGTGTCAAACCATGTTACGATGGTTTGACACGTTTTGGGTTCAATGATATACATAAGCAACATATAAACACTGTTTACATATTTACAAGTCATTCTAAACGAGTTGCAAGCCAGGTGTGCTGGTAGCAGTTTGTATGAACACACACCATCGTCTCTTCATCCTTCTCTTCATTCCAACTTTAAAGTGTTCAGCAAATGCGGGTTTCGGACTTGCGAGAGTCAGCATTTTATTATCAATGTACACCGTCAGGGGTGGCCAACCCGTGGCTCGTGAGCCACATTGAACCAGCCAAAGAGCCAAATGCTCTTTGGCTAGTTCAATGCGGCTCCCGGGCTTTCACATGACGAGCTTCGAAAATGCCTCAGCGTTGGCGCTGCCATTCAAACAACGGCGCAAAGTACAGCACAACTTACGAAGTCAGCCTATCATCAACCCCGTTACTTGACATATTGGGCAACCAGTCAGATAACAACTGAATTTTTCCTTTCACGTCACCGCTCATGTGTAAACAACGGCGCTAAGTGCTAAGCTTGTCAGCGAATTACCTCTGATTTTAAGGCAGGGCTGCCCAATACGTCGATCGCAATCGACTGGGAACCATCGGACTGGTCGCAAGTCAACCGCAAGGGGTGGGAGGAGAAAATCGGGGCGGGGGGATGATTTGTGTGTCTGTGTGTTTCGGTTTCGTTCATGTGATTGGGCCATTCTGGCTGTTGCTCATCGTGGCGTGCGTGTATGCATATGCGCGCATGCGCATGGTTGGGCGCCCGCGTGCATGCATGTGTGCGTGTGTATACCCTTGCATGTGCGCGATCGGGTTGATCACGGGAGGTTGGTAGCTTCAAAAGTCGATCTTTGGTCAAAAACGTTTGCGCTAGGTGGCAAGCTGACCTAAGTAGAAAGTAGCAGCTTGCATGCAGACAGTGCCTGCTTCGAGTGGCAACAACGGAATACAAGCCAGATGTGAAGAGCATTGTTCAAGAGAAGGAATGCCAGAAGTCCCTGCACTAAGGCGCTAAACAACATGCATAGTAAGAGAAAAACATTCTTATTATGATATTTATTATAATACTATATTATTGTTTGTGGACTTGGTTGAACCGAGTTTGTGTGTGTGAGACAGTGCACACAAAATTCATTGGTGAAAATGACTAGGTACAATATCGCTGTCGTCCCCATGACCAAATATGGTAAATTTCATATTTCCTCACAAATCTATAGTATTGATCAGTCCACACGTGCCCGTGCTGTGTTTTTGAAATATGTTGACCGATCTAAAGTGTTGAAAATGGCTTGAGGACTTGGACAATGAAACTCTTGAGAGCACTAATCCCTTGTTTATTGTTGCAGTGACACACATATTTTTGTCTAACTATTATGAATATTGGGCGGCCCGGTAGTCCAGTGGTTAGCACGTCGGCTTCACAGTGCAGAGGTACCGGGTTCGATTCCAGCTCCGGCCTCCCTGTGTGGAGTTTGCATGTTCTCCCCGGGCCTGCGTGGGTTTTCTCCGGGTGCTCCGGTTTCCTCCCACATTCCAAAAACATGTATGGCAGGCTGATTGGGCGCTCTAAATTGTCCCTCGGTGTGAGTGTGCACGGTTGTTCGTCTCTGTGTGCCCTGCGATTGGCTGGCAACTGATTCAGGGTGTCCCCCGCCTACTGCCCGGAGACGGCTGCGATAGGCCCCAGCACCCCCCGCGACCCAAGTGAGGATCAAGCGGTTCGGAAAATGGATGAAATGGACTTAGTACTGTTGGAGTCAATTTCTGTAATTATCATGTTGGTGTGTGACATTTCCAATAAATCTGTCTCTCTCTCTCTCTCTCTCTTCCTTTGTGTGTGTGTGTGTGTTAGAGGTAAGATCGGGCCGCCCGAGGCCAACCCGACCCGACCCGAATAAAATGTCAATCATTGCTTTGGGTTCGGGTCGGGCCGGGCTTCTCTCTCGCTGACTTTTTTTCTTTTTTTGTTTTGAGGCCGTGAATAGTTTTGGCCACGAGAGACCGTCGTTCGCAAAAAAACAGAAGTCACCTCATCACAACACGTACTGTACTAAACTCTTGCAATGACAATTCGAAGAACTCCTTCCAGTCTCTGTCGAGTATCCACCCATCATTGTTCGTCTTTTCTCTCTCTTAAAGTGCCGCGCTAGATTCTTAAGGACGTACTGCTGCTGTGGTTTACGGCCCAATTTTCAAAATAAACGGACGGCCTTAAAATTTTCCCATCCACTCTTAAAAAAAATCCGTCAATGATGGAAAATTGTCGGTTCATATAACCTCTTCAGAAACAGAAATATAAAAGATGTAAATATTTATACAGTCTTGTTTAATTTAGATTTCGTTACAAAAGACAGGCTTTAATTTGTTATCATAAATCACCCCTCCTCCTTCCGAGTCCTCACAAATAAAATATGAAATCTCGGGTTTGCTTCGGGCTCGGGCCTGCAAATCAAGTTAAGTGATCGGGCTCGGGCCGGGTTGGGCTTAATTTTTTTAGGACCGATCTTAGCTCTAGTGTGTGTGTGTGTGTGTGTGTGTGAGGAAGGGATGGCGTGATGTTTACGTATGTGGCTCTTTGCAGTTACACAGGAAAAGAATTGGCTCTTCGTCTCTGACTGGTTGGCCACCACTGGACACCTTCCTTATTCAGCAGTTAATTTAGAACAGCAGTTAATTTAGAACCACTTTTACACACATTAGATTACACATATTAAATGTGCATTATTATTATCCTGTCTTTGCATTGTACAAAGAAGCCAAGGCTTCACTGTATTATTAGGAGTAATACGCACACAAGAAGTGCTCGTACGCATACCTCTGCGGTATGTAGAACATCTGTTCTGGTTCTGGTCGTGAAAGAACACCTCCATAAACTGGCCACAGTCCGCTGAGAATCCTGAACAAAGAACTTTTGCCGCATCCGTTAGGTCCCGTGATCAACACATCCATGCCCTCGTCCACCTGACAACCCACAGTCAGCACATCAACACAACTGCTCTCACATGGTATATCACATCATAATCATAGGACTAGACCGTAAAATAAAAAATAATAACAAGTCAGGTCATCTGTGCTATTTGCAGAGGTGGGCATTCCGTCAGTAATGACAGATGGTCGGTCAGTGACCCGATGTTCAGACAAATGATGACTGACAACAAACTTAAAAAAAGAAAAAAGACAGATTAAAGACTGATAGAGATGGATTTTAGTACGTTGTCGTAAACGTCACGAACCAGGTCGTGTACTGACAGACCCCTCAGTCTGTCAATGACAGACACCATTTCACAAATGACAGAAAGATGCCCCGTATTTTCCGCACGATAAACCGCTTCAAAGCGATAAGGCGGACCTTCAATGAATGGCCTATTTGAAATCAGTTTTCATATACAGCTATAGGGCACGACGGATTATAAGGCACATAGAATAGAAGCTTCAATAGTGGAGGTGATTGTGTTATGCGTCCACTAGATGGAGCTACGCTAAAGGGAATACAATGCAATACAAGCGGCTTTAATTATATAGAGCACTGGTTGCAGGTGCGTTATGGATCCCCTAGATGGAGCTACGCTAAATGGAATAGAATACAATACAATACAGATTTATTTATGTAGAGCCTTCACAACTGCTGCAGCTATAACAAAGCGTTTTACAGAACATTTAAAATACTACGTCCAAGAAATCAGATTATTGATCCATATATAAGGCGCATTATAATGCGGACAATATGGTAATTAATTAAATAAGAGATCAGAAAGCAGCTTTGAGTTCTAGAGATTTTTTACAGATAATGTTTGTGAGTTTCTATTGGTATTTTTGGAAAATGTAGGATACTATATATCCATTTCAAACGTGGCAGTAGAGCACCGGAAGTTGTTTGCCTAACACCAACTGACAGAAAAAGAAGACAAAGATGACGACCACATTTGAGAAAAAGCATAAATTGATTGTCATGTCAACATAGTTTCGATTTCCACAAGGACTAGGAAGCATTTTAATCCACCAGGATTGTACCTTTGGCAACTATGTGACAGAGGATTTTGGTTAAGAGAAGCAAAACTTTAAATTATATATATATACAGTATATATATTAGCATTTTAGGCCTTAAAATGTCAACAGGAAGCCGCCAACACGCTGTACTTAACAATTCAATTGCTTGGCAAACAAGTGTATGCTGTGTGAAATGTGTGTGTGTGCGTGTGTGTGTGTGTCAAGCTCTTTGCCCAGTCACTGTATGATGAAGATACACTGATAAATAGTGCACTCCATTTACCCTTTTAATTTTCACCTGTTGGACTGTGACTTTTTTTTTTTTTTTTTTTTTTTAATTTGGAACATGTGTGGGGGCAGGAGGGTGACGGACTGACAATTGACGGACTGGCAGAGCAGTGAAATTTATTGACGGAAGCGCAATTAAAATAACATGACGGACTGACAGAATGATAGTTTTGTTGAACTTGAATTAAACTGACGCAATGAGGGACGGGTACCCAAACCGCTGACAAATTACAGACCGGGAAATTTTTGTAAATTGCCCACCTCTGGCTATTTGTAAACACTTTGCGAGAGAAAGGACCAAACATAGATGATGTCTGCCAAAGATGACAATGTTTGTCTTTTTCTTCTCCATTTCAATTGATTCATGCTTGGAACTGTATTCATAACGCACGCACTGTTTGTTCCATTAAATGTGAAGGAGCTTCAGTCTGTCAGAGAAGACGTGACCTAAAACATGTTATACTGACACCTGGTGATCAACAACTATACAACTTACAACTGAATGAGTGTGAGGGTGTGTTACCTGAATGTTGAGGCTGGACACAACCACGTCTCCTGTCGGGGTGATGATGGGCAGGTTTTCGCATCGAATACCCTTATCCACACTGACCACCTGACCTGCAGCAGGATGACACAACAAACCGAAGCTCAGGTGTGACATCAATATTTCTTTGAACCTTCCTCTTTTCAAGGCATAAGTGAAGTTATTTTTATTCATTCATTCATTTTCCGATCCGCTTTATCCTCACAAAGGTCACGCGGGGTGCTGGAGCCTATCCCAGCTGTCTTTGGGCAGTCGGCGGGGGACATCCTGAACCGGTTGCCAGCCAGGATGTCTGCACTGCGAGGTCGACGCGCTAACCACTGGACTAGCAGGCCGCCGAAGTTATTGTTAATTCCAGAAATTAGCAGAGGTGGGCATGTAAATAAATTTTGCCGGTCAGTCATTTGAATTTTGTCAGCAGCCATGCCATCCATGAGTCATCTACAGTCTGTCATTATTACGATAGACCAAAACTGTCAGTGTCACTCCATCATCGTTATTTTGACCTTGCTTCCATCAATACTGAATTAGTTTGTCACCGCTATTTTAGGACCATCAAATATTCTTTGGCGTTGTCGTGTCAGCAACATCGAAAACGTACTACTTATTACGTCATACGCAGTCGCAGCAAGTACTGCATCTACCCCGGTAATGAACTACGCCTCGTATTGATGTCCACAATAATGGCTCATCCATCATGGAACACCATGAGAACGAAAACAAAGATATTCCATTGATTTTACAATCATCCCATTGACTAAAACATTCAATAAATTAAAAATCTATAACATACCGAGTGCGCCTTAGACAAATTGGAAATAATAAAAGTCCATGACATGACGTTATGCTCTCTCTCCATCGATCTCTGCCTGTGTCTGACTCTTTGTTTGGCATAAATGACTAGAAAACATTAGGAATTGTTTTACAAAATATTATTGAATTGAGAAATTTCACCAAGATTTAACAGAATACCATAAACATAATGGTTAATATGCAGACTAGAGCTGCAAGCAGCGATGAGGGGCCCTCGCAGCTCAGGCCACTTTAAGGTACTGGCACGTTGGGGTCCTGAAACATTGAAAGGGCCCCACAAACCTCTAACATGGAAGGTTTGTGTTTGAGGAGCGGAGGTTGCGGGAAGGAGTGTATTGGTGAAAAAGGTCGGAGAGGTAGGAAGGGGCCTGATTGTGAAGGGCTTTATAGGTGAGTAGGAGGAGTTTAAACTGAATATGCTGGGGAACGGGGAGCCGTTGGAGGTTTTTAAGGACAGGGGTGATGTGATCACGAGTGCGGGTGTGGGTGAATAGACCGGAGGCGGCATTCTGGATGTACTGTAGTTTATTGAAGAGTTTGGAGGTTGTACCGTAGAGAATGCTGTTGCAGTAGTCAAGGCGGGAGGTGATGAAGGCATGGTTGAGGGTTTGAGCGGCGTTGAAAGAAAGTGAAGGGCGGAGACGAGAAATGTTTTTGAGGTGGAAGAAAACAGTTTTGGTGAATTGGGTGATGTGTTGGTCGAAAGAGAGGTTATTATCAAAAAGGACACAGAGGTTGCGACAGTGAGACGAGGGGAACAGGGTGCAGTTGTCGAAAGTGAGGTCAAAGTTGGAGGCTGTTTGGGTGAGGGACCGAGGACCGATTATTAGCAGTTGAGATTTAGTGCAGTTAAGAGTGAGAAAGTTTGTTTGCATCCAGGATTTGATATCTGAAAGACAATTAGACAGGGTGGAGTGGGTTGTTGGGGTAAATGATTTGGTGGACATGTACAATTGGACGGCATCAGCGTAGCAGTGGAACTGGAGACCATGATGACGAATGATTTGGCCGAGGGGCAGAAGGTACAGGATGAAGAGAAGAGGACCAAGCACAGAACCCTAGGGGACACCTTGGGACAGTGGGGCAGTGTAGTAAGAGCAGTTGTTGATGTGTATGAATTGTTTCCTCTCTGTGAGATATGAGCGAAGCCAGGTGAGGACTTTGTGGGTGCTGTTTCGGGATTGCAGGCGAGAGGCTAGGATGGAGTGGTTGATGGTGTCGAGGGCAGCTGTAAGGTCAAGAAGGATGAGGATGGAGAGTAGGCAAGAGTCATTGGTGATTTTGAGGAGGGCTGTCTCAGTGCTGTGTTGTGTGCGGAATCCAGATTGAAATTGTTCGAAGAATTGGTTATTGTCTAGGTAGGCTTTAATTTGAGATGCGACGGCAAGTTCTATGACTTTGGACAGAAAGGGGAGGTTGGAGATGGGTCGAAAGTTGCTCATGATGTCAGGGTTGAGTCTGGGTTTTTTGGTGATGGGGGTTACAGCAGCAAGTTTGAACGAGGAGGGGACATAGGCAAAGTTGAGGGAGGAGTTGACAATGTTCATGAAGAGGTGGGAGATGGTGGAAAAGCAGTGCTTGATGAAGGAAGATGGGATAGGATCCAGTGGGCAGGTGGAGGGATTCATTGTTGAGATGATGTTGGTGAATTCGGTGATGGAGACAGGTGTGAATTCAGACAGAGGTGATCAGTGTAGGCGAGGAGATGAACAGTTAAACTGGATTTTTTATATAGTCTTTCGAGCTGGCATTTTCGGGTTTTAAGTTTGCAGAGTTCCGGGGTGTACCAGAGGGCTTAGCGAGTGAAGGAGACAGATTTGGTTTTGATGGAGGAGAGAGTGCTGTTGTAGTAGTTGGGGTAATGGAACAGTGGAGGAGGTAATATGGACAGGTGGTTGTGGGCAGAGGTAGAAAGGTCAGTTGGGGAGATGGATTTGAGGTTTCTGAATGATATGGTGCGCTTTTCCTTGGGAAGGGGATAGGGAGGTGGAGGTCCAGAGTGATAGCAGGTGATCGGAGATGTTGAGGTTGGTGTTAGAGTTTTTCGATGGTGAGACCGGGAGAACAGACCAAGTCCAGAGTGTGGCCCTGGATGTGGGTGGGGAAGTTGAGTGAAGTTAAGGCAGTCCAAAAGGTCAAGAAATTCAGAGGCCTGTGTGCAGTTGGTGTTGTCGATGTGGGAGTTAAAGTCGCCAAGGAGCAGAGTGAAAGGTGAGATAGGTGAAAGCTGTGTGACAAAATCGGAGCGGTCTGAGAAAAATGATGGGTTGAACTTCGGGGGACGGTAAATGACAGCAATGACCAATGGGGAAGGACCAGGGAATTTGAAGGTGATATGTTCAAAGGACTCAGTGGGTGAGGTTGATATCGTGCTGATTTTAAACTCTGTTTTATGGACTGAGTAACTATTAGGGAAACCAAAAGGTGGTGGAAAATGCTTCTGTATTAACGAAGAATGGTGCACTGATGTCACGGAGGTTAACCTTTGTAACATGGACATGTGTACATTGTACTGTATCTCTATCTCTTTATATAAAATTGTCTCAAAAGCAATGTCTTATTGTCGACTATAACAAGACACCTGTAATGATACTTATCAAGTCAAATAATACATTAGAATACAGTGGTACCTCTACTTACGTCTCTTGATATGAAATGTTCAAGTTCCGAACTGCCTCAACAGGGAAAATATTGCCTCTAATTACAAAAGAAATTTCAAGTTGTGAAAGGTAAAAATACAGTATGGGCTGCTACTCGCAGCTCCGAGTTTCCTGAACGCCACATACTTAAAGCTGCTCTGCCATGGGCTACTACCGAGCATCATCCTGGCATCCCCTTGGCTACGAGGGACATCTACGGTATGTGTCTCTGTGTGAAGATGGATAAATCGACTAGATAGATCTGTGTCTATGCATTCATCCCTTGGGCCATGAGGCATTCCGATAGTTTTATGTAAATGTCAATCACCAAGAAAAAGTGTTCACCAGTCAGGCGATCGCTCACTCTGCTCATGTTGCCTTGAACATTTTCAAAGGACTGTTAAAAGCCAACATAGCAAACATCCTTGGATCGGTTTGTGACAAAACGCCAGGCAACTCTATTCTTTGTTTTTCACATTGTGCACAACTCTCATTTATTGTGCAACAATCTAATTGCAACATTTGTTACATATTTTGATGCATTTTTATGCTTAAGAAAACATTTATGTCTGAATTTTGCAAGGGCTTGGAATAGATTAGGGCATTTACATGGAAAATGCATTTCTACTGGCAAAATGTTCTACTTAAGAAATTTCTTCCAGAACCAATTGATTTCGAAAGTAGAGGTGTGATATGTCCAGTAGCTGTTTAGAATTATTTGTATAATTGTAATATTCATATTTCATTATAATTATCTATCTAGAAAATGTTGTATCACGAAGTAATCATAGTTTGTTGTTGTTTTTTAATGATTACTGTACTCAATAATATCAAATGTAGGATCTTATGTAAGGGGAAGGATACATTTATACTTCTTTCTACCCCCATTCGAGCATGTGATGGTGTTCTTTGCCTTTGCTATATTTTTAATGTTTTTTTTCATTTTCTTCCTAGAGTGACCAATAGAAAAAAAAATTATTTTTATTTCCATTGTAATTTGAATCATACTTTATATACTTGTTCGAAATAAAGACAATCAAAAAAAGGATGCAGAATTTTGAAGTAAATTAAAAAGGGCGGATTTGCTGTTAAAATAAAAAGCTTGGCTTTTCCTGGTCACCTGAACATCTGAGGATGAAACACCCCCAGTTTAAAGACAAATGGATAAAATCTCGAGGGTTATTTTAAATCGTGATCTCTAATAAGTTTAAAATGAGCCAAAATGTGAAAAAATCTTAGAACGGGATACTTCCTGTTAGGTTTGGCATATGGCTCCAAGAGACTTTTTGTAGGTCTTGGGTTGTTACATTTGCCCGGTGCAACCCTGGGAGCGCCGATGCGGATTTGGAACTGGGAGTCGCGACTTGGAGTTTGAGGCGGATTACGTGGGACAGGAGAAGGGAACTAATCTCTTTTCGTCAATGGACGCTACAGCTTTGTGTTTGCTTTCAAAACTTAGCTTGTAGCAGGCGTGTGAACATTTTCAGCATGACGTCTCTGACCCACTGGTGAAAGGACACTTTGATCCTCTCCTCTTTCATCTATAACTGCTTCAGACAACAAAGTGTATGCAGAAAAGTGGTGAAGATTGCACGACTGTCTGTGTCCTATGTGTTGTGTTGTGTTATTTTTGTTATTTTGACTTCAAAATGGCGCCGCGAGAGTGGCTGCCTTTCCAGCAGCTCCTATATTTTGTTGTTCTACTTCTTCCTTTCATAATTTTGCTGCTGTGAATTGGGAATTTCTCCATTGCAAGACTAATAAAGGTTTTCTTATCTTATCTTATCTTATCTTATGTAGTTGATATAGCTGTGTTATCACTTTTCAAATAATAACTCTTAGAAACTGTACACATATAATAATAATAATAATAATAATAAAGACATGCCAAAACCACTGGGCACAAAACTGTGTGAACTTCTCACCCATACACGTAAAGCGGTTACAAGCGTAATGCAGGTAAACTCGCTGAACAGCACTGGTGCTAACTCGGCTAACATGGCTAGCATAGAAGATGTCTTAAGCAAGCTACGATCTCTGCGGTCAGACTTCGGAACAATATTTGATGTTGTGCACCAACAGCTAGTGGGCATGACAAACAGTCACAACATTGAACGACTCAGTTGAGGCGATAAAACAAGACCGTCAACAATAGTTCTCGTCTTGATTAGGCCGAGAACAGCATTGCTTTAAGGCTCAACTCAGAGTAATTGAGACAACATTGGGATTAGCGAATCTGTTTCCTGGAGGCAAAAGTCTAAGATTTGAAAAACCACAGAAGAAGAAAGAATGTGCGTATCGTAGGAATTCGAGAAGACACACATGTAGGTGCATTTATTATATGGGTGATACTTTGTTATTTTGCTCTGCTTTGTTTATAAAACTGCAAAATCAATAAATACATTGGAAAAAAATTGAGCTCAGAAGACGAAAAGTATTATCACCTCCACAATATAGAAAATATTGTGCTAATCATTTTATATTTGACGACAGGGGATGTGCATATGAATTTTGTCTGTAATTGGTCGTCGGTTTCATATATTTAGCGACACCTACATTTTTTCAAACACCATAGACATGGAGCAAGCTCAATCAACTAGCTCCAGCAGCAAAGTGGCTAACACCACGTTAGCTGTCGGGGTAGTAGTTAATGTTTGGCCGCTGAGGTTCAAGGGATGAACTTGATAACTTACCTACCAGACATGGAGCTCCGTGTCACGGAAAGCAGTCAACTGAATGCCGCTTAGGCAGCCGAAGTGAGCCGAGCTAATGCTGGCTTCTGTCCGCCCAAAGTCGGAGCTCTGCACTGTGGTGTGGCGGGTGCTCGATGAAGTGTGTCAATGTTAGATAGGCAACTGCGCGATAACCCCATGGAGGTTGAGTTGGCAAAATTTCAAAGTTGGAAAATTCGAGCATGCCTTGGACCCTCCACTGGCAATTTTGCCTCATTCTCGCAAATCAAGCATTTGGGATTGGGAAGGAGAACATTAGCGAACCCTTCTCTATGCATCCAAATGAAAAATTTGTTCTTCTCACTTAACGTTGTGATTCTATTGAACAACCTAAATCGTTCTTGGCATATAATGACTTAATGATGTTTTGCTACTTAAGTCTATCTCTAGCTATCTAAAGCTATCTCTACCTCGCGTCTCCAGATGGCTACAGACTCTGTGGCCCGCTTGGTCTCTCTCTGAGGAGCGTTGGTAGATTCCTTCTGTGACGTCCTCAAAGACATCCAACATCTCTGAGACACGAGCAGTGTAGCCAGCTAGCTCTGTGACCTAGACACGGATATCTAGGTGTTAGCAAGCTGATTTTGAAATGTCATTGGTGTGGCTCGAAAGGCCGAAGGTCGGGAACCTCCTTGTAGGAGCTCATAATCCTTTCCACGGCATCAGCCCCAGCATTGAGCAAGTTTCTGGCAGTGGTGAAGGCTTGCGTCCTTTCACTCACAAGCTCCTCCTCCTTCATCACCATGGCTGCTTGCTTCACCTCATCAGAGTCTGACAGCATGACAGGGTTAGAAGTGGCGCAGCCTAACCAGCAACCAAGGTACGTTCACACTTGTGCTTACCATGTTCGGCGTATCCAGTGGCAGTGACGATGGGTACGGCGACCATGAGTAGGCCTGAGGCGCTCCACATATACTTCATTAGGAACTGTTCCAGCATGACATACCACAGACGCTTGACCAGGATGTGGTGGATCTGATGGGACAATGCCTTGTAGCTCTTCTGCAGCTGGACCATCTCTACCTACAAATCAAAAAACAGCACACATGAGTGGCACGCGTGAGGAGGGTTCTGTCTAAATAGGGCAATTATGACCTGGTGTCCTCCGTAGAAGGCAATCTCTTCAGCGTTGGCAATGATGCGTGAGTGCATGTGCCTCAGGTCACCCTTGCGCCGCGCTTCCTCAGCGACCAGCTTACCAAAGTGAGGTGAACACGAGCGGAGCACTTTGGCTGTGAGTACCACTACAAGGCCAGCAATAACTGAGGGCCAGGTGGTATTGGCTCCTGCATGAGAGACAACCGCAGTGTCCGTCACTGCTTCTGCTGCCGGAAAACAATAACACCCATGGCAGCAGCCCACCTTTGGAGTGAGCGGTGCGCAGAAGTGTGTAGCCAGTGACGGCCACGTCCAGAATGGGCTTGGTCAGGTTGGAGTAGAGGTGGGCCACTGAGGCGCAGAACATGACAATGTCTTCCGTCAGAGACTGGTCCGGATTCAACAGTCGGGCGTCCATGTTGCTGACTCGGTAGTACGTCTTGACACACAGCACAGACCAGATGGTGTGACATTGTCCTGCCCCTTCCTAATTTGTGACCAGCAAGATGCTACCTGGTTGCTGAAGTAAAGTTGGTATGCGTGGTTGACCAGCCGACTCCGGAAACGAAGGGTCAGTTGACCTTCCAGGAACCTGATGGCACTGTTGATGAAAGTTGCGGGAACAGCTACAAGGAGCCACTTGAGGAGCTGCAATAAGAAGGCACGCGGGTCCTTCTTCACGATGCTCTTGACGATTATGCCTGCACATAGTGGCAAAGGGTGGGGCTAAACTAAATCATAAGTGTCTTGTTAGGATTGAAGGAAGCTATGCTTCCTATACACAGAGGATGTTTATGGCTCAACTACGCTAGCACACACTGACCATCCAGAGTGGCGACATAGATGGACAAGAAGGTTCTGGAGATGAGAGTGAGCGAATGCAGGACGAGCACAGCCACCTCAGGACAAAGTAACCGTGGAAATAACAACTTCAATAGCCGAGCAAGTCGCACAATGAACTCCCTGTTCATTGATGGAGACCTACACACACACACACACACAAAATGAGGTTAATGAAGGATTGAAATCAGAATCAGCATCAGATTTATTAGCCAGTATGCAAGAACCACACAAGGAATTTATTTCCCAGTTACAGCCCATTCAGAGGAAGATAAACAAAACGGCAAATAACCAACATGGGGGAGACAGAACGAGAAGCCTGGTGGGTCGCTGTTAAGCGCCCTGAAATCTTCGGTGTGTAGGGAAAACAGTCGGGACGGGGAGTGAAAAGAAACGACAGACTCCATCCATTCTCCTTAAATGGAAGGATGGTTTGAGTCAGAGAAAAAAAACCTCAGCACATGTAGCGTACATTTAAAAAGACACTACAACAATTCTCGAGACTTAGCATGTCATGAACAGGGTGGGGAAGGGGAGGGGAGGAGCGTCACAATATGTGAAACGGATGGAACACAATAGGTGTGCTCAAGTCTCTACAGCTGTGCCGTCGGGGAGGGGTGGAGTGAATAGGAATCCAACGAAGACGTTGACATTGCGCGTGCAGCTGCAAGGCCAAGACGTTATCAGTTACAGGCTCGGGTAGTGTAGAGGGAATGATATCGGGATCCTCGTGTCCGTGTTTTCCCATCCAGGAGAAAGTCCAGAAAACAATTGGGAACAAGCCGTCTACAATTTCTGACAGCCTTGAACGTCTTTTAGCATGTGACTCTACGTGGCTTCAATCTGCCTAATTCTTGATCAATCAGTTTTCCAGGTCGCTTCAAGTACCCTCCGTCTTTTCCGTTTTGTGAATCAGTTCAAACACCGCATTTGCTTTGGAGTTGAGTTTGGTCAACCCGCCCGACACCCACTTGTAGGCCGTCATCTTATTCCATTCCATTGAAGCAGCTCCCGCCAGCTGAATTTTGCCAACTTCTAACAGTGAAAAGCAGGATACCTGGTATCAAAAGGGCAATATTCTCTACGGACGTTTTTTTGCTTTTCACGAGGGTGTCCGGTAACACTTAATTGTGAAAAATGAGTGATTACTGTGTGTTTGTGTGTGTGTGTGTATATACTCTATGTACTCCGTCCTCTTTGCATACAATTTATTATGAATTCCATCCATCCATCCACTATTTGAGCTGTTTATCCTCACGAGGGTCACCGGTGTGGTGTGCTGCAGCCTACCCCAGCTGACTTCAGGCAGTAGGCGGTGTAGAATCGCAGGAATTCTTCTGAAATATGAGTTGTTTTGGCAGCTATTTTTGTAACTCGGAAGAATATGCCTGGCTGACTAAAACATCCACCTCTCCCCATGTGGCTGCTGCGCCCCTTTCATGACATCCTCCTAAAGCCAGATTCTGCGCGCATCGACCACAAAACAGTAAATAGTAATACTTATGGATGGACATATTGTTTGAGACTTATATCCTTGATCCAGAGCGCGCCTCACTGAGGGAAGGAGATTGCTGGCCCAGATCTCACGATACATGGCCCATTCCATCCTCCCCTCAACACAGTGCAGTCGTCCCCGTCCTCTTTGCAGAAAAGCATCCCCAAAAACTGATGTTTCTACCTCCATGCTTCACAGTTAGGACGAAGTTCTTGGGGTTGTACTCATCCTTTCTCTTTTTCCAAACACAGTGGAAGTTTGACCAAAGAGCTCCAATTTGGTCCCATCAGACCACATGACTGCTAATCCTCTGGATCATTCCGATGGTCATTGGCAAAATTTAGACGGGCCTTGACATGTGCTGGCTTGAGCAGGGCGGCCTTGCGTGCACTACAGGATTTAAATTCAGGACAGCGGAGTGTGTTACGGATGGTTTTCTTTGACAGTGGTCCCAGCTCTATTCAGGTCCATCAGGGCCTGCAGTGAAGTTCTGGGCTCATCCCTCACCATCCTCAGGATCATTGATGCTCCATGAGGAGAGATCTTTCGTGGCTCTCCAGACCAAGGGAGACTGATTGTCATCTTGAACTCATTCCATTTTCTGATAATTGCACCAACAGTTGATGCCTTCACACCAAGCTGTTTGCCTATTGTCCAGCAGCCCATCCCAGCCTTTTGCAGCTCTACAATTGTATCCCTGATGTCCGTGCACAGCTCTCTGGTCTTGGCCATTGTGGAGAGGTTGGAGTTTGTTTGATTAGAGTGTGCACAGGTGTGTTTTATGCAGGTAACGAGTTTGAACAGGTGAAGTTAATACAGGTAATGAATGGAGAACAGGAGGGCTTCTTCAAGAACTAACAGGTCTGTGGGAGCCAAAATTCTTACCGGTTGATAGGCGATCAAATACTTGTGTTATGCAATAAAATGCAAATTAATCATTTCAAAATCATCGACTGTGATTTTCTGGATTTTTGTTTTCGATTCTGTCCCTCATAGTTGAAAAGTGCCTTTGATATGAATTACAGACCTCCACCTGCTTGTACGTGGGAAAACTTCAAAAATCAGCAGTGTATCAAATACAGTACTTGTTCTTCCCACTGTATGCTTGTCGGGCGTACCGCTGGCTGCTTGAGAAAGTAGCCATGTGTTTAGTTGGGGGTAGCTCCTCAATATGTTATTTAGAAGATTGAGGACCCAATCGTTTTCTTTGATTTGGCGGAGCTGGTTCTCGAAAGCAGGAATGAGCAGGAATGTTTAGAGATGGGTAAATGGAGAGGAAGACACACTAGGGGTGTTCACACGGCAAGATTTGGTCCGGTGCTACGCCAGGGCTGCCCCAGTAGAGCGTTCACACGTGCAAATTAGCTCCGGCGTAGCCCCGGAAAACAGCTTACACTGGACCAAATTTGATCCACCTCAGGGAGGTGTTTTAAAAATTTGCTCCAGAGCAAATGCTCGTTTGCGAAGCAGCACCGATGTAAATTTGCACGTGTGAACGCAACCGGGTTAAATTTGCTCCAGAGCAAATGCTTGTGAAGAGTTGATTACGTACGGCGAGAATGTGTTGCTTTCGTGCTCTGTCGGACTTCCGTCATGTGTTTGTTTAATAACGACACAAGACTTGGCTGGTAACATCTTTCCTTTTGTAGGAGACTGGACTGTCTCTGAGTTGTTTGTGTAGTTTGTTCCTTTGTTGTGAGTTCACAACCCCCCACCCCCCATATAATTTATTTTGTGATTTCCTCTCTTGATTTTCTGTTTGGCGCATTACGTGTTTGCTTTTCTGAGTGTCATTGAAGTCATCGTTGATTTACGTTTTCGGGGGCGGTCACTCTCGAGCAGAAGGCACGGAGACCGAGAAGGAGAAAGACGTGCCTGTCCAGTAGTCGCTTGAGTTGTGTATACGTTTTAAAAAGAACCAACACGACAGCTCATTTGTTTTCTGTCGTTTTGCTCCGCTGCAGAAACTGCCATGTGAACGCAAGTGGGGCTGCACCGACGCTGTGCCGGTGCTGACACGCTCAGCGGCTTTGTACGTGTGAACGCTCCACACAATTTGCTGCGGTGTAAAATATATCGCAACAAAATACATCGGTGCAGCGCCGGAGCAAATGTGTGCCGTGTGAACACCCCTACTATGGGTTTTTTTGTGAGGAATTAGCATTTCAACATGACTAAAAAATAAAGAATAAATTGACTATGCATGATATACACCCTTTAATAATAGTGTAACACATTTACAGTAAAATGAGGCAAATGTAACATGAAATGCACACCTGTTGTTGCTCCCCTTCAGTTTGTCCACATTTGCAGTGGTGGAGTCATTCACCGTGCCCACAGGAAGTTTAGCCCCGCCCTGGAGAATAACCATAAGCAAATGAACTAATGTGTGTGAGTGTGACTGCACACACATGTCTGTGTCTCACCTGGTTCCGCCTGCGGACATACGGCAACAGCTTTTTGATGGCATAGGCTGTTAGCAGAGCCACCGCCAGGCGCCGGGGTCGCAAACGCCGCCTCGCCTGAGCGAGCAGCTTCTGATAGGTCAGCTGCATGTTGGTGGATAGCCGCCTTCCACCAATGAGAAGACAGTTTACTGCAGCAGGCTATCGGAGGACTTTGCAGTCAGCAAAGAGAGGACCACAACGTCATGATACCTTCATGAGAGTCAAATGATAACAAGGTCATTTTTGTTTACAAGTTTAGTCAGTGCTGAGAAATGTCCATTCCTGCTTGATGTCATGAAGACCATAAAACTCAAAATGCATCCCATCAAATTGCCCCTTATTCTGTTTACAGCAACCATGGGATATATTTGCATGGTGTATGGGTGTCACTGTGATAGTTTTTGAACACAGGATCAGGACTTCTCAGCCATGTTGGTGGTTTCATATTGATAAGATTTCCTTTTCAAGTGAGTCTCAAAACCGCTGATTTAAATAAATATTGAGTGGCTAAAACTTTTTTTCTAGTCCAGCACAGTATTTTTATTCAGTACAGTATTAAAGGTTTTAGTACAACAGAGTCACATTAAACCTTTTCAAACTGTTTTTAAACGTAAATCTTGATACAATGTATACGTTATAAGCAATGCATTTAAATCGTTTAGTACAGTTTTATTATCTTCTTCTATTTAGGCAGTTTTGATGTTCCAGTATAATGTATAATGTTCCAGCGGATTTGTCATGTTTTGCGATGGTGCGTGATGGTAGAGGACCAAAGCAGGGAGGTAGGAGAAGCAGAGTGAACAATATATATTGACAAAAACACAAACAAGGGCACACTGGAAAAACGAAGTCCTGTAAGACCCCAATTTCATAAAATAACAACAACAAAAAAAAAAACATGACAGTAGCACACGATCCTACGCCGAGTGGTCTGCTTGGCAGTCCTTTTAAAAGAAAAGAGCTGATAACATGATGACCAACAGTTGTGACGCTGGAGAAGCCCTCCAATGCCACCTCACCTGTTGGTCACAAATTGAACAGAAAAATGACATGTACTTTTTTTTTTAATCCAGTAGTCCACTTGTTAAATACTGTTCAGTTTTGTTGAACAAGCAAGTACTGTACTTTTATTTAACCTTTTCAAAGCATTACTTCAGAAATGTTTTTTTATACTTAAATGTAATATAATTTATTTAGATCGAGACGTAAATACAACTTTTTATTTTCTTGTATTTAAGTGCAGTGTTGATATTCAACCTCCAGTTGACCTCTACATGTCCATATCGCGTCAGATGGTCAAGGATAATTTTTCTACATCAATGTGACCACCAAAATAGGTTGACATATGGACGTAAAACCATGGCCTTAATATGGACATTGATATAAGGTTCCATATTTATGATGTAAGTACATTTACACATGCTTTTTTTCATGTTTTCATTGTTTAAAATTATTCTAAATATAAACAATTCCATGATTTAGTTTATATTGTTTTCATATAATTTTTTTGACTTAAGGTCTAAAGTTTCAATCAGGATCTTTGACCGAAGTGGAAATCTAATCTACCTGAGAATGTAGCTCAACCCCCTACCATTGAAGTGCAATTGCTGAGCGGTATTGGGTCTTACTGCTGCTGACCTGCTCATGCTAAGTCGGACTTAATGCAGCTCTGTTATTGTATTATTTTCTTATGAAATAGACCCTACGTGTACTTTTCATTACGATGGTATATTGTGATTGGCCAAAAGCATTATCATTGTCTTCATGTATGTTTTTACCACTTTCGTAGTATAGGCTTAATTACTATTGTTTCAAGTACTGTACATCCATTTCTGATGAATGAACTCATAAAATTGTATTTGGCCAAGCGTGATGTGTGTTCCAAGTCTCAGAAATTCATTCATTGCTCAGCCTGTGTGCAAAAGTTTCTTGAGTTTCAGGCATGTTTATTCCCTAGAAATCAGCCTTGTTTTCTTGGCAAAGAGGGCAGGCATTTCCATGGGAATGGCGTGTTGCGAAAACTCTCAAACTTCGTGTTTTAACATCATGAAGGTCTAAGTACTCTTCTGAGCAAATATGAGGTGGACCTGTTTAACCTGTTGGGAGAAAAAATATCAAAGTACAAGTGAAAACCCCCCTCTTTTCAGAATGCTTTGCCCCAGCAGCACGGGGGAAGTGCATGCGTTTGTTTTTACGGCCGGCAGTTTTCAATAGAGCGGCACATAATGAACACTCTGGTGTCCGGTCTCTCATTATTATGCAATAATCATATAGAAACAGCTTCCTTGTGTAGCGTCCATTGTGAGCAGACGAGTTTGTATTGTTCAATCAAGATTATTATTATTTTTTTTAAAGCAGACGTGTTTGGTGAGAACTACGTAATATCGGATTGTTATTTTTGCATCGTGTATCAGCCCCTAATCATGGCACCAAAGAAAGCAAGTGGAAGTGGTTATTGTAATGATGGTCAGCAGACAAGGTTCACGTTTTATGTGACTTTTAATAACAATGTGGCAGAGCAGTAAAACATGCGGTGTGCTCACTCTAACAGTTACTTCCTGGAACTCCCCCTTATAGGCGGGACCTGTCGATTAACTGGAGTATGACATACACAGTGCAAACTTTCATAAAGCACTACTCATATAATAATACCGTATTTTCACGACCATTCGGCGCACCGTATGGTTGGGCGCAGTCTCATTAATGGGTGCTATTTCTGTATTTGGCACATAGACAAAACGCACTGTATTATTGGGCGCAGTTTTACAGTGGTAAAACATACGCCAGCTCAAACATACGGACGGCATGCATGCGCGCACGCTACAAACACGTTAGCTTGTAGCATACGGTAGCATGCCAAGACATACAGATACAAGCTAAAAACACGTTTTTAAAAAGGCAACGGAAGCAAAACTGAATTCCGTTGTATTTTATTTAGCCATTGTACAATGTACTCACGTTTCCATCAAAGTCCTCATCCTCTGTATCAGAATTGAACAATTGTGCAAGTACCGGTAATCCATCAAAAACGCCGTGTTCCCTCTCGTTGTCAGAGTCACTCTCATTGCCATGTGGCTCCACAGAAATGATGCCGGCTTTGCCAAAAACTCGAACAACAGTGCAAGCAGACACGTTCGTCCAAGCAGCCACAATCCATTCGCAAATTGTGGCGTAACTCGCCCAGCGCTGCCTCTCACTCTTTGTAAAGTTGTGTTTGCCATCGATCATCCATTGTTCCCATGCCGCTCGCAACTTTATTTTGAACGCCCGGTCGCAACTTTACTTTGAACGCCCAGTTGATGCCGATGTCCAGCGGTTGGAGTTCTTTAGTCAAGCCTCTGGGAATGACGGCAAGCTCAGAGTTCATTTGCTTGACTTGGTTTTTCACCGCTGCTGTGAGATGGGCACGCATGCCAAAAGCATAACCGATGGCTTGAAGTTTGAACTGAGCTTCGTAGGCGTGTCTCTTTGTAGAATTTATTTTCGGGGGTTCTTAGAAACCAAAACCGAAGTTGTTTTGCAACAATGCACATAGCCACACTCTATACAGGTGTTGGTACCTGCTTGGGGCGTCCCTTTAGCGTCCACTTACACACCCACCCTTCACTCATTGGCGGACTTCTTCGCCGCATGCCTGTCCACAGTCACTTCCGCCTTTTCTCTATATAAACAGCGTGTCGGCTGTCAGTCAGGTTTTGGAACTCGGCGCATACACAAGACGCTCCGCATCATAAGGCGTCCTGTCCATTTTGGAGAAAATTTGAGACTTTTAATGGCGCCTTATAGTCGTGAAAATACGGTAGCCTATTATGTGACAGTAAACCTGGTGAAGAAAAGAGGAAAATAGTGCGCAAAACTATAGAATTTAAGAAAGATTTGATCGCGAAATATGAGTCGGGTGTGCATGTGTCCGTGTTGGCTAAGGAGTTCGGGATGCCGAAATCCACAATCAGCAGCATCCTAAAAACGAAAGACCATCTGCCCGATGACAGCTGGGATGGGCGCACGCCCCACGACAGAAAGAGAGAGAGAGAGAGATGTTCCTTCAATTTTTATGTTACTATGTTAATGTTAAAATTGGTAAAAATAAAACATATTACAGTTTGTTTGTACAGTATTTTACATATTACCTAGTCTCTTATTACATGTGTACAGTTTATGGTGTGAAATTGCAAAAAAAAAAAAAAAGTGGTTTAAAAAAAGTTGTTTTCTTGACTTGGAACGGATTTTAAAAAATGTATATTGATTCCAATGGGAAACATGGTTTCGGTTTTCAAACAGTCTTCTGGAACGGACTATGTACGAAAACTGAGGTTTGACTGTATTTCCTTGAGCCAGGTGGGGGGCAGTGCCACGACCATGAAAATTACGTTTCTAGATGTCTTCAGCATCAAACGTGTGAAATTAGAATAAGATAGGATTATCAGTGCGAAGTTACCGCAGCTTTTATTGTCACGGTGAATCATCAGACATTTCTAGTCATCACTAAGTGGAGCTACAAATATAACACAATATTATCAAATTGATGTCTTCTGGATGTGTTTATTTATATATGCAGGAGGGTTAATAAGCATTTCCTGCTTTGTGGCAAAAGAAATATTAAACACAAATTTTGATGCCAGCGTCATATATTATTTCAAAAATGTATTTATTTCCCCGTTGTTGTCGTAGATGGTATAGCCAAAATTTGAAGTCATTTGGCCTCTAAGGACAGGGGTTGGCAGCCCAAAATGTTGAAAGAGCCATATTGGTCCAAAAAAAATGTCTGACACATTTTTTACAGCATTGATGTACAGTATGTCATGTTCGTCCTCTTACAGAAACCATATTCAAACAAAAAATATATTTCCCTACCCTATCTTTTTCAATTTTCAAACGTTTTTGAAAAAGCTCCAGGGAGCCACTCGGCTGGCGCTTAGGGGCCGCATGCGGCTGTTTAGCCGCGGGTTGCCGACCCCCGCTCTAGGACAAGGGTGCAAAAGTATGACCCGTGTAATCGTGCAAAAATGGACAAAAATTGGACATTCAAAAATTCAGCGCTAACTTCCTGTGTATTTTAGACTATGGCTGCAATGGAATTTTTTGTATGTCTCAGGGTCCTACATGTGCTTGCCAATTTTCATCTGCCTCAGTAAAACGTACCACAATTGCTTATGCCAGCTGTCTTCGGGCAGTAGGCGGGGGACACCCTGAACCGGTTGCCAGCCAATCACAGATCACACAGAGACGAACAACATCATAGTATCATAATCATAATAATTTCTACAAAAAAATACGGACCTCACAGTGGTCGCTGCTCAGGCCTGAATAATGATAATAATTTATACTAAAACAATAGGGAACTTGCAGAACTTGCTGTTCAGGCCCTAATAAAGATTTGTTAGCATTATGATTAAGTAATGCGCTGATGATGCCATGAATGTCATACTTACTGTAAAACAATTTCTTGTAGATATGCTGTCTTTTTGAGTACAGTATGTCAGATTTTGATTATTGCTAAGATTTTTTTTAAATCAACATTGGAGACAAGCGCACACATTTAAGTCTCAAAAAGCAAACTGATCCATAATAATAAAGCATTCTGAATACTGTACATTTTTAATCTATGTGTACTATAGCCGCAATTTACAGAGCAATAGGTGCTTTGTACGCCGTACCAACAATGACGGGGAAAGACCTGTGCACAGGTCCAACAGTCTATTACATTTATGCTGACTAGCTCGTTAGCCAAATGCTGAGTACTCATAGAGGTGACCAGCGCACAAGGTATTGTATTTTTCAAAGAACAATGGTGGGAAACAGAGCATAACATTACTTTGCAGCTCCAAACATAGAGGTATTTCATCTGACACACCCCTGTGGAACAGCGTTACCGCAATAATCAATATAGCTCCAGGTCTGTACTTACTTGAACCATGGTCACTGATCTATATTCCACGGCACCAGACTCTTTAAAGCGCTCAAGGACATGTGTACAATTGCACACCGAAATCCTTTCTACAAATACTGCTACTGGTCACTTTAAAATGGTGCAATGATTATCTGCACCAACTGCACAACTGTTATAGTATTGTATTCTACCACTGATCACTTTAGCTCTGCTTGATACTTTGCACATTGTCTCACAGCTGTCATTGGTTGGTATGATCGCACAATGGTACCCTTACATTACGGAATGTCTTTCCATACTTATTTGTCATGTCCTTGTTTATCGTAGTTGCTTGTTATTGATGATAGTAGTGTAGCCTGTACTACCGGAGACAAATTCCTTGCGTGTTCTACATACTTGGCCAATAAAGATGATTCTGATTCTGACACCTTCCTCCGTGCGCGTTCACGGTGACGGGCATCCAAATGAACCAATGAGCCAATAAGGTAGGACTTCAGTCCGCCATTATCCTTCTCATTTGAGTGCTCGAAATGGCCCTGCATTGCACCCAGCACTCACTTCAAAGTTAAAGACTACAGATCAACTACGTGACGAAGTACAAATCTGTTTTTGTGAGGTGTTTTGGGGAAAAAAATCACGTGTCCGTACAGCACCACCAAAAGCACTAGTGACTCATAGTGACAACTTCTTTGATTACAAGTTGTCATTTCTACAGGTCGAAATATTTATCCCCCACAAATACACGTTTTGCTAAAGCGACACAATTATTTTCCACACCTACAAGTTGCATTTGGTACAACTAGAACAATTGTTTTAAATATAATTCCTTAAATAATTTTGATAAAATATCAATATTATGTAAAATGTTGTCTACATCTACAAGTTTTTTTTGCAACAAGTACAAATGTATTACATTTCCATTCTACGAGTTACTTTTTAGTTTTTTTAAATCCATAATTACATAGTAGCAACATTGTTTCGACGGCAGCTTGTTCAGTGGATCCGTCTCATGTTTGCTGAACTCATGGGCCCACTACACTACAGTATGTTTGTCGGTCATTATGTTGGTACTTTGATAGCTAACTACAGTTCTTTAGGTAGTACATGTAATGAGTTTGAGAGCTGTCTTCAAACACTAAACTCTGGAATAAAACGACGCTTCGACTTTCAACATGGCGATGCCTGACGACACGGTGAAACTACTTTGAGGTCAACATTCAGACTTGTGTAACAGACGTGTTATTATTGAAGAATGACGACGACAATCATCAGCTGACGATGTGATCGGGAAAGTGCTTTTGCGTCAAAGTTCACTTACGGTAAAAGCACCGATCTTCCTGGTTCCTTGTTTGTCTCCTTGCATCCTAACACAACGAGGAAATCCTGTTTTAATGGCCTTTAAATAAAACCAACTCAATTGTTGTTGTTGTTGGTGAATCACCATTAACTTGAGCTGAGAGCGCAGGGGCCGGTTCCCAACACACATCGAGTTCCTGCAGCTGCGTTTCGATTAAGTACGAACTTGTAGAAATGTTGTTTTCCTACGGTACAGTTCCGTCAGCGGCACCGATGTGCTGGTTCCGCGGCAAAGAGCTCGAGTTGTTTCGGCAAAAGTCGGGCGGAGATCCTAAAGCTAACAGAAGAGTAACTCTGGAGTAATCTGAGCATGTAAGAGCTCCCGGTTTCCGGTTCTGTCCCCTTCATCTGATCCTTTGCACACACGCACGAAGCACATCTATAAGTGTGAATTACAATGAAAATATTCGCAACACTCCCTGAAGCCGATCGACCATTACACATGACGTCAATGGCAGAGAAGGGTCCAGCTGCAACTGCGGTCAAGCCAGCCTCCACTCACAAAATCGAAGTCAAGTGAGCCGCCACTGCGATTGTCAATACTATGCATTACGGTAATCTGTCGCCAGCGAGCGGCGATGGCCACCTTCAAAATAAAAGAGCCACCACTCATGCATAAACGTAATTTGTTTGGGTTAAAAGAAATTAATAAAAGTAGAAAATAGGTAATTTCTTGGCTGTCGGGTAAAGATTCACCGAGGAAGAGAACAAGAACTCTCAGAACAGCACCAATAAGCGTTCTCAAGTGGAGATAGAAAAAAAAGTCAATGGTAATTCTACATCAATTTCACCTGATATTAAAAAAAAAAAAATAAATTAAAGAAACCAATCTGGGTGATCGCGCAACCACACCAGGTTGTCGACACACTAGGGCACGCCAGGTACACAACCACAGTACTGGCATTCAGATCGAATGTTCCATTACCAATTAAAATGCCTCTCAAATATGACATTTTGAATTCCTCTGCTTATTTCAAAAGATTCTTGAAAATGAATTTCAGTTATCCCTCAATCAAACCAGACCTGCAGGACACTAGAGCACTGCAGGTATCCAACAAGACCATTCGGATCTGATGTCGGCCTCTGAAAAGTGACAAGATGGCCTGTGTTCTGACATGACCTGCATTCTAACATGTTGATCTTTTCGCCCATTTATAGAACATCCTAAAAGAAGGAATCCAGCACCCCAGCTCTCCACCCAGACCACCCTCGTCCGGATCCGATTTTGCATTTTGAAATAAAAGGCCTCTGAAAACTGTCACGTTGACCTGATTTCTGACAAGTTGGCCTGAACGCCTAACATGTTGACATTTTCGACCATTTTGAAAACATTCCTAAAAATTTAGTTTTTGTTATCCCGTCAGGGCTGTAGGTCTGGGGATAACTACAGCACTTCAGCTATCCAATGTGACATCTCCCGTCTGAATCTGATTATGCATTTGGGAATAAGAGGCCTCTGAAATGTGGCAAGATGACCTGGGTCCTGACAAGTTGATCTGAACGCCTAACGTTGACATGTGTATCATCTGCAAAAAGTAATATGGTTATTGTGGAGATTGATAAACAAGTTGCTTTTTTTTAATCTAGACTTTAAATTATTACAATACGATACAATAAAGTAGTGATGGGTCCAGCGACACCGATGCGTTGACGCATGCGCCGGGCTCACAGAGCAAACCACGTGTCGGTGCATGTGCTGCTTCATTACGTCACGTGATTGACACGTGAACTGCACCGGCGCAGTTTAGACTGCATCGGCTGCGTTGACACAGTCCAGGCTGCTAATTGACACATCGGCTGCGTTGACACAGTCCAGGCTGCTAATTGACACGTGAACTGCGCCGGTGCAGTTTAGACTGCATCGGCTGCTTGGCACAGTCCAAGCTGTGCCACTTAGTCCAGGGGGCGTCGACTCAGTGCAGGGAGCGTTGACGCAGTAAAAGCCCGCACAGTGTATCCTAAGGAAGTGCGTCTGGCGACACGATGCCGATTGCCGAAACAAGCCAGACCCTTTCTGTTTGCTGAGAATTGTATTCTGATTTGTTCAATAAAGATTTAAAAAAAAAAAAAAAAACAGACCTCACCCTCGCTCGAATAAAAATATATGTTTGGGCAATACGGAAAACACACTGATTATCAGAAAAAATGTGTCCGTCTGACTTAGAGCGTCATGTCGGCTGTCATATAATAGGCTATTATTATATGAGAAGTGCTTTATGGACGTTTGTACTGTACGTCATACTCCAGTTGATTGAGAGGTCCCGCCTATAAGGGGGAGTTCCAGAAAGTGACTGCGAGTGAGCACACCGCACGTTTGATGACTCTGCCACGTTGCTATTAAAAGTCACATAAAACGTAAACCTTGTTTGCTGACCATCATTACATTGGCTAGGCTAGTTTAGCTGTTGTCGTAGTTCAAAGCTTAATATGTGGCGTGGGTTGGGTCGGCGCCGCGAGTACGTGCTCGCGCTCACACGCTCACAGCAGAGAGCAGCAGACTATCGACTGCTGAGACGCGCTTCACTCGAGTGACGTTGCTACAGTACGTGCATATTATGGAGCAGCTTCCGCACAAATACAAATTGTCCGCCGTGTAGAGCCATTTTGATCTCCTTTTGGAGAATAAGGTATTTATTAAAATCTCCTTGTCTCTCCAAGTGCCTTTCGGATTTTTGACATGTCTTATTCCATCGTGTGTGTGTGTTCTCCACAACAGGGGAAATAGCATGCATTAAACGCAACAGACTGAAATTTAAAACACTGGAGCATCTTATTTTTCTAAATCAAAATTTGTGAAGACAAAGCCCACAAGCATCCTCATTCACATGATTTTCACATTGAATGATACAATATGAATGCATGGATGTGAATGATATTGTCAAGGGTCAATGTCATCTGTATTGTCAAATATGCTTTATGTATGACATGCAGCATAGATGAAATTTCTTCCTCTCAATCCTCAGTGCATACATGCATGCAAACAAGCTGTGCATTAAACACACACAGCTAAGAAAGGATAGCAGCTACACTGTATAAAAAAGGCATGTAATCTGAACAGTATAGACAATATAAACAATATAAACAGCATAAACAATGGCGCTTGTGGCTATTGTGGGTAGAGTGAGGTCGTGCATTGTATACACGTCATCATCAAATCAGTTTGTTCAGTCTGTTAAGTGGGTTGGCTGCAGGGATTTTGAAGGTCCAGCAGGTGGCAGTGGTCAGCGACACAGTATCAGTACAGTATCAACACAGTGTGTCATTGTGTCGACGCGCCTCATGAGGCCTCATGGACCCATCACTAAGCCTTTCAACCAGAGGTGATTGCTCTCAGACTTCAAAGGGAGCTCAGCTTCCCCTAAAATATCTAAAAATAAGTGATCAAATATATGTGTGTATGTTTATGCGGCGAAACAGCAGGCCAGGTGAAAAAAGAATAAAAAGGCAATTCAGCCTGGATTCAGGAAGGTGATTTTCCAGTTTTCTTTATTTTCAAGAATGACAGTTGACCAGTTTTGAGCAGCCCACGTGTAGCACTGCTCTCCAAGTTGTCCGGCCCCCAGTGACTTCCTCATTCCTCTTATAAAGGGAGTTCACTTGAGCTTCAGGCCAATCAGGTCCAAGCAACAATTGGCCCTTCCCAGGTGGTTGCAATTACCTCATCTGAAATAATTAGCATTCTACAAAGTGCATTAAGTACAACAGTTTTGGATGGAAAGAAATGTGCACCTTTCTTCTATCAAAAATCCACAAAAAAACGATTTTTAACATATGCCTTTCGTCATCATGACAGTGTACATACAATTGTGTGTCCATGTCATTGACTTAATACCCGCTACAACGCACTCAACTTTTGTTCCGAATCAGCTTATTACTGGTTACGATGCTCATTCATTCCTGCAGCTTCACTGTGATTTAAAACGTGTTGATGCTGAGCGTCGACCGCGCGGACACAGGGCGTCGGGAGAGTCCCAATGCATTGAAACGAGACGAGTCATTGGATAAATTCTGGTTTTGTCCCGCCCATCGGACGCTCAGCGTCTCTGGGAGTCTATGGAGAGTGGGTGTTTATCGGCTGACCCGGACGCTCAGCTTTTCTGATGATCTGTCTGAGGCTGAATCTCTTTTTGATTGACAGCGAAATGAGCCAATCACCGATCTTTTGGTGTCGGCATCAGTGGGAGCATTTTTCAAATCTCATTCTGTTCTGAGTTGAACTGGAGACTTCTTCTCATCATCTTAGCGACACCCTCTTTGTTGAAAATGACTAGCGACAAATTAATCTTTTATTTCTGGTGGGTTTTATTGTAGTTCACATGTTAGGCGTTCAGGCCAACTTGTCCGGACCCAGGTCATATTTTCTCTTTTGGGAGGCCTTTTATTACCAAATGCAACATCGGACATTTGAACGAAAGTGGTCGCGTTGGAAAGCCGAAGTGCTGTAGTTATCCCCGGACCTACAGTCCTCATGGGATAACGAAAACTAAATTTTTAGGATTTTTTTCAAAACGGTCGAAAATGTCAACATGTTCAGATCAACTTAAATAAGGTCCTCTTGCCATATTTTAGAGCCCTCTTATTCCCAAATGCATAATCAGATTCAAACGGGAGATGTCACGTTGGATAGCTGGAGTGCTGTAGTTATCCCCAGACGTGCATCCCTCACGGGATAACAAAGTTTCCATTTTTAGGATTTTTTTCAGAACGGTCGAAAATGTCAACATGTTAGGCGTTCAGGCCACCTTGTCAGAAATAAGGTCATCTTGCTACATTTCAGAGGCCTTTTATTTCAAAATGCAACATCTGATCCGGACGACGGTGGTCTGTGTGGAGAGCCGGGGTGCTCTCGTGTCCCCCAGACCTGGTCCTGCTGAGGGATAACTAGGATTCCTTCTTTTAGGATGTTCTAAAAATGGACGAAAAGATCAACATGTTAGAATGCAGGTCATGTCAGAACGCAGGCCATCTTGACACTTTTCAGAGGCCGACATCAGATCCGAATGGTCTTGTTGGATACCTGCAGTGCTCTAGTGTCCTGCAGGTCTGGTTTGATTGAGGGATAACTGAAATTCATTTTCAAGAATCTTTTGAAATTAGGAGAGGAACTCAAAATGTCATATTTGAGAGGCATTTTAATTGGTAATGGAACATTCGATCTGAATGCAAGTACTGAGGTTGGATACCTGGGGTGCCTGAGTGTGTCGACAATCTGGTGTGGTTGCGCGATCACCCAGATTGATTTTTAATTTTTTTTTTTTTTAAATATCAGATGAAATTGATGTGGAATTACCATTGACTTGATTTTCTATCTCCACTTGAGAACGCTTATTTGTGCTGTTGTGAGAGTTCTTGTTCTTCCAGGGTGAACGTATCATTAGCTGACAGCCACGAAATTACTTATTTTATATTTTTATAAATTTCTTTTAACCCGAACAAATGATGTTTATGCATTAGTGGAGACGCTTTTATTTTGAAGGTGGCCAACGCCGCTCGCTCGCGGCATACCGTAATGCAGAGCACTGGCAATCGCAGTGGCGGCTCACTTGACTTCAATTTTGCGAGTGGAGGCTGTCTTGACCGCAGTCAGCTGCAAACCCGGATGAGGCCGATTCAGGGAAAGGTAGGTTTAGGCAAGTAACTTTGCGCCGGGTATGACGTCAGGAGGATGATGCCCGGTTCCGAAGTAAGTCGCATGTGGATCTTAAAAAGTTTAAAAGGCCCTGTAATTGTAAGATAATTTATCAGCAAAATCAACTAAAAGTAAAACGTAGTTGTGTTATTTCAATGCAAGACAACAACTACGACGGTATTATTCAGTCGACGAGCGTCGATGAAAACTATGCTAACTTGAATCCCGGCTACACTCACATTCTCTCGACGATAGAAAATATAGCGCAAGTGAGGATGAAATGTTTTAGCACGCCTAGTTGTTTATTAATTAGATGATGATGTCAAAACGACATCGACATTAATTTAATTTCGGATGAATATATGTATGTTTGTGAATGGGTAAATACTGGTCATTTTTAAAGGGCTTTGGGCTACGTCAAAGAAGTGCTAAATGCGCAAAATATGTGCATTCAATTAAAAATTGTCTGCGCATTGTGTCATGTTGATCAGTTTAAAATATTCGATTTAAATGCATCTGTGCTAATGCAGAATTTTACGTGACATTATTTTCCCTGTACTGTACCTCTATATTGTCCTCCTCGTTTCTTTGTGACTTTAAAAAGCACTGGGAAAAACACGCAACGTCGTATGGGATCCCGAATACTTTTGACAGTAGCAATTTAAAAAAAAATCATAGTTTTATTATTATGGCCTTAGTTTTCTGTAGAATTATATTAACATAGTAGATATCACAATTCATTCTCTTTATTTTCCAGATTAAGATTAAGATTAAGATTAAGATATCCTTTATTTGTCCCGCAATGGGGAAATTACATGATGCATGTCACAATGCAACGAGGGACATCTGTCCCTGAGCTGCAAAAATGCAACATATGTTGCAGTATGTACCACTGTCCATTCTGCCAGCCCGCATGGTTTAACCAGGGGTGGGCAATTATTTTCCCGGGGGGGCCAAATGAGAAGCAGAAAATATTGTGGAGGGCCGGGCCAAAAGTTAGAAATAGAAATAGAAAATAATGAAGATAGCACAATGTCTTTGTATGCCAGTAATAATGTAACATTCTCCTCCACCATCACACTCAGCACCGGTTCTCCTCAAGGATGTGTACTGAGCCCCCTGTTGTTCACGCTCTACACATTTGACTGCTCTCCGACTCTTATTAGCGGTCCAGTTTGCGGAAAGTTTCTAACATGAAAACAATCAAACCATTCTAGGAAATGTTCATTTACTCGAGCCACAAGCAATTTACTCTGAGCATGGAAATTGCCAGAATCGGACTGAGTAAGAATCGCTTCCTTGTTTTTCAAAGTCTCGTAGATTTGAGTCTTTCCGACTCCAGGCGTCTCCTGAATGTTTCGTACTTTGTTACCCGCTTCGTTTAATCAGATACATATCACTTTCCCTTCCATGGTCATTACTCTCTCCCTCTTTCTTCGTCTTCCCCTCCCTCCCTGTGCTCTGCAACCTGAAGTAACTGCGCCACCTGGTGTTGAAATACCTGTCATTACAAGTCCAAACGAAATGAATGCAATCCAACCTTAATTGTGCACCAATCTTCGGCGGGCTGGATTAAAAAGACCAACGGGCCGGATCCGGCCCGCGGGCTGTAGTTTGCCCATCCCTGGTTTAAACCCTCACACTACTGCAAGGTAAAGGACCATGTGGAGGGCCATTTAAACCGAGCAGTATCACATGAAGGTAAGTTTGTGGGACACAATTTGTGTGAGTCACAGTATAGATCATTTTTATTTGGATGGCTCCTAACCAATCACTCAGTGACCTGTTGTAGCTGATCATTTACAAAGATGTTGTCTATGATAATTGTAAATGATTCTTTAAAACGTTTTAGCTCTATTCTCTATTACAGGGTATATATACCATTCATAGATGTGGGCTACAATGCCGACCAAAACTGCACTTTCATTGCATCTATTGCCGTGGAATAGTAATGCGCCGGGTACCCTTCATAAATCACCTTCGCATGTGTAAGGAAAAGCACCCTGCTTTGATGGTCTCTGCCGCTGCTGCTAAGGCGCCTGCATCCACACGACCCACCGCTGTCTCACCTTTTGCTGCCCCACCGCTGCCCATCCCTCTGCTTCCCCACCCTCTGCTGGACCTTCTACTGCTACGCCACCTGCTGATGCACCACTGTCTGTGCTGCCTGATGTGGCTGCATCATCCATTGCCCCATCTGTTGCCCCACTCTCCACTGCACCTCTTGCTACTGCGCCATGTGCTGCTGCATCCTCTGTGCTGCCTGCTTCCGCCCCTCACAGTGCCTCGCCACCTACAATGCCCATACCGCAAGGTGAACGGATGAAAAAAATCTGTCATCGACAGATTACTCAAAAATGTCCCATCTGCCGTATTATGTTCAATAAGAAAAACATTAAAAGGCATATTGAAAGAAAGCACACTGAAAGGCAAAAGGATGTGACAGCAATGCACCACCTCGAGAATGAGTGCATCGATCCCATTAATGGAATATATGCTGTTTCAAAGTCTCACTGTGGTACTTGTAGTGGTATTTTGCAAATGTCCTTTTTTTTTACCTTAACTGAGGATTTACATTGTATATTGAGGAATGTTATTAGCCACCAACAGAAAAATATGTGACTTGTTTATCAAGCTTCATCATTTCTAAATGGTTTAAAAGGAACTGGCATTTGATGCCGATTTTAATTCACAAAATGTCCACACAGGCCACTTATGCAATTTCCACAAAATTGTCAATAGGATGTACTCAACGGCAAGCCAAGATATTTTAAACATGAGTGCCTGAAGGTGCCTGTCTACTGGGACACAGAGGAACCGGTGTTCCTCTTTGTCCCAGTAGACATGTCCTTTTTCGACCTCTCAGGGGCATCGTGGATCAAGAAGGAACTCCCAACAACATTGTGAATGAGGTGGAATTTTTTGATGGATGTTCTATTCCCAGAGGTAATGTTATCCCCAGCTGCTCCACACTTTCAAAATAGATACAAAAATATAGATTTTTTTGTATTTGTAGATTGAAATATTTTAGAAAATATTCACACAATGTACAAATCCTTTTCTCTTAATAGGCTATTATTTATGGTCTCGCCGTGACCCACAAGGTCTCAGTGGCACATGCCGAACACTTATTTCTTGTTGGACAAACGTTACACACAAGGTAAGAGTAAATTGTCTCATTCTCTTTCAACAAAAATGAAATTAAATCCTTACTCCCTTTCTCGTGTACCAAATAATACATTTCAAAACATTTCAGTTTCTGTTGCATTTCATGTTTTGCAACCTTATTTCAGTGAAAGAGAGGAATTTGAGCAGAGGATCGAAAAGGAGTTGCGACAACAAGGGAAGTGAGCGAGTCAGCAATAAAGTGCTTTTTTAAAAATACTTTTTGTGCTTTATTTTTGAATCCTACAGTGCTTTAGAAATGGACATGGATCATTTAGGGAATCTAGGTCTAATTTTGGCGGGGATATAGAATCTGGTTTTATTTTATCAATTTTTTTTGTTAAACTTAAGAACAGTTCCATCAAGCTTCATACATGCTGGTTTGAAGTTGTGTGATATTGATATTTTCAGAATTTGTTTTATTTATTACAATGCATAAAAAGCCAGGTGTTTTGTAATTATTGTATTTCTTAAAACCTTATGAATTATTGATTCTACTCGTCAAACCTGTTATGTTAACCACGGAGTCTAAGAGCTACTAATTTTAGTTGTATTGCAAAGTAGGTCATCAAATATGTCAAAGTAATTCTATCTCAAATTAGTTTGATAAAAAAAATTAATAATCTTAACTTGATAAAATAATTTAAATTCCCTATTACAATTAATGAACATTACACTTTTATTTTGAAAAACAATTTGCCTAAACTTACCACAGCCACTTCCGGCGTATGTCTACCATTGCCTAAAGCTACCTCCTCCGAGTCTGCAGCTGGATACTATTGGAGAAGGGTCGATACTATTGCAATGGCACCACAAAGTGAGGTTTACCTTTGGGGGCGGGTTCGTCTCGACAGCAGACCACATGCGTCCATTCCTGTTGCACCCTTCCTTCCAAAAGGCTACATCACTTAGCAATATTCAAAGCTTCAAATGACGAATTGATTATTACCCGTTCTAATTGTACACAAATACTTTGTACCTCAGTGATTACATATTCAAAAGAATGAGCTCATACCTGTGATCAAATAGGTATCATTATTAAAACATACAACAAAGAACAAGAAAGAGTGAAATGATTTATTTCCAAATTAAACGTTTAGTTACATAAAATATGTTACCATCAAACCACAGCCAAGATTGGAAAGAGTACAAAGATTCCAAAAAGATGTATTGTTTTGTACATTTGACAAGTTATACAAACTGTACATTGTGCACTTGAACGCATCAGCATCACGGAAGACAAAGCCAAATCCAAATCCAAAGCACTAATCTTGATTGGCCCATTTGGACACAGCTGGTTTGGTCGTTCAGGAGTAATATTTTGGAACCTGTCCTGTGAGAGCAAAGCAATAGAACATGTGCATGATGTTGGTATATTTGTCTGCAGTCAGATGAAATCTCATCATGTCACAGTGATCACACTGTAGACTTGTTATCGAGATCAGTGGCTCTCAACCCACAGTTTCCTCTTGTTTCAAAGTCCGGACCCACTTTATTAGAAGTTAACTCCTTAAATGACAATGTCGTTTGCAGCGGAGCCAACCCCCTGTTTATGAAAACATGGAACCTACTAAAACAAAGATTAAACTCTTCTTTCGTAAGAAAAACGTTTTTACCATTTGTCACTCTTTAGTAAGGCATATTCAGCGGAAAATCCTGTCCGTGGAGAAAAAAAAAACAGAAATTGAGGATTTTGTGAAAAGATGTATTTGAAGCAAAACTTCAACTCTAACACCAATGTTTTGCTTTTATCACAGATCAAATAAACATACAATACTCATTTTGGGGAAAAAAATCTATTTAGATGACAATAAACAATATATTTTCAAGTATATCTAACTGTTTACAGTTTATTGTTGAACACCGCAGGACATGGTGAGGTTTTTTTTTCTACAAACCGAATAATAAAAGTCAGTGTAAAAAATGTGAGGTCATTCACTGAGATGACAGTCTTTGGTTCACAGTCAGCATGACGCTAGCCATAATTATTACCGTAGCAAGGCCACATTATTAACTTCAATTTGGGCTAAACCAGGGGTCTCAAACTCAATTTACTTGGGGGCCGCTGGAGCTAGGGTCTGGGTGACACTGGACCGCATCAGGTTGTCCCCCCAGAAATGCATTTATTAAAACGGCAATATATATATATATATCAGTGGTTCTTCATCTTTTTAGAGGTACCGAACCCAACCAGTTAATTTGCACATTCACCCAAACCTTCATGAGTGAAAAATTATAAATATATTCATGATACTGTCTTTAAAAAATGCATTTATTAAAAACAGAAAAAACTAAATAAAATTTCAAGAGATAAGTATACCGGTACTTTAAAAAAAAAAGTACAATGTCACGGAGCAAGTTGGTGGTGGCCCCCAAAAAGTAGGCAAGAGGGAGGAGCAGGGTGTACTTGACGAATTGTATTAAAACAGAGAAAACTAAATCCAAAAACATAGTCCTGATAACGAAATGAATCAAAAGTAGCAAACAAAAACCATGACTGAAATGCAAAACTATCAATAACAGAAACATGACAGCAGCAAAGAGCAACAATGACCCGACAATGAGTGTTCGGGCGGGAGTCCTTTTATAGAATCAATTACCGGTACCTAAAGACCAACAGCTGTGCAGCTGCAGGGGGAGCCCTACAGTGCCACCTGTTGGTCCCAAACCGAATCATGACCGTACCCCTCCCTCAAGGGACGGATCCCAGACGTCCCAAAGATGTCCAAAGGCTTGCCTCGCCGGGGAACGGGAACTAAAAGCGACGGCGACCTTCGCCTCGCCGGAGAACAGGAACAGGAAGCGATGGCAACCCTTGCCTCGCCGGAGAACAGGAACAAAAGCGACGGCAACCTTTGCCTCGCCAAGGAACAGGAACAAGAAGCAATGGCAACCATTTGGCTGGGCTTGGCCTGACGTGGACGGAGTGCGACGTAGCGGGGGACATGGGACAGCCGGACGTGAACAGGGGCTCGGCCTGACGTGGGCGTGGACGTGGCACGGCTCGTCGTGGACGTGAATGTGAATCCGCTCGAACGGACACGTGACAAGTCTCAACGTGGACGCGGACGGGGCTCGGCCCACCGTAGACGCGGCTTGACGAGACGAAAACATGGACAGCTGCATCACCAGCGCTGCCTGAAGGAGGAACATGGTACAGCCGCATCACCAGCGCTGCCTGAAGGGGAAAAGGGTGTCGGCCGCAGACGTGCCCCGCCAGGCACATGGTGGAATAGGGACCAGTCCTTAGTACCTGCGGGGTCCAGGTGGTCGAGTCATTCTGTCACGTACGTAGCAAGGTGGTGGTGGACCCCAAAAAGCAGGCAAGAGGGAGCAGCAGGGTGTACTTGACGAATTGTATTAAAACAGAGAAAACTAAATCCAAAAACATAGTCCTCATAACGAAACGAATCCAAAGTAGCAAACAAAAACCATGACTGAAACTCAAAACTATCAATAACAGAAACATGACAGACAAACAAACATGACAGCAGCAAAGAGCAACAATGACTCGACAATGAGTGTTCGGGCGGGAGTCCTTTTAAAGACTAATTACCTAACGACCAACTGGTGTGCAGCTGCAGGGGGAGCCCTACAGTGCCACCTGTTGGTCCCAAATCAAATCATGACAGATGTACTATCACGACAGTCACACGTTGACTACGAAGCAAACTAAATGTACCACAGCACTGATTGGACAAGCAATGTCCTGTGATCCTCTGCAGCCAGTGTTGGCCAAGTGGGCGTGTCATAACTAATTAACATGTTGAGTCGAGTGTGTCTTACCCTCCAAGGCTCTGCCGTAGCCCTGAGACTGACTCACCTATATACTGTATTTATATATGTATATATATATATATATATATATATATATATATATATATGCGGCTGGATAGCTCAGTTGGTAAGGCATCGGTTTGGCATACGGGAGACGTGGTTCGAATTCCGCTTGGGGCAAAAAATTAGCACATAACACCATCCAGTGTGGGTCCTTGGGCAAGATCCTTCACGCTAATGCCTACCTCATACAATGATGAGAGACAGTAAAATGAATCACATGCCGGCTCAGACGTCGCCCGGCCAAACAAGGTCTGTGTCAGGTGCTGGGGAACCAGAGCACCTTGATGAAAAATGGGCTACTGGAACAAAGCGGAAATGGGCGAGATGCGATAACATGGCTCTGTTGGAATGCGACAACTCAAGCAACCCTAGTCAGAGGGGTTACATGCAGAGCATGTGGGCTAAATGGTTACTTCGAAACCCACAGTCACGGTTGACCACGAAACAACTAGTAGCTCAGTGTTCCAACATCCACAAACGGCAACTGCTGTCACAACTTGAGATTGATGAGGTACAACGCAGGTTCGATGGTGAAGGGCCCCAGGCTGCCAGATCAGAGGAGGAGGTCATACCAGAGATTGGGAGGCAAGCCCCAATGAATGCAGATGATGAGTCTTGGGAGGCCAGACCCAATGAAGGAAATGCTGAGCGAGGCAGCAACTGACCTGAAAGCTAAGATCATGGCGAGAATGAAAGCTGGGCAACCTAGAAACCGATTACAACGGCTATGTGAAGTACCACCTGAAAGTCTCATGGAAAGTGTGAATGAAGCACTGAGGGCGATCCCTACCGTAACGATCACGGAAACCAATGAGCACATAAACGTTTCAGCATCAGTGATCCTTGAGATGCTTGGCTATAAGAGCAACCATGGAAGCCATGAGATATGTTACCCACCATGGAAAAGACTGTTGGAGGCTAAGATCAAGGCGGCTCGGAAAGATGTGAGTCAATTGACAGAGGCCCAGAGAGGTGTGATGAAAAGGCAGATACCCGAGAGGTACATCCAGATGACCATACCTGAAGCACTCGAAACTGCCAAACAAAGGCTCCAAGCCTTGTCCAGCCGCCTAAAGTGGTACACGAAAGAGAATGAGGCCAGACGAATAAACAGGCTGTTCGCAACACAACCTGCGAAAGTGTACGCTCAGTGGCAGGGTCCTAACAACAGAGCTGACCCACCAAGACTGGAAACTGAAAGGTACTGGAAAGGCATATGGGAGAAGGAGGTTGCACATAACAGCAGTGCACAATGGCTGGTGACCCTGAGAGAGGAGCACAGCAACCTCCCTGAACAGAACCCAGTTACCATAACAGTGGCAGACATACAGGAAAGAGTCTCAGATATGAAGAACTGGACAGCACCAGGCCCGGACATGGTCCACACCTACTGGCTAAAGAAACTCACAGCACTCCATGAGCGCCTAGCAGCACAAATGAACCAGCTGCTGAGGGATGGGACACACCCAGGATGGCTAACCGAAGGGCGAACGATCCTGATCATGAAGGATCCCTCAAAGGGTACAGTCCCATCCAACTATCGGCCAATAACCTGTCTCTCCACAACATGGAAGCTCATGTCAGGCATCATTGCGGCTAAGATAAGTGGACACATGGATCAATACATGAGCGAAGCACAGAAGGGCATTGGTAGAGATACCAGAGGAGCCAAACATCAGCTCCTGGTTGACAGAACAGTCGCACAAGACTGCAGGTCCCGACGTACCAATCTGTGCACAGCCTGGATTGATTACAAAAAAGCCAATGACTCGATGCCACATACATGGATCACTGAATGCTTGGAGTTGTATAAGGTGAACAGGACCCTAAGAGCCTTCATTGCGAACTTGATGAGGATGTGGAAAACCACACTTGAAGCCAATGGCAAGCCACTTACCCAAGTGTCCATCGAATGTGGCATATACCAAGGTGATGCACTCTCCCCACTGCTGTTCTGCATAGGACTGAACCCCCTAAGCCAAGTAATCACCAAGACAGGCTATGGATACCGCCTCAGAAATGGAGCTACAATCAGTCACCTCCTCTACATGGATGACATAAAGCTGTATGCTAAGAGCGAAAGGGACATAGACTCCCTGATCCACACAACCAGGATCTACAGCAGTGACATCGGGATGTCATTCGGGCTTGAGAAATGTAGTCGGATGGTGACTAAGAGAGGAAAGGTAGTCCGCACTGAAGGGGTCTCACTCCCTGAAGGAACAATAGCAGACATTGAGGACAGCTACAAGTACCTCGGTATACCACAAGCCAATGGCAACCTCGAACTGGCAACAAGGAAAGCGGCTACGGCCAAATTCCTCCAGCGAGTGAGGCAAGTCCAAAGAAGCCAGCTCAATGGCAAGAATAAGACCCGGGCAATAAACAGCTATGCCCTGCCAGTGATCAGATACCCTGCAGGAATAATAAGGTGGCCAAAGGAAGAGATTCAGACCACGGACGTTAAGACCCGAAAGCTCCTAACCATGCATGGAGGGTTCCATCCCAAATCCAGCACCCTGAGACTGTACGCAAGCTGAAAGGAAGGAGGCCGGGGACTAGTGAGTGTGAGAGCCACTGTCCAGGATGAAACATCCAAGCTCCATGAATACATCAAGGAGAAGGCTCCAACGGATGACGTACTCAGAGAATGTCTCAGACAATGGGGAACAGAGGATGAGGCGCTGGAAGAGGGACCATCATGGGAGGACAAGCCCCTCCACGGGATGTACCACCGGACCATAACTGAAGTGGCTGATCTCAAGAAGTCCTATCAGTGGCTAGAGAGGGCTGGCCTGAAGGACAGCACAGAGGCACTCATCCTGGCTGCTCAGGAGCAGTCCCTGAGCACCAGAGCCATTGAGGCCCAGATATACCACACCAGACAAGACCCAAGGTGTAGGTTGTGCAAAGAGGCACCTGAGACGATCCAACACATAACTGCAGGGTGTAAGATGCTGGCAGGGAAAGCCTACATGGAACGCCATAACCAGGTGGCTGGCATAGTCTACCGAAACATCTGTGCGGAGTATGGACTGGAAACCCCAAGGTCAAAATGGGAAACACCTCCGAAGGTGGTGGAGAATGACAGAGCGAAGATCCTGTGGGACTTCCAGATCCAGACTGACAAGATGGTAATGGCGAACCAACCAGATATCGTGATCATAGATAAAGGGCAGAGGAAAGCCGTTGTAGTGGATGTAGCGGTCCCAAGTGATGGAAACATCAGAAAGAAGGAACACGAGAAACTCGAGAAATACCAAGGGCTCAGAGAGGAGCTGGAGAGAGCCTGGAAGGTAAAGGTGACAGTCGTGCCTGTGGTGGTCGGAGCACTCGGGGCAGTGACCCCCAAACTAGATGAGTGGTTGCAACAGATCCCGGGAACAACATCGGACATCTCAGTCCAGAAAAGCGCAGTGCTGGGAACAGCAAGAATACTGCGCAGATTCCTCAAGCTTCCTGGCCTCTGGTAGAGACCCGAGCTGAATGAGGGACGGACACCACCCGAGGGGTGAGACGAGGATTTTTTTTTTTATATACAGGTATATTCTTACATGTTTTTGCTTCTGTGATACCCTACTTTTTTTGTGATTTGGTTCCGATGTTCCACAAGAAAAGCTCTGATGAAACATTCCACTATTCTCAAATACCTTAATCTTTATTTTTCTACACAAAATAAGATGGGGGGGGGGGGGAATTATAAATCAAAGAATGTAATTTCCGCTGCTCCTAGATCGGTTCAGGGTCCTGCGCCTGCATATGATGTAGAGTGGTTGAAGGTCAGAAACCATGGAAACACAAGTTTGTCGTGGCTGTTTAATATTAAATGAAATAAATTAATTAAGAAAGTTTGAAAAGTTTGGCTAGTGGCTAGCATGGAGTTAACGCTACCACGGACACATACACATAAAACTTTGCTTGTGTGTAGGTAATAGTGCTAGCTCCGTGTTCGCGTCTTAGCACTCATTTTTCCCGTTCTTATGCGTGTGTAACGTCAGGTCTGGTGCTTCGGCAAAACTGCAACTCTGACACCAATGTGTTGTTTATCTGTTTGAATGTGTCTTCAGCAGCAGCGACGGGTTGTTTACATCCGTGGTTTACACGTGTTATCAAGCTGGTACGGGACACCGTTGGCATGGTCATGTTGCCGCTACAGTGTGGGTGCTCCGAAGCTGTTGGCCTTCGAATTAGACAGACCTACCTATTTAGCACGGAGGTAGTGCTAATGCATACAGCATCCATATCAAACTCGCGAGGGCTGATATTAAACTTTCATATCATGGTGAGAGCCTCAAAATAGCGTCCTGTGTCCCGCATTTGGCCCACGGACCACGGATTTGAGACCAGTGGTCTAAATAGTACTGACTGGGCCCTGATCTATGGCACTTTGACATCTGCTGGCTTTTGCAGCTTATTACAATCCTTTACAAACTTGATACTTGGTGAGGAATGCATTCAGCCCTTGTATGTCCAATGCATTAAAATGCAACACTTGAATTAATTTGTGAGTGGCGTTCAACGGTTTGATTATATTGAAAAAAACAACAACAACAACAACAAAAAACAAGCAGTTAACCATGAGATTGGGAATGAATGAGTTCAGAAAAATATTGGGGGGGTTAAATATTACCTCTGAAAACACATGTACAATAGACCTCAATGAAATTGTTAAACAACTTTTGAAATGAGTTTGATGTACCACCAAAAGCATATTTCTAGCCATGACGTCCGCCAGCCAGAGGCATATGTGCACTGTTTTTTTTTCCAGCGTAAACCCTCACTCAAACGCCAGAGCACAAGGAAGTAACACTTTTTCTCCGTCCTAAAATATTCTATGTGGGAACTTGGTACCCCCAGCCTCTATAGTGTACCTAAGAATGTCAAAATACAAATTCTGTAAATGCAACGTTTTTGTAAGAATTCTATTTTTTCTTTTTACATGACAAATATGTTTCAGAAAACTAGAAACTGCAATTTCAGGAGAAATTGCATGTGCAGCGGTATATATTCAATAGATAAAATGCATCATAATACTCACTAGAGATGCTGATTATGCAATGTATTCAAGTGTGTAGACTGCCACAAATGATTTGTCAGTTAAATTTCGTTTGCTCTTGACTTGACTTGATTTGACTTGACTTGCTCTGACCAACTAATCAGAATGCTGACATTCTTTGGGCCAGTTAGCTGGAAACTGAGAACTGATTGGTTAAAAAAAATTCCCATTGCTAATATCATTTAAATTACATTGGCCAGCCCTCGGCACTAGGAAATTTAGATTGAAATGGCATCACAGTGGGGCATACACATACACAAACTGGAGGCAGTCCAGCCAAGAGAAACATTAAAAGTGAAGAGACTGTTGGGAATAAATTCATACAATTTAATAGAACAAATAATACATTTTAGGTTGTAAATGTAGGTGAGTGCTTCTGATAGTGTTGATGTCCGCAGAGAATGCCTTGCAGGCCCTGACATCCCACCACTGTAAAATACTGTAAATAAAATCCACCCACCTGTCAGTTGTCAGTCTTCAATTATCAATGAAACACATGAAGGTTTACAAGTGGATGAGGCTTAGACATTCCATAAACACAATGGTGCTTGTAAAAGCAGAAAATGACTTTAAAAAACACACCGATGCTAAAATGCGTCATGTGACCACAGTTCTTTGGCGGGGTCAAAGTGAAGTGACCCGATAACATCAAGGAAAATCGATACCCAATCAATCATTGATCAGTACACCTGATGTCAACATTCACTGGATCAATTTATTGATAAGGTGATTGTCACAGCAGTTGATTAAAAGTTATTCTCACTTTGACATCTTATTGCTAGAATAAAAACGTCATCATCTTAGTGTTATTAGATTTGCCTGAGTCAATGACGTCATCCAACAGTGACATCCGGACTATAGGTAAAAGAAAACCTCTTCAACTTAATTATTGCTTCTTTTCTTCTCATCGTTTGGTTTGTGGGAAACCGCGAAAACTGAGGTTCTTCCTGAAGGATGTCATTGATTACTTGAACAGCAGACATTCTGATTCTCTGCGAGACCACACATTGGATCACCCAGTGAACCATCAACTGGCATGCTCATCAGACCAGAGTTTCTGGTGATGTTTGCTCCAAAGACACTTCCTTGGAGGGATCTACATGTTTTCGTGAAGGGGCAGGGTCAAGATAGAGTGAGCTATTCACAGACCTGCGTGTGAGAGAGATAGGGAGAGAGAGAGAGAGAGAGAGAGAGAGAGAGAGAGAGAGAGAGAGAGAGAGAGAGAGAGAGTGTGAGAGAGAGGGGACATCAATATGATAGGTGTTGCCCATTGCTGTGGTAATGGTCATTTCCTGATGTGAACCCACCTGCCGTGTAGCGACTGTCCATGGAAGCTTACGGAGTGAGGCAGTTGGCCACGAGGCCTCGTCTCCGCCCGCATGAGGACAACTTGAGTCGTCCATCGATGCTGCAAAGCTCCTCCTAACTGAGCCTTAAGCTTTTCATCATTTTGATTAGTGCGTGAGGGGCCAATGGTATTCCTCAGGAACCAATCCCTCAGACCTGTCAATTCAAGTGTTAGTGCGTGTGCAAACAGGAGGCAAGCATTAGCATGTTGTACCTTCCAGAGCAAGAGTCTTGTGGAGGCTCCTGGTAGCATCCTCTAGCTGTGCATCCTGGGCAGCGGCCAGCTGGGAGGGGGTTAGGTGGGGTTGGGAGTGCAGCTGGACGTGCGGCACGGGCAGGAAAGGGCCACAAGATTTGGTGCGGGCCACTTTGACATGCCGTTGCTCGCCCATGTGCACCTGGTAGGTGGGTGGAGCTCCTGGAGGCTGCTGGGAGGTGATTGGCTGAGGCGGCTGCCACTGTTTGCTCAACACGTAGTCCAGCAATAGATTACTGTAGCCACACCCTCTTCTCGCAGTCGGCCTGGTATTTGCCGCCTGGGACCCCGTGAAACTGTTTAACCACATCCGACCCTGCTGTTCCTTCTCGGGTGAGGCCGCACCATCCAGCAGCCCATCTGAGCTGTCATTGGGACGGAGTGTTGCGCACACTTTGGCCTCCCCCAAAACTACAGAGTCCGAAGGGCATGCAGATGATGAGCTGATGTGGGAATGTGGTTGGGCATGAGGCTGAAAGAGGGATCTGTGGCTCTGATGATTCTGAGGATTCTCAGACCTGCAAAGAAACACAAATTTAAATTTAGGAAACCTTTTAGCTTATCTCATCGCAGCTTCACTGAGCCATAACAGTGACCTGATGCACACTGAACTCGTCCTGGGTTTGTTGTGACAGTAAACCTCCACTGGAGAAACACCTGTAACCAACGGGGGGCGACACAGTTGTTTGAACTCCTCTGCGCAAACACAAGGAGGAATTGAGAGTGACGACATAATCAGTGTGTAAATGTGCCTTGTGCATGTGTGTGTTACCACTGTCATCTCCAGTAGAGTCCAACGTGGAGTTGCTCTCCCATCTCACGGCGTCGTCTGCAAACATGGACATAACATAAACGACAGTGCTCCCTCAACAGTCCGACTGTGTGCATATGTGCATTACCAGTGTGGCAGCCTCTGTGCACAGTCATCTTGCCATGTCGTGCTTGTGTGTTCTGTTCATGGTGATTGTGTTTTCTCTGTGTGCCACTGAATAAAGTTTTTGTACTCCTCACATGTGCACTATCTTCTTCCTGTAGAACCACAGAAGAAGAGATTACAGGAAGGAAATAGTCCTGCAATTCTTGTCCATCCAAAACTTGTCCATGAGGATGTCACATTGCTTCTAGCAAATATATGACTGTGAACATGAATCTGTCAATCATTTGACCGTCACACAATGCATTGTACACTGTCAGAAAAGAAGGGTACTGTTGAGTCCCACTTTTGTACTCCTTTGTAGTACTTTTTGTCATGTACCCTCCAGAGCTCAAAATTGAACCCCTTGGTCCAAATAGGTTGGTTAAAAAGTGAACATAAATGGTCTAGATCAGGGGTCGGGAACCTATGGCTCGTGAGTCATATATGGCTCTTTTGATGATAGCATCTGGCTCCCAGATAAAAAAAATATTCTCGCTTGTTGTTCTCTCTTTCTGCTTGGCTTTCGACGAAGGCGGACACTTTCTGCACAGCTCCCTGCCCTCCCACCTTTTTTTCCCTGCTCGCCACTTAGTCTTTTGTGCTGTCTTTTGTCAAACCTTTTTTTTTCCCTAGCCTCCTACCATGTTTTCATCCGAAGAACTAACCATGGAATTAGTTGGCTGGTCTCTTGATGTAATCGACAAAATTTTTTCGACGAAAAGAGCGGGCAGTGGGGAGAGTGCTTGCCCTCCGGGCACACTTGCTGCCGGATACGCCCTGGATCCATGGAGAAAGTGGAGACCGGTGTGCCTGACAGTACTGTCCGTGGAGGATGTGGAAGACATCTACATTATTGGCCTTTTGATAACAGGTATGCTGCTGTTTGGTGTTGGCAGCTTGCTGTCCTATCGCAAAATTCAACCAACGGGAGCGGCTCTATTGGAAGTGAAGAAGCTGCCGGTCACTCTGGATGGCTTGGCGCGAATTAGTGATGGGTCCAGCGACACCGATGCGTTGACGCATGCGCCGGGCTCACAGAGCAAACCACGTGTCGGTGCATGTGCTGCTTCATTACGTCACGTGATTGACACGTGAACTGCACCGGCGCAGTTTAGACTGCATCGGCTGCGTTGACACAGTCCAGGCTGCTAATTGACACATCGGCTGCGTTGACACAGTCCAGGCTGCTAATTGACACATCGGCTGCGTTGACACAGTCCAGGCTGCTAATTGACACGTGAACTGCACCGGTGCAGTTTAGACTGCATCGGCTGCTTGGCACAGTCCAAGCTGCGCCACTTAGTCCAGGGGACGTCGACTCAGTGCAGGGAGCGTTGACGCAGTAAAAGCCCGCACAGTGTATCCTAAGGAAGTGCGTCTGGCGACACGATGCCGATTGCCGAAACAAGCCAGACCCTTTCTGTTTGCTGAGAATTGTATTCTGATTTGTTCAATAAAGATTAAAAAAAAAAAACAAAAAAAAAAAAAGCCAGACCTCACCCTCGCTCGAATAAAAATATATGTTTGGGCAATACGGAAAACACACTGATTATCAGAAAAAATGTGTCCGTCTGACTTCGAGCGTCATGTCGGCTGTCATATAATAGGCTATTATTATATGAGAAGTGCTTTATGGACGTTTGTACTGTACGTCATACTCCAGTTGATTGAGAGGTCCCGCCTATAAGGGGGAGTTCCAGAAAGTGACTGCGAGTGAGCACACCGCACGTTTGATGACACTGCCACGTTGCTATTAAAGGTCACATAAAACGTAAACCTTGTCTGCTGACCATCATTACATTGGCTAGGCTAGTTTAGCTGTTGTCGTAGTTCAAAGCTTAATATGTGGCGTGGGTTGGGTCGGCGCCGCGAGTACGTGCTCGCGCTCACACGCTCACAGCAGAGAGCAGCAGACTATTGACTGCTGAGACGCGCTTCACTCGAGTGACGTTGCTACAGTACGTGCATATTATGGAGCAGCTTCCGGACAAATACAAATTGTCCGCCGTGTAGAGCCATTTTGATCTCCTTTTGGAGAATAAGGTATTTATTAAAATCTCCTTGTCTCTCCAAGTGCCTCTCGGATTTTTGACATGTCTTATTCCATTGTGTGCGTGTGTTCTCCACAACAGGGGAAATAGCATGCATTAAACGCAACAGACTGAAATTTAAAACACTGGAGCATTTTATTTTTCTAAATCAAAATTTGTGAAGACAAAGCCCACGAGCATCCTCATTCACATGATTTTCACATTATTGAAACACATTGAATGATACAATATGAATGCATGGATGTGAATGATATTGTCAAGGGTCAATGTCATCTTTATTGTCAAATATGCTTTATGTATGACATGCAGCATAGATGAAATTTCTTCCTCTCAATCCTCAGTGCATACATGCATGCAAACATGCTGTGCATTAAACACACAGCTAAGAAAGGATAGCAGCTACACTGTATAAAAAGGCATGTAATCTGAACAGTATAGACAATATAAACAATATAAACAGCATAAACAATGGCGCTTGTGGCTATTGTGGGTAGAGTGAGGTCGTGCATTGTATACACATCATCATCAAATCAGTTTGTTCAGTCTGTCAAGTGGGTTGGCTGCAGGGATTTTGAAGGTCCAGCAGGTGGCAGTGGTCAGCGACACAGTATCAGTACAGTATCAACACAGTGTGTCATTGTGTCGACACGCCTCATGAGGCCTCATGGACCCATCACTAGCGCGAATGTCCAACACTCAGACTCAAGCGGTGACTGAGCTCAATCGCAATATTGTTGTGATTTTGGAGCGACTCCGCGCGATCGATAATACCATGGAGACGTTGGAATCCACGCTGCGGAAAGAATTTCTGGATCAGACTGATCGGCGCCACTGAGGAGATACAGACCAAGGACTCAAGGCTGTCTGGAATTGTTGGCGGCCGTCTCTCCAAAACAAACAACGCTATCTGGCCTTTCCCCTGGATGGAAATACGCACGGAGTCTAGGGCCCCCACCACCACCCCCCTCCTTCTCGGCCATGGACTGATAAGCCGGGACTGTCTTCATGATGAGCAGACCTCGACGATGCAGCTATGACCTGTACACGCATACACATACACAACTGGACAACCACACGCGCATACACATCCTTGTTATCACCGTCTTCATCGCTCCGATTCTTTTTCCCCCGTGACGTGGTTCGATAATGCGGAGCGCAACGGTGGACCGTGCGGCTGGTCATTTCGGCTGCGTCGCGGTTACCCCCCCCCCCCCCCCTTCCCATTCATCCTCCCCCGTATTACATGTTATGTCTTGTGACTTGTTGTAACTGTCATATGCTTATTTATGTGCTAGGGTCTTTTTTTATCCTGGACTTAAATTATCCTCGGAAGAGGATAGTTCGAGCGTAGGTTTTTTTCCTTCTCCCTACCCAGCATTTTTCCTTTCTGAATTCTGATTGTAATTTCCCCATTGCGGGACAAATAAAGGATATCTTATCTTATTAATGCATCCATCGATCGATTTTTCACTGCTCATTTTCTCGTTCAGGCTGCAGTTGGCTCCAGGAACCATTTTGATTGGATTATACTGGCCAACATTGCTGTTGCTGTGGAAACAGGTGTACCCCACCCCTTTTGAATCAACCCACTCAGCCATTAGCTCAAAGCTAATCCTAAGCAAATAAAATGGCGAAAAGAAAAAAAGATGACGAGTTGGGTAGACTTTGGGACGAATGGACCGAAGGATTCACCTTTGTGGAGAGAACAGGTTCTGCGGTGTGTCTGATTTGCAATGACAAAATACCATCGATGAAACGGTCGAATGCAGAGAGGCACTTTGACACGCCCCATGCTACGGTCACATCAAAATACTGTGCCGAGAGATAGCAGAAAGGAAGCGTGCATTCTACTGAGTAGGGTGCAAGCTAGCCAGCAGTAACTTCGCGTATGGACCCGGCAAGATTACCTTCATTCCGATAGTTTTGCTGGATTTTTAGCAATCGTGAGGAACGGTAAAACATTCACATTCATGGTGAGTATTATCACAAAATTATTTTAAAGAATACATTCAGAGGCTTATTATAATGACATTTTGTTGAAATTTTGGTTTGGTTTGTTTATTGAACATAAAACATATATACAGTAATAATTTGACAGAAAATAAGGTAGATAAAAAAAGAAAGAAATCAATCTTCATACAACACAGTTATTATGTTCAAGGGAGTAGGAAGAAGTAAAAAACTTATCTAGTCCTACCCCGTTATGTGATTGTATCTAATAAATCATTTTTATATCAATCAGAAAAGAAAAAAGTAAGAAGAAAGAAGTCTCCATTAAGGCTCATACTTTACCCTTAACCGTGATATTTTTACAACTTTTGGTTTGTATCGGGATTATATACTTCCACACCCTGACACTCTTGTGTCAATTTTCTCTTGTATTCATAATGGATATTTATATACCTTTCTCTATTTATCAACTTAGTTCTGATTTATCATTATATTTAATGTTTTGAATTTATCATTTTAACTCTGATTGATGTAGGTTGTTTGTACTATTTTTTTGAATTTGTTTTTGAACTCAGCAAGCGATTTACTCATTTTCAGGTCCGTTTCGAGATTATTCCACAGATTAACACCTTTGATAGATACACTTCTTTGCTTAATGTTTGTTCTTGTTTTGAGTTTTTTGAATAAGTTGGTACCTCTTAAATCATAGCTGCTTTCTCGAATTTCGAAAAACTTCTGAATGTTTTGGCAGAGCAGGTTATTGTGTGCTTTGTACATTAATTGGGCGATTTTAAAGTCAACCAGGTCATAAAATTTCATCGTATTTAATTTGATAAATAGTGGATTTGTGGGTTCCGTATATTTTGATCTATTAATAATTCGAATTGCTTTTTTTTTGTAGGTTGAGAATAGGGAGTGTGTTTGTTTTGCAGGCATTTCCCCATATTTCCACACAGTAGGTCATATATGGTAATAATAATGAAGTGTATAATGTGTACAAAGATCTCTTATTTAGCACTTCCTTGGTTTTGTAGAGGATCCCTACGGTTTTGGCTATTTTTCTTTTTACGTTATCGATATGTGGCTTCCAACATAGTTTTGAGTCTATTACTAATCCGAGAAACTTGGTTTCATACGCTCTTTCTATCTCAATTGAGTTTACCATAATTTTAGCTTGGTGTTTGATTGGTCTTGTGCCAAAAACAATTAACTTCGATTTTTTCAGGTTAAGTGACAATTTATTTCTGTCGAACCAGTTTTTTAATTTGTTTAATTCGTTTTCTACGGTTGTCAGGAGCTGTTTCAGATTTATTCCAGAACAGTAGAAAGTTGTATCATCAGCAAATAGGACACATTTAAATTGTTTTGAGACCTTGCAGATATCATTTATATATAAGATGAATAGTTTTGGACCAAGCACTGACCCCTGAGGAACTCCGTGAGTGATTTTTAGTTGATTCGTTTTTTTATTGTTGAGTTGCACGTACTGATATCTGTTTTCTAAATAACTTTTTATCCATTTATAAGCTACACCTCTAATGCCATATCTTTCTAGTTTTTTCAATAATATACTGTGATCTATTGTGTCAAAAGCTTTTTTTAGATCTAGGAAAACCCCAACAGTAAATTCTTTGTTGTCTATATTAGTGGCTAATGCTTCCACAAACTCCATAACTGCCATTGAGGTGGTCCGTTTTTCCCTGAAGCCATATTGATTCTCACTTAACAGCGCATGCTTTTGTATAAAGCTATCAAGTCTGCGAGAAAATAGTTTTTCTAATATTTTTGAAAATTGTGGTAGTAGTGATATTGGTCTATAATTTGTAAACCGATGTCTTTCTCCACTTTTATAGATTGGAATAACTTTAGCAATTTTCATTTTTGATGGAAAGATACCAGCTTTGAATGACAGGTTGCATATGTGCGTGAAAGGTCGCACTACATATTCTATAATCTGCTTTATTATTGTCATGTCAATATTAAAGCAATCAGTTGACTTTTTATTTTTAAAAGTTTTTATAATATTTGATACTTCTTCTTGTTTTACAGCAGTAAGGAACATCGTGGAGGAGTTTTTTTCTACATATCTATCTATTTCAAACAAGTTTGTTGGATCAGGAATTTGTTTTGCTAGGTTACTGCCGATGTTGACAAAATACTCATTAAATTCAGTTGCTATTTCTGCAGTTTTTTCCAAAATAGTATTTTTGCCTTTGATAAAATACTCTGGATAATACATTTTTTTAGGACTATTTCTGATTACTTGGTTAAGTATCTTCCATATTTCTTGTGTGTTACTTTTATTCTGCTCTAATAGTGCATGATAATGATCTCTTTTACTGGTTCTTATAATATTTACTAGTTTATTTTTATAGGTCTTATATATTTTTTCTGCTTCTTCAGTTCTCAATTTTAAAAACAATTTATATAAATTGTTTTTCTTTTTACATGCGTTTTCTATGCCTTTCGTTATCCATGGCTTACTTGTGTCTTTATACTTTTTGGAGACTTTAGTTAATGGAAAATGTTTATCATATAAAGAGATTATGGTAGACTGAAATACTTCAAACGCTGTATTTGGGTCTTCGTTTGAGTAGACCTCGGTCCAGTTTTGTTTTTCTAGGTCTTGCTTAAAGGCGTCGGTGGAGCGTTGGGAAATAACTTTTAAAATACAGTTTTATATCTATATCTATATCTATATATATATATATATATATATATATATATATATATATATATATAGGCGGCCCGGTAGTCCAGTGGTTAGCACGTCGACTTCACAGTGCAGAGGTACCGGGTTCAATTCCAGCTCCGGCCTCCCTGTGTGGAGTTTGCATGTTCTCCCCGGGCCTGCGTGGGTTTTCTCCGGGTACTCCGGTTTCCTCCCACATTCCAAAAACATGCATGGCAGGCTGATTGAACGCTCTAAATTGTCCCTAGGTGTGAATGTGAGCGTGGATGGTTGTTTGTCTCTGTGTGCCCTGCGATTGGCTGGCAACTGATTCAGGGTGTCCCCGCCTACTGCCCGAAGACGGCTGGGATAGGCTCCAGCACCCCCCGCGACCGAGGATCAAGCGGTTCGGAAAATGGATGGATGGATATATATATATATATATATGGCTCTCCAAGAAATGCATTTCCAAATATTTTGCTTTTATGGCTCTCTTAGTCAAAAAGGTTCCCGAACCCTGGTCTCGATTATCAAATGGGTCGAAAGGGGACCATATCTGTACCATTTTGTTCAATGGAAAACAACAGTGACTGCCATCTTGGCTCGCCCGCGGACAAGTTTTGGTGATTTTTGTACCCGTTCAGTATTTTTGTGAATTTGAAGACATTTATCGTGGGATTGTTTGTCAGACATTCTGTTGACTGGGTACATGGAAGTGTCACAAAGTGAGAGCCGACTTAGATGGTTTGGAAAAGTCCAGATGAGAGATTGTTGAGTATGACGCTGCCAGGAAAGAGAGCAAAAGGAAGACTGAAGACAAGGTTGATGGATGTAGTGAGGGAAGTCATGGGGGCAGTTGGTGTTACAGTTGCAGAAGATAGGCTTTGATGGAAAAGTGGAACATGCTGTCATTACACAATACAAAAGAAAAAAGGCACATGTCGATGGAGTATAATAATACATGTTTTTTGTGTGGGCCTGATTCCAAAATTAATGTAGTGGTCCAGTCAAATCATAAGCTACATATCACTGGCATCCGGGAGAATCTGAGTACCTCCAAAATCATCACTCTTCAGGAAATACCCAAAACGCTCTGTTCATTAACATTGCATTATCAAAGAGAGCAAGCTAATTTCAATTTTTTAGATTGGGCAAAAACTGGACACAACACCCACATGTGAACTGACCAAAAGCATAAATTTGGGAAAAAATGTGAACGTTGCCAATTTGTACCATAGGTGGTTCCGGCCTGATGGCATCAATATAGTGTTTGTGGACAAGATCACATAATACATAAAGTGGTATGTGTTTGCATAGTACAATAGCAAAAGTGCATTTAATGTGTGTGGGCATGGTCACATAATACATACTGCATATTATATTGGTGCGTGTGGGTAGTGTCAAATTATATGTATATAGAATCATCACCTTTGCTCTGTACTTCCTGTTGACTTGACGGGATGTCCCTCCTCTGTGCCTCACACAGGGGAGTTTCTCCCCCGTTGCCAGGGGGAAGTCACTGGGCAGCGTACCAGTCAGCTCCTGGCCCATGAGATTGATAGTTCACTAACACCATGGTCACAGGTGTACGGTGACACGAGCGAGTTCACGTGATGCCACTCACCGCCTCCTGCAGACACACATGCCTCAGCTCAGCCAATCGGACGGTGAGCAGCGCCTGCAGGCTCCGTCTCTTCTCTTGTAGAGCCAACATGTGTTCCTTCTCAAAATGTGAGAGGGGCTACATACACATACAAACAGAAACATAAAGTAAATAATTCATATGGGCCAAATATCATTTCTTTATTTCAGGGTTACCCAACCAGTTGATTGCAGTCGACCGGTAGTCCGCAGACAGGATACAAGTTAAGGTGTGTCGAGGGAAATGGGGTAAAACCAAAAAAGATATATCTGTGTGTGTGTGTTATTATATATTTTTGTATTAGTGTACACTGCACCCTAAGCATCCTATCAGTTTCACTTTCACAAAAAAGGACTGTAAAAAAGTAAATAAATGAAAATAAAAAAGTAGGCCACTTTTAACCTACAGTGGCATAGGAAGTTGTCAGCGGTGAAATTGCAGAGAGTAATCAGAGCTGTTGAGCTGTATTTTTTTTTCTTTATTCTCATTTAAAGTTTGTTTGATCTGTAATTCACCAACGGCATTGTCAAAGAATGGGAATCTAGAGCGCCATGAGAAGCATTTTAAAAACACTTAAGCTGTGATTCTTAACACCCGACTAAAGTGTGCCTCTGGCTCCATGTATTACAAAGGAAGGCAGTGTTTTATTTTTCACAAACTCACAAAATCTTAAATCTATTTTATTTTTGTGTTTCATCCCTGTTAGGGCCCATTATTGACGTTGCTTATCATAGCATGTGTGTGCGCGTGCTAGTGTGTATGTGTATGCGTGTGTACCAGTCAAAAGAGGTTGGGCACCCCTGCTTTATATGCAACCTCTTCGTTGCTTGATCAAGTAGTGAAATAAATATGTATACAGTGTAGATATCAGGTGTATTAAGTGGAGTTTTTAGGGGTTGGGGGTTGAGTTGGCCTCTGCCATTTTGGGGCCGGTCTCCCCCATCCTCTGTGCGAAGCTCGTCATGTGATACGGAGGACGGCTTGATGCAGGCTGTTTTGCGAAGTGCCTTACAATGCCTGCAGTTGGATATGCCTCACCAGTCACAGTCTCCCACTGATTGTGCATTGTTCATGCTTTTCTGTCCCTACTTATCTTATAGCGACTATTTGGCAGAGCTTCATTCCTGCAAGAGGACCTTCTCCGAGCTCACCAGCGGATGGCCGTGCTTTAGTGGCTTATGTATGACGCTGCCGCTGCTGGCTTAGATCAGATGCCTGACGTTGAGCCCACTGTGACGTCCCTCATTGTGTCCCCAGAAGAAACTCTTCGACAAATTGGGGTGTCCTCTCCCTCAGAGTTGAGTGACAGACAACCTTCTCATGAGGTCCTACAAGTCAGCTCAACTCAACTGTATTTATAGAGCACTTTAAAACAACCACCGCTGTATACAAAGTGCTTCACATTAAGATATCCTTTATTTGTCCCGCAATGGGGAAATTTACAGTCAGAGTTCAGAAAGGAAACCACAAGGTAGGGAGAGGGAAAAAAAAAAACAGGCTCGAACTATCCTCTTCTGAGGATAATTTAAGTCCAGGATAACAAAAGACCCAAGCACATAAATAAGCATATGACAGTAACAAGTCACAAGACATAACATGTAATGAGGGGGAGGATGAATGGGAAGGGGGCAGGGGGGGTTACCGCCCTCGCTTGGTGGGATGCCTCCACGTGGCGCGAGGGGGAACGCCGGGGGTCTCGAGCCCCTGCTGCGGCTAAAGACCTACCAGCTGACGGGGAAGGAGAAGGGACCTCACCGGAAGGAGAGACACCCGATGCTCGCCCCGCCGGAACGGAGGGAAGTGAGAGTAGCCGCCCCACAACCCACCTTAAACAAAAGTCAGGCGAGGGCGCGACGAGGGGGGAAAAAGGTTCCCCAGGGGGTGAGATGGGGATGGTGAGAAGGAAGCGCAAGCAGGGCGGGATGGACAAAAGACATGTGGGAGGATGGGTGAAAGACAGACTGGTGGGGATTCACCCCCATCCAGGCCCTGGCAGGAAGAGGGGAGCGAGGAGCAGGAACGATAAAAGAAGAGAGAGGAATGAAAGAAGGGGAGACAGGAGGAAAGGAAGGGCGGGACGGGAAAGGGGAAACAGAACTGAAGCTCGGGGTAAGAATGGAGAACAAGTGATAGTCACATGGAATGTGAGGCGATTGAGTGTGAGAGAGACATTTAGAAAGAGGTTGAGGAGAGTAGCAGAAAGAGTCAACAAAGAAAAATGTGAAGTGGTACTGATGACGGAACTAAAGGCAGAAAAAGCCGGAGTGGTGTGGTTGGGTGAGGAGGAGGAACAGGTAGTGCTTGTTCATGGGAGGAAAGCCGGAGTGATGTTGAGGGGAACGGCATTGAGGATGTGGATAGAGGAAGGACAACAGAAGTGGCTGGGAGAGAGAGTGGTGGCGGTGGTGCTGGGAGGACTCAGGCTGGTATCAGTCTACCAACCGAGCTGGGGAACGGATGAACGAGAAATGGAGAGATGCCGACGAGATATGGGGAGTCAGGTGGCGATGGGAGGGAGTGAAAGACTGGTGATTGGAGGAGACTTCAATGCAAGTGTGGGAACAAATGTGAAGATAGGAGGAGTGTGTGGGGGGCATGGGTTGAGGAGGATGAATGAAGCCGGAAGGGACCTAATAGAATGGTGTCAGGAGCACGATCTGGCATATGTTAATAGCTATAGGAGGTTTAGAAGGAGGGGGACGTGGCGACACATGGCGAGTGGAAAATGGTATGAGCTGGATGGATTTCTGGTGAAAGGGAATGAGAGACACCGCATGGTGAAAAGGATGTGGACTATGAGTGAGTATGAATTGTCAGATCATAGGCCGGTGTGTATGCAGGTGAATGGGAAGTGGAAGAGATGGAGGACAGAAGAGAGGATCCAGAGGAGAGTGGTGCAAGAGAAGTGGGAGGTGTTGAAAGTGGAGGAGAAGAAAAGAGAATATGAGGAGAGGACAAGAGAGAAATTGGGGGAGTTGAACAAGGAAGGACTGGTAAATGAGAGCGGGTGGACAGAGCTGGCGAAAATAATGGTGGAAACAGCAGTGGAGGTATGTGGAAGGGAGAGAAGAGAAATATCCAACCCTTGGACGGTAGGGAGAGAGGAGGAGATAGAAGAGATGAAGAAGAGGATATGGGAGAGGGTAGACAGAAGGAATAAGAAAATGGAGACACTGAGTGCAAGGAGAAGGCTAAGAGTGAGGGGAGGTGGGAGAGGAGTGGGGGAGATGGAAGAAGAGCTCACCAGACTAAAAGCGGAAGTGAAGGAAGCGCGAAAGGAATTGAAGAAGTTGCTGAGGAGGCTGGAAAGAGACTGGTGGGAAGGAGTGATTGAGGACTGTCAGGAAGCATGTTCTAGAGGGAGGTTTGGCGAAATGTACAAATGTTTGAGGAAGTTAGGAAAGAGGGATAAACCGGCCGCTCGGAGCACGACTGTGACAGCAAATGAGTTCAGGGAGCATTTTGAAAGTGTGTCGAAGGAGAGGTACGAGGAAGAACCAAGAGTGATTGAAGAGGCAGTTCGAGGAGCCGTAGATCTCAGGGACGATAGTAGAGCGAGCGAAGCAAATAAGATCATGAATGAGGTGCCTGAGAGGGAGGAAATCATGGAGGCTGTGTGGGAGATACGAGAGTCGGCACCGGGAGAGGATGGGGTGAGAATAGGATATTTACGGAATGCGTGTGAGGAAGTGATAGAAAGAGGGATTAAGATAGTGAGGAAGATGTTTGAGCAGAGGGCTGACCAGTGGGATAGAAGTGTAAAAGTGGGACTGATGGTACCGTTACATAAGAAGGGGGACAGGAATGACAGAAATAATTACAGGGGAGTGTGCCTGCTGAGTATGTGCAGCAGGGTGTTAGGAAGAATGTTAGCGAAGCGACTGAGTTGGTGGGCCGAACACCTGAGGCTCCTTGACGAAAACCAAGCGGGCTTTAGGAAAGGGAGGTCCACAGCGGATGTAACGCAGATGATGGTACGCATACAGGAGGATGTAAAAGATTGTAAGAAGAGAGTGACTCAGGAAGGGGTGAAGGATATGAAGGATGACGACTGGCCATGTGCAAGACTGTTAGATTTGAAAAAGGCGTATCCGAGAGTGAGTAAACCAGCGTTGTGGATGTTGCTTGAACGGTATGGGGTGAAAGGCAAATGTCTGGATACCATTATGGACCTGCATGAGACGACAGAGTATAAGGTGAGGGGAAGGGAGGGAGTGAGTGGAGGATGGATGCCAGCAAGAGGGCTGCGAGAAGGATGCTCTACATCGCCGATCCTCTTTAATATCTACCATCAGGCGGTGATGAGGCAGGCACTGGCGGCGAGGAACCGAGATAACAGGGAGGAGAAAATGGTGGTGTGGAGGTGGATACCAGGAGGGTCATTCGCAGGGGAACATGGCTAGGAGAGAGGGAGCTCGGAAACAAAAGAAGTGCGTGTATCGAGCGCCTTGTTTGCAGACGACACTACTATAGTGGGAACGAAAGGAGAGATACACGAGAGTGTAAGGAGGGTGAAAAGTGTGATGACTCAGTGGGAAGAGAGGAACAATGAGGAGAAGGAGGAGGTGCTGGAGTTTGGAACGCAAGAGGGGGAGGAGATTAGAGTGTTAGGAAGCTGGATTGGTACTCAGGCAGACGTGAAGAACAGGATCAAAAGGGCAGGACAGCTATGGGGGAGTGTGAAAGGGTGGCTGAAAGGGACACGACTATCAAAGAGGTGGCAAGGGAGAGTAGTAGAGGCGTGTGTGGAGAGCAGCTTGTTGTATGACTGTCAGGTAAGAACGTGGTTGAAGAAGGATGTGGGAAAACTACAGAAGTGGATGGATAGGTGCTATAGGTATGTATGGAGTAATAGGAATGGAGAACCACTGAGGCAAATGCAAGAAAGGGGAGTGAATATGTATGACGTGAGGAAAATGCTGGGAGTAAAATCCGTTGAGTGGAAAATCGAGAGGCGAGTGTTGCAGAGAATCGGACATGTGATGCGTATGGGAAATGAAAGACTAACAAAAGCTATGGTATTGGGATGGTGGGAGGAACTGGAAGGAAGAGGGAAGAAGATGGGGCGCAAAAGGAAGACGGTGTTGTACTGGAAGAGAGTGATGAGGAATGCAGGAATGGACTGGACGGAGGTGGAAAGATTGACGAGTGACAGGGAAGGATGGAAGCGGAGAGTGAGCGAGCGAATGGATCACCTGTATAAATGGGAAAATCAGAAGGGTCACAGATATGAGGTGGGTAGGAACGAGGAGAGACTGGAAAGGAATGTTAGGAGAGTGAATGACGGGTTGGTATGTAGGTATGAGGGGTGCGGAAAAGTATGCAGGAGTAGAGCTGGTCTAACCATGCACGAAAAACGCATACACCGCAGGAACGAGGAACAGGTGGAGTTTGAGTGTGGGAAGTGTGGGAGGAGGTTTGGGTCGAAAGGGAATAAAATAAGTCACGAAAGGAGTTGCACGGGAGGAGCGTATGAGGAGAAGGGAGAAAGGAGACAGTGCGGAGGGTGTGAAAGGTGGGTGACGAAAGCAAACTATGCCAGACACGTGAGAGGGTGTGAAAGAGTGGACAGAGAGAATGAGGTGGAGAAGGGAGGAGGGAGAAGGGAGGGAGCGGGCGTGGCGCGTGGAGGGGGGGCTGGGGGGGGGGGGACGAAGGGCGAATGGGGAGGGGGGTCGCGGAGGGAGAAGGGTGGCTTGCGGGAGGTGTGGGAAGGAGATGTTGGCGGGGAACCTTGCAAGACACCAACGGGATTCGTGCCGGGTGTGGGACCCGGGAGGGGGGGCAAGTCCCTGACGGGGGCCGACTGCCCAGGATCAGGATCAGGGGATGACCGCGACGCGGCCCGTGCGCTCTGCAGATATTCCACGTCGCGGGGGAAAAGAAGAGGAACGATGAAGGCGGTGAGGATGAGGATGTGTATGCGCGTGTGATTGTCTGGTTGTATATGTGTATGCGTGAACAGGCCGCAGCTGCTTCGTCAAGTTCTGCTCATGAAGACAGTCCTGGCTTATCAGTCCATGGCCGAGAAGGAGGGGGGTGATGGTGGGGGGCACTAGCTTCCATGCATAGTTCCATCCAGGGGAAAGGGGTCCAAATAGCGTTGTTTGTTTTGGAGGGACGGCCGCCAACAATTTCAGGTGGCCTTGAGTCCGTGGCTGTATCCCTTCACTGGCGCCGATCAGCCAAATCCTCAATTCCTTTTCAAAGCGAGAATTCCACTTCTCCCTGTTGATGTCGATCGTACGGAGACGCTCCAGAACCGCAATTGCAGTTGAGCTCAGTCACCGCTTGAGTCTGAGTGTTGGACATTCGCGCTAGACCATCGAGAATGACCGGCAGCTTCTTCACTTCCAATAAAGCCGCTCCCGTCGGTTGGATTTTGCGATAGAACAGGAAACTGCTCACACCAAACTGCAGCATACCTGCTATCAGAAGGCCGATAATGTAGATGTCTTCCCCCTCCTCAACGGACAGTATTGACAGGCACACCATTCTCCGCTTCCTCCATGGATCTAGGGTGTGCCCAGCAGCAAATGTCCCGAGGTCGAAAATCTTGTCGATTGCATGAAGAGACCAGCCAACCAATTCCATGGTTTGTTTTTTTAGGGTGAAAAATACGGCGGAGGCTCGGAGAAGACAGCACAAGGACAGCACATAGACTGAGTGGCAAGCAAGGGGGCGAGGGGGACAGGAACAGGAGCAGAGCAAAAAAGCGTTCACTGTATTGGTAATCATTTCATTAATTTAAGGTTTACTTAATTCTTTCACATTGGTTACCCATTAAAAGTTCTACATTTCACATTATAGTGAAATGTAGAACTTTGAGATATAAAGTTATTTCATCAAAATTTGACAATTTTTTTAAAAATAAGATAAGGCATTTTTTGTTCTATTCCAGAATAATTCTTGCTGCTATGCATTATAATAAAAATGCTGGCAGACCACAGAAAGTGACAAAATAAGTACAGAACTGGTGATGTGTGTGTCGACCCGCAACTTCTGACAGCAGCACTGAACAGACCAGACCGGACAAGTCAACCGTTATTGCCGAGCACCAGACTAGATTCCTCAGGAAATAAAAAAAATTACATTCCCTGTATTCAGTTGTCCTCATTTGTTTATTTTTATTCCAGTATTTTGTTATGATAGACAACATGTCCACATTAACCACTCTAAAACCAGTCCAAATCACAGTTCTGGAACATTTCTCTGTGAAACACGAAACCCTTTAAATACAGCTGACTTTTTTCGTGGTGGTGGAAAATGTGCCCTGATACAAGACACGGCGCATGCTGGGAGCACAACACGGTTGTCCTGACCAAGAAACTTCCAGCATCAGCGCATCCTGTGGCCCATCAAATGCCTTGCCTTTGTACTGCTGCTTGTAGGTCATCCATGCCACCTGTAATCCATATGGGTCTAGGCACACAGTATTGAGTCCAGGATGGTCGGTGATGCAGTCCAGCACCTGATTGAAGTGTTCCTGTCCTTGTCGACGTACAGTCACTCCTTCTTGAATTTCATAGCAGCAAACACATTCGACTGCTGTAGGCAATTGCTGGCATTTACCACAAGTACACCTGAAAAAAAAAATTACAAAAGTAAAATACTGAGCAATGACACCATGAGCATAAATTTTATTGAACAAGTGTATTGCTCACAGTTGTCACTGTGTGGTAGCACCGCACTACGGTTCAGTTACATTACGGAATGTCCTGTCATACTTATTTGTCATGTCCTTGTTTATGATGATACTAATGCAGCGTGTTATACCGGAGACAAATTCCTTGTGTCTTCTACATACTTGGCCAACAAAGACGATTCTGAATCTGATTCTATACTCATCAATCAATAATTCTGTTGTTTATGAAAACATTTGATTCAAAATATACAAGTATATGGATGGAATACTGTACAAATTTAAAAAAGTCATTACAAAAATCTCAAGTACAAGTCAAAAAATGATTTGCTAGAAAGAATGCTCAAGTACCGAGTAGGCTAACTGCTTGAACATGAAGTCAGATTTTTTTTTTTAAACAATGTAATCAGATTGACAAAAACATAAAATTATGTGCACATGCCTGCATCTTCAAATCATAAAAATAATACCAGCCTATATCTTACCAATCTTGATGGGTCTTGTCTCCATTCCATGTCAGGTCGTCTGGGCACATTGTTTGCATCCTGATTAGCGTCTGGCTCGTACATGTAAGGTCCAACATGTAAAATTCCAACCTCCTCTTCTTCACCCAACTCTTCAAAAACTTGGATATCCTCACTTGCGCTTGATCGATCGCTTGTATCGCTGTTTGAATCATTGTTTGAAATGCTTTGCATGTGGCCGTATGGAGTTCTGTCATCACTGTTCTCCATGTGACGTATCACTTCCGGGTTCCGCCCCTTTCAGGCTGGAACTTCGGAAAATCGATTATTTTGTCAAATATACAACATATAAATTATTTTTTCATGCTTTATTTGGTGGACAATGTTTAAGTACTATCTTTGTGACCCTATTTGGCATTTCATGAAATTACTTCACACTTGGCCTTTAAGATAAGGAGACATGTGGCCGAAGTCTACAGGATGGGATGTACAAGGGCCACTGGGACCAAACAGTATCACCTCTGTCTTCTTTTCATTGAAATTCAAGAAATATTTTGCCATCCAGGTTTTGATTTCTTCCAGGCAGGATAAAAGTGACCTTAATGAGAAGGCGTCTTTTTTGCTCAGTGGGACATAGATCTAATAATAATAATAATGCATTTTATTTAAAAGCGCCTTTCATGCCACCCAAGGACACTGTACAGACAATAAGAAAATACAATGTAAAAATTAGTAAACGAGATATTATATAAAAACAGGACATAAAATCATAAAATCATAAAAACATAGGAAATGGAAGAGCTATGTGTTGTAGGCAATCCTGAACAGGTGTGTTTTTAGACGGGACTTGAAAGTGGAAAGAGGTGTGCAGTTTTGGAGGTCCGGAGGTAGGTTGTTCCAGAGCTTTGGAGCAGCGTGACTGAAGGCTCTGGCTCCCATGGTGCTCAGTCGGGCAGGGGGCACTGACAGGCGGAGGGAGGACGAGGATCTGAGGGAGCGAGAGGGGATATGCACCTGGAGAAGGTCGGATAGGTAAGGAGGGGCCAGGTTGTGGATGGCCATATATGTATATAGAAGCAGTTTGTAATTGATGCGATGTTGAACAGGGAGCCAGTGAAGCTGTTGGAGAAAGGGGGTGATGTGCTGCTGGGAAGATGTTTTTGTGATGATGCGAGCAGAGGCGTTTTGGACCAGCTGGATTTTATGAAGGGACTTTTGAGGTAGGCCGAAGAGGAGAGCGTTGCAGTAATCAAGGCGGGATGTGACATAACTGTGGACAAGAATAGCAGTGGTGCGGGGGGTGAGGGAAGGGCGAAGTCTGGTAATATTGCGGAGGTGGAAATAAGCAGTGCGGGTGATGGTGTTGATATGCGAGTGGAAGGTGAGCATGCTATCCAGGATGACACCCAGACTCTTAACCTGGGGGGAGGGGGACACTAGGGAGCTGTCAATGTTGAAGGAAAAACTGTTTACTTTGGATAAAGTGGATTTGGTGCCAAGAAGGAGGACTTCAGTTTTATTAGTATTTAATTTAAGAAAGTTTGTTGTGAACCATGTTTTGAGTTCGGAGAGGCAAGAGGTGAGGGAGGGGGGTGGGAGTATGGAGTTTGGCTTGCAGGAGAGGTAGAGCTGGGTGTCATCAGCAAAGCAGTGAAAGTGGATATTAAATTTGCGGAGGATATGGCCAAGAGGCGGGAGGTAGATGATGAAGAGAAGGGGACCTAGGACAGATCCCTGTGGTACACCTGTGGTGACTGGGGAGGGCTTTGAGGTGAAGGATTTGAGCTGGACAAACTGAGTGCGGCCAGTGAGGTAGGAGTGGAACCAACTGAGGGGAGTGTGGGAGAGACCAATGGAGGAGAGTCTATTGAGGAGGATAGGGTGAGAGATTGTGTCAAAGGCAGCGCTCAAGTCTAAGAGGATGAGGATGGATACTAAACCGGAATCAGATGCTATGAGGAGATCATTCACAATACGGATTAGGGCAGTCTCTGTGCTGTGGCGGGGGCGGAAACCGGACTGAAAGGGTTCATAGAGAGAGTGAAGGGACAGGTGGGAGTGGAGTTGAGCAGCAACAGTTTTTTCAAGGATTTTCGAGATAAATGGAAGGTTGGAGATGGGGCGGAGGTTATCAAAGTTGTTGGGGTCAGAGCCATGTTTTTTCAGTGTGGGGGTGATAGCAGCAGTTTTGAGGAGTGATGGGACAATACCAGAAGAGAGTGAGGAGTGGATAATAGCAGATATGAGAGGAAGCACAGAAGGAAGGCAGGATTTAACAAGGGATGAAGGGAGGGGATCAAGCTGGCAAGTGGTGGGCTTGGATTTGAGTATGAGGTTGGATAATTCAGCAGTCGTTGGTGGAACAAAACTGGAGAAGAGATGACAAGGAGAAGAAGGTTCAGATGGGGGGGGAGCAGGCAGGTTTTGATGGAGTTGGTGATGGATCTTAAGGATTTTGTGATTGAAGTGTTCCATTATGGAGTTGCAGGTTGCTGTGGAGTACAGGTGGAGGGGGAGAGAGTTTGGTGGCCGGAGGATTTTGTTCATGACGGAGAAGAGAGTTCTTGAATTTCCTTCGTTGGAGAGGATGAGGCCGGAGTAGTAGCTGGATTTGGTTTGTGCAATTTGGTCCTTGTATTTAGTGATATGGGTAGTGTACATGTCCTTATGGATGGTGAGACCGGTTTTCTTATAGAGTCGCTCAAGTTGGCGGTTTTTTGATTTCAATGATCTAAGAGCGGGTGTAAACCAGGGGGCAGATGTAGAGAATGAAGCAGTCCTGGTCTTCAGGGGGGCGAGAGAATTTAGAATATTTGTGAGGCAGGCATTGTAGTGAGCGGTGAGGTCATCCGGGTTTGAAAGGGCGTCTGGGGGCGGGGAACGGTCGATAATGGAGCAGAAGGTGTCAATGTTGATATTTTTGGTATTACGAAAAGAAATGAGGCGGGAGGTTTTGATTGTAGAGAGACGGAGTACGATGTTAAAAGTGAGGAGGAAATGATCGGTTTCAGGAAAAACATCAGCAGTGGGCTTGGAGGGGGAGAAGCCAGAGCAGCAAACCAAGTCCAATGTGTGGCCTTTGATGTGGGTGGGGAAGTCAGTAAGACAGTGTATCGCGAGGCTCTCCAGGTAGGATGTGAAGTCTCTTGTGAGTGGCAGGTCGGGGTTGTCCATGTGAATATTAAAATCTCCCAGCAAAATTAAATTTGGCGAGAGAGTGGATAAGTGTGTGATTAAACTGGAAAATTCATTGATGAAATCGCTATGTGGCTTCGGGGGGCGATAAACTGTGGCAATGATGGTTGGCGTGGGTCCAGGGAGTTTAAACACCATGCATTCAAAAGAGCTTGATGCAGGAACGGAGACTGGTAAGACTTTCCACTTCTCGCGGTGGATTACCGCGAGGCCTCCTCCACGGCCGTTGCCACGGGGACGGCAGATGTAAACAAAGCCGGGAGGAGTGGAGTCATTCAGAGCAGCGAAGTCGTTTGTTTGTTGCCAGGTTTCTGTTAAAACGAGGAAGTCAAGTTTGCGTTCGGCGAGGACGTCTTGAATGAGGTGACCCTTGTTCGTAAGTGAGCGGATGTTCAGCAGTCCAAAGTTGACAGCGGAGGTGTCATGTTTGATGGCGGCAGTGCTGTTAGCCGACCTAGCCAGGCGGGCTACTGCATAGTAGTTGGTGTTGCGGCCGCGGTTTCTGGGAGGACGTCGAGAAGTGGACCAGGTCGAGTTGATTGAGCCAGGATTTTTGTAGTCAACATGTCTACGCGACCCGCGGTGAATGTAGCGACGTCGAGGCAGGCGAGCGATGTCAGGATGATGGTGCAGTTCCGGCGGTGGAGGCTCCGGTGCAATCCTCCGGATCCGGAGAAGATCCGCGACAGAATAGTGGAGTAGTCCTGTCACTGGATGATGGCAGAACGTCAGAAGTATCAGAAATAACCCAAAGGCGGCGAAGTTGTGCCGCCCCATGACGAGGGAGAAAGGCCGGTGCGGTGACAGCCGGTAAGTTTAAGCTACCGGCGTTAGCCCGTGGACTAAGTTACGATTTGGGGTTTGATTGATCGGGTGAAGCTATGATTTGTTACATCAATCACAGTCCAAACAGTCCAAAAACAGAAGGGCAAAAGAAAAATCAGAAGAAATATCTGAAAAGTTTTGGAAAAGTTTGGAGTGAGAAGCGGCGACATACACGCCAGCGTCCTCTCACCCCCAATCTGACAGTCATCTGCATAGCAGTGGAAGGAAATACCATATTTCCTTAAAATGGAACCCAATGGGAGCAGGTACAGTGAGAACAGCAGAGGCCCCAGAATTGAGCCCTGCGGAACACCACATGACAGTGGAGCAGTACGTGACTCAGAGCAGCCAAGGCTGAGACAAAAGGTTCTGTCAGCTAAATAGGACCTAAACCACTCAAGAGCGCAAGGGCCAATGCCCACCAAGTGCTGCAAATGAGTCAACAGAATACTGTGATCCACTGTATCAAATTCTGCAGTTGAATCCAATAAAACCAGACACATGTAGTCTCCAGTGTCATTTGCCAGGAGGATGCCATTAAAAACGCATAACAGGGCTGACTCTGTGCTATGCCTCGTCTGAGGGTAATAAATCGGGCCCAGAAGGTCACTGGCTGCTCTCTGCCCAACCTGGAGGGCATTGCTAGCTCACGTTACATCAGCAGAGCTGCCAATATCATCAAGGATGCATACCACCCCAGCAACCACCTGTTTGTCATGTTACCCTCGGGCCGGCGTTACAGATCACACAAAACCCGGACAAGCAGATTCAGGGACAGTTTTTTTCCTAGAGCCATTACTGCAATAAATAACCACAGAAAATAATCAAAGCTACTGCATTTTAAACCTAAACTCACTGACCTCACCGCAAAAATGAGCAATATCTGAGCCATTTCATTTCATGTGCAATATGTGTCCTGCGTGCAATATAAGCCTCAGTCCACACTACCACTACTGCTGCTGTTGTGTGTTGTTGAGTTTTGTATTTATTAAACCATTATTTTATTTTATTCAATTTTATTTTTATTACGAAATGCACTAAGGAGTGGCACCCAAATTTCGTTGTATTCTATACAATGACAATAAAGGCGATTCTGATTCTGATTCTGACTGAAGGACCTCCAAGATGTTATGTTCATCCAAGAAAGATTTCAACTGCATGTGTATCACTTTTTCCAGGATTTTTGAAATGAAAGGCAGTTTGGAAATGCGCCTAAAATTTGGCAGCACATCTTGATCAAGACCTGGTTTCTTGATCAAAGCTTGGACCACAGCATGTTTAAACTGTTGGGGAACTATACCAGAAGAGAGGCTGCTGTTGATAATGGCCAAGACCGATGTACTAATATTCGGGAGAACCTCCTGAAAGAAATGCGGGGGAAGAGAGTCATAGGGGGAGCCAGATGGCTTAGTCTGGCAAACCACATCCTCTAAAAGCGTCAAGGACACAGTTTCAAAAGAATTTAACACAGCTGAACATGGAAGATGGACAGAGGGGTCAAATGTGGTATTTGAAACAGGAGGCCTAGCTGTAGAAACCTTATCAATGAAAAACTTAAGGAATCTCTTGCACATTTCGGGTGAAGATTCCGAGCAAGTAGGCCAAAGGGGTTCGAGTACAGAATCAATGTTTTTAAATTGTACGCGTGCGTGGGTTATGACGGTTCGCTTGAATAAGGTCCGACAGATATTCTCTTTTGGCCTCTTTTACTGTGATCTGGTAATTATGCCAGCAGTCTTTCCAGATTTGATAAGAGACCTGAGATTTGTCTTTTTTCCACTTGCGTTCGGCTTTGCGACACCCATGCCTAGCTGCGTGAGTTTTGTCGTTAAACTAAGGCTCGGGTTTAGGTTTTGGGAGCACAGTTTTTGAAGGAGCCACCAAATCCAGGATGGCACGGAATGATGAGTTGAACCAAGAGGTGAGTTCCTCTGTGTTAGATGAAGGTACGCGAAGGTTATTAAAGGCATCAGAGAACCGACTAGCAGTGAGAGGGTTAAAAATTCGGCGGTTGCGACCAGGTACGGTAGATTTTACAGCAGCACGCGAGAAGGCTACATCAAATAAAACTGCCATGTGATCAGAAATCCCATTTTCAAAGACTTCCGGGTTTGACACCGGTAGACCATAACCGAGGACGAGGTCTAAAATATGACCTTGTTCATGTGTCGGGCTGGTCACATATTGCACAAAATTAAAGGAATCAGCAAAAAGAATGCATGCAAAGCACGGCGTGGGCTACTACATCTTCTTCACACTACGATTAGCAATTCGAGACTTACGCCAACTGGCAAGCAAAACCCAAAATAGCAAATGAATAATGCTGAATGTATGCCCCCAACCCTACACCAATATGTCGCAGAGACGTCAAGATGTATGAATCTAGCATAATCTGTCCTTCTATCAGCATGTTGTCTGAGAGTTAAGGGTGTTTGAACCTGACATATTCCTTCAGCATGTTATCAGAGTGGTAAAGGCGCCTGAATCCTCTGCTTCCCTTTGGCATGTCAGAGATTTTAGGGTGTGTCAATTCAACCTACCTACACCTCAAGACATGAGGGTGAAAGGAAGTACGGAACCCAACTTATACTCCATTTGCATGTTGTCAGAGTGATGAAAAATACACAAAATGGGTCCAGTGTAGTTTCATCAGCATGAGGTCACACAGCTAAGATTGTTGAATCCAACATACCTCAATCCCACTCCCTCATTAGGATAGTGTCAGAGAGATAAGGTTGTCTGCATGAAACGTACCCCTTCCACATGTTTAGAGATGTAAAGGTTTAGGAATCCAACCTACCCACACCCCATCAGCATGTCAGAGGCGTAAACGTGTTGAAATCTAATGTATCTCACCCCGAATCATCACATTGTCCGAGAGGTAAAGGTGTTCGAATCCAACGCCTCCACATCAGAATGTGGAGTACGTCGGATTCTAAAAAACTCAAGAGTTGTATGAGTCCAACGTATCCACACAAATTCCAATTTTGTCAGAGAGGTTAGAGTTGGTAAAGTTCATGACACATAACACATAGCTCATAGCACACACCGCAAATACATTAACAAGCATGCAAGTTGTCTCCTACCAGGTGCTGAAATGAGTTGTCCTTTGACCTCCATGGCTTTTGTGTCCCATTTGACTTCGCCTCTTCCTTCCTGACTGACCGACTCATTTAGCTCAAGCAACGGCTCTCACCTGCAACACATACACAGCCGCAAAACACCAACTGAGTCAAACAGAAGGCGCACATGAATGAACTCACAGACAAGCTCACGCGCCATTCAAGAGGAACGTTCAGTTGGGCAGAATTTTAAGTTCACGCAATTCACTCAATGTTTTTATGTTGTGATTTCAGTTTAGGTTTCAGGAAAAGTGCACTCATTGTCGTACGCAATAGAAAGTAACAACACCAGTGACTGAAAAAAGGGTATAGAGACACTGGTTTTATTTTCCAGCATGACTTGACATCTCCCACACTGCCAAAAGTAAAAAGGGTGGTTCTATAACCAAAAAAAACCCAAAAAACCCTGATCTGAACTCCATAGAAAATTCATGGGCTGTTGTCAGAGGAAGATGTTGGACAGCTATCGACCTCAAGTTTGCTATCAAAGCAACCTGGGCTTCCATTAAACCTATGCAGTACCACAGACTGATAGCCTCCATGCTATGGAGCCTCAACCAAGTATTGAGTTTATTGAAATGAACATACCTTTCAGAAGCCTGACATTTATGCTAAAAATATCCTTTTAATTTTAGACTTATGTAGTATGAAAAAGTGAATTTTAAGTCATTGTCCAAGCCATAATTATCGAAACCATCTAAACCTTTCCCCCCCCCCCCCCAAGATGCTGCCCAAGTAGGCATCCGTCAGCAAGTGCTCTTCTAGAGCCTTTCTTTTTTGTTGTTTTTTTTGTTTTGGGCTTTTTTTTTTGTCTTTTGTTTTGTCACATGGTGTTTGGTGTTATGTCGTGTGGACCTGATGTGGATTGCTTTCAACGTTTTTTGGCCACGACATTCGTCCAAGGAGAAGAATCTGTGCTTGGTGGTTGCGCCTTCTCGGCAGCACGCGTGTACCAGTAAAGAGATTTTGGTCTCTTTATAATCACACTGGCTAAACCCCAGTGGGACAAAAAAGACTCCGTGGATGAGACTACTATTGTAGTAGAAAAATATATGTATTTTCACAGAAAAAGAAAAGAAACATACAGATCACTGGAGAAAGCGTGTCCATCCGACCTCAAGCGTCGTGTCGTCTCAACTAACTAACTTAGCTGTTGTCATGGCTAGGCTAGTTTAGCTGTTGTCGTAGATCAAAGCTCTTTGATGTGTAACGTCCGTTGCGTCAGCACTGATTGGTTGAAGCCAAAAGACACGCGCGTGCGTACATGTTCACGCTGACGCGCGCACAGCACAGTGCAGTGGACTATCGACTGCTGAGTCGCGCTTCACTCGAGTGGCGTCGCTTCACCAGCACTGATTTTGATTGGGAGAAATGTCAGCGCCATTTGACTGTCGGTGCTGGACAGCACCGGGGCGCTTGTGTTTTTGTGCCTGTAATGGGCAGCACTTTTCACAGCCCCTTTTTGTTCAGTGGCGATGTCGGCGCTGTTGGGCAGTCTGCGTTGATGCAGCTGGATGGATGGCTTGTTGAGCCGAGGATGAGGAGAGAGGAGCATCAGCGCGGAGCGCAGATGTGTATTTGGAACTGAGAGTCGGGGGCTTGGAATTGAAGCGGATTTATGTGGGACAGGAGAAGTTAACCAATGCGACATCTTCTTGTTTACCGTCAAACTTAGCTTGAAGCAGACGTATGCACATTTTCAGCGTGACGTCTCTGATCCACTGATGAAAGAACACTTTGATTCTCTGCTCTTTCAACCAGAACTGCTTCAAACAACAAAGCGCATGAGGATAAAGTGGTGAAGATTGCACAACTGTCCGTGTTTTTATGTTATGTGTTGTGTTTATTACTTACTTTATGGTAACTGTTTTCTAAAGCGCTTTGTTATAGCTGCAGCTGTTGTGAAAGCGCTATATAAATCAGGATGTATTAAGATAAGATAAGAAAACCTTTATTAGTCTCGCAATGGAGAAATTCCCAATTCACAGCAGCAAAGTTATGAAAGGAGAAGTAGAACAACAAAATATAGGAGCTGCTGGAAAGGCAGCCACTCTCGCGGCGCCATTTTGAAGTCAAAATAACAAAAATAACACAACACAACACATGGGACACAGACAGTCATGCAATCTTCACCACTTTTCTGCATACACTTTGTTCACAAAGGCCGCGGGCAGTCGGTGGGGTACATCCTAAACTGGTTGCCAGCCAATCGTAGGGTACACATAGACGAACAACCATTCACACTCAGAATCACATCTAAGGACAATTTAGAATATTTCATTAACCTGCCATGCATGTTTTTGGAATGTGGGAGGTAACCGGAGTACCCGGAGAAAACCTACGCAGGCACTGAAACAACATGCAAACTCCACAAAGGAAGGCCAGTGCCAGAATCAAACCCTGCACCTCTGCATTGTGAGGCGGACGTGCTAACCAGTCGCCCACCGTGCCGCCATGAAAAAAAAATACTTAAATGACTGACAAAAATAGTGAACTGTCATGACATTCCTATTTATTTGTTTATGTCAGAGTTGTCAATTCGACATTCAAAATAATGACCCAATGAGGAGAGGACACACTGGATTCTGGTACCAAATCTCTCAAGGGGGGAACGAGGAGAAGTGTTAGGTATCAGTTCTCCGCACGTCACCCAAGGATCTTCCTGCTCGCCCTCTCATTTATTTCTCATTGGGAATCTAATACATGGGTGTGTCCAACCTAAAGGGTGAGGGCTGTTGAAGACACACACTGAACTTGTTTGACTATGTGTGTGTATGTGAGTGAAAATTATGTACCGGTACATGTGTGCAATCATTAAAAAAAAAAAACAGCACGTAAGTCGCAGCTGGTGTTGTCAGCTCCATCTACGTCCGACTTTGCTCTTGTTTTGTCTTTTTTACTTTATCTCTTCCCAACCACTTTCTCGGAACGACAGTTGGGTCCCTCAATTGTCACACAGTGCACTAAGCATTTTTTATTATAAATGTGAGCATATCTTTATTAAAAGCATAAGCGTTCTTTATTGCAGGCATAATCAATTTATCATTGCAGGCATAAGCGTTCTTCATTGCAAGCATAATCAATGCATCATTAATATGGATATGATATGGATATGATAACTAAAAAAACATAATCAATTTAACATTTCCCACGGTTTATCCTACATTTGCAAGTATTCTCATATCGTCACACAGAACCTTCCTGTCGGACTTTATTCAGTGGAGTCATGTTGTATATGCAAAGATAGTTAACTGAGGGGCTGCAAAGAAGGAGGTTGTCACCAGATTAAAAACTAATCTGAAAAAGAATCCAGGAAAAGATGGTTAAAAATCATCTATGACATTCTGATATTGAAGTGAAATCATGTCTCCATAAACTGAGCCGTTGTCCACATCAGAATCACTGTCATCCAATAGTAACAGCAGAGAATACATTCCATTCACTTTGGACGTCGTGGCCGCAATGGCCGTCGTGATAAATCGGATGAGCAGAGCTCTGATCCAAGGAACGCAACAACATCTACACAATGTCAAGATGTCTGAAAAAAAATGCAAGAGCGATTAAGGCATAACACACCAATTTTTTTTCAGGTGTCAAAGCCTTACCCAACCACTCTGACCACGAGGGCGGAATGATCTGGTACAGCATGCGGAGGCCTTCAATGGCCCTGGTGAGGGCGCGGTGAGGCGCGGTTGAACAACACTGCTCACCGAACATCGCACACGCTCCATTGGCCTCAGCCAAGAGCACATCGACCGCTATACGGTTCTGGAATACCATCAGAGAGGTGGCTGCCAACTGTTTCTTTGATAGCCAAAAAGGCTTCCTCAGTATAATTTCCACGCTTCTGGACACTGTTGCGGAGGTAGTTGATCCCATCAACATGTTTATTTGGGGTAACCCAAATAAAAATGAATCCTCACCCTCCAGCAACCTGGTTAGCCCACTTATATTCATCTGGTACACCACAAGGAACTCCAATCTCAAACCCTCCAGGAGGCGCCACGTCGGTATCGGAGAAGACCTTTCTCCGTCATCGACGATAGCGCAGCCCCTTGTACTGTATATCCTCTGCTATGGACAGAATTATAGTCATTGGTAAAAACAATGACACCAATGCGCAAACACCTGTAGCATGATAGCATCACTTAAATCTGTGCTTCTCAGTTATTTTCCGTTTCACCCACGCTCCCAGACAAAAAAAAAACTCTCCGCCACCACGATAATTGTCATTTGCCGATATAATTGTGAAAAGTACACTTCTGCATTACATCATATCCTTATTAACATTAAAGAAAAGAACAAAAGAAAGAAATATAGTTCGATTTACAGCAAAGAATAACTAGATTAACATAGTTTTTTTAGTCTGGAACAGAAACGATCCTGAACCTAAAAAAATTAAAAATCCTTATCTAAACCTTGTATAAACATTTTTGACCAAATTATTGCACCATTTGAACTATTGCACAATTCTGAAAACTACAATTCAATAAATCAATAAACAATAATAAATTCAAATTCAACTCAGCAACATTAACACCCGAGCACAATACATAAAACACTTCATCCTCCAAAACAAAAATGAACAAAGATTTTTGTGCTATTTTTTTCCCTTTTTTTTTCTTAATAAGATCGACTAGATCGATTAGATATGAACTACTTTAGCCCCTTGTGCTGATTTATTTTCTTTTTTTTTTAAGACTGTCTCGATCACAGGTGTCAAACTATTTGTTTGCAAACAATCAAAATTCAGCTGACAATCAGATATGCTTTTACTTAGACAAAAAGAGGGTTTTTTTTCATTCTCTCACACTCGCTTGTATGCTCTCACACACACACGCACGCGCACACACGCACACACACACACACGCGCACACACACACATACATACTGTAGTATTACTATTCAAAGAGCGACCGATGTTCTGACATGCGCATGTTTCCAGTTGGGGAGCAGGAGATGGAGCAATTTAAGGAATAAATCAGCCGATATTGTGTGTGTGTGTGTGTGTGTGTGTGTGTGTGTGTGTGTGTGTGTGTGTGTGTGTGTGTGTGTGTGTGTGTGTGTGTGTGTGTGCGTGTGTGCGCGTGTGTGTGTGTGTGTTTGTGCCAGTGTCAGATACTACGCGTGCAGCTTGAATGTAGGTCAGGCTACTAATGCTTGCCTGGCAACAGTGTAAAAATCCCAACTGTGGATCCTTGTGTGCGATTGGCTCTGCACGCCAAGTAGAGAGCCAATAACCTTCCCACCTTGAGGCACCTCTCCATTTTTGTCTGTCTCCATTTTTCAACATCTTCCAGAACACACGTTCACTACCACTTGAACAATCAGTCGTTCTTGACCGCTGTTAAAAATATGAACTGCATTTTACTGTAAAAACTATATTCAACTCTTTCAACCATATGTCAAAAAATAAACTATATTGATTAGTATAACCTACACATTCAACACTATGAATTACATTAAAAAGGTATGAGCAAAATTCAATCAGAATTTGCCATCTGTGGTTTGAATGTCGGCCCCCTCTTCTTTCCGGGTATTTGCAGAGCTGTGATGTCACAGAAGAACAATTTAGTGGTGACTGTGGCATGCAGTTGTGTGCTCATTGTGTTGAGTTGCTCTTCATGTGTTTTAGCACATTCAAATAGGGCGAATTAATTCAGTTCAAAATGTTGTAGATGGAACTAGTTAGAACAGTGGCGATTGCTCTCGGACTGCAAGGGAAGCTCGGCTTCCCCTAAAATGTCAAAGAATAAGTGATCAAATATATGAATGTAAATTTCATTATGTGTAGATGTCATTGGCTAAATATGCACTACAACATGCTCAACTTTTGTTCCGAATCAGCTTCTTCTTACTGGTTATGACGCGACTCCCTTCTCATTCATTCCCGCAGCTTCGCTGTGCTTTAAACGGTAGACGCTGAGCGTCCGTCCGCAGAGCGTCTACTACTGCCAGGACGCCGAGCGTCTCGAGAGTTCAGGGTAGGTTGTCCCAATGCGTTGAACGGAGACGAGTCATTGGATACAAGCTGGTTTTTGTCCCGCCCACGGACGCTCGGCGTCTCTGGGACTGGATGGCAGTGGGAGGGTACCGGACGCCAGGCTTTTCTGCATCAGATTGGATGATCTGTCTGAGCCTGTGTGCTAGTTTGATTGACATCAAAATGTGCCAATCACCGACCTTTTAGTGTCGGCGTCCGTGTGAGCAATTTTTCAATTCGCATTCTGTTCTGAGTTGAGCTGGTGACTTCTCCTAATCATTTTAGCGACACTCTGTTGTAAACAACGAGCAACAAATTAATCTTTTATTTCTGGTGGGTTTTATTGAAGTTCCTGTAGTTGTAGGACACTGATTAAGTCCCTGGAAAAGACGCCTTGTTGGTATGACAGGGTCACAGATCGTTTTCTTGAAAAGGAATGGAGAGTAGAATTCACGTACAAATAAACAGACACATTTTATGATGTCGGCCGAAATTGAGCTTCCCCTCTTTGACAGACCAGCATCCGCCACTGAGTTAGAACTGCTTCTTTGAACAATAAAGCTACATTTCCAAAGTATAATCTGCATTAAACAGTAAAAACTAGCGTGAACATATAAATTGGATTGGATTGGATACAACTTTATTGCCAAATGTGCTGTATGTTTAAAAAAAAATCACATCTAACTTTTCAATTACATTTAAAGCAATGCAACAATGAAAATCAATTGTCCATTGTTCATAAAAATGATTAACCATTCAAATTATATTACAACCAACAAATCAATCATTGATCAAATTAAACAAAATCAATTGTCCTTTATACACACTGCCTCATCAAATGAGGCAGTGTATATAAAAATTAATAGTAGCAATATCAATGGCATCTGATTCCCTGAAAAAAAGTTCAAGCCAAATTCTCACTGAGCAGCGAAGCTTTGCAAAAGGTTGGCAAGACGTTCGCCAACAATTTTGATGGTTTCAAAGATTTTTTTTGTGTGTCGCAAAGAAATTTTGAACAGGATTTGGGGGGTTACTTTAAAAATGTATTCCAAAACAGTAACTAGTTTCCTATTATTAAATATATTAAGTAATAGTACCATAATATTAAAGTAATGTAAATTGAGTATTTTTAATTACTTTTGAATTATTCTATACCAAATATGTTTAAAATATATTACAAACAAAAACAATCCATATGATATGATATGATTTTTACATATTTGTCTCTTTCTTTTCTGACCTATGGTTGTTTAACACGACAAAATTGAAACTGTTGACGAACATCTGGAGAACATCTGGCAAACATCTGCGACCTTCAACAAACCCTGACAAATCCTGATGAGAACACATTTGCTCCCTTTGCCAACTGATTTCTTGCTTTACTGTTGTATATGTTAGTTGCTCGATGTACAGCACTTTGTGTGCAGTCATGGCTGTTTGAAAGTGCTCTATAAATACAGTTGAGTTGAGTTGAGTTTGCACCTCAGTGGGATAAGGGCTCAAAGCCGTACTCACTGAATGGTGCATACACGGAGCAAATCTTTTTTTGTCGGGGTTCGTTCACTGTTGCAAACAGTTTCCAAAGACGTTTGCCAGATGTTCCCAAAGAGTTTTAATGGCTGCAAATATTTGTCTTCAAACAAATTTTGAACTTTTTCAAAATCAGGTTTGGCGGATAGTGTATCACGGTGCCAAATGACCTCCTTTGTTGCCTGACCAAATGGTGTACTGGCATGTGACTGATTTCCGTCCCTCCCGAAGAGGGGCCACACTGTAGGGCGGGGCGTTGTCCTGCCGGGGGTACCTCCGCAATAACGTATTCCACTCTCCAAACTCCAAAACGACTTCCTGCCGCCCGTGACAACGACGTTTGTGGGTTACTCGGCGCGCCAACAGATTCGAACGAGAATCTAGCGTGCGCAACATGCTTGTGCTTTGTCGTGATCTCCTACCTGGAGCACAGCGCGTCCGTCTCGCGGTCCACAAGCAGCATCATGCACGCGAGGTCAGATTGTCTCTTCACGTCAACGTGGATTTATTCATTGATTGTCGACGCTGATCATCACCGATCGATTGCGTTTCGCCTCTTCACCGCCATCCCGCTGCTCCTCCTCGTCTGCGCTCAATGCAGCTCTGCTCCAGGTGCACGAAGATGCGCGCCCTCGACCCGACAGGCGCGCGCGCGCACACTCCATCAGGCTGTTGTTAAAAATAAATTCGTATTGGTTGACAGTTTTTTCATCTGATGTACAAATGACCTCATCCCATCTGTTCTTTTTAAAAATCAAACGTGGCCCTTGAGTACGAAAGTTTGTCCAAGCCTGTTCTAAAGGTTGCTGAAGGGAACATTTATTTTGTTGTTGGCCTTTCTGCCACAGAGTGGTAGCACACTGTAAAAAACGACTAGTCACATTTACTCGTTTCCTCACTTTACCCACAATAGCCACAAGTGCCATACTTTATGTTGTTTATACATACCTGTCAACTTTTCGGAGCGTCAACCTGTATAAACTACCAAAAAAATCCTTATAACATAGCAAAGCATTTTATATGTCAAAATAACGGCAGAAAAAACCCCCACGAAATTTTCAATGATATTTATTGTAGATCTCCATAATACAATGTCTGGTTATTGTCTAATCATCATTCTACTTAGTGGCATTACTTATGTTACCGGAAATGAAAGCATTCGAGTAGACTAGCACCATTCTGGGCAAAAGCAAACGGAACTACCTGTTGGAGGAAGAAAAACCCTGGAAATTTTCAGAATCCGTATGATTTGTGCGATACGGCCATATACGTAAGATTCACCACAAAATCCGTATGAACTACGGCTAAACCGTATGAGTTGACAGGTGTGTTTATATTGTCTATACTGTTTATGCTGTTCACATTGCATTACATTACATTAGCTGCTATCTTGTCTTAGCTGTATGTTTAATGCACCGCATGTTTGCATGTTTGCACTCAGGAGGATTGAGAGGAAGAAATGTCATCTATGCTGCATGTCATACATAAAGCACATTTGACAATAAAGATGACCTTGACTTTGACCTTGACCTTAAAAAAATCTCGCAAGTATTTGCACTCACTCTAGTAAGTAAATTTCACTGCTGATATTTCAAGTATATCCCACTCATGAGATTTAGGTAAGAATTACAAGAAACTAAAAATTGTAGGTCGGAAAATATTAAGTAACCCTTACTCAACTCAAAGTTACACATTTTCATTAGTAAAAAGTAACTGCTATAATGGGTAACCAATGTGAAAGAATTAAGTAAACCTTAAATTAATGAAATGATTACCAATACAGTGATCCCTCACTACTTTGCGGTTTATCGCGGGTTCAGTGCATCGCGGATTTTTTCAAACATATTAAAAAAGAAATATATATATATATATGTACAGGTATATATACTTTTTTTTTTTTTACATATACATGAGTACAGTACTGTATATGTTGCTCTATGTGACTCGCTGTTGTTTTGCAGCTTCTCGCGGACCGTTTGCGAACTTAAAAAAAACAAAATTTTTTACCTGTTTATGTTAATTGGATGCTACTTCGTGGATTTTCGTTTATCGCGGGTGGTTTTGGTCCCCATTAACCGCGATAAACGAGGGATTACTGTATGTAGCAAATAGGTAGTTGTAACTTGATTATACATATCTCTTTACCTAATATATCTAAGTACTTGTTACTAACTGTGTTCCAATAAATGTGATAATAAATATTACATTTTCCAATGCAATGGTTTATTCACAATCATTATGTCTGCCTCACATATCAGTGTGTGGCAGACATAAACATTGCATTTATATGGACATAAAACAAATCACAAACATGGAATCTGGGTATATGGTTAACACAATTATCTTGTAAAGGCAACATAACTCTTGTACATAGAGATATAATTATATAATATATAATACGATATGTAGCATATAATTATATCTTTACAAGATAGTCATCTTTATGAAAGAGGACACAAATACATGTCATACTTACAAGATACCCCCCGGCCCAAAAAATAAACATCTGGCAGCAATCTAGCCCCATACACACATCTTCAGCCCAGTACAAGAAAATTACGTGTTATACTGTCCAATGATTTTTTAAAATCTTAATCTTAATAGTTAATTTCAAGACACTATTGCACCAAAATGTGCGCAACCGTATTTTGAAGATAACTTTTGAACTACAGGTTGAAAACAGAGGAACATCAGCCAACAGGTTACAACTGGTGAGGGCTTGGGTCACTGTCTGAGGGTGTGTGATGTTGCTTCATGACAACATCTTCACCCTCAGATTGTGGAATTTAGAGCTTCACTGCTCGGTCCTAGCCAAAGTTTCTGAAACGACTCAAAGGTGTAGCGCAGTGGAGTGGGGTAGGCCAGGTTGAGGGCGTAAATCACCCCCATCAACAGCAGTGGCGGTTCTGGGGAGGGGGGGGCAACAGGGGCCAGTGCCCCTGTAGCACTGATTCTGCCCCCCCCCCCTCCGAGCATAGATGACGCAGTCGCGCCGAGTCGCCGACGCGAAAGATGGAACCAAAGTGCGTGGCTTAACATTCTAGTCGGACCCTTTAGTGCGCTGCACCACTTAAAAATGAGCGGGAAAATGAGAAGCAGTCCGCAGAGAAGGAAACTACCACGACACGAGTGCTATTTTTGACACACCATTTATATTTTCGATGTAAAATCACAAAACGAAACAAGCCCCCAACAGTAGCATTATTCATTCTAATTCCTCTTCACTTAAACATTTAACGTTAAAAATGAAAAGAAAAACGGACATTACATCATATTTCTATATGAAAAAGAAACAAATTGATCCAGACAGAGAGAGAGAGAGTCAGATGATGATGGTGGTGAGAGTTCTGAAGAGGAGCAAGTTGAAAGTACCAGAGAGGGAGAGTCAGAGGACACGGGATTCATTTATTTTCAGAGCGAGGACACAGAGCAGGAAAGGGATACAAATGAAGATCCTGAGAATGAGAAGACGAAACTGCAATAGAAGTGGAGTGTGAGACACAGACAGAGGATATTTGCGCTTCAACAAGCACTGCACCATCAGGTATGTGATGCTGAAAAGAACACGATCCTGTTCTCTGTGTGTGTGTGCGTGTGTGTGTGTGTAACTTTTTTAGTCTCCTTTTTATTTAAATTTTTATTTAACAGGATCAATATATAAGACATTGCCTTTTAAAATTTGGATAATTGTATGCATGTAAAACATCTAGCTATTTTTGTCCCCGGTCAGGCTTGAGAATGTATTCACTTACTAAACAATAATGAATACAATTAATAAATAGCATCAATGAATTCATTGTAGACAATTGTGTATGTTGATGTAAAGAGGACCCGCCAATGCAGCCAGACCTAAAACAGTTTCCCAGGACCCTGATGGGGGACAGGAGAAGGAGCTTCAAGGCAGGCTGGTACCATATCAACCCCTGGCTTGAATATTCTCAACAGATGGACACGGCATATTGTTACGCGTGCAGACATTTTAGCCCTCCTAATACAGTTTTTTTTTCTCATCACGGTAATGTTATGACTACAATGCTTTCAAAGTTTGTTGAAATAAAAAGTCAAATAAGATTTCGAATCTGTCTTTTTAGCCCTGGATTGAATGTGCCCCTCCATCAAAACCCCTGGCCCCAGCCCGGCCCCCTCAATGAAATTGATCCAGAACCGCCACTGATCAACAGCATGCAGGCAGTATCTCCTGTCCTTCTACAAGGACGGAGACATTTACTGGATCGTCTCCCTCAGCCACATGAACCACCAAGATCTTGAGGGTATGCTCAGCTGCATTGCTGAGATTGTCCTGCTACATGCAATTAACAAGAAAAATAGAACCGTTTCAATCATTTGAATTAGCTGACATCTTTCCTCATCAGCACACAGTCATGAACTAATATCAAATAAGCATGTTTGCCATGTTAAATTACCTGTATACAATGCATCTCGTCATCTTACAAACTATTCCAATGTCATTGTAATGTCCATATTCAATACCAAGCTGAATTGCCATGGCCAGTAAATGGCACCAAAGACTTGTAACAAGACTGGCTAAATGGCACCCACGACACATGAATGACAAGCCGGTGACATCTGTCGCACCAAATGCACTGTACCCTGTTCAAACAAAATCATGTATTCCTATTCTTTGCCCGTGCCCTCGGTGAATTGGACACGAAGCAAACTCTGAATGAGAACAATGACGATAAAAGATAGAGCGCAACAGTTCTGATCACAAGCTGCAATTGCAGACTGCTGAGCGCTAACAACGTCCGGTGACGTAATCACGCGCCACCGTAAATTCAAGATTTACCTGCTTTATTTGATTAAAATTTTTTTTTTTTGTGAAAATAAGACTGATGGGATGATTAGGGTGCAGTGTACATTAATACATTACTAACATGTACAAAGACACACAAACGGTTGTTTGTTTTTTTTCTCCTCGACACTCCTCGGATCTACTTGGGACCTGTCTTAGATCTACCGGTAGACCAGGATCGACCTAATGGGCACCCCTGCCGTAAGGAGCCGACTTTTTTTTTTCTCCTGTTTTTTTTCCCCCCCTCCTTCGGTTAAAGCCGCACGTGATTGGTTAAGATCCGTGGTAGAAGGGGGAGGGGACGGTTACACCCACACCCACACACGCACACACACAAACACACGTAAACACACACACAAACACACAAACACACACAAAAACACGCACACACAAACATACGTAAACACACACACAGAAACATACACGCACACACAGAAGAAACACACACCCGCACAATCACACACGCACACACACGCACACACACAAACACGCGCACAGGCTGCAGTGAAGAGAAGGGGGAGGAGTTAGAGGCACACAACAGCAGCACACTGTGAGCAACACACTAACAGGAGAGACGGAGACGAGAGAGAGCTCAATGTCGCTACAGAGAAAAAAACCAACACGGCGGAAAGTGGAAACGCGAGAAAATGGATCGGAAACGCAGTGAAATTTGGACTCATTTCAATTTAATTGATAGTTCAAAGGCAGCGTGTAGACTGTGCAAGGTTAAAATATCCAATATCACATTTTAATTCATAATTTGTTGTGTGGTAATCAAAGCTTACTTATGTTGTTATAAATAGTTAAAAGCTTATAAATATACACAATCAGAGATTGGAACATTTTGTTGACCTTGTTTTGAGATGGGTCTTCGTTTTTGTACTTTGTAAGTTATTTTTTGTAGCACTCCATGTTGTACTCCATTTTGAGTATGTTCAGAAGAATATAAATCAAGCCATATAAATAATAAATATTTGATATACTGTATATTTTTTACATTAGTAATTCATTTTACATTCCATTATTTTTGGTAGTAAATTAATTTAAGCAGCAAAAAAACTGAGGAGGCATTTAGGAGCCGAAAGAGCACCTCTTTTTAGTGAGCCGAGCCAAAAGAACCGGCTTTCTAAAAAGAGATGGAATTCCCATCACTAGTCTCAATGATGTTGTTCAACTGTGGGCGGGGACTGTAGGTGTGCAGCTCCTCCTTCGAGTGGCTGACGCATGCGTGACTCACGTGCTGCCCTCAATGAGCATGCACATTCAAATTGAATTCCATTTAAGTAAAATGTACTTGGGTTTCTATGTTTTATGCGTCGTGTCTTTTAATTGTGTAGATGTTATGAGCGACTTTTGAGTGAATCTTACTCTTGTATTACAGTTTGTTCAGTGTAGGAATACATTGTGTTGTATTTACACCCTTATTTTGTGTTATCATCAAAACCCACATTTATATGTAGATATTATTAAAATTTAGTAGATGTAATTAACCCCACCCAAAAGTTATTTTTTACAGTGCAGTGTTGTGATACAAACAGGCATACATCCTCCTGCTGCGTATAGGAACGTGACTGAATTTTCAATACGATTACATCCATCCAGCCATTATCCGACCAGTTTACAGTGATAGAATTTTACAGTTTAACCCCAGCGAGTCCCAGGGACTCGCTAAATGAGAAAAGTAGGGACAATATGTTAATGGTATTATCACACAGCGGTAAACTTCTCTTTTACTTGCCTAAAATAGCACTTCAAATATTGCTTGCAGAGTCAAGGGCGTTTATGGTGGCCACCAGTGTTGGCTACTTTTGTTAGGCAGTACAGTAATATATTAAATGTAGGCAGTAATGAAGAAATATAATGAGTTACTCTTTATATTTCTTAATATTCTGACAGGTTCTGAGTTCCAAAATGCATTACAATTTCTGGACCACAACACGGACTCACTTCACACGAAAGCAGTCCATTACATCACTTACAGCATAAGCTATATTCATAATCGGTCATCACCATCAGATTTTCTTGACTCCCTCGGGAGTAACAAAGTAAGTACAATCCATGCATCCACCCATCCATTTTCTGAGCCAGTTATCCTCAAAAGGGTCGCCCGAAAGACGGCCGGGACAGGCTCCAGCACCCCGCAACCATTTTGAGGATGAAGCAGAGAGATCTTTTTTTCTGCTTGGCACTACTCCTGTCCGACCCGCCCATATATCTCTGCTCGCTGACATGGTCAAATGTGCTGTCTTCTGTGTTGATTTAGCCTACGAATGTTTTTTTTTTTTTTTTTTTTCCGGAAAACGATCATGGAATTAGTCAACTGGACTCTCACTATGGATGAAATTTTTTCGACGAAACAAGTAGTCAGTGAGAGGCCTTCTTGCCCTTCTGGGACATTTGATGCTGGGTACACTTTTGATCCCTGACGGAAGTGAAGATTGATTCGCCTGACAAGACTGTCCATAGAGCAGTGGTCCCCAACCTTTTATTTGTGTCACGGACCAGTTGAGACAAGTCCATACTTTTCGCGGACCGGTGTCATGGGAGAATCCCGCCTATTGCGTTAGAGTGACCCTCACCACGACAAGTAGGACATTTTAGAGACAAAAGGACATGGACACCCATGGCAAGACACTGGCCAGGAGAGATGTAAGTTGGTCGGATCTCTGCAGTTTCATCCCATACCTGAGCTTTTTATTAAGAGTCACATGAATTGCAACAGCACAATCAATACGAGAATCAATATGACATGACACGTATGGGGACTTCAACCCTTGTTCTATTTGTTTACTCTGTCCATATCTGCGCCGCTCTGTCTCTGGCTTTATGTGTATTCGAAGCTGGGCGTCCAAGTTGCCCTGACTTTGTCAAGGGTGGCAGCCCTACTTGTGTTCGTGGGATTGTAGTTAGTATGCTATTCTGTAAACAATGGTAAAATGAGTGAAATAATATATTTTACTACACAAGTAAAATATATTTTATATTATACTATATATGAGTATATGTGTAGTTGTTTAGCCATGTATATGATTAGAACATTACATTTGATAATATGGTTATATATAATTTCCTTCTCAACTGGCAACAATTTTTTTCATCGCTTTTAAATTGCCGGTTTTAAAGCACCGGTGCTGACAACAAAGATAGTTATTTTATGAACATGTTTTCATTCATTTCAAACCGTTTTATTCAAACAAAATGCAGAATAACATCAATTAACAGAGTGAACTAAGAAATGGACCAATCAGGAATTATAAATACGCGTTGTAATGTAAACATAATAATACCGAAAATATGATCCGACATCCTGCGTTGGCATCTTTGCTACTTGCAAATGTGACTGATCAAAAGATGACACGATTGATTGCTTCTTTCATCCGGTGGCTACTGGCTTGTTATTAGCGACGAAACTGCTAATGTTTTCCGTGGGCAACCTCTGCTCGCATTTTCATGTTTTCCGCTTGATCACTTGTGGTTCTTGCCTTGTTCTTGAAGACATACCACGCGCGACAGCTTCCTCCTCCACGTTGCTCTGCAGATGCCGCCAGGGAATGAACTTCTCTTGTCCAACTCGCTTCATTATCGGAAGTTTCGGCTGCCCCATTTGCTGCGCATTTCGCTTTTTTTTTTTTTTTGCTACTCTTCCTTTCTGTGTATTGCTTCTTCCATTTATTGGCGGATTCTGTCTATTTTCAAAAACCAATGTTAGAAGGTGGACTCCATTTGGCAATTTCCAACACGACTGCTCACAGCTCTTTGAGGATTTGAAAAGAGACCCGCAGCTTGTCTTTTTTCCACTTAAGTTCACGTTTGCAGCATTGTTGTTGAGCTACAGGAGTTCTCTCATTAAGTCGTGGCTCAGGTCTTATTTTTGGTCACATAACTTCCAATGGAGCCATAGATTTGATTGCCCATTCTCTCTTCCATGTTAATTATTTTTTAAAATGTATTTTTATTATTTACATAATCAGAGCTGGGCGGCCCGGTAGTTGAATGGTTAGCACGTCAACTTCATAGTGCAGAGGTACCGGGTTCAATTCCGGCTCCGGCCTTCCTGTGTGGAGTTTGCACGTTCTCCCCGTGCTTGCGTGGGTTTTCACTGGGTCCTCCGGTTTCCTCCCACATTCCAAAAACATGCATGGCAGACTGATTGAACACTACAAATTGACACAGTTAACACACCGCTCTTTCCTCGTCTCCCACTGTAGTAACAGTGAAGCCCAGCGCTACATACACTTTGTCAAACTTCCTCGTCTTCGTTTTCGGGTGACTTTCTTTTGTCTCATTATCTTCGTCTCTCTCCACCTTTCTTTTCATATTGTCTCTTGGGAAGGGGTAGGGAACTCCGGTTCGTTGGGAACCATATCCTGCCTGTTTTAGATCCCTCCCGACTCCAACATACCTGATTCTCAACTCAACTGTAAGCACTTTCAAACAGCCATCACTGCATGCAAAGTGCTGTACATGGAGCAACTAACATATACAACACTAAAGCAATAAATCAGTAACAAAGATGTTAGAAAGCACGAAACAGTAAAAATTAGACCAAATCTGAGTCATGCTGAGTCAAATGCCAAAGAATACAAGTGAGTTTTGAGGCAGGTTTTAAAGATGGGCAGCGAGGGAGCTTGCTGAATGTTCATTGGGAGGTCACTCAGGAGAGAGGGACCAGAAACGGAAAAGGCTCGAACCCCTCTAGGCCTCCGTTTTGTCCTTGGTACTTCTAATAATGTCTTTTCCACAGACCTGAGGCGCCGGGCAGGTGTGTCGGGGCGGATGAGCTCAGAGAGGTAAGGTGGCGCTAGGTCATTTAAAGATTGGAAAACAAATAATAGGATCTTAAAAAGAACTCCAGAATGTATCAGGAACCAGTGAAGGGATGACAGAGTAGGAGTTATGTGCTCCCTCGAGTACCAGTTCCAACTTGATGAACTGACCGTTTGAATCAGGTGTATTCAAGAAGATTGAGATCTACAACAGGCAGGATATGGCTATCGAGGAACCAGAGTTCCCTAACTCTGCTCTTGAGGTTTTATTTGCTGCATTTCATACCGCCTGCCCGTTGCAAAAAACAAAACAAAAAAAACTACACGATAGAGGTAATGCTCTCTATGCACCACTGCCAACTGCTGGAGTGGATGTGCAATTACATTTTATTCTATTCTCTTCGGCAAAAAAAGGATGTTCCCCAGCGTCACACGCGCCCCCCTTGGCACTGCATCGCTCCCCACCTTTTGAGAAGGACTGGGCTAAAGTAACTCCAAACGGACAAATTGCAATACGCACCGCAAGAAAAACAAAATGAAAACTTTGGAGTGGCCTAGTCAAAGTCCTGATCTGAATCCTATTGAGATGCTGTGGCATGACCTTAAAAAGGCGGTTCAGGATAAAAAAAAACCCTCCAATATTTCAAGTTTCAAGTCAATTTTATTGTCAAATGTGCAACATACAGCACAGATGAAATTTCTTTCCTCTCAACTACAGGAGAGAGAGATATGGCTGAATTACAACAATTCTGCAAAGATGAGTGGGCCAAAATTCCCCACAGTGCTGTGAAAGACTTATCGCAAACACTTGATTGTAGTTGTTGCTGCTAAGGGTGGCCCGACCAGTTATTAGGTTTAGGGGGCAAATTTTTTTCGCACAGGGCCATGTAGGTTTGGATTTTGTTTTCCCTTGAATAATAAAAACTTTAATTTCAAAACTGTATTTTATGTTTACTGGTGTTATTTTTGACTAATATTTACATTTGTTTGATGATCTAAAACATTTAATTGTGACACAACATGCAGAATCAAGAAGGGGGCAAACACTTTTTCTCACCACTGTAAGTCCGTTGGTAAAGGAGGGCCTGTTTATGCCACAGAAAACACAGTTTCACTTTGAAAAATATGCGGGGATCTTGCACACCAACCTCGACACATTTGTCACATAGGCTTGCACACACAACATTATTTTTAGTAAGGCTATGTTCGGCTTTTGCTGATTACATTGGTCATAAATCAAACAAAATCACACCTTTGTTTCTTTAGATGTTTTTATTGTTTTACTGATAAAGAACTCAACACTAGTATCTCTCAACAATATAATTAAATATCAAATAAACGCATCTATTTTTCGAGTCGGGTTGGGAGTGGGTGGGGCCAGAAAAATATTGATCAGTGGGCATCGCCCCCGATTGCTTGCCCACGGCAACAGGTGTGGTTGTTTGTAGAGAATGACATCAGAGAAAAGTGATACAAAATGAGTCAGTGTAGTACATCATACATTGGAGTCAAAGTGTTACAACATCCTTCTTTAGTTTTTTAATAATTCATTTCCAATATTTATTTTAAATCACTGACATGAACGACAGCCTCCAAGATGAGGATGAACAGTAGAGGATGAACACCATCTCAGTGTCGTTAATGAGTCTTCAAAGCACAAATATGATATATTGTGCAGGTTGGTTTTTCAAAACTCACAAAAAAAACCCCAACCTGTGAAATGATTCAGTATTCAGTAGTTTAAGTAGTCTTTTCTTCTGCCGCTGCTTTCCAATTCCATTCCTTAGCTCATTTGTTTCTCCAACATTTTCTGTTTGAGAGTTGATTCCAATTTGTTTAATTATTTTACATCTGCTGGTGGTTCCCTCCAGCGGCAGTGGGAGGAAGCGAAGCACTGCCACCCTGTTGGGCATCCACAAATCCCATCCTCTGCCTCCTCTTCCTCTGCTCAGTCATCTACACGCACACGCACACAGTCAGTAGAAATATAACGTACAGTCATGGTAATGTCTACTGCAAAAAACAAAGATGGCTGCTGCTCCCTGACTCCATACCTTTGTTTATAATGTCTGTGTGCTTTTCTTTTGCCATTTTTCTCGGGCAGTTTTTTCCTTGCTTCTAGTCTAGTGTATATTCTAGTCTGCTATTCTTTTTTAAATAACCTATTTTTAATTAATTTTGCATGTGTTCAAAAGCTTGTTTCTAAATAGTCTGTTAGTTGTAAATGGTCAAGGCGTTGTTCTTTTATAGTTGTTTAAACTGTCTTTGCATTATTTTGACAATTTGTTTTATTAAGACTTTATTTTCACTGTTATGTCTGCTTTTCCAATACAGACTTAATTTTCTATTTTTTTAAATAGGCTTTTTAAAAATATACATTTTTGCATTTTACAATTATTTTAAATATTTTTTTCAATTTTTTTTATAATGGGCTTCCTTTTTAATCTTTACATGTATTTTAAGATTTATAAAAATACATTTCACACAGCTTTGTTAATATTCCGTCGGTTATTTAAATACAGTTGTACATGGATTTACACGTGTGCCCAATTTAATACGTTTTTTTCTGAATTAACAGCTGGCACTCACTTTTTTCACTTTGTGTGATGAGGAAAATTTGAGTTACGAGTGTGACTCAGACATTTTACCACTCGAGTGAAGTGATAAAAAACAGAAGCAAACAAGGTGGGATTTCTACAATGCAAATCAGTTTAAGAACAACATTTTCAGACAAAGATTGGTTTTACAGTGAAACTCCTCTCCAACGAAATAATGTTTGCGACAAGAAATTTTTCACAACAGGGGACTTTTCACTATAGCAAATTTATCTCAGATGTAAACATCATTTATGATCAGCATTCACTTTCACTTACATCAATTTCTTGCATAATGTCTTTTACTTTGCTTCCACCATCTTTCCTTTTTATTACTTTTATCCTGTCTTCAAGCATTAAAGCTTTTCTTTTCTTCACTCCGTGGTCTGCAAAGGTCCGTTTTTGTAGCCATTTTATCAATGCAACATTTGTGCTGCATCTGAAACTAACAATAACAAATACTTTCTGTACTACTGCGCATGTGTAAGCCACTGTGGTGTTTGCTGTTGCCGTTTCCAAGCTAAGCAGTAGGAGTCGCTGTAGACTGAGGTTGGATTAGACTTTTGCGGAAGGCTTGTTTACATTGTAGTGAATCTCGTTGCGAGGCAAGGGCAGAGAAAAAGATTTCGTATAACGCAACAGGGGGGGGGGGGGGTTTCGTTGTAGGGGGGACAGAAAAGTGGGAATGTTTTTAATGCATGAATTTTTTCACACTAGGGGGTATTTTCGCCCATGCAGGTTTCGTTATAGAGGAGTTTCACTGTATTGTATACCCAAACTATGTTTCTTGGCAGCGATGTGCTCAGTTGCGCGAATGTCATTTGTTCCATTATTACATGTGTATGGCCAAGTGGTTGGCGCGTCAACCTCAGTGCAGAGGTACCGGGTTCGATTCCAGCTCTGGCCTTCCTGTGTGGAGTTTGCATGTTCTCCCCAGGCCTGCGTGGGTTTTCTCCGGGTACTCTGTTTTCCTCCCACATTCCAAAAACATGCATGGCATAGGTGTCAAACTCAGGTCCTGAAGGGCCACTGCCCTGCATGTTTTCCAAGTCTCCCTGTTGCAACACACCTGATTCAAATCATCAGATCATCATCATCAATCAGCAAGCTCTGCGGAACCCTGCCATTGAACCTGTTCATTTGAATCAGGTGTGTTGCAACAGGGAGACTTGGAAAACATGCAGGACAGCGGACCTCCAGGACCTGAGTTTGACACCTATGCTTTAAATTGTCCCTAGGTGTGAGTGTGAGCGCAAATGGTTGTTTGCCTATGTGTGCCCTGCAATTGGCTGGCAACCGGTTCTGGGTGTCCCCCGCCTACTTCCCAGAGGCAGCTCTGGATAGGCTCCAGCACGGATGGATGTGTATGTATTTGTGTGTGTGTGTGTCACACCTTTTGCATGTAACAGCCATGTCTCTCTTTTCAGTTATTTTTTTCTGATGCAGTGTTGTGAGCTAGGTGGGCGAAGCCCGTGATCTGTAATCGATGGTTTTATAGGTGCAGGTGCAGCTGTGTGTTCGTGTCAGACTACTCACATTTCTGACCTCATTGTGCTTTTTAAACATTTCAATTCTGTATTCCTCATATTTTCCTGCTGAGCTAGTTTTCGTTCTGTTGCGCCTACAATTTCGTGTCTCCCATTTCTCCTGTCCCACTCTAATTACCATATTTTTCTGACTGTAAGTCATACTTTTTTCATTGTTTGGCTGGTCTTGCGACTTATACTCAGGTGTGACTTGTACATCGTGAGCCAAAAACGTGATGTCTGTATAGCTTTAAACTCCTTTCACTGCTGCATCATCCTGTCTTGGCTCCAATGTTCTTGGCCACTTATTAAAGTAGTTTTTTTTTTTTTAAACTTGGGTCGTTTTGATGCAACAAATAAAATGGAAGAAAGCATGAGAAAGAGGCCTCGGCTTTCCACAAGTCAGGTATTAGCGCTTCTCTCTTTCGTATAGATGGTTACTGTGATCAATGGGGATAGCCCACGTGATGCATGACAACGTCATGATGCAAACAGATGTGCGCTTCTTACTTTCTATCCTCAATAAAAGACATTATACTCAAGTCTTTTACCAAAACTAATAAAGAGTCGGTTTCCACCTCACTCCAAAAGGGTGCTGCATGTCAGTTCCGCGATATTTGTTCACCTCTGCTTGTCTTTCCGGTGGGCTGCCCACCTAACGCCACACAGCATTTCCTGTACTCTAAAAGACTCCTTTTGGATGGAGCATGCGCAGCACACAACCAAATGTTCCATTTGAGGGTGGTATTCCAATATGTGCTTATATGGCCAAATGTTCGGGAATAAGGAGCAAAGAAGTGACCTAGGTCCTTTATTTGTGTTTTTAAAATTACATTCTGAGCATATTTGGGTTTTTACAGGGGTTTACATGCCGTTTTACAGTCTGAATATTGCTAATATAACGGTTTTATACAATACAATACTCCTTTATTTTGAAAGGGTTTTTAATTGCATATGAATGTAGTAATTGTTCTTGGTCTCGGTTTTTATCAAATAAATTTCCGCCCAGAAATGCATCTTATAATACAGTCAAGACTTATGTTTTTTTTCTCTTCCTAATGATGCATTTTTTTGACTGGTACGAGTTATACTCCCTTCGCGACTTATGGTCCAAAAATTATGGTATATATGAGTGGAGGTCATGAACACAAAAGGTTCCGAGAGGCTGTTTGTAAGATGAAATGTTTGTAGGTCAAGACATCACTATTTGTCTATCATTGTCATTTGAAGTCATTAAAAAATACTGTCGTGTGGTGTTGAAGAAAAGGAAACGGTGAGTGTGTTGCAAAATACGTCTTCTTTCTACACTTTTCCAAATTTGCCACACAGAGCATTCTGTACCGAACTCCATCCATCCATCCATCCATTTTCAGAACCGCTTGAACCTCACTAGGGTCGCGGTGCACCGAACTCACCCCTAATAATTATGTCAACAAGCATCGTACTGAGAACGTACCATACTGCAATTTATCTTTAAAGTAAAGTCGATGAGCATATGTCGACGGAGAAGGAGAGATCGTCAACAGAGATTTCTTATCTTCGCTGGATTCCTCTCAGAGTGACAAGTTCAGTTGAGGCTGCCTAGGTGTTATTGTTTGGGAGGCACGTGCTGACGAAGGAATTGCTGAAGACTTGGCGGCCTGAGTCTGCTTCATTCTTCTTCTCTGCGGTGCTTAACGGTGGCTGGCAAGTAGTCTTCTTATTGTGTCATAGTGTTGGAAATGAGCGGCTGCTCGACGTGAACTGCGGCATGAAGGGGAACTACAGTATCATGTAGTGCACAGTAAAAAATAAGGCATTTTCCGAACATTTATGGACATCAGTCAGTGTTTGCTCGAATCTACAAATGTTCAAAACTTGGGGACCTTGACCTTCGTTCATGTGTGGCACAGGATTTTTTTTGTATTTTATACACATTTCGTTTTTGTCCTTTCTGACACTGTTGACCTGCCTTTCGTTATACTTTACTGATTTATTTTTGCATTGACATTTTGTTGTGTCACATTTTCAACACACTCACTTTGTTCTTTATTTAATAAACTAGATTTTGTACTGGTACCATCACTCTGTTGTTTTGGGGAACAAATTTGACAGAAAGCAGTACAACAAAGTGTGTTTTTAGAATATAAAACACTCCGAAGAGAGACAGATCATAATCTCTGTTGCTGACACTGCAGATTTTCAGAGATATCTACAGGACAGCTCTACACATTGACAGTATAGTGTGCATGCCATGACCTAGCACCATCGCTGTCCCCCTAATATTTTACAATAGAAGTGCTTTGTTTTTTTTAATGAAATGCAATAAACAGAAAAAAAATGTGTTTTTCCAGGAGCTTGGACAGATTGATGGCACTTCCATTCCTTTCACTGGCGAAAGTTGATTTGAGAGAAGAATGAATTGAGTTACAAAACTGGCCACTAAAGGAACTAAACTCCCGAGCCAGTGTACCACTAAATGTAATCTGTTTTGTTTAGCTTCTTTGCATACCTGCTCTTTGAGCTCTGTAAGCTGCGTGGTGAGCGTCATCACCACTTTCATGGTGGAGGCAAGCTTGTCCTGCAGCATCCTCATCTCGTTCTGCTCGCCGTCACCATCGGTGACTACCAGTGACATGGCCTGCATGCGGGGAAACCAATCCAGGTTGTTGTTCTGCAACACACCAGGCGTTCAGGAATGTAGTTGCAGTCTCAGGGGCGTGATGAACATCTCTTGTACCTTGATCATCATGGCCACATAGCTCTCTGGCCCCGTGTAGTCTGTCTTGTTCTTCTCGCGCACAAGAACGATAAAGTATAAGTAATTCCAGATGTTGTGCTCCAGCTTGATATGCTCCTCGAATGATACAGTCTTGTTGTCAAACTTGTCTCGTTCCAGACCTGAAAGCATAAAGCACTACATCACTGGCTGTGATAACTGAATACAGTGGTGCCTTAAGATACATTTCATTGGTTCCATGACCACTCTCGCAAATCGAAAAACTCTTTACCTCAAATAATTTTAATGAGCCATTAATCCATTCTAGGCCCCCCCCCCCCGCCTCCCAAACAAACCAAAAAAAACCACCCAAGAAAAAATGGTGCTCTATAATCTAGCCATCGATCTTTTTCCGATCCACTTTATCCTCACGAGGGTCACGGGGCCTATCCCATCTGTCTTCGGCAGAGATGAAAGTGGACTTTTCTGAAAATCCCGGAAAATAAACACACACACACGCACACACACGCCTGGCCGATCACGCATGAATCAGTTTACACAAAACGCTATTCAAATACTCGACATTCAATGACTAATCCTCCTTTTGTGTGCACACGTGCACCCTTTGTGGCTTCCGTTCTCGACGAAATTTCGAAATCTCCGAGAAATGGCGAGGCCATGAGAATGCGAGGCGAGGGTATTACTCTTGTGGCGACGCCACTCAAGCTCAGCGAGCCTCAGCAGTAGATAGTCCGCTGCTCCCTGCTGTGTGTGCTTCAGCGCGAACATGTACGCATGCACGTCTTTTGATTTCAACCAATCAGCGCCGACGCAACGACGACACACACCCGACGTCACACACGACAACAGCTAAGCTGAACTAGCCGAGACGACACTCGAAGTCGGACGGACACGTTTTTCTGCCAATCTGTGTGTTTCCCTTTTTGTCAAAATATATTTTTTACGACAACTGTCTTGTCCACGGTGTCTTTTATTCGTTCCACTGGGGTTTAGCAAGTGTGTTTATAAAGAGACGAAAATCTCTTTACTGTTACTAGTGTTAGTGTCTCAACATGGCTACGCTCGTGAAAGCAAAACAACGATCTCAAACGCGTCTTCGTTCAATGTTGTCAACTCATATCCGGATTAATTTTAGGCAAATTTTCCTCAATTCTCCGGAGAGATTTTCATAAAAATTTGAAAAACCCGGAATTCCGGGAAAATCCCGAGGACTTTCATCTCTGCTTCGGGCAGTCGGCGAGGGACACCCTGAACCAGTTACCAGCCAATCGCAGGGCACACACAGACGAACAATCATCCATGCTCACACCGAGGGATAATTTAGAGTGTTCAATCAGCCTACCATGGATGTTTTTGGAATGTGGGAGGAAACCGGAGTCCCCAGAGAAAACCCACGCGGGCACGGGGAGAACATGCAAACTCCACACAGGCCCCGTTTCTTAGTGTTTTGTCCGAATGAAATGAAACTTTGGCCATAACTAGTTTATTATATTCAAAACATCACATCAAAACACTAGGGTCTTTGGCCTTTTTTTCTCCGTTCTACAGTATATGTTCTAGATGGCCTCCATTTAGCTCCGTGCATTTCTTGAGGCGCAGCACGAAGTTGTCCATGACGTTCTTACAGACTGAATTGGTAATGGCTCTCATCTCCTCCCTGATGGCTTTCTTGAGTTCTGTGATGGTTCTGGGTTTCCCTGCGTAGACTCTGTCCTTAAGATAGCCCCAAAGAAAAAAATCTGGGGGGCTTAGGTCCGGGCTATGGGGTGCCTACTCAAAATCAGTCTTGAGACTGATCACTCGACCTCCGAAGTTCTCTTTCAGCCAATCTCGGGACAGGTTTGAGGTGTGAGAACTTGCTCCATCTTGCTGGAACCAGAAATCTCGGCCAGAGGCATCATTGGACCAATCTTCATCGAAGAATCTGGCGCAGCAGTGACAGTCACCAAGGAGCGGTATGTGGAGGTCCTCAAAACCTTCAAGAATGAGCTCCAGACCATCTACCCGTCGCTCATAAGCAAGTTCTGGTTCCAGCAAGACGGAGCAAAAATGGCTAAATAAAGTACAACCGAACTGTTTTGCTTCCGTTGGCTTTTTAAAAATGTGTTTTTAGCGTGTGTCCGTATGTCTTAGCTGCTACCGTATGCTTTAAGCTAACATACCTGGTATGTTTTAGCGTGCATGCATGCTACCGTATGCTTAAAGCTATCGTGTTTTTAGCGTGCGTGCATGCATGCTGTATGTTTAAGCTGGCGTATGTTTTACCATGCCTGGCTGCGCCCAATAATACAGTGTGTTTTGTGTATGTGTCAAATACGGAAATAGCACCTGTTACTGAGACTGCGCCCAACAATACTGTGCGTCGAATGGTCGTGAAAATACGGTACATGGATATTTTAATATATGTATTCTATAATTATATATTGATGTCATTCTATATTATAAATAGGTAATATTAATCATGGATACTGTTAAATAGGGTTAGGACCATAAATGGGTATTACAAAATCTGGATATTATCCATCCATCCATTATTTGATCCGCGTAACCACACAAGGGTCGCAGGTGTGCCTGGAGCCAATGCCAGCTGTCTTTGGGCAGCAGGTGTGTACGCCCTGAACTGGTTGCCAGCCAATCGAAGGGCTTGGATATTGTTATTTAAATCTTTATCCTGTTTACGGTTTTTACTATCACGTTGTGTTTGGCACAGCGTTTAATCCGAGATACCCCCACCCTTTTTTTTCTTTTGGTCCGGGCTTGGACCAGCAGTGGTATTGAAATACTGCCCAGGTGTCAAACTCACGCTGTCGGTATGAAAGGCAGTGGCATACCATCAATGTCAAACGGAATCAACACACCTCCAAAATAATTTTTTTCAGGAACCACAAACCAAAAATCCAATGAAATTCCAAAATGTAAAATGTACTATTCCACAATACTGTCATTTGCAAATTCCTTTCAAACTATTTTCAGTTAAATACACTACAAAGTCGTGATTAACTTCCGAGTTTTTTTTCTTCAATTATTCACACATTTGGAACAAAGTCCTGGGACACTGAATGAGCGTTTGGGAACTGAGGACACGACTCGAAGCGTTGTCGGTGGAATTCTTGCCCAGTTTTCTCGATGTACAAATTCGGATGCACAACAGTCTGGGGTCCCCGTTGTTGTAGTTTGCGCTTCATAATATGCCACCCATTTTCAATGGGAGATGGTCTGGACTGCTGGCAGGCCAGTATTGTACAAAGCCATGCTGTGGCAACAGCAGAATGTGGCTTGGCATGTAGCAACAAAGTGTTAACTACCAATGGTTTTCTGATGTGTTCTGAGCCCACGTGGCAAAATCCTTTGCACAATCATGCGGGGTTACAATGCGGAATGTTGTGGTCATGTTTTTGAACTTGACTTTAACGTGCAGAGATTTCCCTACATTTTCTGAATCTTTTTATATTATGGAAAGTAGATGATGATATCCATGAATCCCTTGCAACTGTACTTTGAGAAACGTTAAACTGTTGGACTATTTACTCATGCAGTTTTTCTGGTGCACCTCGGCCCATCCTTGCTTGTGAACAATAGAGCCATGGGTGTATTTTTTTTTTCTGAAACATTTATTTTGTGCATGCAACGTATGAGTTGAAAGCCGTCCAACTCGGCATGTGTGTCCGGATGGCGCCCCCTGAGTGGCTGCCTCTCCAGCAGCGCATATCCCAGTTTGAGTTTCTTTTCGTCCTTTTACTTTATTTATTTCTTCTTCCCATTTTGTTTAGCGTGGTTTTGTACCCCAAACCTACGGGGGGGGGGGGGCAGCTTCATTTCTGCTCATCTCCTTTATTTGGTTTAATCTTTTTACGTATCCTGTGAACGGAGATCCCGATGGCACACGCAACTCCATTGTTTACAGTAAGGACCAGCTGTTAGCATGGCGGGCTAACAGCGGGCTACTGGCCGGTGACAAACCGGATATCCCACGCGAGTTGAAGAGGAGGAGACGAGGGTGTCGAGCCGGGAAGGACCGCCGCACAAGGAGGAGAAAGTACAGACATGTCCTCCCGTCCGTCATCATGGGGAATGTAAGATCGCTCCCTAACAAGATGGATGAGGTGGCGGCGCTAACGCGACATCAAAGGGAGTACCGTGAGGCTAGCCTGATGCTACTCACTGAGTCGTGGCTAACAGCGATCACTCGGGACACACATGCCGAGTTGGACGGCTTCCAACTCATACGTGCGGACAGGAGTGAAGGGAGTGGAAAGAGAAAAGGTGGGGGACTGGCTGTTTTTGTGAATGACAAATGGTGCAATCCGGGGCATATCACGATCAAAGACAAACTCTGCAGCCGGGACATTGAACTGCTAGCCATTAACCTCAGGCCCCATTATCTCCCGAGGGAATTCTCACACGTCATAGCTGTGACAGTGTACGTCCCCCCGTCGGCTAATGGTGATGCAGCGCGTGATGCCCTGATGACTGTCGTGAGCAGGCTGCAAACACAGTCCCCCAACGCCATGCTGATCATCTCTGGGGACTTCAACCATGTCTCTCTGTCGTCCTCCCTTTCAACCTTCACGCAATATGTAACCTGTGCCACTAGAGACAATAAAATTTTGGACTTGTTTTATGCCAATACCAAGGAGGCATATAAACCCCTCCCCTCCTCCCTCTTGGAAGAGCAGACCACAACTTGGTATTTCTCGAGCCTGTGTACAAACCACTGGTGCACAGGCAGCCAACTGTGACCAGAATGGTCAGGAAATGGTCCACGGAAGCTGAAGATGCTCTGCGGGACTGCTTCGACACGACCAGGTGGGAACTCTTCAGCGAGGTTCACGGGGAGGACATTGATGCACTCACTGACACCATCACGGACTACATAAACTTCTGTGAGGAGAACACCGTACCCACCAGAACTGTGCGTTTTTTCCAACAGCAAACCATGGATTAATCCCGACATAAAGGCCCTCCTGAAGGAGAAGAAGAGAGCTTTTATGTCGAGAGACAGAGAGGAGCTGAAGGCCGTGCAGATTCGGCTGAGAAGAAAGATCAGGGAGGGGAAGAAGATATACAGGATGAAATTGGAGGACCAGTTGCAGGCCAACAATGTCGCTGGTGTCTGGAGGGGCCTGAAACCCATCTCAGGCCATGACAGCCCAAAGACATTGACTGAGAAGGACAAGAACTGGGCAGATGGACTGAACCGTTTCGACCAGTCGTCTGTCCCTTCCCCCAACCACCAACTGCAACCACTCTCACTGAGGACTTCTTCTCCTCCCCCTCCTCTTTCGACCAGCTCTCATCAACCCAGTCTGTCACCTGGTTCCTGCCTGTCCGTCACAACAGAGCAGGTGAGGAACCAACTGAGGAAGATGAATGTGAGGAAGGCAGCAGGTCCAGACAAGATCAGTTCCCGGCTCCTCAGGACCTGCTCTGACCAGCTGTGTGACATTGTCCAGCACATGTTCAACCTGAGCCTGAAGCTGGGCAGAGCTCCACAGCTGTGGAAAACTTCGTGCCTGGTCCCAGTGCCCAAGACCCCCCACCCTAAGGAGCTGAACAGCTACAGACCGGTGGCGCTGACGTCTCACCTGATGAAGACGCAGGAGAGACTCGTCCTCGCCCACCTTCGACCGCTGGTGAGCCCGGCACTGGACCCGCTGCAGTTTGCCTATCAGCCTGGCATCGGCGTGGAAGACGCCATTATCTACCTCCTCCACTCAGTGCTGTCACACTTGGAGAAGGCTGGGAGCACTGTGTTCATGTTCTTTGATTTCTCCAGTGCCTTCAACACTATCCAGCCCAACTTGCTGGGAGGCAAACTGCAGAACGCCGGAGTGGACCACCATCTCACAGCATGGATCACAGACTACCTCACAAATCGGCCGCAGTACGTGAGGTTGCAGAGCTGTGAGTCGGACAGGCTTCTCTGCAGCACTGGAGCGCCGCAGGGGACTGTTCTGGCTCCATTCCTGTTCATCCTCTACACCTCGGACTTCAGACACGCCACTCCAAACTGCCACCTTCAGAAGTTCTCCGATGACTCTGCGATTGTTGCCCTCATTACAGAGGGGGACGATCGGGAGTACAGGGGAATGACGAAGGACTTTGTGGACTGGTGCCAGCAGAATCTCCTCCAGATCAACCCTAGGAAAACTAAGGAGTTGGTTGTGGATTTCTGCAGGAAACAGTCCTCACCAGCACCGATGAACATCCAGGGTATGGACATAGAGAGGGTGACCTCCTACAAGTACCTAGGTGTTCTTCTGAACAACAAACTGGACTGGTCTACAAACAGGGACACCCTGATTAGGAAAGGACAGAGCCGACTCTTCCTACTCAGGAAACTGAGGTCTTTTGGGGTTCAGGGCACGCTCCTTAAGACTTTCTATAACTCGGTGGTGGCCTCGGCCATCCATTATGGCATTGTCTGCTGGTCAGGCAGCATCTCAGCCCGGGACAGAAAGAGACTGGAGCGACTGGTCAGGAAGGCCAGTTCTGTCCTGGGCTGCTCCCTTGACACTCTGGAGGAGGTGGGCAACAGAAGGATGCTAACTAAGCTAAAAGCTATGATGGTCAGTCCCTCCCACCCTCTCCAGCCTGCCCTGACAGCACTAGGTAGCTCCTTCAGCCAGAGACTGTTACACCCGCGCTGCAAGAAGGAGAGATACAGACGCTCGTTCCTACCAACTGCTGTCAGGCTGCTGAATAAAAAATAGCAACAATAATACTAATAATAATTAAATGATGTGGAAAACAACTGTAAATAGCACTGCGATTTATCCATTTTGTATTTATATTGCACTTAATTGAACGGTGTTTGTTTGTTTTTTCTTCTTCTTTCCGCCTACATTCTTGCTGCTGGGGGCTGTAAATTTCCCCAGTGTGGGACAAATAAAGGATATCTTATCTTATCTTATCTTTTCCACCCCTTCAATTCTGCTGAAGATTGCACATTTCCCCAGTGTGGGACAAATACAGGTTTTCTTATCTTATCATATCTTATTCACTTCGCTTCTTCTACATATCGAGAGGAGCTGGATGAGGTGGCTTGGGCATCTGATTAGGATGCCTCCTGGAGGCCTCCCCGGTGAGGTGTTCTGGGCATGTCCCACCAGCAGGATGACCCAGGACACGCTGGAGAGACTATGTCTCCCAGCTGGCCTGGGAACGCCTCGGGATACCCCGAAAAGAGCTGCAACAAGTGGCTGGGGAGAGGGAGGTCTGGGCTTCCCTGCTAAAGCTGCTGCCCCAGTGACTTAACCCCGGATAAGTGATAGAAAATGGATGGATGGATGGATGGGTGGGTGTATTCACACCGAAAAGTCCTTTGGTCTGGACCAATAGTGGACTTAATTTTTTTCGTTTAGTGCGGTTCATAATCACACTGCACTTTTTGTGGCGTGTGATGATCGGTGCGCCAATTCGACAGAAGTGACTCGGGTGCCACGCAGAGGACAAACCCGTAAATGGAGGAAAACATGTAATTCCAACGTGCTGCATTCTTGAAAAGACAAAGGATCACCATGGGCTGATATTTCCCACACCGGCTATGCGGGCTTGTAAAGCCCATAATGTCACACGTATCCTGTATTTGGTGCGGATCGGCAGTGGTTTGTACTCAGACTTGTAGCAGACCGTATTAAAGGGGGGATCACACGGCAACATTTGCACCGGGGCTGCCCCAGGCGAGCGTTCACACGTGCAAAGTTACACCGATGTAGCCCCTGAAAACAGCTTAAACCGGAGCAAATTTAACCCAGCTCAAAGAGGTGGTTTAAAAATTTGCTCCGGAGCAAATGCTCATTTGCGGGGGGAGTAGCCTCGCTACGCATGAGAAGAGTTGATTACATACGGCGAGAATGCGTTGTTTTTGTGCTCTGTTGTACTTGAGGTGGCTTGGGCATCTGATTAGGATGCCTCCTGGAGGCCTCCCCCGGTGAGGTGTTCTGGGCATGTCCCACCAGCAAGACACCTGTTGTGTGTTCACAACCCTCCCCCATAGAATTTATCTTGTGATTTTGTCTCTTGAATTACTGCTTGGCGCATTATGTTTGCTTTTCTGAGTGTCATTGAAGTCATCGTTGATTTACGTTTTCAGGGGCGGTCATTGAACGCCTCTCGAGCAGAAGGCACGGAGACCGAGAAGGACGTCCCTGTACAGTAGTTGCTTGAGTTGTGTATGTTTTAAAAAGAACCAACACGACAGCTCTTTGTTTTCTATCGTTTTGCATCGCTGCACAAACTGCCGTGTGAACGCAAGTGGGGTTACGCCGGGGCTGCACCGGGGTTAACACGCTCACCGGCTTTGTACGTGTGAACGCTCCACAAAATTTGCTCTGGTGTAAGATATATCGCAACAAAATACATCGGTGTAGCACCGAAGCAAATGTGTGCTGTGTGAACACACCTTGAGTCTGTTTGGAATCGCACCAAGACCACCTCAAAAAATGGACTTCGGTCATGTTGTTTGCTCCACACCAGGATGCATTTGTGTGTATTTACATCTGCATAAAAGGTCCGGGCCAGCGTAGGAAACAAAGCCTTGTCCAAATTTCTTTGACCGAAGATCCACTTTTCGATCAACCAATCTCCCGCGATCGACCCGCTTGGGCGCATACGCACGCACACACCTACACACGCATGCCATGATGAGCAATAGCCTGACGCTGATGTATGCAATGCACTGAGGCAGCCTGTTCATGATTGTAGCTCACGTGTATCGTTTTAAAATGCTTCTCTCGGCCCTCCAGATTCCCATTCTTTGCCCGCCCCCTCGGTGAATTGGTCAAAACAAACTCTGAATGAGAATAATGATAATAACGATAAAAGATGTATCGTTATAATAACGATAAAAGATATAGCGCAACAACTCTGATCACAAGCTGCAACTGCAGACTGCTGAGCACTAACAATTTGCGGTGACGCGGTCACACGTCACCGTCGGTTAAAGATGACCTGCATTATTTGATTTTCTTTTTTAAATACTTTTTGTGAAAGTGAGACTGAAAGAATGATTAGGGTGCAGTGTGCATTAATGCAAAAATATATATATACAGGGTGTCCATAAAGTCTCTTACATTTCAAAAAATCATGAAAAATGCAATTGATTAGGTATTTTATTCAGATTTGTTCTATTGTATTCAGCGTTCATTAAAGGCTTTTTTTTAACCTCTTTGAATACATTTCTACATGGGCACCATTAGTTGCATGAAGCACATCAAGCTCGATTACTTGCCATGTTCGCTGGAGCATAGTCTCATCAATTGTGGCAATGGCATCAGTAATCCTTTGCTTTAGATCAGAAATGTCCCTTATCTTTGTTCGATACACAATATCTTTAACATAGCCCCATAGAAAGAAGTCCAGGGGAGTGATATCTGGTGAACGTGGCGGCCAAGGGATTGGGCCATCCCTTCCAATCCACCGGTCTGGAAATGTTTGATTGAGGAGCCCACGAACATGCAGCCCCTTATGTGGTGGTGCATCATCTTGCTGAAAAATGATGGTCGGTTGAAGATCATTCAATTGTGGAGCGACACATCCAGTTAATAGGTCAAGGTAAACATTTGCATAAATTGATGTCTCGAAGAAAAATGGACCAATTATTCGATTTCACATGATATACACACAAATGCAGTGTGATGAAAAAAAAACGTTAATAAACACTGAATACAATAGAACAAATAAAATGTCTAATCAATTGCATTTTTAATAAATTTTTGAAATGGTAAAGAGACTTTATGGACACCCTGTATTACGAACATGCACAAACACACAAATGTTTTTTTTCCCCCTCTACACCCCTCAGATCGACTTGGGACCAGTCCTGGATCTACTGCTCGATCGCTAGCGGCGTAATGGGCACTCCTGCATTAAAGTATTAACTACAGCTGTCAAACGATTAAAATATTTAATCAAATTAAAAACACAACTGTCATAATTAACTCAAATTAACTCAGAATTAATCGTGATTACTCACACAGTTTTTATCCTTTCTGAATTTCCTTTTATTTTTTTTGTCCTATTTTTTCCCGTTTTAATGCTTTCATCAATATGAAATCATGGATCAGTTTTCTATGTGCAAAATGCAAATATTTACTGAAACAACAATTTTGATTTTAAATTTTGCATGAACATTTTTCACTTGGAGCAGTTATTCACACAATCTATCACACAATAGGACTATCAACAACAGTGAAAAAAAATATTTTGTCACACAACAGCTCCTTTAGCAGCTCTTTTTAGGGAATCAAAACAGAGCAATATAAAATTATAAAGTGCACATCTAAGATAAACTAGTACTCAGCCTCAAGTGGATTTAAGCCATGGTTGCATACTTGGTTTTTCTCAAGTTTGCTTTGAACACAGCAGTCAGGCTATGTTGATTCTGTTGGTCCTTCTTGCGCGGAAGTTTCTCTACGGTTTTGTGTAGACATCATTTCGGATGACCACACTTGGTTCGAGGCATGCACAACACTGGAGACGTTTTATTTTCAGTGCGGTCACTACGACTGCACCGCTAAACTCTCGACGTGCCTCAGCGCACCGTCATTGTCAGACGAACACAGAGAAGCTCCACCCCCTTTATTTATATGGACACGGAACACGGGAACCTTCCACACAAAATAGTTCCAAACAAGTAACAATTGCGTCAGTGGCATACATCGTATTCGACAGGCTGCCTGGTCTTTATTCACCAGAGGCTCATCAACCTCGTCTCTTATTTCTCTCCCGAAACAGTGTCTTCTCCCACTTGGTGTACCTTAGCCTTCTCCGCTACATACAATTTCTGTCCATAGATTGTGATGGAGGCTCTCACGGGCAATCCGTAGTGGGGTTGTCAGATGCAATGCGAATGATTTCAGCTTGAGTCTAGCTGTGGACAATGTTGACAGGCTTGCATGCAGTCGCCATACATTTAGCTATGGCTTCAGCAAATTTGTTCTTCACCGTGTTATCCATTTTCTTTGCATTGAAATTCTCCATAGCTGTCTGTCTTAGGCGAGGGGGCGGAGTACTCATATCAGCTGTGTGCTTGGCCATTAAGTGGTATTTCAGACTCGACGTGCTAGGATGATAGCTCAGTTTACGACTGCAAAACATACAGGTAACTTTGGTCTTGTCAGTGGAACTATCTGGCAACTTTTTAAAAGTAAACTTTCCATTCATAAACTCTTTTAAGTGTCCGTTTTCTGAGTCTCGCACTGCCATGGCTGCAGAACAGACATGGGTGTGGACTTCTGCCGCGCGCTTGTTGTTTTGTTTCCGGTTTATTTATAGAGCAACGTAAAATCCGCTGTGACGTGTTGCCGCATTAATCTCGTGATAGAAAATTTTATCACGTTAAAATTGATTTAGATTAATGCCGATAATAATGCGCTAAACTGACAGCTCTAGTATTAAGATACTTTTTAAAATGAGAACAGTGAAACAACTATGGCATCTGTCCTGTATGAACATCCAAGTATGTTAACAACATACACAAGCAACAAAGTGCAACAATATATTGCCTAAAAACTGCAGCATACAGGACTGGTATATGACAAAATACAACAAAGTTAGGAGTATTTGCTACAAAATGAGACGAGTAAAAGACCTGGTGGCTTTCTTTCCACTCACTCACTGTCTCGAACTTGACCTCCCTCGATCACCACACAAGACAGCGTTGCTCAGCTGATGTCGTGCAATGAAGTTTTGAAGCCAGCCACGGGACGCTTCGAAGTCTTCGATGCCCATAGTTAGCGTTATGGAACTCGCTTCCTCTCTTATTAGCGGCCCAGTTTGCGTGAAGGTTTTAGCACGATAACAGTCAAGCCATTCCAGAAAACGTTTATTTACTCGACTGTCTGTCGAGCCGCAAGCAATTCACTCCGAGCATGTAAATAGCCAGAATCGGACTGAGCAAGAATCGCTTCCTCGTTTTTCAAAGTCTCGTCGATTTGAGTCTTTCCGTTTGACAGAGATCCGCAGGTGGTAGATAGGAGTTCTCCCTCTTTCTCTCTCCCTTTTTCTTCGCCTCCCCATCCCTTCCTGTACTCTGCAACTTCAAGTAATTGTGCCACCTGGCGTTGAAATGCCTGTCAGTCCAAATGAAACGAATGCAATCATTCACATCGAACCTTAATTGTGGACCAATCTTCGGCAGGCCGGATTAAAAAGACCAACAGGCCGTATCCGACCCACGGACCGTAGTTTGACCACCTCTGGTCTAGACACACTGTTGTGTTTACTTCGTATGTTCGTGTGTGTGTTTGTGTGTGTGCGTGCGCGCTCACGCCCATGTGTCTGTGTGTGTGTGTGGCTGGGTGAGGAGTGCACGACAGAGAGAGAGAGAGAGAGAGAGAGAGAGAGAGAGAGAGAGAAGGTGATTGGGCTTGTCTGAAAAGAGGAGCAGCTCTCTCTTCGCCTCCTTAATTGTCTTGTCATGAACACTTCTGCTGCTCGCTGGTGGGATAGCTGGACAGCAGCTCGCTGGAGCCTAATGGAAGCTACACTGTCAGAGCGGAATAAAGGCAATGCTGATGAATGTTAATGACTGTATGAGGTTTTATAATTAAAGATTTAAGTAAATATGTGTACTCCTATCGTCTTTGTCTCAAATATGTAAAAAAATAATACTGTTGACCGTATTTTCCGCACTATAGGGCACGCCAAAAAGTCTTCAATGTTCTTAAAAGCTCACGAGCGCCTTAAAATCCGGTACGTCTTTTGTATGGGCATTACGGTAATACATCGACTCCAAGATGGCTCCTTCCTGGAGACATGCTTCCAATGTTATAGCCTTCTGTTGGTTCAGTGAACCGTGTCTCTGCTTTATTACATAAGTTTTTGTTGCAGCTCCGAAAAAAGGAGAGCTGGTGTTCATTTTTTAAAACAGTCTCAACAAACACCGGTACGTCTTTGTCTGTCTCCGTGTCTTCTTCCGTTCGACTCGAGAGGCGTTCAAGACAAACGTAAACTCATGATTACTTCAATGAAACGACGAAAATTGGAAATAATACATCAAAGCTGAAAAGCAAGCGAGGATATCACAAAATAAATTCTATAGCCACCCGTACAGAATTTATTTTGTGATTTCATCATTTGTGAATACACAACAAAGGAATAAATAACTACTACTGACATATGATCGTAGTAGTCATGGCGCTATGATCAAGGAAATGCCAATGCCTTTTTCGGAGGCGGTCATGAACGCCTTGAGTTGAACGGAATAAGAGAAGGCACGGAGACGGACAAAGACTCACCTGTATTTGTTGAAAAAAGGAGAGCTGTGGTTTTATTTTTTTTTATAACGCAGACTTTATTAATGGTTTTCACAGTCTCAATAAATACAGGTACCGTACGTCTTTGTCTGACTCCGTGCCTTCTTCCATTCCACTCGAGAGGCGTTCATGGCCGCCTCCGAAAAACGTAAATTAATTATTTCTTCAATGAAACCACGAAGAAAATCAAACGAGGAAATCACAAAATAAATTCTGGGGAGGGGGGGGGGTATAGAATTTATTTTGTTATTTCCTTGCTTGATTTTCTGTTTTGATGCATTATTTTCCATTTTCGTAGTTTCATTTACGTACAGTAATAGTTAATTTGCATTTTTCAGAGGCGGTCATGAACGCCTCTCAAGTTGAACGGACGCCTCTCGAGTTGAATGGAAGGAGCGCCTTTCATTCAACTCATTCAACTCATTCATTTCATTGCGCCTTATAATGTGAAGCGACCAATGTATGAAAACATTTTACAAAATAGCCATTCATTGAAGGTGCACCTCATAATCCAGTGCGTCTTTTAGTGCGGAAAATACAGTACATATTTTAAACATGCTGGTTCCCCAAACCCTTACACAAAAATTCCTAGGGGGTGGGGGGCGGCAAACCCTAACTTCGTGGATTTTCATCTTTCACGGGGAGTTCTGGTCTCCATTCACCGCGATAAGTGAGGGATCACTGCATTTGGTTGCCGGTCTCAGCTTTTTTAGGCAGTCATCACATGAGAGACAAACAAAACTAACGTTTATCAGTTTGGACATGAATTATCTTGTTTTCTAGTGTATTCAACTGTCTATAGGTTGAAACGGATGTGCAAACCGTATTTTATTTTATCTACACTTTACACAATGTCATACTTCATTGTAAACTCAAAGTATGGTATACATTTACTTTTGAAAAAATGTGTTGTTTGACTTCATGTATCGTGATCAAAAAATAGACTGTACTATTGTATAAATGTGAGTAATATGATTGGATGCACGGCGTGGACTGACAGCAGATGAAACAGGTGGTCTTCAGGATCTCCTCCTTCTTCTGCTTCTCACTCCTGAGGTCAGCGAAGGTGTCGATGATGACTCCGAAAATGAGGTTGAGGACAATGATGATGACAATGAAGTAGAACAACAAGTCATAGACCACACGGGCAGGAAACAGCGGCTCCTACACACACATGCAGAAGCATATGAAGGGGCAGTTACATGCAGTCTCCCCTACACTCCATGTGAAGAGTTTAAAAAAAACTAAACTAATAATGATTACATTAAAACATTTTCCATTTGAGTTATCTGGTCTCTGCTTCACATTCATTTTCAGTCTACTTATGTAAATCATGTCATCATTGAAATGAATAAAACAGGTACATTTGTTTAAACACATGCAAGGAGGGAACAGAGGCACTTGCGCTTTCAGTGTCTCCAGCAACTACACGGTGGAGAAAGTACCTTGCAGCTGCCATGGTGTGTTGCCCTCTGTTGGCACAATGTATAAAAGGTACTCTTCGCACTGACATACTGTACATAAACACTAATGCTACTAATGCAGCAGTAGCCAACCCGCGACTCGCGAGCCGCATGCATCTCTTTGGGTGTTTCACTACGGCTCTTGGGCTTTCACATAAGCCTTGAAAACACCTCGGCGGTGGCGCTGCCATTCAAACAACGGCGTTAAGTACAAGCAGAATTTACGATGTCAGCCTCTCATCAATTCCGTTACTTGACTGACATACAGGGCAACTCGTCAGATGACAACTGAATCATCACTTATGCACAAACAAGTGCTAAGCTAGTCAGCGAACCACCTCTAATTTTAAGGCAGGGATGCCCAATACATCGATCGCGATTGAACGGGAGCCAGTCGACTGATCCCAAGTCGACCACGAGGTGGGAGGAGGAAATGGGTGGGGGTGGGGGGGGGATATTTGTGTGTCTGTGTGTTTCGGTTTTGTTCATGTGAGGGACCGTTCTGTTCCGGCTGTTGCTCATAGTGGCATGCATGCGTGCGTGCATATGTGCGCATATGCATGGTTGAGCGCCCGCGTGCGTGGGTGTGTATATGTTTGCACGGATGCGATCAGGTAGATCATGGGAGGTTGGTCGCCTCAAAAGTCGATCTTCGGTCAAAAAACTGCCAGCTGACAGGAGTAGTAAGTAACCAGTAATGTACAATTAATAATGTACAAAACAAGTAATGGCAGAAATCACTGCACCAAGGTGCTAAGCAACATGGCCAGAAAGAGAAAAACGTTATTTTATTTTTGTTTGTGGACTTGGTTGAACTGAGAGTGCGTGTGAGAGACAGTGCGCATAATAGTCATTGTTGAAAATGACTGGCCTATGGTCTTAGTACTGTAGGAGTCAATTTCTGTCATCATGTTGGTGTGTGACATTTACAATAAAAGTGGCTGAGCAGAGGTAGGTGTGTGTGCGTGTGCGTGTGAAGAAGGGATGGTGTGATGTTTATGTGTGCGCATGTGTATGATGAAGCTCTTAGTCGATGATGGTTGGCCACCCCTGAACTAATGTAAGCCTCGGTTCGTTGAGGATGTGCAGACTTCGCCGCCATCTTGAACATGGAGAGTCCAGCTAATACGTCCATTCACTTGTCTTGAGATAACTGTGTTTGGTTCTGATAAATTAATCATAATTCTTTGTATTCTTTCCCAATTTTGACAAGGATTGGTCTGTTAGAAACATCAGACATGCAGTTGTAATTTTAATTGACAAATTGAATAATAAAGTTAGAACAAATGCTTTTTAATGATAAAAAAAGAGAAATCATTTTTGGGGGGGGGGTAGAGGAACGGTAACAACAATGAACTTGATCTCATAATTCAAAAAGCTTTTGTTTTTCTTCCTATCATGTTGACCAGTATAGAATTGACTGAAGTATAATTAAAATCTTTCATCCATCAATCCAATCAGGGCCAAAATTAAAATCCAAGCTAATCTATTTTACGTTCACATTTTTATATTGACTCCAGAGACTGTGCCTCACCAGTCATGAACCTCACTGCACGTCACTGATGAGGGGTCATCAGGGACAAAATCCTGTCATGTTTTGGTTTGTGACCAACAGGTGGCACTGTGGGGCTTTTCCCTGTAGGTGCACACCTGTAGGTCGTTAGGTAATTACTGGCTATAAAAGGACTCCCGGCCAACTACTCATTGTCGGGTCATTGTTTGTTGCTCTTTGCTGCTGTCATGTTTGTTTGTCAGTCATGTTTAGGTCATGTTTTTGGTCATGTTTCTGTTATTGATAGTTTTGAGCTTCAGTCATGGGTTTTTGTTTGATACTTTGGACTTTGTTTGTTTAGGATTTAGTTTTCTTTGTTTTAATACACTTCTTTAAGTACACCCTGCTCCTCCCCTCCTGCCTGCTTTTTGGGGTCCACCACCACCTCACAACGTGACAAATTCAGGGTTATGTCACATTTGGACTCTGCAAAACCTCTCTCACACACAGCTCTCACAGTCACTACTGAAATGCTCTCACAATCACGACAGAGCGACTTTCGACTTTTGGATTCAATTTTAATTCATTTTTTGAGCAGATTTGTTAGTTTTTAATTTGTTATACTTTTAGTTTGTTTTCTATTACTTTGAGTTTCTGTGATATAAAAATTCCTCGTCTCACCCCCCCCTCGGGTGGTGTCCGTCCCTCATTCAGCTCGGGTCCTCTACCAGAGGCCAAGAAGCTTGAGGGTTCTGCGCAGTATCCTTGCTGTTCCCAGCACTGCACATTTCTGGACTGAGATGTCCGATGTTGTTCCCGGGATCTGTTGCAACCACTCATCTAGTTTGGGGGTCACTGCCCCGAGTGCTCCAACCACCACAGGCACGACTGTCTCCTTTACCTTGCAGGCTCTCTCCAGCTCCTCTCTGAGCCCTTGGTATTTCTCGAGTTTCTCGTGTTCCTTCTTTCTGATGTTTCCATCACTTGGGACCGCTACATCCACAACAACGGCTTTCCTCTGCCCTTTATCTATGATCACGATATCTGGTTGGTTCGCCATTACCATCTTGTCAGTCTGGATCTGGAAGTCCCACAGGATCTTCGCTCTGTCATTCTCCACCACCTTCGGAGGTGTTTCCCATTTTGACCTTGGGGTTTCCAGTCCATACTCCGCACAGATGTTTCGGTAGACTATGCCAGCCACCTGGTTATGGCGTTCCATGTAGGCTTTCCCTGCCAGCATCTTACACCCTGCAGTTATGTGTTGGATCGTCTCAGGTGCCTCTTTGCACAACCTACACATTGGGTCTTGTCTGGTGTGGTGTATCTGGGCCTCAATGACTCTGGTGCTCAGGGCCTGCTCCTGAGCAGCCAGGATGAGTGCTTCTGTGCTGTCGTTCAGGCCAGCCCTCTCTAGCCACTGATATAACTTCTTGAGATCGGCCACTTCAGTTATGGTCCGGTGGTACATCCCGTGTAGGGGCTTGTCCTCCCATGATGGTCCCTCTTCCAGCGCCTCATCTTCTGTTCCCCATTGTCTGAGACATTCTCTGAGTACGTCATCCGTTGGAGCCTTCTCCTTGATGTATTCATGGAGCTTGGATGTTTCATCCTGGACAGTGGCTCTCACACTCACTAGTCCCCGGCCTCCTTCCTTTCGGCTTGCGTACAGTCTCAGGGTGCTGGATTTGGGATGGAACCCTCCATGCATGGTTAGGAGCTTTCGGGTCTTAACGTCCGTGGTCTGAATCTCTTCCTTTGGCCACCTTATTATTCCTGCAGGGTATCTGATCACTGGCAGGGCATAGCTGTTTATTGCCCGGGTCTTATTCTTGCCATTGAGCTGGCTTCTTAGGACTTGCCTCACTCGCTGGAGGTATTTGTCCGTAGCCGCTTTCCTTGTTGTCAGTTCGAGGTTGCCATTGGCTTGTGGTATACCGAGGTACTTGTAGCTGTCCTCAATGTCTGCTATTGTTCCTTCAGGGAGTGAGACCCCTTCAGTGCGGACTACCTTTCCTCTCTTAGTCACCATGCGACTACATTTCACAAGCCCGAATGACATCCCGATGTCGCTGCTGTAGATCCTGGTTGTGTGGATCAGGGAGTCTATGTCCCTTTCGCTCTTAGCATACAGCTTTATGTCATCCATGTAGAGGAGGTGACTGATTGTAGCTCCATTTCTGATATATATATATATATATATATATATATATATACCGTATATGTCACTACTACATTACAACGACAGCTGAATGTCAACATATTCAATAATATGTTATCATTAATTGGTGGGGGGAAAAAAATGATCCGCTGGCCCATTATATGTATGTATGTATGTACAGTATATATATAAATATAGACCGTAAATTCCAGATTACAAGCCGCTACTTTCTTTCCACACTTTCAACACTGCGGCGTGTAATATGAAGCGGCTTTTTAATTATTTTTTTCCATTGCGGGAAAAACATGGACCAATAAAATGAATGAGTAGTTCACTGAGGTCCAATGAGATTGTATGACTAATCACAACTTCCGCTCTTCTCGCCGTAGCGGGGAAAAATGTGTTACCTGGCAACAGTCGACCAATAAAATGAATGAGTAGTTCACAGGGGTCCAATGAAATTGTATGATTACCGGTAATCACAACTTTCTTTTTCAGTCTTTCTTCTAACCCTGATCAACATGGAGAATACCAGACGAAAAGCACATGATCTTATCTTATCTTAAACTAAAAGCGATCACTCTGGCAGTTAAAGAAGGGAATCGAGCTGCTGCCCGTAATCTTGGCATAGATGAGTAGATGGTGCGAAGGTGGAGGCTCCGGCAAGAAGAACTGGGCCAGTGTAAAAAGACAACCAAAAAGACCCATGCACATTTGATTTGCCCCTCACTCGGACTGGAAATAAAAAAGGTGACTCCTCCGTCATACTGAAAACAAGCGGCCACGAGAGAACACATTTTACCTGTGTTTTGAGCTGCACAGCATCGGGCCTAAAGCTGCCACAGATGATCATTTTTAAGCGGCTGACGAGAGAAATAATTTCATATATCTTTTCCCATTTATATGATTTGCATTATTCTATTTAAAGCCTAGTGGGCTGCAGTATTTCTCCTCGTAATTACGCAAATGCACATCAAGATCTCTCTTTGTCTGGCCTCTTATGTGTTTCAGCGTAATTTCATTGTGCAAATGCATATGTTTAAGCTGGCGTATGTTTTACCATGCCTGGCTGCGCCCAATAATACAGTGTGTTTTGTTTATGTGTCAAATACAGAAATAGCACCCCTGACTGAGACTGCGCCCAACAACACGGTGCGCCGAATGGTTGTGAAAATACGGTATATATATATACTGTATATATATATATAAAAAACGGTCTGCTGGAACTAAGCGGAAATGATTAGGGCGAGATGCGAGAACATGGCTCTGTTGGAATGCGACTACTCTGACTGACAACTAACTGTAAACAAACAACTGACTGTAAACAAACCGATTACAACGGCATTGTGAAGTACCACCTGAAAGTCTCATGGAAACTGTGAATGCAGCACTGAGGGTGATCCCTACCGTAACGATCACGGAAACCAATGAGGTGATATATGCTTCAGCATCAGTGATCCTAGAGATGCTTGGCTACAAGAGCAACCATGGGAGCCATGAGATACGTTACCCACCATGCAAAAGACGGTTGGAGGCTAAGATCAAGGCGGCTCGGAAAGATGTGAGTCAACTGACGTAGACCCAGAGAGGTGTGATGAAAAGGCCGAAACCCGAGAGGTACATCCAGATGACCACACTGGAAGTACTTGAAACTGCCAAACAAAGGCTCCAAAGAATTGTCCAGTCGCCTAAAGAGATACACGAAAGTGAATGAGGCCAGACGAATAAACAGGCTGTTCACAACACAACCTGCAAAAGTGTACACTCAGTGGGAGGGTTCGAACAGCAGAGCAGACCCACCAAGACTGGAAACTGAAAGGTACTGGAAAGGCATATGGAAGAAGGAGGTTGCACAAACCAGCAGTGAACAATGGCTGGTGACTCTGAGAGAGGAGTACAACAACCTCCCTGAACAGAACCCAGTTACCATAACAGTGGCAGATATACAGGACAGAGTCTCAGATATGAAAAACTGGACAGCACCAAGCCCGGACATGGTCCACACCTACTGGCTAAAGAAAATCACAGTGCTCCATTCGCGCCTAGCGGCACAAATGAACCAAAGCACAGAAGGGAGATACCAGAGGAGCCAAACATCAGCTCCTGGTTGACAGAACAGTCGCACAAGACTGCAGGTCCCGACATACCAACCTGTGCACAGCCTGGTTTGTTTACAAGCATTCTGCCCACTGCTGTTCTGCATTGGACTGAACCCACGAAGCCAATTCATCGCCAAGTCTGACAATGGATACCGCCTCAGAAATGGAGCTACGATCAGTTACCTCCTCTACATGGAAGACATAAAGCTAAGAGCGAAAGGGACATTGACTCCCTGATCCACACAACCAGGATCTACAGAAGTGACATCGGGATGTCATTCGGGCTCGAGAAATGCAGTCAGATGGTGACTAAGAGAGACAAAGTAGTTCACACTGAAGGGGTCTCAGTCCCTGAAGGAGTCTCAGTCCCTGAAGGAACAATAGCAGACATTGAGGACAGCTAAGTATCTCGGTATACCAAATGCCAATGGCAACCTCGAACTGGCAACAAGGAAAGCGGCCATGGTCAAATACCTCCAGCGAGTGAGGCAAGTCCTAAGAAGCTAGCTCAATGGCAAGAACAAGACCCGGGCAACAAACGGGGACTAGTGAGTGTGAGAGACACTGTCCAGGAAATAAACATCCAAGCTCCATGAATACATCAAGGAGAAGGCTCCAATGGATGACGTACTCAGAGAATGTCTCAGACAATGGGGAACAGAGGATGAGGCGCTGGAAGAGGGACCATCATGGGAGGACAAGCCCCTACACGGGATGGACCACCGGAACATAACTGAAGTGGCTGATCTCAAGAAGTTATATCAGTGGCTAGAGAGGGCTGGCCTGAACGACAGCACAGAAGCACTCATCCTGGCTGCTCAGGAGCAGGCCCTGAGCACCAGAGTCATTGAGGCCCAGATACACCACACCAGACAAGACCCAATGTGTAGGTTGTGCAAAGAGGCACCTGAGACGATCCAACACATAACTGCAGGGTGTAAGATGCTGGCAGGGAAAGCCTACATGGAACGCCATAACCAGGTGGCTGGCATAGTCTACCGAAACATCTGTGCGGAGTATGGACTGGAAACCCCAAGGTCAAAATGGGAAACACCTCCAAAGGTGGTGGAGAATGACAGAGCGAAGATCCTGTGGGACTTCCAGATCCAGACTGACAAGATGGTAATGGCGAACCAACCAGATATCGTGATCATAGATAAAGGGCAGAGGAAAGCCGTTGTTGTGGATGTAGCGGTCCCAAGTGATGGAAACATCAGAAAGAAGGAACACGAGAAACTGGAGAAATACCAAGGGCTCAGAGAGGAGCTGGAGAGAGCCTGGAAGGTAAAGGTGACAGTCGTGCCTGTGGTGGTCGGAGCACTCGGGGCAGTGACCCCCAAACTAGATGAGTGGTTGCAACAGATCCCGGGAACAACATCGGACATCTCAGTCCAGAAATGTGCAGTGCTGGGAACAGCAAGGATACTGTGCAGAACCCTCAAGCTTCCTGGCCTCTGGTAGAGGACCCGAGCTGAATGAGGGACGGACACCACCCGAGGGGTGAGACGAGGATTATTTTTTTCATACATACAAATGTACAGCAACACTGAAAAAAAATATATATATAATGTACCCCAAAAGCACTTGTATCTTATTAATTGACAAAACAAAGGACATTTTTAGTATAATCATCGCTTGTTTTAGTTACTTTTATAAGCCTTAACTGTAGTTTGAGTTAGCTGTAGCTTTTTTTTTAAAAGCATTTTTTTAAAATTCCATTTTGCTAATGAAAATGTTTTTTCAATTTACGTTTTAGTTATTTTGCTTGTTTTCATTGAGTACATTATACAAACCCTGATGCACCCCCCCGAGCTGCACTCACATTCACTGCTTAAACACTCTCATACACATTACTAAATCATCTGACACACACACGACTGAATGTGATAATAAATCTGTCAAGACTTCAAATTTTTCAACTATAATGCCCGCTTCATTCATGACTTTTCTTGATCACTCCACCAGTTTTTGCCCAACATCAGTCGTAAAAATTACAACATTTCAGCAAACTTTCAGTAGTGTTCTGTGGTCCCCCAACCACTTGGACCGGTCTTGGTCGCACAGATGGAGTGTATTCCTTGATCCAGGGCAGAAAAAAACGTTTTTGAATACTGGTTTAAATTATGGCATTTTAGCAATGTGTGTGAGTGTTTCTTTAGTGTGTGTGTGCAATGATGGTTTCTCGCATGTGAACTGAACAGCATATTCTTCTGTGTGCTGAAGTCGGTGAGCTGCAGCGCACTTTTGGGGGGGGGGGGGGGGGCGCACCCATACACAAACTGTCCAACGGCTGTATATATGTCACGACAACATTACAACGACAGCTGAATGTCATTCATTGGAGGCGCGGATCATGTTTTTCCACCTGTGAAGAACAATTCTATATGATGATGGGTGTTGAAGTTGAAGCGACGATCACACACAAAGTCAAAATAATCTGCTGTGAGTTCCAGATTTTTTTGTATTGGATTGTGTGCGCCAGGCACATTACATTGCTTGCAATTTGGTCAACTTTCAATCGCTTTGCACCGTCGCCGAAGCATTCAGTCATGAAAACGATAGTCTTAGTTTTATAAAAAAGCGAATGAACAAATACATGCTCCTGTCAATGGGTCTCGTATATGTCACTGACAAGCATCAATATAACTTAGTTAAGTTCTCATTTTAAGTGTGACGTATTTTACAAATGGACCTCTCATGGAATTCACATCTCAGGAAAACTCTATGATCTGAAAATTAGGGCCACCCTCAGACTTTGCCGAATCATGCGTCTTTTGTGGTTGCACACGATTTTCCAGGTTATGTATGGATCGGATTTCTAGACGGAAGAATCGTCACACCTTGAATTGCGCAGGATAAGTGCGTAAGAATTTGACTAAACCTGGACAGGAGAAATTGCCCCTACGTGGCATTGCTGGCGAGAGTGGCAACACACTCCAAAATACAACAAAAATTGCTATGTAAAGCGGAAACATGAGCAGGATGAAGTGCTTACATTCTTGGAGGGCTGACGGAGGACGTCGCCCACTCCGCCACCGTTTCTCAGGCCATGATTCAACACCGTCACAATACACATCAAAAGTGTGTCGCAGGCACGCTCATTGTTAGACTCATCTGCAGAACAAAAGCAAAATGAAAACTAGTTCATGTTTGATATGCACAAATAGAGGTATGCATTTTGGGGAAAAAAATCAATTCCACTACAGGTAAATTTACATGATGATGACCGTAAATACAGTATATATATATATATATATATATATACCCTCACCGACCACTTAATTAGGTACACCTGTCCAACTGCACGTTGACACTTAATTTCTAATCAGCCAATCACATGGCGGCAACTCAGTGCATTTAGGCATGTAGACATGGTCAAGACAATCTCCTGCAGTTCAAACCGAGCATCAGTATGGAGAAGAAAGGTGATTTGATTGACTTTGAACGTGGCATGGTTGTTGGTGCCAGAAGGGCTGGTCTGAGTCTTTCAGAAACTGCTGATCTACTGGGATTTTCACGCACAACCATCTCTAGGGTTTACAGAGAATGGTCGAAAAAGAAAAAATATCCAGTGAGCGGCAGTTCTGTGGGCGGAAATGCCTTGTTGATGCCAGAGGTCAGAGGAGAATGGCCAGACTGGTTCGAGCTGATAGAAAGGCAGCAGTGACTCAAATAACCACCCGTTACAACCAAGGTAGGCAGAAGAGCATCTCTGAACGCACAGTACGTCGAACTTTGAGGCAGATGGGTTACAGCAGCAGAAGACCACTCCGGGTGCCACTCCTTTCAGCTAAGAACAGGAAACTGAGGCTACAATTTGCACAAGCTCATCGAAATTGGACAATAGAAGATTGGAAAAACGTTGCCTGGTCTGATGAGTCTCGATTTCTGCTGCGACATTCGGATGGTCGGGTCAGAATTTGGCGTCAACAACATGAAAGCATGGATCCATCCTGCCTTGTATCAACGGTTCAGGCTGGTGGTGGTGGTGTAACTGTGTGGGGAACATTTTCTTGGCACTCTTTGGGCCCCTTGGTACCAATTGAGCATCGTTGCAACGCCACAGCCTACCTGAGTACTGTTGCTGACCTTTATGACCACAATGTACCCAACTTCTGATGGCTACTTTCAGCAGGATAATGCGCCATATCATAAAGCTAGAATCATCTCAGACTGGTTTCTTGAACATGACAATGAGTTCACTGTACTCAAATGGCCTCCACAGTCACCAGATCTCAATCCAATAGAGCATCTTTGGGATGTGGTGGAACGGGAAATTCGCATCATGGATGTGCAGCCGACAAATCTGCGCCAACTGTGTGATGCCATCATGTCAATATGGACCAAACTCTCTGAGGAATGCTTCCAGCACCTTGTTGAATCGATGCCACGAAGAATTGAGGCAGTTCTGAAGGCAAAAGGGGATCCAACCCGTTACTAGCATGGTGTACCTAATAAAGTGGCCGGTGAGTATATGTATATATATATATATTTTTTTTCATTCATTCTCCGAACCGCTTTATCCTCACTCGGGTGCTGGAGCTTATCCCAGCTGTCTTCGGACAGTGCGCACACGCGCGCGCGCGCACACGCACACGCACACGCACACGCACACGCACACACACACACACACACGGTGTAGTATTTTTCCTTTTAAATTGCAAGGAAACACGACAATTTTCCGGAAAACCACTCTATTTATTCACAAACAACAATAAAATGAAAAAAAATATTCCTAAAACTAAAATAGAACACCAACAGTGGGGAACACAATTTTTGTTGAGTTAGGTCTGACAGCTGTTTTAACAAATTTTTGGGTGCGGAATCCAAAACTGATCTCAGTTTTTCTCTGTCGTGTTTTTGAGCTATCGGATCCCAGTTTTGTTAAAACACATGAAATAAATGTGACAGCATGTAAAACACAAATATGCCATAGTCACATCCACACAAGGGTCGCGGAGGGTGCTGGAGCTTATCCCAGCTGTCTTCGGACAGTCGGAGGTGGATACCCTGAACCGGTTGCCAGACAATCGCAGTGCACACACAGACGAACAACCATCCACGTTCACACTCACACCCAGTTGGACAATTTATGCTTGCATGTTTCTGGAATGTGGGAGGAAACCGGAGTACCTGGAGAAAACCCACGCGGGCACGGGGAGAACATGCAAACTCCACACAAGGAGGCCTGAGCCGGAATTGAACCCTGCACCTCTGCACTGTGAGGTCGACGCGCTAACCACTGGACCACCGGGCCACCCTATTTGTATAACAGAATATTCTCATGTGAATGTCTTCAGAATGTGACTATTTTTAGGAGGATGTGCAGGGGAGTCATTAAGCATTTCTTTCTTTGTGGTGAAAGAAACAAAACTAAAACTTTGATGCCCCGGCCCAGTCATATTGTATTTCAAAATCTCCAAAAAAAAAAATCGATGTTGTTGACGCGAGTCTTAAGATTATACCATCTTTTATACCAGCCCAGTGGTTCTCAAGTATTTTCTGTCACGCCCCCCCAAGGAAGAGGATAACATCTCGCGCCCTCCCCCCTCCCGCACGACTATAAATAGTATCATTTGTCTATAGAATTGTTATCAGTACACCTTTGCATAACACTGTATCCTTATTAACGTATAAGAAATATGGACCAACTTACAACAAAGGATAGCTTTAGTCACGAACAAAAAAGATTTAAAGTGCATCTGAAATTCAAAAATAACATTAAATTTTGACTGACCATGTCAAACCATACGATACTGAAAAATAAAATTACATAAAATCAATAACTAATAATGCATTCAAACTAATCACCAACATTATCTCAGGAGCACAATATAAAAAAAATAAAACTTTAACCAGCAAAACAAAAATATATAAAATAATTTGTGCTTTTTTAAATTTTTTTTAAATCAAAGATGATGTCTGGATTAATGGCTACAATGAGCACGTTTTGCAATGCACATCTTTTCGAAGCAAGGTTTGAAGCGGGACACAGCAACTCTCGGGTCCTGCTCAATGTGTAGCCGGGACCTGTCTTTTAGTTTACTGAATTAGCAGTCACAAAGCGGCATGATTCTTGGCAATATTCGGCACGTTTTCGCTGAAATAAACTCAAGGAACTTATCAGCGTGATTGGGGTGTAATGTCTTTAAGTGACCCCTTAATTTATTTGGCTTCATGCTGTCTGCTACCAGAATTTTTAGACACAGTAAGCACATCGATCTTTCCTCGTCTGCCACCGCAGTCACATTGAAGCCAAGCGCTACATACACCTCGTCATATTTCCTCCCTGAGAATGCTCCCTGTGCAAACTCTGCCAATGAGAGTGCCACTGCCCCCTAACGTAGTGGAGGTGCAACTGCACATTATTTTAGGACAGTAAAAAAAATAAAAAAGCATGTTCCATCCATCCGTTCCCCAAGGTCAAACACGCCCATTTGATGGAGCCTCGAGCCCCTCCAGGGGGCGCTATTTGAGAAACACTGGTATAGCCTAAGATTGCTCCATGTAGAGCACTTTGCATACAGCGGTGGCTGTTTGAAAGTGCTCTATACATACAGTTGAGTTGAGTTGAGTTTGTAGTAATTCAACTGTACATGAAATGATCAGAATCCAGTGAATGACGTCGGGTGTCGTACTCATTCTCTGGTCATCACTTTGATGGCATACAAAAAGTACCTGAACCAAAAGTGAATGCATACCACTGTCCTCACTCTCAGCTGCAATGTCACCCTCCGCCATACAGTGGATGCCATCTGCGGAACACGACTTGAGGAAGTCCTGTGCCGCGTTTCTCTGCTGAGGGGCTGACACAGCAAACACTTATTGATCATTGGATAGCAAGACTATGTTGATTGTATCTTGGGGGGAAACACCTTGGAATTACCTGGGGCAATATGTGGTAGTGGGTCCACCTCCATGATGAAGTCCTCCTTGAGGCACAGGAAACCCACGATTGAGAAGAGGTAGACAAGGATGAGAGCGAGCAGTGCAGTCAGCAAGATGGAGCGTCCGTTGCGCGTCACACTCTTGATCACGTTGAACAACGTCTCCTCGCGGTAAATCAGGTCAAAGAGCTGACAACATGGACATGCATGTTAGCTGTAGGAAGCCTTCGCAAATCGGTGGATCTCACTAGCTTCATACCAAGATACTGTAGAATAGTTCATGCACAAAGAGGCCCAATGTGGATGTTAGAACATAGCCCAGATGATACAGGAACTCCACGTCCATCACCATGGCCTTGTAGCCCATGATGAACGTCCCATTGTTACCCACAAAGCTCACCACAAACACCACCTTGTTGATCAGCTGCAAGAAAGACAGGAACCATCATGTCATATGACTACCACGAGCAACAAAATACATGTACTTGGTGATAATTCTACAGTTTGAGCCCTGCGAGTCCCAGGGACTCGCTGATCAGAAAAGTATGAGTCCCATTATGGATTTAGAGAGTCCCAAATTTCGAATTCTGAAATGGTCTACTTATTCAATTGCATATGATAATAACACAAACAACAACAATATACATTGATAATAGGTTTATTGGATTGGATACAATTATTTCTTATAAACAAATGCTACAAAAATTTAAATAATTCAGGCATACAAGATTTGCTGAGAAATAGGTTCTTATTTCATCCCGTGGTTCAGTCTTTGAGTTCATATCTTCGCAATAAACTTTCGCAACACTTGTTCGCAACCCTTGTTTTAACGTTACACAACTTGGCAATCATCTGCTTTCCACAAAGTGAAGGCCGATCTCGCCAATCTTGTCTCGCGAGAACGAAAATTTCGTCACGTGAGATAACTTAATGCGAGATCAAAACAACAATGGCGGTGATTCAAACTCAGTTAGTTGCTGGAAAAAAATTTTTACTGTAGTTTTTTTTTTTTTACTAAGAAATTTCCTTGCGTCCCAAAAACGCACATTATTTGGAACGGTGCGTCTGGCGGGAAAATTATGCGTCGAGGACGCAGAGGTAACGAGATGGCTGGTACTGTGTCAAGACAAGTGGCAACATACCACAAGAACAACTCTGGGTTGAAAATGAGCACACATAATGTAATACATATGCCAGGTCTAATGAAGCAATGAAATGTATTGTGAACAATAAATTAAGTTCCTTGACAATTGGCATGAATGCTTGCAATTCTAAATTTGGCCATCACCCTTTAAATGGCGAGTCGGTTGGGGCTATTGGAGTCAAGATGGTGCCAGCACGAGTGGCTGCTCGGTTATGCGCTCCTAGTATTGTGTTTTTTCATTTTCGTTCAGTTTGGTGACCCTATGCTGCTTACTCGAGATAAGACTTGCTCAGCATTAGGGTGTCTACAGTTGGAGTTTTTTCGCCAACACACACAAACCCACAATGTTTTATGGAGTTAATAGCTGGCGGGGCGGCTGTTCTTTTCAGAGCATGAAAACGGGGGGAAGAGGGGGAAGAGAGCCGGCGAGTTCGTCAAGTTACGTTATTGTAGATTCATCCATCTTGCTATCATAAAAATTTGCACCTTCTGTCCTACTCTGCTTCACCGAAAACTGGCTCATTGCTACACAACACTTCAAGTCTCATACGGATCTTTTGCCCATGCACCACTGGGATTTTCTGATTACTGTTTAATGCACTTCATCCTTACATAGAGGCACAGAATAAATTGTGTTAAATCGGGTGTCAAGACTGTAAAGAGGTGGATCGATGAAGCAAAGCTGGCACTATAAGAATGCTTGGACTGCACCAGTGGCGTTCCGTCAGGGCCAACAAGGCCTTCTCTGCTGGCCTAAACATTCTCAGAAAAGTAAATTTAATAAATTTACTTTTGAAAATAAAATAAATTTGTTATTCTCATAAAAGTAAATTTAATAAATTTACTTTTCTGAGAATAACAAATTTATTTTATTTTCAAAATATATAAACAAAATTATTCTCTGTATTCTTTACGTCATATTATTTCCACTTAGTCGAGTGGCTTTCAATGTTATTGAAAATAACATCATGATGACAAAAAGCATATATTAAAAATTCAGTTTTTTTGTGAATTTTGGATGGAAGAAAGGTGAACATTTCTCTCCATCCAAAACTGTTGTACTTAATGCACTTTGTAGAATGCTAATTATTTCAGGAGAGGTAATTGCAACCACCTGGGAATGGCCAATTGTTGCTTGGACCTGATTGGCCTGAAGCTCAAGTGAACTCCCTTTAAAAGAGGAATGAGGAAGTCACTGTAGCGGTAACCAAAAAAACAAAACACAACTAAAACAAAAAAAGGTATTTGACCCTGCTGCTCCAATAATTTTGAAGTGGACTGAAAACAGTAACATTAAGAGACATGCTCCAGTCTTATATTGAGTGATTTGATTGGTCTTACATTGAGCGTGCCCAGAAAGATGAGTGTGTTCCTGATACCCAAGTGGTAGATGGACCTCAGGATGAGAGCCAAAGTCAGCGGCTGAAGGCCATAGCGCTGGGAGAGCATGGCCAGCACAGAGAGCCCGGTCAGAACCCAAAATAGCATCAGTAGCAGAGAGTCATCGATGGCTCCCGCTGGTTGGGCGGAGGGGGGGGGGGGGGGGTTAATTTGCTGACTAAACACATTGGACATGTGACATCAACTGAGTATGCTCACTCGTACCTTGTCCTGAGTCATAGGGGTAGAAGAAGGCGATGATGAGGTTGATGAAGACAGCCAGGTTGAAGGAGATGGTGCCCCACAGTGTCATCCTCCTGGAGAACCAGTAGAGCACTGGCATGCCTACCACACATTTGGGTCATTCAGGTGTACAGTATGAGTACATGAATGTGTGTGTGATTGCAGGCCTGCTCGTTTATGAGTGAGTGCCACGGATCTAATCAGGATTATCTCTCGTTAACCACTGAGAAGCTTGCTCATCCACACAACTGAATATGAGAGCATGTCAATGTCGCCCCAGGTCATTTAAGATATCCTTTATTTGTCCCGCAATGGGGAAATTACAGTCAGAATTCAGAAAGGAAAAACACTGGGTAGGGAGAGGGAAAAAAAAAAACCACGCTCGAACTATCCTCTTCTGAGGATAATTTAAGTCCAGGATAAAAAAAGACCCTAGCACATAAATAAGCATATGACAGTTACAACAAGTCACAAGACATAACATGTAATAAGGGGGAGGATGAATGGGAAGGGGGGGATGGGGAGGGACGGCGACGCAGCTTATCTGACCAGCTGCACGGTCACCGAGCGGTCTGCAGATAATTCTACGTCACGGGGGAAGAATCGGAGCGATGAAGACGGTGATAATAAGGATGTGTATGTGCGTGTGATTGTCCAGTTGTGTATGTGTATGCGTGTACAGGTCATAGTTGTTTCGTCGAGGTCTGCTCATGAAGACAGTCCCGGCTTATCAGTCCATGGCCGAGAAGGAGGGGGGTGATAGTGGGGGGCACTAGCTTCCATGCATACTTCCATCCAGGGGAAAGGGTCCAGATAGCGTTGTTTGTTTTGGAGGGACGGCCGCCAACAATTTCAGACAGCCTTGAGTCCGTGGCCTGTATCTCTTCACTGGCGCCGATCAGCCAAATCCGCAATCTCTTTCCGCAGCGCGGATTCCAACTTCTCCATGTTGTTGTCGATCGTACGGAGTCGCTCCAAAACCGCATCTATATTGCGGTTGAGCTCAGTCACCGCTTGAGTCTGAGTGTTGGACATTCGCGCCAAACCATCCAGAATGACCGGCAGCTTCTTCACTTCCAATAAAGTCGCTCCCGTCGGTTGAATTTTGCGATAGAACAGGAAGCTGCTAACACCAAACAGCAGCATACCTGCTATCAGAAGGCCGATAATGTAGATGTCTTCCACATCCTCAACGGACAGTATTGACAGGCACACCATTCTCCGCTTCCTCCATGGATCAAGGGCGTATCCGGCAGCAAATGTCCCCGAGGGGCAAGCAGGCTCCCCACTGCCTGCTCTTTTCGTCGAAAAAATTTTGTCGATTGCATCGAGAGACCAGCCAACTAATTCCATGGTTAGTTCTTCGGATGAAAATACGGTAGGAGGCTAGGAAAAGTTAGACAAAGACAGCACAAAGACTAAGTGGCGAGCAAGGAGAGGGTGGGGGTTGAGGGCAGGAGCTGAGCAACAAGCGTCTGCCTTCGTCGAGAGCCAAGCAGGAAAAAAAAAAAAAAACACAACATTACATTACTGCAAGAATATTAAAGGGATAATAGTCACTTTTCCATTACAACAGTGGCCCCCAAACCTTTTCCTGTGAGGGCCACATAACTTTTGGCATCTTTGATGGGGGCCGTAGTCAGTTTTGTAATAGAAAAAGTGTGACTGCAAGAGGACCTAAACGTAAAAATGTATTATTTTCCAGAAACCCACACAAAATCAAAAATCCTTTTCTAGAGTTTTCGCAGAACAAAATTCAGGAAATAAATAATAACACGATTAATGAAACAAAAAATAACTAAATAACCCTCCACGGGTTCTTCACAGAAAAAATAAAGGAAATAAGGAAATAAATTACACTATTTATGAAATAAATAATAATCACCTTTGCTCTGATGAAGTTTGTGCATGACACCACAAGCTTCATGACAGAATCCCAAGTCAATACTTTGCAGCACAGTGCTTGCTGGTGTATTAGGCAGCGAATTTGAAACCCTGTTCTTCTATCTCCCAGTTCATGCGTCCTATTAGACCCCGAGACGCGCCCATCATACTCAGAGCCCCATCAGTTGTGTTGCTGGCCAGCTTTGACCAGTCCAGGTCTAACTCTTCCATAGTTTGGTGCATTTCACTGAAAATATCCTCCCCCGTCGTCGTCCGTTTGAGATTTTGGAGGGCTGCCAGCTCCTCGCACATCTCCTAGTTTGCGCTAACTCCACGAATACAAATTTGCAGTTGCGCTGTGTCCTGCACGTCCATGGTGTCATCCAGATTGGATGACACCATGGACTGGATGATCCAGTGCTAATGAAAATAATTCAAATTCTTTACATACATTACCGGTGATTTCTTCGATACGTGTGGTGATTGTATTCGCTGATAGACTTGCGGTATTAAAGATGTCTCTCTTTTCGGGACACACCTCCTCCGCGACAGCATTCATGCATTTCTTGACAAACTCTCCATCAATATAAGGTTTACTGCTGCTTGCTATCAGTTGAGCAACCTGAAAGCTAGCTTGAACAGATGCCTGTTTCAGCTGACCTTGGCGTACAAATGTATTTTGCTGAGCTCACATTCCTCCTTAGCTTTGACACTGACAGTTTGTCTGCTCGCATTTGGCCATCGTACTTGTCTTTGTGACGGAATTAATCATGTCTCCGCCGATTGTACTCTTTGAATATCGCCACCACCTCCTGACAGATGAGACAGACAGCCTTTTCTTTGCATTGAACAAAAAAATAATAGTTTCTCCACTTTGGGTTGAATACCCTGTATTCTGAATCATTTTTTCTCTTAACTAACCTTTTCGCCATGATTATGTTCTTTTTGAGAGGGGCGGGTTTAGGATTTTTTTCTGGGGTTGCCAGATAACGGCGCAGACCGCAGAAAGAGGAACAAATGTCGCGTTATATGAGTTTATGAAATAGTTACTACTTAATAGTTAATAATGAAAATAGTTCAGAACTAAGGAACACTTTATTGAAAAAGCCCAACTTTATGATCAAATACAAATACACATAGATGAAAAATAAATCAAAATACTCTCTGATATTGTTCAGGGGGGCCGGAACAAATGTGGGCCATAGTTTGGGGGACCACTGCATTACACCTGACTGCACCGGCCTCTCTTGGCGGGCCAAGAGAGGCCTGGCCTCTATTGCTTTTTCATTAAAACAGAACCAAAACAGATTATTTCAGTATTGTATGTGACAGTGTTTCAGTGGAGTGTGTCGAGTGTTTTAGTAATGCCTGTGAGAGAATTTTTTTGTAATGTGATTCAGAGCGTTTCAGCAGTATCAGGAAACAATTTTTTAGAAGCACAACATTCCAGTAGTGTGTGTGAGCAAAAGATTTTTCGGAAATGTGCTAAAGCATCAGTTCCCAACCTTTTTTATCCTACGGACTGGTTTAATATCAGACAATAATCTCAGGGACCGGTCTTTTAGGCCGGATAAATAGAACGATATGACCTGCATGAAAATTGTGGTATTTCATAAACACGAATCATGACATGAGGAACGTCCTATCTGGCCGCAACACTCTCTGGTCGCTATGGTAATGTTTAAACGTGCCTTCAAAATAAGATACACCGCAAATAGAAAGTGCATGAAAAATACGACTCACCATCGACGCATATTATGCAGCTCGGGCTTGGTGCAGGGAAATTTTTTGTTGAGATAAATCCATATTTTAAGTAGGCTGCTTGATACTGTCTATTAAATGTAGCCTTCTTCTTCTGTAGGCTCCTCTTCAGTCTACTGACTGGGCCTTTTCTCCTTTTCAAAGAAAGTTTTTCACTCATTTTGCTAGCTGCTGGGTTTCCTTTTATAACTTGTGACGTGACCGAGAAGCGCGTCTTGACCTGTGTCAAGGCTGAAGACAGATGTCACAGAGAATCCGGTAATTTTTCAAAAGAATACATCTTTCAGATTCTGAAATGAATAAAACGGAAGTAATGTAAGTCATTTAGTCTTCCTGTGCGGCCTGACACCAAATGAACCACGGAACGGTACCGGTCCGCAGCTCGGGGCTTGGGGACCAATGTGGCTCAAGTATATTTTTTTGGTTTTGAGAGATAAGTTCCAGTAGTGTGTTTAAATAACAACTGAAAGCATTTAGTACTGTATGTGAGAGCACTTCAGGAGGGTGTGTGAGATCTTTTCAGAATATGAGTGTTTCAGTCGTGTGTGCAAGTGAATCATTTTTTTGTAGTGCAGTCAGAGCAAACCAATATTATTTGTGAGCTAATAAATATTCAGTTGTGTGTTAGAGCACTCAGTAGTACATGTGAGAGTGTTTTAGTTGTGTGTGAGAGTGCTTTAGTAAAATTTGTTTTTCTAGCAGCTAGGACAAATGGAAGCGTGTGTTTCGGTGGTGACATGAGAGCGTCTCAGTAGTCAAGCTGGAAGCATTTGGATCATGATTATGAGAGCATTTTAACAGTGTCTGAAAAAACTTCATAATTTCATGTGTGAGATTCTGAATGAAGTCACTGATGGCCCCTGAGACTCACTCCGCAGCTTCTTTTGCCACTCCATCTCTCCATGCAGGAAGGACGTCTGCTCGAAGAAGTGTGTCACCTTGGAGCCCTGCTCATCCTGCTCCGTCGTGTTGAACACACGTAACTTAGATTCCTCGGTCAGAAATTCACAGATGGGATGGACTGGAAACACAATTTGCTCCATGCTGCGATCCTCTCGCACAATCTGCACACACACATGCACACGCTTATGAGAAAGCGGTAATAAAAAGAACAAGGACCCAACTAATTAATCTCCTGCATTGAGTGGCAAAAGAAAAGATCAGGGACGTGCCCACACGCTGCATCCAAATTAGGGTGCATCCAATCACTGTGTGAAGTAAGATACATATTTTGACATTTTGGTGTTTATGAAGAATTTTTTGCAGTGCCACTACTAAAGTGGCATTATTTTTATGTTCAGCGAATACACACAAAGTGTTATACATGGAGCAACTAACATATACAAGAGTAAAGCAACAAATCGGTAACAAAGACGGTAGAAAGCACCGAACAGCAAAACCAAGAACAAATCTGAGTCAAATGCCAAAGAATACAAGTGAGTTTTGAGGCGGGTTTTAAAGATGGGCAGCGAGGAGGCTTGCTGAATGTTCAGTGGGAGGTCATTCCAGAGAGAGGGACCAGCAACAGAAAAGGCTTGATCCCCTCTGAGCCTCAGTTTAGTTCTTGGTACTTCTAGTACTGCAATATTCCTATTGTTTTTGGAGAAATTATTAAAATGATTTAATATCATGAGGCCCTGAGCAGCGACCACTGCAAGCTCCCTATTGTTTTTGTAGGAATTATGATGATGATGTTGATGCGTGATTGGGGGGAATGGCTCCCCCATCAGGACCTGAGTGGTGTTCTGTTGTTGGACTTCTCTGCCTGATGTTCAAACATAAGGGTGTCCATATGTGGACTTGGCACCAGGACATCCTTGGCCGAGGTTCGACGATTGATTTTGTGGTCGTATCATCTGATTTGCGGTGGAGGTTGTTTTAGACATTCAGGTGAAGAGAGGGGTGGAGCTGTCAACTGCTCACCGCCGCGTGGCGAGTTGGCTCAGATGGTGGGGGAAGATACCAGTTCGACCTGGCAAACCCAAACATATTGTGAGGGTTTGCTGGGAGCGTCTGGCGGAATCCCCCATCAGAAGAAGCTTCAACCCTCCGGGGACGCCGAGTTCCAGTGGACCATGTTTCGCACCTCTATTGTTGAGGCGGCCAATCGGAGTTGTAAGGTCCTTGGTGCCCGTCGTAGCGGCAACCCCAAACCCGCTGCTGGACACTGGCACTAAGGGATGCTGTCAAGAAGAAGTCCTTTATAGCCTGTGGGACTCCGGAGGCAGCTGAGGGAAGAGCAGTGTGGTTTTTGGCCCAGCTGTATAACAGTGGGCCAGCTCTACACCCTTGGCAGGGTTGTTGACGGTGCATGAAAGTTCGCCCGGCCAGTCCAAGTCCACAAAGCACATGTATGCTTTGTGGACTTGGAGCGACCGTGTCCCTTAGGGGGGTTCTGCTGGGGGTGCGGTGTGCCGAGCCACATGATACGGGCTGGTCGGTCCCTATATCACCGATATCAGAGTTTGGTTCGCATTGCCAGTAAGTCGGATGTTTTCAGTGAGGGTTGGACTCCGCCGAGGCTGCACTTTGTCATCGATTCTGTTCATAACCTTTATGTACACAATTTATAGGTGCAGCCACGTCATCGAGGACATCCGGTTTGGTGGCCTCAGTTTTGTATCTCTGCTTTTTGAAGATGATGTGGTGCTGGTGGGATGGATGGACCAAAAATATCCCGTCATCCCCCAAAACTGGTGGAGGTCACGCTGAGAAAGAGGAGCTGGGGAAGGCAGAATTGCCCCAACTTGAACTTGCACAGGTTTGACCTGGCCATGCCTTGCCCAAATAAGTTATGTGACGTGGCCAACTTCACACTTGGCCGAGTTCAGTGTGAGGTTTGCATCACACAGCCTGCCAGTAAAGTTGCTCGATACGATCCTCCGATGACTGGGAGTAAACCATAATGCAGGGATGGCAATGGCTAGTGATGAAAAAAGCGGAAAGGGGCGTGGCCTGGACGGGGCGACCAATCACAACAAGTAAGACATCATACACGTCCAATCGCAGGGCTGTTTACAATCGGAAGATGGAAAGACTGATCGGGAGAGCTCGTGAAAACTCGACGGTAAGGTACCTGACCCCCACCTAAAATTTTCTCAACGGATTTAGACGATTCACAAAAATGATCAATTTAAGAAATAAAACGGCGGATTTCCGCGTATCTGCGGAAAATTGCCATCCCTGTTAATGTCATCCAGGTAAAATAATAAAAATATTTAAAAAAACCACCAAATTTGTGAATTTTCATGAAACATTGTCACCGTAACAACGCTAACTTCTCCCAGTAAACAACGCTGTCTTTCAGGGCCTAAACATGCACAAAAACTCAAGAAACTATGCTATTCACATCAGGCCTGGCAAAGCCATCGATAGTTTATTGGGCAATTTATTCAAAAAGGCTCACAGGCGCCCCAAATATATATATATTTTTTAACAACTGGTTTTACATTTCTTGGGGATTCACAAAACTTTTGTGGTGTATGAGTCTGCCTAAGACCTATAAATAAGTCTCTTGCAGCCATATGCTTAATCTAACAGGAAGTCCTCCATTTTGATTTACAAACATTAACATTCACCATCGCCATGATTATAAAAGCTGCTGTAACTTGACCCACATCTCGTCAAAATGTCAAACATTTGATGAGTGTATAGGCCTGAAGACTTCTATGAACTAATTTTTCATTATAGTAGTAGTGCCACCTACTGGCTAGTGGAAATAAGTCTTACTCTTTGCAGCCCCTAGATTTTTTTCCACAAATAAACCCCGGTTCTATGTTTCACCTAGAGCAACAAAAAATTTGGTGGTATATGTAACTACCAAAGACCAACAAAAAAGTCCATTCATCCATCCATCCATCCATCCATCATCTACCGCTTATCCGGGGCCGGGTCGCGGGGGCAACAGCTTTAGCAGGGAAGCCCAGACTTCCCTCTCCCTAGCTACTCCTACCTGACTGGCCGCACTCAGTTTGTCCAGCTCAAATCCTTCACCTCAAAGCCCTCCCCAGTCACCACAGGTGTACCACAGGGATCTGTCCTAGGTCCCCTTCTCTTCATCATCTACCTCCTGCCTCTTGGCCATATCCTCCGCAAATTTAATATCCACTTTCACTGCTTTGCTGATGACACCCAGCTCTACCTCTCCTGCAAGCCAAACTCCATACTCCCACCCCCCTCCCTCACCTCTTGCCTCTCCGAACTCAAAACATGGTTCACAACAAACTTTCTTAAATTAAATGCTAATAAAACTGAAGTCCTCCTTCTTGGCACCAAATCCACTTTATCCAAAGTAAACAGTTTTTCCATCAACATTGACAACTCCCTAGTGTCCCCCTCCCCCCAGGTTAAGAGTCTGGGTGTCATCCTGGATAGCATGCTCACCTTCCACTCACATATCAACACCATCACCCGCACTGCTTATTTCCACCTCCGCAATATTACCAGACTTCGCCCTTCCCTCACCCCCCGCACCACTGCTATTCTTGTCCACAGTCTTGTCACATCCCGCCTTGATTACTGCAACGCTCTCCTCTTCGGCCTACCTCAAAAGTCCCTTCATAAAATCCAGCTGGTTCAAAACGCCCCTGCTCGCATCATCACAAAAACATCTTCCCAGCAGCACATCACCCCCGTTCTCCAACAGCTCCACTGGCTCCCTGTTCAACATCGCATCAATTACAAACTGCTTCTATATACATATATGGCCATCCACAACCTGGCCCCTCCTTACCTATCCGACCTTCTCCAGGTGCATATCCCCTCTCGCTCCCTCAGATCCTCGTCCTCCCTCCGCCTGTCAGTGCCCCCTGCCCGACTGAGCACCATGGGAGCCAGAGCCTTCAGTCACGCTGCTCCAAAGCTCTGGAACAACCTACCTCCGGACCTCCAAAACTGCACACCTCTTTCCACTTTCAAGTCCCGCCTAAAAACACACCTGTTCAGGATTGCCCACAACACACAGCTCTTCCATTTCCTATGTTTTTATGATTTTATGTCCTGTTTTTATATAATATCTCGTTTACTAATTTTTACATTGTATTTTCTTATTGTCTGTACAGTGTCCTTGGGTGGCATGAAAGGCGCTTTTAAATAAAATGCATTATTATTATTACTTCTTCCAGCTCTCCCCGGGGGGATCCCGAGACGTTCCCAGGCCAGCTGGGTGACATAGTCTCTCCAGCGTGTCCTGGGTCTTCCTCGGGGTCTCCTCCCGGTGGGACATGCCCGGAACACCTCACCAGGGAGGCGCTCAGGAGGCATCAGAATCAGATGCCCAAGCCACCTCATCTGGCTCCTCTCGATGTGGAGGAGAAGCGGCTCGACTCTGAGCCCCTCCCGGATGACCGAGCTTCTCACCTTATCTCTAAGGGAGAGCCCGGACACCCTGCGGAGAAAACTCATTTCGGCCGCTTGTATCCGGGATCTCGTTCTTTCGGTCACGACCCATAGCTCGTGACCATAGATGAGGGTTGGAACGTAGATCGACCGGTAAATTGAGAGCTTCGCCCTTTGGCTCAGCTCCTTCTTCACCACGACAGACCGATACAACGTCCGCATCACAGCAGACGCTGCACCGATCCGCCTCCCGCTCCCTCCCGCCCCCACTCGTGAACAAGACCCCAAGATACTTGAACTCCTCCACTTGGGGCAAGATCTCCTCCCCGACCCGGAGGGGGCACTCCACCCTTTTCCGACTGAGGACCATGGTTTCAGATTTGGAGGTGCTGATTTTCATCTCAACCGCTTCACACTCGGCTGCGAAACGCTCCAGTGAGAGTTGGCGAGCCCTGTTTGAAGGAGCCAACAGCACCACATCATCTGCAAAAAGCAGGGATGCAATACTGAGGCCCCCAAAACGGACCCCCTCAACGCTTCGGCTGCGCCTAGAAATTCTGTCCATAAAGGTTATGAACAGAATCGGCGACAAAGGGCAGCCTTGGCGGAGTCCTACCCCCACTGGAAACGATTCAGACTTTCTGCCGGCAATGCGAACCAAACTCTGACATCGGTGGTATAGTGACCGAACAGCCTGTATCAGGGGGTTCGGTACCCCATACCCACGAAGCACCCCCCACAGAACTCCCCGAGGGACACGGTCAAACGCCTTCTCCAAGTCCACAAAACACATGTAGACTGGTTGGGCGAATTCCCACATACCTTCGAGGACCCTGCTAAGGGTGTAGAGCTGGTCCACTGTTCCACGGCCGGGACGAAAACCACACTGCTCCTCCTCAATCTGAGGCTCGACTTCCTGACGGACCCTCCTCTCCAGCACCCCTGAATAGACCTTACCAGGGAGGCTGAGGAGTGTGATCCCTCTGTAGTTGGAACACACCCTCCGGTCCCCCTTTTTAAAAAGAGGGACTACCACCCCGGTCTGCCAATCCAGAGGCACTCTCCTCGTTGACCACGCGATGTTTCAGAGGCGTGTCAACCAGGACAGCGCCACAACATCCAGAGCCTTGAGGAACTCCGGGCGGATCTCATCCACCCCTGGGGCCTTGCCACCGAGGAGCTTTTTAACCACATCGGTGACTTCAACCACAGAGATAGGAGAGCCCACCTCAGAGTCCCCAGGCTCTGCTTCCTCCAAGGAAGGCGTGTGGGTGGAGTTGAGGAGGTCTTCGAAGTACTCTGCCCACCGGTTCACAACGTCCCGAGTCGAAGTCAGCAGCGCCCCATCACCACTGTACACAGTGTTAGTGGTGCACTGCTTCCCCCTCCTGAAACGTCGGATGGTGGACCAGAATTTCCTCGAAGCCGTCCGGAAGTCGGCTTCCATGGCCTCACCGAACTCTTCCCAAGCTCGGGTTTTTGCCTCAGCGACCACCGAAGCTGCGTTCCGCTTGGCCAGTCGATACCCGTCAGCTGCCTCTGGGGTCCCACAGGCCATAAAGGCTCGATAGGACTCCTTCTTCAGCTTGACGGCATCCCTTACTGCTGGTGTCCACCAGCGAGTACGGGAGTTGCCGCCACGACAGGCACCAACCACCTTACGGCCACAACTCAGATTGGCCGCCTCAACAATAGAGGCACGGAACATGGTCCACTCTGACTCAATGTCCCCCGCCTCCCCCGGAACATGGGAAAAGCTCTGTCGGAGGTGGGAGTTGAAACTCCTTCTGACAGGGGATTCCGCCAGACGCTCCCAACAAACCCTCACAATACGTTTGGGTCTGCCAGGACGGACCGGCATCTTCCCCCACCATCGCAGCCTACTCACCACCAGGTGGTGATCAGTTGACAGCTCCGCCCCTCTCTTCACCCGAGTGTCCAGAACATGCGGCCGCAAATCCGATGATACAACCACAAAGTCGATCATCGAACTGCGGCCTAGGGTGTCCTGGTGCCAAGTGCACATATGGACAACCTTATGTTTGAACAAGGTGTTCGTTATGGACAATCCGTGACGAGCACAGAAGTCCAATAACAAAACACCACTCGAGTTCTGATCGGGGGGCCGTTCCTCCCAATCACGCCCCTCCAGGTCTCACTGTCATTGCCCACGTGAGCATTGAAGTCCCCCAGCAGAACAAGGGAGTCCCCAGCAGGAGTACTCTCCAGCACACCCTCCAAGGACTCCAAAAAGGGTGGGTATGCTGAGCTGCTGTTTGGTGCATATGCACAAACAACAGTCAGGACCCGTCCCCCCAAACCCGAAGGTGGAGGGAGGCAACCCTCTCGTCTACCGGTGTGAACCCCAATGTACAGGCACTGAGCCGGGGGGCAATGAGTATGCCCACACCTGCTCTGCGCCTCTCACCGTGAGCAACTCCAGAGTGGAAGAGAGTCCAACCCCTCTCGAGAGAACTGGTACCAGAACCCAGGCTGTGTGTGGAGGCAAGTCTGACTATATCCAGTCTGAACTTCTCTGCCTCACACACCAGCTCGGGCTCCGTCCCTGCCAGAGAGGTGACATTCCATGTCCCGAGAGCTAGCTTCTGCAGCCGAGGATCGGACCGCCAGGGTCCCCGCCTTTGGCTGCCGCCCAGCTCACATTGCACCCAACCCCTTTGGCCCCTCTCATGGGTGGTGAGCCCATGGGAACAAAAAAGTCTCTTGGAGCAATATGCTAAACCAAACAGGCAGTCCGCTCATTCGAATTTACTTGTAAATTCGGCATTGCCTTGACTACAAAATAATAATATAATAAGAATACATTTTATTTACAAGCGCCTTTCAAGACAGCCAAGGACACTTTTCAATAACAAAAACACAAAAAATCCTGTTACTTGACCCACATGATCATATCTTGTCAAAATTTGACACATTTGATGCCTGAAGACATCGACGAACTTATTTTTATTGTAGTGGTCACACCACTTTCTGGCTGGAGGCAATATATGTTTTACTCCTTCAAGATTTTCTACCAGTGGGTTAACCAGATTTATATCATAGTTGCTCGGAAGAGTGTTTGGGTCTTCATGATGTTGTTAAATGAAGTTTGTAAATATAAATTTTAATTTTGAGGTGCTAAACATGTATGAAAACTTAAAGTTTGCAAACACATTAGGCCTAGCAACAGCATCAATATTTTAGTAGCTTTTTTTTAAAAAAATGGCTCAACAACGCCGTTTACACATTTTTAGAGAAGCAGCTCTGGTTGTACGTGTCACCAAGATCAATGAAAATGTAACACCCATAATGGACCCATTTTTGGCCTTTTCTATACATTGTTAAAAAATACTTTTACCTAATTGTCTTGAAACTGGGTGTTTCATCCAAAAATGTTCAAGACAATCAGGAAAAACAATGCTTTTTATTTTGTCCAATGCTATTGCCGTGAGGACGCAACGTTTGCCAAGAAAAACTATGCAAATTGTGAAAACATATGAAACTTGATTCATTTGTGGTTTAAAAAAAACAAATGGTTTAGTTGCGTCCTCTACAATTTTTAAAAGAAACAGCCCTTCGTGAACATTTTACCACGATCTACCAAAAGTTGAAGGCACATATAACAGCCCAAGACCTCAAAAAAGTCTCTGGAGCCCTACTCAAACTCAAAAGGAAGTTGTGGGTTTTTAATTACCTTTCATATTCTGCCTCATTTTGTGCCTTTTGCAGAGGACATATTTAATAAAAATAGCTTTCAATCTGATTTACTTCACTTTCAAAAGAATTCCAATTCAAATGGCCCGTATCCCAACGTTACCATGGCTGGGAGGGTGCTTTATAGATTTCGCATCACCAGTTCGGGACAGAGCAGTGACTGCGGCTAGGTCTCTAATGTTTTTGTTGAAATTGTTGTTATTATTATTATTATTATTACAACTGCTACAGGAGAAAAGCGATAGAATCCCAACTACCTCTATCTGAGAAGTGGGTAGGTTGTAGTACATGAATCAGTATTTGCATTAAAATTAGCATAAAGGGTACCTCTATTTGAGAAGTGAGCATGTCGTAGTACTCCAGCGGGTCTTGTTCCACAATGGCAGTCGGTATTGATGACTTCAACATTTGCGACAGCGGCCGATTGTTCAAGTTTAACTGGCAAAACAAAAAATAATCAGTTATTTAACAAAGTCGATCTATGTTGACAGTATGTAAGGGGTAGTTAGTTGACCATGGAGGAGATGCCTTCCTTGCCCTCTTTGCTCTTCTTTGGAGGCTTCAAAAGATTATGCAACACCTTGTTGTGGCGGGCCAGCTGCAAACAAACATGACACATTGTTGCTCACCACCAACAAAATTATAATATCATTCAATACTTAATTTATACATCACCTTTCTTACAAAAGGCAGAATGCAGAACAGAACAGGCAACATTAATTTAAAAAAAAAAAACCAAAGATTTGTAAAATAATATCAGTATACCAATCATGGATTGACCAACTTCAGATATTTGTAGTCACCGCTGAAGTGATGATAATTGAGTCAACATCAACTAATCAATGACCTCATTGATTTTTTTTTTTTTGTAGTTGTCAACTTGTGGGAGCCTCCTAAAACAAGCCTGCTCACCCACCCACTACTGTTCTCCGTAGTATCTAATTGCGTGCACAAACTCATTTATCGCAGTACGTGAGGGTACAGAGCTGTGAGCCGGACAGGCTTCTCTGCAGCACTGGAGCGCCGCAGGGGACTGTTCTGGCTCCATTCCTGTTCATCCTCTACACCTCGGACTTCAGACACACCACTCCAAACTGCCACCTTCAGAAGTTCTCCGATGACTCTGCAATTGTAGGCCTCATTACAGAGGGAGATGATTGGGAGTATAAGGGACTGACGAAGGACTTTGTGGACTGGTGCCAGCAGAATTGGTTGTGGATTTCTGCAGGAAACAGTCCTCACCTGCACTGATGAACATTCAGGGTATGGACATAGAGACCTCCTACAAGTATCTAGGGTAAACAATAAACTGGACTGGTCTACTGACACGGACGCCCTGATTAGGTAAGGACAGACTCTTCCTACTCAGGACACTGAGGTCTTTTGGGGTTCAGGGGTCACTCCTTAAGACTTTCTATAACTCGGTGGTGGCTTCGGCCATCCATTATTGCATTGTCTGCTGGTCAGGCAGCATCTCGGCCCGGGACAGAAAGAGACTGGAGTGACAGGTCAGGAGGACCAGTTCTGTTCTGGGCTGCTCCTTAGACACTCTGGAGGAGGTGGGCAACAGAAGTATGCTAGCTAAGCTAAAAGCTATGATGGACAGTCCCTCCCACCCCCTCCAGCCCGCCCTGACAGCACTAGGTCGCTCCTTCAGCCAGAGACTGTTACACTCGCGCTGCAAGAAGGAGAGATACCGCTGCTCGTTCCTACCGACTGCTGTCAGGCTGCTGAATAAAAAATAACATGAAAAACAATTGTAAATAGTACAGCCACCTTATCTATATCTATATTTATATTGCACTTAATTGAACGGTGTACATTGAAACTGTAACATTTTCTGAATGCAAACACTTTGTTTTTCTTCTTTCTTCTGTCTACCCACAATCTTGCTGCTGTAGACTGTAAATTTCCCCAGCGTGGGACAAATAAAGAATATCTTATCCAATAAAATTCAGATACCTTCATGGCCTCATAATCAGTTAGAACTTGTAAAACTCTAACAACATAACATGACTGCAGTGCTACAGTAGAAAAAATATCCATCCATCCATGCATTTTCTGATCCGCTTTATCCTCACAAGCGTCGCGGGGCGTGCTGGAGCCTATCCCAGCTGTCTTTGGGCAGTAGGCGGGGAACACCCTGAAGCGGTTGCCAGCCCATCACAGGGCACACATCAACGAACAACAATCCGCGCTCACACTCACACCGAGGGACAATTAGAGTGTTCAATCAGCTTGCCATGCATGTTTTTGGAATCTGGGAGGAAACCGGAGTACCCAGAGAAAACCCATGCAGGCCCGGGGAGAACATGCAAACTCTACACAGGAAGGTCGAGATGACTGACTTGGGGGTATGGGCAGAGTGCAAAGAGGGAGATGATAGTTGAAAGAATCGCTTGTTTCATTCACATTACCCATTCGTTTTTACACAAGATATTTTGGACCTCGACAGTAGATAATCAGTTTTTTCACTATTGCAGGAGGGCATTTGGTGAATTTGCTGAGGACTGGTGTGATTAGTGAGGCTCTTTGTCAGCTTGTGTTAGCAACTTGCATATTTTACTGAGCCACATTTTCATATTCTCATCTCATTTTTCATGAAATATTGCCACAAGCTTGAGGCACTGCTCTAAATTTGCTGCGCAACTCGACCCCCTGTTAATCTAGTGTACGTGTTCTTGCCGTAACACATGCTTGTCAATTAATCAACATCTCGCTATAACATTTGCTGAGTGGGAAAGTTGACATGTTGGTTCAACCCCTAATGTCAATAGATGTCACTATCACTCCCAATGAAAACACTACAGACTTAAAGATTAAACTCTGACAAACACATAGCTAAAATATCAAGTTTCTGTTACAATTAATGGTCTTGTAGTAGTGTGAAATAAACAAACACTATTTGTCAGCTTGATCCCAGTTGCACCTGACTCTGCAGTGGGTAGGTGGGAGGCATGACAGTCAAAGGTAAGAGAGGGGTCATTCGTCCGGACAACACTGGCTATGGGATCCTATCTGCCACTGACGATGGCACAGTGGCTCACCTGCTGCGCCAGTATATAGATGTTGTGTCCCACCTCACGTGGTGACACTTCCCCACTCTCACACTCAGTCTCCTGATGGTAGGCCTTCTTAATCACGTCGACCTGCACGCACGCACGCACACACATACACATACACGCTGTCAGTAGATGAGCCTCTTCACTGACACACTGAACAAAAGGGGCTCTTACTAGTTCTCGGGGGCGGAGGTTGAACAGGATTCTCTCTGCATTCTCACTGTCATGACGACTTTCCATGAGCGCCAGCAGCAGCTTAGAGGCGTTGTCCTGGTCACAGGGAAGAAAACGACATTACATAATGCCGCGTAATATCATAATATCACATGATGTGAGAGGCGCGCACCTTAAGCTGCAGCACCATGTCTGTCCGGTAACGGCACAGCGGGCTGATGTCATTGAGGATGAGCGCCGTGATGATGTCTATGCCATTGCATTCGTGTGTCACAATGCACGTCTGAAACAAGCAGACAAAAAAATCTCCTACGCGGAACCTTCGCGTGATGGAGAAGCACGTTTTCCTACCTGGTTCTCCTGACACGGGCCCTGACAGTACTCTGTGAGGGTCTCCAGGGTTTGTGTGATGAGGTGAACATTTGACTCGTTAATGTAGAGGCCCAGCAGGCCCAGGCCGCCCGTGGTGCTTCCACACATGATGTCCAAGAACTGCAGTGTCTCACACACTAGGTTGTAGTTGGTTTTGTTGTTCTGGCAGCGCAGGAAATTCTGAAAGAGCACGACAAACGAGAATGTCAAAGGAAATAGAAAATTTGCGTATTCCAGTGTTGGCCAGATGGGTCCAGCACTCACTTGCAGATCCTGGTTATGGTTCTCGCAAAGAAGCTGTAGAAACCTCAGGATGGGTTTCATGATGAGCACGGCTGGGCCCATCTCTGTTTCCACCTCCTTCTGCTCCGCTGTTGAATGAGCCTGCAGGGAAGAGGGGCTGCTGCCTTGGCCCTGGACCAGTCGGGAATGTTCGTCGGTGGCAGGATGTCCAAGTGGTGAAGAAGAGCCTTTCGGTGAATAACATGCGTGTTGAGAAGACATCTTCACGAAATGTGTTCCTGGTGACCTCACCATTGTCCAGGTCCTTCTCGTTGGCTTTGTGTGACATCTCGCTGACGTTCACTGAAACCGTGGCTTTGATGTCCATCTGTGCCTCTTTCATCCTGTCGTGAAGAACTTTGAAGAACTTTTCCGACTTGTTGTCCCCCATCATCAGCTTGTAGAACGAGTTCTACAGGATTGAGAAAACGGAAGAAGGCCTCGCAAAAATGAAACGTCTGGCCTCGGATTTAGCCACATGAGCACATGATGTTCATGTATACAAGGTGGCCGCAAGTGACCTGTATCTCTGTGTTTCCTCCCTCCAGCAGACAAATGGCCAGCTGGATACTCTCCTGGAAGATTTTCTCATTCTTGGTGCACATCACCAGGTCTGTAAAAAGTTTGCTCCCACCTTCCCGATCCAGACGACACTGAACCGCTGCCACCGCTGCCCAGTCGCGCTCTTGCTCAGCGCCTGGTGGTCATGCAAAGCATGTCATGGCTTCATACTGTATTTCAAACTTTTGGATCTGTAGTTTCCACGAAAAAACCTGCTACGATAATTTCAGATTTCCTCAGACAGTGATGAATTCATTAGCGGGAGTGTCATACTGCAAATCAAACTAGTAGTGTTGCGAGTGACTACGTTTATATGCAGTCAATAGGTTAAGGTCAAAATGTCGGGTTCTGAAATATTTGGGATAATCAGTTTGCATGTGTGAGTGGAAAGAATTACTCCCGCATTTGAATGACTCGATTTAAATGGCAACACATTAACGTCTTGATTCAAATAGACATGATTTCTACTTGTTACTTTCTCCTGTCAATAAAATACATTCTATTCTTGCCGCTCAGCACAGGAATAAAGCACATTTTCCTCCTGTCTCAGAAGGTTTCGCCATGACTGTTTACGTCTGCTTGTTTATTTCGGACAAGTTGCACGCATGTATATGTGTGTCTGAATACACAGTCTTTTTCATCGTAGACAGAAAATAATGTGAAAGAGAAATCAACAGATAAAAGTTAGGGTTGTTAGGGCGATGACGCCTGCATAAAAGCATAAAATTTACTGCACTACAAAAAGATGCCTTACCGATAGAGTAAGAGCATGTGCTGAACACAAACCAGTATCCTTTTGAATGGAGGTATTCCAATTCACATTTATATGACCATATATTCGGGCTGGAAAAGGGGTAAACCAGGGATGAAATCCAGGTTTTTGAAAACCCAAATAAGAGCATATTGTGTGCATCTACAGTACTCCGGTCAATAACCAAACCTTGTATTGCACTTCCATTATGGAACACCGTGAAAGCTAAAAAGCCTTCCACATATTAACAATCAATATTTACTCAACTCAACTGTATTTATAAAGCACTTTAGAACAACCACCGCTGTATACAACGTGCTGTACGTAGAGCAAAAATAACCAATACAACAATAAACAATAAATTAATAACAAAGACAGTAGAAAACACAAAAATAGTAAAAGATAAATCAAGTCTTATTATGAGTCAAAACCCAAAGAAAAAAAATTGAGTTTTAAAAATGGACAGCAAGCGCACTTCACTAACGTTCAGCGCGAGATCATTCCAAAGCGCTACCAGCAACAGAAAAGGTTTGATCCTCTCTGAGCCTCCGCTTTGTCGTACGTACCTCTAATCGTGTCTGGTCTGCAGATCTGAGGCACCAGGCAGAGGGTCAGAGGGGCACAGAGAGGTAAGGTGGGGCGAGACCATTCAAAGATTTGAAAACAAATAATAGAATCTTTAAAGAGAACTCTAAAATGGATAAGGAGCCAGTGAAGGGATGCCAGAGTAAGAGTGACAGTATGTGCTGCCTCTTACGAGTACCAGTCAAGAGGCGAGCAGCAGCATTCTGGACCAACTGGAGACGCTTAATGGTTGATTGGCTGACTCCAAAGTGAAGTGTGTTACAGTAATCCAGCAGAGATGTGGCAAAGACATGAATTACTGTTTTAATCTGCTCTTAAGAAAGGAGAGGCTCTACTTGAGACAGCTGCCTGAGATGAAAGAAGTTGGATTTAACAGCACCAATTTGCCGGTCCAATTTAAAATCACTGTCCAGTTGAAGACCCAATTTGGCTGTTGGCTTCAGATAAAGAGCCAAGGGGCCCAAATCAACAGGATGGGGAAGTACAAGAGCCGCTGGGACCAAACACCATCACTTCTGTTTTCTTTTCAATGAAATTAACGAAATACAGAGCTATCCAGGTCTTGATTTCTGCTAAACAGGATAAAAGTGGCCTCAGTGAGAAAGCCTCTTTTTTGTTCAACACAAACACTCAATAACAAAAGACAACATACCGTGTGCAACTTGTAAACCAATAGTAAATAAATGAAGTTCAAGTCCACCACACGACATGACGCTATTGTCACTCTTTCGCAATCTCTCTGTCTGACTCCCTCATACCACACGTCATACGTGACCCTAAACCAGAATTGAGCATACCGCAAAAATATTCCTAAAAATAATTAGACAAAGATTTAAGAGAAAAACATCAAGATTTAGGCTTACATGGAGACAAATAAAATAAACTCAACTTTTAATTGTCGTGGGAGGTAATCGAATAGCGCCGGCTACCTGGCCTTTAAAAACCTTAATATTCGGGTTTTAAAAGGGTGGAGTGGCTGCATGTAAACATAGGCACTATTAAAAACCTTTATTATGATGTCAACACATGACATCTTTACGGCAGTATCTGCACAGTAAGTGGCATCTGTAGAGCTAAATTTGAGCATTAAACATTTTCTGAATAATATTACACTGAGAAATAAATGCTGAACTGTACAAATCGATTGTTACTTGCTAAATTTGAGTAAACCACCACCACATGAGGAAATCTGGTGTTTGTTTTTTTGCAGAATAAACATTTGGGACCTGCCGCTCCAAGTTCCACCAAGTCATTCTTCGGGTTGTTTTTCCTGTTCGGAAACAAGTAGTTCTGCAGTAGAACCCTGCGCAGTGAAATTCCCTAGAAAGCCACAAAGGAAAAATTCCAATATTTCTGTATAAATCATGACAAGAAAAAATCTGTGTTCATCACCTTTTCATCAAAGTCCAGTGTTCTGATCAACATCTCCTGCAGTGTTCTCAGAACTTTGATGCATAATTTCTCCTCTGAGGACATCAGTGTCTTTGTGTGCTGGATCAGCCTGTTTACCAACACAAACACACATAGACAAACGGACATGAATTTATGAATGATCCTGACACTTGCTACGAAAGTCATCACAAATCGATGAGATGATCCCTCTCACTTGGAGATGAATCCGCCGGACTCGCAGCGGTGGCGTGCATCTGTTCCCTCCAGAAAGAGAAGCTCTGGTTGATGGAGAACGTCAACTAGGACGGAGAGCTCTGCATTGACAAGTGGTTTGAGGCGTTCCTCCAGTGTATTGATGACATCCTGCAGTTTCTCGATGATATTCTTGTAGTCCCAAGGGTTGCTGGGGGCAACAGGCCGCAAGGAGCGCGATGTCGACTTGTAGCTGGTGCTGGAGCGTGACAGCGAGTTAAGAGCGCTGGTGGACAACATGGCGCTAATCTGAGCCTCCAGGTCAAGAGGGAGAGCGATGGAGCGACTCTTGGCTGGGAGGAGACAATTATCCCACTTTTATTTTTCTCATGACATAACAACATGCATGGCATCATATGACATCAGTGAGATCACCGGTGACATCAACGACATAATAAATAATGACATCAATGATAATATCAATGGCATCATTGACGTTAATCAGTGACCTCACCAATTACATTGTTGATAACATGGGTGACATAAGAGACATGTGACACCAATTATAACATCATTAATGGCATCAGAGATGTAGTAGCAGGACGCCGCAGGACTCTGACACCTTAAATTTTTTTTTGCGAACGTCATTGGAGTTAAATCGGTCCTCCAGTGATACGTTCCAAACAGTGAACCCCTCTTACCGCTTCCTCCTTTCTTCCATAATGCTTTTAAACTAACCATGTTTGGAGGACACATCACACCCAGCTCCTCTGCCTCCCTTTGCCTGTGGACCCATTTGCTCAGAACTACTGCAAAGGGGGAGTCGGCCGGCCCATAGAGCTACATGACAATTTTGGTAATTTATCCACTTGTTTTGGTAAGGACTCTAAGGGTTTTAAACAATGGTGTCTGTAAGTACATGTGGAAATTGCAATTCTGCGAAATAATAACAATTTAAAACAATTATACCTGTAATCTGATTATGTGTTGTGTTATGTGTTCATAATGAAGACAGTTAAATGTTTTTGTCTACAACATATTCCGTTATTCTCCAAGTCTAATTGCCAAAACACGTGATCAGTGATTGATCGTCATTGCGGAGAGGTACAGTCAACAGGTCAACTAAAATTATGATTATAATCAAGAAATTATTTTTTCAACAGCAACTTAATGCCTGCAGTTTATGAGTAGTTATTCTCATGTTTTTCTTATATTCCAAAGACTGAAAATAACATTAAATCAGGAGATAAAGTGAAATGAGAATCATAAACACCCTTTATATGTAAATGTCACGTCTTTGACTGGATCTATGTCATCACGACCTTTTGTGTAACGCCCATTTTGCAGGCTGCTCCAGCAACAAACTACTCCCAAAAAAAATTACTGAATCAAACTAGAAAAAAAGAGATCAGATTTCTCCAATCCTAGTTTCATCGCATATAAAACCCTTTTCGTCTGCTCAAAAGTAGTGTTCAAAATTAAAGTGAGCAACAAGATGCCTCATCCTGAACGAAGGGTCACCTGTGACCGCAAGGGTCTTGATGCAGGTCTCCACCTGGTTCCGGTGCTGCTGCTGCAACCAGGGACAGTCCAGCAGGCGAACGGATGATTGCAGCAGCTGTGTAACGATGGTGTGATGACTCTAACAATTAGAGGAGATGTGGCAAAGTCAAAGATGAGGACAAGACAAAGCACACCCCAGCAGAGGCAAAGCTTGAGCTGACCTGCAGCGAGGTGCTGTTCTCAGAGAAGGGCGAGCTAAAGAAGGCGTTGATGGTGTCAAAGACCACATTGATGATATACTTCTCCAAGACTTGGTCGGAAAGTCGCTTGTCTCGCTTGTTGCAGACCTGCGAGGAGTACACACCGCTTTAGCAATCACAGGTCAATGGTAAGACAACAAAATGCTTCTCCTCACTCGGGCCATGTCCACTGTGAAGTCCTCAAAGAGGTTCCAGATGTGGTTGGATGTGTAGATCTCCTTCATCTCTACTTCCGTGTCCACGTAGCAGTGATTGACGAAGTTGACGTAAGCGACTTTTACCTGAATGCACACAAAATGGTCGAACGGCAGAGCCACGGAGCAGTAAAGTATGAATGCAAACCAACCACAAGTTTCTGACACACATTTACCATTCCGCTGCACTACCATGCTGTCGAGCATTCTCACAAAGATATAGGCTACAGCAATTACGACGGTATACTGTGATCTCCCAGCACGCAGACACAAACACACAAATACTGCCAACCTCGGTGATGCAGTCCTCATGCGTCACCACACGGACAACGTCCTCCAGTGGCAGCAGCGAAGTGCACTTGATCTCCGTGTAGACGTTCTTGCCCTCTGCACACGCCGCCAGCAACTCCACCAGTGAGATGTGGTACCTGTACACCACAGTGCCATCTTATACATGACCTTTTTCCACACGATGCTGCTGCCGTATTTACCTGAGCGGGCTGTTTTCACCAATGCCCTCCCTGCTCTCGGCCATCAGCTCCAGCATGACATTGAAAGATGCCTTGTCGTTGTAGAAGACAACGACATCCTCACCGGCATTGGTCAGCTGCAGAGACACACTCTTGGTCACATAAGAGGCCATGTCCACGCCGGAACACCCTCAGCTGGACCCTCACCTCGGTCATGACCATGTCCTGGCACTTCTTGACGTACTTGCCCTCGGCTTTGATGATGGTGTGCAGGAAGTTGAGGTAGTGAACATGGCGTCCATGTGTGGCCAAGCAGTGGATGAAGTGCTGCAGGACACTTTCCGATATCTCTGTGCATAGCTGGTAGTTGTTGCTGAAGATGTGCTGCACAGTCTCCGCCTCCAGCAGCTGCACAGAAACGGAGCGAGTCACAGATTGCACATCTCAAATTTAGGCAGCCAGCTTGAACCCAGAAGCTAAATTAACTACAAAAGCCCAACATCATGACTGACATCAAAAAATGGGTGTATTTTGACCAATGTCAAGCTGTGTAAACAATTTTCAATATCTGCTTTGAAGGGAGTCTCCAAGGGTCCATGATTTTCCAATATAACCACCAAAAGGGTCAAGATGTTTTTTCAAAACACATTCACCGGACTCGAGGGATTGGAAATGTGGCTAGTTACAGAAATAGAGTTGCTAAATTGTGTTGCTGTAGCTTCAGCTAAACACCTAGCTAGCTTCTATCATTCTTTCTGTATTTCTTATATGTATCTTGAGTCCAGCAGGCCGGATGCCTTGTGGCACAATGCTGCCTCCTTATTTTTTTTCAAAGTTAAACTAAGTCGATATCTTGGTGGGAAACTGGACGAGGAGCCGCCTACCCCTGGATTGAGGAAGAGACTAAGGTTCTTGTGCAGCAAAGCCTGATTCTCCTGGTTGCCCATGCAGAACTTTTGCAGAAACAGGTGTGTGTATCTGATGATCTCTTGCATCTTCACGTCGTTCTACAGACCAAAAAGGGGAAGAAAAGAAGAATGACTCGCACTGTTACAACTTTTGGGTAGGCTTCTACTTCCTGTTTTGTTTTTATTGCTCTTGGCTTGGTTGCACTTTTAGTTGGTGTCAAGCAGATTTTTGTGGTGTGATTTGCACTTCCATAGTGCTGAGCAGGAGTCAAAAGATTCAGATGTCAGGGGTCAAATAGGAACAACAGCAAAACAAAAACAAAAAAAACACATCAGAACATGAATAAAAACATCCATCCAGTGGCGGGCCGTGCATTTCAACCTTCAGCCTTCAGGGATGTCACATACATACACAATATAGGCTCGTCAAGCAGCACTTAATTTCAGGAGCATTTAAAACCATCAAGTATGCATTCACAATTAAGAGCAGGAAACTAAACTTACAGATAGTCAAAAATAAAAAGATGATTTGAAAATACCAAATAAAATGCCACCCAAATTACGCTGTGATCTTAAACAAGTCTGTCCAATAAATTGCGCAATGTCGCAGCTTCATATAAGACACCAACCAAACAATAACAAAACAAACTATTCTTTGAAAATAAAATCCGACTTCAACGGACAGTTAGGACGGCGGAAAAAATCGTTGGCACCGCCCTACCCACTCTTGAGGACTTGCACACTGCAAGAATCAAGACAAGGGCACGGAAAATCCTCCTGGATCCCCCGCACCCTGCCCACCACCTTTTCCAGCTACTCCCCTCAGGCAGACGCTACAGATCCATGCGCACCAAATCCAGTAGACACTTAAACAGCTTCTTCCCTCTAGCCATTAACTCCTTAAACAGTCACTGACGTAGTCACTCTTCTTGTACTACAAATACTGCTACTGGTTACTCTAAAATGGTTCAATGATTTGTTGTTTACGATGATACTAATGCAGCGTGTTATACCGGAGACAAATTCCTTGTGTGTTCTACATACTTGGCCAATAAAGATGATTCTGATTCTGACGAAGGTGACTACAATGCGCCATTTTAAATTGCAGGTGAGCAGATTTATTTGATACATTTTTGTATCTTTGTCATTTTATTTCGTTACCATTAATTTAATACTAACGAAATAAAATGACAAGAAGAAATGTAAAATAAAATTCATTTACTCACCAATGTAGTGCCTGTTCACTGAGCTGCAGATCTACGCGAGTGTCCCCAAACGTTTTTAAACGCACCGTAGCTTGTAAGTGCCCAGCCGTGCTCTGATGTTTCCTTGCTGCCTTGGTAAAACAACTTAAATTCGTAAATCCAGTATGGCTCCAAACACCAAATCGGTCAGTTGCAAGCAACAGGCATTCCTAGCAGTACGATTTGCAGCGTTTCTCAGAGGCTGAGAGCCACGGGTACCGTTCATAATTGCTCGTCTGAAAATGACGGACAAACCCTTTTCCTTGCTGGGACAGGCTACCTAGCGTAAATTTACTTTTCCGAGAATGTTTAGGCCAGCAGAGAAGGCCTTGTTGGCCCTGACAGAACGCCACTGCATCCATCCATTAATCTTCTGAAGCACTAGCACTCATTAGGGTTTGCCTGTGAGACTGGAGCCTATTTTAGCCTAATTTTGGATGAGAAGCAAGGTACTTTGTACATCGTGGCCTGATAGCCAGCTGATTTACACTCACCTACACACCTACAGGCAATTTAGAGTCTCAGCTGAAGCTAAAGCCGAGTTTGGACACCCCTGCCTTAAGTGATTCTAGTGGTACTAAATAGCCATGCATTCAAACTGAAATAAAATTCATGAAGAGATTTCATCCGCTTTTCTTCTTCAACAGACATTGTACAAGGAGTAGCGTTCCTTCTGTTTTCAGGGAACACAAACCTGGATATCATCTGCATGACAATGGAAATCACGTATTTGAATGTTGGTCTCACCTGGTCGTAGGAGACCTGCAGCAGGTCCAGCATGACTTTATGAGCACCCATGTTCTTCAGCAACCTCTGCTGCTTCTTCCACACACCACTGCTGCACATCTTGTTCAGCCGCTCAAGGATCTACGACAAAACACCACAATGCAGCACAGTGCTTAACAACAAGTATGTTGCGCACACTCCAAATGTAAAAACTTCTAATTCACTTCTAACATACCCTCCATCATTACCATCAGAGTTACCATGTAGGTTTATTAACCACTCAGGTCAACACCTTTTCCAGGTCCTTCCCCCTGGTAGGCATTATTGAACAACGACCCAAACCAGAAGATATTTCAGCAGCTTCTTTCCACTTGCCATAAACATCCATCCATCCATCCATTTTCCGAACCGCGTAATCCTCACTAGGGTCGCGGGGGGTGCTGGAGCCTATCCCAGCTGTCTTCGGGCAGTAGGCGGGGGACACCCTGAACCAGTTGCCAGCCAATCGCAGGGCACACAGAGACGAACAACCATGCACGCGCACACTCACACCCAGGGACAATTTAGAGTGTTCAATCAGCCTGCCATGCATGTTTTTGGAACGTGGGAGGAAACCGGAGCACCCGGAGAAAATCCACACAGGCCTGGGGAGAACATGCAAACTCCACACAGGGAGGCCGGAGCCGGAATTGAACCCGGTACCTCTGCACTGTGAAGCCGACGTGCTAACCACCGGACTACCGGGCCGCCTTTGCCATAAACATTTTGGACATAATTCATAGTGACACTTGGACACTCTACACATGGCTCTAATGCCATTATTCCGACATTCATCGCAGTAGCTTCATTGCACTGCATCATTTGCACAGTGATTGATCAGAATTATCACACTGTCCGCTTTATCTTGTTTAATGACTGCGCCATTTGGACATCTGCTGATCAATATTTCTCTAGTACTGGACACTTTATATTGCGTAAAGACTGCATCATGTGACTGATCAGTATCACCGGACCACTTCACATTGTATATTGCTTTGAGACTCTCTCTGCTTGGAACAGGTTATTACCTTAATGTACATTTTGTTATCGTGGTTGTTTTTTCTTGAGTACGAGAGTGGTGGCTCCAATAACCGGTAATGCTGTTTGGTTCCGTATGTGTTTAAACATACTTGGCCACTCGGAGTGATTCTGAATCTGACTGAATCCAACATTGCGTCAATTCTTTTTAAAACTTGAGGGCAAGTAAGAATGTTAAAAGTAATGAACCCCATTAGAACTTTGTCATTAAGATGGAATCTTACTTTTTAAACCTTTAAAAATTCTTTAACTATTTTTGATCCTTGTACAACAATTTAGGTAATGCAACACACCCATTACACCTTTTTACACATCAATGGCAAGCAAAGAAGTTAAAATATTTCAGAAAAAATACCTGACCACGTAATAGAGGTTTTACAGATAATACTAGCAGTGGATGATATTCTGTAACACAATAAAAATATTGTGACTCAGTAAAGAGCTACAGGGGGTTAAGTATGTGAAGGTTGCTTGAGGAGTGAAATCACACCATAAAAGCAAAATATTCAAAATGGGAAGATTTGGCCAACTTGTTGATACGGTGTCAAATGTGAACAAAAACGAATCCACAAAAGAAAAACAATCAATCAACGTAAAAATGATTTTCTTAAACTGTTAAAGATTCCATGCCTCAATTTTTATTTTTGTTTATGTCCTTTTGTTGGGTTTGAGATAATTTCCATGATGCAATTTTTTGGCTATATTAGTCTTAAATGGCTGTCATCAGGCACGGCGCTTGGCATACGCTGATCACGCACTGCGCATAGGGCACCAACAGCTTGGGCGCGGGGGAGGGGGGAAATAAATAAATAAAATACAAGCTTGTGAAAATCATAATAATAGGAATTATAATAATAACAGTATAATATTTATAATAAAGGTTTGTAAAGTATTAATAAATATATGTAATACAAAAACAACGTGGGCTTATTTACGCGAAAACAGATGAATCTCCTGTACGGACCTTTGGTGCCTCTTACATTCCCTTGTTCCGGACCGAACTGTTGCACCTCAAGAAATTCTAGTGGCGATTGCGTAATACAAGCTCGCCCAAAACAACCCAAAACGCTATTGTGGAAAAGATGTGAGCTGCACATTGATTACGCTATGAAAATTAAATGGGATGTTCCGACAGAAAGTTGTTTGATGTGCAACAATTATGCCGACATTTTGGAGAGGTTCATAGGCCAAGAGCGACATCTATTGGTCAAACTTAATTTGAAAAAAAAAATCGATCATGCTGTGTCGCGTTCTCTTTCATATTCACTGTTTTCACATGATGTCCAGAATATTAAGATAGTGCCCTGTCAGTCCTTGTCTATAAAGGTAGAATATTGACATTTTCATGTACCTGTGTTTTAAATATAGGCCTACATAATAACATCATTAATTTTGAAAATATTTATACCATGTTTCAGAACTCTATTTCACTGTTAATACTAGTGGCATTTATTATTATTTTTAAATAATTTATTTTTATTAAGTTGAGTATTTGGTGTGATTCTTGGTGTTTTATAAATACTTATTATTTATCTCTTTTTTGGTGAAAGTTTTGAAATGTTAATACGAACAAGTTATGTTGTAAAATAAAGCAAAACTGACAAATACTCAGATATTGTTCATTTCTGTCAGGGGTGGTGCGAGGGATGTGGGGGGTGGAGGTGGGGGCACCACAAGCATTTATGCTCAGGGCACTAAAATGGCCAGCACGTAAGACAGTTGCAATTTCTCTTCAATATTCAATCGGTAAATAAGCGTTGCTCTGTTTGGGTCATGGTTTTGTTTAATTTGATAGGAAAATCCTTTGACTGGTAGCTGCTGATATGTCATCATCTTGTAGCTACCATGTTTCTTCATTGTGTTGGCTCCATCAGTGGAATTGTTGCCCAGCAGGGTGCATTTTGAAGTAGCGAGTGCAGAGTAATGCACCGGTCCCGGGAACAAAGGCAAACTTCTTGGTAACTCTCGTGGCCACCCAGTGAGTACTCTAAGGCAAACTGACCAGTCCAAAGCCACGGTTCCAAGTTAGTTCTCAGTTGTACTCTTATTTATTTATTTTTTAAAACCCACCTTCATAGTTGTGTCGTTTGGCCTGGTAGTCTCCCACAGGGCATTTGAAGGAGAACTCAGGGACAACATTTGACCCAGAATATTCATAAAATAGTGGGGGAAAAATTATCTTTAAGCATTTCCCATTGCAGGGTACCAACTTGACATGGCAAGCCTCTCATCATTGCATTTGCATTGGTCAAAGCAGATACGTCAAACCAGATACCAATGGGCGATGTCAAGTGCTGATCTGCACTGATTTATCGAATACATTGCTAATTGTATAGTTGGTGAATGCCCGGCAACAATGGACAAAAGCTAAACACGCATATACACTCGGGATCATGCAAGGACAACTCTGCGGAGTCTCCATTTGCAGCAGCCTTCAGTTTTACTGCTGGCCAACATCTCGTCTCAAATGAAATGCTGACAACACAGAAGACCCGCATTTTCCTTGTAGGTGTGCGGATGTGGTTTTGGTATTTCCTGGAGTCCTCTATTCAAGTAAAAAAAAAACATTTGGGACAAGTACAGCCAAGTAGAGCTGCTACTCTGCAGTGAAAATGTGATTTGAGCGTTTTGAAGCAGAAGCAAGGTTTCAAACAGACCCACAATGGTCGCAGCGTCGGAAGCCAAAAACAAAAACAAGCATTTTGCCAGCAAACCCCGCCCACACTGAGTGATTGACACAAAACAACAATCGCTGACCTCTTTGACGTTGTGATAGTTCTCGTTGTTCTTCTCCCCTTTCTCCTTCTTGTGTGTGGCATCCTCCGCCACTCCCTGTACGAAGCACAGGTCAACACAGCATGCGAGATGCACTGATATGCCACGGCAAACTACTGAAAACAATATTATTCAGTGAGGGCCCAAAGGCCTTCAGCAATGATTCACCAGACCGAATCGACCTCTTAGTACCACCTCTATCCCATCTCATTCATAAAAAACATAAATTCAATGCCAAATATTCAATATGTAGCACATACTTTGGCGACATATCATCTGGATCCATTTAGAGTCAATATTTATTAAAATAATAATAATTAATTCACATTCATGTGATTGAGGGGTATGGCTTTAGCCAGAGGCGTGGAAGGAGGAGTGAAGTGTGGCTCCATTTATGGTATCCCCAGGCAGCAGGCCTAGGGATACAATTGCCATCCCTAGGCTTGCTGCCTAGGGATGGCAATTGATCAGAATTTTACAAATCCGATTCGCCGATCAATTCAGTTAAACAATTCAGTGCTTTATCGATTCTCTTAGCGATGCTTTTTATTTTAGTTATTTTTTTTTTTAAGGAGACTCAAACTGTAGATGAGCATCCATTTTTGTTTTATTTCTTAATGGTATCTGTAAAAAAGATACAGTTCCAAGACCAGCTCGTTGATTGTCTACAACATTTGGGCTGCTGTGTGAGGCCTTGCGTTGTCATGATTCATGATGCCTGATGACCCCTGCGTTTGTTCTTGATGTTTTTCAGTGTTGTGAGCCACTGACTGAGACATCAGTCCAAAGATTTTTTACGCTGAAGGAATTTAAGGAAGCTTGTGCAGAGATGGGAAAAGTGTGTGACAGTGCTGGGAGACTACGTTGAAAAAAATACATATACAGGAGACGGGGGATTCGAATCCCGCTTGGGGCAATATGAGCACACACCACCATCCAGTGTGGGTCCTTGGGCAAGACCCTTGCCGCTAATGACAATGATGAGAGACAATAAAATGAATGACTTGCCAGCTCAGACGTCGCCCGGCCAAACAAGGTCTGCGCCAGGTGCTGGGGAACCAGAGCACCTTGATGAAAAATGGGCTACTGGAACAAAGCGGAGATGGGCGAGATGCAATAACATGGCTCTGTTGGAGTGATACTACTCAAGCAACCCAAGTCAGAGGGGTTACATGTGGAGAATGTGGGCTGAATGGCCAATTTGAAACCCACAGTCACGGTTGACCACAAAACAACAAGTAGCTCAGTGTTCCAACATCCACAAATGGCAATTGCTATCACAACTTGAGATTAATGAGGTACAACGCAGATTCCATGGTGAAGGGCCCCAGGCTGCCAGATCAGAGGAGGAGGTTAGACCAGAGATTGGGAGGCAAGCCCCAATGAATGCAGATTATGAGATTGGGAGGCCAGCCCCAATGAATGAAATGCTGAGCAAGGCAGCAACTGACCTGAGAGCTGAAATCATGGCGAAAATGAAGGCTGGGCAAACTAGAAACTGATTACAACGGCTATGTGAAGTACCACCTGAAAGTGTCATGGAAGTGTGAATGCAGCACTGAGGGCGATCCCTACCGTAACAATCACGGAAACCAAGGAGCTGATATATGCTTCAGCATCATCAGTTATCCTAGAGATGCTTGGCTATAAGAGCAAACAGATACGTGATCCACCATGGAAAAGACAGCTGGAGGCTAAGAGCAAGGCGGCTCGGAATGATGTGAGTCAACTGACAGAGACCCAGACAGGTGTGATGAAAAGGCCGAAACCCGAGAGGTAAATCCAGAACTGACAAACAAAGGCTCCAAGCCTTGTCCAGTCGCCTAAAGAGGTACATGAAAGAGAATGAGGCCAGACAAATAAACAAGCTGTTCGCAACACAACCTGTGAAATTGTACGCTCAGTCACAGGGTTCAAACAGCAGAGCAGACCCACCAAGACTGGAAACTGAAAAGTACTGGAAAGGCAAATGGGAGAAGGAGGTCACACACAACAACAGTGCACAATGGCTGGTGACTCTGAGAGAGGAACAAAGAAACCTCCCTGAACAGAACCCAGTCACCATAACAGTGGTAGACGTACAGGAAAGAGTCTCAAACATGAAAAACTGGACAGCACCAGGCCTGGACATGGTCCACAGCTACTGGCTAAAGAAACTCACAGCACTCCATGAGCGCCTAGCAGCACAAATTAACCAGTTGCTGAGGGATGGGACTCACCCAGGATGGCTAACCAAAGGGTGAACGATCATGATCATGAAGGACCCCTCAAAGGGTGCAGTCCCATACAACTATCGACAAATAACCTGTCTCACCACAACATGGAAGCTCATGTCAGGCATCATTGCGGCTAAAATAAGTGGACACATGGATCAATACATGAGCGAAGCGCATTGGTAGAGATAACAGAGGATCCAAACATCAACTCCTGTTTGACAGAACAGTCTCACAAGACTGCAGGTCCCGACATAGCTACCTGTGCACAGCCTGGATTGATTACAAGAAAGCCTATGACTCTATGCCACATACATGGATCACTGAATGCTTGGAGCCTTCGTTGCGAACTCGATGAGGATGAGGATGTGGAAACTCACACTTGAAGCAAGCCACTTAACCAAGTGTCCATCAAATGTGGCATATACCACTGCTGTTGTGCATAGGAGTGAAACCCCCTAAGCCAAGTAATCGCCAAGACTGGCGATAGATACCACCTCAGAAATGGGGCTACGATCAGTCACCTCCTCTACATGGATGACTTAAAGCTGTATGCTAAGAGCGAAAGGGGCATAGACTCCCTGATCGAAACAACCAGGATCTACAGCAGTGACATCAAGATGTCATTCGGGCTTGAGAATTGCAGTCAGATGGTGACTAAGAGAGGCAAGGTAGTTCACACTGAAGGAACAAAAGCAGACATTGAGGACAGCTCCAAGTACCTCGGTATACCAACTCGTTGGTATATACCTACCAACTGCTGTCAGGCTGCTGAATAAAAATAGCAACAATAATATTTAATAATTGAATGATGTGGAAAACAACTGTAAATAGCACTGCGATTTATCCATTTTGTATTTATATTGCACTTAATTGGACGGTGTTTGTTTGTTTTTTCTTCTTCTTTCTGCCTACATTCTTGCTGCTGGAGGCTGTAAATCTCCCCAGTGTGGGACTAATAAAGGATATCTTATCTTATCTTATCTTATACCACAAGCCAACGGCAACCCCGAACTGGCAACAAGGAGAGTGGCTACGGCTAAATACCTTCAGCCGGTGAGGCAAGTCCTAAGAAGCCAGTTCAATGGCAAGAACAAGACCCGGCAATAAACAGCTATGCGCTGCCAGTGATCAGATACCCTGCAGGAATAATAAGGTGGCCAAAGGAAGAGATTCAGACCACGGATGTTAAGACCCGAAAGCTCCTAACCATGCATGGAGGGTTCCATCCCAAATCCAGCACCCTGAGCCGGGGACGAGTGAGTGTGAGACCCACTGTCCAGGATGAAACATCCAAGCTCAGTGAATACATCAAGGAGAAGGCTCCAATGGATGACGTACTCAGAGAATGTCTCAGACAATGGTGAACAGAGGATGAGGTGCTGGAAGAGGGACCATCATGGGAGGACAAGCCCCTACACGGGATGTACCACAGGACCATTACTGAAGTGGCTGATCTCAAGAAGTCCTCTCTGTGGTTCAAGAGGGCTGGCCTAAAGGACAGCACAGAGGCACTCATCCTGGCTGCTCAGGAGCAGGCCCTGAGCACCAGAGAAATTGAGGCCCAGATATACCACACCGGACAAGACCCAAGGCGTAAGTTGGGCAAAGAGGCACCTGAGATGACCCAACACATAACTGCAGGGTGTAAAATGCTGGCAGGGAAAGCTTACATGGAATGCCATAACCAGGTGACTGGCATAGTCTACCGAAACATCTGTGCGGAGTATGAACTGGCAACCCCAAACTAGAGAAATACCAAGGGCTCAGAGAGGCGCTGGAAAGAGCCTGGAAGGTAAAAGTGACAGTCGTGCCTGTGGTGGCCGGAGCACTCGGGGCAGTGGCCCTCAAACTAGATGAGTGGTTGCAACAGATCCCGGGAACAACATTGGACCTCTCAGTCCAGAAAAGCTCAGTGCTGCGAACAGCAAGGATACTGCGCAGAACCCTCAAGCTTCCTGGCCTCTGGTAGAGGACCCAAGCTGAATGGGGAATGGACACCACCGAGGGGTGAGCCGAGGATTATATATATATATATATATGGCAGCCCGTGGTTCCGTGGTTAGCGTGCGACCTGACAGTGCAGAGGTACTGGGTTCAATTACAGCTCCGGCCCCCCTGTGTGGCGTTTGCATATTCTGCCTGTGTGGGTTTTCTCTGGGTACTCCGGTTTCCTCCCACATTCCAAAAACATGTATGGCAGGCTGATTGAACTCTCAAAATTGTCCATAGGTGTTGAGTGTGAGCGTGGATGGTGGTTCGTCTGTGTGTGCCCTGCGATTGGCTGGCAACAGGTTCAGGGTGACCACTGCCCTACTGCCCGAAGACGGCTTGGGTAGGCTCCAGCACCCCCGCAAACCTTGTGAGGATAAGCAGATCGGAAAATGAATGAAAGAATATGTGTGTGTGTGTGTGTTTATGTATGTATGTGTATATAAAATTCCTCGTCTCACCCCCCCTCGGGTGGTGTCCGTCCCTCATTCAGCTCGGGTCCTCTACCAGAGGCCAGGAAGCTTGAGGGTTCTGCGCAGTATCCTTGCTGTTCCCAGCACTGCACATTTCTGGACTGAGATGTCCGATGTTGTTCCCGGGATCTGTTGCAACCACTCATCTAGTTTGGGGGTCACTGCCCCGAGTGCTTCGACCACCACAGGCACGACTGTCACCTTTACCTTCCAGGCTCTCTCCAGCTCCTCTCTGAGCCCTTGGTATTTCTCGAGTTTCTCGTGTTCCTTCTTTCTGATGTTCCCATCACTTGGGACCGCTACATCCACTACAACGGCTTTCCTCTGCCCTTTATCTATGATCACGATATCTGGTTGGTTCGCCATTACCATCTTGTCAGTCTGGATCTGGAAGTCTCCACCACCTTCAGAGGTGTTTCCCATTTTGACCTTGGGGTTTCCAGTCCATACTCCGCACAGATGTTCCGGTAGACTATGCCAGCCACCTGGTTATGGCGTTCCATGTAGGCTTGCCCTGCCAGCATCTTACACCCTGCAGTTATGTGTTGGATCGTCTCAGGTGCCTCTTTGCACAACCTACACCTTGGGTCTTGTCTGGTGTGGTATATCTGGGCCTCAATGGCTCTGGTGCTCAGGGCCTGCTCCTTCGGATAGCCATCCTGGGTGAGTCCCATCCCTCAGCAGCTGGTTCATTTGTGCTGCTAGGCGCTCATGGAGTGCTGTGAGTTTCTTTAGCCAGTAGGTGTGGACCATGTCCAGGCCTGGTGCTGTCCAGTTCTTCATATCTGAGACTCTTTCCTGTATGTCTGCCACTGTTATGGTAACTGGGTTCTGTTCGGGGAGGTTGTTGTACTCCTCTCTCAGGGTCACCAGCCATTGTGAACTGCTGTTATGTGCAACCTCCTTCTCCCATATGCCTTTCCAGTACCTTTCAGCTTCCAGTCTTGGTGGGTCAGCTCTGTTGTTAGGACCCTGCCACTGAGCGTACACTTTCGCAGGTTGTGTTGCGAACAGCCTGTTTATTCGTCTGGCCTCATTCTCTTTCGTGTACCGCTTTAGGCGGCTGGACAAGGCTTGGAGCCTTTGTTTGGCAGTTTCGAGTGCTTCAGGTATGGTCATCTGGATGTACCTCTCGGGTATCGGCCTTTTCATCACACCTCTCTGGGCCTCCGTCAATTGACTCACATCTTTCCGAGCCGCCTTGATCTTAGACTCCAACCGTCTTTTCCATGGTGGGTAACGTATCTCATGGCTCCCATGGTTGCTCTTATAGCCAAGCATCTCTAGGATCACTGATGCTGAAGCGTTTATGTGCTCATTGGTTTCCGTGATCGTTACGGTAGGGATGGCCCTCAGTGCTGCATTCACACTTTCCATGAGACTTTCAGGTGGTACTTCACATAGCCGTTGTAATCGGTTTCTAGGTTGCCCAGCTTTCATTCTCGCCATGATCTTAGCTTTCAGGTCAGTTGCTGCCTCGCTCAGCATTTCATTCATTGGGGCTGGCCTCCCAATCTCATCATCTGCATTCATTGGGGCTTGCCTCCCAATCTCTGGTCTAACCTCCTCCTCTGATCTGGCAGCCTGGGGCCCTTCACCATGGAACCTGCGTTGTACCTCATCAATCTCAAGTTGTGACAGCAGTTGCCGTTTGTGGATGTTGGAACACTGAGCTACTAGTTGTTTCGTGGTCAACCGTGACTGTGGGTTTCGAAGTAACCATTTAGCCCACATTCTCTGCATGTCACCCCTCTGACTAGGGTTGCTTGAGTAGTAGCATTCCAACAGAGCCATGTTATCGCATCTCGCCCATCTCCGCTTTGTTCCAGTAGCCCATTTTTCATCAAGGTGCTCTGGTTCCCCAGCACCTGACGCAGACCTTGTTTGGCCGGGCGACGTCTGAGCTGGCATGTCATTCATTTTATTGTCTCTCATCATTGTATGAGGTAGGCATTAGCGTGAAGGATCTTGCCCAAGGACCCACACTGGATGGTGTTATGTGCTTTTATTTGCCCCAAGCAGGATTCGAACCACTGTCTCCCGTATGCCACACCGATGCCTTACCAACTGAGCTATCCAGCCGCTATATATATATATATATATAGATAGATAGATAGATATATAGATACATACACACATATCAGCCATCTCGTTACCTCTGCGTCCCGCGTCCTAGACGCATAATTTTCCCACGGGATGCACAGTTCCAAATCATGTGCGTTTTTGGGACGCAAGGAAATTTCTCAGTCAAAACAAACAAACAAAAAACTACGGCAAGCCTGAGGATTTCACGGTAACAATCGTTACCGGTAGCGTGTCGTTTCCGTGGCGTCATTTTAACGGTACCGAAAAATAGTTTAACCATAAAAGTCACCGCACAGGAGTTGACTGTGTGATCAACGCGATTTCACTGTGCCTGTATGTGTGTTTGTAGTGTGGTATGGTGTGTGAGTGTCTTTCTTCTAATTTACTTTCGTTTTGTTTTGTTTTCAGTGTTGGGGGGGGGGGGGGGGCAACAGATAACGTTATGTGCGCATGCGGGTTGCTATTTTAGTCCGCAAACTGGTTGTAGCATGGTAACTTTAGGAATAAAACATTTGTCACAAGGTGTAGTAATGCTAAAATCTATTATTATTATTATTATTATAATTTTATAAAGTTAACTGTTGGTAGAACTAATGATGACGTGTGTTAGATTCTATCGTCAAATTGATAGTAGATTACACATGCATGGTTTTGGGAAGATGTCAAGCCACATCAATACTTACCTGTATTAATGATTACCAGTAAATTAATCTTTGCAGTGTGAGATTGGAAAACATACTCTGATTTTATGGTATGTTGTATTCATGATGCCATATGAGTACAACATAATTTGATCCATTTATTTTGTTGAATAAACCTGGAGTACACAGCTGCTGATGCAGAGTTCATTGTTAATGCATAGTTTTCAAACATTTACCCTTGAAACATTATACTTTTGAGTTTCAGAATTCTTGATTATGAATATCAGTCAAAATAGAAAAATGGGTTCCCATGATGAACGTTTACGGAACCCAACATTAGTTCCCATGGTTTCCCATTGAGTAATCCGACGGAACCGAAAAACTGTGACCATGAATTTCCGAAATCCGCAGGCCTGCTACTGAATTTTTAAAATTTTTGCAGCATTTGATTATAATTTTATGTATATGTCCCTGGGACTCGCTGCCAGTAAACTGTAAGATTATCACTGACATATATATATATATATATATATATATACACACCTACACATATATTTTTGACTGCAACTTTGATTTTGGTAAAACCAGGCCTGCTTTGTTGAAAATTTAATTTGTCGGGGGTGCGAATGAGCCCTCTTCTGTACAATAAACCTCATGATTTTGCAATGCCTGCGGCATTTCATCAGTTTTTGTGCATGTTTAGACACTCAAAATCTGTGTTTTCTTTGAATACAGCGCATTCCTCAGGCAATAACGTTTCATGAATAATCTGAGACTTTGTGTTTCAACATCATGAAAGCCTAAACATTCTTCCCAACAAGTATGAGATGGATCTGGTTCACCTGCTCGGAAAAAAAAAGTCCAACAGTAAAACAAGTATTTGGTCTCCCAGTAGGAGATGCTATTGAAAAATAAGTTCATAGATGTCTTCAGGCCTGGACTCGAATCAAATTTTGAGATGGTTGGTTCATCTGGATCAAGTTACAGCAGCTTTTCTTATCATATTGAATCATTTGACTTTGCGGTACATTCGTGGTCAGGCACTTTGCCGAAAAGTCACACTATTCCGCTGAGAGCATGATAAACATTTACAGGCTTTTCTGAAAAAATGTCAGTAGGATTTGTTCAACGGGCATGTAAACATTTTCTCTTTTGTGTCGAAGTAAATATGAAATGCAAAATTTAATGGCCCGCCACCATCATAAAGTATTTCGAAGATTTTTTTCCCCATGTTGCTTTCCAGGGTCTTAAGATGGTACAGCCCAAGTCTGAAGTCAATTGGATGAACCCTCTTGAACCAGGGTGCAAAAGTATAACCCTTGCAAATGTGCAAAAATTGGCCAAAATTGGGCAGTCAAAAATTCATAGCTCACTTCCTGTTTATTTTAGACTATGGCTGCAATTAACTTTTGTGTACATCTGAGACTGCCTGACGATTTTCGTAGCTCTCAGGTCAACCGGGCCGGGATTGGTTTTTTATTTTCCCACTCTAAGTGACGCTACAGCGCCATTTACGATGACTTTAAAATGTCGTATTTTTCAACAGGCCTGATGAATGTGCAAAGTTTGATGAGTTTTCATGCCTGTTGAGTTGCCCAAAAATGCAATTCATTTTGTGAAAATAATAATAATCATCATCACTGTCATAATTCTTACTGTTATTATTATTATTTCTGCAAAATAATAGGGACCTTGCAGCAGTCACTGCTTGAGCCTTAATAAAAACAAAAGAATAATATATTAATTTTAATAATAATAATTTCTACAAAAACTAGAGTGACCTCCCAGCTGCCCAGGCCCTTTTATAATCGGCATCATCATCACCATCATAATTATTATTATTCAAAAAACATACCAATTTCACCCTTATCCCCACACAGGATAAAAGATGACAGCAGATGACAACAATCAATCAGCACATGTAGCTGCACCTTCACCAGGGATACCACAGCGAGGCCCCACCTCACACCCAACACAGACAGGAAGCCGAGTAAGCAGCATACAAGCAGCAGATCCTAGTTTGTTAGAAATTGTTGCAAAAAGTGCTTGAATGTTACATCAGGGAGATGTGTGAGAGATGTTTGTTAGTCCTGTGAGGAGACAGCGAACAATACTGGATGGGAGTAAGTCGTACATTCATTATACATACAAAGACATCTTCCATAATTTTGGAGAAGCCTCATCACATATTTCATTATCATATCCTAACGAGCAGCTTTTTGTGACCAAAGGACTTTGATCTTGATGTTGATTTAAATCCATGAGTTTGTGATGTTTGACAAATGATGCCACAAAGTGAACACATTTTGTGCATGTTAGCTAGCTCGCTGGATTACCTTCCAAAGGCTCGCTACTATGATGAAAGGGTCTTGTGTTTTATGTGTGTGTAATGTTACATTGCTTTGCATGAAGAAGTGACTTTTGGCTTTTCCCTGTCAGGGGTCGCCACAGTAAGTCAGTCGCATGATGTTTGGCACAGTTTTGATGCCGGATTTCATTTCTGATGCAAGACACCCATTTTTATCCAGGCTTGTGAGTGGCAGGCGCTGTGAATTGACATAATTGTGTAAAGGGTCTTGCCTAGGAATCCACCTAAATGTTCGAGTCAGCAGTGGCCCATATATGGCATGATTATTTGTATTTTTTGAAATAAACATGGGGGTGGCCTGGTGGTCCAGGGGTTAGCGCGTCGACCTCACAGTGCAGAGGTCGTGGGTTCAATCCGGCCTCCCTGTGTGGAGCTTGCATGTTCTCCCCGGGCCTGTGTGGGTTTTCTCCGGGTACCCCGGTTTCCTCCCACATTCCAACAACATGCATGGCAGGCTGATTGACCACTCCAAATTGTCCCTAGGTGTGAGTGAGTGTGGATGGAATAAACATTGGACAGTTGAGGGCTCATGAAAAAAATAACAAATCATTATGAAAAGTAACAACAAATTATTTAATAAAAATGTTAAACAAATAATCGTAAATAATATTTTTTTCTTGCCCTCCTCATTCCTCATGAAAGTTAATGAGGCTTAAATGTAATGTTTTATTGTTTTAACATTCATCTTATAGTGGATAACCTATGAGTACATTTGAAATGTTTTTATAAAAATGATGGGAGTAAAAAGTAATGTTAAAATATTGTGTGTCCAATCAGAGGTTTCATCATGCCACCATTTTGGACTCTAATGAATTCATCCAAATATGAATTTATTTCTCAATGCATATTTTTGTGTTGAAAATTCCTCCAAAGGGAATTGTGGGTTGTGGTCAAATTTGTGGGTCATGGTTCAACATGCACATCCAGGTCAAGGTGATAGTTTTGTGCTACCTCCACTTTGTCTTTTTTGTCTTTCTTTTCCTTCTTGCCGTCTCCGCCTCCAGACGTCTTCTTCTCCACCCACAGTTCAGACTTTTCCACCAACGTCCTCAAACGGTCCAGGTCTGACTTGATCACCTTGTAGTTCTCCACATCCTGAGCTGAAATGAGTAGCTGGACCTATGTAGGCAAAAAAAAAGATCAGCCTTGATTTTAGTGGTTATGATGGTACTCAGGTCACATGCACACGTGGATCCCGAGCGGTGCTTATGGACCCATCCTATAGCCCCGAAGAAAACAAAAGATAGCCTGAAAATCCAGACTCATCCCTGTGCCAGGAATTGAGTCTGATCACAGTCTCATCAAGCACATTTCCGAGGTGGAACAACCCTGCGCAAATACAAAGCGAAATGAAGAAATCAGCGAAGAGTGGCTAAAACATCAAAAAAAAAAAATCTGATGGAGTTTTAATTATACTGTCTTGCACAAACAAGGTTTACTTCCATCTGATATTAGCTCTCATCTGAGATTAGTAAAAGGTCATTTAAAATGCGTTAATCCGGTTTTAAAATTCATCAGAACATGTAAAATTAATCTCAGTTTAGTAAAACTCAGTTTAACTTAATTTAAACTGAGTTCAATGTGATTTAAAGGGATAATTGTGATTACGGATATTGAAATTAAAATTGATCATGAATTATGCATTTGAATTTAGAGGCAATACACTGTCAAGCCCCTTGTGACAAAGGGTGTTTTTTTAATTTTTAATTTTTTTATTTTTATGAAACATTGTAGCTCAGATCTCACTGAGCAGTGGAGGTTTGGTTTGCAAATGTGTACACATGTATTGAAAAATGTTTTTCCGCCAAGGTTCATTTCAGGTTGCAAAGATATTTGGCAGACCCTCGCAAACGTTTTTTTTTTTTTTCCTTTTGTGGCAATCAAATTTTGCGAGCCCTGATGAGTGGCGTGCTAACACACACACCCTCGGACCTTCGCCATTCAGTGAGATGTGGCCTTACAGTGTTGCTCGCGAGCAAAAAATGTTTGCCTAATGTTACTCCTGAACTTGATCAGTTATCGTATTTTCTGTACTAAAAAGCACACCGGATTTACAATACAATACAATACATCCTGATTTATATAGCGCTTTCACGGCGCAGGCTCAATTACGGGGTCTATTTCTGCACTTAGCCCGCACAAAAGGCGCACCGTATTGTCGTACGAAAAATGACAGTAGTTCTTGTGCAGATTCTGAGATGATACCTTGTCATAAAACAGAAACACCAAGGATCTTCTCGTAAATGATGTCGAATTTGAAGCACAGTATACATCTTTACGTGAGGCTATGTATTGCACCAACTTGAACAGCTGGGCAATTTTTCAACTCAACTCAACTCAACTGTATTTATAGAGCACTTTCAAACAGCCCTTGCTGCACACAAAGTGCTGTACATGCAGCAACTAACATATACAACAGTAAAGCAACAAATCAGTAACAAAGATGGTAGAAAGCACCGAACAGCAAAACCAAGAACAATTTCGCCATCAAACATGCCGGGTTCCCTCTTGTTTTTGTCGGACGGAGTCAGTCACGTTGCCAGGTGGTTGAACAAATAGGCCGACTTTTGCAAGTCTGGCTGCTTTATCGCTGCCAGCATACATAGTGTATGTATTACATAATCTCCGATTGTTTTATCGCTGCCAGCAAATGTAATGGACGTATGATGTCCCTGATTCAGCGGGAAAAGGTCCAACAATTATTCTTCACCTAATCTCTTCACCTTTAAATTCAAGAGTATTGAGCCCATCTATCAATTTTATTTGAGAAACTTCATTATTTTTGGTCTATATACCTAAAATTTTTTGCCATTGTTGAAGTTAAACCATCCCAAAAATTAAATCTCGATTACAGTTTCAACCGCAGTTCTGGTGCAACTAAATTACATTTAAACTCGCTTTAAAAATACAATTTAACAAGGTTTAAAGAGAGGTCCAAACTTAAATCAGTTTTATTTTAAACTAGGTTTGGTGCAACAAGATTTGAATTTAAACCATGATTTAATCCAGTTTCAGTTAATCGTTGTTGGTGCAATCTGGCGTGGTGATTGAATACTGATTTTATGCTGAATGACATTAACAAACCATTGTCTTTCGCACGCGCTATTTTGAACGAGGACAGACTTCCGCCTCCAAAGAGTGACATGCATGCAGGATACGTCACAGGAAATAAACAAATTTGATTGGGACGTCTCGTTTTGAACCGGGGCCCAGCCATATTGGAGGGCAGTCTTTCCAAACCCACTTTCTTGGTGGTCATGGCTTGCCAGGCTGGAAAAAAAGCAACCTTTTTGTTGTTCTTTCCTTCATTCATCCATATAAACACACACATGAGTGAAATGTACACTTTTTGACATCAATTTCCGCCAAATTGTTTTGACATCTAATTTACAAATGAATTTGCATCCTTTGGAGAATTATGAATCTGATATGCTCCCACATTTCCCCTCTCCTCCTCCGTCTCCGCGTCTTAGGCCTCAGGTAGTGACCAGCCCATCATTTCCTAAACACATGAAAAAAATATGTGGGGCGGGGTGGGTGACCTGCTTGAAAGTGTGCAGCACTTCCTGCCTCTGGCTGAAATGTCTGAACAGTAGCTGTAGAGCTCCGGACACCAGCGGCGGGTACTCATGCATAGTGAGGTGGATCAGGACACGCAGGAACATGCGTCCGCCTTCGTCGTCCACTTCAAGAATGCTGTTCCCCTTCCTGCATGTGCATGCGCACACGCACGCACGCACACACACACACACACACACACACACACACACACACACACACTCACGCTCAGAGTCAGACACAAGTTACGCAATTACACTTCAAGCACTCTGACGCACCCGACTCCAAACATCGCCTCGGCCTGCTCTCCAATGTGCTGTAGGTTGATGGCAGCTGCAAGAACAGACATTTGTTATCTTGGAGATTGTAACTACCATTGTCAACCCCCAGACCTCCTGCTGCCCTCTGCCTCCCTCGGTGAGTGGGCATGCGCACCTGTGTGCTCTACACTGGTCGTGGCATCAGCATCAGCCAGCGAATAGACATCCTCAAATTCTTTCTTGAAGACGGACAGCAGGAAGGACAGACGGTAGTCCAGGCGCACGTTCAGAATGAACTGAAGACGACAAGACAGTCAACCATCACCGTGCCGCCTGTAGATACAATAATACCCTTTCAAAAGTTGATGAACAAGTAAGCGTTATGTTAACGTTAACCTGAACCATTCTTTTATGCTGGAGAACACATGAATATTTCCCAACTATAAAAATATGAAGATTAACCCTCATGTGCTCACAAAACACTTGAAATCATCCTGCCTAGTTCACAATCATTGGTTAGCATTCTGTGAAACACTTCAGTCATTCTACAGTAGCAGGGTCGTGTATTGTTTTTTTCCTTTTGTTAATTTAGGGCTAAGATCTTGAATAAATAGATTTAGATTGTGATTAGCATTGATGTACTATTATTATTAACAACAACAATGAAAGTTTTTTTGTGTTTGTTTTTTTAAAGAACAAAGAGTTCAAGTTTGATTTCGGGTAGGGCTAGGGAATGCTGGTTCCTCGAGAGGCATATCGTACTTGTTTTACATCCCTTGATACTCCAACACACCTGATTCAATTGTTCATGATCATTTCAGGCCTTGACGGAGCTTGCTGATGAGTTTATCATTTTAATCAGGTGTGTTGGAGTAGGGAGGGATCTAAAATAGGCAGGATCTGGCTCTCTAGGAACCGGAGTTCCCTGCCCCTGATTTAGGGGAATGAGTAGAAAGTAAGCATGTTGACATTACTATCATTTCTAATTGTTGTCAACTTGTTTCGGTCTATTGAAAATAATTTTACCATTCTGCTATGAAATTAATGCAAAAAGTAATGACATAACGGAACACATACTGGACATTAATACTGGCACATGCTGGACAGTTCAATATGGGGACTGCATGAAAGAAACGGGTGGAGAGGATGGGTCAGAAGTGAATCTTCGAACACACCAGCTGGAGGCGACTGTGAAAACTTTTGATTGATCTCAGATGACCATCATCTTTGGTTTTGTTTGCCTATTGTTCAAGTGAATGGACTCAGCAATTACAGGCTCACTGACCTGCAATATTTCCAGAATCTTCAGCTTTGTGTCCATTACCGTCAGGCCTATCTTGTCGATGCTGTCTTTGGCCATTCGCTGTCCATCAAGCACAAGCCCCGCCGTCCGGGCCCCCGCTCCACCAAATAAGGACTGCTTCCTACTGAGGACCATGGTTGTCATCATTTGACCCATGCCATGGATGGAGCGTTTCATATTCTTCCCTTAAAGGTGGAAAAAGAGTGACAACAATGGGACATTTCTGTAATGTTTCACAAGAAAATGATCAATAAATGTTTGGGATTGCAGGATTCATAGAGATACATTTTAGTTGCAGTGGACATTGACCCCATCATCATCATACACAGTATGTTAAGGCTGTGTTGCATTCCCTTGCTGAGATGTCAGCAGGACTAGTATTCCTTTCCTCACCAAACTCCTCCCATTACTGTTTTTTTTTGACTCATTAACAACCAAAAATGCATTGCACTTGGATTTCTGATTGTCGGAAAGGACTCCTTTTCAGCTTGATAGCGTACCCCAACTTCAGTGTCCCCCAACAAGTTCAGGGATTATTGCTGGGACAGACACCAACCCACTCCTCAACAATGGAGTCACAGAATATGGCTGGGATGTGGTCAAAGTTCTGCTGAATGTGGGAGTTGGAGGACATCCATAGGATGTTCCTGACAGGGGACTTCAACAGATGCTTCCAGCAGGCCCTGACAATATACAGTAATCCCTCGTTTATCGCGGTTAATGGGCACCTGTCATGTTTCGGTTTGGGACCGACGGGTGGCACTGTAGGGCTCTCCCTGCAGCTGCACACCTGTTAGTCATTATGTTCTTATTAGTTGTATAAAAGGACTCCCGCCCGAACACTCAGTGTCGGGTCATTGTTTGCTCTTGGCTACTGTCATGTTTGTTTGTTGTTTTTTGCTTGTTGCTTGCTGCTGTCATGTTTTTGTTCCTGCGAGTTTTTTGCCACAGTCATGGTTTTGTTTGGTACTTTGGACTGCGTTTGTTTTGGATTTAGTTTTCTCTGTTTCAATACCCTTCTTCAAGTACACCCTGCTCCTCCCTCCTGCCTGCTTTTTGTGGTCCACCACCACCACGCAACGTGACAGAAGAATCCCTCATCTAAAATCTTTTTTTTTCCCATTGAGTAACAGGTTTCATAAAGTACCGAGTGACTGAAATGAAGAGTATCACTGAGATGCACAAACCCCTCCAAATGGGAAAATGCAATACAATGCAAATACACACCCTATTTTAAAATAAAGTGTTGTGCTTTTTTTCCACAGATGGAAAACACACAATGGTGGTGAGTGTGGTCGCTTATGAAAAGACTCTTTCCGCCTGACTCATGCAAGTTATGCTAGCACCTAGTGGCAATAACCTGTATTTTTTTTATGAGGCCGTGGGGGGGGGGGGGGGGGGGGTGGAGGGGGCCTCATTTGAGGTGTAGTATTTTCTTGTTCGACTGGATATATTTTAGAGTACAGGCTACTATTGGATAGGAAGGGACGAGACTAATGTTCTGATTGGTTTACTAGCAGGTCACCTGATCCTTCGTCATTGATCAGTGAGGTGCCATGGGAGGGGTTGGGACCACAGTCGATGATTGCCAGCAGGGTTCTAGTGAGTCGCAGCAGCTCAAAGAAGCTGTAGAAGCCGAAGTAGATGAGATGCCGCGCCAAGCTCACAACCTTCACAGGGAACAGGAATGAAGTCAGAAGAGGAGGCAAAAACTGAAGTGTTCTTGGTGCCTAAGGTCCCTGCGGACCTCATAGGTCAGCTTGTTCTTCTCCTCATTGTGAAAGGGCAGCTCCTCGTTCAACACGTTGTTGAGATACTCCTCCATGAAGACCATGGTGTTGGCGAAACGGTTTTTCTTGTTGTCTCTGCTGTCATCCATGTTTGAGTCGTAACTGAGGTGGGAACACAACACAGTTTGGTTAAAGGGGACATATGGTGTAAATGTGACTTTTTCACAGTCTTGTGGTGCAGTAATTCCTATCCAGTGTGCCAGGGCACAGTAGTGATGGGAAAATGAAGCCTCATGAAGCAATGAGGCTTTCCACCCAACTGGTTCGTTACTGGGCCGAAGCATCATGAGGCTTTATTTGTACTACTGCGCCATCATGTGGAAAATAAATGTCATGACAGACAGTGATTAAAATGATACCATGGATTTGATGTAGAGGTAAAATCGGGCCAAAAAAATCCAGCCCGACCCGGCCCGAGCAATTAACTTGATTTGCAGGTCCGAGCCCGAAGCAACCCCGACATTTCCTATTTCATTTGTGATGACTCGGGAGCAGGAGGGGTGATTTGTGATAACAAATTAAAGCCTGTCTTTTGTCACGAAATCTAAGTTAAACAAGTCTGTATAATTATTTACATCTTTTAAACATGTATTTCTGTTTCTGCAGAGGGTACATTAACTGACAATTTTCCATCATTGACGGATTTTTTTTAAGAGTTGTAGGAAAAATTTAAGGCATTCCGTCATTTTGACGGGTTGAAAATTGGGCCATTCACCACAGCAGCAGTACATCCTTAAGAATCGAGCATGGCACTTGATGAGAGAGAAGCAGCGAGACAAAGAACAATGACGGCTGGATCGTAGAGACATGAAGGAGTTCTTTGAATTGTCATTGCGAGAGTTTAGTACAGTACGTGTTGTGATGAGGCCACTTCTGTTTTTTTGCGAACCACGGTCTCTCGTGGCCAAAACTATTCATGACCTCGTAATGAACGAAAAAAAAAGTCAGTGAGAGAGCGGCCCGACCCGACCCGCGGGCTCGGGCGGCCCGATCTTACCTGTCAGCTCATTGTCGTCCCGGTGCGCCATTTTAATTCGAATCACCTGCGAAACTATTTGTTGCCGGTGACGTAGGAATCCCGTCTCGCGAGGCTTCGGACGTAGCAACGCGCGTTCCGAGGCTTCGGGCGTGGCCACATGCGTAATCGACACATGCCTCGAAGCGCGCTTCGCAGATTTTTTTTCCGGTTTACTTGGCACACGCATCGGAGCCTCGGCACAGTGGGGCACATCACTAGGGCACAGTATGGCACGTAAGCTGTTAGGGTGTGCCGCAGAAAATTATAAAATATCACATAATTGGTCAAAAAATTACTAAATATTCTTATTTATTTATAATGTATCATGTATCTGTATTCATCTAGCTATGCCACCGTTTTATAGTGACAGAACAATTACTGTATATTCCACACTATTTTTCACACTATAAGGCGCTTCAGTGTATAAGGTGCACCTTCAATGAATGGCCTATTTTAAAACTGTTTTCATATATAGGGCGCACTGCATTATAAGGCACATAGAATACAATCCACAACAGTGGCTGCCGTTGTGTTGTGCATCCACTAGATGGAGCTATACTAGGGGGAATACAATACAATACAGCTTTATTTATACAGAGCTTTCACAACCACTGCAGCTGGAACAAAACACTACACAGAACATTTAAAATACTACGTCTGAGAAATCAGAATATTGATCCATATATAAGGCGCAACGGATTATACGGTGCACTGTCGGTTTTTGAGAAAAGTGAACACTTTTAGGTGCATCTTTTAGAGCAGAAAATACGGTAAATGACTGCTTTAGATGATTTTTGCTGGGTGTCAAAAAAGTCATATGGTAATGTGGTAAGGAGACCGGCAAGTGGAGGCCAAGACAATGAGGCACACGTAATCAAGAAGCCTTTATAAGGGAGTAGTGTACAGTGTTGGGTCATGTTCCTTTGCAGTGGAAACACAAAAATGAGGGTATTTTGATGAGCGGTCACCGTAATCATTTTTTTTAAAATCAGTAAAAAAAAAAGCATAAAAAAGTAATTGCATTACCAAGCTCAATTTGTCTGTTGGTTTGCATAAACTCAATATTAAGGGCCGAGCATGACCACAGCGAGATCACCTATTGTTTTTGCAGGAATTATTATTATTAGATGTAGTAGTAGTAGTAGTATTCCTGGTTTTGTCATAATTGTCATTATAATTTCTAATAATAATAATAACAATAAAAATAAAAATATGTCTGCAGCGCCACCTAGAGTGGAAAAGAAAAAAGAACTATACTGGTAAATTTGACCTAGTCCTACGAAAATTGGCAGGCATGTATGTGTAGCACCCTGAGACGTATAAAAAAAAGTCCATTGTGGCCAAAGTAAAAAACAGGAACTGAGCTATGAATTTTTGCAAGTCCAATCTTGGCCCATTTTTGCACATTTACAGGGGTCATACTTTTGCACCCCTGTCCTAGACTATTTATCCAATTGATTTTAAACTGTGGCTACATCATCTTAAGACATGGGACAACAGGGGGGAAAAAAATCTTGAGTTTTCGAACGACTATATGACAAGGGCAGAGAATTGCTTTGTAACTTCCCTGGAGAAAAATCCCAAACCTCACATTTATATAAATAGTTGCATCCTGAAGATGTCTCTATGATACATGCACATAGAGCCACCAAGTGATGACGAAATATATTTTTATTTACAAAAAAAAGTTATGTATATTTATATTTTAATGTACTTCAATGTACGCTGAATACATCAAACTAGAACATTCTCAGAAAAGCCTGAAGATGTTTCTCATGCTGGTGGCAAACGGTTTGGCCGATGTCATGCCGCAAAGTCACAGTAACAATAAATATTGCTGTTCCTTGACCTAGATGGTCCTATCTTCTTCTTTAATAAAAGTCAAGGCCTGAAGCGATCTTTGAACTTAATATCGTAGTGGCAATTTTGAGGGTCTAAACATGCACAAACATGCACACACATCTAGCCTGGCAAAACAATCAATAGTTTGTTAGTTTATGATGCATTTTTAAAAAGAAAATTGTCTCTCGAATGCCCCTTCGAAATTTTAGTAGTGCCGGTTTTAAGTTTCACCTATCCATCTATTCATCCATTTTCTGAATCGCTTTATCCTCACAAGGGTCGCGGGGCATGCTGTAACCTATCCCAGCTGGCTTCGGGCAGTAGGCGGGGGACACCCTGAACCGGTTGCCAGCCAATCGCAGGGCACACAGAGACAACCAACTACCCACGGTGACACTCACAACTAGGGACAATTTACAGTGTTCAATCAGCCTGCCATGCATGTTTTTGAAATGTTGGAGGAAACCGGAGCACCTGGAGAAAACCCACAAAGGCATGGGGAGAACATGCAAACTGCACACTGGAAGGCCGGAGTCGGGATCGAACTCACGACCTCTGTGAGGTCGACGTGCTAACCACTAGATCACCGCCCAAGATTCACCTAATGCTACAAAAATTTGGTGGTATATGTAACAACCCAAGACTTACAAAAAAAGTCTCTTGGAGGCATATGCTAAACCATACAAGATATCCGCCATTTTAAAATTACTTTGAATTTTGGTGCTGCCTGGACTACAAAAGCTGCTGTAACTTGACCCACACGGTCATAGCTTGTCAATATTTGACACATCTAAAACAGGCAAGACAGCAGCCCTTGAGGACCGGAAGACCTCCACCTTTATTTTTTTATTTATTTACTTTATTTATTTCTTTGAAGTCAAGATGGCGCCCGAGTAGGCAGCCGTCGGCAAGTGCTCTCATGAGCCTTGCTTTTTTTGTTGTTTTTGTGTTTGTTTTGTCACTTTGTGTTTGTTGTTGTCGTGTGGACCTGATGTGGACTTTTTTCAGCATTTTTTGGCCACGACATTCATCAAGGAGGAGACTCTGTGCTTGGTGGTTGCGCCTTCTCGAAAGCATGGGTATACCGGCACTGTTTTTGACTGGGAGGAATGTCGGCGCCATTTGACTGTCGTTGCTGGACAGTGGCGCTTGTGTCTTGCGCCTGTAATGGGCAGCATTTTTCACAGCCCCGCTTTGTTCAGCAGAGAGATCGATGCTGTTGAACGGTCTGCGGCTGGATGGATGTAAGGCTTGAGGATCCGACGATGAGAAGAAAGGAGCGTTAGCGCGGAGCGCCGATGCGGATTTGGAACTGGGAGTCGCGGCTTGGAGTTTGAAGCGGATTACGTGGGTCAGGAGAAGTGAACTAATCTCTTTTCGTCAATGGACGCTACAGCTTCGTGTTTGCTTTCAAAACGTAGCTTGTAGCAGATGTGTGAACATTTTCAGCATGACGTCTCTGATCCACTGGTGAAAGGACACTTTGATCCTCTCCTCTATCATCTATCACTGCTTCAGACAACAAAGTGTATGCAGAAAAGTGGTGAAGATTGCGCGACTGTCTGTGTCCTATATGTTGTGTTGTGTTATTTTTGTTATTTTGACTTCAAAATGGCGCCTCGAGAGTGGCTGCCTTTCCAGCAGCTCCTATATTTTGTTGTTCTACTTCTTCCTTTCATAACGTTGCTGCTATGAATTAGGAATGTCTCCATTGCGAGACTAATAAAGGTTTTCTTTTCTTTTTTCTTTTTTTTTTTTACACATTAAGTCAGGGGTCCCCAGCCGCCGGTCCGCGGACCGGTACCGGGCCGCAGGGCATTTGGTCCCGGACCGCACAGAAAGAACTTGCCTTATTTCCGTTTTATTTATTTCGGAATATGAAAGATGTTTTGTTTTGAAAAATTACCGGATTCTCCATTACATCCATCCGCAGGGCATTTGGTAACGGACCGCACAGAGAGAACTTGCCTTATTTCCGTTTTATTTATTTCGGAATACGAAAGATGTTTTGTTTTGAAAAATTACCGGATTCTCCGTTACAGCCGTCTGTGTCACACTTGACACACGTCAAGCCACGCTTCTCCATCACGTGACCGATTACGCTAAAAACAAAACGTCGGAGCTCGCAAAATGAGTAAAAACATTTCTGGAGATCGCAAATGACGGCGGCCTTAAAAGTACGTTCGAGACAACTGGATTAAAGTTATGGCTGAATACTCTGAGATCGCCACAATAGCACTGTTGCTATTTCCGACATCCTACCTGTGTGAGGCGGGGGTTGTCTGAAGCAACGGCGACTAAAACAAAATTACGAAGTAGACTGGACATAAACCACACACTTGAGGTGTCATTGTCTCCTATTACACTGAGATGGGACCGTCTGGTTGCAGAAAATCAAGCTTGGGGCTGTGGTGAGTCGTCATTTTCATGCACTTTGAATTTGCGTTGTATCGTATTTTGAAGGCATTAAACATTACCATAGCGATCAGAGTGTTGCGGCCAGATTAGACGCTCCTTGTGTTTATTATTATATTTCGAAAACACCACAGTTTTCATGCAGCTCATACCATATTATTTTGTTGTATTATTTCCACCACACCTTAAATGTCGGTCCCTGAAAATATTGTCTGACATAAACCGGTCCGTGGGACAAAAAAGGTTGGGGACCCCTGCATTAAGTCACGCTACAGATAAAGCAGCCGTGGCTAATGAAGGTTATCTTGTTTAAGATAAGATAAGATAGCTTTTACTTGTCCCACACTGGGGAAATTTACAGTCTACAGCAGCAAAATTGGGGGTAGAAAGAAGAAAGACGAAAAACAAAGTGTTTGCATTCACAAAATAAATGTTTCAGTTTCAATGTACACAGTTCAATTAAGTGCAATATACATTGAGATATAGATAAGGTGGCTGTGCTATTTGCAATTTACAATTACATAACATATTACAATTGTTTTTCACGTTATTTTATTTTTATTCAGCAGCCTGACAGCAGTCGGTAGGAACGAGCGGCGGTGTCTCTCCTTGCAGCGCGGGTGTAACAGTCTCTGGCTGAAGGAGCTACTTAGTGCTGTCACAGCAATAAAGCTTTCTTATTCTTACTGGTGCTGCTACTTGGCTGAAACTGAACTACTGTGTGTGTGTGTGTGTGTGGATGGGGGGATTAGTGAAGTGAGGCTAATAACTGCAAACTCCCATGACGACTTACTCCTTGATAGTGATGGAGGTGGGGATTTCGGTCCAAAGTCGGGCAAACTTAACAGGCGTGACCAGTTCTTGTGGGTCACGGTCCACGTGAGCATGCAGCATCAGGCGACAGAAGGACGCTCGCAGATCGAAGGGCAGAGTCTCATCCATCATGCACAGAAAGATGAGCTCCACATCCAGCTGCTTGGAGATTTCATCAATGGCCAGGTACTGGCGGTCCAAACACATTCTGGCAAAAAGCTTCAGCTGGTACCTGAGCAGATAACATATCACACTTTCACAAGGATAATGTCAACATTCATGCCACAATCCATAATCAGTACTACGAAGAAGTATTAAGGCCAAAGTAAAAGAACAAAAAAGATACTGCGCGACATTCTAAATACTCATGTATTTTCAAAATGACAAGCAGCACATTTTCATGAATAAATTCATATTTTCTTATAAAAGGGGCCATATAGTGTAAATTTGACTTTTAAATTGTTTTGCATGTACAGCGAACCCTCATTTTTCACAGGGATTAAGAACCTGCGAAAGGCGAAATCCATAAAGTAGTCAGTGTCACTGCTCCGAAAGGTTTTCTTCCTAGTTTTGGAAGACCTAACGATTTGGCCAATGTTCAACAGCCTTTCATGTCCACACGTCCATCACTGAGGAACACTATTGTTTTGGTGGAAAATTAATAATAATAATAATAATATTAATAATAATGCATTTTATTTAAAATCGCCTTTCATGCCACCCAAGGACACTGTACAGACAATAAGAAAATACTATGTAAAAATTAGTAAGCGAGATATTACATAAAAACAGGACATAAAATCATAAAAACATAGGAAATGGAAGAGCTATGTGTTGTAGGCAATCCTGAACAGGTGTGTTTTTAGAGGGGGTTCGGTGAATCGGTCTCAGGGGTTCGACGGAGCCCTGCCATGGAGGTTAAGACACACCCGACTCAACATGTCAATTAGTTATGACACGCCCGTGTGGCCAACACTGGCTGCAGGTGATCACATTACATTCCTTGTCCAATCAGTGCTGCGGGAAATTTAGTTTGCTCACTCGTCAATGTGTGACTGTCGTGATAGTACGTTGTATAATTTTTAAAAATTATACTTATGTCTTGAAACTGTATTTACTTTTTTCTCTTTTGTCTTTAAATTGTATTTACTTTTTTCTCTTTTTTTAATAAATGTGTTTTTTATGTCTTGTATTTGTAAAAAGTCATATTTTTGTTTTTCACTAATGAAGTGTTCATGGAATGTGCATATGAACTGGTTGGGTTCAGTACCTCTAACAAGGTTAAGAACCACTGGTGTATAGAAAGAAACTGAAGTGTGTATTCTGCCCATATTTAGTCATTCTGTGTAGCTTTCCCATGCCCGCAGCGTAACTTGGCGTCCTTGAAGCAATCATCATTTAAAATTGGAACACTCCTTACTGGAGACCTTGTAGAGACGCACAGACATAGGAATGTACCAGTTGATACAAGCTAAGAATCAGTTTAGGAGAAACGAAAGTCCTGATGCCTCACCATGAGTTTTGGTACCGCCCTTCTGATGATATAAATGTGTTGTGAATCACTTCCTTCTTTGCCCTCGTGACCACTGTAGCCATTGTCTGTAAACCGCGGGTGCCCGGAATATTCTGTTATTAAAATCTTCAAAGAAACTGTTCATCGACTCCAGCCTGTATTTCGATAACCAACATCCTCCTCATCTGAAATTCAACGAACACGCGGGGGAAAGAAGGCCACTTTGCCACCAACAAAACCAAAGACAAAAACCAGTTTTTGTTGTAAACGTAAATGTGGCAAGCTGTACAGAGACGAGACGAGACTCCATAAAGAGACTGCAACACCATATATAAGGCACATTGGATTATAAGGCATGCTGTTGGCTTTTGAGAAAATTGAATGCTTTGAAGTGTGCCGTACAGTGCAGAAAATATGGTACATAAAGCGCGAAACAATCACAATGGCCCTGAAGAAAGGGTAAACTGCCAAAGGAATTGGAAGCACTTGAGATACAGGACCAGAAAGATTGGTGCTCTTCTTCTCGCTTTAGCTTTACAAACTGATGGCGGCGTGGGCACCCGCCACGACTCCTCTTGTTGCATGTTGTTTTGAGAGGGAAGAAATTGCATCTGTGCTGTAGCACATTTGACAATAAAGTTGTACTTGACTTGACAAATGAGAAAGCACTCACTAGTGACAGCGTGAGTGTGTCAATGAAAAATTAGATTATAAAAGTATCCCACTGTATTCTGCCCCCAGTGATTGTATTACATTGCAGCGCCGTGCCCCTAGTGGTGGAAGTAGTTAAAACCACCCAAAATAGCATTACAGTACAGTAAAGTGCCCCTAGTGGCGGAAGTAGTTAAAACTGGGTCGTCACTTTGATTCATCACAGTGGAGAGATGTGATCACATCCACTTCCATCCTCTTTCTTTTGACAAGTTCAGGCACAACCTGTAAGTACATTTACACAGTTGTACTCTTTGTTGTGCAAATTATTTATTGGCATCAAGTCAAGTACAACTTTATTGTCAAATGCACTGTATGTGCAACATAAAGCACAGATGACATTTCTTCCCTCTCAACCAGACAACAAGACAACAAGAAGAGCCGCTGCGGGTGCCCGCGCCACCATCGACAGAACAGTTAACATAAAATGACAAAATAATACAACACAACACTTAAGACACTGACAGTCACAAAATCTTAACCACTTGTCCTGCATACACTTTGTTTGAAACGTTGTTTGAAACAGTTATAGATGAAAGAGGAGCGAATCAAAGTGTCCTTTTCACCAGTGGATCAAAGATGTCATGCTGAAAATGTGCACATGTCTGCTACAAGCTAAGTTTGAAAGCAAAAAGAAGCTGTAGCGTCCATTAACGGAAAAGAGATTGGCTCTTATCTCCTGTCTCATGTAAATCCGCTTCAACTCCAAGCCGCGACTCCCAGTTCCACATAAGCATCGATACTCTGCCCTGACCTCCTTTCTTCTCATCGTCGGTTCCTCGAGCCATGCATCCATCCAGCCGCAGACTGTCCAACAGCACCGACCTTTCCACTGAACAAAGCGGGGCTGTGAAAAATGCTGCCCATGCAGGCGCAAAACACAATCGCCCCGGGGCTGTCCAGCAACAACAGTCAAATAGCACCGACATTCCTCCCAATCAAAATCAGGGCTGGTACACGCGTGCTGCCAAGAACGCAGAACCACCAAGCACAGACTCTTCTTCTTCGACGAATGTCGTGCCAAAAATGCTGAAAACAATCCACATCAGGTCCACACAACGTAACAACACCATATGACAAAACAAAAGACAAAAACAACAAGAAACGCAAGTCTCTTGAAGAGCACTTGCCGACGGCTGCCTACTCGAACACCATCTTGGGGGGGGGATAGTAATAATAAATAAATAAACAAATAAATAAAGGCATACTTATACTTACTTACTTACATACAATATTTCACCAGTTAATCTCTTTCAATACTTACCATGACATTTTTGAATAAAATAGAGAATAGGGCTGTTACATGAGTGTCATGTCCTGAATTGGTATGCTAAAAAGTAGTTTTATAAGGCTTTTATTTCTTTATAATGGTGTGTGTTTTCATTTGTATCAATATTGCATTTTTTTTACCATACCTCGGTTAAAAAAAAGTAAGTATAACTCACATTTTTGAAAAAAGTAAATTATAACTTCAATTTGGCGCTGCAATGGATGCATTGCATTTCTTTTCAAACCACAACCTCCAACTTTCACAGTTGAAAATCAGCACCCCAAATCTGGGACCACAGTCCTCATTTGGAAAAGGTTGGATTGCCCTCAAGAAGGTCGAGGATGAGATCCTACCCTAAATGGAAATGGAGAAGTTCAATTATCTAGGTCAATGAGTGAGGGGAGGGTGGCGCGTAAGATTGACAGGCGGATCAGTCCAGCGTCTGCAATGACGGATACTTTGTATCAGTCTGTTGTGCTGAAGAAGCAGCTTAGCCAAAAATTTACCAGTTGAATGTTCCTAGCCTCACCTATGGTCACAAGCTGTGGGTCATGATTGAAAGAACAAGATTGCGGGTACAGCCGGTTAAAATTAGTTACTTCTGCAGGGTTTTCAGGCACAAATCTCAGTGTACAAAGGCAGATGAGCCAAGTAAGAAGTATCTAAGACACCTGTGTCAAACTCGAGACCCGGGGGCCAGATCTGGCCCGCCACCTCATTTTGTGTGGCTCGCTAAAGCAAATCAAACATGTCAACTTCTATGATGTTTGCTAAAATCTGTACCAAAGTTTCTAATTCTTGTATGTAATATATAAAAGATATTGCAGGTTTTCTTGTGACCAAACCCTCATTACAGTAACTTCAACTATAAATGAATAAACCATTCTTCTTGATTCCTTATTTTTGTGTTAACAAACCTGATTTGAGACTGGATTATGATTGTTCTTCAGAGGAATAACATGGTGGGTTTTCTTTGGGACATCAAGAACATTCTGTGTTAGTTTGAAATTGGTGAAAGTATTTGCGTGTTTGAAAAATAACAAACACTGATTGCTGGAGACACCAAGAACAATATTTGTCGAACACTGTTCATTTAGAGACATAACGGCTGACCTGTAGTAGGTAAGTACGTTCTCGTCATGGGCATTGCCTTGTCGAGCCTCCTGAGCGAGCTGCCTTATGCTCTTCTCCTGCTTCTCATTGGTCTTGTCAGTCCACACCAGCCATACCTACAAGAAACAAACAAGAATTGTGCTTCGGTAATGAAGATAACACATCAATCAGTTAAAATGATAAATTCTAAACATTAAATATAATGATAAATCAAAACTAAGTTGATAAATAGAGAAAGGTATTGAAATATCCATTATGAATACAAGAGAAAATTGACACAAGAGTGCCAGGGTGTGGATGTATATAATCCCGATACAAACCAAATGTCGTAAAAATATCATGGTTAAGGGTAAAGTATGAGCCTTAATGGAGACTTCTTTCTTCTTACTTTCTTTCTGATTGATATAAAAATGATTTATTAGATATAAACACATAACGGGGTAGGACTAGATAAGTTTTTTACTTCTTCCTACTCCCTTGAACATAATAACTGTGTTGAATGAAGACTGATTTCTTTCTTTTTACTATTTTATCTACCTTGTTTTCTGTCAAATTATTACTGTATATGTGTTATGTTCAATAAACAAACAAACCAAACAAACAAATAACCCCTGACGAAGATAAACTAGAATGAAGCTAAACCGTAACAAGGAATATAGATAATAAGGATTAGCGAACACTGTGAAGTCCCTACTGTTGTTCTGATGATGATGATGATTATTATGATGGGCCAAGCAGCATTTGCTCCTCGCACGGTGGGATGCCTCCAAGTGGCGCGAGGGGGGACGCCGGGGCTCCTGAGCCCCTGCTGCGGCTGAGTGCCCACCAGCCGACGGGGAAGGAGGAGGGACCTCACCGGAAGGAGAAACACCCAACACTCACCCCGCCGGAACGGAGGGAAGTAGGAGTAGCCGCCCCACAAACCTCCTTAAACAAAAGTCAGGCGAGGGCCCTTTCAGGACCCGCACGGGGCGCGACGAGGTGGGACCAAGAAGGTTCCCCAGGGGGTGGGATGGGGATGGTGAGAAGGAAGCGCAAGCAAGTCGGGATGGACGAAAGACATGTGGGTGGATGGGTGAAAGACAGCCTGGTGGGGATTCACCCCCATCCAGGCCCTAGCAGTAGGAGGGGAGTAAAGAGCAGAAATGACAAAAGAAGAGAGAGGAATGAAAGAAGGAGAGATAGGAGGAAAGGAAGGTCGGGAAGGGAAGGGGGAAAAAGAACTGAAGTTCGGGGTAAGACTGGAGAACGAGTGATAGTCACATGGAACGTGAGGAGATTGAGTGTGAGAGAAACATATAGAAAGAGGTTGAGGAGAGTGGCAGAGAGAATTAACAAAGAAAAATGGGAAGTGGTGTTGATGACGGAGCTAAAAGCAGAAGAAGACGGAGTGGTGTGGTTGAGTGAGGAGGAGGAGAAGCCCTCGCGTGGTGGGATGCCTCCGAGTGGCGCGAGGGGGGAACGCTGGGGCTCTTGGGCCCCAGACGCGACTAAATGCCCACCAGCCGGCGAGGAAGGAGGTGGGGTCTCACCAGAAGGTGAGGTGCCCAGGCCTCGCCCCGCTGGAACGGAGGGGAGTGGGAGTAGCCGCCCCACAACCCTCCTTAAACAATAATCAGGCGAGGGCCCTTCTGGGGCCCGCACTGGGTGTGGACCTTGTGAGGCAGCAGCGAGAGTCATACCAGGTGTGGGACCCGGGAGGGGGGGCAAGTCCCTGACGGGGGCCGATTGCCCGGCAGGAGGAGGAGGAGGAGCAGGTAGTGCTTGTTCATGGGAGGAAAGCCAGAGTGATGTTGAGAGGAGCGGCGTTGAGGACGTGGCTAGAGGAAGGTGGTGGTGGTGTTGGGAGGGCTTAGGCTGGTATCACTCTACCAACCGAGCTGGGGAACGGATGAGCGAGAAATGGAGAAATGTCGACGAGATATGGGGAGTCAGGTGGCGATGGGAGGGAGTGAAAGACTGGTGATTGGAGGAGACTTCAATGCAAGCGTGGGAACGAATGCGAAGAGAGGAGGTGTGTGGGGGAGGCATGGATTGGGGAGGATGAATGAAGCTGGAAGTGACTTAATAGAGTGGTGTCAGGAGCATGGTCTGGCATACGTTAATAGCTATAGGAGGTTTAGAAGGAGGGGGACGTGGAAGCACATGACAAGTGGAAAATGGTATGAGTTGGATGGATTTTTGATGAAAGGGAATGAGAGGCACCGCATAGTGAAGAGGATGTGGACGATGAATGAGTACGAACTGTCAGATCATAGGCCAGTGTGCATGAAGGTGAATGGGAAGTGGAAGAGATGGAGGACAGAAGACAGAAACCAGAGGAGAGTACCGCAGGCTAAGTGGGAGATGTTGAAAGAGAAGGAGAAGAAAAGAGAATATGAGGAGAAGACAAGAGAGAAAGGGTGGCCCGGTAGTCCAGTGGTTAGCACGTCGGCTTCACAGTGCAGAGGTACCGGGTTCGATTCCGGCTCCGGCCTCCCTGTGTGGAGTTTGCGTGTTCTCCCCGGGCCTGCGTGGGTTTTCTCCGGGTGCTCCGGTTTCCTCCCACATTCCAAAAACATGCATGTCAGGCTGATTGGACGCTCTAAATTGTCCCTAGGTGTGAGTGTGGGCGTGGATGGTTGTTCGTCTCTGTGTGCCCTGCGATTGGCTGGCAACTGATTCAGGGTGTCCCCCGCCTACTGCCCGGAGATGGCTGGGATAGGCTCCAGCGCCCCCCGCGACCCTAGTGAGGATCAAGCGGTTCGGAAAATGGATGGATGGATGGACAAGAGAGAAACTGGAGGAGTTGAGCAAGGAAGGACTGGTAAAGGAGAGTGGGTGGACAGAGTTGGCGAACATCATGGTGGAGACAGCAGTGGAAGTATGTGGAAGGGAGAGAAAAGAGATATTTAACCCATGGGCACTAGGGAGAGAGGAGGAGATAGAAGAGATGAAGAAGAGGATATGGGAGAGGGTAGACAGAAGGAACAAGAGAATGGAGACACTGAATGCGAGGAGAAGGTTGAGAGTGAGGGGAGGAGGAAGAGGAGTGGGGGAGATGGAAGAAGAGCTCACCAGACTAAAAGTGGAAGTGAAGGAAACGCGGAAGGAATTGAAGAAGTTTCTGAGATGGTTGGAAAGAGACTGATTGAGGAATGTCAGGAAGCTTGTTCTCGAGGGAGACTGCCGAAATGTACAAATGTTTGAGAAAGTTAGCAAAGAGAGATAGGCCGGATGCTCGGAGCACGACAGTGACAGCAAATAAGTTTAAGGAGCATTTTGAAAGCGTGTCGAGGGAGAGGTACGAGGAAGAACCGAGAGTGATCGAGGAGGCGGTTCAAGGAGCTGTAGATCTAAGGGAAGACAGAAGAGCGAGCGAAGCAAATAAGATTATGAATGAGGTGCCTGAGAGGGAGGAAATAATGGAGGCTGTGAGGGAGATACGAGAGTCGGCACCGGGAGAAGATGGGGTGAGAATTGGATATATACGTAGTGCGTGTGAGGAAGTGATAGAAAGTGTGATTAAGATAGTGAGGAAGATGTTTGAGCAAACCAATGGGATGAAAGCGTAAAAGTGGGACTGATGGTACCGTTACACAAGAAGGGGGTAGGACCGATAGAAATAACTACTGTATTTTCACGACTATAAGGCCCCATTAAAAGTCTCAAATTTTCTCCAAAATGGACAGGACGCCTTATGATGCGGAGCGTCTTGTGTATGCGCTGAGTTCCAAAACCTGACTGACAGCCGACACGCTGTTTATATAGAGAAAAGGCGGAAGTGACTGTGGACAGGCATGCGGCAAAGAAGTCGGCCAATCAGTGAAGGGTGGGCGTGTATATATACATATATGGAGAGAGAGAGAGAGAGAGAGAGAGAGAGAGAGAGAGAGAGAGAGAGAAAAGGCAGACGTGAGTGAGGACAGGCATGCGGCGAAGAAGTCCGCCAATGAGTGAAGGGTGGGCGTGTAAGTGGACGCTAAAGGGACGCCCCAAGCAGGTACCAACACCTGTATAGAGTGTGGCTATGTGCATTGTTGCAAAACAACTTCGGTTTTGGTTTCTAAGAACCCCCGAAAATAAATTCTACAAAGAGACATGTCTACGAAGCTCAGTTCAAACTTCAAGCCATCGGTTATGCTTTTGGCATGCGTGCCCATCTCACAGCAGCGGTGAAAAACCAAGTCAAGCAAATGAACTCTGAGCTTGCCGTTATTCCTTGGCTTGACTAAAGAACTCCAACCGCTGGACATCGGCATCAATCGGGCGTTCAAAGCAAAGTTGCGACCGGGCGTTCAAAGTAAAGTTGCGAGCGGCATGGGAACGATGGATGATCGATGGCAAACACAACTTTACAAAGAGTGAGAGGCAGCGCTGGGCGAGTTACGCCACAATTTGCGAATGGATTGTGGCTGCTTGGACGAACGTGTCTGCTTGCACTGTTGTTCGAGTTTTTGGCAAAGCCGGCATCATTTCTGTGGAGCCACATGGCAGTGAGAGTGACTCTGACAACGAGAGGGAACACGGCGTTTTTGATGGATTACCGGTACTTGCACAATTGTTCAATTCTGATACAGAGGATGAGGACTTTGATGGATTTCTGGGTGATGATTGATCGAAAAACGTGAGTACATTGTACGATGGCTAAATAAAATACAACGGAATTCAGTTTTGCTTCCGTTGCCTTTTTAAAAACGTGTTTTTAGCTTGTATCTGTATGTCTTGGCATGCTACCGTATGCTACAAGCTAATGTGTTTTTAGCGTGCGCGCATGCATGCCGTATGTTTAAGCTGGCGTATGTTTTACCACTGTAAAACTGCGCCCAATAATACAGTGCGTTTTGTCTATGTGTCAAATACAGAAATAGCACCCATTAATGAGACTGTGCCCAACCATGCGCCGAATGGTCGTGAAAATACGGTACAAAGGAGTGTGCCTGCTGAGTATGTGTAGTAGAGTGTTCGGAAGAGTGTTAGCGAAGCGACTGAGTTGGTGGGCCGAACACCCGAGGCTCCTTGATGAAAATCAAGCGGGCTTTAGGAAAGGGAGGTCCACAGCTGATGTGACGCAAATGATGGTATGAATACAGGAGGATGTAGAAGATTGTAAGAGGAGAGCTAATCAGGAAGGGGTGAAGGAAATGAATGATGATGACTGGCCATGTGCAAGACTGCTACATTTGCGAAAGGCGTATCCGAGAGTGAGTAAACCGGCGTTGTGGATGTTGCTTGAAAGGTATGGTCTGAAAGGCAGATGTCTAGAGACTATTATGGACCTGCATGAGACGACAGAGTACAAGGTGAGGGGAAGGGAGGGAGTGAGTGAAAGATGGATGCCAGGGAGAGGGTTGCGAGAAGGATGCTTCACATCACGATCCTCTTTAACATCTACCATCAGGCGGTGATGAGGCAGGCATTGGCGGCGAGGAGCCAAGATGATAGAGAAGAGAAAATGTTGGTGTGGAGGTGGATACCAGGCGGGTCGTTCGCAGGTGAACATGGCTGCGAGAAAAGGAGCTCGGAAACAAAAGAAGTGAGAGTGTCGAGTGCTCTGTCTGCGGACGACACTACAATAGTCGGAACGAAAGGAGAGATAAATGAGAGTGTAAGGAGAGTGAAAAGAGTGATGAATCAGTGGGAAGAGAGGAACAATGAGGAGAAGGAGGAGGTGTTAGAGTTTGGGACAAAAGAGGGTGAGGAGATCAGAGTGTTAGGTAGTTGGATTGGTATGCAAGTAGATGTGAAAAACAGGATCAAAAGGGCAGGAAAGCTATGGGGGAGCGTGAAAGGGTGGCTGAAAGGGACACGACTGTCAAAGAGGTGGCAAGGGAGAGTAGTAGAGGCGTGTGTGGAGAGCAGCCTGCTGAATGACTGTCAGGTGAGAACGTGGTTTAAGAAGGATGTAGGGAAAACTACAAAAATGGATGGATAAATGCTATAGGTACTGTATGTGTGGAGTGATAGGAATGGAGAACCGCTGAGACAAATGCACGAAAAGAGACTGAACATGTATGACGTGAGGAAAATGCTGGGAGTAAAATCTATTGAGTGGAAAATTGAGAGGCGAGTGTTGCAAATAATCGGACATGTGATGCGTATAGGAAATGAAAGACTAACAAAAGCGATGGTATTGGGATGGTGGGAGGAACTGGAAGGAAGAGGGAAGATGATGGGACACAAGAGGAAGACGGTGTTGTATTGGAAGAGAGTTATGAGGAATGCAGGAATGGACTGGACGGAGGTGGAGAGATTAACGAGCGACAGAGAAGGATGGAAGAGGAGAGTGAGTGAGCGTATGGATCATCTGTATAAATGGGAAAATCAGAAGGGTCACAGATATGAGGCGGGAGTGAACGAGGAAAAACTGGAGAGGAATGCTAGGAGGGTGAATGATGGGTTGGAATGTAGGTACGAGGGGTGCGGAAAAGTGTGCAGGAGTAGAGCTGGTCTAACTACGCACGAAAAGTGGATTCACCGCAGGAATGATGAACAGGTGGAGTTTGAGTGTGGGGAATGTGGGAGGATGTTTGGGTCAAAAGGGAATAAGATAAGCCATGAAAGGAGTTGCACGGGAGGAGTGTATGAGGAGGGGGGTAGAGAGGAGACAGTGTGGAGGGTGTGAAAGGTGGGTGACAAAAGCAAACTATGCCAGACACGTGAGAGGGTGTGAAAGAGTGGAAAGAGAGAATGAGGAGGAGAGGGGAGGAGGGAGAAGGACGAAGGGGGCGTGGCGCGTGGAGGGGGAGTCGGGGGAGGACGAAGAGCAATCGGGGAGGGGGGTCGTGGAGGGAGAAGGGTGACTTGCGGGACGTGTGGGAAGGAATTGTTGGTGGGGAACCTCGCGAGGCACCAGCTGGAATCGTGCCAGGTGTGGGATCCGGGAGGGGGGACAAGTACCTGACGGGGGCCGACTGCCCAGGAAGGAAGGAGCAGCATTTGCTGCAAGGTATTTTTTGTTTCTCTCAAATTTATTAGGGACCAAGAGTTCATTCTGCAGCTAAAATAGAAATGGCTTAGTTTAGCTCCCTACAAATCTTTAACAAAACATTTCACCAAGATCTACCAAAAGTTGGAGGCACAAACAGAAGCCCAAGCCCTACAAAAAAAGTCTCTGGAGCCCTACTTTAAACTCAAAAGGAAGAAAATTTCCTTTTCTGCCCAATTTTTGGCCTTTTATTGCGGTCGTATTTTTATCAAACTAGCATTTAATTAGATGTATTTCATTCATTCATTGATTCATCTTCCGAACCGCTTCATCCTCACTAGGGTCGCGGGGGGCGCTGGAGCCTATCCCAGCTGTCTTCGGGCAGTAGGCGGGGGACACCCTGAACCGGTTGCCAGCCAATCGCAGGGCACACAGAAACGAACAACCATTCGCAGTCACAACCACACCTAGGGACAATTTGGAGTGTTCAATCAGCCTGCCATGCATGTTTTTGGAATGTGGGAGGAAACCGGAGGACCCGGAGAAAACCCACACAGGCCCGGGGAGAACATGCAAACTCCACACAGGAAGGCCGGAGCTGGAATTGAACCCGGTACCCCTGCACTGTGAAGTCAACGTGCTAACCACTCGACTACCGGGCCGCCACTAGATGTATTTCATTTTCCCAAAAATTTCAATTACAATGTGCCAGTATCATGCTAGTACCCAACGTTGTATGTTAAGAAGTCAATACAATGATTTACAAACCCAGTTTCAATGAAATGTGTTAAACATAACTAAAAAGAGAAAACAATGATTTGCAAGAATCATGTTGAACTTATATTTAATTGATGGTTCACCTCTTTGTAAACAACTGTGTTAGAAAATAGTCAAAGAGTTGGAGGACAATGCTGTTCAATTTCGTTACGTCATCAGGCGCCGACAGGTATGGCAGCCTTGATTACATGCTCCCTAGTAGTATCCCTGTTTTTGTCATTTTCGTTAGTTTTTGGCGACCCTGAGCGGCTGACTTACACGAGGGAAAAGTTGCTTAGCATTGGGGAGTCTACGCTCGGTCTTTTTTCACCAGCACACGAAAATCCACAAGATTTTTTGGAGCTAATTGCGAGCGGAGCGGCTGCGCTGTACGGAGCATGGAAACGCCGCCGGAGGAGGGGGAAGCGAGCCGGCGTGCTCGTCAAGCTCCGGCAGCGTGGATTTCGAACCCCTCTCCCATTGATCCATCTTGCTAATCTACGATCTCTGCCAAACAAGATGGATGAACTTCTTCTCCTCACAAAGACCAACAAAACAAAAACCTTTGCACGTTCTGCTGCGCTCTGCTTCACTGAAACCTGGCTCAGTGACCGCCACCCGGATTCCGCGCTACATCTACCCGGCTTCCGCCTTCTCCGAGCCGACCGCGACACGGAGCTATCAGGGAAATCGAAAGGTGGTGGGATTTGCTTCTATATCAACGAAGAATGGTGCACTGATGTCACGAAGCTCGACGCACACTGCAGCCCGGACCTGAAGTCGCTGTCTTTAAACTGCAAGCCATTCTACTCGCCACGTGAGTTCACCTCCTTTTTACTAGTCGGTGTTTACATTGCGCCACAAGCTAACGCTAACACGGCGATACAAACGCTAGCTGAACAAGTAAACAAACTCGAACTAAAATACCCCGAGTCACCCCTGATCATTTTGGGCGATTTTAATAGAGCACATCTTAACCGTGAACCCCCCAGATATAAGCAGCACATCGACTGTTTCACCAGAGAAGGCAACATTCTAGACCACTGCTATACAACAATCAAAAATTCATACCGATCGATCGCCCGTGCAGCATTGGGTCTTTCTGACCACAATTTAATCCACTTAATACCTACATACAGACAGAAACTCAAATGTTTTAAACCGGTTGTTAAGACTGTGAAAAAATGGACAGATGAAGCAAAGTTAGCTCTACAAGAATGCTTGCTTAGACTGCACTGATTGGGTCTTTGAAACTTCAACGGGCACACTGGATGAATACAGACACTGTAACATCATACATCAGTTTCTGTGAGGACGTGTGTACCAACGTAGTCCTTCCACTCCTTCAACAATAACAAGCCATGGTTTACTCCCAAACTCAGGCAACTCAGGAAAGAGAAAGAGGCCGCATTTAGAAGTGGAGATCGGGCACTGTACAAACACGCCCGAAACCAATTGACAAAGGAAATTAACATCGCTAAGAGAAGCTATGCAGAGAGGGTGAAAAAACAGTTCTCTGCTAACGACTCTGCATCTGTATGGAATGGCCTGAAAGCAATCACAAACTATTGAATGCCATCCCCCCAAACAGCGAACAATAAGGGTCTTGCTGATGAACTAAACATGTTTTTCTGCCGATTTGAAAAGGACACCCCCATTTCTCACACACACCCACCTCTACCAGAAAGTACTCTATCTACCCCCCCCACCTTCTTTTTCTCCACTACAGATCCACGAACAGGACGTGAGACGGCTCTTCAAGCAGCAGAAGATCAAGAAAGCTGCGGGGCCCGACATAGTGTCCCCCTCCTGCCTGAAAGTCTGCGCTGACCAGCTGGCTCTGGTCTTCACACAAATCTTCAACAGATCCCTGGAGCTGTGTGAGGTCCCATCCTGCTTCAAACAGTCTACCATCATCCCAGTTCCCAAGAAACCGGCAACATCGGAACTGAACGACTATAGGCCTGTCGCTCTGACGTCTGTGGTCATGAAGTCCTTTGAACGCCTTGTGCTGAACCACCTAAAGAATGTCACCGGACCCCTGCTGGACCCTCTTCAGTTTGCCTACCGGGCAAACAGGTCTGTGGAGGACGCAGTCAACATAGGTCTGCACTACATCCTCGAGCACCTCGACAGCACAGGGACCTACGCAAGGATCCTGTTTGTGGATTTCAGCTCTGTGTTCAAGACCATCATCCCGGAACTCCTCACCCATAAATTTCTCCAGCATGGTGTGCCCCCTACAATATCTGCCAGTGGATCCTCAGCTTCCTGACGGGACGGACACAACAGGTGAGACTGGGAGCAACAACATCATCAACACGCACCACTTGCACTGGAGTCCCACAGGGATGTGTCCTCTCTCCACTGCTCATCTCCCTCTACACAAACGATTGCACCTCAACAAGTCCAGCTGTCAAACTCATAAAGTTCGCAGACGACACCACGGTCATCGGTCTCATCAAAGACCGTGACGAGTCTGCGTACCAACAAGTGGAGCAGCTGGAGCTCTGGTGCAGCCGACACAACCTCGGGCTGAACACGCTCAAGACTGTAGAGGTGATCGTGGACTTCAGGAAACATCCTTCTCCACAGTTGCCCCTCACCCTATCCAACTGCCCTGTATCAACCATCGAGACCTTCAAGTTCCTGGGAATCACAGTCTCCCAGGACATGAAGTGGGAAGTCAACACCATCTCCATCCTGAAAAGGGCCCAGCAGAGGATGTACTTCCTGAGACTGCTGAGGAAACATGGCCCGCCACAGGAGGTGCTATGTCAGTTCTACACGGCAGTCATCGAATCAATCCTGTGTTCTTCCATCACGGTTTGGTTTGGGGCCGCCACAAAAAAGGACAAAATCCGACTTCAACAGACAGTTAGGACGGCGGAAAAAAATCATTGGCACCACCCTACCCACTCTTGAGGACTTGCATGCTGCAAGAATCAAGACAAGGGCACGGAAAATCCTCCTGGATCCCCCGCACCCTGCCCACCACCTTTTCCAGCTACTCCCCTCAGGCAGGCGCTACAGATCCATGCGCACCAAATCCAGCAGACACTTAAACAGCTTCTTCCCTCTAGCCATTAACTCCCTAAACAATCACTGACGTAGTCACTCTTCTTGTACAACAAATACGGCTACTGGTCACTCTAAAATGGTTCAATGATTTTCTGCACCAACTGTACAAACTGTCATAGTAATGTATTCTACCACTGATCACTTTAGCTCTGCTTGATACTTTGCACATTGTCTCACAGTTGTCACTGGGTGGTACCACCGCACTACGGTTCACTTACATTACGAAATGTCCTTCCATACATATTTGTCATGTCCTTGTTTATGATGATACACATGCAGCGTGTTATACCGGAGACAAATTCCTTGTGTGTTCAACATACTTGGCCAATAAAGATGATTCTGATTCTGATGTAAAATTTCAAAGGATTTAGGGATTTCACCATCTATGCCAGAGGTGCACAATACGTAGATTGCGATCGACCGACAGCTTGGGGACTGGTCCCAAGTCAATTGCGAGGGGCGTAGAGGGGAAGAAGAACAAACAACCTAAAACATTTGTTTGTCTGTGTGCATTATAAATATGACATATTTTTGTATTATTGCACACTGCACCCTTAAGCATCCTACTAGTCTGACTTTCACAAAAAGTATTTAAAAAAGTAAAATAAAATTAAGAAGCCGGTCAACTTTAACCTACGGTGGTGTGTGACCTGCTTCACCGGAAGTTGTTAGAGGTCAGCAATCTGCAATTGCAGCTCGCAATCAGAGCTGTTGCGCAATAGCTTTTATGACTATTATCAATCGAAGTTCATTTCATTAACAATTTACCGAGGGCACTGGCAAAGAATGGCAATCTGGAGTGCCAGGAGAAGCATTTTAAAACGGTACACGTGAGCTACGATCGTTAACACGACAAAAAAGTGTGTCCCAAGCCCAGGTCTCGACAAAGCATAGGCAGTGATTTTCTCTTGTGTCTACTTTACTTTTCTGTTTCTTTCATCTTAGGTGCCATTATGGCTGTTGCTCATGATGGCCTGCGTGTTCATGTGTGTGCGTATGCGCGCATGTGCGATAATGGGTCAATCGCGGGAGGTTGGTTGATTGAAAAGTAGATCTTCGGTCAAAAAAGGTTGGAAACCCCTGATCTATGCAATTTAGGGATTTCATCATCTACAGTCCAGAACATCATAATAAGGTTGAGAGAATCTAAGATAAGATAAGAATAAGATAAGAAAACCTTTATTAGTCTCGCAATGGAGAAATTCCCAATTCACAGCAGCAAAGTTATGAAAGGAAGAAGTAGAACAACAAAATATAGGAGCTGCTGGAAAGGCAGCCACTCACGCGGCGCCATTTTGAAGTCAAAATAACAAAAATAACACAACACAACACATAAGACACAAACAGTCGGGCAATCTTCACCACTATTCTGCATACACCTTGTTGTCTGAAGCAGTTATAGATGAAAGAGGAGAGGATCAAAGTGTCCTTTCACCAGTGGATCAGAGACGTCATGCTGAAAAATGTGCACACGTCTGCTACAAGCTGAGTTTTGAAAGCAAACAACAAAGCTGTAGCGTCCATTGACGAAAAGAGATTAGTTCACTTCTCCTGTCCCACGTAATCCGCTTCAAACTCCAAGCCGCGACTCCCATTTCCAAATCCGCATCGGCGCTCCGCGCTAACGCTCCTTTCTTCTCATCGTCGGCTCCTCAAGACTTACATCCATCCAGCCGCAGACCGTTCAACAGCACCGATCTCTCCGCTGAACTAATAAGCGAGGCTGTAAAAATGCTGCCCATTATAGGCGCAAGACACAAGCGCCGCGGGACTGTCCAGCAACGACAGTCAAATGGCGCCGACATTCCTCTGGAGAAACCACTGCATGGCAAGGCTGAAATTCAACAGAAATGCAGACAGCACTGCATCCAAAACTAACATCATTGTGGAAAGCATATAATAAGATTGGCTCAGGAACACTTCAGAAAGACAATGTCCAAAAATACAGTTTCGCGCTGCATCCGTAAATTCAGCTTAAAACTCCACTATGCAAAGCAAACACCCCAGAAATGCTGCCAGCTTCTCTGAACACAAGCTCATCGGAAATGTACTGATGCAAAATGGATAAGTGTTCTGCGGTGTGAGAAGGAAACACATTTCAAATATTTTTGGGAAATTGTGGACATCCTGCCCCGTGGGCCAAAGAGGAGAACGACCAACTAAATTCTTTCCATGTTTAATTTGAATTAAATTGATAGCCTTCTCTACACCTTCTGACCTAGACACACCTTCTGACCATAAAAATCGGATCACTGTACATTGTTCTCCACTGGTTCATGTGAAGCAGTGGAGCGGCCATTTTTATCGACTGAAAGAAGCACGTGCAACAATCGATCAGACAAAAATATCAGCTGATTGCGATCACGTGACACACAAGTTCTCGCATGCAGGCAAAATTGCATCGAACTTCAACACAAGCGCACGCTGTAGCATAAAGTGCGCATTATTTTTGACTTACCCTCATATTTTGCCAAATGATGTTGCCGTGGGGACGCAGTGTTTGCCCCCCAAAATTTTATGTTATTAACATTCTTGAAAACATACCATACTTGGCACACACATCACATTTGGCCAATTAATCACTATTTTTTAAGTTTATTTGTGGTTGAAAAAACAAAAGGCTTAGTTGCGACCTCGACACATTTTTATTGACACAACCCCGGTTGAATACTTCACCAGGATCTACCAAAAGCTGGAAGCACATGTAACAGCCCAAGACCTCAAAAAAGTCTCAGGATCCCCTACTCAGATCTCAAATCGGAGTTGGCCATTCATTATTTCCTTTCCAATCAATTTGATTCAGGGAGGAGAGATTTCCAAGTGCAGCTGAATAGAAGGGAAAAAATTTGTTTCGGAAAACATTTATTATTACCTCATCTTCATCTGCGTAGTCGTCCATTCCCATATATTGTGTGGGGATTTCAGTTGGAGCCACCTCTTTGGCCACCCGCCGCCTGCAATTAAAGCAAAGTCAACAAGAATTGTAGAATGTGTGTGTGGCATTTTTTGTTTACTCTACGGGGGATGTTTTTTTTTTCAGAAAAACAAGAAACGTACTCATCCGTTTGAAATGTCAAGCGAATGACACATTCCAAACCTTTTGCAATGTGCATATGCATATGCATGCATATGCAATATTTTTTGCATGTATGGCATCCGCTAGCGATGTTCCACAAAATGCTTTGGAGTACATGTCAAGACATTGTTCTGAAGACAACCACAAAGTTTTAGAACAACAGAATTTAAAGATAAGAGATCAATGCACAGGTGCATGTGCACTTACACTTGCCAACATACACGTGCATACATTCGCTGAACTCATTGTTTTACTTCTGTTCATAATTAATTCCATCAGTTCAATTAAGTGCTGATCAATATTTTTGTGGTGTTGCTATGTTGTTTAGTAGGAGAGTCCTATTTAGATGTTTGATCCTTAAACTGGACAGTGATTTCAAACTTGATCGGCAAATTGGTGCCGTTGTTAAATCCAGCTTCTTTCACCTGAGACAGCTGGCCAAAATAAAACCTCTCCTCTCTCATGAACACTTTGAGACAGTAATTCATGCCTTTGTCACATCCCGGCTCGATTACTGCAATGCCCTTTACTTTGGAGTCAGCCAGTCCTCCATTAAGCGCCTTCAGCTGGTCCAGAATACCGCTGCTCGCCTCTTGACAGGTACTCGTAAGAGGGAGCACGTAACTCCTACTCTGGCATCCCTTCACTGGCTCCCCATTCATTTTAGAGTTATTTTCAAGATCCTCTTATTTGTTTTCAAATCTCTAAATGAGCTCGCGCCACCTTACCTGTCTGAGCTCATCCGCCCCTACACACCTGCCTCAGGTCTGCGGACCAGACATTATTAGAAGTACCGAGAACTAAACTGAGGCTCAGAGGGGATCGAGCCTTTTCTGTTGTTGGTCCCTCTCTCTGGAATGACCTCCCACTGAACATTCGGCAAGCCTCCTCGCTGCCCATCTTCAAAACCCTCCTCAAAACTCACTTGTATTCTTTGGCATTCGACTCAGCATGACTTAGATTTGTTCTTGGTTTTACTGTTTGGTGCTTTCTACCGTCTCTATTACCGACTTGTTTTACTGTTTATTGTATATGTTAAATTGCTCCATAGTAGTGCAATACTAGAAATGATGCTTGGAATGCCTGCTTGTACAAAAAGGTCTTTATCTCAATTTTATTTCCTCAGAAACTAAAAATATGATGAAATTGAGCTATTTTCAAATGCTGATTGCTAAAGAATGGAAAAAAGATAGACACCACCCTTTTTTAAGCAGAAAGACCAGAAGCTTGTCTTTGTTTTGCTCGACTGCATGTTTATATTGCAATAGAACACCTGTGGGTTGCAAGATCAGTCAAAATCCAGTAGAACAGCTGGTATTGCGGGGTTTGCTCCAGTGACTATGGCTAGGATTCAATGAGGTAACATTATTGCAATAATCAAATCCAGTGTGATTATTAGTATAGAAGGGGTGGGCAAACTACGGCCCGCGGGCCAGATCCGGCCCGTTGGTCTTTTTAATCCGGCCCGCCGAAGATTGGTGCACAATTAAGGTTTGATTGCATTCATTTCGTTTGGACTTGTAATGACAGGTATTTCAACACCAGGTGGTGCAGTTATTTCAAGTTGCAGAGCACAGGGAGGGAGGGGAAGACGAGGAAAGAGGGAGAAAGTAATGACCATGGAAGGGAAGAGGATATGTATCTGATTAAACGAAGCGGGTAACAAAGTACGAAACATTCAGGAGACGCCTGGAGTCGGAAAGACTCAAATCTACGAGACTTTGAAAAACAAGGAAGCGATTCTTACTCAGTCCGATTCTGGCAATTTCCATGCTCAGACTGAATTGCTTGTGGCTCGAGTAAATGAACATTTCCTAGAATGGTTTGATTGTTAACATGTTAAAAACTTTCCGCAAACTGGACCGCTAATAAGAGTCGGAGAGCAGTCAAATGTGTAGAGCGTGAACAACAGGGGGCTCAGTACACATCCTTGAGGAGAACCGGTGCTGAGTGTGATGGTGGAGGAGAATGTTACATTATTACTGGCATACAAAGACATTGTGCTATCTTCTTTATTTTCTATTTCTATTTCTAACTTTTGGCCCGGCCCTCCACAATATTTTCTGCTTCTCATTTGGCCCCCCCGGGAAAATAATTGCCCACCCCTGTCCTAAGGAGTGTTGCATGTTAATAAACATTTTATTTTGGAAAATACGAGATCACAAACATCTAAAAACATCTCATGTACAAAATGGCTGCATCTATCATAGATGCAGCCACAACAGAGGCAAGAACCTTCTTTCACATGCGACATTCCCCACAGCTCACCACACTCACTCAGTCTTGATGAGGATGTCCTGGTTAATAGGCTCCAGCACACACTTGCAGATGAGTTCCTGAGTGACGGGAATGGCCACGTTGTTGGAGACACACAAGTCCGACAAGTAGTCCAGAAAGCTGAAGAGAGAGTAAGTGCAACCATGCTGTCTCACTCGCTAACGTCCCCCAACACTGCTGTGCCACCGCGCCATGCCTACCGGGGTTCGCGGTTCTTGCGGACTAGGCTGACGAAGGTCTCCACTTCGGTCTTGGTGATGTGCTTCTCTAGCAGCTTGCGATTGTTGTGCAGGAGCGCAGTGATAGTGTCCTCTGCCAGGATGTCATAGCCGATTTGACCCTGCATCAGGCCGAACTGCTTGGCGATGTGCTCCTGGAAAAAAAAAACCCAACAACAACAAATGCAACTTGACTCAACTCTATTTATATTGCACTTTTACAAAAGTTGCAGCTGTCACAAAGGACCATATTTACACGACCATAGGACGCACCATATGAAAAGGTATAGTGCCATTTATGGCTGGCATTTCTGTAGAAATGCCAGCCATAAATGGCACACAAGACACACTGCATTACTGGACGCAGGCATGGTAAAATGCCTTAAAAACCATGCGCGAACATGCATGCATGCTGACGTATGTTTTTAAAAAGGCAACAGGAGCAAAACTGAGTTCTGTGGTAGTTTATTTAAGTATTTAACAATGTACTCAATTATTTTTGGATCGATTCTCATTCACACATACTCATCTTCTGTATCTGAAATAAAAAAGCTAGGCAAGTTCTCCATCGAACACGCCAGGTTCCCTCTCGTCAGAGTCAGAGTCAGTCTTGCTGCCGAGCAGCTCCTCAGAAATGATGCCGGCTTTTTCGAATGCTCGAACAATAGTGCAAGTGGACACGTTAGTCCAAGCATGCACAATCCATTCACAAGTAGTGGAGTAACTCGCCCGGCGCTGCCTTCCAGTTTTTGGAAAAGCTGTGGTCGCCATCTGTCATTCATCTCGTTCCCACAACTTCACTTTGAACCCTTGTTTATGCTGATGTCCAGCGGTTGGCGTTCCTTTGTCAAGCCTCCCGGAATGATGGCAAGCTCTGGGTTCATTTGCTGCAGATGTTTTTTCACAACGGCCGTGAGATGTGCATGCATGAAGTCATAAATAAGCAGGGAGGGTAAGGCGTGGAAAAAAATCATCCAAACTCTTCGCATACCCCTCACTCAGCCACTTTCATTTTCTCTTCGTCCATAGCAGACTTTTTTATTTGCCTTCACGAACACTCCAGTCGAAAACTTTTCTTTCAGTTCAGTCTTTCACCATAGGTGGCAGTTTCTGTACATTTCTATGGCAACCAAAGCACAACAGTAAAAGTCGACTTTTCATGGTCCGTTGTGCATATAACTAGCATGCTGGTCCCCTTCTTTTCGACAGTGTGGTTCACCGGGATGTCAAAAGTGAGCGCCACCTCGTCCATGTTGATGATGTGGTTGGGCTGCATGTGTTTGTCGGCAATCATTTTACAGCAGTTGGAGCAGTAGGTGGCCACCTTTTCCTTGTAGTCCGCTCAAAGTTGCTGCGCCATGGTAGTCCTTGCCCAGATGGATACTTGGCACCATTTCATAAAACCAAAAGCACCAAGATGGACCTCCATGAAAATGTTTGATTTTCATTTCTTCTGAAAGGGTTTTTGCCCTCAGTCGAATGGTGACTGTAGAGACGCTTGTCCTGGCTGTTCTTTGACCGTGAATCCACTACTTGTGTTGGTCTTCCAACTCAGGCCACCTCGCCTTGTTTCCGCGGAAACTCAGCCTTGTCTTTTTGACTTGGCGAAGCTCGTTCTCCTGCTACCTCCACTTGCGAACCATGGATTAGTTGATCCTAAATTCTCTCACGGCTGCTCAAATGCCATGTTCCTCCGCAGAACTGATCGCTTGAAGTTTGAAATGTGCTTCATAGGCGTGTCTCTTCCAAGAGATGGTTTGGACATGTCCGGAGGAGAGAGAGTGAATATATTGGGAGAAGGATGCTGAGTCTTGAACTGCCAGGCAGGAGGCCAAAAGTAAGACCAAAGAGGAGGTTTATAGATGGAGTGAAAGAAGACATGAAAGTCGCTGGTGTGAAAGAAGAGGATGCACAAAACAGGTTTAGATGGAGGCAACTGATTCGCTGTGGCGACCCCTGAAGGGAAAAGCCGAAAGGAAAAGAAGAACAAGAAGCATGCTTGCTAAAATCTAAGTTTTAAAGCAAACAACTAATTCTCACATCCGTTGGTGAGTGACAAAATGGAACACATATACAGAGAGAATGGTTCAATTCTCTGGCTCCAATTAGATCCTGTTCACTTTACTTTTCAAACACCTTTGGGCCACAGTATGTACAGGATATTTATTCATGTGTTAGTGGTGACAACAACAACATTTTGTGCTAAAGGGGCACATTTGAGTTTTAGAACAAATGGGTCATTTGGATATGAGGTAAAGAAAGAAATCAGTGTTTATTTAAAGTACTTTGTTCAATAGATCAAACAATGATTAATTCCCATTTTCAAATGATTTCTAATTACATTTAATCAACCTGTGAAGGACTATGGGTTTATTTATGTGTGCCAAATGTTCTGCAATATTGGACATTTAGTGTTGACTTCCTGTTAGGTGGAAGCCTTATTTTGAAGGAATACGGAAAGGGATAACGGCTGTTTAGACAGTGTATATCGAGAGGATTCGGAAAAGGTTAAACAGATTCACAGACGACAAAATTAACAGTTTAAAGATACTTAGCCTGGTTGAAAGTGGGAACAAAGTGAATATTTGTGTGTATTTGTCTATAGATTTATGTTTGCGATTAGAATATATACGTAATTAATATTGACATACATGCTGATAAGTGTGACTCATGATGTCATGCTTTTATTTTCATTCTCTTAATGGTGTAAGAGGTTTTGTACGGAACCTAAAGGAATTAAAAGGAAACTTCTGGCCACCAGTAAAACATTATTTCAACCGACGCTACACAACCAATTATTTCACATAAATAAATAGCACTTTTTCTACTCCTAAATTGGAGTTCACCGCGGCAAGGCAGTCACTTCACACAGGGATAAGGAGGTTTGGATTTTTTTGGGGGGGCTCACGAAATTAAATTGGCATTTAGAAATTGCATTTTGTATTTCACTATGTGATTTTAAAATTGGTTTGATGTACTGAAAACTTTGTGTGTGATAACTATGAAAATGAAATCAGGAAGAGGGCAAACACTTTCACGGCACTGTATATACATACATACTTTACATATATATATATATATATATCCATCCATCCATTCTCCGAACCGCTTGATCCTCACTAGGGTCGCGGGGGGTGCTGGAGCCTATCCCAGCCATCTCCGGGCAGTAGGCGGGGGACACCCTGAATCAGTTGCCAGCCAATCGCAGGGCACACAGAGACGAACATGCAAACTCCACACAGGAAGGCCGGAGCTGGAATCGAACCCGGTACCTCTGCACTGTGAAGCCGACGTGCTAACCACTGGACTACCAGGCCGCCCTATATATATATATATATATATATATATATATATATATATATTAGAGTTGTCAAACGATTAAAATATTTAATCTAATTAAAAACGCGAATTACACAGCTTGTAATGGAGGCTCTCGCTGGCAATCCGTAGTGGAGTTGTTCGATGCAATGTGAATGATTTCACCTTGAGTCGAGCTGTGGACAATGTTGACAGGCTTGCATGCAGTAGCCATACATTGAGCAAATTTGTTCTTCGTCGTGTTATCCATTTTCTTCACTTTGAAATGATCCACAGCTGTCTGTCTTAGACGAGGGGCCGGAGTACTCACATCAGCTGTGTGCTTGGCCATTATGTGGTATTTCAGACTCGACGTGCGATGATGATAGCTCAGTTTACTCCTGCAAAACATCCAGATAACTTTGGTCTTGTCAGTGGAACTATCTGACAACTTTTTAACAGTAAACTTTCCATTCATAAACTCTTAAAGTATCCGTTTTCGGTGTCTCGCGCTGCCGTGGCTGGCAAAACAGACATGGGCGTGGACTTATGCAGCGCGCTTGATGTTTTGTTTCTGGTTTATTTAGAGAGCAACGTAACATCCGCTGTGATGTGTGCCGCGTTAATCTTGGGAGAAAGCATTTAATCCCGTTAAAAGTCATTTAAATTAATGCCAATAAAAATGCGCTAAAAATTAAAATATTTAATCTAATTAAAAACGCAACTGTCATAATTAACTCAAATTAGCTGAAAATTAATCGTGATTACTCGCGCATTTTTTATCGTTTCTGAATTTCTTTTTATATTTTTTGTTTTATTTTTCCCCATTTTAATAGTCTCATCAACATGGAATCATGAATCATTGTTCTATGTGCAAAATGCAAATATTTACTGAAATCATTTCCATTTTCAATTTTACATGAACATTTTTCACTTGGAGCAGTTATTCACACTCTCACACAATATTACTGTCCATCAACAACAGTGAAAAAAATATTTTGTCACACAACAGCTGCTTTAACAGCTCTTTTAATGGAATCAAAACAGAGCAATATAAAATTATAAAGTGCACATCTAAGGTAAACTAGTACTCAGCCTGTAGTGGAATTAAGCCATGGTTGCATACTTCGTTTTTCTCAAGTTTGCTTTAACACAGCAGTCAGGCTATGTTGATTCTGTTGGTCCTTCTTGCGCGGAAGTCTCGCTATGGTTTTGTGTAGACATCATTTCAGATGACTACACTTGGTTCGATGACAACACTGGAGACGTTTTATTTTCAGACTACTGCACCGCTGAACTCTCGACGTGCCTCAGCGCACCGTCGCTGTCAGACGAACACAGAGAAGCTCCACCCACATTATTTATATGGACGCGGAACACGGTCACCTTCCACACAAAATAGTTCCAAACAAGTAGCAATCATGTCAGTGGCATACTGTACATCGAACTCAACAGAATGCCTGCTCTTTATTCATTTTGAGCGGCTGGATAGCTCAGTTGGTAAGGCATCGGTTTGGCGTACGGGAGACGGTGATTCGAATCCCGCTTGGGGCAATATGAGCACACAACACCATCCAGTGTGGGTCCTTGGGCAAGATCCTTCACACTAATGCCTACCTCATACAATAATTAGAGACAATAAAACGAATGACATGCCGGCTCAGATGTCGCCCGGCCAAACAAGGTCTGTGTCAGGTGCTGGGGAACCAGAGCACCTTGATGAAAAATGGGCTACTGGAACACAGCGGAGATGGGCGAGATGCGATAACATGGCTCTGTTGAAATGCTACTACTCAAGCAACCCTAGTCAGAGGGGTTACATGCAGAGAATGTGGGCTAAATGGTTACTTCAAAACTCACAGTCACGGTTGACCACGAAACAACGAGTAGCTCAGTGTTCCAACATCCACAAACGGCAACTGCTGTCACAACTTGAGATTGATGAGGTACAACACAGGTTCCAAGGTGAAGGGCCCCAGGCTGCCAGATCGGAGGAGGAGGTTAGACCAGAGATTGGGAGGCAAGCCCCAATGAATGCAGATGATGAGATTGGGAGGCCAGCCCCAATGAATGAAATGCTGAGCGAGGCAGCAACTGACCTGAAAGCTAAGATCATGGCGAGAATGAAAGCTGGGCAACCTAGAAACCGATTACAACGGCTATGTGAAGTACCACCTGAAAGTCTCATGGAAAGTGTGAATGCAGCACTGAGGGCCATCCCTACCGTAACGATCACTTCAGCATCAGTGATCCTAGAGATGCTTGGCTATAAGAGTAACCATGGAAGCCATGAGATACGTTACCCACCATGGAAAAGACGGTTGGAGGCTAAGATCAAGGCGGCTCGGAAAGATGTGAGTCAATTGACGGAGGCCCAGAGAGGTGTGATGAAAAGGCCGATACCCGAGAGGTACATCCAGATGACCATATCTGAAGCACTCAAAACTACCAAACAAAGGCTCTACCTTGTCCAGCCGCCTAAAGCAGTACATGAAAGAGAATGAGGCCAGACGAATAAACAGGCTGTTCGCAACACAACCTGCGAAAGTGTACGCTCAGTGGCAGGGTCCTAACAACAGAGCTGACCCACCAAGACTGGAAACTGAAAGGTACTGGAAAGGCATATGGGAGAGGAGGTTGCACATAACAGCAGTGCACAATGGCCGGTGACCCTGAGAGAGGAGCACAGCAACCTCCCTGAACAGAACCCTAACTGCCATAACAGTGGCAGACATACAGGAAAGAGTCAAGTCAAGTCAAGTCAAGTCAAACAGCCATCGCTGCATACAAAGTGCTGTACATGGAGCAATTTAACATGCACAATAAACAGTAAGACAAATCGGTAATAAAGGCGGTAGAAAGCACCAAACAGTAAAACCAAGAACAAATCTAAGTCATGCTGAGTCGAATGCCAAAGAATACAAGTGAGTTCTGAGGAGGGTTTTGAAGATGGGCAGCGAGGAGGCTTGCCGAATGTTCAGTGGGAGGTCATTCCAGAGAGAGGGACCAGCAACAGAAAAGGCTCGACCCCCTCTGAGCCTGAGTTTAGTTCTTGGTACTTCTAATAATGTCTGGTCCACAGACCTCAGGCGCCGGGCAGGTGTGTAGGGGCGGATGAGCTCAGAGAGGTAAGGTGGCGCGAGATTATTCAGAGATTTGAAAACAAATAAGAGGATCTTGAAAATAACTCTAAAATGAATGGGGAGCCAGTGAAGGGATGCCAGAGTAGGAGTTACGTGCTCCCTCTTATGAGTACCAGTCAAGAGGCGAGCAGCGGCATTCTGGACCAGCTGAAGGCGCTTAATGGAGGACTGGCTGACTCCAAAGTAAAGGGCATTGCAGCAATCGAGCCGGGATGTGACAAAGGCATGAATTACTGTCTCAAAGTGTTCATGTGAGAGGAGAGGTTTTATTTTGGCCAGCTGTCTAAGGTGAAAGAAGCTGGATTTGACAACGGCACCAATTTGCCGATCAAGTTTGAAATCACTGTCCAGTTTAAGGCCCAAGTTTGAGACTGTTGACTTAAGATAAGGAGACAGGGGGCCCAAGTCTACAGGATGGGATGTACAAGGGCCACTGGTGATGAAAGGGGTTGGGGGGTTCACTCCCCCTAACACAGGCTATGTTGATTGTGTTGGTCCTTCTTGCACGGAAGTCTCTCTATGGTTTTGTATAGACCTCATTTCGAATGACTACACTTGGTTCGATGACAACACTGGAGACGTTTTATTTTCGCTAGGTCTCTACCACTGCAGCGCACTGTCACTGTCAGATGAACACAGAGACGCTCCACTCGCTCTCTTTATATGGACACAGAACACTGTAACCTTCCACACAAAATAGTTCCAAACAAGTAACAATCGCGTCAGTGGCATACATTGTATACCTGTATGATACAGAGAGAGAGAAGAACAGATAACTTTGGTCTTGTCAGTGGAGCAATCTGGCAACTTTTTAAAAGTAAACTTTCCATTCATAAACTCTTTAAATTTCCGTTTTCGGTGTCTTGCTCTGCCATGGCTGGCAAAACAGACATGGGCGTGGACTTCTGCAGCGCGCTTGATGTTTTGTTTCTGGTGTATTTATAGAGCAACGTAACATCCGCTTGTGACGTGTGGCGCGTTAATCTCGCGAGAAAAAATTTAATCCCGTTAAAATTCATTTAAATTAATGCCAATAAAAACGCGCTAAACTGACAGCTCTAATATATATATATATATATATATATATATATATATATCACACACACACACACACCAAACCATCCACAAGAAAAATACTATTCATATTACACAATAAAAAAAACAATACGTTTGTACGCTTGTAATTTGTGGAACGCCTGCAAATTTTAACTACCATTCTGTGACCCACCCAAAATGGCTCTGTGACCCATGTTTGGGTTCTGACCCACCAGTTGAGAATCGCTGGTCTCGACAATAAAAGTATTCTCAGTGATGGACATAATCTTTTACAAATGCATTCATACACTTAGTGCTTCATATGAATGCATGTGGGGCATGCGGCAAACATGCCACAATATACAAATACTCCTGTAAACAGCCTTTACCTGGTTCTTGCGGTAGTCCTCTTGGGAATGTCGCAGGACGCGGTAGCAGAGTCGGAACATGTACTGGTATGGAGAGTTCTTCTGGTCAGCCAACTCCTCCAGACGGAGCAGAGGTCCTTCCCCTCCGCTACGGTCCTTGAAAGGTACTTTTAGGATGCCAAATATCTGACGTAAAAGGAATAGCATGTCTATAAGTTAATTAGAGGTGCAAAGAACAATAAATATGATGTAAACAGAAAGAGAACAGTAAAAGGCCGATTTACTAAAGGTTTGCATGTGCACAGATGGGTGCAAAGTTGATTGCTCACATGAACAGAAGTAGAAGCTATCTACTCACCAGGCACACCAGGAGTGTGTCTGGGTAAAATTATAGCACAGTCCATTTTGCACATCTGGGAGTAGATTGATTTAGCATGTGGAATGTGAATTGTCAACCTGGGAGACGAATTGCAGTGGCTGATTTTGGGTCTTTAAAAACTGTCTGAAAGGTAGGTGCAAAACAATAACAACAGTAATTGGGGGGAGGAGGAGACACTGGCAAAATAAGAGACACCACAGAGAATGGATTTTTATGGCTCCTTTAAACATCTCTAAAATGTCAGAAAGAAAAATGACCAACCATCTAACGGAGGGGTGCCCAATACGTCGAATCGACCAGTAGCTCACGGTCTGGTCCCAAGTCGATCGCGAGGGGTGTAGAGGGGGAAAAAATAAAAAATAAAAAAAATAAAAAAATAAAAAAATAAAAAAACATTTGTGTGTCTGTGTGCATGTTATTCATATGATATATTTTTGTGTTAGTGCACACTGTACCCTGAGCATCCTATCATTCTTACTCTAACAAAAAACATTTAAACAATAAAATGAAATAAAAAAGCAGGTCACCTTTAACCGACAGTGGCGCATGATCTGCATGACCGGAAATTGTTAGCGGTAAGCAGTCTGCAATTGCAGCATGCTTCAGAGCTGTTGAGCTATATCTTTTATTGTTATTATTATTCTCATTAGAGGTTTGTTTCAGGTATACTTCCTCGAGGGCACTGGCAAAGAATGGAAATCTGGAATGCCGGGAGAAGCATTTTAAAACGGCACACGCTGCAAAAGTGCGTCCCATTCCTCCGCGTCAAGTCTCTACTAAGGTAGGCAGTGATTTGTTTTTCACAAACTCACAAACCCTTGTGTCTACTTTATTTTTCTGTTTCGTTCATCTTAGGGGCCGTAATGGGTACTGCTCATCAGGGTATGTGCATTTAAGTGTGTGCGTATGCGCGCGTCTACAGTAACGGGTCAATCCTGGGAGGTTGGTTGATCAAAAAGTATATCTTTGGTCAAAAAAGGTTGGGCACCCCTGGTCTAAGAGCTTTTTGTTTTTTTGATCGAATTTCAATTCCATACCATGCGATCACGTGACCATCAAAACCTTTTTCCTATTTTCCAGCACTCCTGACTGACCCAGAATCTGTTGTATGAACTCTCTCACACATTAATATCGTCTCCCTCCACTCTCCCCAAGCTCAACAATCAGATTGCAGTTCCTCTGTAACTTACCCTCTGTGGCGACAAATGAGATAATAATAATCATAGTACCATATTTTCCGCACTCATAGGCGCACCTAAAAGCCTTCCATTTTCTTAAAAGCTCACAGCGCGCCTTAAAATCCGATGCGCCTTGTGTATGGTCATTACGATAATATGTCAACCACAAAATGGCTCCTTGCTAGAGACATGCTTGCAACGCAGAGTTCAAACTTAAGGCGATCGGCTTTGCAGTTGAACACGGAAATAGAGCAGCGGCAAGAGAGTTCAACGTTAACGAGTCAATGTTATAACTTGATGTTGGTTAAGTGAACTGTGTCGCTGCTTTATTAAAAAAGTTTTACTGACATCTGATCGTCGCTATATAAATCAGGGTGTAGTGTAATGTAGTGTTCTGTTGGCATTTCCTTCAGCGTAGCTCCATCTGCTGGATGCATTGTAGAATTTGTCTTATAATGCGGGCCGTCCAATATATGAAAAAAAATTACAAAACAGGCCATTCATTGAAGGTGCGCCTCATAATCCAGTGCGCCTTTTCGTGTGGAAAATACGGTACCGGTAAGCACTATTATCACGGCTGACAAGAGACACCGACAAAGAGAGAGCACAAGAAACCAATGCTCATCACTAAGATAATAGTTTTGGTCGCCAGACACCAGAAAAGGTGGTGTACAATGCACTTTTCACAGAAATCTGGCTGGAACTGCACTTAAGTGGAGAGAAACCAGCTATGAACAGCAAATATTTGTAAATGTGAGTGGTCATATTGAAGCTTGGTTTGGGGGAAAAAAAGTCGATCCAATCAAAATCGCAATTTCTGTTCGAAAAATCACAATTTCAATATTTTCTTGGAAGCAATTTTGGAGGGGTCAAATCCTCCTGTATGTGAAAGAAAATTTCAATGAAGAATGTATAAACATTTTTTTAAAAAAGGGAAGCGGTCAGTAAATGTGAAGGATCCACTTGGGCGTTGGGTCCAGCATAGATTTTGTTGTCTGTGTGAGATATTCCTTACCTGCTTGAGGATGTTCTGCTCCCTCATTAGCTTCTGCCTCTCGCGGTTGGCTTTGGTCATGGTGACATCCAATACTGGCTGGCCGCTGTTGACGGCGTCTGCCACGAAAAAGACCACGTCCTCCAGCAGCTTGATAGCAAAGCTGTCAAAAAAAAAAAGGTGAGCATGTAGATAGAACATTCTCATGCACCATCCACGCCGCAAGAGTCTCACCGGCGGTCGTTTTGGCTGATGAAGCCCTTACTGAACTGGTCCACCACCGTGCTCAACATGGCGCTCGCGTCATTGGCAAAATCTAGATCCCGAATCTCCATCACGGGAACCGAGACGATGGCGAATGCCTCCTTGTCCTCTTTGGTGGGGCATGTTCCTAACTGTGAGGAGGACAATGTCAACCTTCTACACCAAGGGGAGGCAAACGTTTGTGTTGAAGGGCTTCATTTGATTTTAACTGGAAACAGACAGGTGCAAAATATGTAGAATTGTTCATTTTTACATTTGGATTGTCCTGTTGGGGGTCGCCAAAGCCCATTATCTTTCTTCATCTTCGACATCATCAATGTCAAGTCTTACCTCACTACATCTATCAACTATCTCTCGTGTCTTCCTCGAGCTCTCTTGCCTGGCAGCTCCATCCTCAACATCCTTCTAACAATATTAGGGATGCACTACATGAGGAGCAGTGGTTTGGATAATGGATAGATGGATCAATGAATACCTAGCGGACAAATACAGTACCTGTAACTATCGGACCGATATGGGGTCAACAAAGATGTCATGTTCCGCTCTGTTTTGGTTTTGTTTATGCTTCAGCACTAGCTGAAGTGTGGAATGTAACCCTTGAGCGGATTATTGCTCTTTGTTCGCTGCTGTTGCCCAAGTGCTAATTTTCTGGACCTGTTGCTCTTGTTCCTAGTCGCTCTCCTTGTTGTAGTAGAATTTTGGTTTGTGAGTCTTTGTTAGTTAGTTGAATATTTCCTTTGTTTCGTGTGATTGGACTAACCTAATTTCTGTATTTCTCTGTGATAAATCTTTCCTTGCAATTGGCAAGCGCTTTCTGTTATTGTTTTGTTTTCTTGGCTTTTTGTCGACAGCGATTTTTGTTGACTACTTGGTCGGTCGGTCTCTCGCTTTTCTTTACTTTAAACCTAATTTGTTATCACCAATTATCTGAGTCTGCATTTGTCGGATCCACCCTCCATGCGGTCTGAGGTCAGATCCTTGTCAGAAGTCACATTCATCAGTCAGATATCAACAAAACCGGACCGATAACAAATGCCGCCTCAAATACTGTACACCAACATTGGTCTGGTTACTGGTACTTTCTGTTGCATACAAATTCTCAATTCCAATTAAAAAGAAACACAAAACTGCTGAACTGCAAACTAGGTGCAAGAATCTTTTTGTGCAGATTTTCACAAAAATCAACTCAAAGATTTTAATACACTACCATTTTTCTATATTGCATTTGTTCTCATCCCCAAATTTATAGGCTGGCTCACTCATCTATGTGAACACAGTGCAGTAAAGTTGGTCCCTAATGCATCCCTTCGGAAAGGTGAGTCCATCACAACAACCATTTGTCCAATTGCATGTTTGTAACACTGTTCAGCGTTGAATACATATTTTATTTTTATTTTTTTAAAGACCGATAATTATCAACCCGTTATTGGGAATAATTGATATCACTTGTCCAACATCAGTAAATTAGGCCAATATTGAAAATGGTGTAAAATAACCAGGTGTCTGGTTATTGCTACTTTAAGAATCGAAGCCTCTTGATTACATAGTAGTTAATGTGGAGTCGCTGTGTACGACTTCAGAAGGAACAGTGAGTCAATTGTGAATACCGCTTGAGTTTTCCCCAGAGCAGTTTATTTGAAACAGGGTCCTAGGCCGCTCCCAAGTTTCAAAATGTGGCCTATGGAAAAAAGTATCAGAAGGGTTCCAGGGAGAGGGCATAGAGCTTCCCAGTGTAAAACTGGCAGCAAAACTCTATGCACCCAAAAGGAGCACAAAAGCCACTGTTGATCTTCAGAACACCCTTAATGTCCCCATACGATACCTGAATTTTAGTAATGAGACTGGTGCTGACCCCAAACCCCGCCATGGTTTCCCAGCTGCAGTTCAGTGGGAAGCCAACAAGCAAACAAGAGGTGGTTCAAATCCCGGCTCCGACTGTCCATTGTCACAGTGTCTTTGGGAGAGACACTGAACCCTAATTTGTTCCCTTTGAGCCTGGCAGCACGATGCAAGGCAGCAGCTGCCTGTTGATGTGTGAACGTGTGCATGAATGGGCCTCTGGGCACCATGATGTTGTGGATAAAATGTTATGTCAGTGGACAATTTACCATTTTCCTATTCATGATCTAATGGGACTAAGCTAAAATGTGCAATCATAGAACACCTTATGGAAAAGCACAATGCAACAGCAATCCTCCTGCAAGAAACCCACTCACTGGATCATTCCAAACTCAAGATCTCTGGTTACAACCTGGCTGCTTGCACCAACAGCAGCATACATGGAATAGCCGCTTTTGTGAAGAACTCTGCCACCTGGAACCCTATCAACTCATCACAAAGTGACGGTGAAGTGGAATAGACGGCAATGGAAATTGAAGGCACCACCGTAGTCAATGTGTACAAACCACCAAGCACAAAACTGCAAGGCAATTCCATCCCTGCCTTTGCCTCTCCTTGCATATATAGCGGAGATTTCAATTCCCATAGCACCACATGGGGCTACCAAACCACTAATCCAGATGGTGAAACACCTGAAAGCTGGGCCTCGGCCGCTGGCTTGCAACTGCTCTACGATCCAAAACAACCGGACAGCTTCCACTCCAGAAGATGGAACACAACAACTAACCCGGACTTGGCTTTTGCCAACATTAATGGACCCATTCCAGAGCGGTTGATCCTCAGTCCGTTTCCCAAGTCACAGCATAGACCATCACTCATCCAATCAGGCCAACACCAAGCAAAGCTGTGAAGAGATGGAACTTTCGAAAAGCCAACTGGCCTAAATTCAGGCGCTTAGCTGATAACAATATCTGTCACCTACCAGACCCAACATCAGCAGACCTGAATACGTCTTATATGTCGTTCTGTAAAGCCCTATACAAAGCCGCAAAAAGAACAATCCCACGCGGTTACCGTCACCAACTCATACCAACATGGGACGAGGAGTGTGACAGCCACTACAAAGACTTCCTGTCTGCCGCAACCAGTGAAGAAGCAACCAAGACTTCCACCGACCTAGTGCAATGCCTCGACGCGAACCGTAAGAAACGTTGGGAAGACACGGTCCAAAGCATAGACTTCACTCACTCCAGCAGAGTAGCTTGGAAGACCTTCAATCGCCTCACAGGACGCAGCTCTCAACCCAAACGCTGCCCTGTCACTGCCAACTCGATTGCACATCAGCTATTAGCTAATGGAAAGTATAAAGAGGCTGACAAAGTCCATGACCTCCGAGTGAAACAAGAATGCACCAGATTATGGAATGCTCCAAGCGTTGATAGCTTCCTCTCAGCTCCCTTTTCCACCAAAGAGCTAACCTCTGTCATCAAACAGATCAAGACTGGCAAAGCTCAGGGCCCTGATAATATTCCATCTGAGTTCTTGAAATACTGTGGCCCAAAATGCATGAACTGGCTATGCAAATACCTCTCAGCCTGTATGAAGCACCAGTCTATACCGAAGATCTGGCGGAAAGCTACTGTGGTTTCCCTGCTGAAACCACATAAACCTCCCGATGACCCAAGGAGCTACTGCCCTATCTCACTGCTATGTGTTCCGTATAAGATCTTGGAACGACCTCTCCTGACCAGACTTAACTCAGTGGTTGACCCCCAGCTGCCTAAAGAACAAGCTGGCTTCCGACATGGACACTCTACCACCCAGCAAATAATCAAGCTGACCAGTACTATTGAAGATAGCTTCGAGAAGGGAAACAAGGCTGGAGTTATCTTGGTTGACCCAACTGCGGCATATGACACTGTATGGCATCAAGGCCTGATACTGAAGCTTCTCCAGATGATTCCGGACAAGCAAATGGTTCGCTTCCTGAGCAATATTCTCGAAGCTTTGTGCTAAAGACCAGCGACGGACAACGCAGCCGACCCCGCCGCTTGAGAAATGGAGTACCACAGGGATCATGCCTCTCGCCTATGCTCTTTAACATCTATATCAGCAATATGCCCAAAACCAAGTCTCATCAAGATGGATATGCTGACGATCTTGCACTATGCTACTCCCACAAAAGCTGGCGCATGGTGGAAAAATCACTAACTGCTGATATGGCACTGATATCGGAATACCTGAGAACGTGGAGACTTAAATTGAGCTTGGCAAAGACTACCACCACACCTTTCCACCTAAACAACATGGAATCCAAGCGCCAACTCACTGTCTACCTGCATGGGACTCCACTCCCACATAATCCATCCCCCACGTACCTAGGAGTGAAGCTCGACCGACAGCTCACATATAAACAGCATATAGATGCTCTTCGTGCCAAAGTAACAGCTCGAATAAATCTGCTGAGACGCCTAGCTGGCTCATCCTGGGGTGCAAGCACTCACACACTCCGTACAAGTGCTCTTGCGCTTACTTACAGCACAGCTGAATACGCAACACCAGCGTGGTGCCGAAGTACCCATTCAAAGAAGATTGATGTTGCCCTCAACGACACCATGAGGATAATCACCGGATGTCTGCGTCCCACCCCCACGGAGTTCCTACCAGTATTGGCAGGCATTGCCCCAGCCAGCTTACGTAGAGAAAAAGCTACCCACTGCCTTGCTCAACATGCTGTGCTGGACAAAAACCATGCCCTAAACCAGTTGATCGCCGAGGTACAACCTGGAAAGCGCCAAAGGCTAATATCTCGCCACCCTTTTCCTCATCATGCTGCAGAACTTCATGATTCCAACTTTAACATCCTGGAAGTGTGGAGAAGTAGTTGGGATAAAACTGCAAGACCCAACCAGTTCATGGTCCAACCCAACACCAAACCCCCACCTGGCTCAACGCTACCCCGGAAAGTCTGGGTACGACTCAACCGCCTAAGAACTGGGGTAGGCCATTTCAACGACAACATGTTCCGATGGGGTCTCATCGAATCACCATTCTGCGACTGTGGACCAGAACTCCAAACTGCAGAACATCTCCTCTACTACTGTCCCATTCATCGACCACCAGATGGCAACTTGAACCTCACAGCACCTAATGACTCTACTGTCCAATGGCTGCAACGTCTGGACATTTAACACCGCAAAGCTGTCCTCAAATGCGAGAGAGAGAGAGAGACTAAGCCAGTGTTAAAACCCAGTAAAAGGGAAACATTCAAGACATCTCAAATTCGATAGATGTTTTCCACCATTGATCTGGTGGGGATAATATGTCTAGTCCCAATGAATAACTCATTTGAGAGCTCAACTCTCGCGGGTGATCAAGGTCTCGAGAGGATATCAAGTCCATGCAGCAAAGCACACAGGGGGTAAACAAGTCTTTTAACATTAGGAGTTGATTTTTATACTTGCAGGCAGTTGTTCTAAATTAATTCCAAGCCTCGTATTATGTCAAACTCTGACAGCGGGAAATGAACCTCAATTACTAAAGACTCGAAGAATGAAATTAACTCCAGCAAATAAAATGTATGTGATATTTTTCTGGCGTCACAACATATTTCCTTCTTGCTTTATCTACGTGCTTGCTTTGAATCTGTTCAGCTGTCAAGAAAAGAGTGACGAACCAACCATGAGTCTGATGGGTCTCTCCTCGTCAACGTCTATGGGGACATTTGTGCTCTGGATCCACGTGTTGGTGCAGAGATGCCTCAGGCGAACATATGAGTTCCTGGAAGTGGACATTCATTTTACTGTCTCCATTAAAAGCGCTGGTGTTTTACTCTCAAAGTCAGGCAGGATGTGGCTGGTACCGCGGAACGAAGGAGTCGGTCTTCTGTAAAGTGGTGGGATCCAGCTCATAGAGCGAGGCAATGTCATTGCCATGTGTCATGGCCACCAGCTTATACTTGATCCTCTCGCCATGCAAACGCTTGCTGTTGCGACTGCTTTCCATCTGCACAAAGTCGCAAAGGTAGGCTGAGGGTCCTTCAAGAGTCCACTATGTCTCCAACTCACCAAGGAGGACATCTCCGCACTGTCACCTCGGTAAGTGGGATTCTCCTGTACGGACAAGAGAAAGAAAAAAAAAACGTAAATCTTTGACATTGTGTTGACTTCTGTCAATTTTTTTCTAGAATATTTATGCATTTATGTATTTTATGTCTATATATATATATATATATATATATAGAGAGAGAGAGAGAGAGAGAGAGAGAGAGAGAGAGAGAGAGAGAGAGAGACAGAGACAGAGAGAGACAGAGAGAGCCTACAGTAGACACAACGATTTAATTTTTCAACAAATCCGATACAATAAAATATCCCAAATAAATTACAATAAAAGATCCAGGAATGACTCACACACTCAAACCTTATACGTGCATTGCATTGGCCTGTGATTTTTGTTGATTTCTGAAACATTTTCCTACAGGAATTCAAATCACGTCACAATCACATTTGATCTCTGTTTGCAATGTGTTGACAACGGACAAGTCTATAGCAATGCTAAATTTGGCATTCTTCCATTTTAATACAAATGATGTAACACATCTTAACATGTTTAATCTAAAACTACCTTCCAGCTCGCAATGCTAACATTATAACAAGCAATTGTCTGTAACAAACACGTTACCTTACAGCTGAGCAATGCAGCACATTACTGTCTTTGAAACAGGGGACAAGGGTTCACATCCCAGTCATGACACTAACATCCTAATATGTATATTTGACCCAGATTCAAAGTGACTGCCTGTGCCAAAACTATGCCAAACACACAATTACTGTGGCGACATTACAGCAAAGTGTGCCCCTGTGGACAAACTCACTGCCTGTGTCAACCAGCACCAGGAGAGGGTGGCAATCAACTGTGCAAAAGGTCAGGATCGGTTCAGATAAGTGTACAATTGACTTACAGGATGAGGCCTATAAATGTCCATGTGAATGGCGTTCAGTGAAATCAACCTTTTTTTTTTTAAGTCGACATGTTCGACTGTTTCCCAGCCGTAGTTACCTCTGCTGCCAGGTAGTTTCCAGTGGCAAGGTGTTTGAAGCGATACAAACTGTTCCAGTGTCCTGCCCCTCCGCGGCATGGATCATGATGGACAACCTGGACGAACAATTAAGATAAAATAAGATCATCTTTATTTGTCCCACACTGGGGAAATTTGCAGTCTACGGCGGGGGGGTTGGAAATAGACACACGGGAAGAGGAAATATCTCTCACCTCTTCGAGTAACACAGCAGTACTATCTGACTTAATGAGTTAACAGGGAGTACTTTTGACACCAAGTTCATTTTCCTACCTCAACCTCCCACAGCGCATTGGAGCTGGTCGCCGATGTGGCCGATTGTCTCAAGGTTGTGCGCAGGAAAACATGAAGTTTATTCTTGTACTCGTCGCATGTCAGAAACTTCTCCTGCTCAGCATGAAACAAACGCACCACGTCGCCCTGAGGGAAAGAACAGTGTCCTGTCAAAATGTTCAGCAGCTTTGTCCACACTTTGCATCATGCTGATATCTGAATTTGCTCAATTGCGGCCACCCTTGAGCCACTTTTCCGTTCACACCAAACAACACCACAACACTCTGCTTGGTCCGGCACCATACCACACGGCCTCCGTTGCTTTTCCATGACAACAGGCACTGAACAAGGGCCCAGTGAAAAGTGGGAGAAATTGGGGATCAAGGTGTGAACTGCACAGATGCTTTTAAATTTCGATGAAAAATCAATTTCTGGGTGTAGGCCAGCGAGACAACGCTGCCCGTGGTCAGGACCAAAATACAGTGCAGTGATCCCTCGCTACTTTGCGGTTCGTTTATCGTTCATCGCGGATTTTTTTCAAACATTCATCTTTTTTTTTTTTTTTTTTTTTGAAGTCCGCAAAAATCAGTGTCTAACGAGGTGTTCACACGGCACACATTTGCTCCGGCGCTGCACCGATGTATTTTGTTGCGACATATTTTGCACCGCAGCAAATTGTGTGGAGCGTTCACACGTACAAAGCCGCTGAGCGTGTCTGCACCGGCACAGCGTCGGTGCAGCCCCACTTGCGTTCACACGGCAGTTTCTGCAGCGGAGCAAAACGACAGAAAACAAATGAGCTGTCGTGTTGGTTCTTTTTAAAACGTATACACAACTCAAGCGACTACTGGACAGGCACGTCCTTCTCCTTCTCGGTCTCCGTGCCTTCTGCTCGAGAGTGACCGCCCCCGAAAACGTAAATCAACGATGACTTCAATGACACTCAGAAAAGCAAACACGTAATGCGCCAAACAGAAAATCAAGAGAGGAAATCACAAAATAAATTATATGGGGGACGGGGGTTGTGAACACACAACAAAGGAACAAACTACACAAACAACTCCGAGACAGTCCAGTCTCCTACAAAAGGAAAGATGTTACCAGCCAAGTCTTGTGTCATTATTAAACAAACACATGACGGAAGTCCGACAGAGCACGAAAGCACCGCATTCTCGCCGTACGTAAACTCTTCACAAGCATTTGCTCTGGAGCAAATTTAACCCCCCAGTTGTGTTCACACGTGCAGATTTACACCGGTGCTCCTTCGCAAACGAGCATTTGCTCTGGAGCAAATTTTTAAACCACCTCCCTGAGGTGGATCAAATTTGGTCCGGTGTAAGCTGTTTTCCGGGGCTACGCCGGTGCTAATTTGCACGTGTGAACGCTCTACTGGGGCAGCCCCGGCGTAGCACCGGACCAAATCTTGCCGTGTGAACACCCCTAAAGTGTTGTTTACTATGCTTGCTAGTGTGTGCGCACTCTGCTCAAGCGTGGAAGGTCCACGTGGTGCACGTGTGTGTGTGTGTGTGCGTGCACGAATGGGCACGCAGGTGAGTGTATGTGTTGCTGAGAGAAAGAGAGAGAGAGAGAGACAGAGACAGAGAGAGAGAGAGAGAGAGAGAGACAGAGAGAGAGAGAGAAGAGGCTTATAAGAACAAAAGCAGGTCTCTTTCATCCTTAATTGTCTTAATTGACTAATCATAAACACGTCTGCTGCACAAGCTGAATCGCTGGCGTGTGTGTGTGTGTGTGTGTGTGTGCGCGCTCTGCTCAAGCGCAAGGGCCCACGTGGGGCAATATTGTTTTATATATGTTAATTGGTCGGTACTTCGCGGATTTTCGTTTATCGCGTGGTTTTGGTCCCCATTAACCGCGATGAACGAGGGATTACTGGATTGGCTTGTCGTCCTGCGGCATCCGAAGTCCGCCGGTGGCATTCGATAGTCACCATCCACGGCAGGGGTTATGACCGTCAGGCCATGGGCGCAACGAGGCTCCACTCTGGGGCTGGAGACCTCTCATTCATGTGAACTGGGCCCAGCGAGCGGTGCATGCGCTCATGAAAATCTCTACCCCAAGCTTCAATATTTCATCAATTTGTACATATGATGTTGTAAATATGGTTAAGTGTTGTAAACCACAATTATGTTTACTGTATATTCTGTGAATTTATGACCTTGGCAAGAGCTGGCGAGCGGTTCTGCCACCGCGTTGCATCACATCTATGTCAATTTTTACACAGTGGCCTGAAACATGATTGCTTTGGCCACTGGGAACATAATGTAAACATAGCATTAGCTATCAATTGAGTCTTACAACCAGTCAATTATTATTCTATAGGAACACATATGAAGAGACAATGGCTTGACAACACCCCCCCAAAAAAAAAAATCAGACGATCGTTCTAATATACAAGTGTGAATTTCATGAGTAGAGATACATTAGGTGGCGTTAATATATTCTCTCTCGGAGTACATGTGAAGCAAAATCATAAATATTTAAATGATCATTCTAATATTGTGTATATAATTTTTATGACAATCAAACACGTTTTTCGGAGACTAAGAGCTTTTCGATAAAAATTTTAGTCTGTGCTTTTTGAAGGCTGGCCTGCTGCTTTTGCCAACCACTGCCGTTGTAATTTTTTTTTCTTTCCAGAGGGAAGAACATGAAACCTGATATGGTGAGGAGCAGACGCATCACCACATCTCAGTCTTTCGGGGAGCATATGAAATGCAAAGCAATTAGTATTACCCGATAAACAACGAATGCATGCGTGTCTTGAATGCAACACTGCAATTTCGACAGATTCTTTGACATACAGTCTTACTAATCACATCTGGCTTCAGACAGGACCTCTCACAATTTACAATGTTTCTCAATGAACTAAAAATGTGTTTGTTTCACGTGGTGTACGACGTCACGATGTTGAATTAAGTTAGCATGAAAAGTACAACACTTGATTTCCTTACTTCCAAGTCACTCTTTTTCTTTTCATTTAAAATACCTCCAAATAATGATGAATGATTTATGAGTTGGCACGGTGTTTAACTGGTTAATACGTCCGCCTCACAGTGCTGGTTCGATTTCAACCCATTTTTAATATGCTAATATTTATATTTTATATTTGTGTTTCTTTATATAATTTTTGTCTTCTACTTTCTCCCTTTCATAATTTTGCTGGGGCGGCCCGGTAGTCCAGTGGTTAGCACGTCGGCTTCACAGTGCAGAGATACCGGGTTCGATTACAGCTCCGGCCTCCCTCTGTGGAGTTTGCATGTTCTCCCCGTGCCTGCGTGGGTTTTTCTGGGTACTCTAGTTTCCTCCCACATTCCAAAAAGATGCATGACAGGCTAATGGAAGACTCAAAATTGTCCCTAGGTGTGATTGTGAACATGAATGGTTGTTCGCCTATGTGTGCCCTGCGATTGACTGGCAACCAGTTCAGGTTGTACCCCACCTCCTGCCCGAAGACAGCAGGGATATGTTCTAGCATGCCGGCGACCCTTATGAGGATAAGCGGATTAGAAAATGGATGGATGGAGTTATGAGTTATATTTTTTTACTCCGGACCTTGGATTTGTCATCAGCTAGCTTCAGCTGACATGCCACGGTAAGCATGAAATGAGGTTTGTGATTGGTTGGCCTTAGTGTTGCATTCACATTGAGTTGATGCAATTTCAAGCAGGGAAAACCTATATTGTTGATTGTAAGATATGAATATTTTGAATGTTCATATCTTCATCTAGTGGAACGATAAATCGTTCAGCCACACAACAAATATGACTAGCTGCAGTTTAAGACTAGGAGGACTGGGGTTTTGTAACACCTCCTATAAGGTCCAGAGGACAGCCAAATGTATGTGTGGTTTAAAATGAATGACTCAATGGCCTACAATTAGCCATGTTCGTTTTTGGCCTTGTCGCTTTTGATGATATGCTGAACTATAGATGATGAAATGCCTAAATTCCTTGCAAAAGTACGTTGAGGAAATTTTTCCTCTATTGGACTATTTTCTCACGCCTCGCCTCATCTGTGCTTGTGAAAGGCTCAGCAATTCGGGAAATTCCTTATCCATATCATTTTTTTAAGGGAACCCGATGCCTCTGATATTTTTTATTTGCACTATTATTTTTTATAAATGCTACTTAATTGAACGATGGACAATTAATTGTCAGTGGTCTGTTGCTTTACATTCTCACTACCTGCCCTCTGATTGACAGCCATATGCTTGTCACTTGAAAAGAAAAAGGTAGTGTTCTGTGTTTGTGTTTAACATTCCAATAGTTGGGGTGGAAAAAAAGTAACAGCATTTTCAAACACTGCAACCAGGATGATCGCTCTTGCCTTGTTTGCTTACGTAGCTAAGACCCACTTTTGTAGAATAACATTCAAGATTTATGCAGAGTGTGCATTTACTCGCCAAATTTTAGATTTTGAAAACTGAAACAAAAAATAGTTCCAGGCCAATCACATTAACTATCCTTTCCTTTTAAATAAATAAATTAAAAACAAATAAAATGTTATCATTGCATTTAACAGGGTGCGCTGCAACGAAGAATGCAGGACCAGTGTGCTGCCCTCTGACTGGTCTGTCGGCATATTGGGAGTGTGGCTTCATGAAAGGCAAACTGCGGTTGGCGATGTGACTCACGCCTTTGAGCACTTCGTCCCTGTGGTCACTGAACATCATGAACAAGTTGACCTTCCAGCTGGTGTTGCAGTTGACAGAGTTGACCTGCAGAAGGTGCGCACACACACGCACAAATATATATACGGAGTCAGAGGTGGATGTGCGCTTTGAGGGTGATGCACATCTGTAATGACGCTCGCACCTCCTTACAGCCCGGGTGGTCACTCAGCTCGTAGTTTGACACGTGAAGCGGCTGGCCGGCGTTGACCGGGTTCAAGATCACTTTGTCCCCCACCACCACCTGCAGGTGGCAAAACACACATTATTATTATTATTATTACAATGATGAATTATCATTCATTTACAAGACCTCTTGCAGTAAGATGGTTTCTAATCTTACTGCCATCCTTGTCAAAAGCCTGAAATAAGTCTCCCCCTACTGGTTGTTCCCAAATACTGAAAATATCAAGACAAGGAGTAAAAGACAGGTGTGAGGTGATGGATGACGACTAACATTGGTGACGAACCAGACAAATGACTAACGGTCGGTGTCAGGCAGTTGCGGCATTCCAAGCAGCTGTGGTACTACTTTAACAATCTTTCTCAGGATCGTGGTGGTTAACGTCGCTGTATGAGATATCAAATTACTTTTAATTGGAAAACTACTGTGATTGCGTCATGTGATAGCGTCCACAAACGCTACATTTTTTCAGGTTGCTTAAAAGCAGTGTCTCTTAACGTGGGTTAAATCGAAACCTTGGGGTTCAGCAGTCAGTCTTTGGGGTTCAGTGGAGGCCAAGACTCACACACGCCATGTCTGTGTTCGTCTAACATGTATGATTCTTGTCGACTCTTCAGAACAACAATGCTCTCAGCCAAGCAAGACTTTGAGATACTCATACTGTTTGCTACGCATCTTTTGCAGCAATCCTTTTCGAGGACCAAAGTCAAACAGGGAAAGGAAAGCATTACTGACTTATCTCTGTCAGGCAACAGCAAATTTCAATTGATTGGCAGTAAAGATCCACTGAGTTCTTATGACAGTGATTTTATGTGTGACTGAGCAGGGTCCAGGATGTACACTGATGTAATATGAACCTGTGTCTTGAATTTGAAAAAAAAAATCAGCATGTTTTATTTTTTCAATTACGGTTAGGCGAATACATATAAAATACTAGCAGGGTTTGGTTCATCCAAAAGGGTGAAAAAACACTGTTGTTAAACCTGAATGCATCGCTTCCGTTTGATACCCATTATCCTGCTGAATTGCCACATGGAGGGATAGAAAGCGCACACCTAGACACAATGGAGGGGGTCGAGATGTGTCTCTGAATCTTATCATAATATTATGGACCATAGATTTTTAAATCTCTAAATTCTTCGTAATTATACATTGAGAAACATTATTGGAAATGATTGACGACTTGCCAAAGCAGCTGGTCACAAAGTGGTGATCATTGGGAACAAATGAGCCTTGGTACGCTCCTTTTATACCCAATCATGACACTGAAGGCGGAGGGAGGCAACCCTCCCATCTACCGGTGTGAACCCCAATGTACAGGCACTGAGCTGGGTGGCAATGAGTATGCCTACACCTGCTCTGCACCTCTCACCGTGAGCAACTCCAGAGTGCAAGAGAGTCCAACCCCTCTCGAGAGAACTGGTACCAGAACCCAGGCTGTGTGTGGAGGCAAGTCCGACTATATCCAGTCGGAACTTCTCTGCCTCACACACCAGCTCGGGCTCCTTCCCTGCAAGAGAGGTGACATTCCACATCCCTAGAGCTAGCTTCTGCAGCCGAGGATCGGACCGCCTGGGTCCCCGCCTTTGGCTGCCGCCCAGCTCACATTGCACCCGACCCCTTTGGCCCCTCCCATGGGTGGTGAGCCCATTAGAAGGGGGACCCACGTTGCCTCTTCGGGCTAAGCCCCATGGGTGTAGGCCCGGCCACCAGGCACTCGCCAACGAGCCCCACCTCCAGGCCTGGCTCCAGAGGGGGGCCCCGGTGACCCGCGTCCGGGCAAGGGAAACTGAGTGCCATTTATTTTATTCGTCATAAGGGGTTTATGAGCCATGCTTTGTCTGGTCCCTCACCTAGGACCTGTTTGCCATGGGTGACCCAGCCAGGGGTATAAAGCCCCAGACAACTTAGCTCCTAGGATCATTGGGACACACAAACCCCTCCACCACGGTAAGGTGAACTTCATGTCCTCTTTCACTATATCCACAAACCTCCTCTTTGGTCTTCCTCTCGGCCTCCTGCCTGGCAGTTCAAGACTCAGGATCCTTCTCCCAGTATACTCACTCTTTCTCCTCTGGACATGGCCAACCCATCTCAGTCTGGCTTCTCTGACTTTCTCTCCAAAACCTCTCATATGAGTTGTCCCTCTGATCTTCTCATTCCTGATTTTATCCAACCTGGTCACTCCCAAAGAGAGCAGAGCAAAAAAGTGTCCGCCTTCGTCGAGAGCCAAGCAGGAAAAAAAAAAATGCACGTCCTTACCATCGCTGTCTCTGTCTTGCCAGCCTGTATAGATCCGTCTCTCACTCCCTACTGTCCAGCGAGCATACAAGTTATCATAGGCATCTTGTTTGGCCTTCGCTACCTCTACTTTCACCATGCGCTGCATCTCCCTGTACTTCTGTCTACACTCTTCAGTCCTCTCAGTGTCCCATTTCTTCTTAGCTAACCTCTTTCTTTGTATACACTCCTGCACCTCCTCATTCGACCACCAAGTCTCCTTATCTACTTTCCTTCCAGATGATGCACCAAGCACTTTCCTACCTGTTTCCCTGATCACATTAGCTGTAGCTGTCCAGTCATCTGTGAGCACCTCCTGACCACCCAGTGCTTGTCTCAACTCCTTCCTAAAAGTTATGCGACACTCTTCCCTTTTCAGCTTCCACCATTTTGTCATCTGCTCTGCTTTTGCTCTCTTAATTTTCCTCACCACCAGAGTCATCCTACACACCACCATTCTATGCTGTCTGGCTAGCCTCTCACCTACCACTCACTACTTTGCAGTCACTGATTTCCTTCAGATTGCACCGTCTACACAAAATGTAGTCTATCTGTGAACTCCTGCCTCCACTCTTATAGGTCACCCTATTTTCCTGCCTCTTCTGGAAGAAAGTCTTCACTATAGCCATTTACAACCTCTTACCAAAGTCCACCACCATCTGTCCTTCTGCGTTCCTTGTCTGGAGTCCAAACCTGACCATCAGCACCTCACCATCTCTGTTTCCTACGCCAACAATCTTCGCTTCAACTTCCTCCGGAGTTATTCAGAAGTGACACCGAAAATGAAGACTGAAACGAATTTCGTGATTGGGAGTGAGTTTGCGAGTTATTAATTAAAGTAAAGGTTAACATGTTTTGTTCTTTATGCTATAATTATATAAAAACTGTGTGTTATGTTCCACGGTGTAACACTGGACACCTTTTCTATTCATGTTTATTGTTCGTGTAGCTGAATACACTGCTCTCTAGTATTGTATTAATGTTATAACTTGCCTTCCTACATGAGATGTTTTTAGATGTTTGTGATCTCGTATTTTCCAAAATAAAATGCTTATTAACATGCAACACTCCTTAGGACCTTCTATGACTCTGTGGTGGCCTCAGCTATTCATTATTGCATTGTCTGCTGGTCAGGCAGCATCTCAGGCCGGGATGGAGAAAGACTGGACCGACTGGTCAGGAGGGCCAGCTTTGTCCTGGGCTGCTCCTTGGACACTCTGGAGGAGGTGGGCAACAGGAAGATGCTAGCTAAGCTAACAGCCATGATGGACAGACCCTCCCAACCCCTCCTCAGCCAGAGACTGATACACCCATCCTGCAAGAAGGAGAGGTACCGCCGCTCATTCCTGCCGTCTGAAGACGGTTCTGAAAATGGTTCTGAAAACCTGGACTCACCCCCACTAACCCATTTTTAATATGCTAATATTTATATTTTATATTTGTGTTTCTTTATATAATTTTTGTCTTCTACTTTCTCCCTTTCATAATTTTGCTGGGGCGGCCCGGTAGTCCAGTGGTTAGCACGTCGGCTTCACAGTGCAGAGATACCGGGTTCGATTACAGCTCCGGCCTCCCTGTGTGGAGTTTGCATGTTCTCCCCGGGCCTGCGTGGGTTTTCTCCGGGTGCTCTGGTTTCCTCCCACATTCCAAAAACATGCATGGCAGGTTGATTGGACGCTCTAAATTGTCCCTAGGTGTGAGTGTGGGCGTGGATGGTTGTTCGTCTCTGTGTGCCCTGCGATTGGCTGGCAACTGATTCGGGGTGTCCCCCGCCTACTGCCCGAAGATGGCTGGGATAGGCTCCAGCACCCCCCGCAACCCTAGTGAGGATCAAGCGGTTCGGATAATGGATGGATAATTTTGCTGCTGTAAACTGGGAATTTCTCCATTGTGAGACAAGTAAAGGTTTTCTTATCTTATCTTAACACTCCAGAACATTGAACTTATATGCTCCTTGTCATTCTAGATCACCTGTTTTGTGGGTTTTGGATCTGCCATTGGAGAGGTACTGAGGCTCGACAGCTTTTAGCTGACCCAATCATCCTGGCCCCGTAGCCCCTCTTTAGTTTACATTAACTCCGCCGCTGGAAGGGCCAGCCTGATCCAGCAACAATTCACAAAGATTCCGCTAGTCATGCTATCTCATCCAGGATGTTGAAAGTGCGGCGAAAAGACAATAGAGCTCATCAATGTCTACTTTAATCCAAAGTGCGATATAAATAAAGACATATTTTACTGTATTGTATATTATCGATTAACTCTACACAATTACGGTATCCAGCACCAAAGACAAAAGCACAGCTAAAAAGGAAAAGGAACGACTCGGTCGTCCTCAGTCTGCGGCGGGTGCCGGAAGCCATCATGCCCTAAGTTGGGGCCACGGCCGTCATGCCAGCCGACCGCCAAGGCAGCCTCAGGCTCTGATTCAAGTGAATGTCAGCAGTGCATGCACTTGTGAAACTTTTTTACCCCAAGTTTCAATATTTACAATAAAAGTGTTTTATTAGAGTCGAGGAGTCTTCAGCTGGTTGTATATGTACAATGTATATATATTTTTTCAATTTGGACGCCTGTGTGCCCAAATTGGGGGCACTGCAGAGCCCCGTAAAGGACTCCAACACTGTGGACTTCTTAGTTAGCTCCTTCACACAAACGATTGTTTTGATTGATGCTGACGCTGCTGGATTGAAGAGCAGGAGCAAAGTCCGGAATGGACTACTGCTCACATTGAAGATTTTGGATGTAGACCCATTCAATCCAAAATTGTTTTTTTTGGGTGATGTCGGACTGATATACACTATAAATATGGGATTGGGACATTACATTGTCTCCATTGGCACGCAGCTTCCAGAAAGGTTGTATGAAGAGCCAGGAGCCTTCATTGCCGGTCCCATCCAGTGTGACGCGCATTGCGTTCTTCTCCAGAAGCGCTGGCAAACGTTTGTTCACAGTCAGGTACTTATTGCTCTTCATGTGCAGCAGCTGCGGGAAGACGAAAAATGAATGAATCAAGTGCTGAGTTATGTTTTCCTTGTTTTGTACACTGCTTGTCAAGGGCAGCTTTTTCCAGCCTTTTTCCCCTGGTGGAGCGCAAGGTTTCGTTGGCATCTTTAGATATCAAAGAGCAAGGAAAAACATGCAGTAATACTGTACTGCACATCGTGAAACACTGGAACATTATGTAAATTACCTTGTCAGGTGACGTGTACCGTAAATTGGTTCTCTCCAAAGAGCTTAAATAATTAATAGCAAATTGAGTTTTTTATCTTTGTTGTCTAACCTTGAGAGCCTATAAGGGCACCATGCCCGTTTTTGAGTTATTTTAAAAGGATAACAGATGAAAAAAAATCTGTCATTAATTAGTAGGATAGTACACTTGGAGAATTTTGAATTAGTTGCCATACCAGTGAATAACTATGATTCAAACACACACACAGCACGCAATCCAGTTCCTATGTGTACATTTATTTTCAACTCTACTTGGGAATTTAAACAGTTACAACATCAAGAAATTAACTCCTGGGAAAGGAGGAGCAAAGAATGAGGACTGAATAGGATAAGTAAGTAAATAAATAAATAAATAAAAATAAAAAAAGCAAACCATAGGCATGGTGGGCAACTAGTAAGACCGTGTGATTCACAGTGCAGAGGTTGTGGGTTCGATTCCAGGCTCCAGCCTTCCTGTGTTGAGCTTGCATGTTCTCCATGTGCCTGTGTGGGTTTTCTCTGGTTACTCTGGTTTCAGCCCATACTTCAGAAACATGCAAGGTAGGTTGACTGAATGCTCTAAATAATCCCTTGTTGTAATATCGAGTGCGAATGGCTGTTTGTCTATGGTTGTGTGCCCTGCGATTGGCTGGCAACCAGTTCAGGGTGTCCCGAAGACAACTGGGATAAGCTCCAGCACGCCCGTGACTCTCATGACGTTGAGCGCAACAGATAATGGATAGATGGAAGTACAGTAATCCCTCGTTTATCGTGGGGGTTACGTTCCAAAAAGAACCAGTGATAAGTGAAATCCGTGAAGTAGGATTTATAACAAAAAAAAAGCAAAAAAATGAGAGGGATGACATTTCAAATGTGCTGTCCGTTTCACATACAGCACATCTGACAATAAAAATGTACTTGGTACTTGATAGTCAGCTTTATTTTTTACAGTTATGATACAATACTGAACTATGGACACAATGCAGAGGTGATTGCTCTCATACTGCAAGGGAAGCTCAGCTTCCCCTAAAATATCAAAAAGTAAGTGATCAAATATATGTGTGTACGTACAATTGTGTGGACATGTCATTGACTAAATATGCGCGACAACACGCTCAACTTTTGTTCCAAATCAGCTTCTTATTACTGGTTATGACGCGACTCTCTTCTCATTCATTCCCACAGTTTCACCGTAGTGATGTGTCGTTCGCGAACGAGCCAGAGCCGGCTCTTTGAATTGAACGATGGGAGCCGGCTCCTCATTGGGAGCCGGACCGATAGGAGCCGACTTTTTTTTTTCTCCTGTCCGCCCCCCCCCCCCCCCTTCGGTTAAAGCCGCACGTGATTGGTCAAGATCCGTGGTAGAAGAGGAAGGGGAGGGTTACACACACACACACACACACACACACACACACACACAAACACACACGCTGCAGTTTAGAGAAGGGGGAGGGGTTAGAGAAGAGAGACACACACAGCAGCACACTGAGCAGCACGCGAACAAGTCAGACAAGGAGAGCTAGTTAGCGAAAAAAACAACACGGTGGAAAGCGGAAACATGAGAAAATGGATAGGAAACGCAGTGAAATTTGGACTCATTTCAATTTAATGATAGTTCAAAGGCAGCGTGTAGACTGTGCAAGGTTAAAATATCCCATAGATCAGGCTCCATAAATAACCTGCACAGGCACATCAGAAAAGTCCACCCATCAGACAATTTGAAGAGAAAAGACAAGCAAGGGAACCAGCTATTAATGAAGGTGCTAGTCGCTAGTGTATCTGCAACTGTTGCCGCTGCTGCAATGTCACAACTGCCTAGATGTACAACCCAGAGCTCTATGAGCCACTTTATGCAAAAAGCTCTAAAACCAGCAAAACAGAACACAATTGACGAGGAACTGGGTAAAATGATTGCAAGTGATTTTCAGCCATTTTGTGTTGGCTGTGTGTTGTCGCAACATCTGTCCCCTCAGAGAAAATCTTCTCCAAAACAGGGCAAATATTAACAGAGGAGAAACAGGATCAACCCCTCAAAGCTGAGGCACTTGGTTTTTCTTCATGCCAATCTTCGCTAAAGACAAGCTAAAACCTTTACCTGGATGCTCCTTTTTTCTTTTTGTTTTACAAATTTTAATTTATAATTTGTTGTGTTGTATTCAATGCTTACTTATGTTGTTTTACTGTAAATAGTTAAAAGCTTATAAATATACACATTCAGAGATTGGAACTTTTTGTTGACCTTGTTTTGAGATGGGTCTTTGTACTTTGTTTTTATTTTTGTAGCACTCCATGTTGTACTCCATGTTGAGTATGTTCAGAAGAATATAAATAAAGCCATATAAATAATAAATATTTGATATACTGTCTATTTTTTGCATTAGTAATTCATTTTACACATAATATTACGTTATTTTTGGTAGTAAATTAATTTAAGCAACAAAAAAACTGAGGAGCCATTTGGGAGCCGAAAGAGCCGTTTTTTTTTAGGGAGCCGAGCCAAAAGAGCCGGAATTCCCATCACTATTTCACCGTGGTTTAAACTGTGTGGACGCTGAGCGTCGACCGCGCGGACGCTGGGCGTCTAGAGAGTTCAGGTTAGGTTGTCCCAATGCATTGAAACGAGACGAGTCATTGGATAAATGCTGGTTTTGTCCCGCCCATTGGACGCTCAGCGTCTCTGGGAGTGTATGGACAGTGGGCGTGCAGAAGCTCAGCTTTTCTTCATTATCATTAGATGATCTCGCTGAGGCTGAATCTCATTTTGATTGACAGCGAAATGAGCCAATGATCTAATGGTGAAGGTATCCTTTTCCTTTAATTTTTTTTGAAAAGGAACAGAGAGTAGAATTCACGTATAAATAAACGGACACATTTTATGATGTAGGTTGAAATTGAGCTTCCCCTCCTTGACAGACCAGCATCCACCACTGATACAATGAAACCAAAGACCAAAAATTTGCAAAGGTAAATTTGGCAAACTGTACAGAGACGAGGTGCGGAGACTCTTCACGTCGGTCAGTGTGTTAGCAGGGTTACTTCACAGCGCGTGTAGACTGGCATCCTTCTACCTAACGTCCCAAGAATGACATGATGAGGTGTTTTCTTCAGCCATACATCGGCGTGTTTATTTGAACAGGCAGAGAAAGAAAGAGAGAGAGAGAGAGAGAGAGAAATGAAAAACAGCGTGCCCCTTTTATATGGCTGACTATGTCATGCACCACGAACAAGTGTAGAGTAGGGTTACATTGCCCTCTGCTGGCTCAGTTGTAAAAAGGCAATCATACAACCTTAACACAGTGCCTTAGCCAATCAGGATGCAGAAAGCAATTCACTGTTTAAAAGCATTTAAAAAAATGCACTAAAAAAATCAGTGAAACAGCGAAGCCGTGGAAAGTGAACCGCATTCGAGCAAGGGATCACTGTAAATCATAAAATAGTGATTAATTGGCCAAGCTTGATGTGTGTCCCACATTTATGTTTTCACGAATGTTAAAGACAAAAATACTATAATTGAGAAAACTGAAAAAATAGCTAATGAATTTAATGAGTATTTTGTCAATATCGGCAGTAACCTAGGAAAACAAATTCCTGATCCAATAAACCCGTTTGAAATAGATAGATACGTGAAAAAAACTCTTCCACAATGTTCCTTACTGCTGTGAATCATAATGAAGTATTAAATGTTGTAAAAATATTCAAAAATAAAAAGTCAACTGACTGCTTTAATATTGACATGACAATAGTAAAACAGATTATAGAACTTGTAGTGCAACCTTTCACATACATATGCAACCAGTCATTCAAAGCTGGTATATTTCCATCAAAAATGAAGACTGCAAAAGTCATTCCAATTTATAAAAGTGGAGAAAGACATTTATTTACAAATTATAGACCAATATCACTGTTACCACAATTCTCAAAAATATTGGAAAAGCTATTCTCATACAGACTTGAGAACTTCATACATAAACATGTGCTATTAAGTGAAAATCAATCAGAGAAAAACTGACCACCTCAATGGCAGTTATGGAGCTTGTGGAATAGCCACTATTATAGATCACAAAGAATTTACTGTTGGGATTTATCTAGATTTAAAAACAGGTTTTGATACAAAGATAAGATAAGATAAGAAAACCTTTATTAGTCTCGCAATGGAGAAATTCCCAATTCACAGCAGCAAAGTTATGAAAGGAAGAAGTAGAATAACAAAATATAGGAGCTGCTGGAAAGGCAGCCACTCTCGCGGCGCCATTTTGAAGTCAAAATAACAAAAATAACACAACACAACACAACACAACACATAGGACACAGACAGTCGTGCAATCTTCACCACTTTTCTGCATACACTTTGTCTGAAGCAGTTATAGATGAAAGAGGAGAGGATCAAAGTGTCCTTTCACCAGTGGATCAGAGACGTCATGCTGAAAATGTGCACACGTCTGCTACAAGCTAAGTTTTGAAAGCAAACACGAAGCTGTAGCGTCCATTGACGAAAAGAGATTAGTTCCCTTCCCCTGTCCCACGTAATCCGCTTCAAACTCCAAGCCGCGACTCCCAGTTCCATATCCGCATCGGCGCTCCGCGCTAACGCTCCTTTCTTCTCATCGTCGACTCCTCAAGACTTACATCCATCCAGACGCAGACCGTTCAACAGCACCGATCTCTCCGCTGAACAAAGCGGGGCTGTGAAAAATGCTGCCCATTCCCGGCGCAAGACACAAGCGCCCCGGGACTGTCCAGCAACGACAGTCAAATGGCGCCGACATTCCTCCCAGTCAAAAACAGTGCTGGTATACCCATGCTACCGAGAAGGCGCAACCACCAAGCACAGAGTCTCCTCCTTGATGAATGTCGTGGCCAAAAAATGCTGAAAAAAGTCCACATCATTTCCACACGACGTAACAACAAACACAAAGTGACAAAACAAACACAAAAACAACAAAAAAAAGCAAGGCTCATGAGAGCACTTGCTGACGGCTGCCTACTCGGGCGCCATCTTGACTTCAAAGATCAGTGAATCTCTTGAATCTCTTGAATACAAGAGATCAGGGGTGGCCAATCAGTCAGAGACGAAGAGCCAATTTTTTTACTGAGCTACTGCAAAGAGCCACATCATAACCTTCCACGCGCACGCGCGTGTACACACACACACACACACACACGCACGTTTTTCTGTTTGGTGCTTTCTACCGCCTTTATTACCGATTTGTCTTACTGTTTATTGTGCATGTTAAATTGCTCCATGTACAGCACTTTGTATGCAGCGATGGCTGTTTGAAAGTGCTCTATAAATCCAGTTGACTTGACTTGACTTGACTAGTGCACTCGCGCACATATGCACGCACACCACGATGAGCAACAGTCGAAACGGGCCGAAAATGAATGAAAGCTAAAGATACAAACAAACAAATCTTTATTTTCCCCATGCATTTCCTCCTCCCACCCCTTGCGGTCGACTTGGGACCAGTTCGCTGCCTCCCGGTCGATTCTGATCGATGTATTGGGCACCGCTGCCTTGAAATCAGAGGTAATTCGCAGACTAGCTTAGCACTTAGCGCCGTTGTTTGTGCATGAGCAGTGATGCAGTCATCTGATTGGTTGCTCTCTATGTCAATCAAGTAACGGGATTGATGATAGGCTGACGGAGTACGTTCTGTGAAGTTGGCGCCTTGTTTGAATGGCATCGCCGCTGCCGAGGCGTTTTCGACGCTTGTTGTGTGAGAGCCCGGGAGCCGCATTGAACCAGCCAAAGAGCCGCATGCGGCTCGCGAGCCGCGGGTTGGCCACCCCTGCAATAGATCATAGTATACGATTGAATAAATTAGAGAGATACAGTATGGCATTAGAGGTGTAGCATATAAATGGATTGAAAGTTATTTAGAAAACTATCCTGGAAGCCACACATAGACAACGTTAAAAGAAAAATATCCAAAACTATAGGGATCCTCCACAAAACTAAGGATGTGCTGAATAAGAGATCTTTGTCCACATTATACTACTCACTATTACTTACATATATGACCTACTGTGTGAAAATATGGGGAAACGCCTGTAAAACAAACTCACTTCCTGTTTTAAAACTACCAAAAAAAGCAATCAGAATATACGGAACCCACAAATCCACGACTTATCAATTTAAACACAATGACATTTTATGAGCTGGGTGACTTCAAAATCGCCCAATTAATGTACAAAGCACACAATAACCTCCTTTGCCAAAACATCCAGAAACTTTTTGAAATTCGAGAAAGTTGTTATAATTTAAGGGGTACTAACCTATAAAAAAAATCCAAAAAAAGAACAAACATCAAGCAAAGGCCATAAAGGCCCGAGAGGACTCCTTCTTCAGCTTGACGGCATCCCTTACTGCTGGTGTCCACCAGCGAGTACGGGGGTTGCCGCCACGACAGCCACCACCGCCAACCACCTTACGGCCACAACTCAGATTGGCCGCCTCAACAATAGAGGCATGAAACATGGTCGACTCGGACTCAATGTCCCCCGCCTCCCCCGGAACATGGGAAAAGCTCTGTCTGAGGTGAGAGTTGAAACTCCTTCTGACAGGGGATTCCGCCAGACGCTCCCAACAAACCCTCACAATACGTTTGGGTCTGCCAGGTCGGACCGGCATCTTCCCCCACCATCGGAGCCTACTCACCACCAGGTGGTGATCAGTTGACAGCTCCACCCCTCTCTTCACCCGAGTGTCCAAAACATGCGGCCGCAAATCCGATGATACAACCACAAAGTCAATCATTGAACTGCGGCCAAGAGTGTCCTGGTGCCAAGTGCACATATGGACACCCTTATGTTTGAACAAGGTGTTCGTTATGGACAGTCCGTGACGAGCACAGAAGTCCAATAACGAAACACCACTCGAGTTCTGATCAGGGGTGGGGGTGGGGGGGGGGTCCTCCCAATCACGCCCCTCCAGGTCTCACTGTCGTTGCCCACGTGAGCATTGAAGTCCCCCAGCAGAACAAGGGAGTCCCCAGCAGGAGTACTCTCCAGCACACCCTCCAAGGACTCCAAAAAGGGTTGGTACGCTGCAGCTAGCTTCTGCAGCCGAGGATCAGACCGCCAGGGTCCCCGCCTTTGGCTGCCGCCCAGCTCACATTGCACCTGACCCCTTTGGCCCCTCCCATGGGTGGTGAGCCCATGAGAAGGAGGACCCACGTTGCCTCTTCGGGCTGAGCCCGGCCGGGCTCCATGGGTGCAGGCCCGGCCACCAGGCACTCGCCAGCGAGCCCCACCCCCAGGCCTGGCTCCAGAGGGGGGCCCCAGTGAGACAAGGGAAACTGGGTTCCATTTAACAAATCAGAATTAAGCTGATAAAATTTGATACATTTAAAAATATAGAAATACATTACAAGCATTTGTTGATATTGAGACTATTTCCTTTTTCTGTGTTGATAAATAATCAATTCATATATTATATAACAAGGGGTAGGACTAGATAAGTTTTTTTACTTCTTCCTACTCCTTTGAACATATAATTTGTGATGATGACTATTTTCTTTTCCTTTCTTTTATCTTGCTTGCCTTCATTTCTTGCCAATTTGTTGCTGTATTGTATATTTAATATGTTCAATAAACAAACAAACAAACAAACAAAGATGGTTTCCTTTTTCTTGCCGGTCCAAGACTGATTTCCTGGTGTTGATGCAACCTCTTACATGATCTGATTCGACTCCTCATGAATTTGTTGCTGGTCAGGTCAGGTTGTTGGGTGAAAATATCCTCACTTTTGGCTTTACTCCCAGCAAATTCCAAGAAGGGTTGGTGAATGGGCCTGGCTGTCCATTAGCATGCTTGTGTCCACTGTTTGGAGCCACTGGTAGCGCAGGCTCATTGCCTAATTTCCCATTCACCTCCACAAACAATTTGAGGCGGTGCATTTTTGTCTCCAGCACTTTTCTGAAGGAATTTGTTGTCTTCAGTAGTGGAGACGGGTGGCATCTTGCTCCTAGCCTTGTCGCTAATAGCAGTGTTGCGGTAATTAGCAGGCCATGCTCACGTTATCTTGAGGATTTAACAAAAAGTGTTTAAAAAAATGGCCCCACATGACAGTATCAAAAAAAAAAAAAAAAGTACTACAGACTAGCGATGGCAAAATGAAGCCCCATAAAGCAGTGAAGCCCTGCAGGGAAATACTTCACACACGCTTCGGGGCTTCAAGATGAATCATTTCCTCGACTACGCCATCATGCAGACAGGAAAATGTATCACATGCTTGGTGCATCCAATAAAATGGTGGGGTGTAAATCATGCTCTGAACACATAATAATATGTATTTGAGGAGTGTTTTTACTTACTTTGTCTATGTTTGTGCTTATGCAACAAGTGAAAATGTGAAATGAGGAGGTAAAATAAAGTGCTTATTCGTTTTTATTTAAAAACAATATTTTATCATAAGTTTTTGGACTCAGGCGGTTTCTTTTTTTGCAGAGAATTTCACCTGCTTTTGAACAAACTCTTTCGCATGGTACTGATGAAGCAGGGGTGCATAGATATGTGGTTGCAAGTTGGTATGAAGGGGAATCCATAGCGTTTCTTTGCCGCTTTTATTTCGAACAACACTCGAACCTATCGTATCATTACTTGAATCAGTCACGTGGTACACCCCCTTCGCGGGGCTTCAAACGTCTCTACTGACGTCGTCAACACGCGCTTCAACTCCCCATTCATGAACCACTCATTTAGATTACTCGGCACACGCTTCAGGGATTCGACCCATGGAGCACATCACTAATACAGACACATCGATATGAATAATATCCAATACAAATCCATTGAAAGATAAAGAAATCAGTTGTCCGCTAAAATAATACAAGCAAAGCAGGAGGTGAGGAGCCAAAGCCTTGTCGAGTATAAATGTGGCATTTATAAGTTTTTTCGTGAGATCAATCAGACAGGGATTTTTGTGACTGGCAAGCTTTGGGAGGGAATGAGGCCAAGGTGACAACAGATGACAACTTTTTTTTCTTGTAATATTATGACTTAATTCTCACACACCTTGTGTGTTTTTTTTCCCTAAAAATATTGCAACTTTGTTTTTGTAATATTACAACAGTGGCCTTTAAATGTGGAAAAGAAAATTTAACAGTACATTAAGGTTTCCTCACCCAAATTACGTTTGAGAGTTGGGACCTGTCTGACCATTTACATGCATGTGTATTTACATAGTTACAGTATTTTATTGTTTATTTTATTTTTATTTTACTAAAATACAAAATACAGGACATTAAATGATAAAGAATTTTGTGTGTGTGTGTGTGTGTGTGCAGTTAAATGTTGCAGTGGACCATTTCATGGCCACAGGCAGAATATTTCACAGGCTTAAAAGCATTTATCAGTCATAAAAAGAACAAACAGACGAGCAGCCGCGTGCATGTGTGCGCACACCCACACAAACACACACACATACACACTTTTCCACAGGAATCTCACTGAGCACCCACCACGCCCAATGTGTGTAAGTGCGTGTGCGTTGAAACAGAGTCAATATTAAATGAAAAATGTGTGTGCATTTAGTACATGACCACACACGTCTATTGCAGCAGACGGATAAGTTTTGCCAATATGATAGAGGAGGTGTCAGTCTGTGCAAAGAGTTAATTGTTTTACACAACAATACTTCAGTGAAAGTTTTTATGAAAGTTGCCAAAAACAGTACCTGGATGACGGTTCCATACTTGACCACATCCCCATGAACCTTCTTGTTTTCTGTCTCGTTCTGCTTCTGTTCCAAGTTTGATGCATGCTACACCACACGCACAGACACACAAAAACATATATTTCAGGGTGCGTCATTAACGGGAGCCTGATGGCCAGGGATCACCACGTGACTGTGTTGGCCACCTGGAGCTCACTGATGCTGGGCAATAATGCCAATGCCATACATAAATGTGATGAGATCAACGCATTCTTGTTTTTTTTAAAATGTCATTTTCAATATTTTGAGTTGTTACCACTTTTTACTCCAGCTGTGCACATTTGATCTGACCCATTGATTGACGCACTGCGCACTATATATTTGCATGCATCTTGCCAGCTGATTCTACACGCTTCACTTTTTCATCCACAGGTAGGCCTACATGCAGGTATATTATCATATATCATGCCTCGATGGGATCACCACCTTATCGTGGTGAGGCACTTTGCGCATCTCCATGACCCCTAGAGCTATGTCGGCAGGAGTCCCGTACTCCTGGCAGGGTCACCCAAGCCGAACAGGTCAAAGGGTAGAGGCCAGACAAAGAGTGATCCCAAACCGGAACCTGGGGGCAGGCACAGGCGGAGTCCAACAGACCGGACTACCGGCAGCCCCCTGCAACTCCTGCCAGAAGAAGGTCGTCATGGGTACCCTCATGCCACCGGAAACCACCTGGTAAGAGTGAAGATGGTGGGGGTGAGGACTGTGCACCCACACCCTCACCTTAATCCGAACCTCTGCGCAAGCTTCTTGCCCCAACCCCACACCCAATCCCCCACCCTGCATCCCCCTAATCCCCCAAAGTCCTGTGGCGGTGGTCACAGGCCGAGGATGTGGCTGGGAGTGTCTAGCCAAACCATGCACACAGGCGGCAATGGAGTGATGGTCGTTGACACTGCGGGATGGAGCAGCGCATCTCTTCGGCAGCTTCCATTGTGACTGAGCAGCTCCACACTGCTCACCCCTGTGATGGGGAGGGACCTAGAAAAAGTGGTCTAAAAATTGTCTGCTCTCCACACTCCGGACGGTAAACCGCAATCGTCGGAGCATCCCCCTTGCGGTCGAAATGACAATAAACGAAATAGAAAAAAATCTATGCATAGCTTCGTGGAACGTCCGCACACTGTTGGACCTGGCTGAAACTCCTGACAGGCCCCACTTGTGGCCACAGAGCTCGCGAGGTATAACATCGATATCGCAGCTCTAAGCGAGACCAGACTACATGGAGAGGACTCCCTGACAGAAGTTGGTGCAGGGTATACCTTCCTCTGGAAAGGGGTCCCTGAAGGCACTCGTCGAAACCATGGAGTTGGCTTTGCTGTGAAGTTCCAACTGCTGAAGCGCATCCCAGAATCCCCTACCGGCATCAATGAAAGGCTGATGACATGGCGCATTCCCCCTCACCACACTCATAAGTGCTTACGCGCCAACTCTGAATGCCGAGCACAATATTAAGGAGGATTTCTACAGAGCTCTGGACACCATCCTGCAGAAAACACCGGCTACAGACAAGCTCATAGTCATGGGAGATTTCAATGCTAGGGTGGGCACGGAACACCTGGTATGGAGTAAAGTTATTGGCCAGCATGGAGTGGGAAAAATGAACAACAACGGCCTTCGGCTCCTCTCCCTCTGTGCAGAACATCAGTTGGTTCTCACTAACACCATTTTCCAAATGAAGAACAGGTTTAAGACCACCTGGCAGCACCCCCGCTCCAAACACTAGCATCTCCTGGACTATGTGATTGTCCGTCAAAAGGACATACGGGATGTCCTCATCACCCGTGTCATGCGCGGAGCTGAGTGTTGGACTGACCATCATGGTCAGATCCAAACTCCTCATGAGCATTCAACCCCGTCATCCGAGGACAGCTCCCAAAAAAAGGCTCAACTGTGCAGCACTGAACAACCCCATCACCAAAGCCAACCTTCGGCGACTCCTTGCTGAAAACCTTGACAAGATCCCGGAGGAATCAGGTGACTGGCTAGCTCTGTACCAGGCTATCCATAGCACAGCCTCAGCGGTGCTTGGCCAGTCAAGAACAACAAAAGCGTTGGACCCGATGGCATCCCTGCAGAGGTTATCAAACACGGAGGTTATCTCCTCACGCGCCGACTGCACCTCCTGATTCAAAACATCTGGGAACATGGGACCGTCCCGCAGGATTGGAAGGATGCTAACATCGTTGTTATCTATAAGCAGAAAGGGGACAGAGCAGCCTGTGGGAATAGCCGAGGAATCTCTCTCCTCTCCACCGCAGGAAAGATCTTGGCCAAAATCATGCTCAGCAGGCTGGTCGAGCACATCTCAGAAGGTGTGCTTCCAGAAACCCAGTGTGGCTACCGGAAGACTAGATCCACCATTGACATGATCTTTGTTTTAAGACAGCTAATGGAGAAAAGCAGAGAACATCACAAGGACCTGTACATAGCCTTCATCGATCTCAGCAAAGCCTTTGACACCATCAACCGTGAGTTGCTCTGGAAACACCTCTCCAAACTTGGGGTGCCACCCAAGTTTCTCTGCATCCTCCAGCAGCTGCATGATGGGATGCAAGCCAGAGTGCTCATCAGAGGACTCCAGTCAGAGCTCTTCAAGGTGAAAGTCGGGGTGAAGCAGGGCTGTGTCTTGGCTCCAGTGCTTTTTAACATCCTCCTCTCTGCCATCACGTGCCTCTTCCACCGTGGCATGGGACATGAAGACGGTGTCCATATGGAGTACCGCCTAGATCAGGGGTGGGCAATTATTTTTTGCTTGCTGATGATCTGATCATTTGAATCAGGTGTGTTGCAACAGGGAGACTTGGAAAACATGCAGGACAGCGGCCCTCCAGGACCTTAGTTTGATACCTATGGCCTAGATGGAAGCCTCTTCAACATCAGATGGCTCCAGGCTCACACAAAGACAAAAATCTGTCAGATCTGTGAGCTTCAGTATGCTGACAACTGCACTACACTAGCTCACAGCTCAAACTCGATGCAGCATGCCCTGGACACCAATTCCAGTCTGTACCAATTCTTTGGTCTTCAGATCAACATTAAAAAAAACTGAGGTCATGTTCCAACTCGCTACCCCAACTTCCACATCCCCCAGCTTTCACATTAATGGCACTCCACTAAACGTAGTGGACCATTTCACTACCTTGGCTCCACTTTGTCCTCAAACTGCTCCCTTGACACTGAAGTCCACACCCGTATCAATAAAGCATCATCATCCTTTGGTCGCCTACGCAGCAGGGTCTTCGAAAACCGAAACCTGAAGATCTGTACCAAGATTGCCGTGTACAATGCAGTATAAAAACCTTTATTAGTCTCGCAATGGAGAAATTCCCAATTCACAGCAGCAAAGTTATGAAAGGAAGAAGTAGAACAACAAAATATAGGAGCTGCTGGAAAGGCAGCCACTCTCGCGGCGCCATTTTGAAGTCAAAATAACAAAAATAACACAACACAACACATAGGACACAGACAGTCGTGAAATCTTCACCACTTTTCTGCATACACTTTGTTGTCTGAAGAAGTTATAGATGAAAGAGGAGAGGCTCAAAGTGTCTTTTCACCAGTGGATCAGAGACGTCATGCTGAAAAAGTGCACACGTCTGCTACAAGCTAAGTTTTGAAAGCAAACATGAAGCTGTCGCGTCCATTGACGAAAAGAGATTAGTTCACTTCTCCTGTCCCACGTAATCCGCTTCAAACTCCAAGCCGCGACTCCCAGTTCCAAATCCGCATCGGCGCTCCGCGCTAACGCTCCTTTCTTCTCATCGTCGGCTCCTCAAGACTTACATCCATCCAGCCGCAGACCGTTCAACAGCACCGATCTCTCCGCTGAACAGAGCGGGGCTGTGAAAAATGCTGCCCATTACAGGCGCAAGACACAAGCGCCCCGGGACTGTCCGGCAACGACAGTCAAATGGCGCCGACATTCCTCCCAGTCAAAAACAGTGCTGGTATACCCATGCTGCCGAGAAGGCGCAACCACCAAGCACAGAGTCTCCTCCTTGATGAATGTCGTCGCCAAAAAATGCTGAAAAAAGTCCACATCAGCTCCACACGACATAACAACAAACACAAAGTGACAAAACAAACACAAAAACAACAAAAAAAGCAAGGCTCATGAGAGCACTTGCCGACGGCTGCCTACTCGGGCGCCATCTGGACTTCAAAGTCGTATGTCTCTCCACTCTGCTCTACGGGGCAGAGTCATGGACCCAATACCGCCAACACATTACTACCCTGGAAGCCTTCCACATCCGCTGCCTGCAAAAGATCCTTGGCCTGTCCTGGGAAGATCGAGTTCCCCATACAGACATCCTTAAAAGCACCAATTCCATCTGCATGGAAGCGGCCGTGGCGAAGCCACATCTGCAGTGGATCGGACACACCATTCGCATGCCCGACAACCGCCTGCGCCGTCAGGTCCTCTATGGCCAACTGAGAGGTGCAAAGCGTTCTGCTGGGGGGCAAAAGCGGTGCCTCAAGGACTATAGCAGGGACCTCCTAAAGCGAGCCAACATCAACCCCACGCAGCTTGAAACACTTGCACTCAACAGACCAACCTGGCAGATCACTTGTGCCACTGCAGTCTCTCAAATACACCAAACTAACCAAGCCAGATGAACCAAGAGATGCATTCAATGACACCAGCGGTCAGCTGGTACCCCCCAGGTATTTGGTTTCCCTTGCTCCATCTGTGGTCTGTGAGTCTGCAGCTCAAGCATCGGTCTCTATGCCCACGAGAAGTGGCACCAGCGACAGAGTCGCTGACCCCCCACCCCCCACCCATCCTCCCCTCCCTTGGAGCAAGCGTCATCATCAGACATGATGGACAGCTAATATACCTATATATACAGTATATTATCATAGATTTCAAGAAACATTGTTTTGAATCACATTATCTATATACTGGAGAGTGGAGAGTGTGGATACTTTTTCAGGGGCTGCCATGATTGCCCGTACTTGAGTGCATTTTGGCAATGAGGAGACACACTTCACTATTTCATCCGCAGGTGGGCCTACATATATATTGTATTTTCCGCACTATAAGGTGCTTTGGAGTATAAGGTGCACCTTCAATGAATCTCCTATTTTAAAACTGTTTCATATATAAGGCGCACCACATGTTAAGGCGCATAGAATAGAAGCTACAATAGTGGCTGAGTTTGGGTTATGCATCCACTCAATGGTGCGATGCTAAAGAGAATAAAATACAATACAACACAGCTTTATTTATACTGCGCTTTCACAACTGCGGCAGTTGTAAAAAAGAGCTTCATAAAACATTTAAAATACTACATCCAAGAAAACAGAATACTGATCCATATATAAAGGCATTGGATTATAAGGCACACTGTTGGCGTTTGAGAAAGTGGAATGCTTTTAGATGTGTCTTATAGAGCGGTAAATACGGGAATTATAAATGTTGTTCAAAATTGTTTTCAATCAAAATGTCTATATACTGACTCCAAAATGAAGTGCATGACAGTAATCCAGCCGGGATGTGACGAAGGCATGAATGACTGTTTCAAAGTGCTCCTGAGAAAGGAGAGGCTTGACTTTAGCCAGCTGCCTAAGGTGAAAGAAGCTGGATTGAACAACGGCACCAATTTGCCAGTCCGATTTGGAATCACTGTCCAGTTTAAGATCCAAGTTCAAGAGGGTTGGCTGAATATAAGGAGCCAGGTCCAAGTCCACAGGATGGGATGTACAAGGGCCACTGGGCCCAAACACCATCACTTATGTTTTCCCTTCATTGAAATACAATAAATGTAGTGCTATCCAGGTGTTCATTTCCTCCAGAAAAGGCTGTTGAATTCCAGTAAAAACTATTTTTTTGTTATTGTAAAGTGTCCTTGGGTGTCTTGAAAGGCGCTTATAAATAAAATCTATTATTATTATTATTATTATTAAAAAAACACTACGGGACAGCATTGCTCAGCAAATAACTTCCTTTTCTCCCTCCATTACATGCAGCCATCTCGTTACCTCTGCGTTCCGCGTCCTAGACGCACAATTTTCAAATAATGTGCGTTTTTGGGATGCAAGGAAATTTCTCATTCAAAACAAACAAAAAAAACTGCCGCAGGCCTGAGGATTTCATTCACGGTTACGATCGTCACCGGTCGCGTGTCGTTTCCGAGGCATAATTTTGACGGTACCGGAAAAAAGTTTCCCATAAAAGTCACTGCACACTAGTTGACTGTACGCGATCGAATCTCTCCTGTGTGATCAACGCGATTTGTGTTTGTGGTGTGTGTGTGTTTCTTCTAATTTACTTTCATTTTGTTTTGTTTTCAGTGTTGGGGGGGTGGGGGGCAGTTAACGTTATGTGCGCATGCGGGTTGCTATTTTAGTCCGCAAACAGAGAAATCGCATGGATGACAATTTGTGATGGTGCCGGAAAAAAAACACACAAAGGTCTCCTAATTACGACATTTAAGAAATGGGAATGCCACTCAGATCTTTTGTATGAATCGTCCGAAGGGCATATCACAAAACTCACCTAGGACGCATGCACAGAACACGAGAGCGAGATACGACGGGAGGCCCGATTCCGAGGCAAGGTGGTCATTAGATCTATAGGCTAATCGCTAAGAAAAATATGATGAAACAGTCTTGGTTATTCAATAATTTACTGGTTGTAGCATGGTAACTTTATGAATAAAACATTCGTCACATGGTGTAGTAATGCTAATGTTAACTGTCGGTAGAACTAACAATGACGTGTGGTAGATTATTTCGTAAAATTGATGGTAGATTACACATGCATCGTTTTGGGAAGAGGATGTCAAGCCACATCAAAACTTACCTGTATTAATTATTACCAGTAAATTGATCTCTGCAGTGTGAGACTGGAAAAAATACTCAGATTTTGTGGTATGCTGTATTCATGATGCCATATGAGTACAACATATTTTGATCCATTTATTTTGTTGAATAAACCTGGAGTACACAACTGCTGATGCAATGTTCATTGTTAATGCATAGTTTTCAAACATTTACCATTGAAACATTATACTTTTGAGTATCAGAATTCTTGATTATGAATAACAGTCAAAATAGAAAAATGGGTTCCCACGATGAACATTTACATTTCCCATTGGATAACTGAAAAAGCCTGCTACGGTACATCTTTTTTTCCCAAAACGATCGCAGTTTGACAATCGTCGCCATTGTTGTTTTGATCCCGCGTTAAGTAATCTCGCGTGACGAGATTTCCGTTCTCGCGAGATGAGATTGGCGAGATCGGCCTTCACCTTGCAGAAAGCAGACGATTGCCAAGTTGTGTAACGTTAAAACAAGTGTTGCAAAAGTTTATTGTGGAGATATCACAGAGGAAGCAGCTAAAGTTGGGTAGTTTTTTGCAATAATAAGTTGACTTTGCGAAAGCCTTGCATCATTGGAAGCAGAGTAAAGAGAGGAGAATTTATGAACTCAAAGACTGAACCATGGGACGAAATAAGAACCTATTTCTCAGCAAATCTTGTATGCCTGAATTATTTAAATTTTTGCAGCATTTGTTTATAAGAAATAAACCTATTATCAATGTATATGGTTGTTGTTTGTGTTATCATCATATGTAATTGAATAAGTAGACCATTTCAGAATTCGAAATTTGGGACTCTCTAAATCCATAATGGGACTCATACTTTTCTGATCAGCGAGTCCCTGGGACTCGCTGGGGTTAAACTGTAAAATTATCACTGTACATGTCCTCAAAACATGAGTATTTTCTCATCTTTTTACTTTTAACATGCAGTGGTAAACTTCCCTGCATGGTGGTATTACAGTCGAGGGTGCAAAAATGTGACTGTTCATAAAACTTTTTTGACAATTTGACCAAGGAACAGATTATTACACATAATTAGTTGTTTCTAAATCCAAAAGTGTACTTCCAAAATGGCCTTTTCTGTGACTGAAGTGGTGTGGATGTGAAGCTTACCTGAAGTTTTTGCAGCAGGACCACATCCCCAATCTTGTCTTTCTCATGCTTTGCCTGTTTGGCTTTCCAGAACTGCTTCTGTGCGGAGTAGCGACTCATTGGACACACCTTAAACAGGCAGTCTGAACAGGGGAACAAACATTACCACTGGTTAGCATACAATCCTCAATGTAGTACATTGTAGAACCTGCTACCGTTCTGTCAAAGAAGACCTTGAACAAGCACTCTAAAGCCACATACAAACCCAATTCCAATGAAGTTGGGATGATTATACATCAATAAAAACAGAATACAATGATTTGCAAATCGTGTTCTATCTGTTCAAATGTATACACTACAGACACATGCACATGCTTACTCTTACAAGGGTAAAAGCTGCATGTGCTGAATAATTTGAAGTTGGAATGGTTTGAACTGAGTAGGTGTCACAAGAATCTGGAGTCTACCTAATGTTTTGGTCAATATGGCCACTTCAAGGGGGAGACAGAGGCATAAGAATGCTAAATGTACCCAACGTTCTGTCCAAGATGTACGCCCAAGTGGAGAGGCCGAGGGGTAAGAATGCGGAGTCCACCTAATGGTCTGTCAAAGATAGCCGCCCACCTGACAATGACATTGTTGTCTTTCAACATGCTACCCATTGGGGAAGCTTCGGGGCGAGTTTGCAAAGGTGTACCTATGTTTTGTAACTGTCTCTAAGGTGACATCTACAGACAACAATCTAAGGTCTAAGTAATGTTTCAACCAATATGATCACATCACTGGATACACACACACACACACACACACACACACACACAATGAGGAGGAACTGATGGCGTACAGTGATCCCTCGCTACTTTGCGGTTCGTTTATCGCGGGTTCAGTGCATCGCGGATTTTTTTCAAACAAATTTTTTGGATTTTTTTTTTTTTTACTTAATTACATGGAGTACAGTACTGTGTATGTTGCTCTATGTGACTCGCTGTTGTTTTGCAGCTTCTCGCGGACCGTTTGCAGACTTAAAAAAAAAAACTTTTTTTTTTTTACCTGTTTATGTTAATTGGACGCTACTTTGGGGATTTTCGTTTATCGCTGGTGGTTTTGGTCCCCATTAACCGCGATAAACGAGGGATTACTGTATTCGGAAATACTCAGAATACACTGGTTCACTCTAACTATTCGAAAAACTCAATTCGTTGCTCAATTTGCCGTTCGGTTATCCAGAGTGCCCCAAAAACCAAGTGCCTGTGTGTACTAGCTGCTCCGTGGTGCGACAGTGCTGGCTGCATTAAGAAATGAAAGCGATCGGAGCACACTCTTTGCCAAACACATCCACTATTAGAATTGTGCATGGATGTCTCAGTAAATTTCCGAACACGCCCTGAAAGATATTTGCATTTCAGGAAGCCCTACCTGATAGACGCGACATAGGGCTGGAGGAGATGTGTCATGTGACAAGCAGCTGTCAGTAATTACTCTATACTTGTGTGGAAGTGCACACACAATGGTTAACCACACAATGGTTAACTGAGATCAATGGAAGAGAACACCCCTCGAACAAAATGCTCTCACGACATAATGGTTAAAAGATACTGGTTCGACAAAGGGCTCATTAGAATGGTAAGGGTTTGGGGAACCTGGGCGTGTACTCATTTTTCATACTGGATAAAAAAAATTTACCGAATTAGGCCAGGTTATAAGAATAGTAAATCTAAACAAAATGTCAGGAAAAGGCCACAAAATTCGCATTGTGGTCAGTAAACGTGTTTTGTGACTTCTTCTTGGTTCAAGTCAAATAAAAGGTACTAAATAATTTTTTAGCAAGTAAATAAGACACTTAATACAAAGAAATGTCCAAATATGATCCCATTTGAGGCAATATTGTGGCCATTCTGACAAGTTAATATGAGTTTTTTTTGACAGATTTTTCTGCCAGCTCCCACTCTAACCACTCTTGCCCATGCAATACATGCGAATGTTAAAACTAATTTTTTTTTCTATTTTGCTCACTGTCTTTAAAAACACACAGGAGGGCAAATATACCGTATTTTCTGCACTAAAAGGCGCACTGGATAATGAGGCGCACCTTCAATGAATGGCCTATTTTATTTTTTTCATATATTGCATGCACTGGACTACGAGGTGCAATCTACAAGGCATCCACTAGATGAAGCTACAGGTACGTCTTTGTCCGTCTCCTTGGTTTCTCTTCTTCAGTTTGATCGAGAGGCGGTCATGACCGCATCCAAAAAACGTAAATTAATGATTACTTCAATGAAACTATTAAAATTGAAAATACAGTAATGCATCAAAACAGAAAATCACAAAAAAAAATTCTATAGCCCCCCGACAAAATTTATTTTGGCATTTCCTTGAGCGCAGCTGCAACAGAACGATCAGATGTCAATAAATTGGATGAGGCTGGACTGTCTCAGCAGTGTTTGTTACTTATTCCTTTGTTGTGTACTGTATTCACAAACGAGGAAATCACAAAATAAAATCTGTAGTGGGGCTATAGAACTTATTTTGTGATTTCCTCGCTTGATTTTCTGTTTTGATGCATTATTTTTAATTTTCGTAGTTTCATTGAAGGTATCGTTAATTTACATTTTTCCGAAGCGGTCATGAACGCCTCTCGAGTCGAACTGAAGAGGAAAAGGCACGGAGATGGACAAAGGCATACCTGTATTTGTTGAGACTGTGAAAACCATTAATAAGGTCAAGGTCATCTTTATTGTCAAATATGTTTTATGTATGATATGCAGCATAGATTAAATTTCTTCCTCTTAATCCTCAGTGCAAACATGCATGCAAACATTAAACACACACAGCTAAGAAAAGATAGCAGCTACATTGTATAAAAAGACATAATATGTAATCTGAACAGTAAAAACAGTATAAGATTAAGATATCCTTTATTTGTCCCACAATGGGGAAACAGTCTACAGCAGCAAGATTGTGGGTAGAAGAAGAAAGAAGAAAAAAAACAAACATTTTTTTTTGCATTCACAGACAAAGATAAGGTGGCTGTGCTATTTACCAATGTTTGTCACATCATTTCATTTTTTATTCAGCAGCCTGACAGCAGTCGGTAGGCACTTGTGGCTATTGTGGGTAAAGTGAGGTAGTGCATTATAGTGCATTTATAAGCGCCTTTCACAACACTCAAGGACACTTAACAATCAAGGACAAAACAAAGAACAATAAAACCACAGATAAAATTATAAATAAAAAAGAAGAGATTGATTTAAATTGAGTATTCGATTTTGAATTGGTGGGTTTTGAGATTTAATTTGAATGTGGGAAGAGAATCAATATTACGGATGTTGGATGGAAGTGAGTTCCATAGTTTGGGGGCAGAGCGGCTGAAAGCTCTGCACCTCATCGTGCTGAGATGGGCAAAGGGTACACAGAGGTGGAGGGAGGATGAGGACCTGAGGGAACGAGCGGGAACGGAAATTTGAAGATCAGACAGATAAGGGGTGGGGGGCAGGCAAGCTTATGGATGGCTTTAAATGTATAGAGAAGTATTTTTTAGTTGATTCTAAGTTTGACAGGGAGCCAGTGGAGCTGTCGGAGGATGGGGGTGATGTGATGAAGGGAGGGGGTTCTAGTGATGATCTGGGCTGAAGAATTCTGGACCAGTTGAAGTTTATGGAGGAATTTGTGATGGACACCAAAAAGAAGTGAATTGCAATTATCAATACGGGAGGTGACGAGACTGTGGACAAGGATAGCAGTGGTGTGAGGGGTGAGAGAGGGACGGATACGATTGATAATACATAGGTGGAAACATGCAGACCGGGTTATGTTATTGATGTGGGAGTGGAAAGATAGTGATTATCGAGGATGACGCCCAGGCTCTTTATCTGAAGGGAGGGGGACACAGTAGAACTGTCAATTGTGAGGGAGAAAATGTCGGCTTTGTGTAGGCTGGATTTGGTACCAACGAGGAGGAGTTCTGTTTTATCACTGTTAAGTTTGAGGAAGTTATGGGTAAACCAAGATTTGATTTCTGAGAGGCAGCGTGAGAGGGAGGAGGGTGGATGGCAGGCAGGCGTCGGGTTTGCTGGAGAGGTAGAGCTGGTGTCATCCGCAAAGCAATGAAAGTGTATACCAAAATTACGGAAAATATTGCCAAGGGGGAGAAGGTAGATAATGAAGAGGAGGGGTCCCAGGACAGAGCCCTGGGGCACACCAGAAGAGACGGGGAGGGACTGTGTAGTGAAGGAATTGAGTTGGATGAACTAAGAGCGGCCAGTGAGATAAGAGTGAAACCCCCGTAGGGGGGCTGTGGGTGATGGTGGAGAGTCTATTAAGGAGGATGGGGTGAGAAACGTCAAAAGCTCCACTCGGGTCGAGGAGGATGTGGATGAAGATTAAACCGGAGTCTGCTGCCATGAGAAGGTCATTAGTGATTTTTATGACGGGCTGTTTCTGTACTGTGACGGAGACGGAACCCAGACTGGAAATGTTCGTCGAGACTGTTATAAGTGAGGTGGGAGTGAAGCTGAGAGGCAACATTTTTTTCAATAATTTATTTGAGATGAAAGGAAGGTGAGAAATGGGGCATAGGTTATTGAAATCATTGGGATCTGAACCAGTTTTTTTTCAGGATTGGAGTGACAACTGCAGTTTTGAAGTGGACAGGAACAATTCCAGTGGAATGACTAATGACTGAGATGTTCGTCCCAACCAAAAAGATCAGGCTTGTCAGTGAAGGAGACTACTCTGGTGAGCTAAACTACTTCTTGCTTTCGCTCTCCTACCCGTGCCTGCCAAATTGTCAAACAATTCAACTATTCGTCATCCCCTCACCCTCGTCTCCTGCCATTCTTGCTTTCCCCTTGCTTAAGCGCCATAATCCACGTATTGACTGGTTACTGAAAAAGATCTTGGGCTGGAGTTCAAACTGTCACTTGTGTCTAGGTTCTACAATCCCATGAGCGGGCGTCACCCTAGGTCAGACATGTCCAGCTCCGGGCCTGGAGGGCCACTGTCCTGCCTGTTTTCCAGCTCTCCCGCCTGCAACACACCTGATTCAGATGATCAGCTCATCAGCCAGCTTTGAAGCAGCAGCAGAACGATCCTGATGATTTGAATCAGATGTGTTGCTCCGGGGAGAGCTGGAAAACAGGCAGGGCAGCGGCCCTTGAGGACCGACTTTGGACACCCCTGCCCTAGGTCCTTCACATCTCTCGAACCCCCCAGAGCATTCTACAGTGCCCTCAGAATACCATGATTTTGCTACCATGTTCACATGACTGTCATTGACCTCATTTTGGGGACTCCTCTCCCCACCGGTAGACTTTTCAACCTCTCTCATCCTGAGAAGGAGGCTGTGGAAATATTCATTTGTGTCTTTCTGGCAATTGGTTTGATCCATCCCTCCTCCTCGCCCGTTGTGGGAGGATTTTTCTTTGCAGAGAAAAAGGATGCCACCCTTCGTCTGTGCACTGATTTTCATTGAATTGAATTGAATATAACTTTATTGTCAAATGTGCTGTGGTCATGGCCTCATGACCGCCGTAATTCTTATCACCTCATTCGCATCAGGAGAGGTGATGAATGGAAAACTGCTTTCAATACTCCCTGTGGTCATTTCAAATATCTTGTCATCCCCTGCAGTTTTCTAACACCTTATGAATGGCATGTTTCGAGACATGCTCAACTACTTTATCTCTCATTTACTTGGATGAAATTCTGATCTACTCCTGTTCTCTCAAGGAGCATCGTCTACATGTAAAAATGGTCCTTCAAAGGCTCCTGGAGAACAGACTGTTTGCAAAACCGGAAAAAAATGGGAGTTTCATAAGATAAGAGAAGATAAGAGAAGAAAAAACTTTGTCTCACAAAGGAGAAATTCGTAAATTACAGCAGCAAAGTTTGCAGGGAAGAAAGTAGAAAAAGTAGAAAAAACAAGTATTTGCATGCACAAAATTTTTTTCACAAAAAATGAGCTGTACACAGTACAGAATGCAATATAAAAATACAAAATGTAAGATATAAGCATATATGCAATTGTGCATATGCTGCATAAGGTGGCTGTGCTATTTACAATGGGTGAGTAGAGGAGAGTCCAGGTTTTCACGCGTGTTTATTCAACAGTTTTTATTCATTTATTCATCCATGTCCCATTTGTGGGTTTTCTGGGCCACATTATTGCCAGGGCTCAAATTGAACCTGACCCTACAAATATACGGGCGGTTGCTGACTGGCCTAAACCCACTAATCACAAGGAACTCCAATGGTTTTTGGGCTTTGCTAATTTCTACCGCCGTTTTGTCCGTGACTACAGTAAGGTTGCTGTTCCCTTAACCATACTCACCTCCACAAAGCTCCCTTTCTGTTGGACCCCGGAAGCTGATGGGGCATTTACAACACTGATGTTCACCAATGCCTCCATTCTCAAGCACACTAATTTTTCTCTCCAGTTTGTGGTAGCGGTGGATGATTCGGGGTGGGAGCTGTCTTGTCCCAACGTGTTCCTGAAACACAGAAATTGCACCCCTGTGCTTTTTTTTTTTCTCACCGTCTCAGCCTTCTGCGATAGAAATTACGATGTGGGGAATCGTGAGTTTCTGGCATAGGTCCTGGCACTTGGGGAGTGGAAACACTGGATGGAGGGCTATGAGCTCCCTTTTCTCATTTGGACTGACCACAAGAACATTTCTTATCTCCAGTCCTCTCGACGCCTCAACCCCCGTCTCTGTTTCTCAGCAGGTTCAATTTCACCCTTTCTTACCGCCCTGGTTCCCAAAACACCAAGACGGATGCTCTCATGCAAATTTACTCGCCCCTCTTCAGTTCCGAGGATCCTAAGCCAATCCTTCCTCCTGCCTGTGTTGTGGGTGCTGTAACCTGGGAAATTGATTGATTCGGTTGTTAAGGAGGCCCTGAAGGCTGACCCGCCCAACAGATTGTTGGGCGGGTCAGCCTTCGGGCGGGTTGGGCGGGTTCGTTTCCAAGTCCTCCAATGGGGGCACTCCTCGAAACTAACTTCCCACCCTGGCGTACCTCCGTTATCATTTCTGGTGGCCGAGCATTGCCCAGGACACCAGGGAATTCGTGACGATGTGCTCAAAGTTAAGGCCTCTCATCTTCCCCCTGCTGGCTTCCCATTCCCAGCCGCCCTTGGTCTCACATTGCTGTGGACTTCGTCTCTGGGCTGCCCCCATCTGAAGGCAGTACTGTAATTCTGACCATTGTTGATCACTTCTCCAAGTCCGTCCACTCCGTTCCTCTTCCCAAGTTGCCTTCAGCTCTGGAAACGGCCAAGCACCTAGTCAATCATGGATTCAGACTTCACAGGATCCCTATTGACATGGTATCCAATCATGGCCCTAATTTAGCTGCGGCATGTGGAAGAAATTTTGCAAAGCGGTGGACGCAACAGTGAGCCTCTCCTCCACTTATCATCCACAGGCCAACGGCCAGACTGAGTGGGCCAACTAGAACTTGGAGGCAGCCTTACACCGCATTGTTGCACACCATCCTGTGGCTTGGAGCTCCTTCCTCCCTTGGGTTGAATATGCCCACAACTTCCTCTCCTGCTCGGCTACATGTATGTCACCCTTCATGGTTTGCTATGGCTTCCAGCCTCCCTTGTTCCCTGACCAGGAGGTGTCGGTTTGATCCCTGTTGTCCGAGATCATCCCCGCAGGATCCGGGCGGTTTCGAAGTCTGTCAGGGTGGCCCTTGCTCGAACGGCTGAGAGGAACAAATGACTGGCTGACCACCACCGCTCTCCTGCTCCTGAGTATCATGTTGGACAGAAGGTCTGGTTGTTGTCACGTGACCTTCCCGTTGAAACTGAGTCTCGGAAACTCACCCCCCGTTTGTGGGTCCCTTCACTATTTCTAAAGTCATTAATCCCTATTCTGTCCATTTGAACGTCCCTGCATCTCTGAACATCCATGTTTTTCTCATCAAGTCAGTTTCCTCCAGTGACCTCTGCCCACCTGACACTCCCCCGCCAAACCTCGTCTTGTCGATGGTCGGCTGGCCTTCTCTGTTTCCCAGTTTCTGGATGTCCGGCCCTGGGGTCGGGGTTTCTATTATCTCACTGACTGGGGGAGTATGGCCTGGAGGAGCAGTCGTGGGTCCCCGCCGCCTCATCCTGGACCCTTCTCTCCTGAGGGACTTTTACAGGGCCAATCCTGGCAAGCCTGGGCTGGCGCCGGGTGCCACCCATTTGGGATAGTGTGCTGTGCAGTCACAGATCCTCCTACTTCTGTGTTTGTATTGTGACTTCCTCATTTATTTTGGCGGTCCACTTCCAGGGACTTTGCGTATTTGTTTGTTTGTTTGTTTATTGAACATAAAACATATATACAGTAATAATTTGACAGAAAATAAGGTAGATAAAAAAAGAAAGAAATCAATCTTCATACAACACAGTTATTATGTTCAAGGGAGTAGGAAGAAGTAAAAAACTTATCTAGTCCTACCCCGTTATGTGATTGTATCTAATAAATCATTTTTATATCAATCAGAAAAGAAAAAAGTAAGAAGAAGTCTCCATTAAGGCTCATACTTTACCCTTAACCGTGATATTTTTACAACTTTTGGTTTGTATCGGGATTATATACTTCCACACCCTGACACTCTTGTGTCAATTTTCTCTTGTATTCATAATGGATATTTATATACCTTTCTCTATTTATCAACTTAGTTCTGATTTATCATTATATTTAATGTTTTGAATTTATCATTTTAACTCTGATTGATGTAGGTTGTTTGTACTATTTTTTTGAATTTGTTTTTGAACTCAGCAAGCGATTTACTCATTTTCAGGTCCGTTTCGAGATTATTCCACAGATTAACACCTTTGATAGATACACTTCTTTGCTTGATGTTTGTTCTTGTTTTGAGTTTTTTGAATAAGTTGGTACCTCTTAAATCATAGCTGCTTTCTCGAATTTCGAAAAACTTCTGAATGTTTTGGCAGAGCAGGTTATTGTGTGCTTTGTACATTAATTGGGCGGTTTTAAAGTCAACCAGGTCATAAAATTTCATCGTATTTAATTTGATAAATAGTGGATTTGTGGGTTCCGTATATTTTGATCTATTAATAATTCGAATTGCTTTTTTTTGTAGGTTGAGAATAGGGAGTGTGTTTGTTTTGCAGGCATTTCCCCATATTTCCACACAGTAGGTCATATATGGTAATAATAATGAAGTGTATAATGTGTACAAAGATCTCTTATTTAGCACTTCCTTGGTTTTGTAGAGGATCCCTACGGTTTTGGCTATTTTTCTTTTTACGTTATCGATATGTGGCTTCCAACATAGTTTTGAGTCTATTACTAATCCGAGAAACTTGGTTTCATACGCTCTTTCTATCTCAATTGAGTTTACCATAATTTTAGCTTGGTGTTTGATTGGTCTTGTGCCAAAAACAATTAACTTCGATTTTTTCAGGTTAAGTGACAATTTATTTCTGTCGAACCAGTTTTTTAATTTGTTTAATTCGTTTTCTACGGTTGTCAGGAGCTGTTTCAGATTTATTCCAGAACAGTAGAAAGTTGTATCATCAGCAAATAGGACACATTTAAATTGTTTTGAGACCTTGCAGATATCATTTATATATAAGATGAATAGTTTTGGACCAAGCACTGACCCCTGAGGAACTCCGTGAGTGATTTTTAGTTGATTCGTTTTTTTATTGTTGAGTTGCACGTACTGATATCTGTTTTCTAAATAACTTTTTATCCATTTATAAGCTACACCTCTAATGCCATATCTTTCTAGTTTTTTCAATAATATACTGTGATCTATTGTGTCAAAAGCTTTTTTTAGATCTAGGAAAACCCCAACAGTAAATTCTTTGTTGTCTATATTAGTGGCTATTGCTTCCACAAACTCCATAACTGCCATTGAGGTGGTCCGTTTTTCCCTGAAGCCATATTGATTCTCACTTAACAGCGCATGCTTTTGTATAAAGCTATCAAGTCTGCGAGAAAATAGTTTTTCTAATATTTTTGAAAATTGTGGTAGTAGTGATATTGGTCTATAATTTGTAAACCGATGTCTTTCTCCACTTTTATAGATTGGAATAACTTTAGCAATTTTCATTTTTGATGGAAAGATACCAGCTTTGAATGACAGGTTGCATATGTGCGTGAAAGGTCGCACTACATATTCTATAATCTGCTTTATTATTGTCATGTCAATATTAAAGCAATCAGTTGACTTTTTATTTTTAAAAGTTTTTATAATATTTGATACTTCTTCTTGTTTTACAGCAGTAAGGAACATCGTGGAGGAGTTTTTTTCTACATATCTATCTATTTCAAACAAGTTTGTTGGATCAGGAATTTGTTTTGCTAGGTTACTGCCGATGTTGACAAAATACTCATTAAATTCAGTTGCTATTTCTGCAGTTTTTTCCAAAATAGTATTTTTGCCTTTGATAAAATACTCTGGATAATACATTTTTTTAGGACTATTTCTGATTACTTGGTTAAGTATCTTCCATATTTCTTGTGTGTTACTTTTATTCTGCTCTAATAGTGCATGATAATGATCTCTTTTACTGGTTCTTATAATATTTACTAGTTTATTTTTATAGGTCTTATATATTTTTTCGTATGTCTGCTTCGTCTAATTATGAGGCTGGGCCGGAGGGTGCTCCCGCACCTGCAGTTGATTAGCATTCACCTCCTGGATATAAGACCTCTGCTGAACTGCAAGCGAGTGCCAGATGATTCGTGAATTACGAGTGGTTCTTAGGCCTTGACCAGTGCACATGCTTGTCATTTTTTTGATTTTTGTTGCATAACTATTTGATCTTGCTTATCTTTTTCCAGTGCCTCCCTGCCCAGCCTACCTCAGCGTTTCCTCCGGCAGAACCTCCTCAAAGAAGTGAGGAGGAAGAGAGTCATGTCTTAATCTGGTTAACCACATCATAAAAATGTCAAGCAAAGAGTTTCAAATTAATTTAATAACCCGGAACAAGGGATGACAGAGGGGCCAAACGTAGCGTCTCAAATGGGAGCCCTAGCTATAGCGTGCTTCTTCATGGAAAACTCCATTAATCTGTTACATGCTGGATTTTAGAGAAAGAGTTGCAAATAGGCTAATGGGGTGTAAGTGCAGAATCAAAATTTAACATGGATGATGCCGATTTGCCTGAATAACAAAATAAAAGGCCAAAGGCATTTCCACAGCAGGATGCTGTTTTGATACCAACTTGGCATTGCATGACAGTAACTGCAGCTACATCCTCTATTTGCCGTTTTTAACCATGCATATTAAACAGAAATGCAGTATCTATGAACGTTTGAAGTTTATTGTGATTATCATGCTAACTATGCATTGATGAATCCGTCAGACCAGGGGTGCCCAACTTTTTTTGTCCCAAGGGCTACTTTTCAAGGAGACAAACTCCGGAGATCTACAAGTACAGTGTCAACATCTGCCCCCCCCCCGCCCCCCCCCCCCCCCACACACACTAAAACATGAACTGCGTCCTCATCGTTTTTTGCCATCTTTTGTTCATGTTGTCTCTCAGAAGGTTTTGCCTGGTGTTTTGTCAAGAACTGATCCAAGGACACTTGCTTTTCTTGGCTTGAAAATGTCCAAGTCAAACATCCCTATAGTGAGCGATCGACCGACTAATGAACACTTTTTCTGGGTTATTCACATTTACGTAAAACTATCGGAACGCCTCATGGTCCGAAGGGCTACATACACATAGACACATACGGTAGAGGTCCCTCCTAGCCAATGGGATGCCAGGAGGAGGATTGGAAATAGCCAATGGCAATACCTTTCATATCTTGAAATTTCTTTCTAACAAGAGGCAATATTTTCCTGTTGAAAATATTCCCATTTCATAACTTGAAAATTTCGTATGACGAAACGTTCATAAGTAGAGGTACTTGAAAACGTACTTCGTAAGAGCACCTGTTTCTTTGTAATAAGAATGGCTGCGTACCACCCTGCACAACTCCAGCTCTGATGTATTTCCATAAAATGGTAAAAAGGAAAATATAATGAACTTAATGCAAGTCTTCTCCTCAGCCATTTTGACAGCAGCACGAAATGCATCTTGGGATATTTTCAGAGCCAAGCCTTCACAGGTCACCAACCAGTGCATCCTATGTTTAAGCTAGTGGACAAGAACAACTTCGAGGTATTTTGTGTGTTCTTGGCTTCTGAGTACTTTCAATTGTAACATGATTTGGGCCGTGACTGACAAGATGGCAAGAACATAAAAATGGGCAAGAATGAGAATTGAGAAATGGCTTACGTGTCAATTGAAGCCAGAAGAAAAAGACAATGTTTGTTTGGGTGAGGGTGTTTGTTGATGTTCATGCTGCGTGCGCCACATGAATGAATCTACTACCTTAATTGACAATGTGTGTACAGTAATCCCTCGCTCTTATGCGGTTCACTTTCCGCGGCGTCGCTGTTTCAAGGATATTTTTAGTGCCGTTTTTTTTAAACAGTGAATTGCGTTCTGCATCTTGATTGGCTCAGGGACTGACCAACGTGAACAGTCTCCACACCTCGTCTCTGTCCAGCTTACCTTTGCAAATTTTTGGTCTTTGGTTTCATTGTATCACTGGCGGATGCTGGTCTGTCAAGGAAGGGATGCTCAATTTTGGCCTACATCATAAAATGTGTCAGTTCATTTATATGTGAATTCTACTCTCCGTTCCTTTTCAAAAAAATGAAAAGGATGCCTTCACCATAAGATCAGTGATTGGCTCGTTTTGCTGTCAATCAAAAAGTGATTCAGCCTCAGACAGATCATCCAATTATCATGCAGAAAAGCTGAGTGCCCGGGCCAGCCGATACGCTGAGCGTCCGATGGGCGGGACAAAGCCAGCATTTATCAAATGACTCGTCTTGTTTCAATGCATT